>NW_022681460.1:69377334-70620680 GCF_009764315.1 Trachypithecus francoisi
CGGTGCTGTGTACCTATACTTCCAACTACTCAGGAGCCTTAGGCAGGCGAATCACTTGAGACCAGAAGTCTGAGGCTATAGTCCACTGTGCTTGTGAATAGCCACTGCACTCTAGTGTGGACAACATAGTGAGACTTCTTCTCTAAAAGATTTATTATCACATTTATTCGGGAGGCTGAGGCAGGAGAACCACCTGAACCCAGGAGTTTGAGGTCAACCTGGACAACCTGGCAAGACCCTTTTTCAAAAATAAAAAAAAAAGAAAACAATGCAAAATAAAATAAATAGAACAAAATTTTATTCTAAATCAGCCTTCAGTTTTAATTCTCTTGACAGGTATTACTCAGCTAATATTCTTGTATGGTACCAATATTATCAGACAGGATGAAGTGAGGACTTTAATATGTTCTACCTTATTTGCCTATGTTTCCCAATTTTGTTTTTCTACTCAGAAAGAATCCTTACAAGCTATCTGTATCCTGTTTATTGGAAAAGCTAGCCTAGACCCATTCTCCACAGAACTGCCAAATGTAATATCATTAGAAAAAAATGCCGTAACAAAGTTCTTAGTTTTGAGGAGTAATTTTCCCCTGATTTGTTTAGATGACTTTTCTCAGTGTTGAGAATCATAGCAAGAGGAGATCATGCGTTCACTTTAATTAAAATATAGCTATGAACTGAAAGATTTATTTAACCATGTGAAACTAAGTAGAGAGACTAGAATGTGTTTATGTGCAGCAGAATAACAAGTTGCAAAAGCACACAAAACATTTCACCACATGGGTAAGCCAAGATTCATTTTATGGAATATTATATCAGGATTATATCTCACAAATAATATTTATGCTGTCGGAAATTCTCACTCAGAATGGAGTCTTGCAGGAGAGAGAGCTGTTGTCCTTTCTCTTTCTTTTTCCTATTAAATCTCTGCTCTTAACCTAAAGAAAAGTTGAGGTCACTTGAAACTCAGAAGACTGTTAAAAACTTTTTATTGATTAATTCTGGGTCCACCCCTAGCTAGGAGATTATAGACAAACTACTTAAAAGTTTTTTGATTTCTATAATAGGATGCAAAGATTAAGTGAAGTAATAAGAATTAAGATAATTTTGTCCTTTCATAATGACAGATGCAGATTCTCTCTCTCTGGCTGAGGTCATCATCTCCTACTTTGGTCTGCTACCCTAGATGACAAGCCATCCTTCTGATAGTCAATGCTAGAACTGCAGATGTAATACCTGGAGAGAGGCAACTTGTTCCAGCCCATTGTTTGCAAGGCTCTGTAAGATCATGGGGCATGTGTGTGTGTGAATGTGCACTGAAATGGGGCTGCCCCAGCGTGGAGAGCAAAGGGATCAGCTGATCTCAAAAGGCTTGTTAGGAATTCCAGAGCTAAGTGGCTTCCAAACTTGAAGATTCTGTAGACAAGTAACATTTCAAAGAAAATACAGGAGAATAAATGTAGAGGAGAATAAATTGCCTGTTTTTAGGCAGTTAAAACACAATAAACAACAACAACAACAACAACAAGAACACAAACAGCCAAGCATGGTGCTGTGTACCTATACTTCCAACTACTCAGGAGTCTGAGGCAGGAGGATCCCTTGAGATCATAAGTTTGAGGCTATATCCACTGATTGTGCTTGTGAATAGTCACTGCACTCTAGCCTGGGCAACATAATGAGATTTCATCTCCAAAAGAAAAACAAAAATAAAAACAAAATCAAACAAAATGATTCCTATACCATCTTTATTGGTATTTCATAATATAAAGACCGTGAAAGAAATAAATAAAATTAATTTATGATAAATTTATTATCCTGCTTATATTTGATTTATTTTACTACGTACTATTAGATACCCTGTGAAGCTAAATGGGTCTGTACACAGACTTTTATAAATCATTATTCTAAAAGACCTATACCTTTCAATCAAAGCTAGTTTAGCAATGGATATCCTTATCGGTAGCTTTTAAACTTGGTTGTAAACAAAGTTCAAAGTGTGTTTATCCTTTCCATATAAAAACTTTCTTCTCTTATTATCTGATGTTTGTGCATGCCATTCGTGATCAATACCAGTATGGTTGTCTTCTGAGACATTAGAAATGCAGCTTCAGCCAGCTTCTACATTTGTGGCTATGTCCAAAAATGCAAATATATTAATACTGACTAAAACCAAATGTGATCTGAAAAAATGTGACTTTCTTAGAGACAAAGAATCTGTTGAGTAAAATGCAGTTATTTCTCCCAAGGCTAGCTAGACACAGCCTCTTATAACATTCTAAAGTTCCCAGTATATTGAGTTGGACACTGTCTCACTAAGCTCAGATGAAAAATATCACAAACAAGTTGATAAGCTAGTATCCTTGATGCCATTCTGTTTGCTATAGTCTTCTTATTATAAGATTGCTGTACAAATTATATATGCTGCAAGCTAGGTTCAAAGCATTACTTCCTTTCTATGACTGTGTAAGTGAAAAACAAGAGAGATAAAGAATGAGAAATAATACTTTTACAGAACTACAAAATAAACCTTCTATAAAAAGATTTCCATTAGAAGATAGATGCAAGTGAAGAAACAGATGAATCTTAATTGCTATAATAGAATATCAGTAGCATGAAAGCCAATCTGAACTCTCCAAAAAGTAAAATGGGGATTGACAGACATCCCCAGATGATAATGTGCATCAGGATTATGATAACTTTAACATTTTATATGTAACACAGCTTTGAAATTTCTTTCTTATTGTAAGGATAAGGTATAATATCATAAAGATATGTATAATAAAAATTAAATATGGGACTGATGAAATTCAGGTATTGGGATCAAAGTTGAATGGTGCTTAATGAAAATAATTTTTTAATGTAGTTATTTAATACCCTGCTGCTCTTCTTTTTTCCTTCAAACCATACATCATTTTGTAAATACTCAATAATATATGACAATTTCCTTGTAAACATTCTGAAATTATGCCTACTTATGCTAATTACATATGGCCATTACTCTTACACTAATTACTTTCCCTTTTTTTCTTTCTTTCTTTCTTATTTTTGAGACAGAGTTTCACTCTGTCTCCCAGGCTGGAGTGCAGTGATGCAATCACAGCTCACTGCTGCAGCCTCGACCTCCTGGGCCCAAGGAATTTTTCCACCTCAGACTCCCGAGTAGCCAAAATTTTAGGAGTTCTCCACCATACGCAGTTAACGTTTTAATTTTTGTAGAAATAGAGTTTCACTATGTTGCCCAGGCTGGTATCAATCTCCTGGGTTCAAGTGATCCTCCTGCCTTGGCCTCCCACAGTGCTAGGATTATAAGGGTAACATACAATGCCTGGCTGCTGATTACTTTTAAAAGACAAGTCCTAAATGCTGAAATAGAGAACAAATCTATGTATTACCTATCAATCATGTCCAGTTTCACATGAATGATTGTAATTTAATGTCACTGAATAGCAGGTAATACTTTTCATTTTTTCTCTTACTTCAACCCATGTCAGTGGTTTATCTGCATTGTATTCTATTCAGTTAAAGAGTTTATTATTGTACAAAAAATACTTGGGAATTATTAAATAAGATTAAAAACTTTTGAGCAGAGACTATGGGGTTTTCTAGATATAGAATCACGTCATCTACAAGCAGGGATAGTTTGACTTTGTCTCTTCCTATTTGGATCTGATAAACAACTTTAGCAAAATTTCAGGATACAAGATCAATATACAAGAATCAATAGCATTCCTATACACCAACATCCAAACCAAGAACTAAATCAAGAATACAATACCATTCACAATTTCCACTAAAATAATAAAATACCTAGGATTACAACTAATCAGGAAGGTGAAAGACATCTACAAAAACAATTACAAAACGTTGCTCAGAGAAATCAGAGATGACAAAAACAAATAGGAAAACATTCCAAGCTCCTAGGTAGGAATAATCAATATCATTAAAATGGCCATATTGCCAAAAGCAATTTACAGATTCAGTACTATTCCTATCAAACTACCAATGCTATTCTCCACAGTATCAGAAAAAACAAAACTATTTTAAAATCCATATGGAACCAAAAAGAGTCCAAATAGCCAAAAGAAGAAAGCAAGCAAAAAGAACAAAGCTGCAGACATAATGTTGCCTGACATCAAACTATACTACAAGGCTACAGTAACCAAAACAGCATGGTACTGGTACACAAACACATGGACGAATGGAACAGAATGGAGAGCCTAGAAATACTGCCACACACCTACAACCATCTGATCTTCGATAAAGCTAACATAAACACACAATGGGGAAAGGACTCCTGTATTAGTCTGTTTTCATGCTGCTGATAAAGATATACCTGAGACTGGGCAATTTACAAAAGAAAGAGCTTTATTGGACTTATAGTTCCACATGGCAGGGGAGGGCTCACAATCATGGCAGAAGGTGAAAGGCAAGGAGGAGCAAGTCATGTCTTTTTTTTTTTTTTTTGAGATGGAGTCTCGCTCTGTCGCCCAAGCTGGAGTGCAGTGGCCGGATCTCAGCTCACTGCAAGCTCCGCCTCCTGGGTTTACGCCATTCTCCTGCCTCAGCCTCCCGAGTAGCTGGGACTATAGGTGCCCGCCACCTCGCCTGGCTAATTTTTTGTATTTTTTTTAGTAGAGACGGGGTTTCACCAGGTTAGCCAGGGTGGTCTTGATCTCCTGACCTCGTGATCCGCCCGTCTCGGCCTCCCAAAGTGCTGGGTTTACAGGCTTGAGCCACCGCACCCGGCGGCAAGTCATGTCTTACATGGAAAGCGGCAGGCAAAAAGAGAGAGCTTGTGCAGCACAACTCTCATTTTTAACACTATCAGATCTCATGAGACTCATTCACTATCATGGGAACAGTGAAGGAAAGACCCACCGCCATAATTCAATAACTTCCCACCGTGTTCCTCCCATGAAATGTGGGAATTGTGAGAGTTACAATTCAAGATGAGGTTTGGGTGTGGACACATCCAAACCATATCAACCACCTGTTCAATAAATGGTGCTGGAATAGCTGATTGAAGTCTTCTGCTGGGATGCAGAAGATTGAAACTTGATCCCTGTCCTTACACCATACACAAAAATATACTCAAGTAGGGTTAAAGACTTAAATACAAAACCTAAATCTATAAAAACTCTAGAAGATAACCTAGGAAATACCATTCTGGATGTACGACCTGGTAAAGATTCCATGACAAAGATGCCCAAAACAATTGCAACACAAACCAAAATTTACAAATGGGACCTAATTAAATTATATAGCCTTTGCATGGCAAAAGAACCTATCAACAGAGTAAACAGAGCATCTATAGAATGGGAGAGATTATTTGCAAACTATGCATCTGGCAAAAGTCTAATATTCAGAATCTATAAGAAACTTAAATTTATAAGCAAAGCACAAACAACATCATTAAAAAGTGGGCAAAGGACATGAACAGGCACTTTTCACAAGAAGCCATGCATACAGCCAACAAGCATATGAAGAAAAAAATGCTCAATATTGCTAATCATTAGAGAAATACAAATCAAAAACAACAAGGAGATACTATTTCACACCAGTCAGAATGGCTATCATTAAAAAGCCAAAAAATAGCAGGTGCTGGTGAGGTTATGGGGAAAAGGGAATGCTTATACACTAGTGGTAGGAGTGTAAATAAGTTCAGCCATTGTGGAAAGAAGTGTGGCAACTCCTCAAATAACTTAAAAGGGAAATACCATTTGACCCAGCAATCCCATTAGTAGATATATATCAAAAGAAATGTAAATCATTCTACCATAAAGGCACATGAATGCATATGTTCACTGCAGTACTATTCGTAATCTCAAAGACAAGAAATCAACCTGAATGCCCATCAACAATAACTGGATAAAGAAAAAGTGGTACATATACACCATGAAATGCTACGCAACCACAAAAAAGAGCAATATCATGTCCTTTGCTGCAACATGGATGGAGCTGGAGGCTATTATGCTAGGCAAACTAACACAGGTGTAGAAAACCAAATACCACATGTCATCACTTATAAATGGGAGTTAAACAATGAGAACACATAGACACAAAGAGGGGAACAACAGACCCTGAGGCCTACTTGAGTGGAGGGTGGGAGGAGGGAAAGGATCAGAAAAAATACCTATTGGGTACTCTGCTTATTACCTGGGTGACAAAATGATCTGCACATCAAACCCCATGACACACAGTTTACCTATATAACAAACATGTACGTGTACCCCTGAATCTAAATAAAAGTAAGAAAAAAAACTTAAAACCTATTAACTACTAATCAAAAAGAAAATATGGAATGTCAAATTTGAAGTATTTTTACAATAAAGTGAACTTTAAAACATCAATACAATAAAATCATTTTAAATTCTAATTTTTAAAATTAAGTAATAAACCATACTATCTCATAAAATTAATAGGCATTATCATAAGACAGTTTGCCCCATTAAGGAGCTAAGATAATGCCAGGGGAAAGGCCTGTTAACTCATTGCCACAGTATTATTTCAGAAAGCAATATGGAATTAAACTTGAATTTTTATGAAAAAGAAAACACTGATAATGCAAAACTAATTCCACTAAGCCAATTTCATTTCCTTGCATACTGCTGTCATAGATGAAACCACTTTATTTTAGTCGAGAACTCAAGAACTGAATGTTGAAACAATATCGTGAGCTACAATTTGTAAAATGTGGTAAAGTCTGTTGTTTTGATTGTATGTATATGCCAATAGTTATGTTGACTTTTGCTTCTAAGCTGCTATCAATGTTTCTTCAACACCAGTTGTGTTTCTGGGCTTCAATTCCTTATTCCAATTTCATTGTCCTACCATCATCTGAAAATCAATATACTTAATGTCTTTTTTTTTTTTTTTTTTTTTTTTTGAGATGGAGTCTCACTCTGCCGCCCAAGCTGGAGTGCCATGACACGATCTCGTCTCACTTCAACCTCCACCTCCCAGGTTCAAGCAATTCTCATGCCTCAGCCTCCCGAGTAGCTGAGATTACAGAAGCACACCACCATGCCTGGCTAATTCTTGTATTTTTAGTAGACACGTGATCCGCCTGTCTTGGCCTCCCAAAGTGTTAATGTTGAGTTTTTTAACCTTCCATCTAGATCAACTTGTTTTCCCAATGTGCTTTCTAAAGGTTCTGTGTCAGTCAAACATTGTAACCTGTCATTTACGAACCTCAACACTATAACCCAACCTATTCCTATTTCTTTAGTGCAATTTTCTGCTATTACTATGTTCTATTTCCTGTTAATTTTTGTGTATTTTGTTTTGTTTTTGTTACAATTATCTTTAAAAATCTGTAGACTTTTTTTCTCCAGGAAGATGCCCATGTATCTATAAACCCAACATTCTTTATGCTACTTTAGGGGGTTCAAGAATATTTAACAACTCACAAATAAGCCTCTATGAGTTGTATTAATTGGTGCAAAACATTATATTTTCCAGATTAAGTATCCCTTTGTTCTTCATGTAAAACTAGGCCATTTAATATTTTCTGTGTATTTATTGTATTTTCTTCACTCTGAGCTCTGATTTTATTGATCCCTTCATCAGCAAACCCTCTCTGCTACAGACACACATTCTTCAAAAACTTATCTCAAATGCTCACATCTCTACATTTTGGGGGGGAGTTTGACTATCCAGAATTTATCCTCTTTATGCTGATAATATTATATTTATTTTCATTGAAAAACTTACCCCTTTCTTATGTAGTCCACATTTGCCTTCCAGGAGCAATTCCTGATTAATTTAAACCAACAAGCAGATACAATCTGTTGGACATAGAGACTGGTTGATATATAGGCACATGACTGAGATGCTAACAGAGAGTTTTGGTTGTTCCTTGAAAAGTAGCTTCATTACTCTTCAGTGGAGATACTGTTTTTCTTTTAGATTTCAGAAAGCAAGTACATAATCTTTCTGCCACTGCCAATACCATCTTGTAACTTCAAGTAAAGCAAATTTAGGCTTATGAAGAAAACAGAGGAAATGAAAAGAAACTAGGTCTTGAGTGACATTGTTGAGCTACTAGAGCATGGCTGACCAGAAGCCTACATTTTCTGGATTTTACATTTATATTAGTCAAAAATTTTTCTAGATTATTTGAGCTAGTTTGAGTCCAATCTTCTGTTTTTCACAGACAACTCTGTTTTTCCTTTTATGCACTATACAATTTATTGGTTCAATTATTATTTCACATCTTTTAATCTATGTTGTAATGGTATATGTGTCTTATTTCCTATCAGTTCAGAAGTTCAGAACTTGCAAAACTATACATCAAGTATGTTTTTAACATCCATTTGATCTTCAGCAGGACCTTGCTTATCCATAATTTCTTTATACATTACATTTTCACGTCAACATCAGGCTGCTGCCCATGCACCAAGACTCCAAGACAGTTCCCACAGACCCAGGATTCTGGCCTTCCCTGGCATACTCAGGCTTGAGACTCAGGCCAGGACCAGATTAGCCCAGGTTCCAGACTGGCCCTTATGGACCCAGGTTCCAGGCCTACCTCTGCAAATCCAGGCTCCATGCTTATCCCATGGATATAGTCACCATGCCCACCCCAGTAGATCTCACTATCAGATCCATCTGCCCATTGACCCCAAACCTAAGACAGCCCACCCCAGGACTCCAGCAGCCAGCCTTCGTAAGGACCCCAACAGCTGGCCTGCCCAAAATCTCTGGATGGGCTGACTGATGAAGAGCTTTTCCTGCTAAGGTTAGACTGAAAAGACTGGAAGAGGTGTCTACTTCTTCAAATGTGCAGACATCGGCACAAGTCCACAAGGATCACAAACAATCAGGAAAACATGAAGTCCCCAAAGGAACAAAATAAAGCACTAGTAAGTGATCCTAGAGAAATGGAGATCTGTGAACTGCTTGCAAAATAATTCTAAATCTTCTCAACTAAGGAAGCTTAAAGAAGTTCAGTGAAGACAAAGCAGGTAGACAATTAAACAAAACCAGGACAACAACGCATGAACAAAATTAAAAGTTCAACAAAAAGATAGAAACCCTAACACAGAACCAAACAAAAACTCTAGAGTTTAAAAAAATGATTGAACTAAAAAATTTCATAAAAAGCTTAAATAGCAGACTCAAGTAGAAGGAAAAAATCAGTGAGTTTGAAGACAGGTCATTTGAAATTACCTAGACAGAGAAAAGAAAAGAAAAAAAAAAATAAAGGAGTGAAGAAAGCTTATGGGACTTATAGGACATCATGAAGCAAATGAACATATGCACTCTGGGAGACTCAGAAGGAGCAGAGAAACAGGAATTGACAGAAAGTTTATTTAAAGAAATAATGATAGAAAACTTTCTGAATTTGTGGAGGGAAATAAACATCCAGATGTCTGAAGCCCAAAGAACCTCAAATAGATTAAACACAAAGAGATCTTCACTGAGACATATAATCAGATTCTCAAAAGTCAAGATAGTATTTTGAAAGCAGCAAGAGAAAAGCAACTTGTAACATACAAGGGAATTTTATAAAACCATCACAGGTTTCTCAGCAGAAACTATAGTCCAGGAGACAGTGGGATGATTATATATATATATATAGAGAGAGAGAGAGAAGAGAGAGAGAGAGAGAGAGAGAGTTATGGAGTACATTGTGGTTCTAAATACTTATATTTAAATCCCTAACCCCCACTGTGACTGTATTTTGTGATGGGAACTTTAGGAAAGTAGTTAGTATTAAACAAGGTAAAAAAGGTGAGGTCCCAATCCAATAGAACTGGTATACAGGATCTCTCTCTCTCTCTGTCTCTCTCTCTCTCTCTCTCTCTCTCTGCCCTCCCCCCGACTCTCTCTCTGTCTCTCTCTCTGTCTCCATGCACACACAGAAGGGCCATGTGAGGACTCAGTAAGAAGGTAGCCATCTACAAGCTAGGAAGAGAGGCTTCACCAGAAACCAGCCCTAATGGCACCTTGATCTTTGATGTCTAGCCTCAAGAACTGTGGAAAATAAATGTTTTTCATTTAAATCACCCAGCCTCAGGTATTTAGCCTTTTGCAGACTAAAGTAGGTAGGTGGGCAGGCAGATAGATAGATAGATAGATAGATAGATAGATAGATAGATAGACAAACATGTCCTACCCAAACTTTGCCTTGCAGGGAGATCAGAGAAAGGCTGTCAGGCTGCATATCTCCAAGAGATCTTAGCCACATAAAACGCATTGTGAATTATGTCCCCTGGAGCCATGCAATGCTGCAGCTCTGGGTGACGGGAGGAGTTACTGAGAAGTAGAAGTTTGAATTGATGCTAGAAGTATAAATTAGTCATTCATGGAAAGACAAGGGAAGAAAGGTATTCCAGGCAGAAGGCACACTTTGTGAAAGGTTATAGGCAAATATAAACATGACCTTCTTAAGAAACTTCAAGATTTAAGAACTTCTAAGGTAAGAGTAGAAGACACATAGGAGCATGTGTGCAATCAAATCTTTGAACAAAACTGAGTTACCTGTTGCTGTTATTGTTATGGCCTTTGCCTAGTTTTGCTTAAAACAAAACAAACAAAAAACCTTGAAGTAATACACATTTTTTAATCTTATTTTCATCTTTATGCTCAGTTGGTCTCCAAGTTGTAATATTTTCTAGATTTTAGTATCTACCACTTTATCATGTCACCGTCTATTCCCACTAGCATGTTTTACTCACTGTTAGAATATCGTCTAACTGCTAAGTAGACAGTACTTGTTCCTATTCTGTTCCAAACCCTGAGCCATGTTTAGAGTATGTAATTGGTTTGCTTGGATATTTTAAGAAGATAATGCCTTGGCAATACATTTATTACTGACTTTTACGTGGATTGATCAAAGTGAAAATCTATCTATAAAGCCCTGAATGTGGAGTGAGTTTACAAGCAGAAGAAGGGTTAAGTGGCTGCTTTTAAGAAAAGAATTACATTTAGTGGCAGAAGGTTTTGATTTAGCTGTAGGATACTTAAGAATTAGTGTGCTACAAATATATGTAATCATATGCTCTTTTGGTTCCTCTTTGGGGAAATAGTGTCCCAAATATTTACTACTATATATTCTGAGCAATACCAAGACCCCAATCCAGTGATCAATCTTTTGTCTCTCAGTAAAGTGCTCACCCCTCTATACTCTACACTCTGTCTTGTTTTTCTGGGACTGGGGCTCCGCAAGCCTTATTTTTTGCCTTGCCAGCTAGATCCTTGTTAGCTTCCAACAATAGGGAGCACTAGACGAAAAATGCAAGGCTGCAGGAGAAAGAAAGGACACTCTCTTTCCTTTAGGTTCCTACCTGGCAGCTTGCGGTTCCTGTGAGCATCACCTCTCTTTGCTTCTTCACTCTGGCAGAGCAGTACCTTCCTGGAGCAGCAGCAGGAGGCAATTTCCAGTTTTCTGCATTTTCTCTGAGCCGGTGTTACAGTGACTACTCAGAGACACCAGCACCAGTTGGCTATCCCTATCTGCTCAGAGAACTATCCTAGGCCTACAGGCTCTGTCCTCTAAATTTCTAAGTTTTAGTAATTCCACTCTCTGTCCTTGCACCCTAAACATTAGGGGTGGTGTCTGATTCCTCAAGTTGCTAACTCTGTGATCTACTTCAGAGTTCCAATTTACTCTTTCAGTTAGTTAATAACTTTTTGCCTACTTAACAATTATTTATATTAAATTCTCATTATTCAAATAGTTCATATATAGGTCATAATTCAACCAAAGCAGAAACAGTAGAATCAGTAGAATATCTACCTATCTAATCTATGCATGCATATGTATATATGTATACCTATACATATGTATCTACATATACACCATATGTGTGTATATATATGCATGTGTGTATATATATGTGTATATGTGTATATATGTATATATATCATATATATGTATATATATGTGTGTGTATATATATGATTGTAGGGGCAGGCTAGGCATGTCTGAGATCCATAGGACAGGCCATCAGGAATGGAATGCTGGAACTCTTGGGCATGGGCTAAAGCCGCTGTCCACAGTTGGAATTTCGTGGACAGGGAAGTCTCAGCTCTGCTTTTAGGTCTTTCCATTTATTGAGTCAGGCTTACCCAGATTATCTAGGATAATTTTCCATTTGTAAAGCCAACTGATGATGGACCTTAGTCATGTCTGTAACATACCTTCACAGCAACACTTAAATTTATGTTTGGTTGAATAAATGGGAACCGTAGCCTAGCCAAGTTGACACAGTTAAATACCTTCACAGTTGGTGTGGTTTCTGTCTCTTTCCTGGGCTCCGACTTGCACAAACCATCACCTATATGTAGAGTGCTGGATTTTCTAGCTGAACATATGACAGGAAAGAATAATCAGTGGGAGGAACTCTCTAATTTCTCTAAGACATTACAACACTAGATCACTTGTAAATCTGAAGTGCAGGCTCCAGCTCTTTGTCTTTAAACATTTTTAAGAGTGATGCATATTTAGGAAATCTGCTTCTATTCCTGCCCTTGGCTTCTTGTATTCGATTTTACCCACAAATTATGAAGAATGCATCTTAAAATTTTACTGAAAGAAAAGAATATATTTTTACTAGAACAGTGCATTAAATAAAGTCTTCTTGATTGATAGGACATCAATCAACCTGAATCTATACCATTGTCTATTTGAATATTTGCGTCAGATGCCTACATGTTAGAACTGCTGTGAAATGTGAATTTTTTTCCTATTCTATTCACTTAAATTGTTTTGATCTAAGGCAAAACACTTGGTGAGTTCTCTGACCTTGAGCCACTTTCCTGTTTATTTTCTGAGTTACTGTGAGGTTCAAGTGAGATAGTGTACAGGAAGATGCTTTGTGCATGCTGTGAGGCATTCTTTTTGCTTTAGGGACATCAACTGGGATTTCAAAGACATGAGCTCCTAGCAGTTCTGTTTTCTCAGCTCTAATATTTTAACTCATTTTCTCTTTCCATTTTGAAAGCTTTAGTGCCTCTCTGGATTTATTTGTTGAACTTATTATTTCAATAAAATTCATTTAGATATAGTTTTCTTTGGAAGGTACTTAAAAAGAGATTTATGACTTTGATTTTCTAGATTCATTTTTGAGAATCATGGACATGACATGGAGAGATTGTTTAGCTTCCACTAAGTACCTAGTGTTCCTGAGGTAGCTTTTATGGAGCTGGTTAGCCAAACTTAGACCCAAGACACCAAAGGGAGATCTAACCTTCACTACATTCCATTCTTTTCTAAAGCTCTGAAAATAAATGCAGTTGGATCCTGGTTTTATTCCATCCGGTCTTCATGCTAACACAACTGTAGTCTCTGGGATATAGCCTTGAGAATAATTTCCCACCTGCTGGGAACACAGTGTCAGAGAAGGTGGAATATGGATCTGCTGAATATTTCCCTCTGGAAAAACTGTCCTATGCTCTTCTAAGGTTTGTTTCTGAAATGTCCAACTCAGTTGGCTGGAAACACTGTGTAGGGGATGAATTTCCTTTCCTGACAACAGCCATCTATTTATACGTACCCAGGAATTATAGGATATTAGAATGAGAAATTAAGTAAGGGACAGTTTTGATATGCATGTGTATTAGCTTGCTAGGGATGCTATAACAAAATAACACAAACTTGGTGGCTTAAACAAAGAAATTTATTTTCTCATGGTTCCAGAGACTAGAATTCCAAGATCAAAATGTCACCAGATTTGGTTCCTTTTGCAGCTTGCGGGTGGCTGCCTTCTGGCAGGGTTTCACCTCTGTGCACACTCATATTTGATATCTCTGAGTGTTCAAATCTCCTCACAAAAACATCAAGTAGAATGGATTAGAGCCTACCCTAATGACCTCATTTTAACGGAGTCACATCTATATGCAGTCACATTCTGAGGTACAAGGACTTAAATCTATGAGTTTTGAGGGTGATGCACTTCAGCCCATAAACAGCATGCAAATAGCTCAGTCCTGGTATTGTGATAAGGCATTTTGTCATTTAATTTTTAAAGCAACTTATCAAAATAGGCTCTATTATTTTCCCCACTGTGCATGTGAGAAAATTCATACTAAGTGAAGTTAACATGGTCGATGTTGGTAAGTTGGTGGAGTTGAGGTCTTGTGAATGGGAATGCCATCAAAAGAAATGTAAGAAAATCATAAACCTGAGGAAGCTGCTTTCCATGAATTATGTAACATTTCAAGAAGGTAAGGAAACAAGTTGGACTTCAATTTCACATCAGTGTAGTGAGACCTTTCCTATACTTTTGAGTTTTCCAAGATCTCCCTCCAGAAAAGCCGATTATGCCAGAATGTATCCAGAAAAGGCTCCTCTAATTCAGACTTAACTTTGTCAGTGCTTTGCATTTAATGGGCCTTCTTCAGAGGACTGGCCTTGGGCTACCGGATTCATTTCTAGGGCTCACAGATAGTAAGAGTACCTGAGAGTATATGTTCCCTCCACCCAGGGTTGCTAACCTGGCAATGGCTGTCTAGAGCATAATCAGGAAGATAAGGTCCTCAGTGTAACTTCCCTTGGAAATTCCCCTGGGAAACAGATTGAGACTGGGACTTTGCTGGAAACTTCACTCTTGCTTGGTTTCTTCTCCTTTCCCGCTCTGCTTGCCTGGTCCATGTCAGTTTCCCTTTGTGGCATATTCTTAATAAATTACTTGCACATAAATCTTTGACTCAGGGACTAATTCTGGGTAACTGAACCTAAGGCACTTTCTGTGGCTAAATCTTATTCTAATTTGCTTGAATTCTTTACAGAAAACCAAGGATTAAATCAAATCTAAATACTGTGATGGAAAAGAACACAAAACCTGGGTTTAATTCCTGGCTCTGCCATGTATTAGCTTAGTGATTGGATCTTTCATCACTCATTCCAGTGCAAAACACCGAAAATCAAATCAGTCAGACTTAAAAAATAAATGCAAAGGAGTTTGTTCATTTATCTAACCTCAAATCCAAGAGTAGCTCTGACTTTCAGCGTGACTGAGGTTAATAAAATTTGTTTCATCCCTTTTGACTTCTTGCATTGCAGCAAGATGGGCACCATGTGCTCCAGTTTTCACCTTAGTAGTTCAGCAACCTCCACAGAATGAGGGCACCTAGTCTCCCAAATCAGTCCTGAGATTTATTCTGATTGGTCCAGTTTAGGAAATGTGCCTTCCCTTGAACCAATGAATGTTTCTAGTTGGCCAGTTGGGCCAGGGTAGAATCAGCCCCAACTTAACTATATTAACTGAGGGTGGGGAAGAAGTGATAGGTTTCTTAAGGCAAAACTGAGGTAACAGAAGAAAGATAAATGGATATTGAGTAGACAAAATTAACTAGTACATACATTGAGCCTGAATGACATAATTAACATTTATAAATCACTCTGTCCTTACTGTTAATTGGAAGTATAGTCCTTATTGTATAGGGTTGTTATAATGATTAAAATGACATGATATAGAAAGAGTTATCAGCACAGTGCCTGATGCATAATAGTTGCTCAATAAATGATAGTTATTAATACACTAGTGATAGAATTATGCTTGGTCATCTCATGGTCCCTTCTGTCTAAAGCATTTTATTATTCTAAGTTTTTGAGTGATGAACTCAGACGTGAGGGAATAAACTAAGACAGAACCCATATCCTAAGGACATGTGCCTAGAATGGCAAAAGCTTCCAGGAGCAAGTAAAGTCATGCTTAACATTATAACAAGGCAATTCTAATCTGAAATCCTATTGTAAATATCATTGTGATTATTTTGCTGTAAAGATTATTTTGGGTGGGGGATATTGGGAAGAAGAAATAATTAGGGAAGTAGAGAAGCATTCAGTGTTTGCACTTCTTTTCTACTTCTCACCATACCTGTTAAATTGCTAAGAAAATACTAGGAAAATACAAGATGTATATAATTTTTTTCTGATTTTTGTGTGGGCGGCTGTGAGATGACAAAAATAAAATTTTCCTTTTATTACTTTATAATGAAGCTCTATTTTATCATTTCACATAGCTATGTGCTAGGCAACAGTAAAACAGACTTCTCCATATATCTTATTTCTGGTTTAATGACTAAGAGTCACTCAATCATTTTCCTGATTGAATATAAATATATCCAAATTAGTGTGAATTTGCCTTCACAGTTAACCATTTAGCCTTTTTTCTTGGAAATAACCTTAACAATTACATTTTTAGTATTCAATGGTCCTTGTTACCTTAGAAGAACACAGAAGAAAAGAAAATGTTAAATGAGAATATTAGCTTTATCTTCATTATTTTGGCTTCATAACTCTGAAATTTCATTCTGAAAATCATTTTATACTTACAATTTTCTGGATAATACAAACTCTTCCTTTTAAATTGATCTTTAAATTTAGGATTGTATCCTTTTCAACTTGAGAAAAACATATTTTCTTCTCTGAAAACATTTCCCTTCTTGTCACTGGGTAACATTATTTCATTCATTTTGAAAAGAAAGAAATATTTTATCACATACCCAGACATACCTATGTATTCAGTGTTCTGTGTGGGACAGGAAAGACCTTGAAGGGATAGAAATGTACAGTTTTCTCATTAGTGATTGGGCTTATAACTTTAACAAGGCTTCTTTCCCAGTGCCTTGATCATGCATGCATCGTTGGAGAAGAGAGAAAAAAAAATATTTCCAATCTTTTTTCAAACCCGGAAAACATTTTCTTTATCATGAATATGAACAGATAAAACAATCTCATTAAAACTATTTAAGAGATGGAATCATATCTAAACATTAAGAATTATGAAGCACCTCTACATATAATATTACCTAAGTCTCCAAGATAAGTAAAAAAACAAAGTCCAAAAAGGAAAAAATATATGGTAACATAAATAGAATTTATAAATTATTTAAACATAGAATAATTCTTAAAACGTAACAAGACCCCAAAATTGACTACATTCAAGGAAAACTGTAACTCTGAACTTGGGTTTTATTGTGTACCTTTATTCTTCTCGTTAAAATGTCTCCACATGAAAGTAGAGAGATAGTATAATAATCCTCCACAGAGTCATCATCCATATTCAACAGTGTTCAGAATTTTCCACACTTGCTTCTTGTTTCTCATTTAAATTTTATTTTTGAAGCATTTTAAATGCATGTCCTAAACATTACATCATTTTTTCAGTGTACCTCTCTAAAAATATACAGATATTTACTTGTATAAGCACAATGCTATTATCACCCCTAACACAATTGCAATGAACTAAATGTTTGTTTCACCCACCGCCATCAAATTCATATACAGAAGTCTTAATCTCAATGTGATGGTATCTGGAGGTAGTATCTTTGAGTGGTAATTAGGTCATAAAGGTAGAGTTCTCATGAATAAAATTGGTACCTTTATAAGAACAAGCCAGACAGCTACCTAGCTCTTTTTGCAATAAATGAGGACAACAGGATATCTGCCAACCAGGAAACTGACCTTCACCACCAAACACTGGATACTGGCACCCTGATCTTGAGCTACTCAGCCTCCCAATATTATGAGAAATAAATATTTGTTGTTTAAGCCACCTATTCAATGGTACACTGTTACAGTAGTCTGCATTAAGAAAAGAATTAACAATAACTTTTGATTTTGTGATATATCCAGTCCCTTTTACAATGTCTTCAACAATCAACAAAAGTCTTTTAAAAGGTTCTCATATTTTTTAATGGTAATGACTGTAACATTAAGTCATTCTTATCATTAAGGCATTTTAATTTAGAGTAGCATCTTCTATCTTTTTATTTGTCATGCCATTAACTTGTTGAAAAAACTAAGTCAATTTTCTGAAGAATATCTTATAACCTAGATTTTTGTCACTTCATGATTTCTTTTAATTTGTTCCTCTATCCCCTCGCCATTATTCCTGAAAAAAAAAAAAAAAAAAAAAGGCAAAATCTTGATTAGATTGAAATATGTTCATTGCTAACATTAAAACTAAATGGGATTTTGGCCGGGCGTGGTGGCTCATGCCTGTAATCCCAGCACTTTGGGAGGCCGAGGCGGGCTGATCACGAAGTCAGGAGATCTAGACCATCCTGGCTAACACGGTGAAACCCGGTCTCCACTAAAAATACATTAAACAACAACAACAACAACAACAACAACAACACACAACTTAGCGGGGCATGGTGGTGTGCGGAGTTTGCAGTGAGCTTAGATTGCTTCACTGCACTCCAGCCCAGCTGGGGCCACAGAGGGAGACTCCGTCTCAAAAAAAAAAAAAAAAAAAAAAAGAAAGAAAAGAAAAGAAAAGAACTAAATGGGATTTTAACATTATTTCAACAACAAGCTTTATATTAAAGGTTCAGCTCTGATCCTGGTTCTGTTAGATGCATACTCAAATGCCCAGCATTTGCAAAACGCTCCATAACGTTTCCTTTTCTTGCAGGAAATTGCTTGTGAATGAATATAAGTATCTGGAAAAGTTTGGTACTGCAAGCTGGTCTTTAACAGCAACAAAAAGAGCTGGTCTTTGACATATAGGGGGACTTTGAAGGTCTGAAAATCCAATGTCTAATAGATGCCTTGGGTAGTTATTAAATTCCTAGAAAATATTAGATATGAAACTTAAATATGTAGATATTAAACTCCTAGAAAATATCAGAAATAACAAGGCTTAACACTTTTTCACTTATTTGTAGCCTGGCTGATTTTTTACTTTGCAAGTCTTAATGCTTTACATGCCCTTGGGTTTGCTTAATAAATTAGATTCTTTGGAAAGCCCACTAACTTAAAAAAAATCATTTTTCATTCATTTAATCAGATATTCATTTATTAATAATCAATGAATCACCACTTGGTGCCTGGCACTATTCTAGAAACTGGAACAAAGATGTAAAAACTCTACAATTATTTTAATGCTTTCCAACTGAGTTAAAAATATTCCTCATTTAGTACGTGTGTATACAATAAAGCATGAACAAGGCTTTACTATGATACAAAGACATGTCAGGCAGACCACCTGCCCTCTTGATATCTTAGTCTAGCGGTTGTGACAAACATTCCCACATCCTTCTGGACCAAACTGTGCTACACTTGAAAGGCAGATGAGATTCTATTGATGTAAAGGAATGATCAAGATTGTTTCCAACTGAAGGCTCTGAAGTTTTTATTTCATTAAAGTCCTCATTTTGCTGGCAAAGTAATACTAGAAACAACTGGATTGATATGTATTTTATTCATATGTCTTAAAAAGTCACATTTAGTTTGTATTCAAATGGAATTTATCATGAATTCATGAGCATCATTTATTATTATGAATGGTTTGTTGATTTTTTAGTGATGTTTTGTCATTCACTAGCAAAAGGCACTTGAGAACTTTGTGATGTACATTCCTATTTATTATTTGTTTGTTTTGCATTTTTATTATATGAAGATCTTCTTCCTCCCATCCCCATCTTATTCCTGAACAGTGTTCAGTGACAGGTAGCAGGTTGAGTGGTCCTACAGAAAACGGGTACATGTCAAGTCAAAGACATCACCAGAAACTCATTATCCAAGCAAACATTGTTGTGGTTTGTCACAGAAGCCTGACCAGGGACAACTCATTCATGAATAAGGAAAGTGCAGGAAGAAGAAAAATAGAAAGAGTCGAGTCCTAGATTTCTGGTTTTTGTTAACATGAAACTCTGGGCTTCAGAAACAGACCTTGCTTTGCCACTCTGACATAATGAGGCAAAGATAGAGACAAGTGCAGCTCCCCACTTTATTCTCATTAGTTGGCACTACCTGACACTAGGTTCAAGCAATCACACTTTGTACCTTCTGACTTGGAGCATGGTGTGATATAAATAGCCTTTAATATACCAGAAGGAAAGTGTTTTAGACCTGAATCAACCACTTACTAGCTATGCAAGTATTGGTGGGATTTTTTTAACTTTTCTTTACTTCACTTTGATTTGGATGCAAAATGGGGTTTAAAATACTTTAAGGGCTTTTGGGAGAATCACATGTGATCATTAAACTAACAATTCTGAAGGCTATGCAATAAAAGAATCACAATTCAACTTCCTGGTAATATGTTTTGAGCAACTTTTTTATTTTTTCAAATAGGGATTTTATTGTTTTTGTGTCAAGAAACATTCACTTACCAGGAATTAAAATGGATATAGACGCTTCTCTTTAGCTGATTTTAATGTAAAGGACATAAATGTAGGTGGTGTTGATGAGGCTGTATGCTGAATTAAAGTAATCACAGGTGTGGGAACTCATCTAGGAAGTGGCAAAGGGTTAATAAGTTTGGAAATTTGGTTTGCTTAACCTCTATCAAATACGGGAGTTATAAATTATCAAGTTAGAGTTCAGAATCTGTAAGACAGTTTGAGAAAAGAATAAGCATATACATACATTTGTTGAAAAGGAAAATAAAATTTGGCTGCAGTAAAAGAGGAGAGAGAAGAGCAGAGTAGGAGGGTTTGAATGGTAGGAGAAATGGGAGAGGAGAGGGAAAATGAAAGAAAAGAGAACGGGAAGGGAGGTAGGGAGAACAAAGAAAGAGGCTAGCCTAGGACTTCCAATGACTTTGGAAACCATTGGTAGCCCCTAGATTGAAATCATAGTTTCTCAACCTTAGCTGCACTTTGGAATCACCCATGCAACTGTAAACATACTGATGCATGGATCCCAGTCCCAGAAACTCTGAGTTAACTGGTTGGGGGTAGACTTTTAAAAATCTCCCCAAAGTAATTTCTAACTCATAGGTTAATGTCTCTCTATCCTTAATATACAATTTGCCTTGAAAAACTGCCTGCCTGGGCTGGAGGCTGATATTCTGCATCCCTAAGTAACTTCCAGCTCCTAACAGGCTCCTGACAAGCTTACCTGTGACTTCTGGAAAGGGATGTAAGGTAACAGAAAAAGTGGTAAAATAATGATGATGCTAATGCCAATGAACACTATTATTTAATGAGTTCCAAATATGTGCCAGACACTGTGCTGAGGACTTCCAGAGTTAACTTGTTAAAGTCCTCAGAACAAACATTTAAAGGTTTTTATTATTATTAACTTGCTTTACAAATAAGGAAACTGAGGTATGAAAAGCAGGGCATCTTACCGAAGTTCAGAAATCCGTATATGTATTTGAATCCTTATAGCCTGATACTGAGCTTGTGCTATTAACATTTTTATTATCCTGGTTTTTAAATAATTCTGAGCCTTAATTTTAAATATTAGGCATACCTAGGAGAGAAAATCTGAAAGAAGGAAGTAAGTCTGGAAGGATCTCCAGTATTGGCACAGACGTAAATAAGTTTAAAATCTATACCTGCATTACAGATTTTGGCCATGGGAAGAGCTGAAAAGAGTGGCATGAGAACTGTTGCAGAAAAAGCATAAGTTATTTGTTCAGGATAAGGCAAGTCACAAATTTTGCCAAGGTTCACAGCTATGGTTCCAATCTTGTCTGCTCATGACATAACTTGGTAAATTTTTAAAATCTTGGTGTTTAGGTCCCACCCCAAACCAAATAAATCCGACTTTCTGGGAATAGGACACAGGTATTAGCATTTTTAAAGCTTCCCAGGGATTCCAAATTGCAGGTAAGATTGCCAGTAACTGAGTTTGAAATATGAAATCCTGGAAGGAAATTGATGCCACTGATGAGAAGATATCAAATGTCACATTTTCTGAGCAGCTTATTCTGGCATCTGGAGGCATTTTCTTCTTCATCTGAGCTGCTCTTCCTTCTTTCTCTACCTCTCTGAAAACACTGATCACATCCCATCTTTAAAATGGGTATTTGTGTCTTATCCAGCTCCCTTTGTAGCCCATAGCTTTGGAGACTATAGGGCAGTACAGTATAAAGCAGTACTACAAAAAGATTTTTTGCTAGGCTGGGTTCTAAGAAAAGCTCATAGCACCAAAGGTTTCCATTGTCAAATCACTTGAGGTAATGTTGGGTAAATATCGCTCTTTTTGAGAATTCCAACAAACATGGCATTTGAAAGCTCTGAGGTATTTTGTAATAACGAAACATCTTTAATTTTGTCTCACTGAGGGTTTCCAAAAATACTCGAACAAAAACTCATCATAAGTGCCTGTAGGGAGAAGGATCCCTGAGGGCAGCTGGAGACAGTGGAGATGGAGCTAGCAGCCCCAGCATATGAAACTCAGGGGCAACTCTCCATCTGAAACAAAAGAGGTGCCAAATCAGAGAGGTAATTCAGTAGCACTGCGCTGGTGGAGGTATGCTTCATGGGCCCTTTGGGCAAAAACTCCTGCTCAGCTTACCCACACAGCTGGGAAATCCCCTTCAGGACACCCCCAGTCCCCATTTTGGATGAGTGAGGCTTTGACATTTTGAAAGAGCCATGGCAAACCTGGGCTTAGGCCACCATCTAGTGCTGAAAAGGAGGCAGCAATCTAGGACTAAGGATATTAACAGGTGATTATCAGACAACATCTAAACACATGTACACTAGAGAGACCAAACCAACTCAGACAGTGAAGACTGGAATAAACAACTAATCCTTCCATGTGAAGACATACATGCACATCCACAAGTAACAAAAGCAAACAGGGAACCATAACCTCCTAAAATCCACAAATCAAGAAGCCAGTAAGAGACCTCAAAAAGATGTCAATGTGTGAGCTCGCACCTCAAGAACACAAAATACCAGTCTTCAAGAAACAGTGAACTCCAAAATAATACTAAAAATCAAATAAGATATTATCACAGAAACTTAACAAAGAAGTCTAAATAATTGAAAAAACCAAATAGGAATCCTGAAACTGAGAAACACGTTAGTGGAACTGAAAAATGCATTGAAGTGTCTCAACAGCAGAATTTATCAAGCAGAAGAAAGAATTGGTGACCTCAAAGATGGGCTTTTTGAAAATACATATTCAGAAAAGAAAAGAGGAAAGAATAAAAAGCAATGAAGAACAACTAGAAAATCTAGAAAATAACCTCAGAAGAACAAATTCAAGAGTAATCAGCCTTTGAGAGGAGGAAGAGCAAGGAGTAGAAAGCTTATTAAAAGAAGTAGTTACTGAAAAATTTTCAGGCCTAGAGAAAGATATAAATATCCAGGCACAGGAAGATCATATAAATATCCAGGCACAGGAAGATCAAAGAGCACCAAATAGATTCAATCCAAATAAAACTACCCCGAAGCACATAATACTTCCCAGAGGTCAAAGACAAAGAGAGGATCCATCCTAAAAACAGCAAGAGAATAAAAGCAAATAATATATAAAGTAGTTCTAATTCTTCTGGCCATCAACTTCACAGTAGAAACCATACAGGCCAGGAGGGAATGGGAGGACATATTCAAAATGCTAAAGGAAAAAAATAAAAAATAAAAAACAAACAACAAAAAAAGCCCTGCCAACTAAAAATATTGTATCCAGCAAAGCTATCCTGAAAACATGAAGGAGACATAAGACTTTTTTAAACAAACAAAAGCTGAGGAAATGTATGACCACCAGACATGTCTTATAAGAAATACTAAAGGAATTTCTTCAATCTATAAGAAACAGGTGATAACATGAAGTAAGAAAATCACCTGAAGGTATTCACTGTTAAAAGTACACAGAAAAATTCAAATATTCTAATAATATAATTGCATTGTGTAAACTACTCATATATCTAGTGTGACAATGAAAAGACAAATATGTCAATAATAATAATAATAATTACAACAATTTCTTAACTGGACATACAAAATGATGTAAATCAAAACATCAAAAAGTTAAATATAGGAGGAAAAATTATAAACTTTTTAGTTTTTTGTTTCTTTGTGTTAATGTTAAATTGTTATCTGTTCAAAATAAATTATTATAATTATAAGTTATTTTTTGTAAGTTCAAATAACTACAGAAAACCTATAATGGATACACTAAAAATATAACACAAGGAATTAAGATACACCATCAGAGGAAAAGGAAGACAGTAAGAAGAAAAGGTGAAATGAGTTGCAAAACAGTCATAAAACAACAAAAAAACAAATTGTCAGTAGTAACTTCCTACCTATCAATAATAACATTTGAACAAAAATGGAGTAAAGTATCCAAATAAAAGACAGAGTGGCTGACTGGATTAAAAAAACAAAAACGAAAACAAAAAAGGACCTAACCATATGTTGCGCAGAAGCAAACTACTTCACCTATACTAAAAAGAACCACAAGCCAAAAGTGAAGAGATAAAAAAAATTCTACTAAATGAAAACCAAAAAAGAGGAGTATCTATACTCATATGAGACAAAGTAGACTTCAAGGTAAAAACTGTAAAAGATTCAAAGGAGGTCATTATATAATGATTAAGGGGTCAGTTTGGCAAGAGGATATAAGAATCGTAAATATATATGCACCAAACACTAGAGCACCACAATATAGAAAGCAAATGTTAACAGATATAGAGGGAAAAATCAGACTGCGATGCTATAATGGTAGGGGACTTCAACACCCCACTTTCAGTAATGGACAGATTATTGAGGGATAAAAGAAAATTTAAAAAGAAACATTGGATTAAACTACACTCTAGACTAAATGAACCTAACTGACATTTACAGAACGTTTTGTTCAACAGCTGCAGAATACATGTTCTTTTTATCAGCACATGGAACATTTTTCAAGATAGAAAATATGTTAGGCCACAAAACAAGTCTCAACAAGTTAAATCAAAGTTATATCAAGTATTCTTTTTGACCCACAATAAAATAAACATAGAAATCAACAACAAGAGGAACTTTGGAAATTGTAAAAATATGCAGAAATGGAACAACATGCTCCTATATGACCAATGGACCAATCAAGAAATTAGGAAGAACATTCAAAAATTTATTGAAAAAAGTAAAAATGGAAACCCAAAATACTAAAACCTATGGAATACAGCAAAAATAATACTAAGAAGGAAGTTTATAGTAATAAATACCTACATTGGAAAAGTAGAAAAGCTTCAAGTAAACAACCTAACAATTCACCTCAGGGAACAAGAAAAGCAAGAGCAAGTAAAACCCAAAATTAGTAGAAGGAAAGAAGTTGTAAAGACCATAGTAGAAATAAATGAAAAGGAGACAAAAAAAAAAAAAAAATTAACAAAATGAAAAGTAAGTTTTTTTAAAAGATAAACCAAATTGACAAAGTTTTAGTTTGACTAACAAAAAGGAGAGCAGACCTAAATAGATAAAATCCAAGCTGGAAAAAGAAACTTTAAAGTTGATACCAAACAAAAACAAAAGATCATTAGAGATATTTATGAACAACAACTACATACCAACAAATTGGAAAACCTGGAATAAGTGGATAAATTTCTGGGGAAAAAAACACATACAACCTACTAAAATTGAACCATGAAGAAACTGATAATCTGAACAGAATAATAATGAGTAAAGAGTTTGAAATGGTAATTTAAAAGTCTCCCATTAAGGAAAAGCCCTGGATATGACAATGCTAAACTTTACCAAAGACTTAAAATAAACTGATACCCATTCTACTCAAACTCTTCACAGAAATTGAAGAAGAAATACTTCCAAACTCATTCTAGGAGGCCAATATTATCCTTATACCAAAACCAGTCAAGGACACAAGGAAAAAAAGAAAAGTATAGGTCAATATCACTGCAAAAATCTTCAATAAAATGCTAGCAAATAGAATTCAACAACAGAGTAAAAAGATCAATTACCATGACAAAGTGAGGTTCATCCCAGGGATGCAAGGATTGTTTAACGTATGCAAATCAAAAAGCATGATACATCACATTAACAGAACCAAGGGCAAAAGCTATATAATCATTTCAATGGATGCTGATAAAGCATTTGATAAAATTTAACATCCATTCATGAGAAAACCTCTCTGCAAACTGAGTGTGAAAGGAACATACTTAAAACAATAAAGGACACAGCTAATATAAAATTGAATAGGGAAAACTGAAAGCCTTTCCTTTAAACTATGGCAGAGGACAAGAATATCCACTTTTACCACTTTTATTCAACATACTACTTGAAGTCCTAGCCAGAGCAATTAAACACGAGAAAGAAAGAAGGGGCCTAGAAATTTTAAAGGAAGAAATCAAATTTTCCTTGTTTGCAGAAGACATGACCTTATATTTAGAAAAACCTAGAGACTGTACCAAAACACTGTTAGCACTAATAAAAAATTCAGTAAAGTTGCAGGATCAACATACAAATAAACATACAAAAGTCAGTAACATTCATGTAATCTAACAGTGAATAATTGGGAAAAAAAATGAAGAAAGAAACCCCATTACATTAGTTTCCAAAATGATACCCAGGAATAAACTTAAACAAAGAAGTAAAATATCTCTACAATGAAAACTATAAAACACTGATAAAAGAAATTAAAGAGAACACCCACAGACACACAAAATGAAAAGACATTCTATGCTTATAGATTGGAAGAATTGGTATTGTTAAAATGTCCATATTGACGAAAGTGACGTAAAATTCAATGCAATCTCTATCAAAGTACCAATCATATTCTTCACAGAAATTGAAAAAAGCATTCCTAAAATTTCTGTGGAATGACAAAAAATTCTGAATAACGAAATCACTCCTGAGCCAAAAGAACAAAGTTGGAGGCATCATACTGCCTGATTTCAAAATGTACTACAGATCCATAATAACCAAAACAACATTGTATTGGCATAAAAGTAGACACATAGATCAATTAAATGGAATAACGAACCCATAAATCAATTAATTCATTTAAGTCAACTCATTTTTTACAATGGTGCCAAGAACATACATTGGGGAAAGGAAAATATCTTTAATAAATGGTGCAGAAAAAGCTGGATTACCGTATGCAGAAGGATGAAACTAGACCCCTCCGTCTTACTGTATACAAAAATCAAATCAAAATGAATTAAAGATTTAAGTTTAAAACCTGAAACTACTGGAAGAAAACCTTGTCAAAATGCTAAGGATATTGGTCTGGGCAATGATTTCTGGGGTAGGTCCTCTAAAGCAGGTAACAAATCTAAAAAAGACAAGTAAAATCACATCAAGCTGTAAAATTTGAGTTCAGCAAAGAATTAACAAAGTGAAGAGATAACTTCCAGAATGGGATAAAATACTGGAAGCTATCCAATATCCACTGTATAAGGGACTCAAACAACTCAACAGAAAAAAAAATGATCAATTAAAAAATAGGCAAAGAACATGAATAGACCTTCTCAAATGAAGACACACAAATGGCCAACAATTACATGAAAAAATACATAATATCACTAATCATTAGGGAAATGCAAGCCAAAACCACAATGTGACATCATCTCATCCCAATTAGAGTTACTATTATTTAAAAAACAAAAGATAAGTGTTAGTAGCCATTTGGAGAAGGGGGAAATCTTGTACATTGGGTGGGAATGTAAATTAGCACAGGCATTATGGAAAATGGTATGAAACTTCCTCACAAAACTAAAAATAGAACCACTGTGTGATTCAGCAATCCCACTTTTGGGTGTGTATTCAAAAGAAAGGAAATCAGTGTATTGAAGAGATATCTGCACTCCCATGTTTATTGTAGTACTATTCACAATAGACAAGATATGGAATCAAATCAAATGTCCATCAATAGAAATGAAAATATGGTATATATTCACAATTAAATATTGCTCAGCTCTAAAAAGAATGAAATACTGTCATTCGCAGCAACATAGATGAAACAGGAGTTTATTATGTAATGTAAAATAAGTCAGGTACAGAAAGACAAGTATCACATATCTTTACTCATATGTGGGAGCTTAAAAATTTGATCTTATTAAGGTATAAAGTAGAATGATGATTATCAGAGGCTGAGAAGGGTAGGAGGATGGAGAGATAAAGAAAAATTGGCTTTGAATATAGACATACAATTTGAAAGAATAAATTATTTTTTTCCACAGCTTAGTAGGTGATTATAATTAATAATTTATTGTGTATTTCAAAATAGCTAGAACAGGAGATTTAGAATGTTTCTAACACAAAGAAATGATAAATGCTCAAAATGATGAATATCTCAAATACCCTGATTTGATTATTACATGTTATATTCATGTCACAAAATAACACAAGTATGTGAGACATTTGTATAGTTACTAGTATCAATTAAAAAAATAATAGTACCAAAACGAAGAGTTGTTGTGAAGGATTAAATTAATTGAAATTAAAATAATAAATATACTTAGTGATTTAAATTAAATGACATCATTTATGTAATATTCCATACATACAGTTCCCAATGTTGGTGGGTTTCTTTCTTTTTTATCTTCGTGGCCTCAAAAGTACCTATTACAGACCTTATGTTAAACACACATGCACAACCATGATCCTGGCAATATTTTTTTTCTTTCAAAACAGTAAGAAAATCCATAAGTCATAAGTGGGTGTCAGGATTGACATTCAGCATTTGTTATTCATTTCTTGATTGGATATTTGCTGGGTAATTAATATATGCAAGGTACTCGGAGATACAAAAATTGATAAGATGTGGTCTACTTATGGACTCACTGTGGTACCTCTTGCTGCACAACTCTCTTACTTCTGGGCTGTCAGAAAGGCTGATGATGCAGCAGATGCTGGCAGGAGTTGTCCTGCTGGTTGAGCAGAAGGAAGGCTCTGAATGGCACCAGAGCTGGCCACTCTCACCTTTGTGTTCCTGGGCACTTATATATATGTCTATTTATTGAATCAGCTATGGAGTCAGAGCAGAGCACAATGCCTGACCCTCAACAGATCTTTTATAATTGGCTACTTAATGAATTAAATATGGGATTTAATGTTTTTTGGCTCTGTGTCCCCACCCAAATCTCATCTTGTAGCTCCCACAATTCTCACATGTTGTGGGAGGAACAACAGTGAGAGATGATTGAATCATGAGGGCAGGTCTTTTCTGTGCTGTTCTTGTGATAATGAATGGGTCTCATGAGATCTGATGGTTTTAAAAACAGGAGTTTCTCTGCACAAGCTCTCTCTTTGCCCACTGCCTTCCACGTAAGATGTGACTTGCTTCTCCTTGTCTTCTGCCATGATTGTGAGACCTCCTCAGCCATGTGGAACTGTAAGTCTAGTAAACTTCTTTCTTTTTTTAAATTGCCCAGTCTCAGATATGTTTTTATCCACACTGTGAAAACAGATTAATATAGTAAATTGGTACAAGGAGTGGGGCATTGCTGAAAAGATAACCCCAAATATGGAAGCAACTTTGGAACTGGGTAACAGGCAGAGGTTGGAACAGTTTGGAGGGCTCAGAAGAAGACGGGAAAATGTGGGAAAGTTTAGAACTTCCTAGAGACTTGTTGAATGGGTTTGACCAAAAGCCTGATAGCAATATGGACAGTAAGGTCCAGGTTGAGGTGGTCTCAGATGGAGATGAGGAACTTGTTGGGAAGTGGAGCAAAGGTGACTCTTGTTATATTTTAGCAAAGAGACTGTCAGGAGTTTACTCCTGCTCTAGAGATTCGTGGAACTTTGAACTTGATAGAATGATTCAGGGTATCTAATGGAAGATACATGATTCAGGGTATCTAATGGAAGAAATTTCTAAGCACCAAAGAATTCAAGATGTGACTTGGGTGCTGTTAAGGGCTTTCAGTTTTATAATGGAAGAAGAGCATAAAAGTTTGGAAAATTTGCAGCCTTACAATGTGATAGAGAAGAAAAACCCATTTTCTGAGGAGAAATTCAAGCTGGTTGCAGAAATTTGCATAAGTAATGAGTCAAATGTTAATCCCCAAGACAATGAGGAAAATGTCTCCAGGACGTGTCAGAGGTCATCACGGCATCCCCTGCCATCACAGGCCTGGAGGCATAGGGGAAAGTGGTTTCATGGACTGGGCCCAGGGTCCCCGTGCTGTGTGCAGCCTAGGGACTTGGTGCCCTGTGTTCCAGCTGCTCCAGCCATGGCTGAAAGGGACTGATGTAAAGATCAGGGTGCAAGCCCCAAGCCTTGGCAGCTTCCATGTGGTGTTGAGCCTGAAAGTGCACAGAAGTCAAGAATTGGGGTTTGGGAACCTCTGCCTAGATTTCAGAAGAGCAGAAGTTTGCTGCAGGGGCAGGGTGCCCATGGAGAACCTTTGCTAGGTCAGTGCAGAAGGGAAATGTGGGGATAGAGCCCCCACACAGAGTCCCTACTGGGGCATGCCTAGTGGAGCTATGAGAAGAAGGCCATCCTCCAGACCCCAGCATGGTAGATCAACCAACAGCTTGCACCATTCTCTTTAAAAAGCAGCAGACACTCATTGCCAGCCCGTGAAAGCAGCAGAGAGAGAAGCTCTGCCCTGCAACACCACAGGCGTGGAGCTGCCCAAAACCATTGGAACCTACCTCTTGCATCAGTGTGACCTGGATATGAGACATGGAGTCAAAGGAGATCATTTTGGAGCTCTAAGATTTGACTGCCCCACTGGATTTTGGTCTTGCATGGGGCCTATAGCCCCTTTGTTTTTGCCAATTTTTCCCATTTGGAATGACTGTATTTACCTAATGCTTGTATCCCCATTGTACCTAGGAAGTAATTAACTTGCTGTTGATTTTACAGGCTCGTAGGTGGAAGGAACTTGCCTTGTCTCAGATGAGACTTTGCACTGTGGACTTCTGAGTTAATGCTGATATGAGTTGAGACTTTGGGGGACTGTTGGAAAGGCATGATTGGTTTTGAAATGTGAAGGTATGAGATTTGGGAGGGGCCAGGGATAGAATGATATGGTTTGGCTCTGTGTCCCCACCCAAATCTAATCTTGTAGCTCTCATAATTCCCATGTGCTATGGGAAGGACCCGGTGGGAGATGATTGAATCATGGAGCTGGGTCTTTCCTGTGCTGTTCTCATGATAGTGAATGGGTTTTATGAGATCTGATGGTTGCAAAAATGGGAGTTTCAAGCTTTGCACAGTGGCAGTATTGTAGCCAATGAGGTTCATCCGAGGCGCGATTATTGCTGATTGAAAAAATGGGAGTTTCTCTGCACAAGGTCTCTCTTTGCCCACTACCATCCATGTAAGATGTGACTTGGTCCCCCTTGCCTTCCACCATGATTGTGAGGTTTCCCCAGCCATGTGGAACTGTAAGTCCAATAAATCTCTTTCTTTTATAAACTGCCCAGTCTTGGGTATGTCTTTATCAGCAGGGGAAAAACAGACTAATAAAGGATTCTTCAAGAACCAAGGGGATTTTGATGGAGTAGAGATTAATTTAATAGAAAAATGTGTCCACGTCTACATGAAAAGTGAAATGTAACAAATAAAACTGATGGTTTTGTGGTTGTGTTTGTTGGGGGCATACAGAGTTTATATCAGACATCGTCTCTCACATTCCCACCCTGCCCCATTTGGTATTGAGTACAAAACCAACTCTTATTGGAGGATACTGGTCTGGTTGGGAGATGAAGAGAATGAGGAGGAGGAAAGAAAGCTCTTCATCCCCTTAGCAGTTTTTTAATGCTTAATGTAGCATTTCTTCCTCCCTTTGACCTATTCTATTGGGAGCCTCTGGGGCCGTGGGTGAACTGTCAGCTTGTTATAAAAAATGTGAGCCAGGATTACAGGTAGGAATGTAAAAATTTTCAAAAGTAGACTTTTCTACAACTCTTAACGATTTTTTAATTCAATGTCTCTACTCACATTTTTGAGACAATAATTCTCCATCCTTGCTGCACAGTAGAAAAACCTGGGACAGTTTCTGAAAGATATGGATACATAGGCTGTATTTCTAAAGGCTGCAAATTGTCTGAGAGATTGGACCCAGGTATCAGTTTTGTTTTTGTGCTACTTTGGTGCTCTAACGTACAGTCCAGATTAAGAATCATGGCCTTAGAAGGACTCCATTAAATTTCCACCGTTATTAACTGATTCATTGGTTATTATTGTTAGCAGATTTATCAAAAATTTGGGGGCTGAAAAGACCCCTATGATGCTGGTTGGCTAGCTGTTTCCAACAATGAGAATTTCTTCTGCTAGAAGAAGCATAGTCACAAACCATTAGGTCATGAGAGTCCTATCCTAACTGGTGACTCTAACCAACAAATTATAAGGTGTGTCAAATACTGTAGATTTTTGTACCTTAAAGGTCAGGAAAGAAAACAATTCTAGTGCCTTTTGCCAAGTGACACATAATTGGTAACACAATAAATACTTATTGACCTTTTTATTTAAAACCTTTGGAAGAAACTTTAATAACTCTCTGAGCAGTTACATGATCAAATTGTGCTGTGGTGTAGACAAAACATCATTTTCTAACTTCAGTTTTGAATATAAGGGACAATGGTATTTGCTAGGAAATAACTCTCCAATATTTAGTCTTTTTTCCCAATATACTGACTGATGCTGCAACTTGTGGTTTCCAAAATGCAAAATAGATTTCCCTCTCCTTCCTTTAACGTTAGCAATGGGTGCAAAGTTTTTTTAAGATTCAGATGTGGTTCAGGACTCTTTCTAGACTACAGTTTAAGAAGAACCAGTTTGAAAATAATATTTTAAAAAAATTAAATATACAGAGATGCTGTTTCTTAAACTTTGCATAAACATTTTGAGATAAAATTAAAACCTGTCACATATTTGTGTTGGTTTTAAGGAAGTAGAATATAGATAACATTTGTTTTCAAGTGAAACTGCTTTATATATTATACATAATGCTCTGCAATGTCATTACTTTAACATAAACAAGAGGCAGAGTAAAACAATGTTTGTCATTCAATTTTACCTGCATATGCCAACAGAAATGGTAAACAGAGATGATAATCAGGAAAAACCAAATCTTTCATGAGTACATTTTTTCCTTTTAGCTTAGCCTTTATATGTCAGGCAAATTTAGAATGGTTTAATAGGAAAAGGGAAGGTAGATAATATTTACAGTCTCTAGGATTTCAGACCTCAGATCTAGAGATTTAGACATAGGGATTAAAAAAAGAAGAACTGATGATCAACAGTCTTTCTGAAGGTAAAACAGGCTGAAGCTCTACAACATTGGATTGGTATTTTATAACCTGTTATAATGGATAGGAAATATCTTGACACCATTGCAGCAAGCTGATGAAAGGCATAAGTGTAAATCATGCCATAAATTACATACTCCTCATATCTTGGGAATAACCATCTCTTCAGGTCACTTGGTATTGCTAATGTGGGTCATTGGTCAGAGCTTCTTCATTACTCACATCTCTTTGGATCTCAGACCCTGCACCTCTGAGGCTCTCTGCTGCCAGGCATTGCAATAATTCTTTCACAAAGGGTATGCTTTGTACAGGAGAAATAGAAGGTATCTCATCAAGTAGTAAATTATACATATTTCTACAGGAGAAATAGATTGCATTTCATCAAGAAAAATATCACCCTGAATGAACAGAAATCATTTATTAATTATAAGTCCTCTCTCCTAGTAAAGCATTTTCATTTTATCACTAAGGTCCTACTATAACCCTGCAGAATAAGAATAATTTGATCCCTATCCTGTATTTTTATATATTTTTAATGTTGGGCAAAAATTAATTTGTATTCATTAAAAATTATTTTAAAAATTAAAAACTCAACTGATGCCTTCAATCATTGAAAAAAACACTACTCTCCGTGACCACTACTTATAATAAATTACAGTATTCCAATGTGACAGGATTAAGGTTATTTTAAGATACATCTGTTTACTAGTTACTTGGGATGGACTTGATGTAAGTCTTCACTATCAGACTGAGTTTCGATAAATAGAACTGGTTACAAAATTCTGTGCTAAAAATTTCTGCCGTGTGTTCCTCTGTGTGGCTACATGGAAACAGATTATACGTTGTAGCAAAGAACTGAAAAAAGAAGAACAAATCAGAAGAATTTGTGCTACCAATTACTCTGTTTTCTGGGTGCAGTCATGGTGGTGACAATACTGAAAATGGAAGGAGACTTAGAGGTTTGCATAATTAAGAGGTTAGTTAACCCTGGATTCTTTTGATCCTATGTCTCTCATAATCATCACTTATTAACTGTGTGACCCTAGGCAAACTATTTAGTATATCTAAGCCCCCGTCTTTTTATATATAGATTGGGTCAAATAACTATGGCAGAGGCAGTGAACTGTGTTCACCATTTATGGTGTTAGACATTAGGGTGACTATATTTCTTAGCTTCCCTTACTATTAAGTTTCAGAAGATACATGACTGAGCTCCACTCAGGAAGTGTTGGTGGAAGTGAAGTGAATCCCTCCACTGCTGGTTCTGGTCTTTACAAGCATCCTGCACAAGCCTCCAGCTCATGCAATTGCCCTGTGTAGTGACTTAGAAACTGCAGAGTCCAGCTGGGGTTGCTACTGCATGAAAGAAGGTAGCTCAACCTGCATGTAACTTTATGTAAGCATGAAATAAACGTTATTTTATTGAGGCACTGAGATTTCATTTCCTTCCTTTCTTCCTTCTTTCCTTCCTTCCCTCCTTCCTTCCTTCCTTCCTTCCTTCCTTCCTTCCTTCCTTCCTTCCTTCCTTCCTTCCTTCCTTTATTCCTTCCTTCCTTCCTTCCTTCCTTTATTCCTTCCTTCCTTCCTTCTTTCCTTTATTCCTTCCTTCCTTCCTTCCTTCCTTCCTTCCTTCCTTCCTTCCTTCCTCCTTCCTTCTTCCTTCCTTCCATCTTCCCTCCCTCCTAGCTTAGTCTATTCGGTTAATACAGCACTTAATACCTACTTCACTCAGCTATATGGATTAAACAACATCAAAGATATAATGCTAGAGACATAGGGGCGCATAATAAGTCCTGAATGCACTTATTATTATTTTACATAATCAACTCATTATTTTAGAGATAAAAATGCTGAGGATTAAAGGAGTCAAGTGATTTACCCATGACCAAACAGCTAACTTTTGGAGCAGCTAAATATTTCTAACCTAGGTTTCTTTTATTATGGACTTCCCCCTAAATCAGATGTACCACCTTAGTGAACAAAATATTTAGACATGCTAATTCTGAGTGACGTTAGTCTATAAAAAATAAGAACTGAGTTTATTTTTAAAATATAGCCAATACGTTGAAGGTTTACTGATACCCACACCGTGTTGGTCTCAATTTTATAATTGTTGGGTGGTTCTCAGTAGGAGTTTAGCTGACTATTTTTACATTAACTCATGAATATCTTCACATTTTTGAGGATAGAGTAATTTCCTCTCTAACTTTTTTTTTTACTTTGAAATTCTTTAGTAAATATTTTGGAAGTAATAATGACCTATTTTTTAAATGTTACTTTTAGAATGACGTTATGTTATTTAATTGCCGAACCATAAGACAATTACTACAAATCTTCTTATTTCAAGTATTTTTCGAATATATCTATAAATTACCACAATTAAACTGTGATTCAAAGGTAGAATTGGGCTTTCTTGTGGTAGCTGTCCATGGCAAATCAATGAGTGGTGGTAATTCTACTTACGTAGTTAGACAAACTTCCCCAATTCCATAGAATCTTGAAGTCCCTAGGGAGATAATTCATACCCACTTTCCAACTGGTGATTCTACAGTCAGCAGTATAACATTTCCATTATTTTGCTATTCAAACTAAGTGTGTTTATTTGTATCAAGAGCTTTCAGAATAGTGTTTTTAGCATAGCTTTTCAGCATAGTATGGTGGTTAAGAGTGTGGGCTTTGCAATCCAATGGATATACTTCACTAGCCTTGTGATCTTAGGCAAGTTTATATTTTTGAGCCTCAGTTTTCATATTTATAAAATAAGTCCTATCTCAAAGGATTTTACCAAGTCAATTGTGATCTAAAAATATGTTGTTTGATAATCAAAATAATAATTATTTCTAAATAATTGATAAACTAGTAATCTCAGAAACTAGCCTAAAATGATATTATACATAGAAAAATCTTTTGGCATGAAATAATTTCTCATACTACTTACAGAATTCAGAAAACTATAATAATCAAAGTGTCTAGAAATAGAGAAATGATTAAATAAATTAAGATATATTCACATAATGAAGTTTATGGAGCATTTTTGTTAATGTCAGTAAGAAATACCTTCAATGCTTTACCTTTTAGCTGATGAATACTAAGCAAGTCACTTTAATGATTTACCCAAGCCCCCTGTGTGCCACATGGCAAAGCCCATGGCATGTCTCAATTGTGCTGAGTCTTTGGAGAAGGGAGAGTGTTGGCCTTCATATAATTTGCATACTGCCTGCATCTCTGCCATCTTTGTTTCAGCTGCTAATTTTATGCTGTTTTTGCTCTTGCCTATGGATACCTTATTGCTCCTATGGCTGTTCCATGCATCTGTCCACAGGCACCTAGCCATCTATTCCTGGCTTGAGTTGGCCATGAGGAAATGCTTATACAGCATTGACATCTTATGTCCTATGAGGTTCTCTTCCTTGCTGTCATTAAGAGCTCATGTACTCAGGTACCCTCTGCTTCTGACTTCTGTTATTGAAGCCCCGTGATACGTTCTTACTGTTGAGCCACACAGCCTCCTCTGTTGCTGAGTGTGGTAGATTCTGATTGGTTTAATTCCTGCTCCAGGATCTAATGGGTTTAATTATTGCTTCTGTCTACCCACCACCCAAGCCTTGTGGCTGATTTTCGCCCAGATATCATGCTTGCTTCTCCTTCTCGCTCTCCCTCTCCCTCTCCTTCTCCTTCTTTTATTTCCTTCCTTTTCTTCCCTTCCCTTCCCTTCCCTTCCCTTCCCTTCCTTCCCTTCCCTTCCTTCCCTTCCCTTCCTTCCTCTTTTGGGTCTTGTCCTGTCACTTCACTTAGGCTGCAGTGTAGTGGTGTGATCATGGCTCACTGCTGCCTCATGCTCCTGGGGCTAAATGGATCGTCCCATGTCATGTCAGCCTCCAGAGTAACTGGGACTATAGGTGTGCTACTGCGCCTGGCTAATTTTTTTTTTTTTTTTTTTTTTTTTGTAGAAATAAGATCTCTCATTTATTTCTCATGACTCTTTTTTTCTCCTTCTTTCACACCATCTGTTGCCTTTCTCCATAACCTGGTTTCCCCAGGATACTACCACCTGTTGGTTATGGTGCTATGTATTTGAACCTCAGTTAGGAACCAGGTATTAATTATTTCCCAAAGGTTTCCTGATTCTGTGGGAGATGGAGACTTGTCTAATTCCATAAACAGGTGATTCCTCACATCTGATCAAGTGGAAACTCCTGCTGTTGGTCATAATGTTAAATGAAAAAAAAAAAAAAAACAGGAAATCCAATTATCAGGTTGTTGCCAAGGTAACTGGGTTTTACCATTAAAAGTAAAAGCAAAAACTGCAAACTGCAATTACCTTTGCATCAACCTAATATAAATGAAAGCTGATTCTAACTCTGTTAAAATGAAACTTACATGAAAGTCACTGGAAGGAAAAATAAAATCTATAATGTCAATGTTTGGATCATATGACTATAGATTTTTTCTTTAATTCCCAATTTTCTACAATGTGTTTTATTACTTTTGTAATAGAATAATACTAAATTTAAGGAATCATTGCATGGAAGTAATCCAGAATCTAACAACACACTTATTTAAAGCAAGTTTCACTTTAATTTTCTTTTGTGATTTTCCTTGCTATGAAGAAATAGTAGTCTTTGTGGGTGATTCTAGAAGTGCCTGTTCCCACTACAGGTGTTTCGATATACCTTTGTTTTGACTTCTTCAGGTCTTTGTTTTCAAGTCTTTGTCTGTAGTATTATCTACATGTGTGGAAATATCCTCCCACTTTCTCTTTTTCTCTCTCTCTGTGCCTCCCTGCCTCCACCTTTCTTTCTCTCCATAATCACATCTGTAGCTGGTACTCTGTTGTTCTGACCACATCCCCTTGGTGCCTACCTTCCTCACACAAACCAACATTAAAATGTCCAACCTCCAGCATCTGCAACTCTTTCCCTGAGGACTTTCTCTGGAGCCTGCACTTGGGACACACAGGGAGTAACTAGAATTTGACATGTACCTCCCTCCCCAGCAACGTTCAACCATGATTGACAGGAATTGCTCCAATTGCTACCCTGAATTCTCTTGCCCCAGAGGGAGTAGGGACACTTGTGAAGTATGTTCTCCTCTGTCTCCCAGAGTTCCCAGCAGGACTGAACTCCTGTTTCCCACAGTAGCAACCCTGCATGGTAATGTCCCTTCATTGCCTGCATATTGTTTGCTGCCTCTGTTGTCTGCTCTTCTACCAGAGCTTCCAGGGATTGTTTCCCCAGTACAGAACTTGTGGGAAAGTCCCCCTCTCAGGGTCTCTTTCTGGAGAAATTCAACTTAAGAAAATATTCATATTCATATCCATTAATTGCAATTCATATAAAAATGGCTTAAGGGTTATAGCTGGCTCTGAGGTAAGTGTGAACTCAAAATGTGGCAAGACTGTGAACAAAGTCAACATAAATTTAGGCAGAAATAGGAGAATAATGATTAAAGAGAGTCAAAGTATATGTGTGGTGTTGTGTCCAGTTTTGGATACAATATGTTCTTAAAGCATATTCAAAAATTGGGATATGATCATGGCCTGATTAGGAGATTAGGAAAACAATAACAAAGGTAACAATGGAAAGAAGTGAAGCAATTTGGCTTGAAGAATAAACTGCTAAAGAATGACATAATCACTGTATTCAAGTAGCTGAAGGGAAGTCATGTGCACAGCGGACTAAATTTGTTCAGTGTTTTTCTAAAAGGCAGAACTAAGGAAAAATTAGAGAAAAGCAATATTCAACTCAGGAAAGGAAAGAATTTTCTAACAAGTAAAGCTTTCCCTTATCAAATATAAGATTCTAGTCTCTGGAAATACTTAGGCAGAGGTGAAAAAAAGTCGCCTAAATCTATCCTGACCCTTAAAATAAACTCTGGTTACAATATGTAATCCTCTGAAAAGCTCATTTTTGTCACAGCATTTTATCTGCAGAATTTCATAGCCTACCACCCTGTTGCCTGCCTTGATGCTTTTCCTTGTAGATTCCCTGGTTCCTGTCATGCCTCCATTCTGGATTTGGGCCTGAGTTCTGCTCTCTGACCAGCATTATGGTTTAACAAAGTAGTTTTGGACTCTTCTCCCAGTGTCTAAGGCTCTCTGCCTTCTCCTTTGGCACAGCAAGTGCAGGTAGTTGGCCCTGTACCCAGTCCAACCTATCAATGGTGGCTTCTCGCTGTCTAGGAAGAGGAACAGAACACAGGAGAATGGAATCCTAAACAGGGTGAAAGTTTGTTTTAAATGACTTTTAAGTTTACTTCCAACTCTAAGCCTCTGACACTATTTTCCTTTTCAGTTTTTGTGATCTTCATTCTTAAGCTTCATTTCTCTTGTTTATTAACTAATAAGTCTTTCTTCTGAGGCTGCCCTGGGAAAATCAAGCCCAAAATAAAGGTTTCTGGTGTTATTAGTTCAAGTCCCTACCTAAGCTCTTCCTCTCCCTCATGTTTCTGGTGTTACTAGTTCAAGTCCCTACCTAAGCTCTTCCTCTCCCTCATGTTTCTCCAACTACTGATAACTGGTTTTGTTTGCCTATGTCTGAAGACAGATACTTCTTTAAGAAAGGAAACCTGCCCCTAATTTTCCCATGGGTGATTTATGTTGCCCTCACTTAAACTGGTGTCCCACTTCAGTAGTTTATGTCTTACCTGCAGTTCTTCTGCAGAGGACGCTGTCTTCCACACCCAACACTGATCTCTGGTTGGACTCAATGGACTCTGTAGGAAAGGGGGACCTGCTGTCCATGGGCCAGCTCTTTCTGATGCTGAAAGGAGAGCTTGCTTTTCATGGTGAAAGCATGTGTTGTTCCAGCTGGCAGAGTTAGAATTAGTAGGTGGAAATATAGAGCTCTGGACCCCATAAGGATCTTGGAATAAATCTTCAGGGAATTGAGCTGGGAAAACTATATGGTATTATAACATTCATTTTCTATAATACTTTCTCAACAAATCTTTATTGAATATGTGCTTTGCCCTGAACTCAGAAATCAGAAAGAAAAATTGATCCCAAGCACAAAGGAACCACGTCCTTCATTCTTCCCTGGGCTCTGGAGAGGAACATGGATTAACAGGCTCTATATTGGATGAAAATGAGGATGGAAGCCCTGCTGGGCTACTTACTAGCTGAGAAATTTGAGGTGCGTTAGTTCAGTTATCTAAAGTTTCTATATGACAGCAGTAATGGAAAGATTAAATGAGAATGAATTCAAAGAACCTAGCACACAGTGGCTGGAACACAGCAGGTTATAAAAGTGTTGCTTCCCTTCTCTTTGATTCCTTCACAGGGCATTCTCTGTAGAAATCATGGGGCAGTTACTCATACATCATTTATGGCATCTGGACCCTAATCCTTGCCTCTCCAAATGCCTTCCATATGGTCTAAGGAAAGCTTCTGGACTCTCCCAAATGGAGTCCTTTGTGACCTACCATGACATTTGGCTATGTCTTTGGACTACGGATCTTCAACTTTTTCTTTTTCTTCTCTATCATTTTTCTTTCCTATTTTTCTCATTCTCTCTCCTATGACTTTTCCTCTTGAGACACAAACATTTCATAATTTATTATTCCATCTTTTAGGCACATTGAAGAAACCTCTGGTGTCCCAGCCCCTGTCTGTGGTTCTTCAACATTAGACTTCCTGTGTGGTGCTTGCTCCTGCCAACAAAACGCATGACAAATCTCATGGTGTGGTCCTTGTACCACCACATTCTCTTTTCAAGTGATACTTGGGAAATGCCTTATTTTGCAGGAATCTCATAGCAGAAAATGTGAATAACAGAGCCTTCTTTGTTTGGGAACCAATGAAGTGTCTGTTGAAATGTAGAGGAGTAGAACTTAGGGTGAACAGAAGAGAAACAGTAAGATTGGAAACAAGGTCCCCCTAAAGTGTGAACCATGGAAAGAAAAGCCTTGCAGGGTGTGAATAAAACAAAGCTGGGACCATTGGATGCCTTTGCCCCCAGAGCTCCACTAGAATGCCAGGAGTTTGTTCAGCCTCACACCCTCATCAAAAAGATGAATGACAATATCTGCCAAGGGCACTGCAAATTTTAATTTTGGAGTTCATTTAAAACTGCTATAACATGAGGTACCACTTCTTCATGGTCAAATTGTACTTCTCACCTACTTGATCTGTAGATCTTGTGTGGCATTCTCCAGCTTTCACCCAGAGGACATGTTCTGAGTCAAATCAAAACCTTGGAATTGCTTCTTCTACTGGTCTATTTCTATTATTATAACTCTCACAGACTACAGAGAAAGAACATACACATTTAATAAATAGAAAATATTTATTATACAGCGGTATCAAGATTATTTGACAAAAGGCAGTAACAAGCCAAAGGAAAACACATTTACAAGAAGCTGAACAACTTGTATCAGCACATACATTAAGGTGAAGAGTTTCGGCCCTCTTGGTATAGGGTATGTATGTGTACGTCTCCAATTTTGAACAATGATGACATAAGGACTAATACTCTATTTATTCAGGAGACCCCGTAATCACGATAATCATAGGCATTCAGAGTAATAAAGTGATCACAGTTGAATGAACATGTTCACCAAATATCTTAGACCAACCTAATATCATCTTATACTTGAATATAAGTTGTTTTCCTTATCTATTCTAATTTTTAAAAAATCTGAATGCACAAGCCCTGTGATATTAGAGATGTATATTAGTGGCATTAAGAGTAAAAAATAAACATGATTCACTAATAGAGATCATATGCTTTCCCTCATGAATTTGTCAATTACTAAAAACCCATCTATTAATCACTGGAGCCATTGATTTTCTTGTCTGCTTTCTTACAATGAAAACATGGAACCGAAGTCCACATCTTGGTCATGAGATCTTTATAATAAAGGTGTTTTAAAATCATTTTTAAAGGAAATGCACTTCATTCTTGGTGTGGAACTGACTAAACTTGGCAGTAGAAGTATAAGAAATACAAGCCTCCAACATTGGAGTGGATGTTAAATTCTGAACAAATGATGCAGTGGATATTTAAGGATTCTAAGATGATTTTTGGCTGAGAAATCAGCAGCTTCAATATGAAGGAAGCATATTAAAATGTGACTGAACATAAGGCATAAACAAAGATATTTAAGGGGGGTTGAATTCATTCCACAAATAATAGAAGAAATCAAAACAGCAAGAAAAATCCTTTTATTGGGGATAAAAAGGGATGGTAAAGATGGAATAAGTGGATTACATGTCAGTGGATATTACACAACAGCAAATAACAGAAACAAAAAGTTATGACAGCAAAGACACAGGAATAAAAGTCCATGAACATAAAAATTAAAAGAAGGCAAAATGTGATTGATAAAGATTTTACAAATTATGAGCTGAGTTAGATGTTACTGTATGTTAGACGCTCAAATAGCTGTGGAAAATCTTAAAAAAAAAAACCTAATATAACCTGGAATAATCTAAATGCTTTGTTCAATCTTATGTTTTAATAATGTGTGCAAGCTTATAAAATGTACCGTTTATTTTCACTCTCAGTTTTTGTGCACTTTTAATATAACAAAATTTTCAAACCACTTCATTAATAACATGTCTCCACATCAGAAAATATCTGAAAAATAAGTTCCATCTTAGAAGAAAAATGTCTATCCAAGCCGCATATGAAAACATTGAGCTATAGTATTCAAACCTTCAAAGAGCTTCTGTAGATATTGATGACAATGATGTATAAAACATTATTGGAACATAAAAATATATATAGTATATTCAAAAGACAATTTCTAATTGCAGTTAGATTGACTACTAGGTTGACATTGACAGGTCAATTTGACATTACTTTGCACAAATTTTACGATCGCACATATGCAAGGACACAGGAACACATTCACTCGCTAGTTACAAGGACTTCAGTGACAATAGGATAGAATTATTTGTCATTTAAACCAGTAATAGTTGCTATGAGTACATCATTAGATTCAAAGATGGATTTGTTTCTGTAATACGTAGGAGAAATAATGGCACCAAATTGTACATATACGCATCTTAAAAGTTCAACTGATAGGTATTATTTGCTACAGTAAGTGGAAGGGTAACAATTTTGCCACATGGTTTGTTCTTTAATTGAAGGTCAATGGAAAGCCCGTTTGGCACAAACACAAGTTAATCCACAAAAGGGTTCCCACCACTCTCGAAATAATCTCTTCTTCTGGCCTTTTCCCCAAATCGCCAATAAGTGAATATGGAACATGAGAAGCTGATCATGTGGTTTTTTTTTCAAAGTCCCATGCTGATGGACTGTCCTATTTCTAGCTCCTTCCTCCTGTAGCACGCCTGATGAAGCACTTTTTGGTGATAATTTTGCTCTTATTCCTGTTTTCCTAAATAAAGGACATCCGCAGAGCAGCAGGGGATCCATGCACCTTTCTTCAAGTGCAGTCTCAAAGCTGGCACTAGATGGATTTAGCAGTGGATGAAGAGAGACCCCTGTGCAGCTCCGTTCCTGAGTCTCCTGAAGATGAGGAGTCTAGTCAGCCCAGGGGAGAGAAGGGTTTCTGAGCAAGGAGCTGCTGTCCCATCATCCCATCATCCCTTTGGGATGGGTCTGGCCTGGGCCCTTCCCCTCCGCGCACCTGCTCTGTCCGGCTCCACCAACTCACTCCGAATGCCATCAGGCGAACTCATGATCCGACTGGCATGTCCACGTAGGCTGTTCCTTAGCAAGCATGGCCCAGTGTGTGTGGGCATATATATATCTATGCACAATTGTGCAAAAGAGGAGATTATGTTTGTGATGTCATTATTATTGATTTGTGATAAAAGTTATATACCATACGGAATTGTGCTTTGTCAGAATTCCCTTTCTTTCCAGAGAAGGCTTTGAGTAATTCAAGAATCCGAATCCTGACCTGGAGCATTTTTTGCTTGGTGTCCTTCCCTCTCTTCTTACTTAAGGCGGCAGCAGCAGCAGAGGTCTCCTCCTCTCCTCCCGGCGAGGTCCCCCACTCCCAGGTTTCTCCCCCTAGCTGTTCGCACATCTTTGGAGGTGTAGGAGCTCTCTGGCTTGTCTTGCTTTTCTATGTGGACTCTTCCCCTCTACAGGGTGGAAGAGCTTTGCTTGTAGTCCCGCAGAATGACGGAGGCGTAGGACACGTTGGGAGGGGTGCAGAGCACCGACTCCGACACGGGGGAGCTGGGCACCGAGCTGCCCGAGGCCACCGAGTCGCGAAAAGGCGACGGGGGCGTCAGCGCAGGCGAATCCTCCGGAGTCAGTTTGCTGGCCGCCTGCAGGTCCTCCTCCTCCTCTTCCAGTTCGTCTTCTTCCGTGTTCCCTTCCCGCTCGTGCTCATACACGTACTCCTGGAGGAGCTTAAACCTCTCGCTGTCGTCGTCGTCGTCCGCGGGCGGGGAGACCAGCTCCTCCTCGAAGGTGCTCAGCTGCAGCGGCAGCATCTGCAGGTGCTGCGGGGGTGGCGGGGGCGGGTACAGGGACCGCAGCCCGTTCCCGGGACCCCCGGGGCCTGCCAGCACCGCGTGAAAATCCGGGATCACAGTGCTGAAGTTGCTGACCACTCCCTGGAACTGGTCCATTAGCGATTTCTGCTGTGGAGGAGGCTGCTGCTGCTGCTGGAGAGGAGGGGGCAAGCCCTTGGGGAGGGCTGGGTCAGCCAGGAAGAGGGGAGTCTCCTCTGAGGTCAGGTGGGGCGGCAGAGGCGGAGTGGTCGCCGCGCTTGGCACGCGCCTGTGCACCACCATGGAAGGGCTGCCAGGAGGGCTAAAGCGAACCGGCTGGGCATCCTCCTCCTCCTCCACGTTGTAAAGGGTCTTGGTGCTGGTATCTGAAAAGGTAAGGCTCTTGCCAGAGCCTTGGTAACTTTTAGTGAGGGGCTTGATGACGGCTGTTTGGTTGCAGGCCGTCTCATTAGTCTTCACGTGCACAGAGAGGCGGTGCCACATGTGCTGTCCCTTGGACACCTGTCCTCCACCTGGTTCAGACCATGACACAGACTTGCCATTAGAACTATGAATAAAATAGAGATGGATTTATTTGCAGATAGATCATGCGCACGGGATAAAATACATAAAAACATATGCAAATCTGGCTCAATGTAATTTAACTGCTGTCTCTGCTGTAGGACTTTGCTCCAGCACCCCATACCTCTTCTTACAAAAGGAACACCAAAAGCTGTAGTTACCACGGGATGACACTGGAGCTGCAGCCAGTGATTCCATCCTGAGCCAAGGAAGGAAATATTGACCCTGAGAAAAGTTGTTGAGGAGAAAAGCCAGTTTGTTGTATAAATAGCTATTTTCATTTAGGTCTAAGATTTCACAAAGCTCTTTTTCTCCCTTGTGCTCTCTCCCTCTCCCTCTCTGTCTCTCTCTGACACACACACACACCACACACACACACACACACACACACACTTTTGAAAAACTCCCAACTGATGGAGGAAAACTTTTTAAAAAAAAAATCTTAGTTACATATGAACAACCAAAATAATGGCTATTGTCCTTGGGACAAATTAAGAACCACATACAAAGCTACTCTCGTTGTGTTGTGGGATTATAAAATAGATCCTCTCAGTTGCCCATTCTCATATGCAAGTATTTCCCATGACCAGGGTGGCGTGATCACACAGGGTACCTATAAGGAACATAAAAAAGCAGATGACAGAAAAACTCGGACTTATGGTCAATTTATGAGCTTCGTAGCTTTTGATTTTTAAAAAAAACATTTCAACGCATAATTTCTCACACATACAGTGGATCACAATTCACATAAAGGCCCTGATTCACAGCAGCTAATTTGGGATTTTCACACTAGGAACATTAGGAACAAGATTATGATTGAGACAAAGCAGCGGTTACTGAGACAAAGACATCTACACATTGAGCCTTGGTGAAGAAAGTCTTAGGGTGCCAGCGGTCTCCCAGCCGTATCAACTCTCATCTTCTTGGCACCCACAGAAAACCAGGGATATGGAATTTCTCCCTGAATAAGAAAATAATGACATGTACTGTGGCATACACCCCAAATTCTGTCCTATTGTAATAACTCTGATCTTACTTCTGGACTTAGCTTCTTTTCTATATAACTTTTAGCATACGGTGGTACCTTACCATAGCCTTCTATTAATAACAACAGTGGTAATCCTTAAATCAGGAAATAATTGTTTCTTTTTTTTTTAAGAAGTTTGCTTTTTCTCTGTACTCAGTAAAATGACAGAGAAAGTAGCATAATAATAACACATGTGTGACATTAAAAGGAATATGAAAATGAACTTTTTTTTTTGAAGTGGAGGTGAAATAGACTATATTCTAGTTTTTGTTTGAAAAAATGTAGGAAATGATTAGTAGTTTAAATAATGGTTTATTTAATCATCTTGAGAATACAAGAACGAATACTTCAAAAATTATATGTGAGCACCATTTATGATGAAGGCAATGTTTTGACATTTCATATTTTATACTCTTGAAATGTAAAGTGAGACAGATAAGTACACATGAGTGTAAAAGTCTGATATTGATTATAGAAAATTTTGGATATAAAGGCTTTAAAATAGATAAAACAGTTAAAAGTGTTGACCTCATTATTTGGGAAATAGGTAGTTCCTCCATATATCTGATAACCTACACTGCATTTTTAATTTTCTAGGAAAATAAGGTCATCTCTATTATATCAAAGTTAATATTTCTTTCAAATATATGCTTTACACTTTATCTGAGACTGTATAAGTACTTGTAAAGTTTTAAAAAATTGACTCATTGACTTCCACACTATGTTGTTGGAATAGCTGAGTCTTTTCTGAAGTGAACAAACTAAAGAACAGGCCAGGGGTGTCCCTGGCAAGAACAGGTAGTCAACCAGCCAGCCAGAATCACTGCCAGAATCCACAGTTGTTGTTCTGAGCTTAAAACTCTAGGTAAGCTCATCCCTCACTTAATATTTCTCAACAACCCCCTCATCTACCACTATACACACTTTGTCTTTATGCATTCAATATGCCTCTTCTAGAAAGGCAAATATAAAACTTATTTGCCCTCCTTAAGAATGCCGTACTATATACAACATCCAACTCAATGATTTGCATCATTTTAAATTGCAATGAAAAAAATGAAACCATCATTCTCAGCAAACTATCGCAAGAACAGAAAACCAAGCACCGCATGTTCTCACTCATAGGGGAGAACTGAACAGTGAGATCACTTGGACTCGGGAAGGGGAACATCACACACCGGGGCCTATCATGGGGGGGGAGGGGGGAGGGATTGCACTGGGAGTTATACCTGATGTAAATGATGAGTTAATGGGTAATGACAAGCTGATGGGTGCAGCACACCAACATGGCACAGGTATACATATGTAACAAACCTGCGCATTGTGCACATGTACCCTAGAATTTAAAGTATAATAATAAAAAAAAAAATTAGAAAAAAAAGAAAAAAAAAATGTTTCCTTCCCCACCTTCCTACTTCTTAATACGCGTTAGGAAATGCCTTCTTAATGTTTACCAGAAAAATGCTTAAACAAAATGTTATCCTGTATCTATTTAGTTGTGTGTGTGTGTGTTAAAAATAATAATAATAAAAATAAAAATAAAAACAACAACAACAAAAAAAAACAGGTCCCTTGAGAGCTAGTCTGCCTCTAATTCAACCAGCAGGCTTAGCTGTCCCTTAGTTTCCACACATAATAGCAAAAAGATAGCTTGTTTCCTGGAAAGCCCTAAGGTGATCCCACTCATTCACATGGGCTGTTTTCCTCATTGTCCATAGGTTCTATGCTGGCCTCTTTTTAAATCAAAAGCACCCATAAGTTAACAGTATTATTAATCATGTTGCAGACAGATATAATCATAATTTAGTTCTGTTTTAATTAAATCCAATTTTTATTGTTGAGATGGGACATTTTCACTATGGCCTTCAAAATTGGTAACTGTCGTTCCCCTCAGTCTTGCTCTAGATTTGCTGTAAAGTACTATCTAATTAGGAAACAGATCTCACACCTCAGGGCATTTATCAGATTAACAAAATTAGCATAATCTTTTTTTCAAGGACAAAACAAATTGCTTTTTAAAAACCAAAGATAGGAGAAGGAATGTATCATCTCATAGACATTGCAGCACTGAGTATAAACTTTGGTCCTTTGGGATGAGTTATTTCTTACCTGTGGTCCATAGATAATCTGAAAGGTCCATGTATCTATACCTGCATTAAGCATTGTTTTTAGACTGAATAAATATTATGTATTTGTAGACAACGCACTGCTGTTTTTAAATGTATGTGGATGCTGTTATAATAAAGTGTGCTATTCAATACATGTGTAACTAAATTCTGGGAAGCTTTTATTTTGTTCCGTATTCAAATGGCCATGAATAGAGGTACATTTAGTAATAATAGATTCAGGTGAAGGCTTAAGAACTGTTTTGGTGAGAAAAGAGAGTATGTTATTTGAAAAGGCTGGGAACCAACTACTGTGATATTAAGAACAGAAAAATATATAAAATCAAATCCCTTTATATCAAAAAAGAGTAAACACATTATAAAAATACAATATTACCCTGCAAAATGATATTTATTTAATCCCAGATAACTTTAATTGTTTCTGCTTATGCCACCAGCTTCCTCCTTCTATTGTTTAATTTTATTTGGCCTCCTAATCTCAGGAAAAGCAATCTGGTTTAGAAAACACCACATAATTGTTACAAAGCACCCGAACCTTTTGCTCAAACTTCAAAAGACAGACCTGAGACCTAAAACAATCTCATATTTGAAGATCAAATGCAGCAGCATTTAGAGTAAATATCTCAGGTGGCTCAATTGAAGGAAAACACCGTTAGGCCTACAGAATGTATAGAATAATGTATAGTTACCGTGTGGACATCTGGGCAGGCCTGAGGCTGCAGTTCCAGCAACAACAGGTTCAGGATCTTGCTTTGGTTTTTCTTTCATTAGATAACTATCGCAATCCCCCAAACAGAAAACCTAATATTTACAGCACTCTTGAGAGTTGAGAGTGGGTGGTGTAAACAGATTAGTGTATCTTTGGCATTCAGTGATCCTGTCTGTTTTATTTGTTTCAGTAAGTACTAGTTACATCTGCAGAGTACACTGTTCTCTGATCCAGAGAGGTTTAAAATGGGAACAACAGTGGGTGGGTGTTTGAGATCATCAGGAGGGAAGCCTCCTGCACAAGCTGCCTGAAGAGGAAGCTTACACAACACCTGTCTTTTTTATGTCCAAATCAAGTCTTTGCCTCTAGGCTTAATAGCTTCACAACAGATATAAGGACAGTATCCAGAAAGCCCACAGATAATGCAAGACCTTCTCATAAGAAAGAGGCTCATTCTTTGGAACCCAAGGAGGGTAGCCCTTGTTTTCTCTGAAAGTGAAAATGGAAACAGAAAACACCATCGAGTCCCAGCAAGGAGAGAATTGGTTCATCAAGAAAAAATATCAAAAGGCACAGGCTTCGGGGCAGTTCTGCTCTGGCTCCTGCAGCTACAGCTAGAATAGGAGGCCTGTCAAGGAAGGGGAGGTTCTGACCCCACCAAAACTTTCCCAAAGGAATGCTGGAAATACAACTGTCCAAATAGTTCAACTTCACATTCATCAGCCCTCTGGTACCCCAGTGCAGCTTGAGAAGTAGGTCTCGTAGAATCTCAGGCCTAAGAACTATTTGACACCAGTTGAATCAGACTTCTGTTTTCCCAGGCAACCCCAAGTTTGTCGTCAATACAAAGGACTCCCACTGACTCCAGCTCCACTTCTTGTAAGCCTTCCAGAAAAGTCTGCACATTTAGAATGTATTCTCAAACTTGGGGGCCTATCTGAACATAATTACAATTTCTCATCTTTTTGACTCCCCACTGGCTATAAGGTAGAGAATCTCTGAGTGTGCTTTCTAATTACATGAGAACTTGGTAGTTTCTGTTGATATTACATCTTAAATAGTATTGTGAAGCGTAGCCTTTTCCCCTTTAATTCTACCTTCATCTTAAGCTAGTCAGAGAGCCATTGGCTTGCTGAAATTAGAGAATATCACAAAGTCTAAATATGTAGTTCTTCTTTTAGGATGTTTAGATCAATTACATCCTACATCCTCAAGTTATATGACACCAGATAAAATACAATAGAAAGAAAATCAGTTTGCCTTTATTAAGACCTGTGCTTTCTTCATTTGATCAATAAAGAAAAAGACATTCAGAGATAAAATTACCTAATCAAATTCAGTAAAGTATGGAAGGCACCATAAACTTTGTCTGGATAGAGGCTCCACCCTCCCGAGAAAATTGCTCAATTTATTTCATATTAAAGAATAGAATTCTGATGAATACTAAAATTTTTCCAAGTATATTTTGAATGGTCTTTGGTCCAATGTAATCATGATTAATGGCTGATCTAAGAAATTCTTGTACCCAAGTCTGTTTAAGACAACATGTTGGTACCATGGCATTGCTTTAGCAGAGGTAGAACAAATATGATTATATTTCTTCAGGAATTATAGATGAATGTAAATTATGCTCCCTTTAAAGGAACTTCAGATCAAAACATTATTATTTCTTCTATGCTTTATGCTACCAGAAACAATCTCTTAATAGTAAGAGATGTTGATGCTCCTCGCCTCTACCTGGAGTTCTCACAATTTACCCTGGGAAATGGGAAAACTGATAAATTTTCCAATTTGCCAATTTCCCAACAAAGAAATGCAACTGCCATATTTCCTGCAACTGGAAAATTTGCCGATTTTCTAATTGCAATAAAAATTACAGCTGCATTGCTCTGTTGGGATTATTTCTCAGGAGTAGGATAGATCTAGACAGATCATAATGGTCCAGTAGGCAGTTTTATTTCCATCATCACTAATCTCTTTGCCTTGCCTATTCACAAAAACAGTGGGAACTGAAGGTCACAGGAGAACATATCTTTAAAAAAAAAATTTAACAGGAACAACCATGGCTAAAAATATCCAGTCTTAGTTTAGTCTATGGTGCACTGATTTAAACCTACTTATCTCTTCCTAATCCTTTATGGTCTGAAGAAGGAAAGTTTGAATAGATCCTATTCTGAAAGTTCTTAATGGCCAGTCTGTTAGCTTTGCTGATTGTTAATTTATTTTCTGTCACCCACCAGGGAGGTGCCACATTCAGCTTTTACTTTTGCTTTTAGTCACAAAATGTCAGTCAACTCTCCTCTCTCTCTGGCCCTGCTGTCATGATAAGACAAGCACATCTACCCATTCCCATCAATCCTTTTTGACAGGCAGCCAGCAGCTCTCACAATTAGAATCTCCTTGCTGTGTCCTTGGTTAGACTCACCCCATGATGCAAGAAACACTCAGTGCCTTCTGAGCTTGGGAGAATTACAGAGAATTCAGCCACAGTAGAGTGGCTCTGGCCTAGATGTACAGATGCCTCTCAGTTACTACCTGGAACACCAGCAGGACTACCGCATTTATTCCTCTAAGAATCAATATGATTTGGTGGAGACCACACTCTTTCTATTTGGGCTTGTATAAGGAAAAGCAGAAAGGCAGACAACAGACTTCCCAGTGCACTCCACTGAGTGAAGGGAAGAGATGCTATGGCCCTATTCACCAGTCTCCATGGCCAGGTTCAGTAGCAGACAATTGAACAAATCGGGCTCTTCTCATCTGAAGAGCTATTCAAGCCACAGGCACCTCATCAGTGGACTCCCTCCTGCTGCAGGAATGTGTACCTTTGACTCTCCCAGGAGTTTGAAGGGCTGTAAAGGAACAGCTGAAAATGACCACAGACTCCGTGCACAACGAACTGAACATGGTCTATGTTCTTCTGTTAACTTAAAAAGACACTGTCAAAATCTAAAGGTCAAAAATGGGACCAAACATGCATCGTTTTTATCAGACGAGGAAATCTGATAAAAATCACTCATAATGTTAGGAAAATGACTACTTTTCCTTTTTGTAAAGTATACTTTTTGTGGGACACACAAAACTTTTGTTTTGTGCTCCCCAGGGCGTGGGAGGCACCCAGCAGAGGCTCATGTTGGCACCCACCCCTGCAAACTGACATGATAGAACTCTTCCATAAATTCAAGCTATGACTTTTACTTTAGTGAAGACAGCATCATTTCAAACATTTGTGCAACCACAAAAAGGCAAAAAAAGAAAAGAAAAGAAAGAGCTCTGTTTGCCAAGGAGAAGCTGACAAATTTCTGAAGGGGGAAAATTCACTTTCGAGCTTGTGAGTGGGAGTCACAAACAAAAGTGAATCTCCAGAATCAGAAAAAAAAAAATAGTGCATCAAAACATAAAACAGCAAAAAGACTAAATGAACAACTTGACAGTGTCCTTTTAAGAACGATGGACGATAAATTTAAGGCAGTCGTGCAAACCATCGCACGTAAATGAATTCTTCATTCTGATGGCATGCACCACATCTGTTTCCATGTTAGAAAGTGGAAAAACCCAGGAGAGAGAAAGCAAGGGGCAAAACACTAGATTTTCCATGCAGCTTCTCTTACACATTCACTGCAGTGTGGGGGTTTTCAAAGCTGCACATGTGCCGACGGACATTGGCTGGTGGGCGAGAATTCTGGCTGCCTCTTCCTGAAGATTGAAAAGAAAAAGACACCCAGTGAGCGAGGGGGTTATACATGTGTACAGATATGGCAAGTCCACCACTCAGGCAGTGCCTGGCCCTGAGCCTTGCTCTGTATTGCCTCCACCTCCATTTCATGTATGGTCTCCGCTCTGCCTGGCTGTTTCTTATTGCCAGGCTATTTCACAAAGCCATGTCTGTGGGGTGTATCTCTTTCCAAGTGGCAGATGTTTTTTTGCTCTCTGTGTGTGTGTCTATCCCAGGTTTGCTCTTTCCCTCCACTGTTGACACCTTTCTTTATCCCTGGTGGCAGTGGACTTCACCTATACTCACTTTGATGTAGGCTGATTCTTCCCGCCCTCTACCCCTCTTAAAGGAAGTGCAAGAGTTTGTCTGACACTGTGACTTAATTGCACTCTTAATTTTCCTGCATATTATGGCATCATGAATGCATTGTTGTCACTTCATATAAAGTCACACTTATCTCTTGGCATTCACAAGACAGAAAGTGTCCAATGGTAGAGAGATGGGGAGCAGCAAGAGACCCACCTGTCGAGACTGGAAGAATCTGTACTAGGGAAGAATATCATCTCATTCCCTAATTGGATGTCTCCCTATACAGCACCTAGGATAATCTGTCCTCTGTGCCCCTTTGGCAGATGGAGAAGAGAACTGGCTAGACATGACAACGCTGATGGGCAGCTATGGGTAGTTGGTCTTTCCATCATTTTTTTGGAATAAGGATAAGTGCTTTTCCCATAAGTCAGCTAGCACTGCAGAAGGTGGTGGGATAAAGCTGTCTGGCTATCATGCCACATAAGCGGGCTGCCTGTCATAGAAAATAGTTTCAGGGACAAGATGCTTAGGGTGAACTATCAGCACATGCTACAGGTGGTATGGATGAGGTTGATTCAACTGGAGAGAAATCTCTCATGTCAGGGGACTGTGCAGTGATGCAGTTCCCTATAGGGCTCCTCAAACTCATCAGTGCTTTCTATGAGTCAACCTCTGAGCCTCTACCCAGAAGATCCTGGTAACAATTGTCCAGGGTAACCTGGAAGAGGACCACAATGGCTCCTGGCAAGTCAAAGACCTTTTCCTTCTCTTCTATCTCTTTTTCCCATCAAAGTAGACAGAAGAGTGAAAACTCAGAAGAAGGAGGAGGAAGAGGTATTGCAGGAGGAGACCATGCCCCTTCCCATTCCAAGTCTTTGAGGCTGAGGCCTGACATGTGCTGGAAAGAAGAGCTGTCAGTTTTAATTTTTAAAAAAGAATACTCTGGAACAGATGTTCACTACCTGAAAGCAAGAGATTTGATCTGAATGTATAAGGCAAGAAAAGGTTTTCCATAGCACAATGAATGTAACAGAGAAGCAACAAAATTAATCCATATGTACGATTCCATCAAGTTTGGACCATTCACGGAATCATTTAAAGGTGCATGATCTACCCAGAGTAATTTGAAATCCTCATCCAAAAATAAGAATTTGAGACACTTTGGTGTAACTTAATTATTACTGTGATAATCCATTCATTTAAGAAACTTAGAAAAAGAGACGCTGCTTGCTATCAAACTTGTCAGGGTAATATGCCCCTGACATTCAAGATGCCCACTCGAAATCACAAAGATTATTGAAACAATGAAAATGTTAGCAAGGAGATGATCAGGAGTAAAGGTATGTCTGAATATATAAATGAAGTTAGTGGGAAGTAATATGTAAAATAATATTCAAACAACTTTATTTCTCATGAAAGAAGATAGAAAATACACTCAAAGCATTAGGCGTTGCCTTGTTTGCATGCTCTTGACCCTCTAATTAATTATACTTTTGAGGAATGTCTGTATATGGTCTATTCAATTGGCACTAAGAACTGGGGCCCTGGCAGGACCAGCTTCACGGGCCTGTAACCAGCACAGACAGACAAACACAATCCCTCCCTCCAAAGAGCCCTGCACTTGATGTTTAGTGCTCTGTGATCATCCTCTTGTAATTCATAATAATGTTATCTTTTAATTTGTATTTTGTAAGTGATGGTCAATGGGAAAATAGAACATGCGCTGGGAGATTGGAGCCTCAGTTTACACATGGCCCCCATCTTGCAGCCTCCCTGCCTTTCTGGACAGGCTATGGGTTTTTTGGACTCTTGTCCCCTGGGTCTCAGCCCTGTCCAGTCTCCCACTACCTGTTCCTGCCTAGAAATCACTACCACTTTCCCTCTCTCCCTCCCTCATCTCCCCTCCCTTTCCCTCTCCTTCCCTCCTCTTCCCATTCCTTTTTCCTTTCCTTTCTTCCTTTTGTAAAGTCACTGCTTGTCATACACTGATGGATTCAGCATAGCTGTACCCATATATTTCCATTGCCCACCACTGACAAGGGGTTGGGCACAAGTCCTGATGAGATCAGGGTCTGATGTATGTGCCCTGCACTATCTCAAGACAATGGATGACAGTGGCTCTCTCCTCCCTGGACTGGCAGTGCCACTACACTTTTGGCAGGCAACACCCAGTGGCAAGCCTCTTACCCATGCTTTATCCAGATACCTTAGATGTCTGCACTGTTATTGCAATACCCTTGATAGTCGCCTGTCTAATATGGACTGAGGCAAGAGGCATGTGAGAAAGAGAGGTAACTGGTTCAACTTCCCTATGGCCTCTGCCCAGTGACTGGCTGGAGGGGAACCTGGCAGCCTGTGGGCCATGCACATGCAGTCACAAAATGGGGGCGGCCGTGTCTGGTGGGACTTCATTTGCTCCACACAAGGGATCACAGCACTAAATGAAAAATACAAAACACCATGACAAATCAAGAGAAACTATGGCTTTATAATGCAGTACCGTTAACACTTCCCCTGCTTTTTGAATCAGGGGCTCCGTGTTTTCATTTTGCACTGGGCCCTGCAAATAATGCAGCTGGTCCTGCCTGCTGGGGATGTCTAATGATAAAAATAAGGGGTGGGGGGATGCCTTGACAACTTAGAGACTTGATGTACTGACCTTAGCACAGTTGCACAGTGTGGTGTATCCGGGCTGCATCTGTACTTCTGTGTCTCCCGGGAATTGGAAAGGAAGCTCTGTGGCCTCTGTGACTTACATTCCCTCTTTAAACTGCTCCTGCAGTTAGGGGACAGTTCTGTGGTTCCTTTGAGGCTTTCAGGCATATTGACAGCCAAGCTTCACACAGTAACTTTGAGTAATCCCAAAGACACCCTAATTAACTATTGATGGAGAGGTTTGAAAAAAAAAAAAAAAAAAAACTATAGAGCATCTCCTTTATGATCCTTTTTTTTTGGTCTCTGACTTTCACTTTGCATTGAAGTGAAATATAAATGGCCCTGTGTACAGACCTTGCTTTTATGAAAGGAGTGTTTTATTAAAGGTTACAGGCTAAGCCATGTAAAATCTGAGGCCAGAGTGGTCATTTTATCAACTGCATAAAAACTGAGAGAAAGAGGTTGACTTCAGGGTATTTTTAGTAATTGCAAAACCACATATTCAATCAACCACAGATTCAGTCGGCCAGAGTAAAAGCTTGGAGGGAAAATGTAGCATATGGGGGCTTGTCAAATATAAGTCCCAAATCTGTGCTTGAATCTTTTGGCAGAAGTTATGGATTTAAAGAAACCCCAGAAGTAGTTTAGTTAGAAAGAATCCTCTTCAATTTATTCTTAAAGTGCAAAGATCTCTCTCTCTTTCTCTTCCCTTCTCTCCTTCCTTCCTTTTTTCTTTCCTTCCTTCCTTCCTCTCTTTCCCTCCCTCCCTCCCCTCCCCTCCCTTTCCTTCTCCTTCCCTCCTCTTCCCATTCCTTTTTCCTTTCCTTTTTCCCTTTTGTAAAGTCACTGCTTGTCATACACTGATGGATTCTGCATAGCTTTACCCATATATTTCCATTGTCCAAATAATCTTCCTTGATATAACAGCCTCTCTGTCTTTGAGAGATACTTAACTCTGTATGACTTTGCTTTAATATGTTATTTTATTTACATCAGGTCACCCATTCTTCCCCACTTTCTATGTAAAGATTTATTTTTTAAATGAAGTCAGAATTTGTTACAAATAAATTTTACTCAGTATGATGTTAGCAATGAGATCTCTGGACATTGAGTCAGGAGGCCTGGTACTTTCCAATTGTATGATCACTTCTTTCAGACTCATTTTTTTCACCCATAAAGAAGGATTGTTGAAAAAGTATGTGTGAAAATGCTTTCAAATAGCAAAATGCTATTCCAGCCTAAGCCATAAGCCATTGCTATTAATACCCTTATTTTGAAGGATGGAAAAATAAAGACAGACAAAAGACCCAGATATTTTAAATATCAGTGTGTATTTAGCTTAGACTTATTTCATAGGATCTCAAACTTCCCTTCACTTTACTCGTTGACTTCAACCACTTTCCTTACTTAAGAATGTCAATAACTTCTAGTAGAAAATAAACTAGACTTTATTTTCTCTCTCTTCCAGATTTTTTTATTTGGGCAAAAGTGACTTTGAATGGATTTTTCAGGAACAGGTGAGGCACACAGTCAGGTTAGCTGTCTATGAAGTTACATGTTTATGGAAGTTTGGAGGTTAACCTACTTTTTAGCAGAGATAAAATGGTCTATACAATTCCAGATGGTCAGTCTCAAAAATATAGAAAGCTCACCATGGAAATAATAATGCAGCAGCTGTCCAAAGTAATCATAAAGAATGACAGCCACCACTCAAGACCATTTTAGCAGGGTACAGTCTATTTTATGTTGTTTTTATAGATAAACACATAATTTGTGCCTTTGATTGCTCTCAAAAGCCAAATGCATTTGCCTATTTTCTGAATTTTAATATTTGTTTTTCAGCATTTGTTCATAGGAATGGAGAATGGAGCTCTGAGTATGTGTGCAGGCTCTCTGAAAATGGAAATTTTTTTCCACCCTTCCTTTTAACACATGCATGTATGTCAAAACTCTTATATGCACAATGCAGTTTTTCCATATAGGTGTAAAATATTGCTTCATTTCAAAATTTTTAATATTAAGATTCATAAACTAGTAAGAGACTACAGAGAATGATTTAATAATATTCACTTTAGTTACTACCATAGATTTGCCAAATATTAACATTTTGCCTTATTAAAATCTTTCTTTTGAAAATACTAAGGATATGTTTGAAGCCCTCTGTATATTATTTTAAATATGAATCTTCTCCTTTTAAAGATACAAATTGGTATGTATTGTCGCTTGGAATATTTTAATGCTTTTACAACATGTATACTCATATGTGTCAGTAAATAATACATGATAGTGTTTAGCATGTTGTATTTTACATACTTGACATTACTCTACATTTCCATCCAACAATTTCCCTTTTTGCACAGCATTATGTTGGTATGTATAGCTCTAGTTCACTCACTTAAACTAAATTGAATAAATACCACACTTTAACAAATAATCCATTCTTCTACTGATGACCATTTACTTTGTTTCCTACATTCTGCTATTTTTTCAATGCTGCAATAACCATTGTCAAGTATGTCTTCTTGCACAAACGTGGGAGATTTTTTTCCCATGATATTTACTTAGAACTAGAATTGGTACTTTGTTGAGCATGCACATTCATCTTTCTTATATATTGCCAATTTGCTCTGCAAAGTTCTTGCACAATTTACACTAGTGTATGAGGTTTTTAGACATTCTGTTTGGTTTTTAAACATTTTTAAAATTAACTTTTTATTATGGCAATTTTCAGAGATATCAGATGTTGTCATCCTGATGCATACTTTGTAAAAACATCCCATCAGTCTTTCCTCTGGTGGTTTTAGCAGCCATTAATTATCAGAGTATAGATAAATTATTTTATTATGAGACTTCAAAGTGGTGATGCAATTCTATCATCCTTTTTGTATCTGTCAACTATATTTCCTTTCTAAAGAAGAATTTTCCCTCATCATCTATTTAGTTCCTCTGAGACAGAGTTGAAACAGAAAATGAAAGGCAAATAGTTAATTCTTTTCCTTTATTTACCAATGTTAAGAATCCTGACTTGGTTTTCTAATGTTCTCCAATAGTGTATCACATGGGGGTCTGCTTCTACTGTCTGTTTCCTTAGGTTTTCCAGAAATATGGTCCTATCTCTTGGTATGCCTAATAGTATTTTATATCAGATGAGACTCTGTGAACATATAAAATAAGATTATGTCGAGGCCCTAGAAAGTGCTATCTTGCTTTACTATTTTCTCTGCTAAGTAGAGGGACATTGCTTAACATAATCCAACCAGTGACTCAGCTGAGTCACAGTCATTTTGCAATTTTGATAAAAATCAGTCTACCATAAGGCATATCCCTTTAGGACTTTGAACAGAAAGCCTGGCTGTGCACTATTGCACTTCATCTGGTGGGTCTTTCTCTCCATCACCTGCTTTTTGGTCTGCTGCAGATAGCTTCAAAATTAGAAAAAATATCTCAACAGGGAATCTTTATCATGTGTTTGAATGACTTTGAGTCTTCAATTTTGTCATTTTAGCTTCACATGATTATGAAAGTGTTTTTGAGCTCTCTCCTCGATGAGTCTGTCTCTCAGTACTGGAGAACTCCATGGAAACCTATTCTGTATGCCAGATGTATTCAGCTTATCTTTTAATCTTTCTGACCCACCCAACGGCAGACATCAGCAAATGTGCTGAGGGAGAAGCTGGACCTGTGGTGAAGCCTCTCTGGCCTTTCATTTCCTCACCCCAGTCCTTCGTGACCAAAAGATTTCCTATTTCCTCTGCTCCTTCCATTGATTCTCCGCTGGGCCCAACCCTGGAAACTCAGGGATATGGTTTAGCTCTCTGTCCTACCCAAATCCCATCTCGAATTGTAATCCCTGTGTTGGAGAAGGGGCCTCGTGGGAGGCGATTGCATCATGGAAGCAGGCTTCCCCCTTTCCCCTTGATCTTCTTGTGATAGTGAGTGTGCTCTCACGAGATCTGATTCTTTGAAGGTGTGTGGCACTTCCCCCTTCACTCATTTGCTTTCCTGCTCTGCCATGGTAAGCCTTGCTTGCTTTCCCTTCGCCTTCTGCCGTGATTGTAAGTTTCCTGAGGCCTCTCAGTTGTGATTCCTGTTAAGCCTGTGAAACTGTGGGTCAATTAGACCTATTTTCTTCATAAATTACCCAGTCTCAGGTAGTTCTGTATAGTGGTGTGAGAATGAACAAATACACTCGGCCTCCAGATAGTGCCCTGATTTGGCAAATTTGCACTATCAGTGTTTGCCCCATGGAAACATGGCTGCAGATAATTGTCTCAGTTTTCAGTTCTCTCTCTGAGATTTTTGTCTCATTAATCTTCATCATTTCAGTAGCTCCCTGCTGTAAATAAATTACCTTTGTTTTTCCTATTGTTTTTCCAATTATTCTTCTTGGGAGCTATTCAGCCACAGTCTCTTTCATTCTACCCAAAACAAAAGTCTCATCAGGATTCTTTATTTCTTAATTTTTGCTAAACTGAGGGTTGCAAAATGGTACCTTATTATTTTTCTTCCCTCTGTTTCTTTGGTTATGTTTAGGTTCCCTAAAGGATCCTTAGCCTTCATAGAATCTTTCATATGTTTCCTTCACAATTCCAACATGTTTGTCAAATTCCTGTACAATTCACATTGCAATCTCAGTATCTCTCCTGTGATCCTTTTTACTCCTTATATGTTATTACCGTTAATTCTAATCTCCCATAGGCCATAGTCTCTAAAGACTGATATAATTCATGTCAGAATTACCTTATGTGCTACATATGGGGCATATGTATTATAAATATTATAAATACATATGCCCCAATTTTTTCAAATAATTAAGAAAACCATAGAATTTCTCATGCAAATCTATTACTTTTAAGAGTGAAGGAAGTTTTCTTTATAATTAAGCCATAAAAAAGGGATAACTTGGGACTGTCTGGATAGGTACAAAGACATATGGCCACTCTACTTATTATGAGTGTTAAATGAATGATTGAATAAATCAAAACAGAATATAGAAATATTCTTAATATGAATATTAGCAAGAAATAATTTTGAACTTCTCTATTACTTTGCTAATTGCAGGGGTAGCAAAAGCAATTATTTTATTATAAATTCTTAAATTAATTTTAAAATTTAATATTGAATGTCATAATGTCCCCAGGAAAATTTAAATTAAAAAAAATGGTAAAAATAATGTGCATGTATATGCTTGTATGTATATATGTGTGTGCTAAAATAAGGATATACATAAAAATATCAATGGTGATTTTTCTTTCTAGATATAACTGGAAGTAATTACTATTAGCTTCCTTGTGCCTCCCAATATATTCCAAATTGCACACTGTAAGTATTTATTATTTTTAATATAAAAATAAGCAATAACTTCTATTATAAAAATAAAGTTATCATGACCTAATAATTCAGAGTATGATTCCTTTTCCTCTTAGCTTTACCCCAATAACTAAGGTACTATATGGGGCTGCACACATATTTTCTTTCACTTAAAAAAAGATATAATGTAAACATTCTAAAACTATGTATTAAAAGATATGAACAGCTAATAAGGAGACATGCCAAATTTAAATGATAGAATTTGGCACAGTACTAATATTTTTTAAGTTGATTACTACTGAAGTTTTTCTTATTTCAGAATTCTACAGTAGAGTACAGTTAGTACTTTTCATGTTGTAAATACATTATTTTATTGTACCTACATTTTAAGTGTTTGTTCTCACATATAGGCATCTTTTCCAATGAGAAAACAGATGCTCAAAATTAGGAGGAAATAAAGGCAAATCAAGTTACACAAAAGGGAAAATAGCCTGCTGTGCTTCCAGATAGACTTTAGATGACAAACTGCCAAAGTCAGACTTTTTATTATCTTACTTGATTTATCACTGATGGGAAGAGAAAAGGATGATGAAAACAACTTATCAATAGTTAAAATTTTCACCTCAGTATGTTTTGAAAAAAAGAAATAATTACTTAGTAAGAGGCTTAAAACTGAAGATGTAATGATAATTATAAAGGACTTATAACACTAAAACCTAAAATTTTGTGAAGATTATGAAATTCTTGGCTATAGCACTAACCTCAATATTAGACACCTATTTCCACTAAGGTTTATTTTACACTGGTATTTCTCTTTAAGCAGAGGCATTAATACCTTCATGTCATCACACATGGAACCTGAAAAAGAACTGAATAAGCAATTGTCATACAACTTCTCTCATAGTATTACAAGTATAATCACCATAGTCCTAAAGAACAACATAGTCACATCAAAGCCTGTTGAGAAAGTTATTGGTTTTCTAACATCCTCCAATAGTATTAAGTGGTAGACATAATATAAAAGGGAGGGATCAAGATTGGTATAAGAAGATGTCTGCTTTCAGCTAATAGGTAGTACCCCAGGGCAAACTAACTCTACCACTGAAAACAACAAGAAAAACCAGATAAATTTTTTTAAACCACTGGAAGATATTGAGAAGCTGTCATGGCAACCAGAATCCAACAGATCAATAAGTTGGAAGGAACAGGACTTCAGAGAGGTAAGCAGATCATCTTCAAGCTATTTTTCCCTTCGGAAGTTTTGATGATTCTTGATACAGGACAACAGACTAAGAATCCAGGCAGAGAGTCTTAACTAAGAGGGAAAGAAGCAAGGAAAATTGTTGATACATTCACAAGGCTGTAGACATAAAATTGTAAATATTCAAGTGCTCCAAAGCAGCTAGAACTTGAGGAACTGAGATCCTGGAGAGAAGGAAGTAAAGAAAAGTGAGACTGACACTTGGTGGTTTCCCTCTAGAAAGATTATCACATTTTAGGCTACACAAAGCACAGGATACAAAACCAAGCAGAAAGCTGCTGAAAATCAGGGTAAAGTTTCTGGAAGTCTCACGGTGCTGAGGAATCAAAATGATTCCTCGTGAATTATTTTGCCACGTGAAGATACAACGAGAATACAACAGTCTACATGGTGAAAGAAGGCCCTCACCAGAACCCGCCCATGCTGGCACCCTATTCTCAGATTTCATCCTCCAGAACTGGAGGATAAAAATAAACTTCTATGGTATATAAGCCACCCAGTCTATGGACAGCTTTGTTATAGCCACACAAACTAAGACCTATTGCTTATGTATTACAAGATGTAGTACAGTAATAATGTATTACAGTAATAAATGTAAAAGTCAAAACCATAAACCTCCCAGGAAAACCATAGGAGAGTATCTCTATGATCTGAGAATAGGCAAGGTTTCTACACTGAACTATGCACTAACTGAAAAAGGAAAATTTATCAATTGGACTTCATCAAAATTAAAAACTTCCATTCATCAAAAAATACCAGTAAGGAATAAAAAGTCAAAGACTGAGAAAAAATATTTGCAATACATAAATCTGGCAAAGAATTCAAATCCAGATTATGCGATTAATAATAAAAGGCAAATGGCCCAATAAAAAAGCAAGAATTTGGATAGACATTTCACAAAAGATGGTGTATAGATAGCCAATAAACACATAAAAAGACTCTCAAGATCATTAGTCATCAGGAAAATGCAAATGGAAACTATAATTCAATACCTCTACATACACGTTAGGTGGCTAAAAATGTCAAAGACTATCAACACCAAATGTATCTCATACATTATTGGTAGGAGGCAAAATGACAAAAGCGTTGTGTGAATTTGTTTGGCAATTCCTTATAAGTTAAACTTGCACCTGCCTTATCAAGCAGCAATTTCATTCCTAAGCATATAACCATCCTAAATGAAGATAAATGTTCATAAAATCTTGGGTATGTATGTTGATTGTACCTTTGTTTGTCATAGTGAGAGTTGGAAACAACCCATACATTCATCACCAGAAGAATAAACATTGTAGATTCATGCAATGGAACGTTACTCAGCAATTACAGGGAATAAGCTCCTGTTTCATGCAAGAACATGGATAAATCTCATGTTGTGTGAAAAAATAGAGACATAAAATAATATCTACCTTATGATTTCATTTTTATTAAGTTCAAGAACAGGCAAGATTAACATATGGGGCTAGAAATCAGTATAGCGGTTGTCTCTAATTGGAGAGCAGGATAGATTAAAAAGCGACACTAGGAAACTTTCTAGAGTGAGGGCAATGCCCTAGGTTTTGGTTGTAGGCTGGTTTCATGAGTGTATTACACATTTGTAGGATATATCAAACTATCGTTAATGTCAATGCATATTACTGTATGTAATTATACTTCAATAACATGTACATGAAATGAGAGAATAAAAAGGATTAGAGAAAAAGTGTAAATATTGAAGCAAACCAAAGATGATTTAGTATATAGATCCTAGGAATTCTTGATGAAGAAAACTAAGGCAAAGAAACAAATACGGAAGACTGTAACTCAGGAAAATTTTCCTACAATTAAAAAAATGTAAATCCATGTTAAAAGAGAGTATTACATTTCTAAGAATATTGACCCAATACAATCAGTACCAATAACTGTTCTAGTAAAATCACTAGACTTTATAGAAAAAGAAAAATATGTTTTGGGTGTCTAGCAAAAATCAGTAAGTGTTTTATAAGAGAAGAAAGATTATTATCAGATTTGGGGGCAGCAAAGCTTTTATACTAAATGTAACTGGAACAACATATTGAAAATACTTAAGAAAAATAAAATGTGCACCCTGAATTATATCCAGCAAAATTGCCTTTTGAGATAAAGATTGTAAACAAAATGTTTTCCAATAAGCAAAATCTAAGTTTTAGTCCCATGAACTTTTCCTGAGAAATCTACTCTAGAAAAAGATTATAAGCTTCACACTAGTGAAATAACTAGGGAGACAGCATCATAGGAACAGGAGGTAAGTGCTATCCTTAATTGTAGAACTAAGATGAAATGAAAGTTAAAAGAAAGATGGTATTGTATTCAAATAATGTAGATATAGTAAAACTATTTTAAAAGGAGGAGATAGGAAGATAGTATGAAATTTGTTTTAACTCTTCTCAGTAATGAGTTGGTAGTGGTAGTATTAGTAGTTATTCTAGGACGTTTGTATGACTATTGTGGAATAATAAAAAATTATACTTATGAGATATTCTGACCCTCTCATCCATTTTCTTGGGAGCTAGGATTCTTACTGTGGGAGAAATGAAATATAGATGTAGTACATGTTAACAAAAAAGCTGTCTATGAATTTCTGGTCCGAAAAGCTAAGCACAGGTATAATAAGGTAGGCTTTGGGACACAAACTGAGCTGATTCTTAAAATCTACTTACTACATAATTCACAATCTTAGAACAGTATGATGCCATATGAATGTAGTATGTTCATGGGTAGTGTGATAAGCAGAATGTGGGTATTGTCATCTCCACTGCAAAAAAACTGAACGCTACAAAAAAAAGTAAATGTGAAAAACATGGTGAGCTGCCGTGAACCCCAAAGAGTGCACATTCCTAATGAAAGTTTTCCCAAGGGCCAGCCAGGATCTGGTTCTCAGTCTTGCTGTCATCCTTCCCACTGCTCACCTCTCAGCTCAATCCTAAATGCAGGGCTTATTTTTGTCTGTACCCAAAAGAATGATATGTCAGCTAGGATGAGACTTACATTAAACAAGTTCATGAAATAAGATTGACACATGCCAGAATTCATTCCATTTTCATTTGCAATGGAAATAACATACAGCATTGGCAATGCGGCAACATATATCAATAGACTTGTAAGGGGAGACAAGACTTGATCATTGCTTGTTCACATGGAGGCACAAGGAGGGGATGGAGGGTTACAAGATTCAATAGTTAAACATTTGATGGCATCAAATGAAGACAGTTAGGTTCATCTTAAATTTGTAATGAACCCATTGGTCACCAAGCCCTTCACCCACCTCCACCTTATAGAGATCTGTGGTCATTTCCAATGTTTGTTTGGGTGACTGTTTTGCTCTGCTCTCCTCCTTTTCCAGATCAGTCATGTTGTAGTATGTTTATACATTTATTCTGGTTATAGTTCAACTTTTATAGGTCTTGGAACCTAACAATCCTGAGGCAAAGGCATGTCTCTCTTGGCTCTGTGTAGATCTTAACATTGAATTTTTTGAGCAACTTTACTTTTACTTTTGTTCTTACTTAATATTTCTCTTTGTTCACTGTCTTCATCCCACCTGTCAAAGCCACAGGTCAGGTCACTGTAATGTCTGCCCTGGACCCTGCACCAGTATCCTCCCAGAGCTCAGGCTCATATCTTGCTCGCCTCCTAAGCTTCCTCCATACTGGGGATAGAGTGATAGTTCTGAAACACACATCTCACCAATCACAGTACACCCTATTCTGTGACCACAGTGGATTCTCATTGTCCAGAAGATAAGGTCCAAGCTCATAAGGCTTCCTCTAACTAGTTTCTGAGTGATCTGGCCCCAGAGACCTGTCGAGTCTTGTCTCACTATGTTTTCCTTCTTACTTCCTCTGCTCCAGGCATTCTGGAATTGCTTCATTTCCATCATCTGTGAGTGCTTCTTTTTTCCCATCTTTACATCCAGATTCCCTGACTGCTCTATCCCATCAGTCTTCTTCCTTTCCTAACCAACCCCTTCTCCTTCTTCAGAAATCATAGCTAGGGTAATGCTTCCTGGAAACATTTCTAGCATTCTTGGACTGGTTGGAGACTTCTAATAACACTCATGTAACACCAGTACTTTTCATAGAAACACTCACTACACTTGTATTGTCTTGTTCAGTGCCCAGTCTACTGGCTAGATTTCAGTTTCCACAAAGTCAGGAGCCAGATGTGTTTGTTCAGCACTGCAGTTGTCCCAGTGCCTGACACAATTAGGTGCTTGAAAGTTGTTTATTGAATGAATGAGTCAACAATGTTTATCTTCTGGATCTTAAGAGGTATGTTTCAGCCCTTGAAACCAAGCCTATAATTCTAACCATCCTAGGAAAAGTGATTTTACACCTAGGATTAGCCCTGAAATAACTTTTGGCTTCACATACTTGAAGTTAAACAAACATTCCTTATAAGGAATACCAACCCTACTGAAACCTTTTATTTTTTTCTTCATTTTCCTAATAAGCTATGGTCTTGTTTGCCTCCAAATCTCTTTACATCATGGTCCCTCTGCCTAGAATACTCTCTCTGCACTTCCCCCACCTTAACCTCCTCTTTCTTAATCTCCTTGTTGGTCTAGCTAATGGAAACTATTGTCCATTGAGCTTCCTAGACCTTCCCTGCCTCCAAGGCCTTTACTAGAGGCCCTCTAGGTGCCTCCCAAACATTCCCTACTTTCTCTGTTGTAGAACGTCACCGTGTCACATTGTCATAGCGAGGTTTATGCTGGTATTCCTCTACTCCACTACACTTGAAGTTCTGTAAGATCACACACTGTGCTATTTTCCTTACCAATAAATTGTCCACAGTTTGTAAAATAGTTGACTCTCTGTAATTTTTTTAAATTAAGGACTAAATTATAAAAATCTTAATTAAAGTTTGCAATAAGACACTAATGGAATCAACAACTACAGTCACAGAACTGGCTGACAGCATCCCTCTTCTTCCTCATCTCTACTGCAACTCCATTATCATAATTTCTTTTAATGTACTTTTATTACATAGGTCTATATTTTTTCATACCCATCTAAGCCAAATAATATAAGAAATATAAAGTTTGATCAAGTGGAAAATGATATTAATTTCCACAGTATTTGAGGGTATTTGCTAGGAGCATGATAACTTGAGAATATATTTTTATAACTGGAAAATCTGGGGAAGGAAAGTATTTCCTATTGTTATGATTTCTTTCAAACAGTTGTTTTTCATTACCTGGAGCAGCATCATGTAGGGGCTTGGCCTAATTTTGTTATCAGCCAGTTCCTCATATGTCTTACAGATAACCTGCATAGAGGCTAGTATTAAGTTGCCTTCAGTTATAGGCAGCTTCCCTTACTCTGTTGAAATAAAATCTTATTATAGGCACATTTTTTGTTAAATTGATTAAATAGTCACAGATTTTCTTTTTATATTCTATTACCTAATGTTAACAATAATGTTTTATTGTTCTGTAACTTATAATGTATTTTTATTAACTCATAAGACAATGTTCTAATGATCTATTTTCTTTATAAGACAGCAAAGCAGAGCAAAACAAAACTTAACTTTTGTCTTTTCTTAGTCTTCATCCTGAGGCAACAGAGAGACATTTTATAGCCAGAAACCCATATAATAGAAGTGAAGATAAGGTCTGGCTTTTAAACTTAGTTGACTCTACACCTCAAACTTTCATAATAAATGGATCCTCTAACAGAGCCATGGAGTTTTCTTCCCCCTCCATGGACAGTATTTCTCTCTGTGCTATGGAGAACCCTGTGGGTGGAGGGAATTCAGTCAGTCTCTTTGGGTATCTGGACCTATAACAACATGTGAACTCATGAGCATTGGCATGGCTATCCTTAGACTCACCATGAGTGCTCACGAAATAAAGATATCTGAGGAGAAGATGAAGAAGGCATAGGGCGAGACAGGAGACAGGAAGATAGAAACCTGGAGCCTTTCCGCTGTGAAGCCAGTCTTCTCTGTCACATGAGATACCCGATATTATTTCTTATATTTTTACATTAAATACCCCACCCTATGTGCTTAGACTAGCTTAAGTTGTCAACTATAACTTGCAGCCAAAGTGTTCTAATTAATGATCCTTTAGGCTCTATTCTTATGATCTGAAGCTTCCAAACCCACTGGGACTTTCCTCTTATTTTCTTTGTTCTCTAAACTCTCAATACTTTTGCTCCCTCTGACTGGCTTTCCAATACATTCACACAGTCTGCTTCAACTTCAGTTTTAAGTTGATAATACTTTATACTGGACACTAAGGCTAGCAGATGGGATGCAAATGACCTCATCTGTCTTTAGCTGAGGCCAAGCATGGACAGGTTGCCAAACTGTGTCATACAGGGTGTCCTTCTTCACACATCTCACACTGAGTAACAGTTGCATGCCTCCACTTCCAGCAGACTTACAGCCCCTCCATTTTTTATAGCATGAATATAATGAATGCATAAGGCTAAGGCATATCCCCAGTTTCTAGAACTCTCTTTACTTGAAGGGGTAATTAAGAATTTTATGTTAGTATAGTATATGAACTTTCATATACTTTCCCATGTTTTTATAATTTTAATGTCACTGGCTAACAATTATTGAGATTTTTCTCAATTATTTAGGTATCATGCTGTGCTCTTTATACACATTTTCTCATTTTATCCTCCTCAGAACCCTATGAGATAAGCACTATTATTATCCATTTTTATAACTCAAATGCATAGAATTTAAGCAATTTGCCCAAGGACTAGTAATTTGAAAGAAAACAGGTCACTCGGTAGATATCTGCTATGGACTAAATGTTTGTGTTCTCCAAAACTCATATGTTGAAGTCCTACCCCAATGTGAGAGTATGAAGAGGTAGGGCCTTTGGAAGATAATTAGGTCAGGAGGGTGGGGCCCTCATGAAGGGATCAGTGCCTTAATGAAGATACAGGAGAGAGCTTGCTTCCTCCCTCCTCTGCTCTCTACCATGTGAGAATACAATGAGAAGATGGCCATCTTCAAACCAGAAGAGGACCCTCACTAGGACCCCACCTGCTAGCACCCTAATTTAGGACTTCTCAGCCTCCAGAACTGTGAGCAATATATTTCTGCTGTTAAGTCACCCAGTCTATGATATTTTTGTTATAGCAGTTCAAGCTGACTAAAAACAACATCTGACTCCGAAATTTCCCATTCACATGAATCACCACATTTTACTGTTTCTTATCATTTCATGCACACAATGTTGTTGTAACTATGTGTTATACCATGAACTATTTGGGAATAGGCTCTATCTCTTATTAACTGAATTTAATGCATGAATAATAAAAACATTGTTGAGGTAACAAACATAGAGAGCCATTGAATGATAAAAAAAATATATGATTTTATCCAGAAAACAATGATTTTTGGCCCCATTTCTTCCTCTTATAAAAATGGCATTGAGTTTTCCAAGTCTCAGATTCTTTATTTGCATGATGGTTCAATGAACGTACCCACCTTGAGCCATTACAGATAATCATCTTGGAATATTTATGAATTCAGTTTAGAAACTACACATTAACATATGAGAATAAAATATTAAGTTTCAGAACTTGAATATGTATTGACTCTACAAGTTTATTTGAATCTGAAATATAAAAGGTGACCTATATTTAAATGGAATTATGTTCTCTTTGAAGCCATAGCATAATAGGTGTCCATGGTCTGTCTCAGGTGAGAACTTGAAAATATGAGCCATAAGTATTAAAAGTAGCTATTTCTGTGTTATTTATGGAGCAAGTGTGTTATTTGCAAGGAAAAAAAAACAAGGAAATGGTGGTGACTGCAAATTTGCCTCACCAGGTTGGGGACAGGGAATGTGCATCTCCATTATCCTGGGGCTGTTCACCTCTTCCTTTCACTTGAGCGTGTGGCTCTCCAGGTGGTCCCCTGCAGCAGCATTCTCCTCCACACGCCATTTACTTACTAAACTATGTTCATTCTAAAGTATGCCAAGGGCCTTCAGGTGAAGAAAAATTGTTGCATCTTTCAGGAATTGAGAACACTCTAGCCTGATTTTTTGAGGAGCACAAGACTTTACCTCAAACAAAATATCTTTGTGCTGGCCACCTAGGCACTATGACCGTCTGTGCTTCAGGGACGGATCTAAGGATTTCTAACTCTTTCCAGTCACACAGAACAGATGTGCATGCTGTATCCCCAACTGAATCTAACTCTGGATACACAATACCCTTTCTTCTTCTCCTTCTTCTCCTTCTTTTCCTTCTTCTCCTTCTTCTTCTTTCGTTTTGTTTTGTTTTTGAGATGGAGTTTCACTTTTGTTGCCCAGGCTGGAGTGCAGTGGTGCGATCTCAGCTAACTGCAACCTCCACCTCCTAGGTTCAAGCTATTCTGCCTCAGTCTGCCAAGTAGCTGGGATTACAGGTGCGTGCCACCACACCTGGCTAATTTTATTTTTGTATTTTTAGCAGAGATGGGGATTCGCCATGTTGTCCAGGCTGGTCTTGAATTCCTGACCTCATGTGATCCACCCACCTCGGCCTCCCAAAATGCTAGGACTATAGGCATAAGCCACCACTCCCAGTCTACCCTTCTTTCTTCTACAAAGGGCACCTACTTACAGGCTGACAGTGCTCCAACCCATCAGTAATTCCAGAAGAGCACACCTTCCTTTCCAGGCTGTCCCTCATTTGGCCCTTCTCAAATCTTACTATCAATATTTATAAGTCCAGAGGTTCAATAAAATTAGTAGGATGCGTTTTATTTTCAAATTTTAATAAAAATGATGATAAGCTCCCAGCCTGATTTTTCATACTATTTTAATATCAACGATTATACACACAGCTGAGTGAGAACCAGTGTCACACACACACATCCTCAGAGTTGGTGCTTCATCGTCATAGTTCTCCATTAATGTCAGAGGGCTCTGCTGTAACAGCCCAGCTCTCGGCCAGGCCTCCCAGCACACACCAGATGATCTCGCTCCTACATTTCCAACTTTTCGTTCTTTGTCACCTCTTTTCTCAGGTATTATAAAGAAGCTTAAGGTTCTCCTCTGTGATACCCTTTCTCCCTCCTCTTCAACCTCCTTAAAATCTGTCAGAATCTCCTACTTCTTTTAATGCCAAACTCCTCAACTTATTGCAGTATAACTTCTACCCAGATTACAGCACTGAAACCTGTTAAGGTTAACCATACAGTCCCCATCCTTGGTGATTCCAAGGATAAGACCTCAAGTTCTATTTTATTGAAACATTCTGTTATTGACTGAATATATAAGTCATTCTCCCCAAAATTCATTTATTGAAGCCCTAATAGAGATTGTTTTGGAGATGGAGCCTTTGGGTAATTAGGTTTAGATGAGGTCATAAGGATGGGGCTCCTAGAATGGAATTAGTGCCCATGTAAAAAACAAACAACCAAACAAAACACACAACAGAACTGTCTCGCTGCCTCTATCATTGCTATCTATATTCTCTACCTCTATCTCCCAAAGAAGAAGTCATGTGAGCACACAGCAAGATGGTGGCTGTCTGTGACTCAAGGGGAAAGCCTTCGCCAGAAACCAACCATGTTGGCACCCTGATCTCGATTTTCAGCCTCCAGAACTGTGAGAAAATACACATCTTTTATTTCAGCCACTCTGTTGGTAGTATTTTGTTTTGGCAACCTGAGCACATTAATACAAGGTCTCCTTGGTTTCCATAATATTGCATCCTTTTATTTCCCACTTTCTTTTTGATTACCTTTGTCTGCTGCCTTCAGATTTTTCTTATCTTACCTCTTAAGAGTTCCCTAATGTTTGTTCTTCCTGGTACTTCTTTTTTCTCATGTCATAACCACCCTCTTGGGCACTTTAAGTATTTTGACAATTGATCTTCAAATCTAGAGGTCTGGCCTAGACGTTTCTCTTAAACTCCAGACTTAAATTTCTAAGAACCTCATGGATACCTCCCTTTGGATGACTTTATAGCATTTTCAATGAATTAATCTGAAACCCAGCTTGTCAATATCTCCTCTGTCCCGCTCCTGTATTCATTATCTGTTTCAGTAGTAGCAGTATTTCACCCAGGCTCAAATCATAAGAGTCCTATTCTATTTATTCTATTTTCTTATTATTTCTTTCACCTCGCATAACTGGTATTTCAAGTCTAGTGAATTATGCTCAGAAAACTTTTTCATATGCATACCTTGGATTCAACTTTCACTCTGCTGCTGTAGTTTAAGGCTTTTATTTTTACCTGTTATTGGATTACTGTGGCACTCTATTAACTAGTTTTTCTATAAGTCAGTTTCTTCCCATTAAGCTTACACATGATGATGAAACTTCACAAAAACTTTTATTGCACCTTGTGGTTTATAGAAAAAGTACTGAAACTTCCTCTTGGGACATTAACCATTATCTGTATTCTACATTCTTCTTGCATTTGCAAATTTGCCCAACGCTACACCTCTCTATGTGCTTCATGCATAACAAATTCTATGTCGTGGCATGAAAGCGCATTAACGTTTTTGAATCGTCACTTACGTTATTTTCTCTATGTAAAATGGTCTACTATAGCACAATTTCTCCAGTTGAAAAACACCCATTATGGTCAAGTTCAAATGTACTTTTACTGGAAGATCTTTCCAGTCCTTCTACAGATACTACTCCATTTAGCTGGACTTAATCTCTTTCTTCCCTGGGCACTGAGAATGTTATATTGGTTTTCTTTTTTTTTTTTTTTTTTTTTTTTTGAGGCGGAGTCTCGCTCTGTCGCCCAGGCTGGAGTGCAGTGGCCGGATCTCAGCTCACTGCAAGCTCCGCCTCCCGGGTTTACGCCATTCTCCTGCCTCAGCCTCCCGAGTAGCTGGGACTACAGGCGCCCGCCACCTCGCCCGGCTAGTTTTTGTATTTTTAGTAGAGACGGGGTTTCACCGTGTTAGCCAGGATGGTCTCGATCTCCTGACCTCATGATCCGCCCGTCTCGGCCTCCCAAAGTGCTGGGATTACAGGCTTGAGCCACCGCGCCCGGCCTATATTGGTTTTCTACTATGGCACCTAACATAGTACATTTAGTTATATTTTTTTAGTGTCTCTCTTCCCATATTGCAAGAGTGGTAGAGTCAGTGCCTGCCTCATATATATATATATTTTTATCTTGACTACCTAGCACCATATCAAGTACCTAAGTGCTTTTAAGCTTACTGTTGAAATAATAATTGATTGCATAAATGAATGAATGAGAAATTGGTCCTCAATAAATATTACTATCCAGTAGTAAAATTATATTACAAATGTTTCAATAAAATCTTCTGATGTTTACTATAAATATCATGAAGAATTACAATAGCTTTTAAAGCGACATATTGTGTGATTAAGAGAAAAATAATTTCAAAATGACAAGATTGTCCTCTTTGTGAGCCAGAATAGTAAAAGAGTTCTTTCAAATAAGTTCTAATAGGGTACAGTGACTATAGTTAACAACAGTTAAAGAAGTTAGAAGATAGATAGGATTTTGAATATTCCCAACACTACGAAATGATAAATGTTTGAAATGATAGATGTGCTAATTACCCTGATTTGATCATTACACACGGTATTCAGGTATTGAAATATTACAGTGTACCCTATAAATAGGTATAGTTATTATCTGTCAATTAAAAATAATAAAAATTTAGCAGAGCTATAAACATAAATGAGAACTGTATCAAAAATGAAAAGAGGAGAACATGTCACTTCTATTTGGCTGTGATAGCTGTAAGCTCACTAACACATCTCTTTTCATAATCAGAGGAAAGAAAATCAAAATGCTTACCCAGGGCATAATGACTAATGCTGCAGGCTTATTTGCTTCTACTGGTGGACAAAATATGTTTCTAGCAGAGAACAAAGTGGAAAATTTCCTCAGAGCATCATTCCATTTAGAATTTCACTTGGTTCTTGACTAAGTTAAAAAAAAAATACTCAAATACTCAAGAAATAATCAAGGTAGCATAATAATATCCATTTACTTAGTAACCTATATTTTAAAATTACTTCCTAGTGTCAGTCTGATGCCTTTAGGGAGGAAGGATTGTAACTGTTTTTAGTTTTGTACACAATTCTGTATGCAGAACATCATTGGAATGTATTGTCACATTTCAGCTCCATGTGCCATCACACTGTTTGGCATTCAGTGATTTTATTTATCTAGGATTTAACTAGAGATGTTAGTTTGGCATGTAATCATTGATATAATTGCTCTTTAAAGAAGCATGCCATTTACAAGATATTTGAATTTTTCAGTTGAATAATATTAACTCATTTTGCCTTAAAAGGAAGTGTTAATTACTTGGATCTAATTAATTTACTTCCTCATTTATGTCCATGGATTTCTGTTTTTTTCTATTTCCAATAAATACATTTTTTCCATGGATTTCTGTTTTTTTCTATTTCCAATAAATACATTTTTTCAATATTTTTAAATCTACTGAGTCCTGAATATTTTTTCCATGCATGTTCATTTTTTTAAAAAGCTAAAGAAATGAGAGGTGTCAAAGGTAACTTCAATTGATCTCACAGGCATAGTAGGAGTATGCCTGATGGGACTTCTAACTATAAATAACTCAAGTAACCCAAACACCTAGTGTATTGATTAAGCTCCTCCTAAATTTTATTCCAGAAAATGTAAAGCAAGTGCCCAAACCTTTGGTTGTGTCAGATATTCAGCTGTGAATAAAATAAAAATTGAAGTAAACTTTGCTAAAAACAGACACGCAACATCATTCCAACCACGTATCTCAGAAACAGCCTGTCATGAGAATGCTGTTGGACTTGCAATACCTCAAAACAATGTTCAAACAGATAGATCAGTTGGAAGCTCTTCATTACAGCATCTGTTCTGTGTTTATAGCTACACATGCAGACTGCTGAACACCCTCAGTGTACCATAAATGTAGGAATTACACATCCAGAATAGCAATAAACTCATTGGGTGATGTGTTCTCTAGAGTTTTTAGCCCCTTTGCTTCAGTTGGCAAAACTCTAGCAGATTTTTGCTGCTGTAAAAATATTAGATTGTTTGTGGTTTTTGTAACTTTGGAGACAAACTAGGAAAATATAAAATGGCAATAAAAAGGTAAAAACATAAGCATTGAGATTCTTTTTTATATACTAAAATTACAGTCTCACATAGTTACAACAGGAGCAACAGGCAAATAAATGAGAAAAATGAGTAAACATATGATTGTTTTCCATAGAAGGTTAGCCTCAAATACTCTCTCCGGGTCGGTTCATTTGCTTGGTGTATATTGGAGTAGGTATAAGTTGTACTCAGAAAGCTGCAGGTTATAATTTTTAATTAGAAATATATCTCTTATTAAACGAATTTAATAATGCTTGATAAATAACAGCTAATAGTTCAACAATTTACTGATGAAAGCAGCACTTCCTAGACAACGAATCCAGTTAATTTAGATCATGCTGATTTTTCTCTCAAAAGCAAGATCCCACATGAAATTAATTTCTAAATTTCTAATAATGAAGGGAATGTTCTCAGTTTCTAAGGAAAGTGGTTCCAGGTGTGGGAAGGTAATCTCTTGCAGCAATGCCTGGCCATGAGAGAAATGCTCAGCATTGTTAATGTGACATCAGATAGCTCCAACTCATCTCTGCAGCAAGCACTACATACTCTTCATTAGTCACTGTTCTCTTAAACAGGTGCCCATATCTGTCTGTACATAGAATCACTGGGAGAGCTTTCAAAAATGCATATTCCTGGGAACCAACACAAGATAACTTAATTATGTAGGTTTTCTCTTTACCTTAAATAGTTAGAAGAACAACTTTCAAAAATGACCCATACCCAAAAATTAGAAGAAAGCTTCTGAAGAACCATAATAAAGGCAAGGTAGTTGGAAACATGGAGTGGAATAATGGTGGATGTTGTAACGGAACCCTCAGAAAACCGTAGGTGATGCAATAAAGTGAATCTTTTAATCCTTGTGAACACTACAATTTAAGGAATGCCTTCTTTCTTTTCATTTTCTTTCCTCTTATTTCTTACCTCTTAATGGAAATTGTTAGTGATGCCATTTTACATCTAGACTAATTGTTTTTTTTTCCTTCCATTTCGTGATACTGTTGGTTTGCTTTCATGCTCCCTGTTAACTCCCTGCCAGGAGTTTGCCACTGAGGGCAGTTTGGCTAGAATAAAAAAACATGGTAAGAGGAAAAAAAAAAAAAGCTAACCAAATTTTATGATCAACCTCTTATAATGAACTTAAAAATTGATATACCAAGAAGTAAGCATACATTATTAGCTTCATCTTAGTTTTGAAAAAATTAGGGATGTCTTTACTTGAAATAGATTTCAAAGGTATGTTTTCCCAAAGACTCCCTTGTTAGATCCTCAAGGTACATAAATTCTGCAAAAGATGCTCATGTTGTTGCTTGGAAAGTGAAGATACAAAACCAAGAAATTTAAAGAATGTAAAATTTTTGGCATGAGTTAAAGTGAGAAGTTTCATACCAGTTAAGACCTAGACAAAGAATAACTAAAGGGAAATACATTGAAAAGTTACAGAAATTCTACTATCACATTTGGGATTAAGAAAATTTTAATAATAATCATGATAAGGTTTAATAATTATTTTATCCATCTGAATCTTTCAGCAGGAACAATATTGCCCCTCATTTTGTAGGTGAGAAAAGTAGTCTGCTGTAAATTTTTATAATTTGTATTTATTTATTATTATAATTTTCTTAATTCCTTTTTACTTTTAAAGGATTGTTTGAAAGAGTAAAATTAACGCTGCTAGTGGAGAAAATGACTTAATTTTTGGTTAAGTCGGTTACCTTTAGAACTTCAAGCATCCCTGCTATTTTTGAAATAAAAATCATTACATGAAATTTGTATTCATGGGTCACAGAAAGAGGTGACATGTGCAAATTTTAACATATGCTTCTTCTCAAAATAGAAAAAGGATAGGAAAGTGCTTATTATACAAACAACTCAGAAGAATTATAGAAATAGAATTCATCTGGACTTTGAATAGAATTCATCAGGACTTTAGTGTTCACACACAAGTCTCAAGATTTGGGCTTATCACCTGGTTCCTTTTTTTTTTTTTTTTTTTTTTGGTGCTTTATGACTAAGAAACTATTCTGATCATGACATTGCAGCAGCAGAGATGACCCAATGCATGTATAACATCGTGGAACATGTTTATTACAATATACATTCAGGTTCAATAAATAAGAGAGATATGGTAAGATAGTTGCTTGCAGGATCTTACTTTAGGACATACTTAGTGCTCAGTAGTGATCAAATTTTGACATGGCAATTTCTCCAGGTGCTAAGTTTTCCTCCCCTTCACCCCAGTTTAGAAGTGGTGTGATTCCAGAATGATAAAAAAAAAAAAAAGAAAGAAAAACAGAAGCTACCTTCACCATGGTCAGAACCAGACATTTTAATTAGTGCTTGCCTCTCTGACCCAGCCTCCAGGGGCACAATGATGCTCCATAGGAGGACCCATGCAAAAGGGTAAGTTACTGGCAGAACCGAAGCTTCCGCTTCTAGGCAAGAATAAGGATTGTTTCCTGCTCCTGTTCTTTCAAAGAAATGAAAACAGAGAGGAGCCTCACTTCTGCATTCTTACTGCAACAGAATGTGAGATTTAAGAAAGGGAGAAAAGATTAAGAAAGGAAGAGAAAGACACTGGGGAAATGGAAGAGACAACTCAGAAAACTAGAGGAAGATAGGGGAGAGAGAGAGAGAGAGAGAGAGAGAGAGAGAGAGGAGAGAAAGCGAGACAGAGAAAGGAAGAGAGAAGAGAGACAAACCCAGGTCAGACAACTCACTTGGCATTCCCTGTCCCTGCCTTCTTTCTTCGAAAGATGTTGAGGAAAGTGTTGGAGTGGCAGGGCAGCTTGCCATCGCCAACATGCATGCGGACAACATCAGAGGTGGTGAAGGCACTGCGGACATTCCTCTCAGGCTTGGCAATAATGATGTACATCTTGGGAGTGAACATGCACCCCAGAGCCACTGTTACACTGAGACTCACTGCAAAGCAAGTTGTGATGATCTTGTAGTTGCTCCCAAAGTAAATGGGCACAAAAGCTAGCCAGATGATACAGGTGGTGTACATGGTGAAGGCAATATATTTGGCCTCGTTGAAGTTGGCGGGCACATTGCGGGTCTTGAAGGCATAGTAGGTACAGCTCATGATGAGGAGTCCATTGTAGCCCAAAGGTGCCACCACACCCAGGTTGCTGGTATTGCAGATAAGGTAGACTTCCTTGATACTTGGGTAGGATAGAATGGGCATAGGGGGCTCCATGATGATCAGGGTTACCACCAGGGTGAGTTGCACACTAATCAGAATTGAGGCAATGATCACCTGAGCCCAGGCACTCATGAACCTGGGCTTCCGGGTGCAGATCTTCTTCTTGCTGCCAGCCAGGATGCGTGCAATGCGATTGGTTTTAGTCACTAAAGCAGAGTAGCACATCGCAGAGGAGAGGCCAACCAAGAGGCGCTGGAGGTAGCAGGAAGTGGTAGTAGGTTTGGCAATGAGAGTGAATGGGCACACATAACCAAGGAAGATGCCAGCTAGAATGATGTAGCAGAGCTCCCGACTGGAGGATTTGACCACTGGTGTGTCCCGGTACAGTACAAAGATTAGGGTGACAAACAAGGTAACAAGGATTCCCAGGCATGAGAAGGCGATGGCTATGATGGATTCGATGTTGCTCCACTCAAGATAGCGGACAGGAATGGGCTCACAGCCTGTGATGAGAAAAATCATTTTAGCATGAATCCAAGGTTTCTGCTAGGAATAACAACATGCATATTAATCACCAGAGACACAGTCATCTTTGCATCCTTCATGATTTATGGCATTTAATGCTTTTTAAAAAATGCTCACTATTACACAAATAAGGATGAATCATTGTCTTACCTAGGCAATTATGTCCCCAAACTTAATCTCATTACAAGCCTAATGTGACATACTTGAACCTAGAAAAATGATTTTTTCTTCCAACATCAGCATTATAAATAGATGACATTCTGTGGATGGGACTCGGTTCTACATGTTCAGAAAAAGAAAACACCCAAATAAAACTTTATTTCCAGTGAAGGTTAGATGATGATTATGGGATAGAATAAATTATTAAAAAATAAACTGACAAAACTTTTCTTTTGATGTAGTTATTGTCTGTAAGCAAGTCCAGCTCATAGACAAGTCGTTTTTGGCCAGCAGAGTGCTTTCAATGTAAATTTCATCGACTTTTTTACAAGAATCTGCATTCTCCTGTTTACTGCATAGCTCTATATTACACCTTAAATCTCACTCCTCTACTCATGAATCATGAATGATCTGTATCTGAAACCGGAGGGCCTTTGAGTTAGTAACTTCTAATGAACTTATCCAGGAAGAATGAAATCTCCCCTAACCCATCTCTGGAAAGGAAAGACCAGAATTTGTTTCTAAATGCCTGGCTTATCTTTTCTCTCTAGATGGAGAATAAAATGTATTTTGTATTTCAGAGTGAGAGAAAAATCTGTCAGGCTCTGGGACAACCCCTTCACAGAATTTTGTAATCACAAAATATTTGGTCTGGACCAATATTTCCCAAATTGTGAGAATAAAATCATTTCCATAAATTTAGGAGAAGACTCATTGTTCTGTAGCCATGGCAACAAGGAACCACCAGAACCAGTGCTAAACCTGTCAGTCAAACAACTTGCCTCAGTGAACATGTGTTTGGATGCCAAGCAAGTACTGTCAGCCTTTACTTCTGATAATCACTCAGGCAGGATCAGAATCACTTCAATAAATGAGTGCTAACTAATCAACAGTCTCATATGAGTAATCGTATTGCTACAGGTGATGTCAGCCAGCTCTCAGAGTCTGCAAGGTTTCCAATCCCTAAACTCCACACTTTCTAAAAACTCCATATAAAATAGTCTTCTGCTCAGATAAAATGTATCTGCCTAGCATAACTATCCCTTAGTATAGTAAGCAATTTGTTTAGCTTTTGTGCTTTTTTTTTTTTTTTTTTTTTGAGATGGGATCTCACTCTGTCACCCAGGCTGGAGTGCAGTGGCGCAATCTGAGCTCACTGCAAGCTCCACCTCCCGGATTCATGCCATTCTTTTGCCTCAGCCTCCCAAGTAGCTGGGACCAGAGACGCCCACCACCATGCCTGGCTAATTTTTTGTATTTTTAGTAGAAATGGGGTTTCACTGTGTTAGCCAGGATGGTCTCGATCTCCTGACCTCGTGATCTGCCTACCTTGGCCTCCCAACGTGCTGGGATTACAGCCATGAGCCACCACACGCAGCCAGCTTTTGTGCTTTTTTTTTTTTAATTATGTATTTAGCTTCAGTATGTTTCATATTTCTAGAGGCTTCACCAAGATAATATTGAAGAACCCTTATTTGGTAACATTCCAGGAGATGCTCTGATCAACAGTGTCACTCACTGGATCCCCTCATGCCCACATTTTGTCCTTCCCGCGTACTACCATGTGAGTCAGTCTCAACGATTTTCTTGCTCGGGCTAATTTTACTGAGCTCTTGTTGCTGAATTTATGTGGTTATCCTAGGATTTGTAATCATGTAGGTCTTTGTATAGAAGGCCATTAAACTTCGGTATTTGCGTAAGGTAATTTCACCTGTATCTTTAAAATATTAAGTCACATAACCTTTGGTTTTGAAATGCACCATTTGGTAATTAGACATAAACTTTTTATTATGTCAACAAATATTTCACTTTAGAGATACACAATTTGATAAATATTTTTTCCATATCTGTTTATTCCCTTGCTGTTTCTTTGCTTTTGCTATTATTTACATACATACACAAAGTCTTATTTTATGGGTCTTTTTTGTTTGTGAGTTTGTTTTGTTTTGAGTCATCTTTTTCTGTTGGCTATATAAGGGATAGTACCTAAACATTAGAGGAACATGTAAGCCTAAGAAGTGTCCAATCCAAGCTGGCCCTGAGTGCTGTTTGGAGATCCTTTAAATTGATAACCAATTTGTCAAAAGTGGTAGATCACTCAGCCTTAAGTTTCCTAGAATACCTTTACAAGAATACTTCCTGTGTTGTCAACTTATGAAAGATGACTTCATTTTAGTGATTGTGTGTTGCCTTCCTACACTCTATTTGCTTTGGGAATCTAAGACACCATTAGCAAGCACACACTTTTGACAGAACTTAGTGGCCTCTCTTCCTTGTGTATCAGGAATTTGTCTCTGTCTAAATACAAACATTTTTCTGGAAGAACTTATTCTTCCCATATAAAGTCACACATTAATCCTATTTTTTTTTTCCCAATACAGGTCAGACAGATGATACATAGATGATAGATAGATAGATAGATAGATAGATAGATAGATAGATAGATGATGGATAGATAGGAAAATAGATATTTAAAATAACAATGGCCGTACGGGAAGTTTTGATATGATGAAGTCGATAAATGAAAATATTTAAAAGAAGCTCTAGACAAATTGGGAGATAAAATACCACAGTCAATTGTCAATTTCTTTAGCTGGCATCCTACAAACAAATTTTCCAATTCAAAGATGATTTTTGTCAAGGCTTTGGTAACCTTCTGAATGCTACCTTCTTTTCATTTCATTCTTTTGCTGTGCAACTTTACCTGACTCTCTAAATGAGCTACTCTGTCATCAGAGTTTTCACTGGAAAAGAGTATAACATTTTAAACTTTCTAGAACATAAGTCAGATGTATAGAAGTTGAATTTAAAAACTGGTATAAAGCCAAATTAGGACCTATAGTTAATAATTTTCCTAAACTTCATGAATACAGAACATAATGCTTGCTGTAGAATTTGGAAATTTTATTAGGTATTTATTGTCCATACTGTAAATATGTACCAATTAATTCAATTAGTTGTTAGCCTTTGATGGAGAAAAATGTTTAAATGCAAGAGTAGAAAAGAGAAGATTAAAATAACCCATTGGCATAACATTTAAAAAAGAAAAATAGAAAAGACATTGCATAAGGCACTTTCAGAAGCTTTTCTTTCAGTAAATACTCAAAATTGTAAACTAAATAAAGATGAAAAATAAACTTTAGGAAACTTTCAAATAGTTCTAAAATAGACTTAACAACTAACATAAAAAGGACCATATTCTCTCCGTCTGTAAGCAGGCTTAGATCTCCTGAATTAGTTGAATCAAATGAGGAAAAAACAATTAAAATGTAAAATTACCAATCTAGAAAATATCTAATATGTGGCTTGACATTTCCAGATAGAGTTAAAAAGTAAATAACCCAAATCAACATAATTATGGATCTTTCAGTAAACAAACTAAAAGGTCTCTGTTCTCTGTGGCTTGGGAGCCTATGGAAGAAAATCTGTAGCTATCTCAAGCAGAAGTTTCATTTGAAGAATATTTGTGAAAACTAAGTACATCTCATGAAAAATGAGCAACTTATTCTGGAAGGACAAGTTGGCCAATTAAACAGCAATGGAAAGACATTTTCAAGATAGCAAAAGATATGTCCTGCTCATGCTTCATTTGTAATTAAATTAATTTGGAAAAAAATGTATGGGACATTGATAAAATTGCAAAAAAACCTTTGAGCATCTCCAGATGGATTGTATGCGGTTGTCTCTCTCTGTGTTATTACTAGGTACTAGTTCAAATAGTGTGCTTATTTTATGACTCTGTTTAAGCATTCCCCTGTTGAAAAGCCACAATCCTCACAATGGCTAAAATACAGTTAGATTTTTATTTCTTAGCTGAAACATTCTAATGTATAAATCCAGTGATATGAGGACATTTTCAGTGGAATATTTATTCATGACCTCATCATTCCCAACCCTCTAGAAAAATGAAAGGGAACCTTGATACACTGATGTTCACACCCATTCGTGATTTTAAACTGAAGTTCTGCAAAAGCCTCCAGAAGCAGAAAGAGTATGGAAGTTAACTGCTGATCCAAGGACCTTGAGGCATGCTAATAACCATATGATGATGATCTTCTGTGCAAGATCACCATTATAAAATTCTTGTATATATCATTCTCTCCTTTGTATATTCTTATTCAAACTTCTTTCCTTACTGATTTAAAGCTATACAAATCTGAGTTTTACTATTTCTCTTACTACTAAGAGGGATTTATCTGAGCCTAGATATTACTAGAGACAATCATCATACTAACTCAATAGTTTAGTTGTATCAAATTATCATTAGTGGACATCATTTGAGAAATTATATAAAGGTCTTTGCCCATGCCTATGTCCTGAATGGTATCACTTAGGTTTTCTTCTAGGGTTTTTATGGATTTAAGTCTTACATTTAAATCTTTAATTCATCTTGAGTTAATGTTTCTATAAGGTGTAAGGAAGGGATCCAGTTTCAGTTTTCTGCATATGGCTAGCCAGTTTTCCCAGCACCATTTATTAAATAGGGAATCCTTTCCCCATTGCTGATTTTTGTCAGGTTTGTCAAAGATCAGATGGTTGCAGGTGTGTGTGTTATTTCTGAGGTCTCTGTTCTGTTCCATTGATCAATATATCTGTTTTGGTACCAGTACCAATTTGTTTTGGTTACTGTAGCCTTATTGTGTAGTTTGAAGTCAGGTAGCATGATGCCTCCAGCTTTGTTCCTTTTGCTTGGGATTGTCTTGGCTATACAGGCTCTTTTTTGGTTCCACATGAAATTTAAAGTAGTTTTTTCTAATTCTGTGAAGAAAGTCAACGGTAGTTTGATAGGAATAGCATTGAATCTATAAATTTTGGACAGTATGGCCATTTTCATGATATTGATGCTTCCCATCCATGAGTATGGAATGTTTTTCCATTTATTTGTGCCCTCTCTTATTTCCTTGAGCAGTGATTTTATGACTAAAACACCAAAAGCAATTGCAACAAAAGCCAGAATTGACAAATGGGATCTAATTAAACTAATGAGCTTCTCCACAACAAAAGAAACTATCATCAAAGTGAACAGGCAACCCACAGGATGGGAGAAAATTTTTGCAATCTATCCATCTGACAAAGGACTAATATCCAGAATCTACAAGGAACTTGAACAAATTTACAAGAAAAAAACAAACAATTGTATCAAAAAGTGGGCGAAGGATATGAACAGACACTTCTCAAAAGAAGACATTTATGCGGCCAATGAACATATGAAAAAAATCTCATAATCACTGGTCATTAGATAAATGCAAATCAAAAGCACAATGAGATACAATTTCATGTCAGTTAGAATGGTGATCATTAAAAAGTCAGGAAACAGCAGATGCTGGAGAGGATGTGGAGAAATAGGAAGGCTTTTACACTGTTGGTGGGAGTGTAAATTAGTTCAACCATTGTGGAAGACAGTATGGCAATTCCTCAAAGATCTAGAATCAGAAATACCATTTGACCCAGCAGTCCCCAGCAATTCCATTACTGGGTATATACCCAAAGGATTACCAGTCATTCTACTATAAAGACACATGCACACGTATGTATCACAGCTCTACTCACAATATCAAAGACTCAAACCAACTCAAATGTCCATCAATGATAGACTAGACAAAGAAAATGTGGCACATATACATCATGGAATGTTATGCAGCCATAAAAAAGAATGAGTTTATGTCCTTTGCAGGGACACGGATGAAGTGGGAAAACCATCATTCTCAGCAAACTAACACAGGAACAGAAAACCAAGCATCACATGTTCTCACTCATAGGAGTTGAACAATGAGAACACATGGGTATAGTGAGGGGAACATCACATGCCAGGGCCTGTTGGGGCATGTGGGGCAAAGGGAGGGATAGCATTAGGAGAAATACCTAACGTAGATGATGGGTTGATGGGTGCAGCAAACCACCAAGGCACGGGTATACCTATGTAACAAATCTGCACATTCTGCACATGTATCCCAGAATGTAAAGTATAATAATAAAAAAGAAATAATATAAAGATATGTTATGCTAACTTTTCCAATAACAACACTCTGCATATGCAAAGATTGCACGAGTTTAGTTATTTGAAAAGATTCAGAAGACTTGCAGAAGACACTCATGTAACAATTTCATTTAAAGTCAAAAGGTATAATATAGTGCGAGAAAGACAGTGCACATCAGCACCAAGGGACAGAGAGATAACCAGGTGCAAGCTCTCTAGGTGCCTATTCACACATGGATAGACTTTATCTGTGGATTGGACTACCAGGGTCTCTATCACAAACAGTGGCTTTGGGTTAGCTAGGGCAGAAGTTTCAGTGGAGTCTTTTTATCACCCCCAAGTCATGTAGCCAAGTCAATAATTGGTGGTTTCAGGAGAAATCCATCAGTGAGCAAACTGGATTTGGTTGCCACCAAACACATTTTAAACTTTAAACTGCATATCATAAATCCAAGTTCCCCTAATGAGACCAATAATCAAAGATAGATACTAAAGCCTCTCCAAGGATAATCATAAAGTTTTCCCAATCTAGCTATAAAATAACTCAGCCCTATACAGTACATCAAATACAAATGAAGAACGATGTTGTTATGCTAGAGGGGATATAAGTAGCCTCGTGTTGTAACAGTAGCAGTTTTTCATGACACCCAGAAACACACTTGCAACTCTACTACAATTGTTTTATCTCTCGGGAAGATCCTAGATTCTTTTGCATATATGGACACCAGTCTCTTCAACGCCAATCTGGAACCATCCAAAACAGAATCCCTTGAAGACTGGGGCTAATAATTTATATTTTGAGTAAGTTTCTTAAAAGTTTTAAATTCTTTTTCCTTTTCTTCCTTTTCTTTATTTTTTATTTAGGATAAATTTAAATTTATCCTAAATTTGAGAAACATTAGCTTTGCCATCTTGAGGGAATTAGCTATAATGTCAATTTTGTCCAATTATGTAATGTCATGTTATGTGGTTTTTTTCGAGGTCCTGTTTTGAAGTTTTTAAAAAACAGTTATCCAACCTCTAGGTGTGTTTGGCTATCCCAAGACTAGAAAGAGGGGAGACTGCCTTCAACCAGTGGAGACTGTGTCCACCTGACCCCAGAACTCAAAAGGGGGACTTTGTGAGAGTTGTGCATACCATATCTGAACCCTGAGAACTTCAGGTCCTGGCAAGTATTTATGATTAGGGTTATTACAGAGAACTCAGAGCTCTCAGACAAGTCAGTTCCTTCAAGCTGACTACAAATTACTGGGCAAAATCAAAGAAAATCAAAGAAAGGTAGCAACAACTCTGATCTAAGGACTGGTAGCTACTTCTGTTTTTTGAATCAAATGTTGTGCTTATAAGATCCAGATGTATTAGAGGAGGATGAAATTTGCTATCAGACTTTTTCCAATTAGGTCAAGTCAAATTTAACATGAATTAAGGAATAAAATTCTATGCAAAGTGTCTTGGGGTAATTCATAACATTTGCAATATTACATTATGATCATATAAAACTTCATCAAAATGCTTCCCTGATTGTTTTAAAATTAGTATAAATAGTAATTCTATTATAATTCATTGAAATTCTACCAGGTGAAATTCTGTTTGTAATTCAGTGCTCAGTTCAAATGTCCCTTCTTCTGCAAAGGCTTTTTTCTTCCCAGGGAAAAATAGCTGCTCCATATTTATCTGACATTTTACACATAACTCTATTGTAGGACTTATAGTTGGCTGCTTACATGGCTAGTTTCATATGAAGCTCCTCCCTTATGATATAGACATTGCTTCATTCACCTGTATATTCCCAGTTTTTAAAAAGTACTTGGCACAAAACAGATTGTAGTGCTTATTACAGAAGGAAATAAATTAGTAGATTCTAGTGTAAGAGGTTACAACAACTGTTGGGATGGAGAAAAAGTTGTTAAAATTAGTTAATGTTTATAAAGCATTTTCCGTGTTTTTTTTTTTTTTAATGAGAAAATGTGACGTAGTCTGCCTTTTTTGAGGAATGTTGCTATTTTATTTTTACAAATAAATTAGTAGCATTGGATTACATATAATTCGTCCACAAATTGTTAAACTACTGTCAAGCTGTGTATCATGGCAGAAAAGATCCCTGTTTTTGTATCACAAGAAATAAAGTGTGAGATTTAAGTGCTGAATTAAAATGTGCAATTTCACAAGAAGAAAATATGAGAAACTTTTTAACAGCTTCAAAAAGCACTTTCTCTAAGAAATATACTAATTTCTTCAGAGCCAAAAAAAAAAAAAAAACCGCATTTCAATGGAAATAAAAATCACAGTAAACCTATTTTTATTCATTAATATTATAATGTATGGAGTATATATTAAAAGTAGCTAACTTTTAAAGTGATTTAAAGTATCTTTTAATCAACTATTAAAAATAAAATGTATATTTTACTTCAGTAGAATACACTATTTTTCAAAGAAGAATGATTTCTCATTTTAACTAAAATTTAGTAAAAAAAATTACCCATAAATCAAATACCTACTTAAAGGCAATGTGTTTACTTTTCTGAGTAATTCTACTGATTTTTAGTATTCTGTTCCCGTGGGTTTTCTCATTTCACAACTACCGCTACCATGGTAACACCCACAACACATTGGCATGGACTATGCCCTTGCTCTGTGCTTGACATGGCACCAAGCAAATGGTAAATGGGATTTCATTTTCCATTCATGTATGAGACCAAAAGAAACATAGAATCAATATGGATCATTAAAACATAAGTATAAATTAGAATGAGGAATCTATATTGTGAAAGACCCTAAAGATAAGATTTGCAACATCATCTGAATATATGACCGAATCATAGCTGCATGACTATTGTTATTAGCTAAGGGCACAGTCTGAGGAGGTGCTGGCTCAACTCATTAGAATGTTAAAGTGACTTTTATGCATACAATAGATCATGGCATATTAAATCGTTAGAAATGTAATTGTATAAATATTCATCTATTTTTAATCAAGGAGAATTTTAAAAATATTTTACCAAGTTAAAGATCCCTAATCAATGGAAATGATCATTCGGCAGTGGACAGAAAATATACAATAATCCCACAATAGATCATCTCCAGGGAATAAAAGGCATGACCTTGAGTTCCAGTATTACATCATATCAGGTTTTTTAAAAAAGTTTTTTTATCTTAATATTTTAACATAGGATAGACATTTTTTTAGTGTGTGAGATAAGCCCTAATGAAAGTGAAATAGAGCAGTAGGAGAAGTTTGAGAAAGCCCAAAAAATGTAGATAAAAGAAAAATGTTTATACCTCAAAGCCAAGACTTCTGACTCCTGAGATTAATCTGATAAAGAGGTCACTTTTGTCTTTGAGCTTCTTCCTAGTCAGCTGTGATCTCAGTCAAACAGATGAGCGGGATGACTGTCAGTCAACCCCAGCTCTCAAACACAATGGCCATCTAAGCGGACCTACTTATACAAGAAAAAGAGGCCTGGCAGGAGGCACATGCTATGAAGGAGGATAAAAATTTGAAGAGAAATAGTCTAAGTGGAGGGAAGGCATGAGTCAAAAATGAGGTTGGAAAAGCTTTTCCAAGCCAGGCCATTGCAGGCAACCATGGCAGAGTGAGAGCATTCATTAGATCCAGTGACAAACAATCTTGAATTCTCATGGTGGTTTTTCTATTAACCAATTGCATTGATCTCGATGACCTTGGGTGAGTCCCTTCTTCCTAATTACCTCAATTTAACAAAAGTCTATTAAGTAGCTATTATGTTCAAGGCATCAGGCTATGCGCCAGAGAGTGGTGTTTCTCTATGGGTGGGACAGGGAGTAATTGCATCAGGATCTTCTGAGTTCCACTCCAGAATGAGCAAAGGGGAATCTCTGGAGGTGGGTAATTCCTGGGCAATTTTTAGACATGAAATTTATCTGGCAAATAAAAAGATGAGTGAGATGAAGTTCATACCTTCAAAAATGTTCTTATCTACTTTTCTTCTCTTTAAAAAGGACCTTTGTACTAGGTGACTTATAAAAGCTTTTTGCTGCTCAGTTTAAGTTTTTCCTAACAAAATTAACATTTTACAAGGTATTGTGACTTAGTAAGTATAATTTTAGTTACGTGACCTAGTTCTACTTACCTAGTCATTTTTGACGTATTTTGAATAAACTGCATGATTTCTTAGTTGCATATTCTTACTTTGAAACAGGTAAAAATGTGTCCAACCATCAAGAATATTACACTTTTGGATGATTTTCAACAGCACCCAGAAAGGCATGGAGTCAGGCATTAGTGGTTTAGGTTCTGCTTCTCACTATTTTCCTGACTTTGGCCATATGACTTCACCTCTCTAGGCCTCAGCTCCCTCTTTCTAAGATGACAAGATAAGGGGCTAGATTATTCAGATGATGAAGTGTCTATGTACTCAGATAAAGAAAAGCCTCTATGGCTCCTAAAATTTATGCAAAGTTTTATGAATCATTTCTCCTCTGTAAGCTGATAACAAGGTCTGTGAAAAACAAAACTCATTTATATAAACATCACTCTTAGGAAACTTACAAACTCATATAATCAATCTCTCTGCGTTCCACTGGTTTTACTAGTGAATCATCTGTTGCATTCATTTATTCCTTTCCATTCCTACTCTAGCTGTCCTAATCCACTCCTTTTCAAATAACTCACTTGCATCAATACAACAACTTTCTATACCACCACAAGAAGCATACCAGAAATACAGATATCATGATGTCATTCACCACTTTAAAATTCTTTAGTGGTTCTCCTGTGCTTAAAGCCAAAGTCCAAACATGTAGAGGAAAGTTACACAGAAGCACTCTACCATCCCACCAGTGTCCTTGTCGATTCTCATTTCTGACCACTACTCTACTGGGCCGTTGTGCCTACCTACCAATCCCACATGCTTGTCCTATGGTTTTCTGCAAAGGTGTCATCAACTTTCATGTTTCCTGTGTTCTACTTTAGGCATGAAATTCCTTTCATCTTCTTGCCTGCCTAACAAACTTTACGCACCCTTTATAGATATCTCTATTATTTCAATAATTATGTTTTATTATATTTTTCCATGTTTCTTCCCTGATAGATTTTATACAAAATAAAAGCTGGGACATTTACCTTTCTATTTTTAGGGCCTACAGTAGTGCCTCATGCACGGTAGATGTTCAAAAAATGATTGCAAATATAAATTCAGGTGGCCAGAAATACCTTCAAATACAATTTAAAGAAAAACAGACAACAACTCTATAATAGCATAGCCCACCACACATCAATTCTTTGTTATTTAGATTTACAGGAACTTTCTTTTCAATATAGATTATAGAAAATGTATGAGGTTTATGCATACTCCTTGACATGAGGACTAAAAAGTGTGCATTGTAAATTAACATTGAGAAGACGTGAGCTAATCATTCTCATTTGAGCGATGGACACATTGGAAAGGCAAATAGTCAGGGACAAGGTTTCCAAGTGAGGCAGTTCCTACCTGTTAGATCTGCATTGGGCCACCATCCCAAGTCACAAGCTTTGCAGGTGAACTCATCTTGCACATATTCATTCTCTTTGCAGGCCGTGCAAATCCAACAGCAACTCACTTCTCCCTTCCGTATAACCTATAATGTAGATATTTCATGAATTTTAAAGATAGTTTTCCCAGAAAAGTTTCTATTTCGCATGAGGGCTTGTTTTCAGACTACAAATAAAGAAAAAAAGACTAACTATGAAATAATCTTATATGCTGAGGAATCTTAAGAATGTGAATTTGCATATACTTGATTATTTTAGAGTTCAGATGGAAATGTCAGTTCACTCCATGCTGAGTTTGGAGGCTTTTCAATAATAATTTATTCTATAGAGTTATTTGACTACATTTTTTTGCAGTTAATGGAAGAACATACTATGCTCATGGATAGGAAGAATCAATATCGTGAAAATGGCCATACTGCCCAAGGTTATTTACAGATTCAATGCCATCCCCATCAAGCTACCAATGAGTTTCTTCACAGAATTGGAAAAAACTGCTTTAAAGTTCATATGGAACCAAAAAAGAGCCTGCATTGACAAGACAATCCTAAGTCAAAAGAACAAAGCTGGAGGCGTCACGCTACCTGACTTCAAACTATACTACAAGGCTACAGTAACCAAAACAGCATGGTACTGGTACCACAACAGAGATATAGACCAATGGAACAGAACAGAGTCCTCAGAAATGATACCACACATCTACAGCCATCTGATCTTTGACAAACCTGAGAGAAACAAGAAATGGGGAAAGGATTCCCTATTTAATAAATGGTGCTGGGAAAATTGGCTAGCCAGAAGTAGAAAGCTGAAACTGGATCCTTTCCTTACTCCTTATATGAAGATTAGTTCAAGATGGATTAGAGACTTAACTGTTAGACCTAATACCATAAAAACCCTAGAAGAAAACCTAGGTAGTACCATTCAGGACATAGGCATGGGCAAGGACTTCATGTCTAAAACACCAAAAGCAACGGCAGCAAAAGCAAAAATTGACAAATGGGATCTCATTAAACTAAAGAGCTTCTGCACAGCAAAAGAAACTACCATCAGAGTGAACAGGCAACCTACAGAATGGGAGAAAACTTTTGCAATCTACTCATCTGACAAAGGGCTAATATCCAGAACCTACAAAGAACTCAAACAAATTTACAAGAAAAAAACAAACAACCCCATCGAAAAGTGAGCAAAGGATATGAACAGACATTTCTCAAAAGAAGACATTCATACAGCCAACAGACATATGAAAAAATGCTCATCATCACTCGCCATCAGAGAAATGCAAATCAAAACCACAATGAGATACCATCTCACACCAGTTAGAATGGCAATCATTAAGAAGTCAGGAAACAACAGGTGCTGGAGAGGATGTGGAGGAATAGGAACACTTTTACACTGTTGGTGGGATTGTAAACTAGTTCGACCATTATGGAAAACAGTATGGCGATTCCTCAAGGATCTAGAACTAGAAGTACCATATGACCCAGCCATCCCACTACTGGGTAGATACCCAAAGGATTATAAATCATGCTGCTATAAAGACACATGCACACGTGTTTATTGCGGCACTATTCAAAATAGCAAAGACTTGGAATCAACCCAAATGTCCATCTGTGACAGACTGGATTAAGAAAATGTGACACATATACACCATGGAATAGTATGCAGCCATCAAAAAGGATGAGTTTGCGTCCTTTGTAGGGACATGGATGCAGCTGGAAACCATCATTCTTAGCAAACTATCACAAGAAGAGAAAACCAAACACCGCATGTTCTCACTCATAGATGGGAACTGAACAATGAGATCACTTGGACTCGGGAAGGGGGACATCACACATCGGGGCCTATCATGGGGAGCGGGGAGGGGGGAGGGATTGCATTGGGAGTTATACCTGATATAAATGACGAATTGATGGGTGCTGACGAGTTGATGGGTGCAGCACACCAACATGGCACAAGTATACATATGTAACAAACTTGCACGTTATGCACATGTACCCTAGAACTTAAAGTATAATAATAAAAAAAGAAACAGTTTAATTTAATCCTTGTTTATATTAATATTTATTACTCTCAAAAAAGTAAAAAGTATACATTTTTCCTCTCTGAGAAAGTAGTTTTACCAAAAAATGTCTGTAATAAAACCTTATTAATTCATAAAAGCTAAATAATTATACAATTTTTGTTGTAATTATGAAAAACTGAATTATTAGACAATTTCACTCAAGAGCAACTATATATACGTAAAAACAGAATGATACCTAAGAATACAGAATCAAGTATTGCCCTGCCTTTCTCTAGTGAATTCAAAAGATCATAACAAGTATTGGCAGCAACATTGCTAGTTCAAAATTACTGGAGAGCTGCTTAAACTTAAACTTAAATCTGAGCAGTTTAAACTTTCCCCCATTTTCAATTTGTTTAGTGAACACTTTCACACTCCGTAGTACAAAAATAAACATAAAAACACATTGCATTTAAAGTGAGTGTTTTGTAGACAACACACAATTTGGTCTTGCATTTATCTGTAGTCTGGCAACTTCTGCCTTTTATTGCTTAGTACATTTACATTTTCTATAATAATCAGGATGGTTAAATATAAATCAGTCATCTCTTATTTTTCTTTTATCTGTCCTATCTGTCCTTTTTTTCTACCTTCTTTTAAGCATTCTATTTTATCTCCATAGTAGCTTATTAGTTAGGCCTCTTTGCTATGTTTCAATGGTTGCTCTAAAGTTGACAATATGGACCACTAATTTATCACAGTGTACATTCAGATAAGATTATACTACTTTATTTATAATGTAAGAACCCGACAGTAATATTCTTCCATTTTCCCCTCCCATCCTTTAGGTTATAGTTTTATACATTTTACTTCCACATATTTATGTAATGGACCCTCCCCAAATGAATTATTATTTTTGCTTTAAACAGTCATCTCTGAAATATGTCTTTTAAAATAAGAAAGACATTATATTTTATATTTACCCATATATTTACATTTCTGGTTTTAATTACTTTGTATAGGTCCATATTTTGGCCATATTTTCTTCTTCCTGAAGACTTTTCTTCAACATTTACAGCAGTGTCAACCTGAGAATATGACCTCCCTCATCTTTTATTTGTTTGAAAAAGTATAAATTTTGCCTTAGTATTTCAAAAATAACATTTTCACTTGGTATGGAAGTTTAAGTTGAGTGTGTGTGTGTATATATATAAAATGTAATATCTATATGTAAATATATATATATATATTATTTCAGCATGTTATGTCATTCCATTGTCTTAGGGAATAGAATTCTAAGTTAAAGATTACTATTATTATTATTATTATTATTTCTGCTCTCAGTGCTTTAAAGATGTTACTTCTTTCTTGTCTCACCTATAGTTTCTGATAAGAAGCCTGCCATAATTGTTATTTAATTCCTCTGAATGCCCAGCACTTTGGGAGGCCGAGACGGGCGGATCACGAGGTCAGGAGATCGAGACCATCCTGGCTAACACGGTGAAACCCCGTCTCTACAAAAAATTACAAAAAACTAGCCGGGCGAGGTGGCGGGTGCCTGTAGTCCCAGCTACTCGGGAGGCTGAGGCGGGAGAATGGCGTAAACCTGGGAGGCGGAGCTTGCAGTGAGCTGAGATCCGGCCACTGCACTCCAGCCTGGGCGACAGAGGGAGACTCCTCTCAAAAAAAAAAAAAAAAAAAAAAAATTCCTCTGAATGTATCACCCTTTCTTATTTTGGATAATATTAATTTTTTATCACTGGTTTTTAGCAACTTAATTGTAATGACTTCTTTGTGTTTATCCTGCTTAGAATTTGCTGAGCTTTGTGGATTTGGGTTTACATTTTCATTACTTTTAAAATTTTACAGCCATTATTTCTTCAGGTTTTCTTCTGACTGGCTTCACTCTCCCATCCTTTTGGAGTTTCAGTTGCACTTATAGTCTACCCCCAAGTATTACTCTGAAAGTAACTGAGAGTCTGCTCATTTCTTTCAGCATTTAATTTTTTCTCTTTGTGCCTCATTTGCCTGTTTCCTATTGCTGTGTTTTTCAGTTCACTGACCTTTAGTTCTACAACAACTAATGTGCTGTTAATCAAATCCATTAAAATGTTTTTTTCTTAGATATGTTATTTTTCATCTGTATAACTTCTGTTATTTTTTATATTTTCATTTTTCTTCCTTTTATATTTATATCTTCTTTTAAATCTTTTAGCATGTATTTATCCTTGTGTTTTAATGCCCTTGACTGCTAATTTCAACAGCAATGTAATTTCTGGAACTGTTTCTATTGCTTGGTTTTCTTCCTGGTAATGTGACACATTTTGCTGCTTGGTCAAATCTACAAATTTTTGGCCAGATGCAAGACATTGTGTGCATTAAGGTGTAGAGTGTGGATTTATTTGTATTCCTTTTTAAAAAGAGTGTTGGACTTTGTTTGAGCAAACAGTTAAGCAACTTACAGCTCAGTTTGTTCCCTTTGAGCTTTGATTTTAAACTATTAGGGCAAATCTAGAATAGTCACTATTTGAGGAATAGTTTCGTCTCATTATTAAGATGTGACCTTCCAAGAGCTTTTACTTAATTCCTTATATATTCAGCAACATATCTCTACTCTGGCTGGTGAAAATTGGAAAATTCCTGGCTCTATGTCAGCTTTGGGAATCCATCTCCCTAGTAAGTGTTCCTTACCTGGACTCAAAATTCCATCCGGCTGACATGTAGACTACTGTTCAATCAAATACTCAAGCGAATGCCTATGCTAATTTCTGTGACTCCTTTTTTTGCACAGGAGATCCATCATCTTCCATATACTTTGCACTACAAATTCTAGCCATTTTGGTCCTCCCAAACTCTGATTCTGTCTTCTTAAATTAGCAATATGGCCAAGCTGCATTTGTTTTCTCTCTCAAATGAACAACAATCAGGAAATTGTTTCTGTCTTTCTGTCTCCAGGCAGAAAGCATGAGTGATTTTAGGGTTCACCTTATTCGTTTCCCCTCACTTCCATGAACTCAAGGTCTTGTACTGTTTTCCAATGTCTGGACACAGTTGTTTTGTATATTTCATCAAGATTTCTAGTTGCTTATGGCAGAAGGCTAAGTCTGGACTCTGTTAATCCCTCATCTCTGGGAACAGAAGTTCCTCTCTAACACAATAAAAGTGATCAAATATTCCCATATGTAAAATCAGAAACTAAACTCTAATTACTGCCATACTTTAAAATGATAGAAACTCTAGCCTTCATAAAAATAAAATGATCTTCCTGCACATCAGGTTGACATTTATACCACTGTTTTAGAATTACACAAAAAGATTAAATGACAGAATATTTTCAGCAAGTATATAAGGTTTTCTATTTCTACTTATACTTCCAAATAACTTTTGAAAGTAGAGCCAAATTAAGTCTTTTTGAAAAAACTCACACCTATCCTCAAAATAGGCATGAGAAATTTAAATTATAAAAGATATCTTTTCTAAATGATACAAGAAAAATTGAAATAATAAATAGATGCTACTGTCTTACTTTAATTAGGATAAGCAGTACAGTAAGAGCCATCATGAATTAATGTATTTCACTTCAACCAGCTGTATCTTTCTCTCCATGTAAAATTAGTACTGCTAATTAGACAAATTCAAAAGACAATAATGCTAAACAAATTTACTCATGCAGGATGACTCGTGAAAGTACATTCTGCAAATAACTAGTACATGGAAGCTCTTTGACATTAGCTTTTGACTGACTGAACACATTAATGTATAAGTTATTAGCTTATACCTTTAATACAGAATGAAAAATAGAGATGTTTAAATGGACTTACTTTTTAAATCCTCCTTCTTTATGCACCAAGTGCATCAAGCATGTGTACTTTCACCATATAATATCTGTAAGATGAAATTTATCCTTTCTATCTTCATAGTCACCCCTCTAGACTCAGACTTTATTACTTTACACTGAAATTATGCTCCCTGCCCATAGTATGATCCATTGTATATATCTAGGGACTTATATACCATGCTTCTAATTTCTTCTCACTCCAGAGTAAGAAGCACATAGCTACCAAGATCATCCAAATAGCCTGTAGCTCCTCAAAGAAAAGGACTATGTCATCCTTTCAGTGTTTTCACAGTATAGTGATCAAGGCACAGAAATATATCAAAAATACATAGCCAATGAATGAGTGGTGAATGGAATATTTTTCAAAAATATAATTAGATCACTCAAAGAACTTTAGTGCTTCCTATTTTAATACCTTTGAAACACAAGTACTTCAGTCAGACATTCACTTGGCCCCTAGTTTTGTTTCTGTACCTGATTTTGTCTGTTATTAATTTCTTACATTTGTATGTGATAAAAGGAAGGGCAGTCTCTGTGCTTAAATGCATATTACCTTCTATTTAGAATGTCATCTTTTCTACATAAGACCCTCCATGTCACTGCTTTCAAGATGAGACACAAAAATCACACGCTTTAGTGAGTATTTTAGAGCAGTGAGTCTTTCAAAATATTATTTTATTTGAAACTCTTAATCAACAAAAATATAGTTGATATTTTATTACCACAGGTTAGCTTTTGTCCTCTAATTGTTTTGCAAATATGTGGTAGATATGTTTCATTCAGACAAGTTGTTTTTAAAAAATATTTCTTAAGTTATTATATCTTATATATGTTCTAGTTTCCCCAAAGTGACAAATTTAAAATTATTTTTATATTTGTCATTGTAACTGATATTTCTTTTGTATGATGTATACATTCAATAAGTGAATAAGTGTTTAATTTTTGTCACACTGAAATGCTTTTTATGTCAACTCTGAGTCGTAGTAAAAGTTTTGACATTTCACTGAAACCTCCCTTGAAGGACTAAGGCTTTCTAAGACCTACCTGTTTTGATTCTTTTTACATCCTATGTAAAAAGTACACATCAGTGTACATGGTTCTATGCTTGTTAGTGAGGCTAGGTGATCTGCTGCTACACACAATGTTATGATTCACTTTATATACACTGCAAGTGTCTTAAAACATTTATAGCATAGGAAATTAAATGTCCACTTTGTGACTGCACTTCTGAAGCAACATGAAATGGATTTGTTTAAATTAAAATTTTATTTACAGAATGGATGAAAGAAAGTCAACAGCATCAAGAGAACATAATGGTGGAAAAGTAACTGAAAAAAGGTAAAAGATAAAATTTTCTTTGTAAGAGAAACATCCGAAAGACTAAAAAGAATGAAGGAACTGAGTCTACTTTAATTAGAATTGTAGAAGAGATCAAACTGCTTCTGGTCCTCTAGGCGGAGCAAGATGGTGGAACAGAGAATCCTACCTATTGTCTGCCTCCCCTACCAAGGACATCAACAAATATTTACAGATAATCAAAAATCAAGTGAACACTCAGTATCTGGTTTTAACTTCATATTGATGAAAGAGGCACTGAAGAGTTAGAAAAAACAGCCCTGAATTGCCAACGCCTCTGCTTCTCCACCCTCTAGATGTTGCAGCATAGTGCAGAGAGCATCTCTAGGTGTTGAGGGAGGGAAAACACAGTAATTGTGAGGTACTGAACTCAGTGCTGTCCTGTTAGAACTGAAGGGAAAACCAGATCAAACTCAGCTGATGCTCACCCACAGAGGGAGCATTTAAGCCAGCCCTAGCCAGAAGAGACTCACTGATTCCATGGGTTCGAACTTAAGTGCCTACAAACCTTGTCACCAAGGGCTACAGGATACTGTGTCTCCAAGTAAACTTGAAAGGCAGTCTAGATCATAAGGATTGGAAATTTTAGGTGAGTCCTAGGGCTGAACTAGGCCCAGAGACAGTGGACTAGTGAGGGCAGACAACATACTGGGACAACAGCTGGGGCAGGTAAGGGAGTGCTGGCATCACGCCTCTCCTAACCCCAGGCTGTACAGTTAGTAGCTCCAAAAGAGACCCCTTCTTTCCACTTGGGGAAAGGAGAGGAAAGAGTGCGGAGGACTTTGTCTTGCATCTAGGATACCAGCTCAGCCACAGCAGGATAGGGCACCCATCAGAGTTGTGAAGCCCCTGTTCTAGGCCCTAGCCCCCAGAGGACATTTCTAGACACATCCTGGACCAGAAGGGAACCCGTTGCCTTGAAGGAAAGGACTCAGTCCTGGCAGCATTTATCACCTGTTAACTGAAATGTCCTTGGGCCCTGTATAACCAACAGCAATACACAGGTACTACATTGAGGGCCTTGAGTGATCCTCTCAGACTGGCTTCAGGTAAGACTCAACAGATTACCAGCTGTGGTGGATATGGGGCAAAACTCCTTCTGCTTGGGAGGAGCAGAGGGGAAAGAAAAGGGGCTTTGTCTTAAGTACCAGCATGGCCACAAGTGGATAGAGTACCAAATGGGCTCTTGGGTCCTTGATTCCATGGCTTGACTCTTGAACTACATTTCTGGATCTGCCTTGGGCCAGAGGGAAGCCCAGTGCCCTGAAGGGTATGTCCCATGCCAGGCAGCATTTACGACAAGCTGACTTCAGAGACTTGGGCCTTAAGGGAACATCAGGGGTAGTCTGCCAGTACTCCTTATGGCCTGGGGTGGCAGTAACTATGGAGTGAGTCTCCTTTACCTTTGGAAAGATGCCAAAGGGTACTCTGACAGATGCCTTTTGGAAAGGGGGAAATAGTGTGAAGAACTGCATCTTGTGGTTTGAGTGCTAGCTCAGCTACAGTATGATAAAACAACAGGTAGACTTCTAAGGTTTTCAACTCTAGTCCTTGACTCCCAGATGGAACTTCCAAATCCACACAGGGCTATGGGAGACTTTGCTATCCTGAAGGGAAGAACACAGACCTGGCTGGTTTTGCCACTTGCTGATTGTAGAGCCCAGGGCCTTGAGCAGACATAGGTAGCAGAGAATGGCTACAGCAGGCCTTGAGAAAGACCCAGTACTGTGCTGACGTGTGGTTTGACCTGGCAAAGTCATAGTTGTGGTGGCCACAGGGGTACTTGTGTCACTCCACTCACAGTTTTAGGTGGCTCAGAACAGAGAGAGAGAGAGAGACTCTATAGGTTTGAGAGAAAGTAAGGGAAGAGAACAAGAGTCTCTGGTAACCCAGAGATTTGTCCTAGATCTTGTCCAAGACCTCTATGAGTCTGCAACAACCACAGCATTATTAGGGTTGGGGAGCCCCTTAAAGCAGATACATCTTGGATCACAGCACCCAAGTACTTTCAAATATCTGGAAAGCCTTCTCAAGAAGGATGGTTACAAATAAGCCCAGACAGTAAAAGCTACATTAAATACCCAAATCCTCAATGCCCATGCACCAAAGAACATATACTAGCATCAACACCATCCAGGAAAACATGACCTCACTAAATTAACTAAATAAGGCACTAGGAACTAATCTTGCAGAAACAGAGATATGAGACCTTTCAGAGAGAAACTTCAAAATAGCTATGTTGAGGAAACTCAAAGAAATTCAAGATAACACAGAGAAGTAATTTAGAATTATATCAGATAAATTTAGCAGAGAGATGGAAATAATTAAAAAGAAACAAGCAGAAATTCTGAAGCTGAAAAATGTAATCAACATACTGAAGAATGCATCAGAGTCTTTTAATGCAGAATGGATCAAGCAGAGAAAATAATTAGTGACCTTAAAGACAGGATATTTGAAAATACCTATCAGAGGAGAAAAAAGAAAAAAAAATAAAGGACACCTACAGAACCCAGAAAATAGTCTCAAAAGGGCAAATCTAAGGATTATAGGCCTTAAAGATGTGGCAGAGAAAGAGAGAGAGGTAGAAAGAATATTTTAAAAGGTAGTATCAGAGAACTTCCCAAATGTAGAGTAAGATATCAATATCCAAGTACAAGAAGGGTATTGTATGAGTCTGTTCTCATTCTGCCAATAAAGACATACTTGAGACTGGGTAATTTATAAAGGGAAAAGGTTTGACTCACAGTTTCACATGGCTGGGGAAACCTCACAATCATGGCGTATTACAAAGGAATAACAAAGTCACATCTTGTATGGTGGCAGGAAGGCAAGAGAGAGAATGTGCAGGGAAACTCACCTTTATAAAACAATTCACTTATTCACTATCATGAGAACAGCACTGGAAAGACAGGCCCTCATGATTCAATTACCTCCCACTGGGCCCCTCCCATGACACATGGGAATTATGGGAGCTACAATTTGAGATTTGGGTGGGGACACAGCCAAACCATATTATTCTGCCTCCTGGTCCCTCCCAAATCTCATGTCTTCACATTTCAAAAGCTATTATGCCTTCTCAACAGTCCTACAAAGTTTTAACTCATTTCAGAATTAACTCAATAGTCCACAGTCCAAAGTCTCATTTGAGACAAGGCAAGTCTCTTCCATCTATGAGGCTGTAAAATCAAAAGCAAATTAGTTACTTTCTAGATACAATGAAGGTACAGGAATTGGGTAAATAACATCTCTTCCAAATGGGAGAAATTGGCCAAAACAAAAGGGCTACAGGCCCCATGCAAGTCCAAAATCCAATACGGCAGTCATGAAACCTTAAAGTTCCAAAATTATCTCCTTTGACTCCATGTCTTACACCCAGGTGATGCTGATGCAAGAGGTGGGTTCCCATGGTCTTGGGTAGCTCCACCCCTGTGGCTTTATAAGATATAGCCCCACTCCCGGTTGCTTTCACAGACTGCTGTTGAGTGTCTGCAGCTCTTCCAGGCACATGGTGCAAGTGTCAGTGGAATGGATCTACCATTCTGGGGTCTGGAGGATGGTGGCCCTCTTCTTACAGCTCCACTAGGCAGTTCCCCAGTGGGAACTCTGTATGGGGGCTTACACCTCACATTTCCCATCTGCACTTCCCTAACAGAGGTTCTCCATGAGGGTTCCACCCCTGCAGCACACCTTTGCCTGGACATTCAGGTATTTCCATGTATCCTCTGAAATCTAGGTGGAGGTTCCCACTCATCAATTCTTCCATGCACCCACAAGCCCAACACCATGTGTAAGCCACAAAGGCTTGGGGCTTGCACCCTCTGAAGCAATGGCTTGAGCTCTACATTGGCCCATTTTAGCCACGGCTGGGATGCACAGCACCAAACTAACCCAGGAAGCCATTTTTTTTCTCCTAGTCCTCTGGACCCAAAGGTCTCTCACATGCCCTGTAGACATTTTCCCCATAGTCTTGGTAATTAGCATTGGGCTACTTGTTACTTATGCAAATTTCTGCAGCCAGCTTGAATTTCTCCCTAGAAAATGGGTTTTTCTTTTCTAGTGCATCATCAGGCTGCAAATTTTCCAAACTTTTATCCTTTTCACCTCTTGAAGGCTTAGCTGGTTAGAACTTTCTTCCACCAGATACGTTAAGTTGTCTCTCTCAAATTCAAAGTTCCACAGGTCTCTGGGGAAGGAGCATAATGCCACCAGTTTATTTGTATAGCAAAAGTGACCTTTACTCCAATTACTAACAAGTTTCTCATTTCCATCTGAGACCACCTCAACCTGGACCTTATTGTCCATATCACTATCAGCATTCTGGTCAAAGTCATTTAATAAGTCTCTAGGAAGTTCCAAACTTTCCTACACTTTCCTATCTACTTCTGAGCCCTCCAAACTGTTCCAATCTCTGCCTGTTACCCAGTTCTAAAGTTATTCCACATTTCCAGGTATCTTTGCAACAGTGCCCCACTCCCAGTGCCAATTTACTGTATTAGTCTGTTCTCACGCTGCTAATAAAGATGTACCCAAGACTGGGTAATTTATAGAGGAGAAAGGTTTAATGAACTCCCAGTGCAACATGGCTGGGGAGGCCTCACAACCTCCAAGGCCTCACAACCAAATAGAAAGCAAAGGAGGAGTAAGATAACATCTTGCATGGTGGCAGGCAAGAGAGAGAATATGTGCAGAGAAACTCCCCTTTATAAAACCATCATATCTTTTTTTTTTTTTTTTTTTTTTTTTTTTTTTTTTTTTTTTGAGACGGAGTCTCGCTCTGCCGCCCAGGCTGGAGTGCAGTGGCCGGATCTCAGCTCACTGCAAGCTCCGCCTCCCGGTTCACGCCATTCTCCTGCCTCAGCCTCCCGAGTAGCTGGGACTACAGGCGCCCGCCACGTCGCCCGGCTAGTTTTTTGGTATTTTTAGTAGAGACGGGGTTTCACCATGTTAGCCAGGATGGTCTCGATCTTCTGACCTCGTGATCCGCCCGTCTCGGCCTCCCAAAGTGCTGGGATTACAGGCTTGAGCCACCGCGCCCGGCCAAAACCATCATATCTTGTGAGACCTATTCACTATCGTGAGAACAGCACCAGAAAGACCCACCCTCATAATTCAATTACCTTCCACCGGGTCCCTCCCATGACATGTGGGAATTCTGAGAGTTACAAATTGAGATTTGTGGGGACACAACAAAGCCATATCAATTATAGAACTCTGAGCCGTTTGAACCCAAAGAATGCTACCTCAAGGCATTTAATAATCATAGTATTAGGTAAAGGATGAAGAAAGGATTCTAAAAACAGTAAGAGAAAAGAAACGATTAACATAAAATGCAGCTCCAATATGTCAGACAGCAGACTCCTCAGTGGAAACTTTACAGGCCAGGAGACAATGGGATAACATATTTAAAGTGCTGAAGAAAAAAAAAAAACTTTTATCATAGAATAGTATATTTGATGAAAATATCCTTCACACTTGAAGGGCACATAAAGGATAAATAAAGACTCCCAGACAAAAGCTGAGGGATTTAATTAATACCAGACCCATCCTACAAGAAATACTTAAAGGAGTACTTCCAACAGAAAGAAAAGAACATTAATGAACAATAGACAATTGCCTCAAGATACAAAATTCACTGGTAATAGTAAGTACATGGAATAAAAAGAATATTATAGCACTGTAACTGTGGTATATAAACTAATCTTAAGTAGAAAAGCTAAATAATGAACCAATCAAAAGTAATAACTGCAACAACTTTTCAAGACATAGTCAATATAATAAGATATATATATAGAAACCACAAAAAGTTTAAAAACAGGGATACAAAGTTAAGGCATATAGTTTTCACTAGTTTTCTTTTTTGTTTGTTTATTGAAACAGTATTAAGTTGTTATGGGGTTAAAATAATAGGTTATAAGATGGTTTTTTCAAGCCTCATTGCAACCTCAAAACAAAAAACATACAATGGAAACACACACAAAAATGAAAAGCAAGAAATTAAATCATGTCTTCAGAGAAAATTACCTTCACTAGGGGAAAACAAGAAGGAAGGAAATAAAGAAGGGAGGGAAGTCCATAAAACTACCAGAAAACAAATAACAAAATGGCAGGAATAAGTCCTTATTTGTCAACAATAACATGTAAATGGAATGTAAATGGACTAGATTCTCCAATCAAAAGACAGACTGGCTAAAAGCTGCTGCCTACAAAGAACACACTTCACTTATAAAGACATAGTTAAACTGAAAATAAAGGGATGGCAAAAGATAGTCTGTGCTAATGGAGACCAAAAAAAGCATAGATTGCTATACTCATATAAGGCAATATAGATTTTAATACAAAAACTACAAGAAGAGACAAAGAAGGTCACTACATAATGATAAAAGGATCAATTCAACTGAAGAATATAACAATTGTACACATATACGCACCAAATACTGGAGCACCTAGATAGGTAAAGGAAATATTATTAGAGCTGTAGAGAGAGATAGGCCGTAATACAATAATGACTGGAGATTTAAACAACCCACTTTCAGCATTAGACAGATCTTTCAGTCAGAAAATCAACAAAGAAACATCAGACTTAATCTGCACTATAAAACAAATGGATCTAATAGATAATTACAGATTATTTCATCTAAGAGCTGCAGAATACACACACTCCTCCTCAGCACTTCCTCTCTTCCTCTTTCTCAAGAATGAGTCATTATCAAGGATAGATCATACATTATGTCAAGAAACAAGTCTTAATACATTTTAAAAAACTGAAATAATATCAAGGATCTTCTCTGACCACAATGGAATAAAAGTAGAAATGATTAACAAGAGGAATTCTGGACACTACACAAACTACGTGGAAATTAAACAATATGCTCCTGAATGACTAGTGGGTCAATAAGGAAATTAAGAAGGAAATTGAAAGATTTATTGAAACAAATTATAAAACACAATATACCAAACCAATGGATAGTATGGATAGCAAAGACAGTATTAAGAGGGAAGTCTAGAGCTGTAAGTGCCTACATCAAAAAAAAAAAAAAAAAAAGATAGAAAAGAAAAAGCTTTAAGTGAACAATCTAACAGTGCACCTTAAAGAACTAGAAAAGTGAGAGAAAAACCAAAGCCAATATTAGTAGAAGAAAACATGAAGATCAGAATAGAAATAAATCAAATGAAATGAAAAACAACAATATGAAAGATCAATGAAACAAAAAGTTATTTTTTGAAAAGTTAGCAAAGTAGAGAAACTTTTAGTCAAACTAACAAAAAAAGAGAGAAGATCCAAATAAATAAAATCAGAAATGAAAAAGGAGACATTACAACTAATATTGCGGAAATTCAAAGGATCATTACTGGCTACTATAGGCAACTATATGCCAACAAAATTTAAAAATCTAGAAGAAATAGACAAATCCATGGATACACAAAACCTACCAAGATTGAACTAGGAAGAAATCCAAAGCATTACAGAATAATAACAAGTAATAAGATTGAAGACATAATAAAAGGTCTCCCAGTAAATAAAAGCCAGGGACCTGTTTGCTTCCCTGCTGGTTTCTACAAAGCATTTAAAGGAAATCTAATACCGATAGGCGGAGCAAGATGGCCGAATAGGAACAGCTCAAGTCTCCAGCTCCCAGCGCAAGCGACACAGAAGACCGGTGATTTCTGCATTTTCAACTGAGGTACTGGGGTCATCTCACTAGGGAGTGCAGGACAATCGGTGCTGGTCAGCTGCTGCAGCCTGACCAGCGAGAGCTGAAGCAGGGCGAGGCATCGCCTCCCCTGGAAGCGCAAGGGGGAAGGAAATCCCTTTTCCTAGCCAGGGGAACTGGGACACACAACACCTGGAAAATCGGGTAACTCCCACCCCAATACTGCCTCTTAAGGAAACAGGCACAGCAGGAGAATATATCCCACAACTGGCCGGGAGGGTCCCATGCCCACGGAGCCTCCCTCACTGCTAACACAGCCGTCTGCGGCGATCTATCCCCAAGGCAGCAGTGAGGCTGGGGGAGGGGCGCCTGCATTGCTGAGGCTTAAGTAGGTAAACAAAGCCGCTGGGAAGCTCCAACTGGGTGGAGCTCACAGCAGCTCAAGGAAGCCTGCCTGTCTCTGTAGACTCCACCTCTGGGGACAGCCCACAGCTGAAGTTCAATAGGGGAAGCAGCGGGGGCCGGTGCAGACGCGAAGGACTCTGTCTGACAGCTTTGGGGAGAGCCATGGATCTCCCAACACGGAGGTTGAGCTCTGAGAACGGACAGACTGCCTGCTCAGGTGGGTCCCTGACCCCTGAGTAGCCTAGCTGGGAGACATCCCCCAGTAGGGGCAGTCTGACATCCCACACGTCACAGGGTGGAGACACCCCTGAGAGGAAACTTCCAAAGGAAGAATCAGACAGGTACACTCGCTGTTCAGCAATATTCTATCTTTGGCAACCTCTGCTGACGATACCCAAGCAAACAGGGTCTGGAGTGGACTTCAAGCAATATCCAATAGACCAACAGACAGTCCTTCTGACTGTCAGACAGAAAACTATCAAACAGGAAGGACACCTATACCAAAACCCCATCAGTACGTCCCCATCATCAAAGAACAGAGACAGATAAAACCACAAAGATGGGGAAGAAGCAGGGCAGAAAAGCTGGAAATTCAAAAAATAAGAGCGCATCTCCCCCTGCAAAGGAGCGCAGCCCATCACCAGCAACGGATCAAAGCTGGTCGGAGAATGACTTTGACGAGATGAGAGAAGAAAGCTTCACTCCATCAAACTTCTCAGAGCTAAAGGAGGAATTACGTACCCAGCGCAAAGAAACTAAAAATCTTGAAAAAAAAGTGGAAGAATTGACAGCTAGACAAATTAATGCAGAGAAGATCATAAACGAAATGACAGAGATGAAAACCATGACACGAGAAATACGTGACAAATCCACAAGCTTCAGTAACCGAATCGATCAACTGGAAGAAAGAGTATCAGCGATTGAGGATCAAATGAATGAAATGAAGCATGAAGAGAAACCAAAAGAAAGAAGAAGAAAAAGAAATGAACAAAGCCTGCAAGAAGTATGGGATTATGTAAAAAGACCAAATCTATGTCTGATTGGGGTGCCTGAAAGTGAGGGGGAAAATGGAACCAAGTTGGAAAACACTCTTCAGGATATCATCCAGGAGAACTTCCCCAACCTAGTAGGGCAGGCCAACATTCAAATTCAGGAAATACAGAGAACGCCACAAAGATACTCCTCCAGAAGAGCAACTCCAAGACACATAATTGCCAGATTCACCAAAGTTGAAATGAAGGAAAAAATCTTAAGGGCAGCCAGAGAGAATGGTTGGGTTACCCACAAAGAGAAGCCCATCAGACTAACAGCAGATCTCTTGGCAGAAACTCTACAAGCCAGAAGAGAGTGGGGGCCAATATTCAACGTTCTTAAAGAAAAGAATTTTCAACCCAGAATTTCATATCCAGCCAAACAAAGTTTCATCAGTGAAGGAGAAATAAAATCCTTTACAGATAAGCAAATGCTTGGAGATTTTGTCACCACCAGGCCTGCCTTACAAGAGACCCTGAAGGAAGCCCTAAACATGGAAAGGAACAACTGGTACCAGCCATTGCAAAAACATGCCAAAATGTAAAGACCATCGAGGCTAGGAAGAAACTGCATCAACTAACGAGCAAAATAACCAGTTAATATAATAATGACAGGATCAAGTTCACACATAACAATATTAACCTTAAATGTCAATGGACTAAATGCTCCAATTAAAAGACACAGACTGGCAAACTGGATCAAGAGTCAAGACCCATCAGTCTGCTGTATTCAGGAGACCCATCTCACATGCAGAGACATACATAGGCTCAAAATAAAGGGATGGAGGAAGATCTACCAAGCAAATGGAGAACAAAAAAAAGCAGGGGTTGCAATCCTAGTCTCTGATAAAACAGACTTTAAACCATCGAAGATCAAAAGAGACAAAGAAGGCCATTACATAATGGTAAAGGGATCAATTCAACAGGAAGAGCTAACTATCCTAAATACCTATGCACCCAATACAGGAGCACCCAGATTCATAAAGCAAGTCCTTAGAGACCTACAAAGAGACTTAGACTTCCATAAAATAATAATGGGAGACTTCAACACTCCACTGTCAACATTAGACAGATCAACGAGACAGAAAGTTAACAAGGATATCCAGGAATTGAACTCATCTCTGCACCAAGCAGACTTAATAGACATCTATAGAACTCTCCACCCCAAATCAACAGAATATACATTCTTCTCAGCACCACATCGCACTTATTCCAAAATTGACCACATAATTGGAAGTAAAGCACTCCTCAGCAAATGTCAAACTACAGAAATTATAACAAACTGTCTCTCAGACCACAGTGCAATCAAACTAGAACTCAGGACTAAGAAACTCAATCAAAACCGCTCAACTACATGGAAACTGAACAACCTGCTGCTGAATGACTACTGGGTACATAACGAAATGAAAGCAGAAATAAAGATGTTCTTTGAAACCAAGGAGAACAAAGATACAACATACCAGAATCTCTGGGACACATTTAAAGCAGTGTGTAGAGGGAAATTTATAGCACTAAATGCCCACAAGAGAAAGCAGGAGAGATCTAAAATTGACACTCTAACATCACAATTACAAGAACTAGAGAGGCAAGAGCAAACACATTCAAAAGCTAGCAGAAGGCAAGAAATAACTAAGATCAGAGCAGAACTGAAGGAGATAGAGACACAAAAAACCCTCCACAAAATCAATGAATCCAGGAGTTGGTATTTTGAAAAGATCAACAAAATTGACAGACCGCTAGCAAGACTAATAAAGAAGAAAAGAGAGAGGAATCAAATAGACGCAATAAAAAATGATAAAGGGGATATCACCACTGACCCCACAGAAATACAAACAATCATCAGAAAATACTATAAATGCCTCTACGCAAATCAACTAGAAAATCGAGAAGAAATGGATAATTTCCTGGACACTTACACTCTCCCAAGACTAAACCAGGAAGAAGTTGAATTCCTGAATAGACCAATAGCAGGCTCTGAAATTGAGGCAACAATTAATAGCCTACCCACCAAAAAAAGTCCAGGACCAGATGGATTCACAGCTGAATTCTACCAGAGGTACAAGCAGGAGCTGGTACCATTCCTTCTGAAACTATTTCAATCAATAGAAAAAGAGGGAATCCTCCCTAACTCTTTTTATGAGGCCAACATCATCCTGTTACCAAAGCTTGGCAGAGACACAACAAAAAAAGAGAATTTTAGACCAATATCCCTGATGAACATCGATGCAAAAATTCTCAATAAAATACTGGCAAACCAGATTCAGCAGCACATCAAAAAGCTTATCCACCATGATCAAGTGGGCTTCATCCCTGGGATGCAAGGCTGGTTCAACATTCGCAAATCAATAAACGTAATCCAGCATATAAACAGAACCAAAGACAAGAACCACATGATTATCTCAATAGATGCAGAAAAGGCTTTTGACAAAATTCAACAGCCCTTTATGCTAAAAATGCTCAATAAATTTGGTATTGATGGAACGTACCTCAAAATAATAAGAGCTATTTATGACAAACCCATAGCCAATATCATACTGAACGGGCAAAAACTGGAAAAATTCCCTTTGAAAACTGGCACAAGACAGGGATGCCCTCTCTCACCACTCCTATTCAACATAGTGTTGGAAGTTCTGGCTAGGGCAATCAGGCAAGAGAAAGAAATCAAGGGTATCCAGTTAGGAAAAGAAGAAGTCAAATTGTCCCTGTTTGCAGATGACATGATTGTATATTTAGAAAACCCCATGGTCTCAGCCCAAAATCTCCTTAAGCTGATAAGCAACTTCAGCAAAGTCTCACGATACAAAATTAATGTGCAAAAATCACAAGCATTCTTATACACCAGTAACAGACAAGCAGAGAGCCAAATCAGGAATGAACTTCCATTCACAATTGCTTCAAAGAGAATAAAATACCTAGGAATCCAGCTTAGAAGGGATGTAAAGGACCTCTTCAAGGAGAACTACAAACCACTGCTCAGTGAAATCAAAGAGGACACTAACAAATGGAAGAACACACCATGCTCATGGATAGGAAGAATCAATATCATGAAAATGGCCATAGTGCCCAAGGTTTTTTATAGATTCAATGCCATCCCCATCAAGCTACCAATGACTTTCTTCACAGAATTGGAAAAAACTGCTTTAAACTTCATATGGAACCAAAAAAGAGCCCGTATTGACAAGACAATCCTAAGTCAAAAGGACAAAGCTGGGGGCGTCACGCTACCTGATTTCAAACTATACTACAAGGCTACAGTAACCAAAACAGCATGGTACTGGTACCACAACAGAGATATAGACCAATGGAACAGAACAGAGTCCTCAGAAATAATAACACACATCTACAGCCATCTGATCTTTGACAAACCTGAGAGAAACAAGAAATGGGGAAAGGATTCCCTATTCAATAAATGGTGCTGGGAAAATTGGCTAGCCAGAAGTAGAAAGCTGAAACTGGATCCTTTCCTTACCCCTTATACGAAGATTAATTCAAGATGGATTAAAGACTTAAATGTTAGACCCAATACCATAAAAACCCTAGAAGAAAATCTAGGTAGTACCATTCAGGACATAGGCATGGGCAAGAACTTCATGTCTAAAACACCAAAAGCAACGGCAGCAAAAGCCAAAATTGACAAATGGGATTTAATTACTAAAGAGCTTTTGCACAGCAAAAGAAACTACCATCAGAGTGAACAGGCAACCTACAGAATGGGAGAAAATTTTTGCATCCTACTCATCTGACAAAGGGCTAATATCCAGAATCTACAAAGAACTCAAACAAATTTACAAGAAAAAATCAAACAACCCCATCAAAAAGTGGGGAAAGGATATGAACAGACATTTCTCAAAAGAAGACATTCATACAGCCAACAGACACATGAAAAAATGCTCATCATCACTCGCCATCATAGAAATGCAAATCAAAACCACAATGAGATACCATCTCACACCAGTCAGAATGGCAATCATTAAGAAGTCAGGAAACAACAGGTGTTGGAGAGGATGTGGAGAAATAGGAACACTTATACACTGTTGGTGGGATTGTAAACTAGTTCAACCATTATGGAAAACAGTATGGCAATTCCTTAAGGATCTAGAACTAAATGTACCATATGACCCAGCCATCCCACTACTGTGTATATACCCAAAGGATTATAAATTACTCTACTACAAAGACACATGCACACGTATGTTTATTGCAGCACTATTCACAATAGGAAAGACTTGGAATCAACCCAAATGTCCATCTGTGACAGACTGGATTAAGAAAATGTGGCACATATACACCATGGAATACTATGCAGCCATAAAAAAGGATGAGTTTGCGTCCTTTGTAGGGACACGGATACAGCTGGAAACCATCATTCTTAGCAAACTATCACAGGAAGAGAAAAGCGAACACCGCATGTTCTCACTCATAGATGGGAACTGAACAATGAGATCACTTGGACTCGGGAAGGGGAACATCACACACTGGGGCCTATCATGGGGAGGGGGAGGAGGGAGGGATTGCATTGGGGAGTTATACCTGATATAAATGATGAATTGATGGTTGCTGACGAGTTGATGGGTGCAGCACTCCAACATGGCACAAGTATACATATGTAACAAACCTGCACGTTATGCACATGTACCCTAGAACTTAAAGTATAATAAATAAATAAATAAATAAATAAATAAATAAATAAATAAAATCTAATACCTATCCTATTCAAACTGTAACAAAAAGTAGAGGAAGAGAAAATACTTCCAAACTCATTCTATAAAGCTAATATTACCCTGATATCACAATCAGATAAAGATAAACCAGAAAAGTGTAAGTACAGGCCATTATCTCTGATGAATATTGATGCAAAAATCCTCAACGAAATAGTAGCAAAACGAATTCAGCAATATATTAAAAAGATCACTCATCATGAACAAGAGGGATTTATCCCTGAGATGCATGGATGGTTCAACATATGCAAATTAATCAATGTGATACATCATATCAACAGAATAAAGGATAAAAACCATGTGATTATTTAAATTGATGCATAAACACCATTTGATAAAATCAACTTCTCTTCATGATAAAACTCCTTAAAACTGGGGAAAAAAAGGAACATATCTCAACATCATAAAAGCCATGTATTACAGACCCACAGATAGTGTCCTACTGAATCGGGGAAAACTGCAAGCCTTTCCTCTAAGATGTGGAGCACAACAAGGATACTCACTATCAGCACTGCTTTCCAACATAGTACTGGAAGTATTCACTAGAGCAATCTGGCAAGAGAAAGATATAAAGGACATCCAAATTGGAAAGGGAGAAGTCAAATTGTCCTTGTTAGTAGATGATATTATCTTATATTTGAAAAAGACTAAAGACTCCACAAGAAAACCATGAGAATTTGTATACCAATTCAATAATGTTACAGGATACAAAATCAACATACAGAAATCAGTAGCATTTCTATATGTCAACAATAGCGAACAATGTTAAAAGGAAATAAAAAAGTCATCTAATTTATAAGAGCCACACTGATATGGTTTGGCTCTGTGTCCACCCCCATCCCCAAATCTCACATCAAATTTTAATCCCCAGTGTTGGAGAAGGGGTCTGGTGGGAGGCAATTGACTCATGGGGGTGTTTTCTAACAGTTTAGCATCATCCCCCCTAGTGCTGTCTCATGATAGAGTTTTCATGAGATCTGATTTTTCAAAAGTGTGTAGCACTTCCCCTTTCACTTTCTCTCTTTCCTGCCAGCCATGTGAAGGTGTGCCTGCTTCCACTTCACCTTGTGCCATGATTGTACGTTTTCTGAGAAGCAGAAGCCTACACAACCCACAAAACCATGAGCATATTTAAACCTCTTTTCCTTATAAATTACCCAGTCTCAAGCAGCTCTTTATAGCAGTGGGAGAACAGACTAATACACACACACGTAAAATTAAATGCCTAGGAATTAACAAAAGAGGAAGAAGATCTCTATCATGAAAACTATAAAATGCTGATGAAAGAAATTGAAGAGGACACCCAAAAATGGAATAATATTTTATGTTAATTGATTAGAATAAACCAATATCATTAAAATGCCCATACTAGCTAAAGCAACTGACAGAGTCAAGGCAATCCCTTTCAAAATACCAGTTTCGTTTTTCATAGAAATAGAAAAAAACAATCCCAAAGTTTATATGGAACCACAAAAACCCAGAATAGCCAAAGCTATCCTAAGCAAAAAGAACAAACCTTGAGAAACCACATTACATTACCTGACTTCAAATTATACTGCAGGACTATAGTAACCAAAACAGCACAGTACTGGCATAAAAACAGACACATAGACCAATTTATCAGAATAGAGAATCCAGAAACAAATCCACACACCTACAGTAAACTCATTTTTGACAAAGGTACCCATAATATACCCTGCAAAAAGACAGTGTCTTTAATAAATGGTGTTGGGGAAACTGGATATTCATATACAGAAGAATGAAACCAGACCCCTATCTCTCCCTATACACAAAAAAACAAACAAAGATCAATTAAAGACTTAATATAAGACCTAAATTATGAAAATGCAAGAAAACACTGGGGAAAATTTCCAGGACATTGATCTGGGCAAAAACTTCTTGAGCAATACCCCACAAGCACAAGCAACCAAAGCACAAAAGAACATGGGATCACATCAAGTAAGAAATGTTCTTCACAGCAAAAGATACAATCAATAAAATGAAAAGACAACCCACAGAATGGAATTAAATATTTGCAAACTACTCATCCTGGAAGGAATTAATAACCAGAATATATAAAGAACTCAAATAACTCTATAGGAAAAAAATCTGATAATACAATCAAACTATAGGCAAAAATTTGAATACATGTTTCTTAAAAGAAGACATACAAGTCTTCTTACATACAAGGCAAACAGGTGTAAGAAAAGTGCTCAACATCATTGATCATCAGAGAAATGCATATCAAAACTACAATGAGTTATCATCTCACCCCAGTTAAAATGGTTTATATCCAAATGACAGGCAATAACAAATGCTGGAGAAGATGTGCAGAAAAGGGAACCCTTGGCACTATGGAGAATAGTTTGGAGTTTCCTTAAAAAACTAAACATTGAGCTACCATCTGATCCAGCAATGCCACTGCTAAGTACACAACAGAAAGGAAATCAGTATGTTGAAGAGATATCTGCACTCTTATGTTTGTTGTTGCACTTTTTCTAATAGCTAAGATTTGGAAGCAACCTAAATGTTCATCAACAGGTGAACTAATAAAGAAAACGTAATACATATATACAATGGAGTATTATTCAGCCATAAAAACAATGAGATCCAGTCATTTGCAACAACATGGATGGAACTTGAGATTATTGTGTTAAGGAAAATAAGCCAGGCACAGAAACACAAACATCACATATTCCCATTTATCTGTGGGATCTAAAAATCAAATCAATTGAACTCATGAACATAGCAGAAGAACGGCTACCAAAGGCTGGTACATCCCATGGGGAATGGGAAGGAGGTGGGGATGGTTAATGGGTACAAAAGAAATAGAATGTATTAAAGCTACTGTTTGATAGCACCATAGGGTAACTATAGTCACTAATAACTGGATTGTACATTTTAAAATACTGTAAAATTGTAATTGGATTGTTTATAACTCAAAGGACAAATGCTTCAGGGGAGGAATACCCCATTCTCCAAGATGCACTCATTCTACATTGTATGCTTGTAAAAATATCATGTACTTCATAAATATATATACACCTACTATGTACCCACAAAAATTAAAATAAAAAGTAAAAAGAACTGTGGGAGAGTCAGCTGTAAGAGAAAGGAGCTAGTTCCACTGGCCTGTGTCCCTATAGCACTTCATATCCTCCTTGAGAGTTTGGGCAACAATAGAATCTAATTACTGATCTGTTTTTTCCCCAGCTACACTGTGAGTTCCTCAAAAGAAGAGGCCATCTTTATTTCCTTTGCATTCACAGTGCTAGCACAGTTCTTGGCACATATTAATTACTCAACAATGTATGTGAAAGAATGGGAGGCAATAATATAGAATATGAGAGAAAGAAAAAATGGAAATGAAGATTTCAATTGTAATAAAAGAAAGATATAGAACTACACAAACATATCATACAATGTAGGACTACATTGTAATTTATCACAGACAAAATATGATAAAATGATAAGAACATAAAATGATCAAAAAGTTGACATATATTAAGTCAAACTGTGTGCTAGGCACTCTATATAGAATTACACGAATCTTGGCAACTATTCCACAGGGTGCAGTTAATTATGTACATTTTGTAAATGAGGGGATGTGTGTAGATAGACTGAATACCTCGCACAAACCTCAGACAAGTTATTTCCAAGAATTAGGCTCTTCCCAGTATCACAATGGCTGCCAGCATGATGACAGACTATGATGAGAGCCAAAATTGCATCTCAGGGTTTGGCATATATATATTCAATTAATCAACTTTTGTTTAGTGACCCACTGTGGTCGACAAGGTGTTATGCATGTCAATAAAGAAATGGAAAGACCTGATATTTGAAGTTAAAGTGCTCAAAAATCTTATATAACGGATTAAGTATATCTCTAGAAGGGGAAACAAAATGTCAATGAATAGATATTTATTCAATTATTCATTAATTCCTTCATTCACCATATATTCATTTACTCATCCAAAATTCTATTTGAGTGCCTACAATGCATCAGGCACTATGTCAAGGTTAGAAATAATCAGTGAACAAAGCAGATAATATCACTACCTATGAGGAGCTGTCATTCGGGAAAAAGGCTATGGAAAAAGCTAAATCAAGAAAGAGAAATAGAGTACAGAGCAGAAACGGAAGTGAAGAAAGAAAAGGGCCTAGGGAACAAACTTAAAGAGACTTTTCCTTCAGTTATATGCAAGTCTTCACTTAAACTTGCACAACATCAAGAGAGGCTGCATCCTTAAAAGAGCAAGAGTAGCTATACTCATATCAGATGAAAAAGACTTCAAGTCAAAACTGTAAAGAGAGACAAACGTTATATATCTCTTTATTTTATAACGACAAATGGGTCAATTCAACAAGAGGATATACCAGTTGTAAATATCTACACACCCAATATCAGAGTACCAAATATACAAAGCAAACATTCTTAGATATAAAGAGAGAGATACATGGCTATATTATAATAGTTGGAGACTTTGACACTCCACTTTTAGCAATGGACCAATCATTCAGACAGAAAATCAATAAAGAAACATTGGAGTTGAATTAAATTTTAGACCAAATGGACCTAACTGACATTTACAGAACACCCTATCTAACTGCTACAGAGTGCATATTCTTCTCATGAGCAGTTCATGTAACATTCTTTAGGATAGATCATACATTGGGTGACAAAATAAGACCCCAAAATTAAAAAAAAATCAAAATTATATCATATATCTTTTCAGATCACAATAGAATAAAACTAGAAATCAATAACAAGAGTAATTTTGGAAATTGTAAAAATACAGGGAAAATAAATGTGCTTCTGAATGACCAATGGGTCCATGAATAAATTAAGAAGAAAATTAAAAAATTGAGAAACAAATAAAAGTGGAAACACAAAGATGGCCGAATAGGAACAGCTCCAGTCTCCAACTCCCAGCGCGAGCGACACAGAAGACCGTGATTTCTGCATTTTCAACGGAGGTACTGGGGTCATCTCTCTAGGGAGCGCCGGACAATCGGTGCTGGTCAGCTGCTGCAGTCTGACCAGCGTGAGCTGAAGCAGGGCGAGGCATCACCTCACCTGGAAGCGCAAGGGGGAAGGGAATCCCTTTTCCTAGCCAGGGGAACTGAGACACACAACACCTGGAAAATCGGGTAACTCCCACCCCAATACTGCGCTTTAAGGAAACAGGCACACCAGGAGAATATATCCCACACCTGGCCGGGAGGGTCCCACGCCCACGGAGCCTCCCTCACTGCTAACACAGCCGTCTGCGGCGATCTATCCGCAAGGCAGCAGCGAGGCTGGGGGAGGGGCGCCCGCCATTGCTGAGGCTTAAGTAGGTAAACAAAGCCGCTGGGAAGCTCGAACTGGGTGGAGCTCACAACAGCTCAAGGAAGCCTGCCTGTCTCTGTAGACTCTACCTCTGCGGACAGCGCACAGCTGCAGTCCATTAGGGAAAAGAGCGGGGGCCGCTGTAGACGCGAACGACTCTGTCTGACAGCTTTGGGGAGAGCCGTGGATCTCCTAACGCGGAGGTTGAGATCTGAGAACGGACAGACTGCCTGCTCAGGTGGGTCCTTGACCCCTGAGTAGCCTAGCTGGGAGACATCCCCCACTAGGGGCAGTCTGACATCCCACACCTCACAGGTGGCGTCACCCCTGAGAGGAAACTTCCAAAGAAAGAATCAGACAGGTACACTCGCTGTTCAGCAATATTCTATCTTCGGCAACCTCTACTGCTGATACCCAGGCAAACAGGGTCTGGAGTGGACCTCAAGCAATCTCCAACAGACCAACAGACAGTCCTTCTGACTGTCAGACGGAAAACTATCAAACAGGAAGGACACCTATACCAAAACCCCATCAGTACGTCACCATCATCAAAGACCAGAGACAGATAAAACCACAAAGATGGGGAAGAAGCAGGGCAGAAAAGCTGGAAATTCAAAAAATAAGAGCGCATCTCCCCCTGCAAAGGAGCGCAGCCCATCGCCAGCAACGGATCAAAGCTGGTCAGAGAATGACTTCGACGAGATGAGAGAAGAAGGCTTCAGTCCATCTAACCTCTCAGAGCTAAAGGAGGAATTACGTACACAGCGCAAAGAAACTAAAAATCTTGAAAAAAAAGTGGAAGAATTGATAGCTAGACTAATTAATGCAGAGAAGATCATAAACGAAATGACAGAGATGAAAACCATGACACGAGAAATACGTGACAAATCCACAAGCTTCAGTAACCGACTCGATCAACTGGAAGAAAGAGTATCAGCGATTGAGGATCAAATGAATGAAATGAAGCGAGAAGAGACACCAAAAGAAAAAAGAAGAAAAAGAAATGAACAAAGCCTGCAAGAAGTATGGGATTATGTAAAAAGACCAAATCTACGTCTGATTGGGGTGCCTGAAAGTGAGGGGGAAAATGGAACCAAGTTGGAAAACACTCTACAGGATATCATCCAGGAGAACTTCCCCAACCTAGTAGGGCAGGCCAACATTCAAATTCAGGAAATACAGAGAACGCCACAAAGATACTCCTCCAGAAGAGCAACTCCAAGACACATAATTGCCAGATTGACCAAAGTTGAAATGAAGGAAAAAATCTTAAGGGCAGCCAGAGAGAAAGGTCGGGTTACCCACAAAGGGAAGCCCATCAGAATAACAGCAGACCTCTCGGCAGAAACTCTACAAGCCAGAAGAGAGTGGGGGCCAATATTCAACGTTCTTAAAGAAAAGAATTTTCAACCCAGAATTTCATATCCAGCCAAACTAAGCTTCATCAGTGAAGGAGAAATAAAATCCTTTACAGATCAGCAAATGCTTAGAGATTTTGTCACCACCAGGCCTGCCTTACAAGAGACCCTGAAGGAAGCCCTAAACATGGAAAGGAACAATCGGTACCAGCCATTGCAAACACATGCCAAAATGTAAAGACCATCGAGGCTAGGAAGAAACTGCATCAACTAACGAGCAAAATAACCAGTTAATATAATAATGACAGGATCAAGTTCACACATAACAATATTAACCTTAAATGTCAATGGACTAAATGCTCCAATTAAAAGACACAGACTGGCAAACTGGATAAAGAGTCAAGACCCATCAGTCTGCTGTATTCAGGAGACCCATCTCACATGCAGAGACATACATAGGCTCAAAATAAGGGGATGGAGGAAGATCTACCAAGCAAATGGAGAACAAAAAAAAGCAGGGGTTGCAATCCTAGTCTCTGATAAACAGACTTTAAACCATCAAAGATCAAAAGAGACAAAGAAGGCCATTACATAATGGTAAAGGGATCAATTCAACAGGAAGAGGTAACTATCCTAAATATCTATGCACCCAATACAGGAGCACCCAGATTCATAAAGCAAGTCCTTAGAGACCTACAAAGAGACTTAGACTCCCATACAATAATAATGGGAGACTTCAACACTCCACTGTCAACATTAGACAGATCAACGAGACAGAAAGTTAACAAGGATATCCAGGAATTGAACTCATCTCTGCACCAAGCAGACCTAATAGACATCTATAGAACTCTCCACCCCAAATCAACAGAATATACATTCTTCTCAGCACCACATCGCACTTATTCCAAAATTGACCACATAATTGGAAGTAAAGCACTCCTCAGCAAATGTACAAGAACAGAAATTATAACAAACTGTCTCTCAGACCACAGTGCAATCAAACTAGAACTCAGGACTAAGAAACTCAATCAAAACCGCTCAACTACATGGAAACTGAACAACCTGCTGCTGAATGACTACTGGGTACATAACGAAATGAAAGCAGAAATAAAGATGTTCTTTGAAACCAATGAGAACAAAGATACAACATACCAGAATCTCTGGGACACATTTAAAGCAGTGTGTAGAGGGAAATTTATAGCACTAAATGCCCACAAGAGAAAGCAGGAAAGATCTAAAATTGACACTCTAACATCACAATTAAAAGAACTAGAGAGGCAAGAGCAAACACATTCAAAAGCTAGCAGAAGGCAAGAAATAACTAAGATCAGAGCAGGACTGAAGGAGATAGAGACACAAAAAACCCTCCACAAAATCAATGAATCCAGGAGTTGGTATTTTGAAAAGATCAACAAAATTGACAGACCGCTAGCAAGACTAATAAAGAAGAAAAGAGAGAGGAATCAAATAGACGCAATAAAAAATAATAAAGGGGACATCACCACCGACCCCACAGAAATACAAACAACCATCAGAGAATACTATAAATGCCTCTATGCAAATCAACTAGAAAATCTAGAAGAAATGGATGATTTCCTGGACACTTACACTCTCCCAAGACTAAACCAGGAAGAAGTTGAATCCCTGAATAGACCAATAGCAGGCTCTGAAATTGAGGCAACAATTAATAGCCTACCCACCAAAAAAAGTCCAGGACCAGATGGATTCACAGCTGAATTCTACCAGAGGTACAAGGAGGAGCTGGTACCATTCCTTCTGAAACTATTTCAATCAATAGAAAAAGAGGGAATCCTCCCTAACTCTTTTATGAGGCCAACATCATCCTGATACCAAAGCCTGGCAGAGACACAACAAAAAAAGAGAATTTTAGACCAATATCCCTGATGAACATTGATGCAAAAATCCTCAATAAAATACTGGCAAACCGGATTCAGCAGCACATCAAAAAGCTTATCCACCATGATCAAGTGGGCTTCATCCCTGGGATGCAAGGCTGGTTCAACATTCACCAATCAATAAACGTAATCCAGCATATAAACAGAACCAAAGGCAAGAACCACATAATTATCTCAATAGATGCAGAAAAGGCTTTTGACAAAATTCAACAGCCCTTTATGCTAAAAACGCTCAATAAATTTGGTATTGATGGAACGTACCTCAAAATAATAAGAGCTATTTATGACAAACCCACAGCTAATATCATACTGAATGGGCAAAAACTGGAAAAATTCCCTTTGAAAACTGGCACAAGACAGGGATGCCCTCTCTCACCACTCCTATTCAACATAGTGTTGGAAGTTCTGGCTAGGGCAATCAGGCAAGAGAAAGAAATCAAGGGTATCCAGTTAGGAAAAGAAGAAGTCAAATTGTCCCTGTTTGCAGATGACATGATTCTATATTTAGAAAACCCCATCGTCTCAGCCCAAAATCTCCTTAAGCTGATAAGCAACTTCAGCAAAGTCTCAGGATACAAAATTAATGTGCAAAAATCACAAGCATTCTTATACACCAGTAACAGACAAGCAGAGAGCCAAATCAGGAATGAACTTCCATTCACAATTGCTTCAAAGAGAATAAAATACCTAGGAATCCAGCTTAGAAGGGATGTAAAGGACCTCTTCAAGGAGAACTACAAACCACTGCTCAGTGAAATCAAAGAGGACACAAACAAATGGAAGAACATACCATGCTCATGGATAGGAAGAATCAATATCGTGAAAATGGCCATACTGCCCAAGGTGATTTATAGATTCAATGCCATCCCCATCAAGCTACCAATGACTTTCTTCACAGAATTGGAAAAAACGACTTTAAAGTTCATATGGAACCAAAAAAGAGCCCGCATTGCCAAGACAATCCTAAGTCAAAAGACAAAGCTGGAGGCGTCACGCTACCTGACTTCAAACTATACTACAAGGCTACAGTAACCAAAACAGCATGGTACTGGTACCAAAACAGAGATATAGACCAATGGAACAGAACAGAGTCCTCAGAAATAATACCACACATCTACAGCCATCTGATCTTTGACAAACCTGACAAAAACAAGAAATGGGGAAAGGATTCCCTATTTAATAAATGGTGCTGGGAAAATTGGCTATCCAGAAGTAGAAAGCTGAAACTGGATCCTTTCCTTACCCCTTTACGAAAATTAATTCAAGATGGATTAGAGACTTAAATGTTAGACCTAATACCATAAAAACCCTAGAAGAAAATCTAGGTAGTACCATTCAGGACATAGGCATGGGCAAGGACTTCATGTCTAAAACACCAAAAGCAACGGCAGCAAAGCAAAAATTGACACATGGGATCTAATTAAACTAAAGAGCTTTTGCACAGCTAAAGAAACTACCATCAGAGTGAACAGGCAACCTACAGAATGGGAGAAAATTTTTGCAACCTACTCATCTGACAAAGGGCTAATATCCAGAATCTACAAAGAACTCAAACAAATATACAAGAAAAAAACAAACAACCCCATCAAAAAGTGGGGAAAGGATATGAACAGACATTTCTCAAAAGAAGACATCCATACAGCCAACAGACACATGAAAAAATGCTCATCATCACTCGCCATCAGAGAAATGCAAATCAAAACCACAATGAGATACCATCTCACACCAGTTAGAATGGCAATCATTAAGAAGTCAGGAAACAACAGGTGTTGGAGAGGATGTGGAGAAATAGGAACACTTATACACTGTTGGTGGGATTGTAAACTAGTTCAACCATTATGGAAAACAGTATGGCGATTCCTCAAGGATCTAGAACTAGATGTACCATATGACCCAGCCATCCCACTACTGGGTATATACCCAAAGGATTATAAATTACTCTACTACAAAGACACATGCACACGTATGTTTATTGCAGCACTATTCACAATAGCAAAGACTTGGAATCAACCCAAATGTCCATCTGTGACAGACTGGATTAAGAAAATATGGCACATATACACCATGGAATAGTATGCAGCCATAAAAAAGGATGAGTTTGCGTCCTTTGTAGGGACATGGTTGCAGCTGGAAACCATCATTCTTAGCAAACTATCACAAGAAGAGAAAACCAAACACTGCATGTTCTCACTCATAAGTGGGAACTGAACAATGAGATCACTTGGACTCGGGAAGGGGAACATCACACACTGGGGCCTATCATGGGGAGGGGGGAGGAGGGAGGGATTGCATTGGGGAGTTATACATGATATAAACGTCATGCACGTGTACCCTAGAACTTAAAGTATAATAAAAAAAAAATAAAAACATAAAATAAAAGTGGAAACACAAGATACCAAAACCTACAGTATATAGCAAAAGCAGCAATGAAAAGGAAGTATACAAAAAGATAGAAAATATATCAAAAAGATAGAAAAATTTCAAATATAGAACCTCATAATGCACCTATATCAAAAAGATAGAAAAATTTCAAATAAACAACCTCATAATGCACCTAAAAGAACCAGAAAAGCAAAAATAAACGAAACCCCAAATTAATAGAGGAAAATAAATAATAAATATCAAAGTAGAAATATGAAACAAAAAAATATAAAAGATAAAAAATTAGTTTTATGAAAAGATAAACCAAATAGGCACATCTTTAAATAGGCAAGCTAAGAAAAAAAAGAGAGAAGACCTAAGTAAATAAAATCAGAGATGAAAAAAGATGGCATTACCATTGATATGACATAAACACAGAGGACCATTGTGAACAACTATATGCCAACAGATTGGGAAATCTAGAATAAATAATGTCCTGAATACATATAACCTACTGAGATTGAACCATAAAGAAACAGAAAGCTTGAACACACCAATAATGGGTAAAAAGATTGAATCAGTAATAAAAATCTCTTAACAAAGAAAAGTCCTGGATCAGATGAATTTACTGCTGAATTCCACTGGACTTTTAAAGAAGACCAGTACCAATTATTCTCAAACTATTCCAAAAAATTGAAGAGAAGTGAATTATTTCAAACTCATTCTACAAAGCCATCATTATCCTGATACAAAACCAGACAAGGACACAACAAAAAAGAAAGCTACAAGTCAATATCTCTGATAAACATAAATGGAAAAATCCTCAACAAAATACTGGCAAACCAAATTCCACGGTACATCAAAAAGATTTTTAACTACAATCTACTGGGATTTATCTCAGGCATTCAAGGATGGTTTAATACCACATCAACAGAATGAAGAACAAAAACGGTATGATCATTTCAATAGATGCAGAAAAAGTATTTGATAAAATTCAACATCCCTTAATAATAAAAATTCTCAACAAATTAGTTATATAAGAAACATCCATCAACATAATAAGGCCATATATGACAAACCCACAGCTGACATTTTACTGAACAGGGAAAAATTGAAATCCTTTTGTTCTCAGATATGGAATAAGGTAATGTCGCCCACTTTCACTATTTTTATTCAATATGGTACTGGAAATTCTAGCCAGAGAAATTAGGCAAGAGAAAGCAATAAAAGGCATCCAAATTGGAAAGGAAGAAGTCAAATTGAACTTGTTTTCAGATGGCAAAATAATCTATTTAGAAAAATCTAAAGAGTCTACCCATCCCCCACCAAAAAAAAAAAAAAGCTGTAGAAACTGATAAATGAATTCAGGACATTTGCAGGATGCAACATCAACATACAAATATTATTGGTATGTCTATATGCCAATAGTGAACAATCTGAAGAAGAAATAAAAAGCATTTTTCATTTAAAGTAGCTACCAAAAAATACCTATAAATAAATTTAACCAAAGAGATCAAATATGTTTACAACGAAAAGTGCAACACACTAATGAAAGCAATTGAAGAGGACACAGAACAATAAAAAGATATTCCATGTTAATGCTTGGAAGAAATAAGATAGTTTAAATGTCTATACTACTCAAAGTGATCTACAGATTAAATGCAATCCTTATCAAAATACCAATAGTAATCTTCACAGAAGACACGTGTATTCATGTATTCATCATAGCACTCTTCACAATAGCAAAAACATAGAATAAAGCTAGATGCCCATCAATGGTGGACTGGATAAAGAAAAATGAAGTCCATATACACCATAAAATATTACACAGCCATAAAAAAGAAAAATCACATCCTTTGCAGCAACATAGATGTAGCTGGATACCATCATCCTAAGCAAACTAATTCAGGAATAGAAAACTTGCAAACACTGCAGGTTCTCATTTATAAGCAGGAGCTACACACTCGGTAAACATGGATATGAAGATGGCAACAGACACTGGGGACTACTACTATGAGGGCCATGGGTTGAAAAACTTCCTGTCTGATACTAGCTCTCTAACTGGGTGATTGGATCATCCCCACACCAAACCTCAGCAGCATGCAATTTATCCATGTAAAAACTTTGTACCCTCTGGGAAGTTAAAATAATAAAAATAGAATAAAAAATCCTAAAATTCTCATGGAACCACAGAAGAATCCAAATAACCCAACAATCTTGAGCAAAAGAACAAAGCTGGAGGCATCACACTATCTGACTTCAAAATGTGCTACACAGGTAGTTAATTAAAGCAGCATGATTCTGGCATAAAAACAGACACATAGGCCAGTGGAACAGAAGATAGAGTCCAGAAATGAGTTCACATATTTACAACCACCTTATTTTCTACAAAGACTCCAAGAAAATACACTGGGGGAAGGACAGTCTCGAATAAATGGTGCTAAGAAAATATGGATATTCACGTGCAGAAGAAAAAAAACTAAATGCCTATTTCTCACTATATACAAAAGTAAATTCAAAATGGATAAGAGACTTAAATGTCAGGGCTGAAACTATGAAACTACTAGAGAAAAATATTGGGGAAACATTTCAAGACGTTGGTCCGGGCAAAGATTTTCTGGATGAGACCTCAAAAGCACAGGCAACAAAAGCAAAAATAGACAAATGAGATTATATCAAGCTAAAATCTCCTTCACAGCAAAGGAAACAAACAATTAACACAGTGAAGAGACAACCTACAGAACGGGCAAAAATATTTGCAAACTATCCATCCAACAACAGATTAATAACCAGAATATATAAATAACTCAAACAACTCAAGGTCAAGAAAAAAAAAATCTGATTTTTAAAATGGGAATAAAACCTAAATAGACATATCTCAAAAGAAGGCATACAGATGGCCAATAGGTATATGAAATCCTGTTACTTGCAGAAACATGAATGAGCCTGGAGGACATCGTGTTAAATAAGCAAAGCACAGAAAGAAATATATCGCATGTTCTTACTCATATGTGGGAGTTTTAAAAGTTGGTCTCACAGAGGTAGAAAATAGAATGCTGATTACCTGAGGCTGGGAAGGGGAAGGAGAGGGGTGAATAAAGAGAGACTGGTTAATGCGTATCAAAATACAGTTAGATAGAACAAATAAATGCTAGTGTTTGATAGCACAACAGGGGGACTGTAGTTAACAATAATTTCTTGTATATTTAAAAATGGCTAGAAGAGAACATTTGGAATGTTCCCAACACAAAGAAATGATAAACATTTGAGGTGGTGGATATCCCACTGACCCAGATTTGATCATTACACATTGTATGCATGTATTAAAATATCATGTGTACCCCATAAACATGTACCATTATTATGTGTCAATAAAAATGCCTATGCAGAGCACATGTATTCAGTTATTCATTGACTCTTTCATCCATTCATTCATTTATTTGAAATACGCATTTGATTGCCTAGCCTACATACAATGTGTCAGGCACTGTATCAAGGCCAGAAATAATCAGTGAACAAAACAGATAATATCCCCACCTTTGAGGAGCTGTCATTCTAGAAAAAAAGGCTTTGGAAAAACTAAAGCAAGAAAGAGGAATAGGTCATAGGGAAGAAACCAAGATGAGGCAAGGAAAATGTCTAGGGACCAAATTTAAAGAGACTTTCTCCCTCAGGGACATGCGAGTCCTCACCCAGCTTGCAGGACCTTGAGAGTGACCGCCTTCTTGAAGTCTGTACCGTAGGTCTCTGCCTTTCTCTGGTCCTCATCCTGATAGGAAGACACCTGAAATATGGGGTTGCCTTTTTGTATATGGTGGTCAGTCAAGGTCCTACTAAGATGTTGCCATTTGAGCAAAATCTTGAGGGAAGGAAAGGGCGTAGCTATCTGGTGAGAGAGTGCTCTAGGCAGAGGGGACAGCTAGAGTAAGGCTAGGTAAGGTGCGTACCCTCCATATTCATACTTGTGCCGTCCTCTGCTACTTTTCTGTGTGTACATTATACTTCAATAAATGCCTACTTAAAAAATTAAATGTGCCCCACTTTTGTCACTGCCACCAAAGACATATCAGCCTTGCTGTGTCCCCTGTTCTGCCCAATAGCCCATGATTCGCAGCGTTTCTCCATGGGGATCTGTCCCTGAAAGTGATGAAGGGGCTGGATCTCAGGTAATAACAGAAAAGTTCAGTGAGCAAGAGAACAGCACAGATATAGGTCAGAGCGGGAGTGATGAAGGTATAGGCATTACTCAGAGTGGTTGTGGATAAATTAATGATACTTCCATGGAATTTTTCACATTGACCTGTGTTTGTGAAGTTTCCCCTCCTTCAGAGATACTATAGTAATTTCGTTTTTTTTTTTTTTTTTTACATTCACAATAAGACATTAAAGACAATGTTTGTGCTTCAATTCCTTTTCAAAATTTTAGTAGCACAGGCAGATCTCATCATTACGTAATTATAGAGTTCTCAGGTACGTGATTTTTTGATATGCCTGTGGGCAATTTGTACTCAGAACTTGCCATTTTGCAGTAGAATTGAGAAGATATTACACAGTGGAGGAACTGAACCATTGTTTTACTGGATGCCAAAATGGTTACATTAACTATATGATTTAGATGGTTAGCTTGTTTTGATTCACAAAGAGGGAAAAAGCTGGGGTGGATGTGACAGATATGGCTGAAGATGTTATTGTTAACTTTCTTAGCTGGTTTGACAACTATATGATAATTGTCCTTATTAGAAGATATAAGCTGAGGTATTAAGGTATAAAATTTGATGATATTTTTACCTTTTAAATGGTTCTGAAAAAATAGAAGAGGGAGAAAGAGAGACAGAGAGAGAGGCATGACATGCTAAAAGATTTATAATTCTTGAATGAGACTGGTGGATATGTGAGTAATCATTGTACTATTCTTTAATATTTTCTTTTATGTTTCCAAATGAGAACAAAAGATAGGTATTCATTAACTTGGTCAAAATTATAAGACACAGCTGAACAAGAATAAAAATACTCATTACAGATGTGAAAAGTGTTCAAAGATAATCCACGTTAGGAGGCATGAAATGGTTAAAGAAAAAGGAATAATCTCATTAAGCTATTGCCAGCTGGGGCTGGCTGGACTGGGTCATGGGGACAGGGTCATGAGACGCCAGTGCCAATCAGGTAGTAATCAGATAGTGATGATTGTTGGAAGAATAGGATAATTTACTTGAGGTAGATTTCAGTCTAAACAATTCTCTTTCTATCACATTCAAGACAAAATTCCTCCTCACACTGTCTGGAGGAAAGCAAATGCATACAAGCAATTTTGAAGCACATGCACTGGAGGAGAAAGAAACTATTTCTATATTCTATGGTGTAGCCTCTAAAAACAAAAATAAATAGCTAGAGGTGAAAGGAAATACAGCCACAATGTGACACACTTTGAACTCTGAACTTGGAGCAATTGCAGATGGAAAAATTGAGTATAAAATCATCAACCCAGCATTATTTACAATGTGACCTAGAAGTAAATCAGCAGATGAGCTACTTGCATTCAATGTGGGAGTAGGAAAGGTGGAAGCGGATGCATTGTCTATCCTCTTCCCAATACCATTTTCCTCTGCCTTTTCAGGCTCCCGTACCCTCAACCTTCCAACCACTGCCAGCGAGATCAGAGGGGCAATATCTTTCGAGTGGTAGCTCTTATCAGGAAATGGTGTTATAGGTTTTTTTTTATCTTATATTTTGACAAACATGTTGCAATGTTTCCATCACTGCAAAGTAAGTGGAATCATAAGGCTTTTCAAAGTTCATCTAGCTGATTTCCATAGAATACTAGTTTCATCTATCACATTATTAAAGTTGTTTTCCTCCCTGAGGACATCATCTATTTAAATAGCTGAGAACACATCTATTTCATGTAGCTGTTTCTGTATAGAGCAACAGGAAGAACTGATTACACATAGTAGAAATATATTAATAGTACACCCACACATATGTGTACATACATACACATACATAGACACATAGACACAGATTTTATATAAAGTTCTAGAGTATCAACTTTCACCTCATCACATTCCTTTTCTTATTATCAGGAAAAGTAGGGTTGTACTAATTGCTTGACTATCGTGGTAAAGAATGGGAGAATGGGTATCCAAGCTTCCAGATAAACAGCACCTTTTACCCAGTAATGTGGAAGCTAGGCTAACTAAGCAACTGTAAATATAGAGAGCTCTTTGAATAGCAGAAAAATGTACAGAGGAAGAGGGAAATGATGTTAAGATAAGGGAGCTAAGGAAGAATCTTAGGTTGCTGATAATGACAAATGCTCTGGAATCTGAGACTCTAATCCCAGTCTCTGCAGAGTCTTGAAGAGACATGACCGAACACAACTTGGCTACTTTTTAATAAATGGCCTGTGTTGAAAGGTGTCAATCTGAAAATTAATATGAGCAATTTTATTTTTTTAAAGAAGGATATTATTAGAAATTATAAGTTTTCTCCATTGGCGATTTCTCTCAAGTAGCTGTATCTACTAACAGGAAAAGCCAGACACGAACTCCTGTAGCAGCATTATTTAATAATGCTCACGGCACAAACCTAGGCACATTTAACGTTCCAATTCCAGCCAAATATAAATGGTTTCTTAGTAGACCTCTCTTACTTCCATCCATTTTTAAGGGTATGTTAGGTCGTAATGAGAATGATCATGTTCCCTTTGCTTTGATTCTCAGTGAATCTGCTCTTTGGCCTCTTTGCTCATCCGTGGGGAAAATCAGTCATATAAGAAGCTAAAATTGAGCAAGGAGCATGCTAGAGGTTTAAATTAAGCAGGCTTCTTTTGCTAGGGCTACATTTCTAATGCCTTTTAAAATGAACATTTTATTTCTCTAGTAGATAATTCCAAGAAATCAGACGAAATGTCTTATCTGGTAAATGAAAACAGTTAATTCTGAAGTCTACAATGTGTAAGATATGTGGACTTTGTTCCATATAAATAAGGTGCCACTTTACTATACAACAGCAAGGCATGTGTAAATGAGGAGAAATATTTATGATGTATGCCACATTGACCTAATATCTCCAGAATTCTGTCATGATTGGCTGGGTGATGATAGGAAGAGGTAAGATTATCTCTATTCTCTTACCCCAACCTCACAACCCAAAACCAACATCTTGGAGAAAAGAATTCAAATATAAACTTAAGAGAAAAAGAAAGCAGAAGAGAGCAGGGAGGGGAGAGGGGGGAGAAAGAACAGGAGGCCAGTGAAATCAATCTTCAGTATCCTTGCCCTCACTTCCCTGTCAATGTCTCAGTCTCTATTAACTCTGCCAGCCTCCTTCAGAAATATTGCTTCCTGAATTCTGGATTCTGCTCCCTCAGAATTTTAAAAGTGGATCATTACTTATGATTTTATTGTGAGCTATTGAAAAAAATAAGGCATAGAAATTGAAATATGCATTTGTAGGAAATGTGCCAGTTCATATAATGAAAGATAGTTGAACAACATGTGTCCGTGGGATGATAACAGCTTTAAGTTGGCTCCAAGCCCAGCTTTGGCAATTTCTAGCTGAGAGCTTAGGGGCAAGTGACTCAATCCCTCTGGGTCTCAGATTCCCTCATCTATGAAACGGGGGGATGAAAATACCTGCTTTCAAAGGGTCGTTTTAAGGAGTAATTGAAATGATGTCTGTAAAGCATCTATTGTACTTGCTTAAGAACATACTTGATCAATGTTAGTCCCTGATCTTGATTACCTCCCTGCTCCTTTCCAGCACTTTCTTTTCCTTTACCTTTCCTCCCCTTTCTGCCCCTTTCCTGTCCTTCACTACAGCAAGGAAAACAGCAGTGAGTTCTGTATGTGAGATCAACACACACACCAGGTCCCTGGTGTTTGCCTGCACAACACTGTTCAGATTTTATCTGTCGCCCCATACTCCCTTCGGCTGCACTTGTGTCTTGGACCCTTGGCTATCAACACTCGGAGAGTTCTAGACATTGCTGTTATGTCTGCTACTGCAGCCTTGACCACTGCTCCTTCATCTCTGTCATCTCTAGTTGTCTCTCCCTCCCTTTGAGTAGGCTCTGGGCTCCAGAACTGTCCCTGTTGGACTCACCGTAGCAGGACCCAGGCCAGACCATAGGAGACCCACCTAGGCTCTCACTCCTCACATTGCTTCCAGAATCTGAAGAAGTGCTGTGTTACAGGGCCTGGGCTCTGGCTTCCTCAGCAGCTGCCTGACGGGATCTGGTGATGTAACTTCCTGTGAGCATAAACTTTGGCCACACGAAGCAGAAAAGAGGATGAAGTGAATACATTCATTCCTCTCCCATCCTTCCTCCAATAGTCTGAATAGCCTATCCAGAGACCTCTTGAGGCAACGTGATTAGTTATGTGCAGTGAAGCAATCTCCTCCTCAATAACGTGTCACCTTGTTTTGTTTTGCTTTCCCCCATCCTTCCATATCTCACTTCACTTTCCCCCTCATTCTTGTTTCTCTAGGATTGAATCTTCCATTAATGTATTAGCAACAGCATGGTACTGGTACCACAACAGAGATATAGACCAAAGGAACAGAACAGAGTCCTCAGAAATAATACCACACATCTACAGCCATCTGATCTTTGACAAACCTGAGAGAAACAAGAAATGGGGAAAGGATTCCCTATTCAATAAATGGTGCTGGGAAAATTGGCTAGCCAGAAGTAGAAAGCTGAAACTGGATCCTTTCCTTACCCCTTATACGAAGATTAATTCAAGATGGATTAGAGACTTAAATGTTAGACCTAATACCATAAAAACCCTAGAAGAAAATCTAGGTAGTACCATTCAGGACATAGGCATGGGCAAGGACTTCATGTCTAAAACAACAAAAGCAATGACAGCAAAAGCCAAAATTGACAAATGGGATCTCATTAAACTAAAGAGCTTTTGCACAGCAAAAGAAACTACCATCAGAGTGAACAGGCAACCTACAGAATGGGAGAAAATTTTTGCAACCTACTCATCTGACAAAGGGCTAATATCCAGAATCTACAAAGAACTCAAACAAATATACAAGAAAAAACAAACAACCCCATCAAAAAGTGGGGAAAGGATATGAACAGACATTTCTCAAAAGAAGACATCCATACAGCCAACAGACACATGAAAAAATGCTCATCATCACTCGCCATCAGAGAAATGCAAATCAAAACCACAATGAGATACCATCTCACACCAGTTAGAATAGCAATCATTAAGAAGTCAGGAAACAACAGGTGTTGGAGAGGATGTGGAGAAATAGGAACACTTATACACTGTTGGTAGGATTGTAAACTAGTTCAACCATTATGGAAAACAGTATGGCAATTCCTCAAGGATCTAGAACTAGATGTACCATATGACCCAGCCATCCCACTACTGGGTATATACCCAAAGGATTATAAATTACTCTACTACAAAGACACATGCACACGTATGTTTATTGCGGCACTATTCACAATAGCAAAGACTTGGAATCAACCCAAATGTCCATCTGTGACAGACTGGATTAAGAAAATGTGGCACATATACACCATGGAATACTATGCAGCCATCAAAAGGATGAGTTTGCGTCCTTTGTAGGGACATGGATGCAGCTGGAAACCATCATTCTTAGCAAACTATCACAAGAAGAGAAAACCAAACACCGCATGTTCTCACTCATAGGTGGGAACTGAACAATGAGATCACTTGGACTCGGGAAGGGGAACATCACACACTGGGGCCTATCATGGGGGGGGTGGAGGAGGGAGGGATTGCATTGGGGAGTTATACATGATATAAATGATGAATTGATGGGTGCTGACGAGTTGATGGGTGCAGCACACCAACATGGCATAAGTATACATATGTAACAAACCTGCACGTTATGCACATGTATCCTAGAACTTAAAGTATAGTAAAAATATATATATATATATATATATATATATTAGCAATTAAGGCTTGCATAGTTAGTAGGGTTCAAGGGAACCTGAGCTAAGATACTTGTGAACTACATTTTCCAGGATCTCTTGCCAGTTGTCTTCTGGATGGATTTGGTAAAGTAAGAGGAACTAATGGGAGGCAAAAGAGAAGGAGAAGAGAAAAGTCAGGGTGCCCTCACTTTCCCACTTCAGAGACAGCTCAGAAGTAGTAGCTATGAGGTTTCCCTGGGTCCTTCTAGCTCTGGAGTGGGAGTAGACACTGCTGTTGGTCACCTTTGAGTTGCCTCAGTACCCCATTTTACTTTGGTAACCATTTTCTTCTGTTAAATTTCCCCTTGTAAACCATCTGGCGTGGGCTCTTTATTTCCTGGCAGGACACTAAGGTTACACACAACAATAAAAAGTATTATTTTATTTACCTGTGTTTGTGGTATGACTGTGATATTATATTTATAAGATACATTTGTAATTCTAAAAATCAATAACACAAGAAAACTGCGTTTTTGACAAATTCAAAGGAAATGATCATAAGAAAGTTCTATGGGTTATCAGAAAAGACATCAAATTACTATTTTAGCCGTTTAAATGGCATTTCATATTTAAGACAAATAACCCTTTCCTAAAGGCTCTATTTCCCAGTTAATACAAATGTATGTCCTACAATCACCTTGTAAGCTGCCTGTTTCTCTTATATCTTGACAGTGGCTACTGATCTGGCTGTATGCATACTGGGCCTGGTAGGTGGCAAATTAGTGATGTTAGAATGTGCATAATATTATTTGGTAAATGGGACTCAAATTTTATTTGTTTCCATACCTCCCAAGGTGCTTATGAGAAACAAAACAGACATCCCCCCTTACCTCCACTCCATGTTGGTATTGAGAACACGCACACTTTCTTTCTGCAGTGTATACAATTTTCTAAAATTGGCCCCCAGGTGCTTTGCATTTATAGTGAATGCTCTGTAATGGCTCAGCAACAACTTCTGGGATTTCCTTCGATAACACGCATGGGCATAGTGTAAACATGATGGCAGAAATACTTCAGTGTCTAGGTGCAGGGACATATGTGGACAGGCTTGCCCCTGAATTGGGGAAAACAAAGGCCTCTCCTCTGGAAGGTGTAAAGGGGAGCACACGTGGTATGTGAGCACCCATTCACGGCCACCTGGCAGTCAGAGTAACAGTAAGGAATTGTGAAAGGGAGCTTGAAAGGACAGCAAATCCTTGCAACAATTTGTTTTTTCCTCACCAGGTTTTATTTTTTCCATATAACCTGCAAAACTGAAGTTTGTAGTTCCAAAAACTCTTTCCCAGCCATTGTCTGCATAATAACCTCAATGCTACACCCACACTGGAGAGACAGCCTGAGCCAACATGTGGCATCCTTTGGGTGGCAGAAGTGCATGTGCTCAGGGCTTCTTCCTCTCCCCACCTATGACTTCAGTCCACAGATATCCTGTTTTTCCCACTATCTAGAAAAGATGATGCAACCAGAATGCCTTGGTCTGGAATCTCATGATAACAGGCAAGGAGAAATTTGGGGCCTCTGGATTTCAGAGAACATACCTTATATCATCAGCAGCCTCATGTGGAAATATTCCACCTAGACAGGAATCAAACCATACATACTACTTTTATAAATTCTTAGACTATTGAAATACTTCTGCACTTCTTGGAAGCTAGCAGTGTCTCCATATCTCCTGAATCCCCCACATGACCCCAGCCATGTAGGACACATTGGCCAAATCTTCCCATAGTCCACCAATTCAAAGATTTACCATAGCCATGGCATGAGGCCTCCAATACCATGTCACAGCATGAGAATGGAGTCTATGCTGATTGACTGGTTGTCATAACAACTATTAAATAATTTAATATGACTTCTGCAGAGAAGGTACAAGATACTTAAAACTAGCACGATTCATCTCAGAAGTTTGTTTCTTTGTCCAAGTGACTAGAGTGACTGAGAATTTGAGTCCACCAGGATAGCTCTTCTCAGCTGCCAAAAGATGTTACAGGTTGCAGATCGTGCATTTTCTTTAGTCAGTTGAGATAAAGCATGTCCGGCCTCTGTCTAAACTTAGCATTATATGATGAGATTCTTGCCCTGGGGACCCTTCCGTGAACTTATCAGAGAATCTCTCCTGCATGCGTGGTTTTGCAGCTCCCAAGCAAAGAATGGCATGGGGACAAGTCAGCATGGTGGGAGCCAGAGCCTCATGCCTGATCTACCCCAGCTCCAGCTGTGCTGTGAGACATTTACGTGACAGCCTGTCTGTGCCTCAAGATGAATCACAGAAAATTAGGGATGCGAAAGACCTATTAGGTCATCTAATCCAGGGATTGCCATTCACAATCCCTCCCCTATGCTCCATTTCCTAGTGCATCACCCAGTTTGGTTTTAAATAGCCTGGGATACGGAGAGTGTTGCCTCCATGCTTTCTCCATCAAGAAGCCTCTTTAGCACACCCAGCTGAGGATTTGATGCTTGATTATTGTCATTTTCTATATATAGTGATGTCATAGTTATTCACTTGCCCCACTCCACCCTTCAAATAGCTCCTGAAAATAGTGAGAAAGTGGGGACAGTCTCTTGTATTGAAAAAAAAAAAAAAATGCCAGTCTCAGAAGAAACAAAGTACTTGGTAGAGAAACGGAAAACGATAACCAGTCTGTGTTACCTTATTTCAACTTCTGGTATTTTAGTTATTTGCTTATTTAGCATTGTTCAGCTTCTGCTTTCTTTAACAATAGCTAGAACTATGACTAAGCACTATTATTGGCTTTGGTTTTCACATTTACTTCTGTTTTTGATTTTTAAAATTTGATTACTCATCCGTTTCCTACCTAGATTGTATTGAAGATTCCAGCCCATCATTGTGATTCAAGTAAAGACTATGCAAATATTCTAAGAGTTTACCCACTCTGTTTCCTACTCTTTGTCTTTTTAGTTTTACCGAAACTCAAGAGCCAGAACTGTAAGTGTGGTACACCCCTTCTTGACAGTCATGTTTTTAAAATTGTCTGTGTTGTTCTTTACTAATGTCCAGGCAGCCGACCTCCTCACAGATAGCATGCAAGAATGCGTTTGTGGCTTACCTTAATCTGTCCTTTTAAGCAAGGCTCACTGCACACAGACCGCACCATTCCACTCTTGTTCATCTGGATTTTGTAATCATCAATGTTCAGCACTCCTTCATGCCAGGTTCCAACGTGAACATAGTCATAGCGATTAGCTTCAGTGTACTGCAGATTCATGATATCATACCTACAAGGAGCACAACGTGTATGTCTTATAGAATATAGACATAATGTAGAAAACAAAGAAAGTTGGGAAGTAGATAATAATAGAAATAAGAGAACAGCTAGAATCATCTTACATCAGCTACTGCCAATATTTTAGTTTATTTCTTATGTTTCCTCTGATTATCTCAAATACGTATATTCCATTCTTCAATCTCTGTGTATCATCCATATTCACTAAAAAATAAATTACTCTTGTACTTTTCTCTCTGCTTATCCTCCAAAAAATAATGTTATTTTGCTAAGTTGATCATGTCCTTCAAATTATTGTTTACTAAGTTATTCTTTGAGTAAGTATCAATGAGAACATTAATTTTTTATTTGATTACTTTAATCCAAATTTCTTTTTCACATTCAATTGTCATTTTCATTACACTGTATTAAAAGGGGTGAGTTTTATCAAGCCTGGAACCTTTTTTAAGGTGCTAATAGAGCAAGAAATCTGAGAAAGGCATCTTTAATTAATAAGGATATTGAGGATTTAATGTCTTGTGCACTGACATTTAAACTAATCTCTTCCCTGATTAGGATAAATATTTTTGAAACCAAATAACTGGTATCAGTTATTGCAGTTATTTGAAATGCTGGAACACTACACAATGGCAAAACCGACGCATAGAACTCTTCACTATAGTAATCATTTCACTATATACATACAGTATATCAAAACATCATGTTGTACAGCACACACCATGTATGTATATGATATAGGACATTCTCCGATGCAATCTAAAGAACACAAGATCTAACATCGGAATGTACAAGCTGGTCTCTTTTCTAACATTTTAATAGTAGATTATACTACTTAGGAATGCCACTAAACTCTTTAAGCCTCATGTGATTCTTGTGGAGATTTATTAAGATAGGCATGTAAAAAACTGCTTTATAATCTGGACAAATGCGCTTGTCCTATGGTCGAAATGCTTATGTTCACCCCCTTCCGTTCATATGCTGAAAATCCTAACCCCCAAGGTGATGGTATTAGGAGGGGCCTTCAGGAGGTGAGGTGATTAAGCCATGCGGACAAAGTCCTCCTCATGGATGAGATTAGTAAAAGCAGCCTTAAAAAGCTTTCTTGCCCCTTCCACCACACAAGGAAACAATTAGAAGGTGCCATCTGTGAACCAGAAAGCAGGCCCTCACTAGACACCAAATCTGTTGGTGCCTTGTTCTTGGACTTTCCAGCCTCCAGGACTGTGAGCAATACATTTCTGTTATTTGTGAACCATACAGTTTATGATATTTTGCTATAGCATCCCAAATGAAGAAAGACAATCTATAAGGCAATAGCATGATTTCATTCCTATTTCTATTACTATTAATGTCCTAAAATACTCTGGTTATTTTCATTACTATATGAATACTGGAGAACAACTTTGTACTGGCATAACCATTTATGTCTCAGTCATGGGAACTCCAGCATTCTTACATCTCCTTTCCATGTTGCTGTTCACTCTGTAATTAAGGCTGCAGTTTCCCAAAGCTGCATGCTTGGTTGCTCCTTACTAGTTTTGCAAAGTGGGTTTCTTTTCCGCAGTACCTATGCAAAGTGCTCATCCTCCTAGAGTAGAAGATGAATCATGAACTCTTGCTCTTTGTGCTTGACTGAAGGAAATGGCAATAAATCAACACATACTCTTCTTCATCAGCTCTCCTCATCCCTCTCCCATCTCACACACTCCTGCCTAATCCCTCCTGCAATTATTTCTCTCTAAACTGACTCATGCTCACAATCCCTCTCAGCCTACCACTCCAGGAGGCTACAGCCAATCAAACTAAGTTGGCATCTGAAACCTATTGGCTGTATCTAGCCTAGACTTATATTATTATTATTATTATTATTATTATTATTATTTTATCTAGACAAGGAATGTCAGTTGATTGGCTTTTCTGCCTGTTCTTAATTTGCAAATGCATTCTGTCACCCAAAGGGTAGCTAATGGCTTCTCCACCTCCAGATTCTTGCAATTTCTACAAATAGTTGTCCCCTAAAAGAAAAAGGTACTCTGGGAAAGTTAAGAAAGCTCTCCTTTGCCAGGTAAACAAAATGCACTTAGAATGAGAAGAGAGAATGGTACTCCCAGAGCACATTTTTCATCTCTTTGCTGTGTGGACTTTTGACTAATAGAGAGTTATTATCCCTCAGTTGCTAGGCATACCAGAAAGTTCTTCAGAGTATCTTTCTGAGTGATATCCAAGTGAGAATTAACTGTGGGCTGCTGGCTCACACTCATCCTGTTGATCAATGACACTAATCTACACCTCTGATATCTTTCCATTTTAAATTCATTAGAGCTATAGAACCTCTTGTACTGTTGTGAGTGCTTGATGTGAGTAATTTCCATTTTCATTTCCAGGAATTTTTGTGTTTTATTTCAGATTACATTATTACAGCTTCTCACATACTCACAAAGAAGGCTTTGCTACAATGCTGGCTCTAGAATGTCTTTTTCCTTTAAATCAGTTTCCAAAGACTTTATTTTAGCTTCCTCATTTGCTTTTTCATAACAGAAATCAGTTCACACTTCATTAGCATTTAGAAACAAAAAATAATTCACAATATATTGGTAAAAAACACATTTTTTTTAAAAAAGTCCCAAAAGCCAGGAAAAAAACTATTGAAAAATATCAAGGGAAAATTACTGACTTCGTTTTAAAAAGCCTTCCTCATACTGCGTGTGTTACTGAACACTGCCTTTTCTTTTGACCCCAGGTTCCTTCCAGGCATGTTGGTCTTTATTTTGGAATTTTTTATGCTATAAATTACATATTCACAACATCCTCTCAATGCATTCAGTTTACGTTGTGTGATGATTAACTGAAGTAATTATAAGCGGGACCAAAAGCATGAACACTGGTATGACAGGAGGAGGACGTACAGGGAGATTTTCGAAACAGAAATTGAAAACGGATTATGCTAACCAATTGCAAGCAAAAGGATATGATCCCTAAGAAAAGACCCAGGGGAAAGCTTAAGTAAGATCTGAATATTTAATTAAAGATGGAGAAGAAACAAGCTAAAATTATGCACCTACATTTTAGATAACTTGTAAAGAGACAGGAGTAAACTTGAATTTATGAAGTATCAAAAATGCATCTGGCCTTGTGCTAGGCACATTGTATGCTATCTTTGGGAATCATTGAAGGAAGGTTTACATTCTAATTCTGAGCCCTTATTGAGCCTAGTGTCCAGTGGAACACAGGATGGAAGAGGGTTTACAGACGCAGGTAGTCAGTGTTCTGAATCTCAGACCCACTTGTTGCTCCTGGTACCACTTCCTTGAAGCTTTTCACATGCCCAGTTCCTGAATTATTCCATCTACCCCACTTGCATTCCAGTCAAAACCTGCTCCCACCTAACTAGCAGCTTGGAAGAAATCTGATAAATTGATCATTTTAATTGCTGACAATGACTGGTATCATTTATCCTTCCTAGAGCTGTCAGATTTTAACAGGGAGAATCCAGTTAGCTCTCACAAGGTACTCCCTAAGTGCAGGACTTCAAGCTGACAATAAAGAGATACATGGAGGCTTATTTAGGGTCAAACAGTCCCTTACAGTACTTCTGAAATGACATTAAGAAGGTTGCCAAGGTCGGGCATAGTGGCTTACACATGTAATCCCAGCACTTTGGGAGGCCAAGGTAGATGGATCACTTGAGGTCAGAAGTTCAAGATCGGCTTGGCCAACATGGTGAAACCCCATCTCTACCAAAAATACAAAAAAAATTAGCCAGGCATGGTAGCACACACCTGTAGTCATAGCTACTTGGGAGGCTGAGGCAGGGGAATCCCTTGAACCCGGGGGGCAGAAATTGCAGTGAGCCGAGATTGCGCCACTGCACTCCAGCCTGGGCAACAGAGTGAGACTCTTTCTCAAAACACAAAAAGAAGATTGCCAGCCATGTTGCTAATTTTAGGATCTGCTAAAAGGCAGTGTGATGCTGCCTGATTAGAAGCCTCAGAGTGAGAGCACTTGCCTCCACAGCTTGCAATCTGTGGACATTAGGTGAGTTCCTTAGTTTCTCTGATACCCAGTTTTATTATCTTTAAAAGAAAGACAATGATCCACCTACAGCAATGAAGATTACATGATTTGATGTTCCACTTGAACACAGCATATGCTTTTCTAAAAAGCTCTAAGTCTGGGACGTCATGCACTGAAAGGTTACAGGGCCTATAAGGCCCTGGGCTTGCTGAGTGGCAGCCAAACTGAAGGCCTTTTTCCTTCCTCCTGAAGGTGTTAATTCTTCTGCCATTCTGATTATGCCTTTCCTAGGAAATTGCGTATGAATGAACACAACTATTCTTGATACTAACAAAATTTCCTATGTACCAATTATGCTTGAGCTAACTGGTAGTATCAAAACAAGTACTGCAGAGCAGACTGTATGTAAAATGGCTTGGAGAGGATTTTATGCATATACCTTGGTTTACTTTTTATCTGCTTTTTGTTTGATTAATTCTTTAAAAGCCATAGGGACTCAATTCCAAAAAGAAAGTTGTTTCCTTTCTTGCTCCAGATATGTTAGCAGAAACATAAGTTAGCCTGAGGAGAAGGGAAACATATATGCAGGACTTAGTTCTCTTTGCATATTGAGCTCTTTAACAGGGTGTAATAGTCAAAATATTTCATAACCAGAATGGTACATAGTTAATCAATCAGAAAGACGCTGGCCCGGTACTGGCAAGGTCTGAGAGGTCTCTGCTGGCCAAGTGTACTTTCTTTAGTTTCCTGGGCTTGCAGAGATGTCCCAAGCATTCTGGAAAAAGGGTCAAGTGATAGCTGAGTAAGGGGGTGGCACTGGTAGAATACTGGGTATCGGGTGTTGAAAAAGAAGTATTTTAATATTTTAAAAAGTAGTGTGGTCTTTGGTAATTTCATCTGATATTATCCCTGGACTTTTTGCTACCTAGTTGTATCTATCCTCATGACACCCAGAAACCATGGAACCAGATGAAGCCATAGTTGCCATCTGTCTGGCACAGGAAGGCTCACAAGGTTGTTTAGATTCATTACTGAAAAGATTACCTTCCAGGAGCATCTCCTTTCTCATCAAACCACACCTCCTCTCCAGATACGCCAATGAATGAGGACTTGATGAGGAAGTCCAGGAGCTTGCTGCCGTCGATGGGCTTCATGGCATCGCAGAGGCCCACATGGCCAGGGCAGAGGGCATGGTGCATGTTCTGTAGCCCATGTGCCATGGCATAGATGGCATTGATGACAAACCCCATCTTACTGTCCTGGACATAGTTTTCTTCTAAGCTTTCATTGCCTGTAACAATAAAAATACGTCACTACCAAGGTCACAATAATAAAGACTAGGCTCCTAGGTTTAATTCTCAAATGCTTTTGGGGGTTCTCAGAGGAAGGGAATGAGCAATGACACTGGCAGAAGCCAAGCCCACCTGTGCAAGCTTTGAACTTGTGGCTAGCTCTAGTGGATTCCACCTGCAAATGGTTTATTCAGTTTTATTCTCTCTATTCAATAATGGTTTTATGAGATATAAAACAAATTCCAGAGAGGTGAAAATAAACAACTTTCAAATATTGTAAAGAAATCCTGAAGGAGTAATGGAAATAACTCTTATTCCCCCTTTGTTTACAGGAATTTATATTAAAAATCTCCTATATCATGGTACTGAAAAAACATTTTTTATTCCTTTATGAAAATCCACAGTTTACAGAAATTCAGTTTATGCATTATCTAAACCATGGTATTTTCTTTTGGTGATTCTACTATTTTTTTCATTTCCAGGGCCACAAAACTCCAGAGTTAGAACTGGTCAGTATGAATCTCTTCTTATACATGGTTGATGGGACAGAAATATTTAAATCAGATTTGCTAATTATTGGAAACTCAAGTAAAATGTTTCTTGATGAAAGAGTCACACTACACATTAATTTTAGCCTTTAGATTTTACCTGTGAATTTCAAAAAGCCTGCAATCAATTCTACCTATGTCACAGGTGATCAAAACTCCCCTACTGCCAAGCAGGTTCGTAAGAATGGTATTGTGTTAGATATAAGCTCCATATTGGAAGTCTAGACTTCAGGACATATATATGGATGAGAAATTTGGGGACCAACTGGGTTTGCTGAAATAAAGGTAACAGGTTTGGAAAACAAAAAATATATTTGGGAAACATCACTGGCATAATTCAGAGACATTAGTTGATTCCTGAAATTTGCTTCTCTCTGCAGTGAACTTTTCCTCCCTCATTTGACTGACAGTGGGGGGTTGATGTGATGTGTGCTTGAAGTACTAGAAGGTGGGAAAGTCAGCAATTTAGTTGCATATGGGGTTGAGAACAACATGGGGCTCCTCACACTCCCTGCTAGCTGCCCTCTTTGTTGCAACCTAAATAGGTCACTGGACACTAAGGTTCCCAGGCTAAGACTAGCAGAGGAATATTTAGGAAGTTAGACAGTTTGAGTCTTTAGAAGAAACGGTAAAGAGTTTTGACTTTGATGTCGAACTTGGGACAAAAATTGACACTTTTAAAGAGTTCTATTTAAAGACCTATCTATTTGGATGTAGTCAAAAGTTTGAAAAAGATTTACTTATATCTACCCTGAGAGTGAGATGTAAAATACCCAGGCTAGGTTAAAGGGGAAGAAGATTAGATTTTAATCCATTTTCGAGCTTTTCATGATAGGATATTGTTAAAAGTGTAATTTGCTAAAGCAATATTTTCCTGATTGGAAGGAAATTTTCCAAGTGGAAATGAGGAGTAAGATAGACAGGAAGGGCATTTTAAAATCAAACCGCACAAAATAAGTATAGAAAGTTACATAAGAAAGAAAGCAAAGATCCTCTTTCCAAAAATTGCAGAGTCATTTAAACAGAGTAGCTTATGTCTGTCACCCAGAACCCATGGCCATTTTTGTTGGTTTTCTTTCTCTCCCTCTCCAACTTACCGGGACTATAAAAGAGGCAAATTTGTGCCATCTGCCTGGTAACTCTTAAGCAAGCCCTTATAGGCTCGTCCAGAAGACCAAATGCTAAATATTAAAGCTACTAGAATCAGAGAAATTGCCAAGAGTTAAAGAAAAGGAAAGAAAGAAAGAAGAAAGAAAGAAAGAAAGAAAGAAAGAAAGAAAGAAAGAAAGAAAAAGAAAGAAAGAAGGAAGGAAGGAAGGAAGGAAGGAAGGAAGGAAGGAAGGAAGGAAGGAAGGAAGGAAGGAGAGAGAGAGAGAGAGAGAAAGAAAGAAAGAAAGAAAGAAGAGAAAGAAAGAAAGAAAGAAGAAAGAAAGAAAGAAAGAAGAAAGAGAAAGAAAGAAGGAAGGAAGGAAGGAGGAAGGAAGGAAGGAAGGAAGGAAGGAAGGAAGGAAGGAGAGAGAGAGAGAGAGAGAAAGAAAGAAAGAAAGAAAGAAAGAAAGAGAAAGAAAGAAAGAAAGAAAGAAAGAAAGACAGACAAAAACTGAGTGGCAAAATAACCTTCAAGACAGCAGTCCCTTAAAGGGTCCTGGTCAATACTAAAACCATCATCCAAAGTGGAGTCATTACAGCCAACACCAGGATCAAACTGTAGACAAATGTCAGAAGAAACACACAACATACTTTACCAAATGAAAAATCATCTGTTAGGGACAAGCCTTATGGACACTGAGTTTGCTCTTCCTGTTTTTTATAACTACTATTTAAGATTTATTTTTCATAGATAAAAAATTATGTTGGTGTCCCCAGTACAAATTTCTTAAGCCAGTGCCAATGGTTGTCTAGTGGATACTTCATTCATTAGCACTGAGACAGGAACTGCTCTCATATATCTGTGAGATCAGCATTTTCCCATTGATCCTCATTTAGGGTGATCATATAACTTATGACTTGGGTCATTTTTTAGAGTGAAAGTTAGTGTTGACAATAATTATTTTGAGAACACAGGTGTAAACAAGGCAAACCAGGCAAATTGTGTCATCTCTCTTAAGCCAGGTGCCTTCTAACTGTGTCTTATCTTCTGAGGTTATTATGGATAAGATTAATGTACAAATATGTATGTATAGACACATGTAAACATAAGTACATAGATTTATACATATGTGTATACAAACAAGTCAGTAGAATGTTATTACTTTTTAACAAATTTCACACATCTAATTTTTAAAAGATTTGTTTGACAAATATTTATTCATACCTATGATATATCTGGCACTGCTTTTGTCAATGGGGTATTATGTAGACAAAACATACAGGAATACCTGATGTCACAGGACTTAAATTCTTGTAAAACGCTACAAAAAATGTTTTTAAATTAACACAACCAAGAAAATTATGTAATAATTACAATCAAATCAGTGTTACATAAAAAAATAAAAGAGAACAGGAAAGAAAAAGTGGGTATGTTGAGACAGTATCATGTTGATCGGTTAGAGTCGACTTCACCAAAAAGAGGACCATTGAGTGAATAATGGAAGAAGAATAGGGAGTGAATCAGGCAAATATCTGGGCAAGAGCATTTAAAGTAAAGGCAATAGCTTCATATCTACAATAATAATATCATGGCCGGGCGCGGTGGCTCACACCTGTAATCCCAGCACTTTGGGAGGCCTAGGCGGGTGTATCACGAGGTCAGGATATCGAGACCATCCTGGCTAATGCAGTGAAACCCCATCTCTATTAAAAGCAAAAAAAAAAAGAAAAGAAAAGGAAAGAAAAAAATTCGCCGGGCGTGGTGGCAGGCGCCTGTAGTCTCAGCTACTCAGGAGGGGAATGGCATAAACCCGGGAGGCGGAGCTTGCAGTGAGCCGAGATTGCCCCACTGCACTCCAGCCTGGGCGACAGAGCGAGACTCTGTCATAATAATAATAATAATAATAATAATAATAATAGCTACCACTTCTTGAGTGTTTGTTATACACAATACTTAATAAATGAGCTATAATGCTTACCATAATCCTGCCAACTAAACATTAGTCTCACTATTTTACAGGTGAGGAAATCATGTGGTATAATTTGGATCCAAATGCCACCTCAGTCCTTGTTCTTCCTGTCACATTTAGTGGCAATGCAGGGGCAGGTATAGAAATCTACAGAGGAGACACTTTTCTGGTGACAGAAGACAGGGCATCCTTCAGTGCCCTGGCATCATTGTCAAGCCTGGTTTAGGACTTCTTTCTGGATCATTCCAGATATGCACAGCTCTCTCTCTCTGACTGCAAGTACTGGCACCCAATCTACCAATAGTAAACGATGACAAAGAAGCCCATTCTGTCAGTGCCATATAGAGAGGTGGGGAGCTAGATACATGCTTCCGCGGAATATTTGCAATGTAATAGCTCACACCCCTTTCCAAAATAGACACAAAGTTTTTGTGTTTGTGTCCATCTGAAGTGAGTACCTGTGCTCTCTTACTCTGCCAGTTCCCTGGCTCTGTACACCCAAGGGGGTCTTACTGTCAGGAAGAACTCACTTCAGCTACTACCTCAGTCTCAGCCCTGCTGGCCCCAAGTCTAATAAACTAGTATGCAGGGACATGTGACATAAAGTTGGAAAGTCATGTGGCTTTTACAGGGCCATTTCCTTTACCACAGCAACCGTCCAGATAATGTTGTAAGGGTCTGTTATTGAACAAACAAAATCTACTATAAGATGCCCTGTCCTCTAAAGATCCTATATATTCATGGCTAGTGAATAGAGAATTGTAAACCAATAACATTGTCACTTGGTGGGAAGGTGAAAACACTTTGGTTTCCTGGGGTTTAGTGCCTTTTCATAACACTTGTCTCAGAGTTATTAGTGGGAAGGAGATTTTATGGATCATTTTCTGTGGTACGTTAACTATTTGGGACCACTAGGATTCACTAAACCATTACTTTTTGTAATATGCTAAATGGAACCAAATAATTGCAGTTGACTCTGTTTATTTACTTTCAAAAGAATACCTGCCTAACTGCTTCACAGGGGGTAATGAAAATAACTGCCTTGGTTCTAAATAGTAATTGTGTTCTTATTGTGAAAGCTCAACAAGGACTATAAACTGCTACCTGAGTGCAGCAGCACACAGACTCTCCATGGGGACAGGAACAGAAAGAGTAGCGTCTGAAAACAGGACATTTATGGTGACTGGGAGAAGGGTCAGCAACTCTATCTGCTGTCATTTAGGATGGTTTTTCAGCAGAGCGGTGAGGCAGAAAGAACTCTGGACGAGGCACATGAGCAGCTGGAATTAGATACAGTTCTGCTATATCATATCAACAGTGTATTTCTGACTGAGCGCCGCAGCTCATGCCTGTAATCGCAGCAGTTTGGGTGGCCAAGATGGGTGGATCACCCGAGGTCAGCAGTTCAACACCAGACTGGCCAACGTGGTGAAACCCCACCTCTACTAAAAATACAAAAAATTAGCCAGACATGGTGGCAGGCACCTTCAATCTCAGCTACTCGAGAGGTTGAAGCAGAATTGCTTGAACCCATGAGGCAGAGATTGCAGTGAGACAAGACTGTGGCACTGCACTCCAGCCTGGGCATCAAGAGAGGAGCTCCCTCTCCAAACAAAAAACAAAAACAAAAACAAAACAATGTATTTCCAAAAAGCCATGAAGGTTGGACATAGGCCTCAGTTTCCTAATATATAAAATAATAAAATAATGAAGGGGTCATATTTTTCTGTGGAACAGAAATGGATAGCATAAATGGATGAGGTTATCTTCCTGAAGATCTCTTCCCCCTCTAAAGTTTTATAGTTTGTTCCTCCAATTCCGCATTTATTGGTACTTGGCAAAGCCATTCACACCACTGTGTGAAATAGGTTCTATTATCACCATTTCGCAAAAGAGAAGACTAAAGGGCAAAGCTAAGTTATGGGTGGGGAGGGACACCCTCCTTTCCCTTCACAAAGGGAAACAGACTATCGCCTTTTTGTAAACAGACTCACATTAATTTCTGGAGCCTCTCTTACCTACTAGGAAGAGAGAAGTGTTTCTACTTATTGGTGGATTAGAAAAAAACAAAAACAAATAGAGGGCATGTTCAGCTCAGTCTTTCCTCTTATTTGGAACCAGGCAGTTGACTCAAAGATTCGGATTGACTCTTCATCCTTCGGTAAATGTGGACTGTAGTTGTCCAGTCGTATCAGTGACTGGACGGGTTAATCTATCTAGTTTGGGGATCAAGTACTCAAAAGTCTATTGTGGGCATATATCAAAACCATGTCCCCGATCCAGTTTTGTCTTTTGTTTATCAGTTAGTTTTGTTTTTCACTGAAGTATAAATCACACATAGTAAAGGGCAGAAATCTTTATAGGTCAAAAAGCTTTTTACATATGTACACATTCATGTAACTGCTGCCCAGGTCATGGTATGGAGCATTTCTAGAAGAAAGTGTTCATTTATTTCGTTTTCTTAATTTATCCCAGCAATTTTTTTATTTATTTTTCAGTGTGTAGGCTCTATGTGTTTGATTTTTCTGATGCTACTATAATTGGCATATTTTTATTTTTTAATTGTTTGTTGCTAGTATACAGGAGTACTGTTGATATTTGCATATTAACTTTGAATCCTGCAAGCTGCTAAATGTACTTATTAATTCTATTTTTTTATAAATGTCTTTGAATGTTCTATGTATACTCACAAGTCTATTCCTAGGTCTACTTCTTATTCGGATCTAAATTTGGGAAGGAAATACATTGACTGGCCCACTAACATCCTGGAGGTCCTGAGTTCAAGGTCACAGACTTAGCAAGGACAAATGAGGAATTCGTATGCGGGCACTCCCTGTTAGGCAGCACTGTGCACGCATGCAGCAGCCCTACCCAACTAGTGGAGCAGTCCCATTACAGACAGCAGGACATTCATTAGCAAAAATCATTAGCTTAATTAATGCTTGTTCTGAGTTCTTAGTAATATTGTGCCCGTTTGAATGTTCAGAATTAAGAAATATTGAAAGAATGTTTAGCTCAATAAAGTACCTTTGTTGATGCCTGTTTGATTTCGTTAATGCAACCCCATCACTACGCACGTAGGTCCGGTGGTACCTTTCCAAATCTAAATTATTGGCATTAACTTCAAATTAAAGAACGGACACGACAAACATGATTCTATCTCCTCATAAAGCAAGGAAGCATTCGGGGAAACAATGGTAAACGTGACTCCACCTGGAGAAAATATTCTTCTGATTTTTCGACATTTGTAGCTCTCCACTGATTATTTTTGCCTGACAGAATTATATATTCAATGCTTAATTTGATACAATCTCAATTCAGATCAAAATAGAAAGGGCTGTAATTATTTTATATTGTTAAAATATCGAGCAAAGAAAATGAAGTTCGTATTCCTTTAAATTGCCTGATTCTTAGATTTACTGAAGGAAGATTAATCAGGTCATTTTTTAAATGATGACCTCAAAGGGATAAAGTGCCCTCAATTTTGCTTGAAGGCCTGGCTGCTAAAGTTTCTTTATGCTCTTCCAGGGAGAATTTGAGATAAGATTCAGAACTGTCTAGCCTTGCCTGTGCCCAAGTCTAGGACCTGGGAATTGTTTCTTCTGACACTATATTTTACTCTTTCCCTAAAGGGTTATCTCTGCTCACATCATAGAAAAATAAACAAATCCATTATTTTCTATTCAGTTTATTAAAATGTAAATTAACTCCTATGTAGGATAGAAGAGAAGAAAGAAAAGCTCATTTAATCAAGCACATGTTATTATCACTGTTATTATTAGTTGAATTTCTATTGCTTAACCCCACCTGGGCTTTATATATGCAAGCAATACAGACACTTTTCTAAATGCATCCTTCCAATCTATTGTTAAAACAGAAATTTCTCATGTGCGTGACACATAAACAGCAGGCTCTTCGCAAATTGACAATAATGTATGGTAGATCTTGATTCTCTGAAAATACAATTGCATTTAGCTGATTCATATTTCAAAAAATCATGGTGTATCTGGAAAACAAATAAGGGCAATCACAAGGGTGTTAAAGTGATGCTGAGGATCAGTCAGTAACAGTTGAATTGTGGGGTTCTTTGTTTCTTTAAGAGAGAAAACAAGGGCTGCTTGCTGTGTGCCTTTGCTGTTATTATTGATCTGGCTCAAAACAGTGTTGTGGAGTTATAAACCACTCCCCCTGAAGTAACTAATCTTTGCATGTCTGCAGGAGGCATTTGGCAGGTAATCATAGAGACAGAGTATGCCACAGAGAGCTGACTGCTTTAGCCAGTGTGGAAGTTAGACTGTTTTAAGAATCCATCAGGAACCAATTCCTTACTCAACAACCTGCTGGGTCAGAATCCTTGCCAAGCCTATTCCTCTTGGCCTCTCCCACACTCTAAGAAGGCAGATCTATGCTCATAGGACCACCTCTATTTATTTATGGGTGACAGGAAGGATGCTTTCCTTTAGCTATGTAAGGAAGCTTCAAAGTTTATGCTATTACGGACAAGCAATGGTATGCCCTTTCTGAGTATCTCTATTTTCATGCTGCAGTGATTTAGGCTGAGCTAATAACACAAAGGGAATAATACAGAGCGAAATACAAGAGCTGTTGTAAAAACTCTACTTATTTCTGGCCTGTTTCATTAGGGTCTAACGTAACATCTTCTGCTAACCAATACAAGGTCTTGCTTATCACAAAAACAAAACCATCAATGTTATATGGCATTAACATTATAAATCTACTTTTATGATTGACTCCTGATGAATGCAACAAAATACCTATAACTTGACAAAATGTTGCACTTAAAAAGTCTATTTTGGGACATATTACAGAGTATCCTTCAGCCATTTTCCTGGAATTAATATGCCAAGTAAATGAAATGGAAGCATGGAACAGAAGCTGCCATGTTCTGAACAGACTTTGTGATTTAAATATAGACCATAAGGTTTACTACTGTATCAGCAACACATGGGAATAAGATATACTGTGGATTTTTGACTGGGCTTGGTGGCTTACGCCTGTAATCCCATCACTTTGGGAGGCCGAGGTGGGTGGATCACCTGAGGTCAGGAGTTTGAGACCAGCCTGACCAACAAGGAGAAACTCTGTCTCTACTAAAATACAAAATTTGCTGGGCATGGTGGTGCATGCCTGTAATCCCAGCTACTAGGGAGGCTGAGGCAGGAGAATCGCTTGAACCTGGGAGGTGGAGGTTGTAGTGAGTTGATATCATGCCATTGCACTTCAGCTTGGGCAACAAGAGTAAAACTCCATCACAAAAAAAAAGAAAAAAGAAAAAAGAAAAAGAAAAAGATAACACTGCGAATTGTTGTTTAAGGTTCATTTCTTCAGGGCACTATTAGTTGGTACTTTATGTAGACTTATCAACCCAGTTAAATGATGACACTCTGTCCCAGTGTTGTAATTGTGAAGATTTCTTGAATGTTACCTTTTATGTGGTGTCTCCCAATAGCATCTCTTCAAAGAGTCAAATTTAGAATTCCTAAGGACCTAATAAAAACTCATGGCTAGTGAAACTTTAGTCAATATCTATCCCAGAATTTAGGAAGGTTAATGTTGTCAAGAGCACACAGGCAAGGAGGTCGCAGTAACATCTGTTGATAAAACAAATGTAGGGTCCAGACTTCATGCAAATCTATTTGGATATGTCAGCCACTCTGCTCAGGTTGTAAAGGGCATATTTACAGAAACAAGAATGACAAATACAGATTCTACAATAAAAAGGATCACCTTGAGAGGTCACAGTCTGAGCAAAATCTATTAAAATTACATTCAGGAATGAAGTATCAGCACTGCACTATGGATAGTAAAGTTGTCTCTCATGGGGTATGTGTTAATAATTTTCAAATAGCTACACATACGTATATGAAGACTGAACAAATAAATGAACAGCAGGTGTTAGAAGCCAGCATTTTATCACTGTTGGGTTGGGAGGTTACAAATAAGCAAAAGGAGAAAGCTAGAATAAACCATGTGGTACAGAAAAAAGGTTGTTGCAAAACATCAGCATGAATTTAAATTTTGTTTAGTATATAAACTGATAAACTTATACGGAAATGATTACAGATACATGTTTACATGTGGTCTGGCGTACATGTATTACCTAGTTCTTTTCATGGAATCAACAACACTCCGATAGCAGTAAGCACACCCAATGCCCAGATCTTGGTTTCTAACACAATTCTTCAATAAAAGGGATCGGGACTTTTTGGAGAAAAAAAAATCATGTGTGGTGCAGGTGAAGGAAATATACAAGATGAGTCTAGAGCACTTTGTAGTGCCAGAAAGTGAAGAAGTGCTCAAAAAAACAAAACAATGGAGGCCAGGCACCATGGCTCATGCCTGTAATTCCAGCACTTTGGGAGGCTGAGGTGGGCAGATCACTTGAGGTCAGGAGTTTGAGACCAGCCTGGCCAACATGGTGAAACTCCGTCTCTACTAAAAGTACAAAAATTAGCCAGAAATCACTTGAATCTGGGAGGCAGGCAGAGGATGCAGTGAGCCGAGATTGTGCCACTGCACTCCAGCCTGGGCAACAGAGAAAGACTCCATCTCAAGTAATAATAATAATAATAATAATAATAAAAACAACAACAATAACAATTTAAAAAATGGAGATATGTCAAAGGCACACAAGAGCCAACTAAAAGCCTGCCAACCATCAGAGCCAGAAAAAATCAAGTAACAAAATAAAAAGGATGATAGCGGATTATAATCCAATGTATAAAATAAACACTCATGCTGATATAAATAAATGATTAAGTAAAAAACAAATGAGAGGCCGGGAGCAGTGGCTCAAGCCTGTAATCCCAGCACTTTGGGAGGCCGAGACTGGTGGATCACGAGGTCAGGAGATCGAGACCATCCTGGCTAACACGGTGAAACCCCGTCTCTACTAAAAAAATACAAAAAACTAGCCGGGCGAGGTGGTGGGCACCTGTAGTCCCAGCTACTCGGGAGGCTGAGGCAGGAGAATGGCGTAAACCCAGGAGGCGGAGCTTGCAGCGAGCTGAGATCCGGCCACTGCACTCCAGTCTGGGTGACAGAGCGAGACTTCGTCTCAAAAACAAACAAACAAAAAAACAAATGAGAGATTAGAGACAAATCTGTACAGAAGAATTTCAAATAATTTATGTAGATACTCTGTTCTCAACAAGTTGAAACATAACTCCCCATTCTTTAAGTGGGTCGTACACTGAGTGACTAGCTTTCAAAGAGCATAGCACTTTTTTTTTTTAAAAAAAAAAAGGCATAAAAAGTAAGTTTATGGTAAGTCTGGTAAACACCACCTTAGCCGAGTGATCAGTGTTAACATCATGAGTGATAAATTGATTATATATACTTGAGAATGTCGCTTTATCTTTTGGCCTTCCTCTCCCTAATCCTAACTGAACTATGAGAAATAAGCTAGCCAAAGTCAAACTTAGGGACATTCTACAAAATACCTGACCAGTACCTCTATAAACTCTCAAAGATATCAAAAACAAGGAAAGGTTGAGGACTGTCACAGCCCAGGGAAGCCTAAGGAAACAAGGAAAATAAATGAAATGTGATGTCCTGGATAGAATTCTGGGAGAGAAAAAGGAAAAAAAAAAAAAAAAAAAAGATGAAATCCGAAAAAAATAGAGTTTAGTTAATAATAATGTATTAATGTTGGTTCATTAACTATGACAAATGTTATGTGGCAATATAGGATATTAATAATAGGGAAAGCTAGATGTGGGATATAAAACAACTCTGTGCTATCTTGGCAACTTTTCTTTAACAGTATTCTAAAATGCAAATGTTAGTTTTAAAAATATGTCCAACAACTAGTCTAACATCTGACCCAGTATCAGGTAATAAGTGATAATGTGATTAAATGCTTGCTCTGTGATAGGAGCTCCATTAGGTGCTTTACATGTGCCATTCTATTCATTTCACAAGGACTTATGAAATAGGTGATAGGACTAACCTCAACTTATCGATGAACAATCTAAAGACTAGTGGGTCAAATAACTTGTCCAAGATCACACAGCAGGATGTGGATGTGGCAGTCACTAGATTAACACCCAGCCTGCCTGACTCTGCAACTCTCACTCTTAAGTATGAGGTACTTCTGTCTCTTGCTTAGTTACTGTCCAGGAGTAACATTATACTCAGCAAGCTAATGGGAAGATGTGATATTTGTTGCAATATTAATAAATGTTTGTGTGTGCAAAATAAAGTTTGTCCCTGATTGCAGACCATATGTAATCTATAAAGAGACTTTCCACAACATTGTATCACATGTAATGTTGCTGTGATTTATTTCACATGAATGATGTTAATATAGAGACAGAATTTTTGCATAGCTCTTTATATAGATGCTTTGTTCATCACTGCATAGAGAAGGTTAAAAATCAACAGGCAAAACTAATTTGGAAAGACGCTCACCACTAAAAGTCAGTATTATAGATTCTACAACCCTCAGACCAACACAGTCACAATGAACTATTAACTGATTCCCTAAGGGTTTGTCTGAGTTCCCAGACTGTTACGTGGTCACTTCTGAACATAATCGTTGTTCATGCACTTAAAAAGCTTCAAGTGCACCTTCTCTTCTAGGGGTAAATACACAAAAACGGTTAACTAAGACTCTAATTAAATGAGCGGCCCTTGAGGCAGGCATACAGTCACGGTTGTTGATATTAGTTTAGAGCCCAAATAATAATAACAAACTTTAAAGAAGCTCTAAGGTGCCACAAGGAATTATCTCAGAGAAGCAGCGCCTATGCCTACAAGGCTTCTCATTAAGGTTGGCTATAACATTGGGGTTAGGTCTTTGCAAACAGACCTTGCACAAGCTTACCAAAACACACTCATCAGAAATGTGATTGAGGAACATATGGAGTTTAGCATCTCTAGGCCAATATTTCTGTTGACTGTGGAACTTTTTTAGTGCTTTGGGGAACTTGGCTTTCTAGAAAGTCACGTGTTATTATTCCCTTTTTGGATGATGTCTTCATCATGGGATTCAGTCCTACCAAAATACTAATTGGGCAACATATCAAGATTCTCCCTGATGGTTTCTAGTTATTTTGAGATGAGAATACATGAGACAAACACAAATGTGGTCAGGTGCTTATTTGTCTACACTTATTCTATGTTCGTTTTTGTGCCAAAAGTAGATTATTTTCTAATATTACAAGAAAAACATCTTCAACTAGAGCTTGGAATTTAGATGAAATAGGATTGGTCCCTCTACCCCCTCAATGTATGTATTTGATTCTCAAAAGCGCATAAACAAGGAGCCAATTCTAGAGAGAAGGAGGGAGACAGAAATCTTAACATACTGCTAACCACTTGGTTTTTCTAACCAAAACTAAGAAAACAGAAAAAATAGACCATAGTTAGTCATACATAACCAAGGCTAGATTGAAGGAATGAGCAATGGATACCTTTACCTCAACGTAAAGGAAGAAGTCTGGACTAATGTACGAGATTTATACCAAAGCTTGTGTTAGTCAAGTGCGGTCCTGGTTCTGGGTACAAAATGCAGTGGTAGTACAGCAGAACTCTCTCACCATGTGTGTGCATGCACGTGGGTTTGCACATGCTTTGGGTTGAATACCAGAACGTGTACATTCAGAGGACCCTATTATTTTGGGGCCTGTTGGTTTGTAGCATCCTCCAACTGAACTGAACACTGAAAGAGGCAACCTTCTCAATAAGAGGACATGCTAAGCTGCGAGTGAGGTTCGAAATGTGGCTTTGGGGCTGGGCGTGGTGGCTCATGCCTGTAATCCCAGCACTTTGGGAGGCTTAGGCAGGCAGATCACAAGGTCAAGAGTTCAAGACCAGCCTGGCCAACATAGTGAAACCCCATCTCTACCAAATAAACAAAAATTAGCTGGCTGTAGTGGCACATGCCTATAGTCCCAGCTGTGTGGGAGGCTGAGGCAGGAGAATCCCTTGAACCCAGGAGGTGGAGGTTGCAGTGAGCTAATATCGGCCACTGCACTCCAGCTTGGGCAATAGACTGAGACTTCATCTCAAAACAAAAACAAAAACAAAAACAAAAACAAAAAGAAATGTGGCTTTGATTCCATGCTCTGATTTCTCTCATCCAAGTACTAACCAGGCCTGACTCTGTCTAGCTCCTGAGATTAGATGAGCTCAGGAGCATTCAGGGTGGTATGGCCCCTGAACTAATTTCTTACATAGCTAGACACAAAAACAAAAATGCAGCAGCAGAGATTAATACGGCCTTCAACAAGGGACAAGAAAGTCATTGCAGAGACTAGTTTGCTGAAAAATGGGCACTAGTATACCAAGATAGGTGTATTAATTCTGTATATGCTCAGAAATAGTTAAGAAAGAAAAGCCAGGGAAAAGATTGATGAGTATGATACTGCCTCACTAATTAAATATGACAGATTCTTCTATGGGCTAGGTCAACAGGAAAACCATTAACAGAAGCTTCTCTAAGTACAAACCTGGCATTGATTTTTCAGTAGTGCCCCCTGAAAGCTCACAGAATCTAAAGTGAAGGCAGAAATGATTTCCTTTTGCCTCAGCAACTGCTGAGTCATAGTCACCAGGTATGTCTGCAAATGCTAATGTAAACTGAAACAGCATACAAAATTCCTTGCTGGATTGTTTTCAGACTGTATTCATCAAGGAGGAAAAGCCTGTTTTGTGTGCCAAGGGATGTTGCAGTTTAGTGGGCTTCCATGGTCCCTGGCTTCCCGTAGTGGAATGCTATGGTGGTACAAGTTATAGAAGCCCAGTGTAGCTTATGATGTTAAGGGAAAGGATAGCTGAGGGCTAGTGTGCTAACAGAAATGCAGCACAGCACTTCCCCTATTCCTGCCGCCAACTGCAAAACCTTCTTCGTATTGTCAGAGTAGACTTTGATATCAGCACACTTTGCTTATTTTCACGCAGTAATAAGTTATTTAGACAATTGTCTTTCATATTATCTCAGTTATTCTCAGAGTGAATGACTGACAACTCTGCAATAGGATGACGATCTAAGTGAAGCATGATTATTATTGATGGTGACAATACATTTAAGAATTGTCAAAAGAAAACCCAATATGATGACTATAAGGTATCACTCAAGATTATTGAATAAAAGCTGTAATACAAAATGAGGTGTCTATTTAGTATATTAGTCAAATTCAGAGCTCTTAATAGCTGTGGAAATAAAATAAGCTGTGTATAAACGGAAAAAATGAAAGGGAAAAGTTCAGATTATTATTTTAGTCTGAAACAGTGAGATGTTCTTCAAGTCCCTTAAATGTAGAAAAAAAAAATTATGTTCCACATTAAGGTTGTGAATTGAGTTTGGGTGGAAGGGAATCGTTGAATGCTCATGTCCATTCAGTTCTTTGGTGAGATGAAAATGTCAGCACCTGATATAATAGGAATTTTTACTTGCTTTTAGAATAAAATTAAAATGAGAATGCCAGTTCATCCTTTGAAGTTATTCAAGAGAATAAGAATTTAATACCGCAGTGATTGCATTTCTATTTGGAAAAGTGCCTACTTAGCTGTTCATGGAGTATGTTTCATATGTTTAACTCTGTGCTATTTGTATATAATAGAGTCAAGCTTTGTGGGTCCGACTATAAATACAAGGATTTAAGAAAGGCTGCAGTCACTGTGGCATCCCAGGGAAGATTTGTGGAGGAGGCTGGGCATAAGATGGCTATTAAGCAAGAATAAGACACAGAGTAGAGAAGAGAAGAAGGGGGAAGGGGCTGCTAAGTAGCAATGGAATTGATAGTGGTGCAAACAGAGAGGAGACACCGAGTGTGGAGGGGGCAGGGCAGATCCAATCCTTTGTGAACTTGGTTAATAAAGAGTTACTCTGGGCTTCTATAACTTGTACCACCATAACGTTCCACTGCAGGAAGCCAGGGAATAATAACAGATATTTATTGAACTTTAACAAATCAGAGGGCTTTAGATTTGAAGCAATAAGTCAAAAGGAGCCCCTGTAGACTTTCAGCATAGACAGACTCAGTAGACTATCATTTCTTTGAAGGTCTTATCTACTAGATGGTGTTCAGTACACAGTGACTATTTTAAACATACATAAGCTCACAAGTCCTACTGTAAGCCATAGACATGCAAGAGGCCCTGAGAAGGATGTGTGAACCGTAGAGGCAAAGAAAGCAATGTTAACACTCTGATTAGCTGCGGCTTGGGCCCCAAACCAAATACAGAATTCAAACAGGATACGATAGACCACATAGAGGACTTGTTGGAACTGAGCTTGTTAGATGCCAGTAACTTCAACCCTGCTCCGTCTTTTCCATGCCAGTCTTAGGAACTTTTGAGCTTGGATTATATCACCATGGGAAAAGCCAATTCATAGCATACCTGACACAGCCCAATGAAATGGAGCCATTATAGTTTGTGGTAAAAATATATTAGCATTTATCTAATATTTGACCTGTTGGAGATTAGGAATATGGGAAGTTTTTATTTTGCCTGTTTGCACACAAATATTTCTAGCATTGCATAACATGATCATTTCCTTGGTATGAATCATTTGCAGTAAATTTGTTCAATCAAGATGTTTCTTTAGACTCTTGATCCATATTGGAAAATTGCCCTCCAGGAAAAGTTGTACAATGTATTTTACCATTAGCTGCATATCTGAGCGCCCATTTTACCACATCCTGACCAGCAGTAAATACTATCATTTTGTAAAATATATGCCAGTTTGACAAGTGCAAAATTATTCTTCTTGTTTTCTTTAGTTACTAGGGGAAGTAAACCATTTTCTTTTGGGGCAATTGTATATTCCTATTTGTGACCTCATTGTTTTAAAATTATAATGATAACATTGTAATATTTTTAAGTTGTTATAATTTTTTCACTTTTATTAATTTCCTGTAAATAAACACAAAATTTGAGTCTGATTCACCAAGTACATCATTGTGCTGTATCTTTAGAAGAGAGATTTCTTGGCAGGGAAGAAGCTGGAAGCAGCGTTTTTGAATGTTTGCCATAGCACACAGACCCTAAATTTCATGAGAAGGCCAAGTCGTGTGCAGGCAGCAATCCCAGAGACTAGGAAGCTGGCTTAATATCCCTATCCCTTACTTTCCATATATGGCTTAGTTCCTTTGTTTACGCTGTCCAAAGAACATTTTAGGAATATCTCCCCCAAGTGAGTTGATTGAAACATTTAATTTCATTATTAGTTGGCCAAATATGAAACATTTGACAGCCTCTTGTGATTTTCCAATTTTTTTAAAAAATTAAAAGTGAAAAAGTATTACAAAGAAACAGGCACAGTGAAGTAAAAGCATTCCTGAATTCATATGGATTATCTAGAGGCAGAACCTGGGACATGAGAGAGACTGAAAGAGGCTGGGTCTGGGCAGTGGGCTACCAAGTTCTGCTGCAGAAGAGTAGTCCTGAAGCAGAAACTTACCCAAGGAGTACTGCCTGGACTGCTGTACTGCACATCTCCAGAGGGCACCATCCACAGAGAACATGATGATAATGGTGCCCTTGGGGCTCTGCAGTGTGGAAGGCCTTCCTGAAACCAGGAAGAGGGACAGGCAAATAAGTTCAGCAAGAAAGGGAAAACCCAGGTTGGGACCTTGGAAACAGGCAGTAAAGGAAAAGTCATGCAGACACCAGTAACCTGAGGGTACCCAGAGAGTGCAACCTTTCAATGGACAGGCCCCAGGGCAGGACATCACTCTTTAGGAAAAGCATTATTCAGAACAAGCTTTTACTTAGTGGTGGTATCACAGAAACTACCAAGAAACGGACTCGGGCACAAAAATATACAGAGTCAGGTACTGGAACTGGGTTCAAAGTGGGACTGTGTCTCAGCATCAAATCAGAAGAGTTGCCAATACTGGAGAAAAGGAAAAGCCAGGAGGTCAAGGCTAGGAGCAAAGGTGACTTTTGGTGAGTGTAGAGATGGAGCTGATACTTTTGGTGACCAGCCTAGATCACCTTATCAACTAGAACACTCACAGCACAGTTGATGGAGTGTTGCTAAAGTCAACCCACAGCTGGCATCTTCTGTACAGAATTGCTCTCAGACGAAGAGGAAATGCATCATCAGGAAGACTCTCTTCCCCCATTCTTTGCCCCATGCCAGAACTCAACCAATGACTGACACTGGAGTTCAAAAGGTTGGACCCCTTGTTAAGTCTCAGTCAATCTGTGTTTCAGAGGATTCCTTGGAATCAGATTGCAGCTTCTCTCCAGCTGAGACATTGCTTAACTTACTCCCTAGTCCTAGCCTACTTCTTTCCTCTCCTCTTGACAGCACACCTCAACAAATCATTTGCAAAGAAATCTCTGCCTCTGGCTCTGCTTCTTGAGAACTCAATTCAAGAAAGAATGGATGGCCTAGATTCTACTACACCATAATGCTCGGGCTCAAGATACTAACACTCTTTCCAACTCTCCCACTCCACATCCAAACTGCTTGTGAGATATATTAGTCCATTCTTAAGCTGCTACAGAGACATACCCAAGACTAGGTAATTTGTAAAGAAGAAGAGGTTTGATGGATTTACAGTTCCACATGGCTAAGGAGGCCTCACAATCATGGCAGAAGGTGAAGGAGGAGCAAAGGCACATCTTACATGGACACAGGCAAGAGAGCATGTGCAGGGGAACTGCCCTTTGCAAAACCGTCAGATCTCCTGAGGCTTCTTCACTATCACCAGAACAACATGGGAACAATCTGCCCCCATGATTCAATTACCTCCCACCGGGTCTCTTCCTGGACACATGGGGATTATGGGAGCTACAATTCAGGATGAAATTTGGGTGGGGACACAGACAAACCATATCATGAGGTATTTAAAAAATTATAAGCATTGTACTCTTTTAATGTATCTGTTAAAATGGAGATTTCTGGGCTCATCATAGACCTACACATAAAATAATCACCATTTTGGGGGCCCTGGGAAAGTTTCTTGAACTTTAAAAATTGAAAATGATGTTCTAGGACTTGGAGTAGGAAGAAGTTATTGACGGAAATCAAGTGGGTGAGCAAAGAAAGAGAAAAGGGGAACAGGAGCTGGGATTGATGGCTGAAGCAGAAGTTGAGACTGAATGTGTATTTAGCACGATGTGATATAAATAAGACACATCTCAATAGTGAATGCAGCTTTCCTAGGGAGGCATTCAGAGCTCAAAAAAACCTCCTAGAGTTTTATGTGGTCTTTGCTAATTTGTGTCACTTCACTGACCCTTAGGGTCCCTATTTATAAATGGGTACAGTGAAGTCTTCCACATTAACAACTCATTTGCATGTTATGTAGATAGACTGAAACAATGCGTTAGGTACTTTGTGTTAGGCAGGGATCTAGACCCGACATGGCGGCACCACTCGGCATAGCAGGCCCTTTGTTCGAGCAGGTCTTTTGTTCAAGACTTTCCTTCCTCTTTGAACACATCCTCAGACTTACATACGTCAGAGGTTCCAGCTGGGCAACCACACTCCCCCATCACCTGCAGCTCACCTGCATTCCACAAGTTCCTAAACAGCAGTTTCAGTTAACAGTTTCCAAAGACTCCTTCCTCGTGACCCTTACTCAACTCCTGCCCTAGTAGTTTCAAGACTCCCCCAGGCCCTGTTTGCACAAACAGCTTCCCTACCTCTCAGGCTATAAGAAGCCCCTACCCTTCTCCCTCAGTGCGACTTTCTAGGCCCACACCTTTGGACCGAGGAACCTCGCCCGCAAGTCCTAATAAAGGCTATTCTCACTGCCATTTGCCTTGTGTCTTCATTCCCGCTTGGCTCCAGCCTCAGTTTACCTTTACACTTTGAACCAGCTGGAAGAAACAGCATTACATAAATACAAATTATAGCACCATTAATACCTCCCTGGCTGAGTTTCAAAGCCACAGCCAAGTTTTGAAGCCTTACAATATTCATGAAGATATAATTAAGTTCAAGAGGCTGCAGATTTCATTTGTAAGATGTCAGTCAATAGGAAGGCTTTCTAATCTGATATCTAAATTGCTCTTAACTGTAAGCAGATAGCACCTATAAGACCTCTGCAACTGGAGAGTCATATTTGCTTTAAAAGCAAGACCCCCATAATGGATAATTTTTTCTCATTAAATTTGGCTAAATTTCAAAGGGAAAAAATTCCAATAAAGAGAAATTATTTACACAGGAATCCACGTGACTATGAGGTCTCATCATATATCACCAAGACTATGAAATGCTCTTGAACTGAGAGAAAATGAGGTTGTCAAGACAAAGGTCTCAAGCTTATGGTGATTTATTAGTGGGAAATAAGGCATCCTGGAACACAAAGGGCATATGAAGATGCAAATAATGATCCATCAGGTGCTTTCCTCCCCACCATCCACTCTATTACAGTAAGTACACTTTCTCTGCGACTGTTCAAAACCTGGCCAGACATAAGTTGGTGGGAAGCCTGTATGGAGAAAATACATTGGATTTGCATTCTGGTCTTAGTTTATTCATACTGACCAATACAGCTTTCAGTAATAAATTCTGAGGATAGAATAGAGAACCATATGTATGAATGAGGATCACAGGGGCAATTTTCTAAATATCGTATGAGGAAATGTACATGGTGTTTTTGTTCTGTGCCCATGCAGAAGACCATTTTTAGTTGGCCAAATGTGTAGAAGCATTTGATGGCTTCTTAAGATTTTCGGATATGTTTTAATTAACAGAGGAAAAGTATTAGAAGGAAACAGGCACAGAGAAGTAAAAGCATTCCTGACATCATAGAGTTTGTCTTCAGGCAGAACCTGAGACATGAGAGAGACTGGAAGAGGATGGGTCTAGGCAGTGGGCTGCCAGGTTCTGCTGTGGATGTCTGGTCCAGAGGCAGAAACTTTTACCCAAGGAGTACTGTCTGGACTGTACATCTCCAGTGATGTCATTAACAAAGAATATGATGATAATGGTGCCCTTGGAGTTCTGCAGTGTGGAAGCCCTTCCTGAAACTAGGAACAGGGACGGGCAAATAAGTTCAGCAAGAAAAGGAGAACCCAGGTTGGGACACTGGAAACAGGAAGCACTGGAAGAGTCATGCAGACACTAGCAACCTGAGGGTACCCAGAGTGGACATCCTTTCAGTGAGCAGGTCCCAGGGTGGGATTTCATTTATTTTCCTTATTATTTACTAAACTCCTTTTTTTTTTTTTTTCCAGATTTCATCATTTTTTGTTCCTTTTTCTGTCCCAGAATTCTACCCAGGATATCACACTTTGTTTATTTTCCTTGTTTCTTTAGGCTTCTCTGGGCTGTGACAGGTCGTAAATCTTTCTGGGTCCAGGTTTTTCATCTTGTAAAATAAGAAAGGATTATCTAGCTAAGCTCCAACAGCTCCCACTTGGATTCTAAGTATGCCCAGGTCTTTATAGTAAAGGCCATCTATAGGCTACTTGGATTGTCACTGGGATCCTGGGGACAAGTAATGATGACTAAAGAGCCTACTCTTCTGGCCCCTGGTTTTTACCATCTCATTCTCCAAACCACGTATCGGGCTGATAATTAGAGTAAGATATAACTGTCATTTCTCTGCCACCGTTTGCTTCCTGGTAGAAATTACATTAGCAGTGAAATGGCTGAAAGGACAAGTAAGCCAAAGGAAGGAAGAAGAGAAAAGTAGCCTGAAGAACAAGGATTTTACAATCTTACAGTAATAATGTGTGATTTTCCTTAATTTATCTTCCTACACTAAAAGGAAGTAAATACTAGGGGAAAAAAAAAAGAATCAACACTGAGGATGTAGGCTTTTGTCTCTTGGTCCTTTAGGAGTTCATTCACATCCCAGGAGCCATTGTTTGCACCCTTATGAAGGAGAGTCTAAGAGTATCCATGTCAGTAATGGTCTCTTATCAGCCAGCCTGAGCCTTGTGCTAGCTGAATCCTACCAAATGACAACAGATGGCTCAGCATCTACATTTTCCCACATCACTACTAGGAAATGTGGTCAAATATATTTTTAACTACTTTCCTGATTATTGTCCCATATAATATTCACAGACAAGTATTCAAGTGTAACGAAGCATAGTTATCAATAAAAACCACTTTCTTTTAATTTGATAATCTAGAAAATAGATCCTACAACTAAGAAATGTAACAGGGATGGGGGAAAATACTCAGTACTCATGTTAGGAGGGAATCCACAAAAACGAGTAGGTGTATATTTGAGGCACAGCAGTCAGTGTCATGGGAATACCAGGAACTAACCCTCTGAGAGTTATATTATGGGTATATTAGATGGCAGGGTTGCCACGCTCATGGAATTGAAATAAAGAACGACTTTGAGGAGGATAAAATGCCCTAAAAAATTGATACAGAGTAATAGCTTTTAACTTTTTATGGTGGGCAGAATGGCCCCCTACAGATGTCCACACCCTAATCTCAGAAACCTGTGAAAGTTATGCTTCATGGCAAAGGAATTTTACATGTCTAATTAAGATTAAGTGCCTTAAAATAATGGGGTTAGTCTAGATGGTTCAAGTGGGCAAAATCCAAACCATATGGGCCATTAAAGTGAGAACTTTCTCTCCCTGGGATTAGAGAAACAGGGCACAAATTTAACTACTGGAAACACAGGAGGGACTGAGCCCATTGTTGCCAGAGAGGTCATGTGGAAAGCATGAAAAAGGATGTGGACAACCTACAGGAACAATCTCTAGGAACAACTGCTAGCTAACAGGCAGCAAAGAAATGAGGACTTCAGGACAAGAGCTGCTGGGGAAAATTCATGCAACAACTAAAATGGGCTTAGGATTGATTCATCCCCAGAGCCTTATGAGATGCTAAACAAGACTCAGTGGAGCCATGTTCTACTGAGACTTCTGACCTACATAACTGTTACATAACAAATGGGTGCTATTTTAAACTGCTAACATCATGATAATTTGTTAAGCCTGCAGGAGAAAACTAAAACAACTCTCATTGACAGATATATATGATGCATTACCCCCAGTCTTGTCCATGGAAAAGACAATGGGCTTTCACATTTCATGAAATCTACCATTATGATCAATACTGTAGTGGTCTAAGAGTACTTCCTCTGAGTATTTAAGAAATAAAGAGTGCTCATGTCCCTCAAATGATAACTGGATAGTGTACTGTATCCATACTAGTCCTATGATTCTTTTTGATTCCCAAACTATCACATGACAGTTTCACTCTGAAGGCCAATTTTTTTCAACCAATGAGCTGACCTTAAGGCCATTCTTCAAGGGCAACTGATGACAAGACTAGACTTTTTACTGCTACTTAGCACAAGCTCAAAGTCATCTTCAAAAATAAACATGTTGTCCGGGCATGGTGGCTCAAGCCTGTAATCCCAGCACTTTGGGAGGCCGAGAGGGGCGGATCACAAAGTCAGGAGATCGAGACCATCCTGGGTAACACAGTGAAACCCCGTCTCTACTGAAAAATACAAAACACTAACCGGGCGAGGTGGCGGGCGCCTGTAGTCCTAGATACTCGGGAGGCTGAGGCAGGAGAATGGCGTGAACTTGGGAGGCAGAGCTTGCAGTGAGCTGAGATCTGGCCACTGCACTCCAGCCTGGGCGACAGAGCGAGACTCCGTCTCAAATAAAAAAAAAAAAAAATTAAACATGTTTGGGATTAGAATATTTTTAAGGAAAACAGAACAAACTAGCATCTATTTGTATTCTGTTTGTCTCCTTTCAAACCTTATGAGGAAGATATAAAGGCCCTCATTCTACAAAGGATGAAATTGTCTTTGCTCCGAGACCCATACCTAGTAAGCAGCATACTAGAGATGGAAATTAACTCTGTCTGTTTCCTAAACAGGCATCTCTAGTCTTCCTGATAGCAACAAATGATATCCCTTGCTTATGACGGGTTTATAAATTTATTATCAGGGTTTTAAATCTATACATGTACACACCCTCCACATTCTCTATTATATGTATAGTGAAACAGTCTCTCTTATTTGCTTTGCACAATATCATTTTCCATTATTTCTTGTTTATTATCCATTTTTTTCTCTAGCTAGTAAAAATGTAAAAACACAATATTGTCTTGTTCTACAGAGATTTATTCTTTTTTCCCTAATGTGTTCTCTCAGGGCTGGTACAAACTCTTAGAGCCATGGCCGTGGTGCGACATAACTCTAAGAGGGCATGAAACAAGCACATTCCACCAAACAGTCCAGTATAGCTCATGGATCATTTCCAATAGTGACTGGAAATCCATTCCTGCTCCTCCTGCTGCCAGGGCAGCAGCCCATATCAGCTGCTCTTCTGAGACTCCTTCCCTGATGATACAAGCACACTACAGGGCGCTCTTGCACTCTCTGTCTTTCTGCATGAATCTGAACTTCACAATGAGCACATTTTGTATAGTATGTGCTTCCCTGTCCTATCAGTCTGCATCTCACAATTTGGCATGCTAGAATTTTAGCTTATCTTGCTGTTATATATGATTAGGTCCTGTGAGTCAATTGAATCATGTAAGTATGCCCCAACACCTCAACTAGACTATAAACTTCTGTGGGCGCAGATATCAATAGTCTTTTTCAGCCGATAGCATGTCCTTACACACTCACAAGTTAATTGTGATGTAATAGTATATAATGAACATCTGCTAGATTTACTTACATTTCACACCAAGTAGTGAATTGATTCTTCCCTTGTTGCAGTATATATGTATTAAGCCCTGTTAGTTTTCCTCAAAACATTAAGGAATTTAAAACAAAGCAGCATTATACATAAAGGTAACCAATAGACTGGGGATAACACCAGGCTGATGATGTATTGTTTAGACTTGCCAGAATTAAGAGAAGATAAGGGAAGGGCTACAGATATATTGGGAAGGGAAAAAGATTTTTTTAATCCAATACAAAATTGAAAAATTAGATTACAAGACTGGAGCAAAAATATCTCTATAACATGTAGGAGTTTGTTTTGTATAGGATAAAAGTCTATAATATAAAAAGACGTGATGGCAAATTTGATAAAGTAATGGGAGGGTGGGAAAATTTCCAATAGGTTTTCATTGTAATTTTACATTGTTCCCCTAGTAAAAACTCATTAAAAATACACCAAATCACTCCAGAAACTTTTCTCTTTAGATCCTGAGTAACTTTCCAAGATAAATCAAACAATTGTATCTAAGGCAACCAACAAAAATCCATTTAACAAGAAAAAAGAAAACCAATGTAGCATGAATCTTCACTATGTTTCCCTCCCAGCCAGCAGAATTAAAGGGAGGTCCAGGGTTCCTTGAGTTGTTCAGTCATAACCACACAGTCATCCTTTCTGCCATTCAAGAAACTTGCTACTGCTCCATTTGGTTAACTAGGTTCTTATAGTTTTACACATTTATTTTCCTCTGAAACTAGCAAAAAGCCTACTTAATTAACACTGGCATGTTAGACCTCTCTGTAAGAACTCTTGGGAAGTTTGAGAAATACAGGCAGTCCCTGACATACAATGGTTTGACTTACAATATACACATTCAGAAGAAACTGTACTTCAAGTACGTATAACCATTCTGTTTTTCACTTTCAGTACAGTATTCAATAAATTACATGAAATATTCAATACTTTAATCTAAAATAGGCTTTGTGTTAGATGATTTTGCCCAGCTGTGGGCTAATGTAAATGTTCTGAGCATATTTAGGGCAGTCTAGGCTAAGCTATGAGGCTATGATGTTTGGCAGGTTAGGTGTATTCAACACTTTTTTGATTTACAGTACTTTCAACTTATGATGGGCTTATCAGGATGTAATACCATCGTAAGTCAAGGAACATCTGTGATTTGTAGGAAACCACATAAAGTTATGTTTAGAAATTTAAAAAGGCTTGATTTGGGTGCCTTTCTATCTATATATCTTTGACCACTCCCTCTAAGGAACCCAAATTCTTGTTATTGCTTTCATGATGTCCTCTCTCTCATAACACCCTGCCTTAGTCAAGCAAGACAGATGTCTCAAGATCCTAACTGCTTGTGACCTCAATCCTCCACAAAACACACGAGCTTGTCCTTCAGATCCCTATCCTCCACTGTGGAATTTGCAGTAGCATTAAAGCTGGTAAGGTGCCCCATCTGAAATAGCACTTGAATTACAATAGGTAATAGGAGGTTTGAGGCAGTGAGAGATTCATGCCAGGGAACTTCTGAGGGATGCTCAACATCATCTCTTTTCCATTCATTCAGCTCTGTGTATCACACATTCACCTTTTCATTGTGGTTGTTGGGGAGGCAATAGAAAAACGGATCCCACACTCACAATCTTCAGGGAATCTATGATCTAAGAGAAAAGTTTGACAATGGCAACAAGGAAAACAGAGCCTCCTCAGGAGGAGATCAAAGATGTGCAGATGGTAACAGATGGTCCCAGGGTGTGGTAAGGTGGGGTTAGGCGGGTTCACACTAATGGCATTTACGTCAGATGGGCAGGTCAGGTTGGCCCATGCCACTGGCATAGCCTGCCCTATTGAGGATGAAGGATAACATGCCCATGGTAGTGTCTGTCCTCTGCAGGGTCATGGGTCCTTTCTCCTTAGGTAAGGATCAAATGAAGATCAAGACAAATTCCCAACTGCACCTAATCAATACAAATTTCCCCTGAGATGAATATCTTGAGAGCCTGTGCATAGATCTAACAACTGGAAAGGTGAAGAATTCAAAAGAACAGAAAGAAATACCAGGGGAACCTTATGACAAATATCACAAAGGAAAGGGCATATGGATCTAATTGTGATATGGAAGATAGAGATCATATATCATGATTAGATAAGTAAAATAGTATTGAATATATGTACATTATGTATGTATATATAAAGAGATAAAGAGTATTGTTAAGATAATATTACTATTTAATGTTTGTTTAGGAGGATCACATAATTTATTTCATGTTTCATTGGCACATTGCTTACATATGAGGCAACTGAGGCCCAGAGATGTTAATTTTCCTTTCCCAAAGCTACACATACCAAGGAGTAAAGCCAGAAATCAAATAAGAGTCTACTAATCCTAGCATACAGATCTAGGTCAGCAGTAACAGTTGTTGTGTCAGTGTGACTTTATGTGTATGTATTTTGTCAGTGTGTGTATGTGTGTGCGTATGGGCTTAGGGATAGTGCGTAACACTTTTATTTTAATTGCAGAGATGATTTAATTGACAATATTGTTCACATAGGAATTCTAAATCTAGAGAACAATATAAATGATTGCAATTACAGAAAATCCCATCTGGTTTTTGGCATATTAGAACTGCATAGAGAAGGTAGCTTCAAACTTTTGGTAACCGTGCGCTATAGACAGATGTGGCTAAAGAAAATATGTTTCATTTTTATGAGCAGCTGCCCCTGACCAAATAAACTGTGATGTATGAAAACACAGAGCAGGCAGCTATCCTACAATCTGCAGGGTGCCTCAAATCCATGCCTGTGGAAATACAGCCCCTTATAGTCCCACAAGCCTCAACAACTACCTGACCTCATGTCCACTGACCCTAAATCCCCCATCGAAATCTCTCTTCAAAAAGCTGGGTTTAAAAGTCATTTGCTTGTATTGCATCAAAGAAGAAACTAGGGAAAGTTGGGGGCGAGGTGGACTCGGTGGGTATATTGTGAACTACACACAGTGATGACTGAGTTGGATAGTCTTTTCCGGAAGCCTGGAGAAGAGCCCTATAGGATCAGCTACCTATTATTTAAGGGAAGTTTCCCAGCCCTCTGATGCACTTGCATAGCTTCATGCCTTGACTCCACTGTGATCCTTCCTCTCCACACCTGAAATGCACTTAGTCATCACGACCTTGGCTGACCTCAAAGATGCTATAGAAAATAGCCTTTACAAGCCATTTTTTGCTTTGCATAAAAATATATTAAGGAAAATGCTTAGGATACTACAAAGTGGTCTCTTATTGAAGGCTGTACAAGGAGGTTATCTCAGGACTCACTATCAGGAAGAGTTTCATTTCTGTGAAGCATTGTAAACAGTGGGTATATTTGTTTCTTTTGGACACTGTGGGTTCGAGGTGATATTTGCTGCCTACCTCTAGCCACAAAACATAATTTCATAACACCTATTTTGTCTCTAAACGCAACCTTGAATTTATCTGATTTTACTTTACACCTATTGTACCAAGTTTCCATATTTCAAAAAGTCATTAAGAATCACAGTCAAGAGACCTATGGTGATATGGTGACTAAATGCACAGTGGTATTCTTTGGATGGCATCGTGGGACAAAAAAAAAATTAGATAAAAATTAAGAAACTATGAATAGCAGATGGACTGTAGTTAATAATAATGTATCAAAACTGGTTCTTCGATGGTGATAAATCTAACATACTAATGTTACATATTCCAGTGGGGGAAACTGATTGTGGAGTACATAGAAACTTTATTCTATTTTCACAATTTTCCTGTAAATCTTTAAAACTTTTCTGAAATTAAAACTTCATTTAAAGAAAATCAAGGCACATATTGGGCACCTTATATTATACCACAGCTAACTTCCTGGTATTCTTATTTTCTGTTCACTCAACAGCCCCCAGTCATATTGTCAGAATTTTTGTACACTGCCTTAAGTACACTTTGGAAAACAGCTGTGTATTAATGCATAAAACATATCCAGCCAGGCATAGTACATAAAATTTTTGGTTATTCATAAACAAATAAATAAATAAATAAATCATAAATAAATTCATTGTAAAGTTTTTCATAATATTGTTAGCTAATGTGTGCTATGCCGTGTAACTGGGACATTGCTGCACAGCATCTATATGTTATATCTTGATTTGCTTTCTACTTATTAATTTTACTATTATTTATTCATATCACTTTTTTTTAACTTTTAAGTTCAGGAGTAAAAATGCAGTAAACTTGCGTTCTGGGGGTTTATTGTACAGATCATTTCACCACCCAGGTATTAAGTCTAGTGCCCATTAGTTATTTTCCCTGAAGCTCTCCCTCCTTTCACCCTCTGCCCCTCAAAAGGCCCCAGTGTGTGTTGTTCCCCTCTATATGTCCATGTGTTCTCACCGTTTAGCTCCCACTTATAAATGAGAACATGTGGTAGTTGGTTTTCTATTCCCATGTCAGTTTGCTAAGGATAATGGCCTCCAGCTCCATCCATGTCCCTGCAAAAGCCATAACCTTATTCTTTTTTATGGCTGCATAGTATTCCATGGTATATATGTATCATATTTTCTTTATGCAATCTCTCTTTAATGGGCATTTAGGTTGATTTCACGTTGTTGCTATTGTGAAAAACTGTGATTTATAGGCACGTCCTCAAACACAATTTAACTGTTGTTTCTATTTTTATTTTCAATTAAGTCAATTCCAGTAGGCTTGTGACCACTTCTCTGACTTATTCACCTCATTTTAGAATCCAACACTTACGTACTTATAACTAAATGTGTTCTTACTTACAAACCAAACCTTGCACTAAGGACATGGTTTTGAAAACTTAAAGGCCAAAACTAATTTTCTACATGACTTAAGGGTTTAAATATAAGGAGGTAGATGTTTTATAATAAGCAATTTAAAATAAAACCAATTTTAATTTCAAGAAAAGGCACTCTGACAAAAGACATAAGCAAAGAAACTCAGAGAAGATAAAATTATAAAAGCTGAGAAATTATTCAGCTTCAGTGATATATAAAAAGATATAAATTAAAATATGACAGAAATCTTCACAGATTAATTTAAGGATTTGAAAAGTATAATGCCTAATAATAGTGTTCCAAGGACCCTTGGACAATTTTGTGAAGAACCTTGGATCAGAGAATGTGGGATTCTTAGCTGTTTGCTACATAACAATGTTTCCTAACCTCTGCACATGTAGACTTGGAAAACTGTCACTAAGACAGCGTGGTACAGCCAGGCTGAGGCCATTTTATTCCTAGGGTATGGTGTAAATAAATCCCTTTCAAATGGATGAAATACGGACTTGAGGTGTTCAACAATCTTTGTACCATATCATAATAATTTGTACATGCTTGTTCTTTTGCAAGAGCAATCTCTATTGTTAGAAAAGATTATATTGGTTTCTCATACCCATGCAAGAAAGGAAATTCTACAACTGCTCATCAGTGTCGCTTATCTCAGGATAGATCTGTAGCTGGTATACCCCTGTAGAAAGAAGGTCATTATATTGGGTGGACTATGTATAAACTCCTTTATTTTTGTCCCTCTTATCATGAAAATAAGCTCCAGTCCTACTCAAAACCTTTAAACAAAGAAGAAGACTTCACCAGTGGAAACATGAAACTCAGGACAGTAATGCCTGATTATTGCTTAATCTTACTTTGATTAGAAAATAAAGCTATTTTGTTGACAAGTTCTTCTGACAAATATCACTCTGTCTTGGAGCTCGGAATATTTCATTCACTGCTTTAACATAAAGTACCTACAATTAATTTACTGGAGTCTTGGTAGAGAAGGAGGAAATTTCTCTTCATCTTTGGTAAAAAATTTCTCAAGGCATTTTAACACAGTAATTTTGACAGTTAAAATCTTAATTAAGTTTAAAATTTTAGGTGGCTGGCAAGATAGTCGAATGGGAAGCGTGCAACTCTGCAGCGTCCAGCAAGATCAACACAGAAGGCAGATGGCTTCTACATTTCCAAGTGAGGTACCTGGTTCATCACACTGGGACTGGTTAGACAGGGGGTGCAACCCACGGAGGGTGAGTTGAAGCAGGGTGGGGCATTGCCTTACCCAGGAAGTGCAAGGGGTCAGGGAACTCCCTCCCCTAGCCAAGGGAGGCTGTGAGGGATGGTGCCCTGAGGGACGGTGCACTCCCTCCCAGGTACTACGCTTTTCCCACTGTCTTCGCAACCAGCAGACCAGGAGATTCCCTCAGGTGCCTATACCACCAGGGCCCTGGGATTATAGCACAAAACTGGGCAGCTGTTTGAGCAGACACCGAGCTAGCTGCAGGAGTTTTTGTTTTGTTTTGTTTTGTTTTGTTTTGTTTCATACCCCAGTGGTGCCCAGAATGCCAGCAAGAGAGAACTGTTCGCCCCCCTGGAAAGGGAGCTGAAGCCAGGAAGCCAATTGGTCTAGCTCAGGGGATCCCATCCCCATGGAGCCCAGGAAGCTAAGATCCACTGGCTTGAAATTCTCACTGCCAGCACAGCAGCTGAAGTTGACCTAGGATGCTGGAGCTTGGTGAGTGGAGGGGTGTCCACCATTACTGGGGCTTGAGTAGGCAGTTTTCCCCTCACACTGTAAACAAAGCTGCTGGGAAGTTTGAATTGGGTGGAGCCCACCACAGCTCTGCAAAGCCACTGTAGCCAGACTCCTTCTCTAGAGTCCTCCTCTCTGGGCAGGGCATCTCTGAAAGCAAAGCAGCAGCCCCAGTCAGGGGCTGGTAGATAAAATTCCCATCTCCCTGGGACAGAGTACCTGGGGGAAGGGGCACCTGTGGGAGCAGCTTCAGCAGACTTAAACGCTCCTGCCTTCCAGTTCTGAAGAGAGCAGCGGATCTCCCAGCACAGCACTGGACCTCTGCTAAGGGACAGACTGCCTCCTCAAGGGGGTCCCAGACCCCCGTGCCTCCTGACTGGGAGACACCTCCCAGCAGGGGTCAACAGACACCTCATAGAGGAGAGCTCTGGCTGGCATCTCGTGGGTGCCCCTCTGGGATGAAGCTTCCAGAGGAAGGAATAGGCAGCAATCTTCGCTGTTCTGCAGCCTCTGCCGGTAATATCCAGGAAAACAGGGTCTGGAGTGGACCTCCAGCAAACTCCAGCAGACCTGCAGCAGAGGGGCCTAACTGTTAGAAGGAAAACTAACAAACAGAAAATAATAGCATCAACATCAACAAAAAGAGCATCCACACCAAAACCACATCTGAAGGTCACCAGCATCAAAGACCAAAGGTATATAAATCCACAAAGATGAGGAAAAAACAGTGCAAAAAGGCCAAAAATTCAAAAAACCAGAATGCCTATTCTCCTCCAAAGGATTAGTGCTCAAATTAAAAGACACAGACTGGCAAATTGGATAAGGAGTCAAGACCCATCAGTGTGATGTATTTAGCAGACACCTCTCATGTGCAAAGACACACATACATTCAAAATAAAGAGATGGAGGAATATTTACCAATCAAATAGAAAGCAAAAAAAGAGCAGGGGTTGCAATCCTAGTCTCTGATAAAACAGATTTTAAACCAAAACAGATAAAAAAAGACAAAGAAGGGTGTTACGTACTGGTAAAGGGATCAATGCAACAAGAATAGCTAACTATCCTAAATATGCACCCAATACAGGAGCACTCAGATTCATAAAGCAAGTTCTTAGAGACCTACAAAGAGACTTAGACTTCCACATAATAATAGTGGGAAATTTAACACCCTACTGTCAATATTAGACAGATCAACAAGACAGAAAAGTAACCAGGACATTCAGGACTTGAACGCAGTTCTGGACCAAGTGGACCTAACAGACATCCACAGAAATCTCCACCCCAAATCAACAAAATATATATTCTTCTCAGCACCACATCACACTTATTCTAAAATTGACCACATAATTGGAAATAAAATAGTCCTCAGCAAATGCAAAAGTACAGAAATCAAAACAAACAGTCTCACAGATGACAGTGCAGTCAAATTAGAATTCAGGATTTAAAAACTCACCCAAAACCACACAACTACATGGAAACTGAACAACCTGCTCCTGAATGACTACTGGGTATATAACGAAACTAAGGCAGAAATAAGTTATTGAAACCAGTGAGAACAAAGGCACAACATACCAGAATCTCTGGGACACAGCTAAAGCAGTGTTTAGTGGGAAATTTATAGCACTAAATACGCACATGAAAAAGAAGGAAAGATCTACAATCAATACCCTAACATCACAATTAAAAGAACTAGAGAAGCAAGAGCAAAAATTTCAAAAGCTAGCCAAAGACAAGAAAGAACTAAGATCAGAGTAGAACTGAAGGAGACAGAAACATGAAAATCCCTCCAAAAACATCAGTGATTTCAAGAGGTGCTTTTTTGAAAAGATTAACCAAATAGACTGCTAGCCAGACTAATAAAGAAGAAAAGAGAGAAGTATTAAATAGACACAATAAAATATGAGAAAGGGGATATAATCACTGATCCCACAGAAATACAAACTACCATCAGAGAATAGAATAAACACCTTTACGCAAATAAACTAGAAAATCTAGAAGAAATGGGCAAATTCCTGGACACATACACCCTCCCAAGACCAAACCAGTAAGAAGTTGAACTTCTGAATAGAACAATAACAAGTTCTGAAATTGAGACAGTAATTAATAGCCTACCAACCAAAAAGAAGCCCAGGACCAGACAGATTCACAGCCAAATTTTACCAGAGGTACAAAGAGTTGCTGCTAACATTTCTTCTGAAAATATTCCAAACAATAGAAAAAGAGAGACTCCTCCTCCCTAACTCATTTTATGAGGCCAGCATCATCCTGATACCAAAACCTGGCAGAAACACAACAAAAAAAGAAAATTTCGGGCCCATATCCCTGATGAACATTGATGCGAAAATTCTCAATTAAAAAACTGACAAATCGCATCCAGCAGCACATCAAAAACCTTATCCAGAATGATCAAGTCAGCTTCATCCCTGGGATGCAAGGCTGGTTCAACATACACAAATCAATAAATATAATCCATCACACAAACAGAACCAATGGCAAAAACCACATGATTATCTCAATAGATGTAGAAAAGGCCTTTGATAAAATTAAACACACCTTCATGCTAAAAACTCACAATAAGGTAGGTACTGATGGAATTTATCTCAAAACAATAAGAGCTATTTATGTCAAACCCACAGCCAATATCATACTGAATGGGCAATAGCTGGAAGCATTCCCTTTGAAAACTGGCACAAGATAAGAATGCCCTCTCTCACCACTCTTATTCAACATAGTATTGGAAGTTCTGGCCAGGGCAATCAGGCAAGAGAAAGAAATAAAGGATATTCAAATAGGAGAAAAGGAAGTCGAATTGTCTCTGTTTGCAAATGACATGATTGTATATTTAGAAAATCCCATCATCTCAGCCCAAAAACTCTGTGAGCTCATAAGCAACTTCAGCAAAGTCTCAGGATACAAAATCAATGTGCAAAAATCACAAGCATTACTATACACCATTAACAGACAAACAGAGAGCCAAATCATGAGTGAACTCCCATTCACAATTTCTACAAAGAGAATAAAATACCTAGGAATACAACTTACAAGAGATATGAAGGACTTCTTCAAGGAGAACTACAAACCACTGCTCAAGGAAATAAGAGAGGACACAAATAGAAAAACATTCCATGCTCAGGGATAAGAAGAATCAATATTGTGAAAATGGCCATACTGCCCAAGGTAATTTATAGATTCAATGCTCTCCCCATCAAGCTACCACTGGCTTTTTTCACAGAATTAGAAAAAACTACTTTAAATTTCATATGGAACCAACAAAGAGCCTGTATAGCCAAGACAATCCTAAGCAGAAAGAACAAAGCTGGAGGCATCACGCTACCTGACTTCAAGCTATACTACAAGTCAATAGTATCCAAAACAGCATGGTACTGGTACCAAAACAGATATGTTGACCAATGGAACAGAACAGAGGCCTCAGAAATAATGTGCAACACATGTACAACCATCTGATCTTTGACAAACCTGACAAAAACAAGCAATGGGGAAAGGATTCCCCATTAATAAATGGTGTTGAGAAAACTGGACCCCTTCCTTACACCTTATACAAAAATTAACTTAAAATGGATCAAAGACTCTAAACGTAAGACCTGAAGTCATAAAAACCCTAGAAGAAAACCTAGGCAATATCATTCAGAACATAGGCATGGGCAAAGACGTTATGAGTAAAACACCAAAAGCAATGGCAACAAAAGCCAAAATTGACAAATGGGATCTAATTAAACTAAATACCTTCTGCACACAAAAGAAACTATTCATCAGAGTGAACAGGCAACCTACAGAATGGGAGAAAATTTTTGCAGTCTATCCATCTGACAATGGGTTAATATCCAGAATCAAAAGGAACTTAAACAAATTTACAAGAAAAAAAAAAGTGGGTGAAGGCTATAAACAGACACTTCTCAAAAGAAGACATTTATGCATCCAACAAGCATGAAAAAAAGCTCATCATCAATGGCCATTAGAGAAATGCAAATCAAAACCACAACGAGAGACCATCTCACGCCATTTAGAATGGCTATCATTATAAAGTCAGGAAACACATGAAGAGGATGTGAAGAAATAGAAATGCTTTTACACATTTCTCCACATATATGTGGAGAATAAACATGGATATATTTCCACATATATGTGGAGAATAAATATGGGAGTATAAATTAGTTTGACCGTAGTGAAAGACAGTGTGGTGATTCCTCAAGGACCTTGAACCAGAAATAACACTTGGCCCCAGCAATCCCATTACTGGATATATACCCAAAGGATTATAAATCATTTTACTTTAAAGACACATGCACACGCATGTTTATTGCAGCACTTTTCACAATAGCAAAGACTTGGAACCAGCACAAATGCCCATCAATGACAGACTGGATAAAGAAAATGTGGCACATATACTTAATGGAATACTATGCAGCCATAAAGAGGATGAGTTCATGTCCTTTGCGGGGACATGGATGAAGCTGGAAACTATCATTCTCAGCAAACTAACACAGGAACAGAAAACCAGACACTGTATGTTCTCAGTCATAAGTGGAGTTGAAGAATGAGACTACATGGACACAGGGAGGGGACCATCACACATTGGGACCTGTCAGGGGGGTGGGGGGTTAGGAGAGTGATAGCATTAGGAGAAATACCTAATGTAGATGATGGGTTGATAAGTCCAGCAAACCACCATGGCACATGTATATCTACGTAACAAATCTGTGCATTCTGCACATGTATCCCAAAAATTGAAGTATAATTTTTTAAAAAGTTTAAAACTTTCAAGATTCTAACCCTAAGGTTTGCCTTCTTATGAATAAATGGCTGTAGTACTAAGTCTGGTTTATTAGTTTGATAGATTGAAGATTACACCCAAATATTAGGCACCCTTCGCATGAGAGAGGATTATATTTCCTCTCTTCATTGATATTCGGCTTGACTGTAAAACTTGATTTGGTCAATGAAATGTGAGTGGAAGTGACACCTATAGCTTTTAGTGGAAGCTTTAAACTAAGTTCACATTGGCTATGTTTGGTTCTTTATGCTGCAACTATCAATGTTCCAGATAGAAGCTGTTCTATAGTTTGGCTTCCAGAAAACAGAAGGGAGTTTTAACTAACATATAATGAACATGTTGCATGAATGAGAAGTAATTATTTATTGTTATAAGACATTAAACTATTTTTAATTTGTTGTCACAGTATATCCCAGCCTATCCTGACTAATACAGAAATTGGTACCTAAAAGTAGGGGGATTGCTATAACAGCAACAAAACCAACAATGAAACATAAAATACAAGGCATATAGATACAGGAAGCAATTTGCAAGAAACTGTGACCAGGGTCTAAAAGGACATAATTATTCCATTATTATGCAACAGCAAAACACTCATTAATATTGTCACCTGCAATAACTTGGAAGGCAGCAGTTTTGTCAACTGAGTTTACATGTTTAGGCAAGGAGGTAGAAAAATTAAATGTGCCAAGACAAAAGTGAAATGGATTTTTATTTCCAACTCTTAAAGAGCAAGTTGACAAGGTCTTTGTACCATAAAAGACCCATGAAAACTCAGATTAATGGCAAGAACCATATCAAGACTCACATTCTTTTGTTAAAAATCTCTGAAAATAATAATTTGGCACACATAAATCTTTCAGATGAAGGAAATGGCTAAGAAACAAGAGACTAAGACTGTGGCTTTTCACTAGGAGTCTGTTAGGTTCAATGTACCTAAAAGTAAGTCTGGAAGGCGAGGCTTGTCTAACAAGAATTGCAGGCATGGCTATTAATGCAGGTTGTGCCTGCTAAACTAGTTAAAAAGGAAACTACATTTACAATAAGATTTTTCATAGGAAAAAGCTGGCAGCCTAGACTAAAAGAGACTGTGAGCATCAGATATCTGAAATGGACCTTGGGCCTTCAACATTTTAGGGTCAGGTAGCAGAGGAAGGCAGCCTCCTGGCCCTCAAAAAGACAGTCCCCAATCAGAGGAGCATGCTCCATCAGAGGAGGCCAAGGAGGATGATGATGCGAAATAAGAGACTTCCCTGAGACTGGATGCAAGAAGTATACGTCGTCAACTGCCTGGATGTTTTTACCTTTCACAGGAACACAACACAAATGACTTTTAAAATCTGTTTCCAAAGAGTTATATCCAACAGAATCAGGCTGCAGCAGTAGAAGGCACTGAAGAAGCCGCTGGTAGGGACTTAGAGAGACTAATGCCGTGCTGTCTTGGCCCCTAGTGTGGTAGACAACATGACAGTCCCACAAAGATGCCCACGTCCTAATCACTGAGCTTGTGAATAAATTCATTTTCATGGTAAAAGAGACTTTGCAAATGTGACTAATCTTCCCTTGAGATAGAGAGATTAGCCTGGGTTACCTGGGTCTCAATCACATGAATCCTTAGAATCCTTTCTCCTCAGTGGAGAAATTTCCCTGGTCATGGTCAGAGAGAGGTGTTGTCGAGGAATAAAAGTCAGATAGATGTAATGTTCCTGGCTTTGGATATGAAGGAAGGCGGCCATCAGCCAAGACATGTGAATGGCCTCTAAAAGTTAGAAAAGCAAACGAACACTCTCTCCTAAGGCCTTCATAAGGAATGCAGGCCTGCTGATCCTCTAATGTTACCCCAGGGAGACTCTTGTCAGGGTCTTAGAAGTTAGGTCATAGGCTTCTAGCCTACAGAATTGTAAGATGATAAATTTGTGTTGCTTCAAGACACTGAGTCTTTGGTAATTTGTTATGACAGCAATACAAAATTGATACATCTAAGAATTACCCAATCTGGACAGGGAGGCACATAGTGTTTGGTTATGACTTATTGGTTTCAGAATGCCAATACTTCAAATGCAAAAACAAGCTTACCAATAAATAAATAAAACAAACAGAAGAGACTGATTCAGATTAGGAATTACTAAAATCTCATTAGCTATCTCAGATGCCACAGTCAGGGCCAAAACCTTAGCAGGCTCTCAACTTGGACAGGGACAGATGGTTCTGAATTTTGAAAATTTAAATGGCTCATAAATTTTAAGTATGAATTTCTTCTTGTCCTTAAAATAAGTGCTTGGCCTTACTCCAGAGATTCTGATTCAATTTGTATGGTATAGGACCCAGATTAATATAGGAAAGTTTTGTGTAAATGCTTTCCCGATGGTCTTAATAAGCCATGCTTGAGAACTACAACTCTGAAGGACCAGATTCTTATTTACATCATTCAAAGTCTTAAGCTATTAATTTAGCCAAATGGATTGCATAATAGTATTAAGCTGACTGGAGTATTCAGTCCAGATCTATTTACATCTTTATGGATTCAATTCACTGGCATTTCTTTTTTATTTTTATTTTTTAAGAGACAGATTCTCACTCTGTTGCCCAGGCTGGAGTGCAGTGCCACAATCATAGCTCACTGCAGCCTTGATATCCTGGGCTCAAGTGGTCCTCCCACCTCAGCCTCCCAAGTAACTAGGACTACAGGTGCATGTCACCATGCCCAGCTGGCTTATTGTAGAGACACGGTCTTGCAATATTGCCCAGGCTGGTCTTGAACTCCTGGCCTCACACAGCTCATTGCTGTGAGGTTTGACAAATAGCTCTTGGATATAAAATATAACTCCCCAGTACATTACTGTGTCCTGGAGACATAGGAACTATACCACAAATATAACTGGTGGGCTGATTATACAAGGCAACCTCCCAGTCTTTAGGGTACAAATGAATATTTTAAATTTGAGTAAGAGGTTAGTTTTTAGGAAAAGCAGTCACTGGAGAATTTATCACTAGGGAACATACTCAGGAAATTGTTCGGAGCTACAACAACCTTGATTCCATACGAGCTAATAAGAAATCATGTTTAGCAGCTCTTATGACCCAAGATTTGGCTAATAATACGGACATCAAATATCCCCTTCACCTTAACTGCCACCTGCAAATAAAAAAACATAATGGAATGATGGAATACACTCTTCAAGAAGCAGTTCAGAAGTTTCAGTGGTTTTTGCACTTTAACAAGCCATTTATCTTCTCAGTGTTCAATCCCTTTATGATGCTATTTTCCCAATCATACATCTCCATAGTGAATAGGACCAACAGGTGAATTAAAAGAAGTTAAACACACACTTACCACATGATGCAGCCATTACACTCCTAGGAATTGACCAAAGAAAAATGAAAGAATATGTTTATGCAAATATTTGTATAAAGATATTCATAGCAGTTTTATTTGAAACAACCAAAACCTGGAAACAACTCAAATGCTCATTACCAGGTAAATAAATAAACAAATTATGATATATACAAATAATGGAACACTACCCATCAATTAAAAGGAGTTAAGTGTTGTTCCAGCACTTTGGGAGACCAAGGCGGGTGGATCACTTGAGGTCAGGAGTTTGAGATCAGCCCAACCAACACGGTGGAACCCCATCTCTACTAAAAATACAATAATAATAATAATAATAATTTGGCATGGTAGCACATGCCTATAATCTCAGCGACTTGGGAGACTGAGGCAGAAGAATCGCTTGAACCTGGGAGGCAGAGATTGCAGTGAGCCAAGATCCAGCCACTGCATTCCAGCCAGGGTGACAGAACAAGACTGTCTACAAAAAAAAAAAAAAAAAATTAACTACAATGCAATCATGAATCTCAAAATAATTGTGCTGAGTAAAAGAAGGCAGGCAGAAAAGAGTTTATAATGTACTCTTTTATAAACATTCAATTTATATTGAAGTATAGAAATTACGAATAAAATATAGTGTCAGAAAATCAATAAGTGACCGCCTGGAGATGGGATGAAGATGGGTAGAAGAGAGAGATTTTCAATGAGGCACAAAGGAATTTGAGAAGTAATATGTTCAGTATCTTAATTGCAGTAAATGTTCTTGGGCATATACATACATCAAAATTGATCAAATTGTGCATTTTAAATATGTGTAATGTATCTATTATACTTTAATAAAACTATAAAAAAGGAGAAAAAGAGTAAATAGGCCAGACCCCAAGTATATTGGGTCACACCCATCCTGAACGACTGTTACTTTTTATCATGACTGAAAATATGACTTTATATGAATTTTCCTGGCAGCAAATGTGTACAAGCCATGAAACACAAAGCTATTCTCCTGATGAGAAGCGACACCTGTAGAGGACATGGAGAAATGTCATAGAAAAAATCTAAATAAATACTAACCACTACTCATCCAGGGTGAAATCTTTATGAACATACATCTTAATCATTGAAAACACTCACTTCAAACTTGTTCAGAAGGCAAGCTGAACCACATGACAGAGCATTCAACTTCAGAAACACATACATTATTCAATTAGAAGAAAAATGATCTAATTAAAGAATTTATTAATAGTTTTAACCAAATTCTAGTAATAACTAAAGTACATAAAACTTAGATCAATCTCTAGGTAACGGGTTTGCAGGCATAGTAAAAATAAAATTCACTTGCACATGGAAGATAAAATAGTAACTGTTCAATCTCTCAATGGCATTAGATGCCTCAGATACTTTCAAGTCTGTATCTGCTACTAAAAATTATTTGAGCTTTTTGGGAAACAAATCAAGATTAATATAAAGTAAAAGAACGAATAACTCATGCCCCTGCATCAATCTTTATAATTTTTGGATGACAGAACATGTGCATGTTTCTCTAATTAAAGCCAATATTAAAAATGACATGGATTAAAAACTTAACTAGGCTAGTTAAGACATGTCTGGTCTGTGTGGGAACCAGTCCACCCTGGGTTGGGCATCAGATCTGTAGAAATTACCAAGCAAACTGGCAGCCTTGGCTCATACCAAAGAGTGAGTCAACTTCCAGCTGTTTTAATTGGTCAGGATATTCAACAAGTTGATCAGTCTCAAATCACTAACTTGTGAATTATATCCAAATACTACAGAAACAATTAAACTTGTATTGGTGGAGTTAGGAAAGTCTAGAGCAGCACTGTTCAATAGATCTTTCTGCAATAGTAGAAGTTTTCTGTATCTGTGCTGTCCAATATGGTAGTCACCAACCACACGTGGCTATTGATATATGAACTGCGGTTAGTGAAACAGAGGAACTGAAGGTTTCATTTCATGTAATTTCACTGATTTAAATTTAAATACAAATAGACACATGTGGCTAGTGGCTAACACATTTTGCAGATAGGTAGGCCAATATTGCGCTCATTGAATGGTTACTTTCAGAGCTTCATCTGTGTGATAATAAGATTTGTCTGAGAAATTATAATGTCCAGATGAGACACACAGTCAGTTTACTTCCATTCTTCCAGCTAAAATATATAAACACATTTAAGACTTGTAAAACCTATTTCCATAAAGCAACTTATAAGAGTACTGTATGAGAACTTATGACTGCTTTGAGAGTATTTGTTTGACTCAGTTGTAACTGTATCCCATTTTTTCAGCACTTCCTGTATGCATAGCAGATTTCCCAAGTAGAATAGTTTAATTGCCTTGGATCGCACGGGGGGGGGGGGGGGGGGTGCTTTAAAATTCTTTTGATTGCAGGATCTATAAAACTTTTTGGCTTTGCTTGACGAGATCCTGGGTGCAAGATTGCACCATTCTTCTTATGACCGGAAAAGACTGAGCATTCTACTATTGGGTTGAGGAATTATGTTCCATAATATAATTAAACCAACTATTGCTCCATGGATTATAAAGCTATGAATACCTTTATCAGTTATCAATTGCCGCAAAAAAAATGCTGCATAACAAACCATCCCAGGGCTTAGTGGTTTAAAACAATAATTAGTTAGCTCATGAATCTGGAGTCAACTAGGAAGTTCTGCTGCTCTGAGTTGGACATAATTCATCTCAGCTTGGCTCACTCATGCGTCAACTGTCAGGTGGTGGGGTGGCCAGGGACTGGCTGATCTAGGACATTCTCAACTGAGAGGTCGTCCTGTTTCTGATCCATGTTATTTCTCATCTTCTACCAGATAAATTCAGGCTTATTCATATGGCTAAGGTAAGGTTCCAGGAAAGAAAATGAGAGTAGGTCAAGTCTCTTAAGGCCTAAACTTGGAGTTAATAAATGGTAAGGTCAATTCAGATTCAACAGGTAGGGGACAAAACTCTACCTCTTGAGGAGACAAGTTACAAAGCCATATTTCAAAAAGCATGGATACAAAAAGGGGTGAAGAAACGTGATGTCTTCCACAAACCCCAACTAATAATACCAACTTCTGGGTTGAAAGCAAATGATATTCTTCAGGAGTGCATATTGACATTTGGGTCAAAATTCCTGAGACAAAGGGATGTTATTACCAAAGGACCCAATGGGCTGAAATAAACTGGAACCCATCTCAGTTTATGGAACATCTTAATCTGGATCAAACTGTAATGGACTGATCTTATCTGGCCTTACAAAATAAGTTAATTCCAAGTGGAGTTCATAAAATTCCAAACCTAATAAGGCAAATATATTATGGAAATCAGTATCAGTCTAAAATTGTGAATGGCAGCCTCCAAACTACTGGAGTAAGAGTCCCCTTGCTTGAAAGTCTTAAAATGTTTTCATTAGACTAGCTATCATCTTACCAGTCCTGAGCTATTGGTGAGAATTACAGATACCAGCCAAATTATTTCATTATATCTTGTAAAATAGCCAAATGTAATATAGACTAATTTGAAAAGGCATTGTGTCCATCTGCTCTCAATTGGTACAAAGAATGTGGAGAGAAAGTAAAATAATGGCTATAACTTTACTGAGCTGTGAAAAAGGCTGATAAGGACAGAATAAACCCCATGAACTCATACAGTTAATATACTGCTAGCCGCAGCAAAAATTAAATATGCAAATATTGCCATACTGCAAGAAAATGCAGTATATATTTTCAAGTGACCCCAAATTTATCAAGGTATTACTAATAATAACTAATAATAATTTAGGAATCTACTGTAAAGGAACAATCCAAAAGCAGTAACAACAACAACTGTGAAAAATCTGTGTACCATATTCAGTGTTTTTTTTTTAATGTAAGAAGGAAAATTAATCGTCATCTAAATGTCTGACAACATACGAATGGCTAGTAGTTATAGTATTTTAACTGGTTAGAATATTATGGCACTATTAAAATGGTGGTTATAAAGACCATGTAGCAACATCAAAACTATGTAAAATATAATCCTAAGTGAAATAAGATACAGAATTGTATGCACACTGTGATGATAATTATGCAAAACAAAATGGAAAAGAATGCATAGAGTTTCAAGCAGTGTTTGTAGGAGTTGCCTTTTGGAACTCCTTTTCAAAAGCTTGAAAATGGGGGGGGCGGAGCAAGATGGCCAAATAGGAACAGCTCCAGTCTCCAACTCCCAGTGCTAGCAACACAGAAGACCGGTGATTTCTGCATTTTCAACTGAGGTACTGGGGTCATCTCACTAGGGAGTGCCGGAAAATCAGTGCTGGTCAGCTGCTGCAGCCCAACCAGCGAGAGCTGAAGCAGGGCAAGGCATCGCCTCACCTGGGAAAGGCAAGGGGGAAGGGAATCCGTTTTCCTAGCCAGGGGAACTGAGACAGACAACAGCTGGAAAATCGGGTACTCCCACCCCAATACTGCACTTTAAGCAAACAGGCACGTCAGAAGATTATATCCCACACCTGGCCAGGAGGGTCCCACGCCCACGGAGCCTCCCTCATTGCTAGCACAGCAGTTTGCAATCTAACTGCAAGGCAGCAGCGAGGCTGGGGGAGGGGCACCCGCCATTGCTGAGGCTTAAGTAGGTAAACAAAGCTGCTGGGAAGCTCGAACTGGGTGGAGCTCACAGCAGCTCAAGGAAGCCTGCCTGTCTCTGTAGACTCCATCTCTGGGGAAAGGGCACAGCTAAACAACAACAACAACAATAAAAGCAGCAGAAACCTCTGCAGGCACAAACAACTCGGTCTGACAGCTTTGAAGAGAGCAGTGGATCACCCAACAGGGAGGTTGAGATCTGAGAAGGGACAGACTGTCTGCTCAAATGGGTCCCTGAACCCTGAGTAGCCTAACTGGGAGACATCCCCCACTACGGGCAGACTGACACCCCACACCTCACATGGTGGAGTACACCACTGAGAGGAAGCTTCCAAAGTAAGAATTAAACAGGTACACTCGCTGTTCAGCAATATTCTATCTTCTGCAGCCTCTGCTGCTGATACCCAGGCAAACAGGGTCTGGAGTGGACCTCAAGCAATCTCCAACAGACCTATAGCTGAGGGTCCTGACTGTTAGAAGGAAAACTATCAAACAGGGAGGACACCTACACCAAAATCCCATCAGTACGTCACCATCATCAAAGACCAGAGGCAGATAAAACCACAAAGATGGGGAAAAAGCAGGGCAGAAAAGCTGGAAATTCAAAAAATAAGAGCACATCTCCCCCTGCAAAGGAGCACAGCTCATCGCCAGCAAAGGATCAAAGCTGGATGGAGAATGACTTTGACGAGATGAGAGAAGAAAGCTTCAGTCCATCAAACTTCTCAGAGCTAAAGGAGGAATTACGTACCCAGCACAAAGAAACTAAAAATCTTGAAAAAAGCGTGGAAGAATTGACAGCTAGACTAATTAATGCAGAGAAGGTCATAAACGAAATGACAGAGATGAAAACCATGACACGAGAAATACGTGACAAATGCACGAGCTTCAGTAACCGACTCGATCAACTGGAAGAAAGAGTATCAGCGATTGAGGATCAAATGAATGAAATGAAGTGAGAAGAGAAACCAAAAGCAAAAAGAAGAATAAGAAATGAACAAAGCCTGCAAGAAGTATGGGATTATGTAAAAAGACCAAATCTACGTCTGATTGGTCATTCAAATTCAGGAAATACAGAGAACACCACAAAGATACTCCTCGAGAAGAGTAACTCCAAGACACATAATTGCCAGATTCACCAAAGTTGAAATGAAGGAAAAAAACTTAAGGGCAGCCAGAGAGAAAGGTCGGGTTACCCACAAAGGGAAGTTCATCAGACTAACAGCAGATCTCTCAGCAGAAACTCTACAAGCCAGAAGAGAGTGGGGGCCAATATTCAACATTCTTAAAGAAAAGAATTTTCAAACCAGAATTTCATATCCAGCCAAACTAAGTTTCATCAGTGAAGGAGAAATAAAATCCTTTACAGATAAGCAAATGCTTGGAGATTTTGTCACCACCAGGCCTGCCTTAAAAGAGACCTTGAAGGAAGCCCTAAACATGGAAAGGAACAACTGGTACCAGCAATTGCAAAAACATGCTAAAATGTAAAGACTGTTGAGGCTAGGAAGAAACTGCATCAACTAAAGAGCAAAATAACCACTTAATATCATAACGCCAGGATCAAGTTCACACATAACAATATTAACCTTAAATGTCAATGGACTAAATGCTCCAATTAAAAGACACAGACTGGCAAACTGGATAAAGAGTCAAGACCCATCAGTCTGCTGTATTCAGGAGACCCATCTCACATGCAGAGACATACATAGGCTCAAAATAAAGGGATGGAGGAAGATCTACCAAGCAAATGGAGAACAAAAAAAAAGCAGGGGTTGCAATCCTAGTCTCTGATAAAACAGACGTTAAACCATCAAGATCAAAAGAGACAAAGAAGGCCATTACATAATGGTAAAGGGATCAATTCAACAGGAAGAGCTAACTATCCTAAATATCTATGCACCCAATACAGGAGCACCCAGATTCATAAAGCAAGTCCTTAGAGATTTACAAAGTGACTTAGACTCCCATACAATAATAATGGGAGACTTCAACACCACACTGTCAACATTAGACAGATCGATGAGACAGAATGTTAACAAGGATATCCAGGAATTGAACTCATCTCTGCACCAAGCAGATCTAATAGACATCTACAGAACTCTCCACCCCAAATCAACAGAATATACATTCTTCTCAGCACCACATCACACTTATTCCAAAATCGACCACATAATTGGAAGTAAAGCACTCCTCAGCAAATGTACAAGAACAGAAATTATAACAAACTGTCTCTCAGACCACAGTGCAATAAAACTGGAACTCAGGACTAAGAACTCAATCAAAACCGGTCAACCACATGGAAACTGAACAACCTGCTTCTGAATGACTACTGAATACATAACGAAATGAAGGCAGAAATAAAGATGTTCTTTGAAACCAATGAGAACAAAGATACAACATACCAGAATCTCTGGGACACATTTAAAGCAGTGTGTAGAGGGAAATTTATAGCCCTAAATGCCCACATGAGAAAGCAGGAAAGATCGAAAATTGACACTCTAACATAATTAAAAGAACTAGAGAGGCAAGAGCAAACACATTCAAAAGCTAGCAGAAGGCAAGAAATAACTAAGATCAGAGCAGAACTGAAGGAGATAGAGTCACAAAAAACCCTCCAAAAAATCAATGAATCCAGGAGTTGGTTTTTTGAAAAGATCAACAAAGTTGACAGACCACTAGCAAGACTAATAATGAAGAAAAGAGAGAAGAATCAAATAGACGCAATAAAAAATGATAAAGGGGATATCACCACCCACCCCACAGAAATACAAACAACCATCAGAGAATACTATAAATGCCTCTATGCAAATCAACTAGAAAATCTAGAAGAAATGGATAATTTCCTGGACACTTACACTCTCCCAAGACTAAACCAGGAAGAAGATGAATCCCTGAATAGACCAATAGCAGGCTCTGAAATTGAGGCAATAATTAATAGCCTACCAACCAAAAAAAGTCCAGGACCAGATGGATTCACAGCTGAATTCTACCAGAGGTACAAGGAGGAGCTGGTACCATTCCTTCTGAAACTATTCCAATCTATAGAAAAAGAGGGAATCCTCTCTAACTCATTTTATGAGGCCAATATCATCCTGATACCAAAGCCTGGCAGAGACACAACAAAAAAGAGAGAGTTTTAGACCAATATCCCTGATGAACATTGATGCAAAAATCCTCAATAAAATACTGGCAAACCAGATTCAGCAGCACATCAAAAAGCTTATCCACCATGATCAAGTGGGCTTCATCCCTGGGATGCAAGGCTGGTTCAACATTCGCAAATCAATAAACGTAATCCAGCATATAAACAGAACCAAAGACAAGAACCACATGGTTATCTCAATAGATGTAAAACGGCCTTTGACAAAATTCAACAGCCCTTCATGCTAAAAACGCTCAATAAATTCGGTATTGATGGAACGTACCTCAAAATAATAAGAGCTATTTATGACAAACCCACAGCCAATATCATACTGAATGGTCAAAAACTGGAAAAATTCCCTTTGAAAACTGGCACAAGACAGGGATGCCCTCTCTCACCACTCCTATTCAACATAGTGTTGGAAGTTCTGGCTAAGGCAATCAGGCAAGAAAAAGAAATCAAGGGTATTCAGTTAGGAAAAGAAGAAGTCAAATTGTCCCTGTTTGCAGATGACATGATTGTATATTTAGAAAACCCCATTGTCTCAGCCCAAAATCTCCTTAAGTTGATAAGAAACTTCAGCAAAGTCTCAGGATACAAAATCAAAGTGCAAAAATCACAAGCATTCTTATACACCAGTAACAGACAAGCAGAGAGCCAAATCAGGAATGAACTTCCATTCACAATTGCTTCAAAGAGAATAAAATACCTAGGAATCCAACTTACAAGGGATGTAAAGGACCTCTCCAAGGAGAACTACAAACCACTGCTCAGTGAAATCAAAGAGGACACAAACAAATGGAAGAACATACCATGCTCATGGATAGGAAGAATCAATATCGTGAAAATGGCCATATTGCCCAAGGTTATTTATAGATTCAATGCCATCCCCATCAAGCTACCAATGACTTTCTTCACAGAATTGGAAAAAACTGCTTTAAAGTTCATATGGAACCAAAAAAGAGCCCGCATTGCCAAGACAATCCTAAGTCAAAAGAACAAAGCTGAAGGCATCACGCTACCTGACTTCAAACTATACTACAAGGCTACAGTAACCAAAACAGCATGGTACTGGTACCAAAACAGAGCTATAGACCAATGGAACAGAACAGAGTCCTCAGAAATAATACCACACAGCTACAGCCATCTGATCTTTGACAAACCTCAGAGAAACAAGAAATGGGGAAAGGATTCCCTGGTTAATAAATGGTGCTGGGAAAATTGGCTAGCCAGAAGTAGAAAGCTGAAGCTGGATCCTTTCCTTATTCCTTATACGAAAATTAATTCAAGATGGATTAGAGACTTAAATGTTAGATCTAATACCATAAAAACCCTAGAAGAAAACCTAGGTAGTACCATTCAAGACATAGGCATGGGCAAGGACTTCATGTCTAAAACACCAAAAGCAACGGCAGCAAAAGCCCAAATTGACAAATGGGATCTAATTAAACTAAAGAGCTTTTGCACAGCAAAAGAAACTACCATCAGAATGAACAGGCAACCTACAGAATGAGAGAAAATTTGTGCAATCTACTCATCTGACAAAGGGCTAATATCCAGAACTTACAAAGAACTCAAACCAATTTACAAGAAAAAAACAAACAATCCCATCAAAAAGTGGGCAAAGGATATGAACAGACATTTCTCAAAAGAAGACATTCATACAGCCAACAGACACATGAAAAAATGCTCGTCATCACTCGCCATCAGAGAAATGCAAATCAAAACCACAATGAGATACCATCTCACACCAGTCAGAATGGCAATCATTAAAAAGTCAGGAAACAACAGGTGTTGGAGAGGATGTGGAGAAATAGGAACACTTTTACACTGTTGGTGGGATTGTCAACTAGTTCAACCATTATGGAAAACAGTATGGCAATTCCTCAAGGATCTAGAACTAGATGTACCATATGACCCAGCCATTCCACTACTGGGTATATACCCAAAGGATTATAAATCATGCTGCTATAAAGACACATGCACACGTATGTTTATTGCAGCACCATTCACAATTGCAAAGACTTGGAATCAACCCAAATGTCCATCTGGGACAGACTGGATTAAGAAAATGTGGCACATATACACCATGGAATACTATGCAGCCATAAAAAAGGATGAGTTTGCGTCCTTTGTAGGGACATGGATGCAGCTGGAAACCATCATTCTTAGCAAACTATCACAAGAACGGAAGATCAAACACCGCATGTTCTCATGTTCTCACTCATACGTTGGAACTGAACAATGAGATCACTTGGACTCGGGAAGGGGAACATCACACACCGGGGCCTATCATGGACAGAGGGGAGGGAGGAGGGGTTGCATTGGGAGTTATACCTGATGTAAATGACGAGTTGATGGGTCCTGACTAGTTGATGGGTGCAGCACACCAACATGGCACAAGTATACATATGTAACAAACCTGCACGTTATGCACATGTACTCTAGAACTTAAAGTAAAATAATAATAAATAAATAAATAAATAATAAAAATTAAAAAATTAAAACAAAGGCTTGAAAATGTTCTTTTTTTTGTGTGTGTGATGGAGTCTTGCTCTGTCACTCAGGCTGGAGTGCAGTGGCATGTTCTCGGCTCACTGCAACCTCTGCCTCCCAGGCTCAAATGATTCTCGTGCTTCAGCCTCCCAAGTAACAGGGATTACAAGTGCCTGCCACCATCCTGGCTAACTTGTGTATTTTAGTAGAGATGGGGTTTCACCATGTTGGCCAGGCTGGTCTCGAACTCCTGACCTCAAGTCGTCTGCCCACTTTAGCCTCTCAAAGTGCTGAGATTACAGGCATGAGCCACCACACCCAGTCAGAAATGTTTATATCTTTTGATTAAATTTCTAGAAATTTAACTTATAGAAATATAACTTAAGAAAATTATCCAAAATGTAAAAAAAGAAAGTTAGAATGAAAAATTTTTATTATATCACTGCAACATTTTTAAAAATTGTCAATAACCAAAAACAGCCTAAATAGAAAGAATGAAATGCCTAAATTATAGCTTATCTGAATGCAAAATGTTAAGCAGCCATTAAGAATGAAAGAATTAAACGGCAAAGAGAAATGCATCAATGTATAAAACATTTTTAATACAGCAATATATAAAATAATATTAATACACAATTTGAAACTATATAAAGAAAGATGAAAATATACCAAAAATTTACCAATGACTTATAATATTTAGATAAGAGCAAATTCTTAATTCTCTTCAGCTTTCTAATGCTTCTGTGCATTTTCAAGTGCATGCAATAGCAAATTAAGCATGTATTATTTTTATCATCAGAAAAAAATTATAAAAGACTGCATGGGAAAATATAAGAGAAAATATCTATGTTGACACTAACTGTGTGAGGGTGATTGATTAAAGATTGTTGTCTTGTTTTTTCTAGTTTCCACATCCTGGGATGTAGTTAAGTTAAACTTACAGTTACAAAATACATAATTTTTATGAAATGATCTATGTCATGACCTCTTTTCTAATAAGACATGACACTAGTAGTAACATTTTACATTTATGCTAAGTATTTGCAGTTTGCAAAGTATTTCACTTATATTATTTTATTGTAAAGTAGTTCATTTGTGTTATTTCATTCAATTCATGCAGAGTTCTGTGTGAGGTGAATATTGTTGTCATGTTACCAAAACTGAGGTTCGAGGTTAAGTGAGGTCATGCAAGTCATGCAGCTGATACATAACTGAACTGGTACTGGACCCAGTGGTAGTGCTTCAAAATGCTACATCCTATCAGTTTCTATGGAATCTTTCTAATGAGTCTCATCGGGAATGAAAAAGCACTATGCCATTGCGAACATGATACAAATCTTTCAAGCAGCTGACATTTACTGGAAGAGAGTGACACTGATTTACTTTACATCTCTTTCCACTGTCCTACAATGATTAATTTTTTAGAAGTTACGCTTTGATGTTTCAGTTAGTGCTTTTCTAACACAGCTCCAATCCCTCGATATATTCAACTAATTAAGCAGTGATGTGTACTTTACATGAAATACTTTTAAATTAGCCACAGTGATTCCTAAACTACTCAGTCTGGGCTCAGGACCTTTAATATCCAAACTGGCAATCTAGTGCCCATAAACTCTTTATTTACATAGTGACATCTGGGATTAAGTTCAATAATGGTTTCTATGGAAACTAATGGCAATATCAAACCTTTCCGAACCACTAGAAGTGACCCAATTAGAAGAGGTAAAAATGAGTGACAGAAACAGTAGTTATCAATAGAATGGAAAGGTTAATTCTACTTCCTCACACTAATTTTCATAAATGTCTCTGCATATTCGTTAGAAGATTATGGGCTTCATTTGATATTCAAGGATCTCAAATGGATAAGAATAATACATGAAGTGAAAGTTTATTGTTTTTCAATAACACTGAAGCCAATTTCACAGAAATACAGAGATTAAAACTGAAGAACAAGGTAGGTATACATGAATGTATACATTATAGATAATATAGATAAACACTGCTAAAGATAAAATTATAAGAATTTTGCTGCAGAAAAGATAAGTAAGTTTTAAGAATTAATTCCAAATTGAAAAGTTAAATAAACCTCCTATCTTCCTTAGACCTAAAAAAAGAGAGAAATATTTGCTGAACTTGATTCCAGAATAAAATGCAAATATAAACATGTTTCATAAAGATTGTAATCACATAAGAAGCTCTTAAACATAGCTTTGAGATTCAAGCACAGCATAAAAATAAAACAAGATTTGTAAATTGTTATTTCTTGCTGTAAGTACTAACCCAGTTTAAGCTTTAACCTTGACATTTTATGTACTGTCACAATTGAAAACCCAAAATATTAGTGTAACTGGTTGCAGAGTTTTAGCTTGTTTTGAGAGCTCAGGTAACAAAATATCTTCCTAGAAATCCTTGTGTAAATGATCTAAGCATGTATAATAAGTAGTATCCTGAATTTTACTAATAAAACATAATGACAAAATGACATCTATAGTTGGACCACCATCAGATATCTCAAACTTAATTTATCCAAAATCAGCCTCTTGGACTTTCCCTAATCTTTTTTTCCTGAAGTCTTCCTCTGTCTCAGTCAATGGTGACACCATCTTTCCAATTGCTCAGATTACAGTTATTCTTGACAATTCTGTCAGCAAATCTCAACTTTCACTTAACATGTCTTCAGCATCAAACCACTTCTCTTCACCCTGCTTGCCACTGCCTTGCCCGATTCACCACCCTCCCCTGCTTATTCAGTAGGCTCCTCACTGCTCTTCTCCTTGGACCTTTCAGCAAAACTCCCTACCCTGAATGAAAATGTAAATTAACTGATCAGTTAGTTAACAAGAATTGACTGAGTTCCCAGAGATCAGTGTTGTATAGGGTTCTATGAAGAAAGTAAGATTGCTTTGACTACAGTTGAAGATGGCAAACATTTATTAGGAAACAATTAGAAAGCAATGAGAGATAACATATTGCCAAATGCTAAGTCTAAAAGTAGGCACTATGGTTCTAGGGGGTGTGGGTTCTCTCTTTTTTTTTTTTTTTTTCTGCCATTAACCTTATGAGCCTAGTGAAACTGTTTCCCCTGTTTGCCCTCATCACCTCTGTTTCGCAAATAAGGAGACTGTCCTGGATGATTTATTGGTTCATTAGAATCCTTATTCTTGATGTGTCTATTATTTCAGAGAAAGGAGACGTCTGTTATTTCAGAGAAAGTAGAAATACCCAGGTGGCAGAAGTGGGTTACTGTTTAGCAATGTCTCCCCTTTCTCCTGCCTTTCTCGGCCTCCCTAGAAGCCAAACTGAGGAAGTTCTAAAAGATTGAAACTTCCTTATTTGAAAATAGATTCATACCAGGCAATTTCCCAATGAGCTCTGCTGAACCTTATGAAGTCAAATATACATCGATGCATTTACATATATTGGTATCTGAAAGCATTTTCTAACATCAAACTATGAATACTATTGAAAATAGAAACATTTTATGTAATTAGCCATATTCTTACCATCCCCTGTAAAAACTCATTATCCTCTATTTTTATTTATCTATTTCACGTATGTGAACTGTTTTGATTTGCCCAAAGAGATGGCAAGCCTCTCTAGGTCAAGAGTCATGGATTATATGTTTCTCTATCCATTTTTTTGCTATATACTGTGTTTTATACATGGGTGTGACATGATTCTGTGCCTTTATAAATAATGTCTGCTCAGCCTACATACAGGATATACATGTCACACCCTGTTCTACAATACAAATTAGGTCATGGGTAGATTCCATCACCCATTATCATGAGTGCTCCATTATTCTATGCTATCGACCCAGTAAGAACAACTTGCTTTGAATGGCATTACAAAAGGACATAGATGATTTATCTTGGCAGCCTAGAAAATACTGAAAAAGGAAAGGGGACAGTAATGTTCCTATGCAATAATAATAATACTCATAAAAGTTACAGTCTTCAGAATCTGGGTTATGCGAGTACTAGGGGTTGCAAGGATGACATCCTGTGGATTTCACCATGCCCCTAAAGGGCTTGGAACAATGTGCTGCTGTTTCTTGGCATGGCATCAGTGCGTAGCGCATGGTGCTTGTCTGTCCAGCTATGAACCCACGTTGTTCTGACTGAAAGATCAGAGTGCAGTTTCTTGGCTCCTGTGCCCACAAACACCCTTGTTGGTGGTGTGGCTTAGGGTCACATTACCTCATCTTCTCCTGACTTCTGTATCTAAACAAGCCACAGAGAAAAAAAGAGGATCTAACCAGTACTGCTGACTTATGTCTACGGCTAAGCTCTCCTAAACATGTTTGTCATAAAACCTCTTCCCTCCGGCTTAAATACTAGATACCTGACTCCTCAGTTTGCTTTTCCTTTACTTCTGTTATCTCTTATCACTTGCTCCAACAGAGACCAAAGTTGTCTTTCCAGATTTCCACGAATCCCTGGGGTAATACACACTTCCTCCTCATTCTAGCATTTTATAAACACAGATGGCAATTTTGTATTTGGAGCTCTAGCCCTGGCACCTTGTATTCTCATTCAACAAGCTGCAATAAATCTAGAAGAGATGACCAAACCTCTGAGTTGTTATTTTGTGAACACAAGTTACCTGTGCAGATTCGTTTAAAGTTGGGATTTTCCAGAAGGTGTCCTGGAAGGCGGCACTGGAACCGATGTTGCCAGAACTCAGGGAACCAAGGATTCCTTGTGTTAGTGTCCAGCCTCAGTTTCAGGAAATAATCATCAAATGACCTGACCTCTGGAGACTGCAGCTTTATTGTGATTCCCCCGTTGGCTTCCACCTCATAACCTTCAATGACTTCATCTCTGTCTGCCCATCCATCACTAAAAAATGCAGGGATTGGGGTAGGGAGAGAAAAAGACAAACATCTCACAAATAGAGCTCAGGGTTATATATGAATGAAGCAATCCAGCAAAGGCTACAGTCTATTTTAAGCCAGCATTACTACCCAACAACTATTTTTTTTTTTTTTTTTGGTAGAGAGTAGAAAGTTTTGAAGGCGTAATATCCTGTTTGTTTCTTTGTTTTTCACAATTGTGAAAGTGGTAATGAGATGATGACAGCAATACTGACAATTAAAGTTCAATGAGTTCACTAGTCATCAGATTCTGTGCTATTCACTTTTACTGAGAGGGAAGATGTTCAGCCAAAAATGCTATCAGCCACTCTCCAAACCAGAAGAAAATAAAATCTAGGCACCTCAGAGGCTGACCTTCAAAATAAGAGCTCAACAAGGTTTCAACATTGCAATCGAGACCACTACATGAGCTCCATTATATGGAGCAGAAAACTGATATAGCTCTGAAACATGCTAACCACAGTTTATCCTCCTGGGACATCATTCAAATCCGCCTCCCATAGAAGTAGCCAGATATTTTCATTTGTTTAATGTTACTTCAAAATAGCAATATTAAACAATCTCACCTCAAATTATAAAAAGAATTATTCTTCTCACAAACTGGGAGCTCACTGACATTGTATTCAGTGAGATAGAATTTTTGAAATGTGATCACCTTCTAGAACATTCCTACCTACCAGGAGTGATGTAGCCCCTGTTTAATTCAGGTGCACATGTGAGCCAGGCCTACGATAGTATCAAAGACAAATTGCACCAGACAAAGTCAAACATCAAAAACGACTCTGTTCAAGACTATCACAAAATATGAGAGACACTGAACCCAACTCTGCTAAAATAAAAGATGGGAAAGTTTTTAAGTACTGCATGAGCTAGTGGAAAAGTACTGGAGGGCCACTGGCATGAGGTTGGCCCATGTGATTAGGCATCTGTGTTTGCTAATTGACACATTAGATTCCTACCGTCCCACTTAAACTGGAAGGGAGGAGTTTACTACTATTCTTGATGATTACATTTAAAGGGATGGCTGTCAGGTCCTTGTCGTTCAGTAAGACATCCCTGGTTTCTGAAATTAGCAAGAAACTAGACGATCTACATCTCAACAAGGCAGAGAAAGAATTTACAGTTTTGGGTTTTCCAAAGTAAATGCTCTTAGAAAAGGGACGTCAGGGGCCTGTACTCAGGAAAAATCCTGTCTAAAGTTTAGTCAAGCTAAAGAGAATATTAAGGCTGTCTTGGTCAGGGGATGGATTTATTCTTCTCTGCACGGAGTGGTGCCCTGAAGTTTGTGGAATATAAAGATGCAGTCTCTGCCAAAGAAAGCATTTTACTGCTTGTTTCTCACAGAAAAAGGACTGGGCAAACATCGGTGCCCATATCTCACCCTGGGCTACCTGAGATCAACTGAGATAAATGTGCTCTTCACTTAGCTGAGCTAAGCAGTGCAGTTCCTCTCTAGAATCTTCCCATTGACCCACACATGAGGTGCATTTTCAACAGAAAATGTTGAAGGTATAGATGACTTAACCTGACCCAGAACTAAAGGGACTTTGAGGTACAGTAGAGTCTAGCCAGTTACACCAGAGAATGTCTTTTTTATATGCTTCCAAATCCACTAGGATAGAGACTCTACAATTTTGTATAGATCCTTCTTTTCTTCCTTCCTTCCTTCCTTCCTTCCTTCCTTCCTTCCTTCCTTCCTTCTTTCCTTCCTTCCTTCTTTCTTTTTTCCTTTCTTCTTTTCTTCCTTCCGTGTGTTCCTAGCAGTTACTGTGTGCCAGATGTTCTGCTATGAATTCAACTGAGAATAAGACTCATTATCCTCTGCCCCCATGGTGCTACAGCCTTGTGGGGAAAACAGACACTAAACAAGAATTGCAAACTCTATGAGGCTAAAGAAAGAGAAGTGCCTATAATCTTAGGACTTTGGGAGACCAAGGCAGGAGATTGTTTGAGCTCAGGAATTTGAGAACAGTCTGGGCAACATAGAAAAACCCCATCTCTACAAAATGATAATAATAATCATAAAAAATCTGGATATGGTTGTCCACACCTGTGGTCCTAGCTATTTGGGAGGTTGAGGTGGGAGGATTCTGTGAGTCCGGGAAGCTGAGACTGCAGTGAGCCATGATCTTGCCACTGGGCAACAGAGGAAGACCCTGTCTCAAAAAAAAAAAAAAAAAAAAAAAAGAAAGGCAACCAGTATCATGGGGAGAGATAGCTTGGGGTTTAACTTAATCTAGTGTGTAGATATGGCACGTGTGCATGCTTTTGTATGTGCATCCAAGCCTGTGTGTGTGAGGCAGTGGGGGATAGAGGTAATTAGAGATGGCTTCTTTAAGAAGGTGATGGCTGAGCTGAGACCCAAAAGAGGAGTCAGCTTTAGTCAGGTGAGGAGAAGGGAGGGTTTAGTATAGAAGGTTCCTGGCAGATTAACATACAAGAAAGAGCTTGGCACATTTGAGGAATTTAGAAAGAATTAGTATAGCTAGAGAATAGAAAGAAGTATGGCGTGAGATGGGGGTGGGTGCATAAATCCCAGCCTAGACACTGTTAGTCTGAAGCCCATGGGAAGTCCTCAAAGTGCTGTAAGCCTATTACTCAATCAGGTCATTCTGCTCTCCTCCCTCATGGTAAATGACCTGCCTATTGTTCTGGTGAGTCCTCTGCTTACCATGTCTGAATATGATGGCCAGTCAAATTGATTTTAAAAGGACTAACTCATTTATTTTCTCATATGTTCAGTCTGCTCAGAAAGGCTCAAACCAGTTTAATTATTTACATTTAAATGTATTTATATTTACATCTTAACTACATCTACAGCAATTTGAAGATTTGAGCTATAGTTCATGACACAAACGAGGACAAAAATAAGACCAGTTAGACTTCGAAGAAATTCTGTCTAAGGGTAAATATTTAAAAATCGAAATGACTTATAACTTGAAAAAATTAACTGCTTTTTGACGTGAAGGTTAAGGTTGAAGTGTGTTTCTCCCCAAGGTTTAATCATATGTGAAATTTGTTTTGTTTACAGTCTATACAAGAAAGTCACCATCATAAAAATGTGTATGAAATGAATATGCTGTGATGTTTATGTGCATTTTTAAAGCATATTAACAGCTTAGTTTGTAAAGGCAAATGCTTTGTGTCAATTCTAGAAGGAGGGAAAAGTGTGACTTACTGCCCTTGAACCCACCAGCATTGAAGGGATTTTTGTAGCACGAAAACTTTGTGAATATGTAGAAATTTTAAGTCACATGGTTTAGTGGTCTGAAATTCTAAGTCTCCTTAACCACTGGTTGAAGACCTTCACCCTCACTATAAGTGCCTCCTCTTTCAGAAGTTAGAGTTGGTATTCAATCTAGGAGGTCATAAAATCAAGGAGAACCAGGATACAAGGAAAATATTCAAGTGGGATTACTTGGTGGATATGTTTTAAAGACTTAGTCGCTAAAGGTTTGTATGATATCTTAAATCTATCACAGGTAAGGTGTTAGAGAATGCTATCACAAAAAAAAAAAAGTCACTGGAAAACATCTCTAAAGCAATTCTCTGTTTTTATGCTTTCAAAGTGTTCCATCTTTGTATGACCTGTCAAATGCATTTTCAGAAAATTTTAAAGGGTTTTTGCTATTTTGTTGCATTGGGATTCTGTGTGAGGATGTCGTTTTGATGAATTTTCTCTGAAGTACACTTTAAAACAGCGAGCCAGCAGCATAGCTGATTCCTGGTAGAGGATCTTTCTTAGATGGTGGTGGCAGGGTGTAAACTAGGCTATGCTTGCCCTGAGATGACCTGCAGGTACCTGGTCACTCTCCAAGTGTCTGGAGTGAATCCTGCTGTGCTAGGTAGTGACCCAGCCTCAGACAGCACTGGGCTCTCTGTGAAGCACATTCACTGCCTCTAGCAGCTTCTGCTGCTCCATCTGCTTCTCGGTTATGAGTTCTTTTTTGTAGCTGGGGTCTGGAAATAAAACTATATATTGTGAACTGTTTAACAGAAAGCTGTATGTCTTAAGTATTTCTCACTAACATACAAGAATTCTTATTTCCTATGCCCCCTCAATATTTTTATACAGCAATTCTTCATGAGGCTATTTTCCAATCAGCCTATAAAATTTCACATTTCAAACCTGAATAATTAGAAGATTTCTTCTACCTTATACATTCTAATATTAACAACAGGAAAACACTACTTCTGCTTCCACCAATTATAATTTGACAGGGGCTGTATGAATGTTACTTTTGCATTATACCAGCTAAACTAATTTAATTAGTAAAATGACAGAAAAAAACAGAAATACAATAGTATTTTTTAAATGTGCAAAAAACATTTTTAAAAAACCTATTTTCATTCAATTAAAATAATTGCAGTCTAGGTACTAAAGCAATTTTATTTGTGTTATGAGTTCAAGTAATTGTGTGTACCTGATAATAAAATTATAATTCTTTAAAATATTCCAGAGATTACAATATAATCGGGAAAAGATGGAAACTATAATCAAATGATATTTTTTAAACATATGTAAACAAACATGAAATTCTATTATTTACAATGTTAGCCATATTCACAAAGGCTGAAGAAATATAGCATGTGTCATATTCATTTGACATTTATCAAATGAATAAGTTTATTAATTTATTGAGCAAGAAATGAGGTGAACACTACATTTTTTTAAGCTTACTGCTTGCATGTTTTCAAACCATGACACAACAAGGTTGAGGTTGTGGGGAACTCAGGTACAACCCAGTAGATTTGCAGAGTTGAGAAAAAGGAGCTGGAAGTCTACCAACCTAGGGTGGCCAAGGTTTACAGGGCAAATGCTGGAGAAGAGATGCTACGGCAAAAGAGAATGGTCTGCAGTACATCTCCCACAAGTATTCAGGTGAATATTAGCCATTTATGTAATGAAATTACCTGAGGGTGAGGAAATAATCAACCAGTATGATTTGAAGGAGTAGCAACTGGAGGCCATGTATTGTTGGGAGTAGTAACTGTTTCTAACAACTAGAGTGAAAAACTTTATATTCCAAGGAGAATTGGTTAATGTGTTAGGAAGGGTCTTGCCTCAATAGTGAAGAAAAATTGGCTTTTGACTACATACCACTCTGGTCATGCCTAACAAACCATAAAAGCAAAATATAAGAGGATCAAAATAACTTCCTCCCAGAACTAGTTCAACAACTTTTTTAATGCAAAATACTTGGTATTCAACAAGGTAAAATTAACAATGTTTGACATCCAATAAAAAATTACCAGGCATGTAAATCCATATGTGGATGGAAGGAGAAAGTGATATTAAAGTTACAATCAAAATAAATTATCACATGGTGATGTAGGTCAGATAGAGGAATTTTTAAATAGTCGTGTAATAGGAATGAAGAGGAATGTATTTTTGATTGGGTGGCCAGGAAAAGTATCAAGTGCTTTGATAAGCAACTTTGAAGAGAAAACACTTAATACTGAGATGTGAGCTATATGAAGGCTCGAGCCAGGTGAAGGTCAGAGGGAAGGAAGTCTTTGGGCAGCTTGTGCAAAGGTCCTAAGATAGGAACAAGCAGCTGTGACTGAACTTTGCCATGAAACTCTAGGCTAAGCAGGTTTACATTAATCAGAAGACAGGGTATTTGTGTAGACACTTTTGTTTTTCAGCTATCTACTGTATATTTGATACTCTTTAAATTTGTGATGTGTTTTCATTGCTTTTGTAAAGTCTTTGTTAAGAAGTGAAGATGACATTTTCTATAAGAACATTTTGATAATCTAGATTAATGAGTCACTTCTGAGAGCAAAACTAGAGAAATCAATGAGCCCATCAGGGCTTAGAGCAAGTCACAGCTCTCTTCCTCACACCTTACTCTGTAGACCCTATTTCTGTCACTATGAGCTCAGACACACCTCACTGTTCAAACACCTCATGAAGATATGTAAAGTCCCTTCCAAAAAGGTCTTCACATTTTGTTTTGAGAGATTTCCATATGGCCCCAAAATCATCTTGTGTTATTGCAAACTGTTGGCTACAGGACTTCACTAGAATTCGGTTAGAATGGACCTGGTTTTGAAATTGAAGTTCTGCAAGGTTTGAGTGGAATTTGAAGTTTTAGACTTTGGCTTCACTAGGTCATAAAGTGAACTCATCCCATAGGCTCAGCCTCATTACTAAAATTTCTATTACCACCTATTTTTTAGTAATCTCTCATTCTAAAGCAGCCCTGGAGTTCAGAGTAGGGCTCTGCTTCAGACAGGGGACTGGAAGCAAGAGCTATGCACATTTCTGTAAAAAACAGAGAGAAAAAAGGGGTCTTTAGTAAGGACCATAGATCGTCTGACCCTCAGTCAATTTAAAGTCATATGTGAAAAGGGCACAAAAGTATATATGGAGTCAGGGAGGGTAGGTATCATGAATAATAATGAGTGAGGGGTTCATAAAATGAATGTAGAGAATGAATGAGTTATGACTAAGTTGTGAGAATATTGAGTTATTCTTGGCAATCATGCCTGTCTGGGCAGTTTCTTGGGTTGCGGTGTCATTGCAATGGCTAAAATGAAACTCCCAGCTCAAGGGCCTCAGGCAGCAAGAATAATTCTTCAGAACCATAGAGAATGTAACTGTATGTTTTCAGTAATTTGAGGAAGAAAGGAAGAAAAGAACACAGAGTGAAATGGAAAGAGAGACTAAGAAATGAGTATCTAAAGACCATGGTAGCATAACAGGCAGCAGTGCACATATAGACAGTTTTCCAGTGCTGCTCCCTTGTATTCTGAGATGCCAGCCAGGTTGTCAGAATCTCTTTTAGTTCTTTTTGAATACTGATATCTTTTTCTTATTTGAACAAAAGTTCAAAGCACAGCAATTTGTGGCTTTTCAAAAGCGAATCCAATGGTTTAGTAACTCATTAACAAATCCCTCTAACAGACCCAGTGCAAGTGACTATAATCTTTAATTTCTAGATCCTGCCGTTTGAAAAAAAAACATGTCCTCATCAGTTTGGGGTCAATAACTCTATGAATTGCTAATTCACCCTAAGTACCCAAAGTATCCCCTGATGTTTTCATTAAAAGCAGAATATTTTTAAAAAATTGTTTACACTTTTTGGCCGGGTGTGGTGGCTCATGCCTGAAAACCCAGCACTTTGGGAGGCCAAGGGGAGCGGATCACGAAGTCAGGAGATTGAAACCATCCTGGCTAACATGGTGAAACCCCGTCTCTACTAAAAACACAAAAAATTAGCCGGGCGTGGTGGCGGACGCCTGTAGTCCCATCTACTGGGGAGGCTGAGGCAGGAGAATTGCTTGAACCTGGGAGACAGAGGTTGCAGTGAGCCAAGATAGTGCCACTGTACTCCAGCCTGGGCAACAGAGCGAGACTCCATTTAAAAAAAAAAAATTGTTTACACTTTTCAAAATGTAGTCAACTAAGTTAATGCAGATATTCTCCTGAATATAGAAGTATATATTAAAATGAAATACAATAAAGAAACAAAAAATAATTCCCAGGTGCTAGCAATGGTGAGAGAAATCAAAGCCAAATGATATGCATCAGGGAATGCTTATCAACAATAGCCTGTGAGGCCCTGGAGACTGGAAATAGATTCTAACACCCGTCTGGTGCTGTGAAAGATGGCTTCATGAACTGCAGAAGTCAGACAGCTGAAGCTGAGACCCAAGTAGAAAACTGGGATATTTGAAGTCTTGTGAAATCCAATAGAATGGAACTGGAAGTGTTGCCTGAGGAGGCTTAAGTCAGTCCAAGGACTGTGGTAGAAAAAGTAATAAAGTAAAGTCATCATGCACATGAGTGATGTCTGAATTTACACAGCCTATATAAGAACCATAAGTCTAGATATTCTCATAAAAACTCATCTAACATTATTGAAAATCCCTAGGATCCAAATGAAATGCCATCGGAAGTCAAAATTTAAAGACACTTTTAAAATCAATGGAATTCTGAATTATCATTCTGGGAGGCAGGGTAGATGGGGAAAGGGGAGATGTTAATCAAACGGTACAAAATTCAGTTCCACAGGAAGAACAAATTCTAGCAGTGTATCATAGCATAGTGACTATAGTTAATAATAATGTATTGTGTATTTTTAAATTGTTAAAAAAATAGATTTTTTTTTTTTTGAGACGGAGTCTCGCTCTGTCGCCCAGGCTGGAGTGCAGTGGCCGGATCTCAGCTCACTGCAAGCTCCGCCTCCCGGGTTTACACCATTCTCCTGCCTCAGCCTCCCAAGTAGCTGGGACTACAGGCGCCCGCCACCTCGCCCGGCTAGTTTTTTGTATTTTTTAGTAGAGATGGGGTTTCACCGTGTTAGTCAGGATGGTCTTGATCTCCTGACCTCGTGATCCGCCCGTCTCGGCCTCCCAAAGTGCTGGGATTACAGGCTTGAGCCACCGCGCCCGGCCAAAAAAATAGATTTTAAATGTTCTCACCACCAAGCAGTGATAAGTATGTGTAGTGATGGCTATGTCAAGTAGTCTGATTTAATCATTCCAGAGTGTATACATGTATCACATCATCACATTGTACTCCATAAAGATACAGGATTAGTATTTGTCAATTAAAAGGAGCTAAAAACAGAACTACCATTCAACCCAGCAATCCCATTACTGAGTATATACCCAGAGGAATATAAATCATTCTACCATAAAGATATATGCATGTGAATGTTCACTGCAGCACCATTCACAATAGGAAAGACACAGAATCAATCTAAATGCCCATCTATAACAGATTGGATAAAGAAAATGTGGTACATATACACCATGGAATACTGTGCAGCCATAAAACAGAATGAAGTCATGTCTTTTACGGGAACATGGATGGAGCTGGAGGCCACTATCCTTAGCAAACTTATGCAGGAACAGAAAACCAAATACAGGATGTTCTCACTTATAAGTGGGAGCTAAATGATAACACATGAACACAAAGAAGGGAACGACAGGCTCTGGGGCCCCATTGACGGTGAAGGATGGGAGAAGGGAGAGGAGCAGAAAAAAGTAACAATTGGGTACTAGGAGTACCTCAGTGAGGAAATAATCTGTACAACAAACCACCATGACACGAGTTTAGCTATGTAACAAACCCACCCATGTCCCCTCGAACCTAAAAGTTTTTAAAAGAGAAAATATACCTACAAAGATAATCTCTCAATAATATACATATACATACACACACTAGAGCACTAAACTAACATCAGATTCACAAATGAGTTAAACTTTACTTTTAAAAGACAATTATTCTAAAACTAGATAAAAAACCTAGCACTATGCTTTGAGAAATTCCAAAAACATGGTGACATGGAATAGTTAAAAGAAATGGATAGGCCGGGTGAGGTGGCTCATGCCTGTAATCCTGGCACTTTGGGAGGGTGAGGTGGGCGGATCACCTGAGGTCAGGAGTTCGAGACCAGCCTGGCCAACATGATGAAACCCCGTCTATACTAAAAACTACCAAAAAAAAAAAAAAAAATTAGCCAGGTGTGGGGGTGGGCACCTGTGATCCCAGCTGCTTGGGAGACGAGGCAGGAAAATCTCTTGAACCCTGGAGGCAGAGGTTTCAGTGAGCCGAGATCATACCATTGCACACTCCAGCCTGGGTGGCAGAGTGAGACTCCGTCTCAAAGAAAAAAATAAAATAAAATAAAACAAATGGATAGATGATAACATTCTCAGAAAAATGGCCAAAACAAAATTAAATACTGTTTAAAATATCCAACTAATCCAATCCTAAACGATCAATCAAATATCTAAACTCTCCAACAGAAGGCAGGAAAGTAGGGGAGAGCACTGGAAAGGTAAGACAAACAGCAAGCGCAAGATAAGCTGATGGCACTAATTCCACATATATCAGTGATTACATGTAAATTCGCCAGGTTAAAACAAAAACAGAGATTTTCTATTAAATTAAAAAGCAAAACATCGATAGTTATATCTTGTTTTTAACACGTTTTTCTAAAATATGAATGTACTGAATAATTAAAAGTAAAAGATAATAAGAGATTAACCAAACAAGTATTATCCAACACAAAGTAGAGGATGTTATAGTAATGTAAGATACAACTTATTTTCAGGCATAAATCTTTATCAGGAATAAAGAAAGTCAGTGTCTCTGAAGATAAAATAATTTGAAATTTGTATAGTAAGTAACACAGCAAGATAGAAAGTAAATTGATAAAAAGAAACCTGTCTCCTCTATGTGAATCTCTCTGTTTGTAGTCTAACTTACTACTCTGTTATTAATAGAAGAAGCTGGCAAAATTTGTTAGAGATTTAGAATATTTTAACACAATTTACATGCTTGATGCTTGGTCTAATGAACATATATAGGATCTCCTTAACAGAGGAGAACGTGTTTCAATGGCATACATGGAAATTTTTAAATTAATCTAGTTAATAATGTAAGTCTCAACATATTTTAAAAATTAACATATAGCCCACATCTCTGAGCATCATAAATTAGAATCTTTTTTAAAAAAAACCAACAAGTCTACCTCCAAGTACTTGGAAACTAAAAACTTTAAACTTTTAAGGAAATTGAAGTTAAAGAAGTCATAAATGGTTTCCAGCTTCATCCATGTCCCTACAAAGACATTAACTCATCCTTTTTCATGGCTGCATAGTATTCTATGGTGTATATGTATCACATTTTTTTAGTCCAGTCTATGATTGATGGACATTTGGGTTGGTTCCAACTCTTTGCTATTGTGAATAGTGCCGCAATAATCATTCTCAGCAAACTATCGCAAGGACAAAAAACCAAACACCGCATGTTCTCACTCACAGGTGGGAATTGAACAGTGAGAATACTTGGACACAGGAAGGGGTACGTCACACACTGGGGCCTGTCATGGGGTTGGGGGCTGGGGGAGGGATAGCATTAAGAGATATACCTAATGTAAATGATGAGTTAATTGGTGCAGCACACCCACATGGCACATGTATACATATGTAACAAACCTGCATGTTGTGCACATGTACCCTAGAACTTAAAGTATAACAAAAAAGTAAAAAGAGAAGTCATAAATGAAACTTAAAACATATTATTTGAATGTAAAGAAAAATACCAGATATTGAAATTCATAGGAAGTAGCTTAAAGAGTTCTTAGGAGGAAATTTATTCCCAGAAATGCTTATATTAAAAAAAAAGAGAGAAAAGCTGAAAATAAATGAGCTTATTTTCAACTTAAGTAAATAGAAAAGAACACAGAATAAACATAAAATAAAGGAAAAACTAGTAAAATTGGGGGAAAGATGCAATAAAAATGATAAACCAACCTAAAAGTTGGTTCTTAGAAAACATTAATAAAATATTCAGTCCTCTGAGATTATTGTCATGGATGAAAAAGAGAGAAGGCACAAATAAACAATATTTAGGATAAAATTAAAATATAATGTAACTTCAGATACAGGATGAATTTTTCAAAAATTAATTAAAATACTATGAAAAAGTTGATGCCAGTAAATTTTAACTCTAAGCCGATAAAATTTAATCCTAACCCTTTTCTTAGAAAAGCTTAATTAGTAAGCCTGACTTAAGAAATATAAAATCCGAACAATCGTATATTTAAGAATGAAATCAGTAGTTTAAAATGTACTCACTAAAATAATACTAGATTTACCAGATGGTTTAACAAGTGTTCATAGAACAGATAATTGTTTTTTTTTTTTTTTTTTTGAGGCGGAGTCTCGCTCTGTCGCCTGGACTGGAGTGCAGTGGCCAGATCTCAGCTCACTGCAAGCTCCATCTCCCAGGTTTACGCCATTCTCCTGCCTCAGCCTCCCGAGTAGCTGGGACTACAGGCGCCGCCACCTCGCCCGGCTAGTTTTTGTATTTTTAGTAGAGGCGGGGTTTCACCGTGTTAGCCAGGATGGTCTCGATCTCCTGACCTCGTGATCCGCCCGTCTCGGCCTCCCAAAGTGCTGGGATTACAGGCTTGAGCCACCGCGCCCGGCCGATAATTGTTATCTTATATAAACTCCACCAGAGATTTAAAAAATGAATATTCCCTAATTGAGGATATTATAACTTTCCAGTTAAGGATATTATAACAATACTAAAACCAGTCAAAGACTGAAAGATTTCTGAAACTATATGCCAATATCACTCATGATATTGTTGCAAAAAATATACAAAATCAAATTAAGGAAGATATAAAAAGAGACTATATTACAATCATATTTAATTAAGTAATGCAAGAATTTTTTTGTTTTTTGCATTTATACCTGGTTGGCTTTATTAGAGAACTAGCAAAAGTCAGTCCTGTAGAGAGGTCAGCTCAGGCTGATGTTTACAGTTTACCTGCATCAAGCATCTCCTCTCCATTGTTTTTTTTTAAAGTATTCAATTATTTTTAAAGCACGATGAAATTTACATAACATCAAACTTTTTAAAGTGAAAAATTCAGTATCATTCAGAACATCCAAAATGTTTTCCAATCATCACTTCTATCTAATTCCAAAATATTTTCATTACCCCAAAATACAACCCCATACCCAGTAAGCAATTACTTCCTACTTCTCCCTGTCCCCAGTCCCTGGCAATCAAGTCAGTTTTTTATCTCTATAGATTTACCTATTCAGGATATTTCATATGCAAATGTAATCACACAATAGGTGAACTTTTGCATCCAGCTTCTTTGATTTAGCATGATGTTTTACAGATTTATCCATTTTGTGGTGTATACCACTGCTTCATTTCATTGTATGGATGTAGAATATTACATCGTATCCATATACTATGATTTGTTTATCCATTGGTCTGCTGATGAGCTTTTGGGTTGTTTCCATCTTTTGGCTATCATGAATAATGTTTTTATAAACATATGTATACATTTATTTGTTTGACTATCTGTTTTCAGATCTTTTGGTTATATATCCAGGAATGAAATTGCTGGGTCATATGGTAATTCTATGTTTAGCTTTTTGTGGAACTACCAAATTGTTTTCCATAGCAGCTGCACTATTCTATATTCCCACCAGCAACGTACAAGGGTTTCATTTTTGTACAAATTCATTAATTATCGTTATCTACCTTTTTTGAATTCTAGCCACCCTACTGGATATGAAATAGTATCTCATTGTGATTTTTGATTACCATTTCCGTAATGATTAATGATGTGACGATTTTCCTGTGATTGTTGGTCACTGGTACATTTTCTTTGAGAAATGTCTATTCATGGCCTTCATCTATTTTTAATTGCATTTTGTTAAGTTGTAAGATTTATATATTCTTGATACTAGGCCCTTAACAGATATATAATATGCAAATATTTCTTCTGCTATGTATGTTGTCTTTTCACTTTCTTCATAATGTTTTTTGATGTATAAAAGTTTTAAATTTTGAAGTCCAATTAATCTGTTTTTTCTTTCATTGATAATGCATTTGATGTCATAGCTAAGAATTAAATTCCAAAGTCATAAAGATTTACCCCTATGTTTACTTTTAAAATGTTATTGTTTCATCTCTTATATTTAGGTCATTGTTATACTGAATTAATTTTTGTATATAGTGTGAGGGAAGAGTCCAGCGTTATCATTTTATATACAGATATCCAGTCTTCCCAGAAATATTTGTTGAGATTATTTTTCCCATGGAATGATCTTGGCTTCTTCACTGAAAATAACTTGGGTTTATTTCTGGATTCTCAATTCTATTGCACTAGACTATATATTAATATCTATCCTTATGTTGGTATCACATTGTTTTGATTACTATGGCTTTGTAGTAAGTTTTGAAGTATTAAAATGTAAGTAATTAAACTTTCTTCTTCTGTTTCAATATTGTTTTGGTTTTTGGGGACCCCTTGCAGTTACATATGAATTTGAGAATTCATGTTGCCATTTTTCCAAAAACAGTTGTCAGAATTTGATAAGAGATTGCATTGAAATTTACAGATTTGTGGCCGGGCGCGGTGGCTCAAGCCTGTAATCCCAGCACTTTGGGAGGCCAAGACGGGCGGATCACAAGGTCAGGAGATCGAGACCATCCTGGCTAACATGGTGAAACCCCGTCTCTACTAAAAAATACAAAAAAACTAGCCGGGCGAGGTGGCGGGCGCTTGTAGTCCCAGCTACTCGGGAGGCTCAGGCAGGAGAATGGTGTGAACCCAGGAGGCGGAGCTTGCAGTGAGCTGAGATCCGGCCACTGCACTCCAGCCCCGGCGACAGAGCGAGACTCCATCTCAAAAAAAAAAAAAAAAAAGAAAAAAGAAAAAAAAAAGAAATGTACAGATTTGTTTAGATAGTTTTATCATATTAGTAACATTAAATCTTCTAATCCACAAATATTGAATATTAAGTTTTCCAATCCATGCATATCTTTCCATTTATTTGTGTCTTATTTAATTTTTTCAGCAATTTTTTGTTGTTTCCTGTGAAAAAGTCTTTCACTTTTTTTTTGTTGTTGTTGTTGTTGTTGTTGAGACGGAGTCTCGCTCTGTCGCCCAGGCTGGAGTGCAGTGGCCGGATCTCAGCTCACTGGAAGCTCCGCCTCCCGGGTTTACGCCATTCTCTCGCCTCAGCCTCCCGAGTAGCTGGGACTACAGGCGCCCGCCATCTCGCCCGGCTAATTTTTTGTATTTTTTTAGTAGATACGGGGTTTCACCGTGTTAGCCAGGATGGTCTCGATCTCCTGACCTCGTGATCCGCCTGTCTCGGCCTCCCAAAGTGCTGGGATTACAGGCTTGAGCCACCGCGCCCTGCCAAGTCTTTCACTTCTTCATGGTTATGCTTAAGGAGCATTTGTGGTAGCAACTGGAAGATAATATAAGGGGACTTTGTGGGTGCTAGAGATATTCAATTTCCTTATCCTGGTAATGATTACATGGGTGTTTTCAGTTTGTGAAAACTCACTAAGCTATGCATATTTTGTGTAGTCTTCTGTATGAATGTTATACTTGAAAATCAAATGTATTTAAAAGTCAAACATAAAATCAACTCTTAGAATAATAATAAAAATTTTCCTAAATATCAGAAGATCTAGACGTGCATGCCTACATACACACATGCACACTACAGAAGCAAAGAGATAAAACGCCTCATGGAAGGCTTTACAAAGTATGAAATAAACAAACAATAATATGGCAGAAATTTAACTAAACATATCTGTCATTCAAAAGAAAGCAATATTAGTTTAACTCACAGATTATAATAAAAATAATATATTAAATTGGATTTCAAAGAACCAAAACTATGTTGCATACAACAGACCCACCTAAAATAAAACTTATCAGATTGAAGAGTTGAAAATAACATGACATGCAAAAGCATACCAGGGAAATGTAAATAAAAAGAAACCAACTAACATAATTTTAACATCAGAGAAGCAATAATTTAAGGCAAATGCCTATTTTAAATTCATCTGATTAGCAGCCTTAATTCCATCTGAAATATTAGTTCCCTTTTGTTTTGTAATATAACGTAGTCACAGGTCTGGGAAATTATGATGTGGACATCTTTGGGAGGTCATTATTGTGCCTACCACAGTCTGCCCTCTGGTGCATAAAGATTTATATCAATCCCACCTGCAAAATACAGTCACTGTATCCCAACATCCCCAAAAGTCTCAACCCATAACAGCATCAACTCAAAGTCCAAAATCTCATTTACATTTCTTCAACTCAATATTCCCAAGTCTCATCACCTCAATCATGTAAAGCAGGTATGAGTGAAACATGATGTATCCTGGGGCCAAATTCCTCTCCAAGTATGCCTGTGAAATTAGAAAACAAATTATCTGTTCCTCAAAATACAATAGTCAGACAGGCATGGAGTACCAGTATATAGACATTCCCATTCAAAAAGAGAGAAAATTGAAAGGAAAAATGAGTCACCAATTGCAAGCAATTTCAAAACTCAAATGGCCAGACAATATTGGGTTTCAAAGCCTGGGAATAATTCCCTGTGGTTACAGGCTCTGCCCTCTGGTCATGAGACTTGGCTCTCTGAGTCATGCTTTGTTTTTATGAATGGTAGCACATGTTTGCAACTGAGTAGTTTATCAGTCTATTTCCTGCCTGTATAATTTTGTGAGTCTGACAGTTATGCTTCATTTCATAGTCTCTGTCCCTTTCAGTCAGAGCTGTCAGTTTTTTATATTGTTAAAAAATTCTCAAGAACCTTGTGTACGTCAAGAAAATGTTTCCCATTAAACAAAAGTTGCATCCACGGATCTTTCCTAGATAATCTGATCTCTATTTTTAGTTTCTCTGGAGATGGCTAAGGAGATCCATAAAATGCACTAATCTGTTCAAAGAGCCCCTTGTATGACTGAATACACTTACCTTTTGGTCGTTTTAATCAGGTAACAAAAGGTTGTCCAGTCACACCCTTGACTTTCCCTACAGATCATGTTTTCCTGACAGTTATTCTCCTAATTTTAGCATATTTGTAATCTGGACAGGCTGAGAATTTCCCAAATCCATTATTTTTGCCTAACATCTCTTTCATTTCCTTCCTTTCACATTTCGCTACAAGTGCATCATGTGTCACTTGACAGTGGGGATACATTCTGGAAAATGCATCCTTAGGTGATTTTATCATTGTGCGAACATCATAGAATACATTTACATTTACCTAGATGGTACAGTTTACTACATTCTTACACTGTATGGTATGGCCTATTGCTACCAGCATATAAATCTGTACAGCCTGTGACTGTATTGAATATTGTAGGCAATTGTAATACAATGCTAGGACATCTAAACATAGAAGACATACAGTACAAATAATGTGTAAAAGCTAAATGGTATCCCTGTTCAGGGCACTTACTATGAATGGAGCCTGTGGGATTAGAGGTTGCTCTGGGTGACACAGTGAGTGAGTGGTGAGTGAATGTGAAGGCCTAGGACGTTACTGTACACTGCCATAGACTTTATAAACACTGGGAACTTAGGTTACATTAATGTATTTAATTTTTTCTTCCATAATAAATTAACCTTAGCTTACTGTAACTTTTTACTTTATTAACTTTTTAATTTTAAAAATTGTTTTGACTCTTTTGTAATAACACTTAGCTTAAAACACAAACACATTGTATGGCTATATAAAATTTTTTATATCTTTATCCTATAGACTTTTTTCTATTTACATCACTTTTTAAAGATTTTAATCATTTTTGTTAAAAAATGAAGACACAAACACATGATCCTAGGCCTATACAGCACCAAGATCCTCCATATCACTGTCTTCCACCTCCAATTTTATCCCTCTGGAAGGTCTTCAGAGGCATTAACACACATGGAACTGTCATTTCCTATAACAAAGCCTTCTTCTGAAATAACTCTTGAAGGACCTGCCTGAGGCTATTTTACACTTAACCTTTTTTTTTTTTTTTTTAATATGTAGGAGTATACTTCAAAATAACCATTCATATAGCATAGTAAATATATAAACAAGTAACAGTCATTTATCATCAATATCAAGTATTATGCACTATACACAACTCTAAGTGTTACACTTTTATACAATTGACAGTGCAACAGGTTTGTTTATCGTGGCATCACCACAAATACGTGAGCAGTGCATTGTCCTGGGACATTATGGCAGCTATGACGTCACTAGGTGATGGGAATTTTTCACCTCTATTACAATATTATGGGGTCACTGTAGTATACATGGTCTATTATTGACTAAAACATTGTTCTGGCCCCACGCGATGGCTCACACCTGTATTTTCAGCACTTTGGGTGGCCAAGGCAGGTGGGTTACTTGATGTCAGGAGTTGGAGACTACCCTGGCCGATATGGCAAAACACCGTCTCTACTAAAAATACAGAAATTAGCTGGGCGTGGTGGCTGACACCTGTAATCCCAGCTACTCAGGAGGCTGAGGCAGGAGAATTGCTTGAACCCAGAAGGTGGAGGTTGCAGTGAGCCGAGATCGCGCCTTTGCACTCCAGTCTGGGCAACAAGAGTGAAACTTCATCTCAAAACCAAACCAAAACAAAATAAAACAACCCCCTGAAAAAACCAAAAACAAAACCAAAAACCATTGTTCTATGGTTCATGACTGCATAAGTAACCACAAAAAAAACTAAGTTGCACTTCTAATGCTTTGCTTGGAAGTCACCTTAGCTAAATATCCAAGTTCATAGTTTACAGGTTTTGCTTTCCACAATTTAGCTAAACTCTCTGCCACTGTATAATAAGGATCCCCTCTCCTCTACTTTCCAGTAGCATGGTCCTCATTTCCATTTGCACCCTCTCCAGCATTGCCTTTAACATCCTTGTTTCTACCCGCTATCTGCTCATGATGACTTGGGTATTCTCTACCAGGCTCCTCACACCCTCCAAAGTTCTCCTTAACAGCCATATTTCCACTAGCAGTCTGCTCAAGACAATCTAAGCTATTTCTATCACATTCCTTAAAATTCTTCTAGCCTCTGCTCATTGACCAAGTCCCAAGATCATTTCATATTTCTATGTACGTGCTGCATCAGCAACCCACTTCCAGGCAGCCAAATCTGTGTTAGTTTCCTACTACTGCTATAACAAATTACTGCAATCTTGATGTTTTAAAACAACACAGACTGATGATCTTACAGTTCTGGAGGTCAGAAATCCAAAATGCATTTCACTGAATTAAGACTAAGATATCAACAGACTGTCTTCCTTTTGAGAATGTTAGGAGGGAATCTCATCCCCATCATTTCCCGATTCTACTGGCTGTCTGCATTCCTTGGCTTGTGGCCCTTTTCCCTTTTCAAAACCAGAAACTGTAAAACTCTGACCTCTTCTTCTATTACCACACCTTCCTCTCTGACTCCCTTGCCTCTTTCTTTCCCTTATAATAACCCATTGTAAAGTTGAGAGGATAAATTTATATTATAAACATCAGTTGGGTCAATATTTTCAAGGGACTGGCACATCCTGTTGGGGAATGCTAAATTCAAGAGATTGAATATTCTGATGGAAAAGACCAATATAAAATCTCTTTTAGAGATAACTTTGGTGGCAGTACAGGAGATAAATGAAGGAGTGAGAAAACTGAAGCCTATACAAATAGCCATAAATAGTACATGAGCTGAGTTAGTTTAAGAAATGAAACTTTATATCTGTACCTTAAATTAAGACCCTCCTAAATGTGCTGAAATAATTTCATGCTTAAATGATTAAATGCAGTAAGAAAAAGGAAAGTAAAAGGTCCCAGAGAAGGACTTATCTAGAACCCTGACCTCTTATATAAGGTGAAAAGTTATCAGTAGAACAAGACAGGAAGTTTGCCCTGGACTGATTTCATCACAACTCCAAGCCAAAATTATGGGACGAGTCTCTAAACCCTACTTATTACAGAAAATTCCTCTTTCCATTAAGAATAAACTCTAGACTCTCCCACCGTGTGAGGGCACGGTGAGAAGGTGCCGACTATGTACCAGGAGGCAAGCTTTCACCAGACGCTGAGTCTACTGGAGCCTTCATCTTGGACTTCCCAGCCTTCAGAACTATCTCTCCTTTCTTAAAAAAGAAAGTGATAAAGACCAAGATGGCCGAATAGGAACAGCTCCAGTCTCCAACTCCCAGCGCGAGTAACACAGAAGACCGGTGATTTCTGCATTTTCAACTGAGGTACTGGGGTCATCTCTCTAGGGAGTGCCGGACAATCGGTGCTGGTCAGCTGCTGCAGCCTGACCAGCGTGAGCTGAAGCAGGGCGAGGCATCGCCTCACCTGGAAGCGCAAGGGGGAAGGAAATCCGTTTTCCTAGCCAGGGGAACTGAGACACATAACACCTGGAAAATCGCGTAACTCCCACCCCAATACTGCGCTTTAAGGAAACAGGCACACCAGGAGAATATATCCCACACCTGGACGGGAGGGTCCCACGCCCACGGAGCCTCCCTCACTGCTAACACAGCCATCTGCGGCGATCTATCCGCAAGGCAGCAGCGAGGCTGGGGGAGGGGCGCCCGCCATTGCTGAGGCTTAAGTAGGTAAACAAAGCCGCTGGGAAGCTCGAACTGGGTGGAGCTCACAGCAGCTCAAGGAAACCTGCCTGTCTCTGTAGTCTCCACCTCTGGGGACAGCCCACAGCTGAGGTCCAATAGGGAAAGCAGCGGGGGCGGTGCAGAGGCGAACGACTCTGTCTGACAGCTTTGGGGAGAGCCGTGGATCTCCCAACGCGGAGGTTGAGATCCGAGAACGGACAGACTGCCTGCTCAGGTGGCTCCCTGACCCCTCAGTAGCCTAGCTGGGAGACATACCCCACTAGGGGCAGTCTGACACCCCACACCTCACAGGGTGGAGTCATCCCTGAGAGGAAACTTCCAAAGGAAGAATCAGACAGGTACACTCGCTGCTCAGCAATATTCTATCTTTGGCAACCCCTGCTGCTGATACCCAGGCAAACAGGGTCTGGAGTGGACCTCAAGCAATCTCCAACAGACCAACAGACAGTCCTTCTGACTGTCAGACGGAAAACTATCAAACAGGAAGGACACCTATACCAAAACCCCATCAGTACGTCACCATCATCAAAGACCAGAGACAGATAAAACCACAAAGATGGGGAAAAAGCAGGGCAGAAAAGCTGGAAATTCAAAAAATAAGAGCGCATCTCCCCCTGCAAAGGAGCGCAGCCCATCGCCAGCAACGGATCAAAGCTGGTCAGAGAATGACTTTGACGAGATGAGAGAAGAAGGCTTCAGTCCATCAAACTTCTCAGAGCTAAAGGAGGAATTACGTACCCAGCGCAAAGAAACTAAAAATCTTGAAAAAAAAGTGGAAGAATTGGTAGCTAGACTAATTAATGCAGAGAAGATCATAAACGAAATGACAGAGATGAAAACCATGACACGAGAAATACGTGACAAATGCACAAGCTTCAGTAACCGACTCGATCAACTGGAAGAAAGAGTATCAGCGATTGAGGATCAAATGAATGAAATGAAGCGAGAAGAGAAACCAAAAGAAAAAAGAAGAAAAAGAAATGAACAAAGCCTGCAAGAAGTATGGGATTATGTAAAAAGACCAAATCTACGTCTGATTGGGGTGCCTGAAAGTGAGGGGGAAAATGGAACCAAGTTGGAAAACACTCTTCAGGATATCATCCAGGAGAACTTCCCCAACCTAGTAGGGCAGGCCAACATTCAAATTCAGGAAATACAGAGAACGCCACAAAGATACTCCTCCAGAAGAGCAACTCCAAGACACATAATTGCCAGATTCACCAAAGTTGAAATGAAGGAAAAAATCTTAAGGGCAGCCAGAGAGAATGGTCGGGTTACCCACAAAGGGAAGCCCATCAGAATAACAGCAGATCTCTCGGCAGAAACTCTACAAGCCAGAAGAGAGTGGGGGCCAATATTCAACGTTCTTAAAGAAAAGAATTTTCAACCCAGAATTTCATATCCAGCCAAACTAAGTTTCATCAGTGAAGGAGAAATAAAATCCTTTACAGATAAGCAAATGCTTAGAGATTTTGTCACCACCAGGCCTGCCTTACAAGAGACCCTGAAGGAAGCCCTAAACATGGAAAGGAACAACCGATACCAGCCATTGCAAAAACATGCCAAAATGTAAAGACCATCGAGGCTAGGAAGAAACTGCATCAACGAATGAGCAAAATAACCAGTTAATATCATAATGACAGGATCAAGTTCACACATAACAATATTAACCTTAAATGTAAATGGACTAAATGCTCCAATTAAAAGACACAGACTGGCAAACTGGATAAAGAGTCAAGACCCATCAGTCTGCTGTATTCAGGAGACCCATCTCACATGCAGAGACATACATAGGCTCAAAATAAAGGGATGGAGGAAGATCTACCAAGCAAATGGAGAACAAAAAAAAGGAGGGATTGCAATCCTAGTCTCTGATAAAACAGACTTTAAACCATCAAAGATCAAAAGAGACAAAGAAGGCCATTACATAATGGTAAAGGGATCAATTCAACAGGAAGAGCTAACTCTCCTAAATATCTATGCACCCAATACAGGAGCACCCAGATTCATAAAGCAAGTCCTTAGAGACCTACAAAGAGACTTAGACTCCCATACAATAATAATGGGAGATTTCAACACTCCACTGTCAACATTAGACAGATCAACGAGACAGAAAGTTAACAAGGATATCCAGGAATTGAACTCATCTCTGCACCAAGCGGACCTAATAGACATCTATAGAACTCTCCACCCCAAATCAACAGAATATACATTCTTCTCAGCACCACATCGCACTTATTCCAAAATTGACCACATAATTGGAAGTAAAGCACTCCTCAGCAAATGTACAAGAACAGAAATTATAACAAACTGTCTCTCAGACCACAGTGCAATCAAACTAGAACTCAGGACTAAGAAACTCAATCAAAACCGCTCAACTACATGGAAACTGAATAACCTGCTCCTGAATGACTACTGGGTACATAACGAAATGAAAGCAGAAATAAAGATGTTCTTTGAAACCAATGAGAACAAGATACAACATACCAGAATCTCTGGGACACATTTAAAGCAGTGTGTAGAGGGAAATTTATAGCACTAAATGCCCACAAGAGAAAGCAGGAAAGATCTAAAATTGACACTTTAACATCACAATTAAAAGAACTAGAGAGGCAAGAGCAAACACATTCAAAAGCTAGCAGAAGGCAAGAAATAACTAAGATCAGAGCAGAACTGAAGGAGATAGAGTCACAAAAAACCCTCCAAAAAATCAATGAATCCAGGAGTTGGTTTTTTGAAAAGATCAACAAAATTGACAGACCGCTAGCAAGACTAATAAAGAAGAAAAGAGAGAGGAATCAAATAGACGCAATAAAAAATGATAAAGGGGATATCACCACCAACCCCACAGAAATACAAACAACCATCAGAGAATACTATAAATGCCTCTACGCAAATCGACTAGAAAATCTAGAAGAAATGGATAATTTCCTGGACACTTACACTCTCCCAAGTCTGAACCAGGAAGAAGTTGAATCCCTGAATAGACCAATAACAGGCTCTGAAATTGAGGCAAGAATTAATAGCCTACCCACGAAAAAAAGTCCAGGACCAGATGGATTCACAGCTGAATTCTACCAGAGGTACAAGGAGGAGCTGGTACCATTCCTTCTGAAACTATTCCAATCAATAGAAAAAGAGGGAATCCTCCCTAACTCATTTTATGAGGCCAACATCATCCTGATACCAAAGCCTGGCAGAGACACAACAAAAAAAGAGAATTTTAGACCAATATCCCTGATGAACATCGATGCAAAAATTCTCAATAAAATACTGGCAAACCGGATTCAGCAGCACATCAAAAAGCTTATCCACCATGATCAAGTGGGCTTCATCCCTGGGATGCAAGGCTGGTTCAACATTCGCAAATCAATAAATGTAATCCAGCATATAAACAGAACCAAAGACAAGAACCACATGATTATCTCAATAGATGCAGAAAAGGCTTTTGACAAAATTCAACAGCCCTTTATGCTAAAAACGCTCAATAAATTCGGTATTGATGGAACGTACCTCAAAATAATAAGAGCTATTTACGACAAATCCACAGCAAATATCATACTGAATGGGCAAAAACTGGAAAAATTCCCTTTGAAAACTGGCACAAGACAGGGATGCCCTCTCTCACCACTCTTATTCAACATAGTGTTGGAAGTTCTGGCTAGGGCAATCAGGCAAGAGAAAGAAATCAAGGGTATCCAGTTAGGAAAAGAAGAAGTCAAATTGTCCTGTTTGCAGATGACATGATTGTATATTTAGAAAAACCCATCGTCTCAGCCCTAAATCTCCTTAAGCTGATAAGCAACTTCAGCAAAGTCTCAGGATACAAAATTAATGTGCAAAAATCACAAGCATTCTTATACACCAGTAACAGACAAGCAGAGAGCCAAGTCAGGAATGAACTTCCATTCACAATTGCTTCAAAGAGAATAAAATACCTAGGAATCCAGCTTACAAGGGATGTAAAGGACCTCTTCAAGGAGAACTACAAACCACTGCTCAGTGAAATCAAAGAGGACACAAACAAATGGAAGAACATACCATGCTCATGGATAGGAAGAATCAATATCGTGAAAATGGCCATACTGCCCAAGGTGATTTATAGATTCAATGCCATCCCCATCAAGCTACCAATGAGTTTCTTCACAGAATTGGAAAAAACTGCTTTAAAGTTCATATGGAACCAAAAAAGAGCCCGCATTGCCAAGACAATCCTAGGTCAAAAGGACAAAGCTGGAGGCGTCACGCTACCTGACTTCAAACTATACTACAAGGCTACAGTAACCAAAACAGCATGGTACTGGTACCACAACAGAGAAATAGACCAGTGGAACAGAACAGAGTCCTCAGAATAATACCACACATCTACAGCCATCTGATCTTTGACAAACCTGACAAAAACAAGAAATGGGGAAAGGATTCCCTATTTAATAAATGGTGCTGGGAAAATTGGCTAGCCACAAGTAGAAAGCTGAAACTGGATCCTTTCCTTACCCCTTATACGAAAATTAATTCAAGATGGATTAGAGACTTAAATGTTAGACCTAATACCATAAAAACCCTAGAAGAAAATCTAGGTAGTACCATTCAGGACATAGGCATGGGCAAGGACTTCATGTCTAAAACACCAAAAGCAACGGCAGCAAAAGCCAAAATTGACAAATGGGATCTCATTAAACTAAAGAGCTTTTGCACAGCAAAAGAAACTACCATCAGAGTGAACAGGCAACCTACAGAATGGGAGAAAATTTTTGCAACCTACTCATCTGACAAAGGGCTAATATCCAGAATCTACAAAGAACTCAAACAAATATACAAGAAAAAAACAAACAACCCCATCAAAAAGTGGGGAAAGGATATGAACAGACATTTCTCAAAAGAAGACATCCATACAGCCAACAGACACATGAAAAAATGCTCGTCATCACTCGCCATCAGAGAAATGCAAATCAAAACCACAATGAGATACCATCTCACACCAGTTAGAATGGCAATCATTAAGAAGTCAGGAAACAATAGATGTTGGAGAGGATGTGGAGAAATAGGAACACTTTTACACTGTTGGTGGGATTGTAAACTAGTTCAACCATTATGGAAAACAGTATGGCGATTCCTCAAGGATCTAGAACTAGATGTACCATATGACCCAGCCATCCCACTACTGGGTATATACCCAAAGGATTATAATTACTCTACTACAAAGACACATGCACACGTATGTTTATTGCGGCACTATTCACAATAGCAAAGACTTGGAATCAACCCAAATGTCCATCTGTGACAGACTGGATTAAGAAAATGTGGCACATATACACCATGGAATACTATGCAGCCATCAAAAAGGATGAGTTTGCGTCCTTTGTAGGGACATGGATGCAGCTGGAAACCATCATTCTTAGCAAACTATCACAAGAAGAGAAAACCAAACACCGCATGTTCTCACTCATAGGTGGGAACTGAACAATGAGATCACTTGGACTCGGGAAGGGGAACATCACACACTGGGGCCTATCAGGGGGAGAGGGGAGGAGGGAGGGATTGCATTGGGGAGTTATACATGATATAACATTATGCACATGTACCCTAGAACTTAAAGTATAATAAAAAAAAAAAAAAAAAAGAATAAACTCTAACTTGGCCAGTTGCCAATGACTTCATAATCAAAATTGAAGCAATACTTTCTAGATTATTTGAGCAATAATCTGCCACAAAAACTCTGAAGCTGTATTCCTTGTTCTCCCTGAGTCAAAAGATTGGATTGCCTGTCCACACTAATCAAAAATAAAGAATAATTGTTCATCTTGCCATCTCGTTTAATGTTTATACACTGCTAAATCATTTTATTTTCATTACATTTTCCCCTAGAGGGGATACAATGCCTGCCATTTAACAGGATTTTTATTCGAGGTTGTTTACTATTTAACAAAAATCTATACAAGAGGCTGTCAGTTTTTAGATATTTTCCAGATATGGTTTTTTTGTAACTTGTGGAGGTCATCAATGTCAGTTGAGCCAGGTTTTTAAAAGCAGATTTTCAAGTTCCTTACAGCAAAAACTTGTTAACAACTATGCTTTTCAATTATTCACTTATTTCCTTATATCTAAACATGAAGTCCTTTCAGTTGCCACATTTGTAATTTAACTGAAAGTGTATTTTTCCACTGACACATGGCAAAATCTAAATAACTCATTCTTGCAAAGATTCCTGTGATTCATTTAAGAGCTTGCAGTTACTGTATTAATAAAACACAAGTACTTGATTTAGTTTGTAGAGATAATCCTGACATTTCAGCAGTCTATCTGAATCTAATCTAATCTAATCTAATCAATTAACTTTCTGATAAAGTAAGCAAGTAGATATGGTTTTTTTAAATGTAAAACTCTTTAAAAATAAAATATCATTTCATAAATTAAAAAATACCTCCTCATTTAGCTCCTTTCCATTTTGTACTTTTATATGTATTGAGTTTTCTTAGAATAGACAGCTTTGGCAATTTGGAGGAAATTTAAAATAGTTATATATTTAGGTGTCGTAATGACTTTTATAAATAGCTAGGATTTATAAACTTTTTAGTGCTTAAAGTACTTTAAGTTGAATATTTTTAAAAGAGGTGTTGATGAATTTAATGTTGATTCAGTTGTGATAGCAGGACAGATATAGATGTAACTGTTTTTAATTACAAAGACAGTATAACTTAGTTTGAATGTTCTAAAGGTGTGGGAAGCCCAACATTTGGATAGAAGCTAAGTTTCAACTCCATGCAAAAAGTGACTTCCTATAGGCTAGAACTCATTAAATATCGATTTCATTCAACATATGTTTAAAAATATGAAATATGCATATCCAATTTTCCAAGTGTGCCAAGAGCTATTAAGCTATGAGCTATTAAGCACAATAGACACAGTTCCTGCTCTCAAATTCTAGCAGAGGAGCAAGCATAAAATAAATAAACAGAAGCAGAAACCTAATAAAAATGTCTAACTATATACCTATGTGCTAGGCACTATTCTAAGTGATTTACATGTACTATATCACTTAACTCTTACAACAACCTGAAGTATGAATGAAAATAGAATATAGTGCAATCAATGGAGGTCACCATGCAGAAACACTATGCAAAGAGATAAGGATAGCGTAGCTTTCAGGGTCAAAGATTATAGTTCTTCCTGAGCACAATATGAATCTAATGAAAGATTGAGAAGAAAGGAAGAGATCTAATTCATGTTAATAAATAAAAAATCTTCTGTAAGGAAAACAGAAGAACAGTGTGTAGAAGCAAAACCAGATAAATTAGTTGGAAGCCAGTGAATCAGTCTAGACCATAGATTATGGTGCCTGGCACTCTGAGACAGTAGACACACAGAGAAGTGAAGCTCTGTTTGGAGTTACACTCAGCATAACTGAGATTGAGTAGATGTGAAAAACGAAGAGGAAAGGGTGAGAGTGATTATTTCTGACTCGAGCAACAGGTGGATAGCAGTGACGTTAAGAGAGATGGAGAAAATCAAGAAAGGGGAAGTCAAGAGTTTGGCCTGAAATGTGTTCAGTTTGAGACAATCAATAAGTGTATCAGCTGTGAGGCTGAGTATACTCCAGAAATGATACACTCCTCCATCAGAGGAAATTCAAAAATCCAATAGAAATTTGTCTAGATGACATGAAAGTCTCCTCCATTTTTAAAATTCTAAGATTGTACGAAAGAAGGAAAGAAGAGTGATCTGAAGGGAATGCCATGAACTATTAAACTTGCTCTTATTGGGTGAGGTGCTTGGAACTAGAGTTTGTGCATTTATATTTCATTTGATTTCAAGGACTTATCCATCACTAGCTTAAAAGCAGATTGGCTGAAGCTAAAATTTCCAATATATTCTGTTTTAGTTCATTCTCACACTCCTATAAAGATACTACCTGAGACTGGGTAATTTATAAACAAAAGAGGTTTAATTGACTCACAGTTCCACATGGCTGGGGAGGCCTCAGAAAATTTACCATCATGGTGGAAGGTGAAGAAGAAGCAATGCATGTCTTACATGAGAGCAAGAGAGAGAGAGAGAGAGCACATGGAGGAAACTGCCACTTTTAAAACCATCATATGTCATTGGAACTATGTCACTATCACAAGAACAGCATAGGGGAAATTGTCCCCATGATTCAATCACCTCCCATCAGGTCCCTCCCTAGACACATGGGGATTACAATACCAGGCGAGATTTGGGTGGGGACACAGAGCCAAGCCATATAATATACATAGATTAAAATTCGTAGAAGTGAATCTTAAAAGCTTCTCTTTGCTTTATTTATGTAAGGAAGCATTCGTTATAATTTTATAATCCAGCACAAAGAACATTAAATTATGCACAGTTGTTCTCTTTAATATATATGTACGTAGATTACAAAACAACTGTACCTATGCCATAAAGTAAGATAATGGCTTTGGATGATAATTTCATTTCTTTTTTAAAGATAACTTCAAGGTTGCCACTGCCCATCTTTGTTAGTAAACTGGTGTCTTCATATTATTACTAATGGTAGTAACATTGTTAAGCCAGCATTCCTGGATCAGCTACAAAGAGGGGGTTAGATGTGCGACTACCAGTCTTCTCATATATTTCCCACATGCTTTTCAGAGCTAGCACCCCTGGGTTTTCATCCCCTGTGTGCTGATCTTTGATGTTCTGCTCCCTGCTCTATTCCACAGATAGAGGCCCAAGCCCATTTCCACAAGATTCAGGCAAATAGACAGACACAGAACATCTGCACTTACCAAACCTTGAATTGCCGAAACTGCAGTATTTGAAATCAATTTGGAAGTACTTATAATTTTTTATTTATTTATTTATTTATTTATTTATTTATTTTTTTTTTTTTTTATTATACTTTAAGTTCTAGGGTACATGTGCATAACGTTTATATCATGTATAACTCCCCAATGCAATCCCTCCCTCCTCCCCCCTCCCCCTGATAGGCCCCAGTGTGTGATGTTCCCCTTCCCGAGTCCAAGTGATCTCATTGTTCAGTTCCCACCTATGAGTGAGAACATGCGGTGTTTGGTTTTCTCTTCTTGTGATAGTTTGCTAAGAATGATGGTTTCCAGCTGCATCCATGTCCCTACAAAGGACGCAAACTCATCCTTTTTGATGGCTGCATAGTATTCCATGGTGTATATGTGCCACATTTTCTTAATCCAGTCTGTCACAGATGGACATTTGGGTTGATTCCAAGTCTTTGCTATTGTGAATAGTGCCGCAATAAACATACATGTGCATGTGTCTTTGTAGTAGAGTAATTTATAATCCTTTGGGTATATACCCAGTAGTGGGATGGCTGGGTCATATGGTACATCTAGTTCTAGATCCTTGAGGAATCGCCATACTGTTTTCCATAATGGTTGAACTAGTTTACAATCCCACCAACAGTGTAAAAGTGTTCCTATTTCTCCACATCCTCTCCAACATCTATTATTTCCTGACTTCTTAATGATTGCCATTCTAACTGGTGTGAGATGGTATCTCATTGTGGTTTTGATTTGCATTTCTCTGATGGCGAGTGATGACGAGCATTTTTTCATGTGTCTGTTGGCTGTATGGATGTCTTCTTTTGAGAAATGTCTGTTCATATCCTTTCCCCACTTTTTGATGGGGTTGTTTGTTTTTTTCTTGTATATTTGTTTGAGTTCTTTGTAGATTCTGGATATTAGCCCTTTGTCAGATGAGTAGGTTGCAAAAATTTTCTCCCAATCTGTAGGTTGCCTGTTCACTCCGATGGTAGTTTCTTTTGCTGTGCAAAAGCTCTTTAGTTTAATTAGATCACATTTGTCAATTTTGGCTTTTGCTGCCGTTGCTTTTGGTGTTTTAGACATGATAAAGGAAATAGTATTGAGAAGCCAACTGTTTCTGTATTATCTATCATACATGAGTAGTAGGCTAGAGACACTTCACTTCTGCATTGTGGTTAAGCATGTGGATCCTGGAAGCCTATAAAGGTGGAATCTCAGCTATGTCACTGTCTAGTTCTGTGACCTTGGGCAAATTACTTAAGTGGTCTGCTCCTTAATTTCCTGATCTGTAAAATGAGAATAATATATTTATCACATATTTTTCAGAGTCTAACATCAATGATGAGCTCCTGGAACTATACCTGTCATAGCAAGTGTTTAATAAATATGAGGTATTATCATTTTCTTCCACTCCTTTTCTAAGAGTACATGGGTTAACATAGGAGATAAACACCACAGGCCAATCCAAAGTTATTTTACAATATGCGACATTGGCTTTAATTTGCAAGGTGAATATGACTAATGACAGCAAAACTTCCTTCGTTTCTTGCATAAATATGCCCATAAAACCCTGCTTCTTGTGCCTTGCTAACTCACAGGACCACCTGATGTTTTCCTAAATAAATTCCACGTATCCAACAGCACAAAAACAAAGCACATGCATTTGACATTCTTAACTCAGGGCTTCAGTAGGGGTTTGCGGCTTGTATCTAGCTGATTTTTCATTCTTTAATTATAACAAACCACCACAAAAAATGGCAGTTTAAAACTGCAATCATGTATGCTCATTCACACATCTGCAGATGGCAGGGGTTCAGCTGATTTAGGCTGAGTTCCGCTTGGATGCTCTGCTTCAAGCTGGACTTGCTATGCATTGGGCTCAGGTCTGGTCCTTATATATTCCTCGGGGACATGCCCTGGGGCTGAGGGAGCAGCATCTACTTCAGGGAAGCTCTATATGTGATGATGGCAGAAGCACAAGAGACGAGACCAACTATGCCAAATATGACACCTCTCTTCTTGTAGGGGGTTTGCTAGTGTTTCACTGGCCTTGGCAAGTAATATGGCTGAGCCCCAAATCAAGGGACAGGGATTATGCAATATTTCTGGAATGAGGGTGTTAAATGTTATTTCTTATCAGTTATCTAGTCTATTAGAACAGATTATGCTGCTGGTGATGCTCTAAGTCACTACTATGTATACATACTTAGGTTTGAAATGATTTATACCAACACCTGACCTTTTGCATCTTTTTTTTTATTACATTCATTTTAGTTCTAGTTTGCTGACCATCTGTAGAAATAAATTAATATTGTTCTTAATAAGTGAGAATGTTATTTTTTACTCATCATGAACTCTGGCCTAGAATAGCATTTGACTCAATAAATATTTTCTGAATTAATAATTGAGAGTAATTTTTTTTTTTTTTTTTTTTTTTGAGGCAGAGTCTCACTCTGTCGCCGGGGCTGGAGTGCAGTGGCCGGATCTCAGCTCACTGCAAGCTCTGCCTCCCGGGTTTACGCCATTCTCCTGCCTCAGCCTCCCGAGTAGCTGGGACTACAGGCACCCGCCAACTCGCCCGGCTAGTTTTGGTATTTTTAGTAGAGACGAGGTTTCACCGTGTTAGCCAGGATGGTCTCGATCTCCTGACCTCGTGATCCGCCCGTCTCGGCCTCCCAAAGTGCTGGGATTACAGGCTTGAGCCACCGCGCCTGGCCGAGAGTAATTTTTTGTACTAACTTTCCAACCTTTTTTTGGTGGGGTGTGGAGGGCTGGAAGGGAAGACATTCATTCTGTAATTTTCTAATGCCTTCCTTCCTTCATTTTTTTTTTTCATTCAACAAATATTTTTTGAGTGGCTGCTATGAGCCAGGGGTGTTCTAGGTTATATGGATGTGTAGAAGTGATACAAACAGGTTCCTACTATCTGGTCAGACATACAATAAACAGTGACACAAATAAATAAGTTAGCTGTGGAAAATAGTAAGTGGGGTTAAAAAGTAAAATATTAGAGAAATTAAACCACAAAGGTGATACAATTGTGGAGAAGATGAACAATGAAGGCCTTAAATAGAACGATATTTCAGCTGAAAATTAGATAATGGGAAGTGAAAATACAGGGAAAGAACATTCTAGTCAGAGGGTGCTGTGTGTGCAGACAGACAGGAAAGAGTGTGGCCTGTTTAAGGTACAGAAAGGCACCAGTGCCGACAGTATTATCCACTCCACTCTAAAGACTCATTCAAATTTCCTACGTTTAATTTCTTGTTTATGATTGCCAAGTAGCCTGTGCACTGCTCATCTGGATTTAGAATTATTAACTTCCCTGTCAACCTCCTCCACTAGAATTTGAGCTCCTTTAATGCAGATATAGTATCATAACAGTCTCTTTATCCGCAGCATCAAATGCAGAGCTCTGTTCAACACAAGGTTGCCAGATGTACACGTGCATGAATGCAGTTTCTCATAGTCTAGGAATCAATGATGGTGTGTGCCCAGATGGGATCAAGTCACTTGGAACACAGATGAATAGACGAAAGAAGTAGTGAGTCACAGAAAACACCACAATTTGAAAAGAAGAAAGCCATATTTATTTCATCACAGTAAGTGATTTCAACTGTCATTCTCCTTTTCCAGAAGTATATTAATCATAAAATTAAGAAAGTATTCAAGATCTATCACACATAATGTACCACAGGAACATAAAAATGAATATAGCCTCCAGAAATGACAATAATTATAATCTAAAATTACATTGCTAAAACACTTTCAACTTTTTCAAATTGCTTTTAAACTTATTATCACATTTTGTGCTTTGTCAAATATAGCAAAAGGCCATTTTTAATTACAATTTATTTAGGAGTCTGAGTTCACTCAGAGGGAAAAGAGAAACATTTCAAACTGTATCCTTAAAGATAGAGCTTAGAGTTGCACCAGAAAGCATCTTCCTTACTAAGGGTTAGAATGCTGTGACCAAATGTGCTAAGTAATTTACTAAATATCTTACAACTAGTCAGGAACAGAGCTGTGGTTGGAATCCTGGTTCCTGAGTCTCTGGTTAGTTTACTTCCTGTTATGCTAGTCTTAAAAGAGCTGGAGAATTTGGTTCATAATGAAATTAGCAATCACAAAAGTTAGGCTTAAAATAAATTACAACCCCCCAAAAAAGGTAGAAAAGCAGTGCTAATGAGAAAATAATTCTTCCAAATGTTTTTGTTGTATTTTTTAAATTTTTGAGCATTATTTTGAAATGTGAGTCAGTTCTTAAGTAGACAATAAGTTATCTATAAATAAAAAAGTAGCTTTCTTAGTATAAAGTTATCTTCCAAAGGCAAGAAAAGAAAGGATGGGTGAGGTTGGTATTAAAAACTGAAGACATAAAACATGCTACTTGGGTGTGATGGCTCATGTCTGTAATCCCAGCACTCTGGGAGGCCAAGGCTTGAGAATTCCTTTGAGGCCAGGAGTTCAAGACCTGCCTCAGCAGCATAGTTTGACCATATCTCTACAAAAAATGAAAGAAAAAAAATTACCTGGGCTAGGTGGTGTGCGTGTCTTTAGTCCCAGTTACTAGGGAGGCTGAAGTGAAAGGATTGCTTGAGCTCAGGAGTTTGAGGCTGCAGTGAGCCATGATCATGCCACTGTACTCCTGCCTGAGTGAGAGAATGAGACCTTGCCTTCAAACAAACTAAATGTAAATTAAGTAATGAGTAGAAATAAGGGAAAGGAAATATAATCCATTATGTAGAAAATGTACATGTGTTCAGGTAAGAAAAATTATACAATTCTGGGCCCATAATGTTCTGTGCATATTAAGGGATTCAACTATTAATCCAGTTGTGTCCCTTACAACTAGGTTATATTACCAAATTAGAAACACTGAGGTTCCAAACAGAGTGATAGTAATCAGAGCAACAGTTATGAAAGAATCGTAGTCATCATGTGTTAAGTTCTCCCTTAAATAACATTAAAACTTGACAAATATCTACAGTAGCTATTTTTGAGCATGGAACAGTGGATAACTCAGGGCTGTGATCACTGGGATAGGGGAACTGCACAAAATGATCTCTGCATTAACCTTTGCTTTCCATCAGGGATCATTATCCAAATCACGGCACTAGACACAGGAGCCCAGAGAGCTGGGGTCTTGTTGGGTGGAAGAAATAAAATTCATAGTTCAGGGTGGCAGAAATATGCACGTAATTGAAGTCTAAGAAGGACATGAGAGAAATTAGAATGAAAAAAGTATTTCAATGAATAATGATGAAACTTGTCAATTTTGACCAAAAGAAATCAACCCACACACCCAAGAAGTTCAACAAAATCCTAGCGGGATAAATACAAAGAAAACCACACCTAGTTCCACCAAATATCTGAAAACCAAAGTGAAAGAGAAAATCTCAAAGGCAGCCAGAGAAATTACATACTGGTGAACAATAAATAAGAATTATCATACCCTTGTCACAGAAAAATGATGCAAACAAGAAAGCAAGTCATGAAAAAAAAACAATAAATAAAACCCATCAACCCAAATTTCTATAGGCAGTATAATATTATTTTAAAATGAGGGCAAAAAAATGGTGCTTTATATAAGTAAAAGTTTGGGCCATAAGCTCACTAAAACTCAAAGGATTAAGTGATATAAATAATGTTCTCTAGCCACAACAGAATTAAACATAAAAATCAATAATAACACAATCTGGAAAATCACCAAATATTTTGAATTAAGCAACACACTTATAAATAATCCACAGGTTAGAGAACAAATGACAAAGGTAAATAGAAAATCTTTTAACTGAATAATAACTAAAACACAATCTATTCAAATTTATGGGATGCAGTTAAAATAGTGGTTTAAAATTTTTATATCTCTAAATGCATATGAAAGAAAAATAAAAATATTAAAAAATTCATGTTTCAACTTCAGTAAGCTAGCAAATTAATATCAAACTAAATCAAAAGTATGTAAAAAAAAGAGAGTATGTAACAGAAGTTAAAGCAAATCAAAGAAACCAAAAGTCATTATTTGAAAGTATTAGTAGCATTTATAAACCTCTAGATATACTGAAGGAGAGAGAGAGACAGAGAGCAGATGTAAATTATCAACAGTAGCAATTAATTAATTAAAAATCATTATAGATTCCATACACACTAAAAGGAATAGAAGCTATTATAAAATTTTATGCCAATAATGTTGACAGTTTAAAAGAAATTTTAAAATTCCTTGGTAGACACAATAGAAAAACTGACTCAGGAAGAATTTAATGGTTACAATTACAATATCTGTTAATAAAAATGAATTTGTAATAAAAAAAATTCTCATCTGGGTACGGTGGCTCATGCCTGTAATCCCAGCACTTTGGGAGGCCGAGGCAGGCGGATCAGGAGGTCAGGAGATCGAGACCATCCTGACTAACACGGTGAACCCTGTCTCTACTAAAAATACAAAAAATTAGCCGGACGTAACCTCTAGCTCTATATAACTTCACTGTTGATTTCCATTAAATATTTAAGGAAGAAGCAAAGTTTTTGTTTTGTTTTGTTTTGTTTTGAGACAGAGTCTCACTCTGTCAGCCAGGCTAGAGTGCAGTGGCGTGATCTCGGCTCACTGCAACCTCAGCCTCCCAGGTTCAAGTGATTCTCCTGCCTCGGCTTCACAAGTAGCTGGGACTACAGGCACAAGACACCATGCCTGGCTAATTTTTGTATTTTTGTATTTTTAGTAGAGACAGGGTTTCACCATGTTGGCCAGGCTGGCCTTGAAATCCTGACCTCAGGTGATCCTCCCACCTTGGCCTCCCAAAATGCTGGGATTACAGGAGTGAGCCACCATGCCCAGCTAGAAGAAGCAAAATTGACGTACAAGCAGCTTACTCTCTCTACTACCAGAGAAGGAATAAATAACATGTCATTAAGGGTGAATATATGGACTAACATAATAGAACAAGCATGAACTTAATTCCTAATAGACCCTAATCCAAATACTCTCTATGCCACTTCCAGTTGTATGACTGGAGTAATCTCTTTAACTTTCTAAGCCCAATTTTTCTCACATATAAAGCAATGTTAATATATCACCTGATTATGCTGAAAATTAAAAACTAAAGATAATATATTTAATCATATTTATTATGTACCTTCTGAAAAAAACCAGAAGCATAGCTTCTGGTTTTTAATGAGTCTTCCAAATAAAAATGATTTGAAGGTACATAATGATATTTCTTTTGGGGTTCTTTATCAAATGGGTATTACAATAATGAATCAAAGAGAAAAAATATAATCACTTTAATCTTGAATCCAAATGATCTGGAATCACTGAAAGTTGAACACTTGATAACAGATATTTAAAAATCTCAGATAGCCTAAAGATAGTATGTTTTCAGTAAAGTTTTTTCTCTTAATGTAATTTAAAGTGAACTATTAAGCTTTTAATTTAAAAAATCTTGCTTGACTTTAGAAGCATTTTAGGAAAGCTTTCTGAAGTGATATTATTAATTAAAAGTACTGTCTTGAACCATACTTTGGGGTGAGGTAGGCACAATTCATCCTCAGTCTCAACTATTCACTAATATCACTCATGGGACTTGAACAACTGTTAACATTCATAGTTACAATATATTGTAACAAATGGATACAGATTAAAAATCATCGAAGGGAAAAAATGTAAGAAGTCAAGCCCAGGAGACACCAGGAGCAAGGTTCCAGGTGTCTTCCCCCAAGGCAGCAGCAAGAATAGTCTTTTTTTTTTTTTTTTTTTGACAGAGTCTTGCTCTGTCGCCCAGGCTGGAGTGCAGTGGCTCAATCTGGGCTCAATGCAAGCTCCGCCTCCCGGGTTCATGCCATTCTCCTGCCTCAGCCTCCGAGTAGCTGGGACTACAGGCGCTGGGCTAATTTTTTTGTATTTTTAGTAGAGACGGGGTTTCATCGTGTTAGCCAGGTTGGTCTCAATCTCCTGACCTCGTGATCCACCTGCCTCAGCCTCCCAAAGTGCTGGGATTACAGGCGTGAGCCACCGCGCCCGGCCGAATAGTCATAATTCTCTTCGAAATGTGTAAAAACATCTGCAGAAGTCTGTCAACCAGGGAAACTCCCTCAAATCTTGATGTCCAAGGTTTTTAAATAGGAGTCAGTCAGATGACCTCAGCTATTCAGTCTCTAACCCCTCAAAAGCAAAATCAGTTTTCACTATAGATCACATTGTTAGCCTAAACTATTTGATCTAACTGCTGCTGGGTGGCCCAAGGCCTTAGGCCAACAGAAACACTCTTATTAGGCAGAATATTCCAAGGGTTTAGCTCATCTCCCAGGAGCTACCAGGGGGCATTCCAAAGGCAGACAGACCTTTCTTAGGAGTCTGCAGAGTTTGAGCAACTCAGAGTTAACCCAAGATGAACAAATTAACCCTTTCCTGAGCATAGACTCATATTACAGAATTCACTATGCAAACAATCACACACCAAACTTGCTGGGAAACTACTGTATTGTATTGTATTGTATTGTATTGTATTGTATTGTATTGTATTGTATTGTATTGTATTGTATTGTATTGTATTGTAATCTCTTTGAAGCCAGCTACTCACCCTGTTGCCCAGGCTGGAGTGCAGGGGTGCAATCATGGCTAACTGCAGCCTTAATCTCCCTGGCTATTCTCCCACGTCAGCCTCCTGAGTAGCTGGGACTACAGGTTTGCCCCAACATGCCCAACTAATTTTTATAAATTTATTATTTGTAGAGATGGGTGTCTCACTATGTTGACCAGGCTGCTCTCAAACTCATGAGCTCAAGCAATCCTTTCACTTCAGCTTCCCAAAGTGCTGGGATTACACGCATAAGCCACCGTGCTCTGCCTCTGGAGAACTTTACAATCAAGAACATTAAGATAAAATATACAAGTCTATGTAATTATTAGACTATTTTATTCTTTTTTTTTTTTTTTTTTTTTTTTGAGGCAGAGTCTCGCTCTGTCGCCCAGGCTGGAGTGCAGTGGCGCGATCTCGGCTCACTGCAAGCTCCGCCTCCCGGGTTCACGCCATTCTCCTGCCTCAGCCTCCTGAGTAGCTGGGACTACAGGCGCCCGCCACCGCGCCTGGCTAATTTTTTGTATTTTTGGTAGAGACGGGGTTTCACCATGGTCTCGATCTTCTGACCTTGTGATCCGCCCGCCTCGGCCTCCCAAAGTGCTGGGATTACAGGCGTGAGTCACCGCGCCCGGCTAGACTATTTTATTCTTTAGTCAAGATTTTTAACTAACAATTCATTTTTTCTGGGAGAAAAAATAATCGATTTACAATTGTTCTGGTGTCTAGACTTGATAAACTGATAGGTTTCATCTTTTGGCTGTTAATTTTTTTTCTTTGTCTCTACATATTATAATTTAAAATTATTGGCATAATGAGTCTTGAATAAAACCGTTCATGCACTACAGTCATTAACATAAAATAAAAGAGGAATAGTTATATTCTGTAATAACAACTGGAAAGATAGAATTCCTAATATATATTATTTGCAAATTACATTTGCTTTAGAAGAAGGGGAACACAAATTCTGTTACATAATATCAAGGCTGGAATGAAATTTTTAGATTATCTAATGTAAGAATGCCATACTTTGTTTTCTCTTTAATGATGGTATTACCCAAGGCTCTGAGAGATAAATTTATATTACTAAAATCACATAGTGGTGAATGAAGAATTAAAATCCATTTTTTATGCATATTCTAATATTCTTTTCACTGTACTGGTGGTACCCAATAATAACCACAAATAATGGGCTTAAAAGAAATGTTAAGATCGCTCTAGGCCGATAACATGACTGTGTTACTCAAACAATAATAACGAAACTTGCACGATGTTTTCACAACCTTCCAGCAGAGAGTCCAAAACATTTTTAAATTGCTTGATACAACATTAACGATTTTACCCTTTGTGCTCCCTCTCTCTCTCCCTTCCTCCTCCTCTTTCTTCTCTTCCTCATCTATTGGAAAATAACAAGATGTACAAATAATAGTTTCAACAGACCCATTGGTTGATCAGAAGAAAATTCCAGTAATGTGTACAAAACCACAATACAGAATAATTTTTAAGAAATTATATGGAATGATAAAACTAAATAAGTACAGAATTTCAGTATCATCTGCGCTGACTCTTTAAAGTAAAATACTGACAATATTAGATGGTGAGAACAGCGTGCTAGAAGAGAGAAAAATGAGCAAAAATGTTTAGAGCAGAAAAAAATGAATTTTGTTTATGAAAGAGTGAAACTTTAAACAAAGGAATTGTCTTGGCTTTGGAGGCTGATTGGATTCTAGTAAGAGCTAGAGATAAAGATAGAGTTATGGATAGGGATAGAGATAGGAAAAAGAAGAGAGGGAGGGAAGAGAGAAAGAGATAGGGAGAGAGAGAGAGAGTCAGAAAGAGAGAGAGAGAAATAAATGACAGGGGTGGGCGGCGGAGGGAAACTGGAGCAAAAGAGATTGAGGAGTCCATGAAATGAACTTGATTCCCATGCCTTCTAACCCTGATCTCTCCCTCTTCTGGAGTTCCTACATGTACAAACTGTCCCGTGTACATGCCTAGCAACCCCCAGCTGTCATTCACTCACTTAGATGCCCTTACCTCTTTCCTCCTGCAATCCAAATTTCACCCACCTTTAAAGTTCTAGTTTCATTATGCCCTGCCTGCTGCAATTTGTGGTGACACCTCCCGCCTCTGAAGCTCTGTGATATTTACATGTTTTGTTTTTTTTTTATTTTTCTCTCTGTCAGTTTCACTTTTTTGAAATAAGCATCCACTTAGTTTAGCTCATTGCAGTTCCACAATGCTCACTGCAATCCTTCAACACACATTTTTTGACCAAGTGCCATCTTTTTCTTTTTACTTTTTTTCTTTTTTCTTGTTTTGGATACAGAGTCCCACTCTGTCATCCAGGCTGGAGTGCAGTGGCACGATCTTGGCTCCCTATAAACTCCACCTCCTGGATTCAAACCATTCTTGTGCCTCAGCCTCCTGAGTGGCTGGGATTATAGGCACCCACCGTCAAGTTTGGCTAATTTTTAGTTGGCTAAGTGTCCTCTGTCTGGACATTAATTTCTTAGCATAGACATTGATATCTTGGTCCTAATGCATTTTTGGGTCATGTAACTATTAAAGCAAAGGTTCTTATCAGGAGCTAAGCTAAGTTACCCTCTTTTTTCATTCATAAAGCAGGCATTCTTTTACTATTTCAAGCCTATATGATTGAAATGAGATAAATATTAATAACTAATATATTCAACATTCTGAAGCATGAAAATAAGCTTCATGATTGCAATCTCTGCTTTCTGCATTTAATCTTAAAATAGTTGAAAACATCTCCTTTTTGCAAAAATTTTAAAGTATATTTTAGATACTGTGAGAATAAAAATAATTAACAAAATTGACGAGAGTTTGTCCTACTCAGAGAATATTTTGGAACCAAATTAGATGTTGCATATACAATGAAATTAAACATCACTTCCACAGGTTATTTTACTGATTTCTTCAGTGTATGGAGGTGATGTTCTTTGCAATATTCTTAGAAAGTAGCCTATATAAATTGAATTTATTGAAAATAGTTCACAAGTCTGGAAAACATGTATTGTAATTATGCAACTTTAAAAAAATTATGTTAATTGAATTGACAACATTTAGATAAAATGATGTAGAATATTTTAAAAAGTGCCAGATTATTTGCCATTTTTTCCCAAGTTTTTACTTATTCAAAAGAAATCTTATTGATATTCCTGTGTTTGGTTCCTCTTTGAATGGCTTTAATAAATAAAAAACACTCATATGCATCTCTTAAGCAAATCCAAAGATACATTCTTATTGTAGCTACATAAAGTAAGAAAGACTTGAAATTTGCTATAATAGAAAAACGGTTGCAGAGTGATGGACTCTGTAATACATGTTTTATTCCTATGCATCTGCATAATCACATATTATTGAAGAACATTTTAACTAAAGATAAAAGGTTGAATTCCATTACCAGGAACACACAACAAATACCACAAATGCTCCAATATTCAAATCAGAATGAAGGCAGATTTGTTCATAGTCTCCTCATAATTGCCTTTTCATTTAACTACTTGTAATAACCCTTTCACAATTATCCATCTGGAAAAAAACAGAGCAAGTTCCAAAATACTGAGTCCAATCATTTGTACCTCTTAGCAGCCTCCTTTAAAGGGGACATTTTGTATTTACCCTCTGGTTTATAAAAGAAACACTTTCTACTTCTTCATCATGGGAAATTAACAGAGATCATGTGACTACTATTGTAACTCTGTAAGAATGGTGCATCTTAAGCCCTAGGCACCACTTAGAGCTTGTAAGAGTGAGAATCAACTCTGTGGGTGTTTCTGCTCTTTGACGACATGGCCAGATTTCAAAACACTTAGCTGAGATTTTAGGACACCTAGGGAATAGTATTAACAAAAAGTTATTTAAGAAATAATCATATATTCTTTTGCAGTGCTTTGGCTTTGTGTTTGAAGAATACCTCCTTGACTGACTTCTTTTCTCACATAAATAAAAGCTGTGGGTTTTTTCTCCTTTTCCGCTGGGGCATGTCTTTCCCAGAGCAGGCCTCACATCTTCCACATTCCTTCAATCCATCAGCTGAAGGGCGTTCACCTTAAAAGTCCTACACCAAGGAAGCCCCATACTATTCAACAGGATACTATTTATCAGAATACATTTATCAAAGGTATTAGTTAATTCAAATACCAGAGGACCAAAAAGGAGAAGGCATTATATTTTGGTGGAAGAAGTATATCTGGCACAAGAATATCTTCTTATGTAGACACTCAGCATTCAAAGAACGACATTCTTCTTGGATTCATGGCGCTCCAGGCCAATTTTGTCTACCATGCTGGAAGAAAGACCCGTCTTTTGCCCCCAAATCATTTTGTGTTTCCTTCTCAGGTGCCCAGCGATCTCATTTTGTTACTGTAATAGTCATACTCTTGCTGAAGAGCCTTCAGGAGCTCCTGATTGCTTATTTTAGGAATAATGTCTATGTTCCTTTACAAGGCACTCCCAGGATTCCATTCATGGTTGCAATCCTTGTTTTTCACTTCCTGCCCTGCTCTACTACAGGCACTAGCTGATTTCCCAAACAGTTACCCTTAAAAAAATCATCTATGTCTTTTTTGCTACTCTTGACCCTAGTAGAAATTCCCACAACCTTTTCACACAAGTCTCCTCAATCCTATCCAACAATCAAGCTAAACGAAACATCCTATATGAGGCCTCTACAAATCCTCTTTTGTCTCTCCTCATTGCTAAAATATTTGTAATATTCTCATGGTGTTCCTAATATACTGTATTGATCATAGATATTTGTGTGCATGGGAAATCCACTAGAATCATTTAGTAACGTATTTATTCAGTAAGCACTATTTATTAGTTCTACTATTCTAGGCACTGTAAAAGATAGACTTTGAGAAACTCATTCTCGTAGTCTGGTCACCAGTTTCAAGGATAACTTTCTACTTAGTTTCAGGTCCCACAACATAAATAACCTTGTATCTCAAATATAAAATGCAACCAATACTGTTTGCTGAATTGAAACCTATATGATAAAATAAATCTCAGCTAAAGTATTATGAGATTCTGATGTTCCTTCATTAAGGATAATTTGTATTTTTTTAAATGAAGAGCTCAAAAGAATCCCCAAGCACACTTGGGTGATATATGTTTGGCAAAATGGGCTTTCTTAAATCTTTTCTAATTAGAGAAAATAGCCAAATGCTTACTTTATGTATCTATATCCATAAGGGATGTATTTATGTGTATCCATAGGGGAACGCAGAGCTAACTGTACTGTATATCTGGATACAGTCTTGGAACACTGAAAACACTGAGGAAATGCAGGAATGTGGAGAATTACTGGACAAAACTGAAAAGGAACTGCCATTTACTTCAGTGCTGTGGCCACAGGCCAGAATACATACCCTGACAAAAGCTGCAAAGTATTAGTGAAATATAAGACTACCAGATGTTAGAGATAATAAATTATGTTTGATCTAACCATTGAAGACTCATTTTTTCTAATGGGTGAGTGACTTGGCTCATAAATCATTATGCAGCAACAGCTGTGAATTGTGAGATTCCTTTGAACTTGGCCATTTAGTGGACTGTCCTCACACACAGAGAAAAATCAGTTGACTTACTTGGGCAGCTGTTCTTCATCCTTTTCTACAAACAAAGCCAGAAATTTTTAAGGTGACAAATTGCCTACATTTAAGAAAATGCAATTCTATGCTTACAAAACTTAATGACAGGCAAAGCTCAAAAGACTTAGAAATCATGTTGGAACAAGATAAATGTTCAAAAGACCACTTGCCTCTCAGAAGCCTTTCTGAACTCCTAGTCCTCTTTCCCTCTCCAGGTTTCCCTCAGAGGCCCCTTTGTCTCCTTTTCCACGAGCCTCCTCCTCTGTGCACCTCCACCAGCTTCCCAACAAGCCTCTTTCCTGAGCCATAGTAAAACCCTCCTACCTAATTACAGTCTGGTTCTAGGCTCTGGGCCAGGGAGCCCTGGCAACCTCTCAACTGGATATCACTAGAGCTTACTTTAAAAAATGAAAATCTGTCCGGGCACAGTGGCTCACACTTGTAATCCCAGCACTTTGGGAGGCCGAGGAGGGCAGATCACAAGGTCAGGAGATCGAGACCATCCTGGCCAACGTAGTGAAATCTCGTCTTTACTAAAAATACAAACAACTAGCCGGGCATGGGGGCGTGTGCCAGTAATCACAGCTACTCAGCAGGCTGAGGCAGGAGAATTGCTTGAACCTGGGAGGCAAAGGTTGCAGTGAGCTGAGATCGTGCCACTGCACTCCAGGCTGGGTGACCGAGTGAGACTTCATCTCAAATAAACAAAACAAAACAAACGAAAGGAAGGAAGGAAGGAAGGAAGGAAGGAAGGAAGGAAGGAAAGAAAAGAAAAGAAAATCTTTAGTGGTTACAATATTAAAAACTCTGCAATTAGGACACCCCATAAGTATGTTCCTCCCTGAAATGGTGTGCATGAAAATGAGTTTGTAGTTTCAATTTACAAGTGGTTTAGGGCAGTCAAGTTTTCTTGGTCACCAAGATTGTGACCAACTATCTCAGGTGTCACAAAAGAGAAAGAGAAGGAAAGTTGGAGAAATTCAAACTTTGGGTTGGGGGTCATGGGGAGTCATCAGCAACTCCTGTCCTGGGTCCAGAGCAACTCATCCTTTGGTGATTGATTTTTTTCCTACATTTGTTCTGAAATTCTTCCCCATAAAAATTAACTAGGGAGAAAAAAATCACTTGAAAGCAACATTTCTTTCCAATGTTGCTCTTAAAATCCTGACATAATGTAGAAAATTCTTCTGTCTGAGGCGGAAGAAGTTTTAAGTAAAGATTTACAGACATTAAACTGGATAAAACACACTTATTGAGTTTTGCATTGTTTTATTTTATTTTCAAAATATTCTGAATGATGATCATTTCTTTTTGAAAAATAAAAGAAAAAAGTGTTAATTCCTGAATCTTTTTTTAGGGAAATAATTGTCACAAGTGCCTTGCTTGCTTACACACTCTCTCTCTTTTCTCTTTGGAGTTCTTGGAAACATACACGGTTAAGGAAAAAGTTCAATCTACATAAATCTAATTTTTCCAGCTAGCAGACCCTTGTGATGGCCAAAAACATAAAACCTTAATATACTATATGCAAAAAATATGTAAACTTAGGCATCCTCAACATCATTTTGTGTCTGAATTTTATGCAAATTGATCCCCCATTTCTTGTTTTTTTTTTTTAATTTAAACATTACATTATTCCATTTAATCCAGTTTAGCAAGTATTTATTGGACACAAGCTTCAACCGTTCCTCCTGAGTTTGCTCACCATCCTGGTCATTTTTCTCTGACACTTTGTCCTCTAAAGTAACGGTCCCCAAACTTTTTGGCACCAGGAATCTATTTCATGGAAGACAGTTTTTCCATGGAGGTTTTCAGATGAAACTGTTCCACCTCAGATCACCAGGCATCAGATTATCATAAGGAGCATGCACCCTAGATCCCTTGCCTATGAAGTTCACAATAGGGTTTGCATTCCTATGAGAATTTAATGACCCTGCTGATCTACTGGAGGCCAGCTCAGGTGGTAATGTTTGCTCACTGCTGCTGCTCATCTCCTTGCTGTGCAGCCCGGTTCCTAACAGGCCACAGGTTGGTACTAGCCTGAGCCTGGAGATTGGAGACTCCTGCTATAAAACATCCTGGTAATTGTCCTCTGAAACAACCAGCCTGAGTCCAGATTTCATTCTCTGTGAAACGTGAATGTGAACTCCATTCTTTCTATCAGTGTTTTAAAGCTGTGCTAATTCATAGAATTTTTATGAGGTTTAAATGACATATGAAGCATGAATCCTCTTATTAACTATAAAAGGACATGTAAATATACATTGGAGACATGCAAAATTATACATTGATTATTGTATTTTTATGCAATTGCAACATGAAATCTGGCTTGATGCTCCCCTTAGGAATCCAAATTAGAGATACTTATTTTATAGGTCAATTGATAAAATTATAATGCTATCATTTACTTAACATCACAGGTACTCATGTCACCTGGTTTGCTTCAGAAGAAGCAGTCAGGGTGGATAAAAGCAAGTCTCTTTCCTTAAGGAACACACATTTTGTTTGTTTTTCTGTACTTACTGATCTTGAGTACCTTTTGTAAGTCTAGGGAAAAAAAAAATTAGAACTCTAATGAAGAGTCTGTTCTTTCCCTATTCAATGTTCTGGGTGCCTTTGTCAAAAATCAATTGGCTGTAAGTGTGTGGGTTTATTTCTGGGCTGTCTTATATTCCATTGGTCTATGTCTGTTTTTATGCTTTGGCTACAATAACTTTGTGGTATACTTTGAAGTCAAGGAAGTGTGATGCCTCCAGCTCTGTTCTCTTTGCTCAAAATTGCTTTGGCTATTTGAAGTCATTTGTGGTTCTATACAAATTTTAGAGCATTATCAGTTTTAGGAGAGGAATAACTGATGTACTGCAGGGACTGCAAGGTAGGAACAGTCATATCCAGTTGACAATGGTGAAGGATCATAAAAGTTCTATTGTGGGAGGTAGTATGTGAGCTGACTCATGTTGGTCAAGGATGATTTTAATAGAGTATTTTATAAATCTCTACACCAGAATTTTCATTTATTTCATTATTCAACAGACACTTACTGGGTGCCTAATACTATCAAGCATGTGACTGGCATTGAAGATACAAGTATTAATAAATACTTGTAATCAAGGAATGCAGGAAAGACAAATAAGTAAATGGATAATGACACAAATGTAGTCAGTATAGATACAGCAATATTTCTCCTACCCAGAAGAAAGAGCACCAGGAATTAAGAAAGCCTTTGGAAAAGAAGTGATGAAGGAGTGAACTTCTTAAACATAAATATAAGTGGACATAATAGGATTCAGTGAGGTAAAGTGCTGAGAGGTGGCAATGGAAAGTTACTGTAGGTCGGAGGCTTAACATTTTTATATGTTCAGTCATTTAAAAAAAAGTGTGTCACTTACACCATACTAAGTAAAAACAAAAATCTTGAGATAAATGAAAGAGTAAGTGAGGAATGTGTTTAGTAGAGGTGGAAAGCAAAGTGGTTAGCAGAAGTGATCAAAAAAGGGGTGAATTTCAAGAATGAATTAGAATTCTCAGGGCTTCAGAAGTCTTGTTATGACCATTGTGGAAGACAGTGTGCCAATTCCTGAAAGACCTAGAGGCAGAAATATCATTCAATCCAGCAATCCAATTACTGAGTTGTGAGGGTTAATACTGAGTGTGAACCTGATTGGATTGAGGGATACAAAGTATTAATCCTGAGTATGTCTGTTGCCAAAAGAGATTAACATTTGAGTCAGTGGACTGGAGAAGGTAGATCTACGCTTAATCTGGCCTGCACCGTCTGATCAGACACCAGTGAATATAAAGCGGGCAGAAAAACATGAAGAGAGGAGACCGGCCCAACCTCCCAGCCTACATCTTTGTCCCGTGCTGGATGCTTCCTGCCCTCAATCATCAGGCTCCATGTTCTTCAGTTTTGGGACTCAGATTGGTTCTCCTTGCTCCTCAGCTTGCAGACAGCCTATTGTGGGACCTTGTGATCGTGTATGTTAATACTTAATAAACTCCGCTTATATATTCTATTAGTTCTGACCCTCTAAGAGAACCCTGATTAGAGGTACATTACTCAAAGGAATATAACTCTTTCTATTATAAAGATACCTGGAAACATATGTTCATTCCAGCACTATTCACAATAGCAAAGACATGGAATACACGTAAATGCCCATCAGTGACAGACTGGATAAAGAAAATGACATACATATACACCACGGAATACCATGTAGCCGTAAGAAGGAATGAGATCATGGGCTTTGTAGGGACATGGGTGGAGCTGGAAGCCATTACCCTCAGAAAACTAATGCAGGAACAGGAAACCAAATTCTACATATTCTCACTTATAAGTAGGAGCTGAATGATAAAAACATGTGGACACATGGGGGGAACAACACACATTGGGGCCTGTCGGAGGGTAGGGGGGTGGGAAGAGGGAGAGCATCAGGAAGAATAGCTAATGGATGTTGGGCTTAATACCTAGGTGATGGGATGATCTGTGCAGCAAACCATTATGGCACACGTTTACCTGTGTAACAAGCCTGCACATCCTGCACATGTACCCCAAGCTTAAAATAAAAGTTAGAAATTAAAAACAAATCTTGTTATGGAATTTGTTCTTTATCACTAACATTTGGAAGACTATTCAACAGGGACCTTAAATGGGGAGCCATCAAAGGATGGACACAAGGTGGTGATACTAGCAGAGTTGTTTTCTAGCCAGAGCCTTTTGTTAGCAAGTGGTGAATGGATGGGAGCTAGGCTTGCTCTAAGACTAGTTACAAAGTTACCAAGTTTGAACAAGTTACAAAGAGAGAACAATTGGATAAGAATTCATAGGGTTCTTCATGGGGGAGGGGGGTAGTGTGGGTGGGAATAAGTGAAGATGGGAGATCTGGGGAAGAGGAGTTTCCTGTAGAACCCGGTGATTAATTAAATGCTGATATTAAAGAAAAGACTGAAGAATGACAGACAATTCATTCTTGTTGGATGATTAATGCCTGTGGGCAAACTATGATGGAACTAATTAAGATAACGGGGTTCCTGGGAGATCGAGGGAAGGAAAAAATGAATAGGAGAATGAGAATTGAAGGTATTAAGAAAACTAAAACTTTAGCGGCCGGGCGCGGTGGCTCAAGCCTGTAATCCCAGCACTTTGGGAGGCCGAGACGGGCGGATCACGAGGTCAGGAGATCGAGACCATCCTGGCTAATACGGTGAAACCCCGTCTCTACTAAAAATACAAAAACTAGCCGGGCGAGGTGGCGGGCGCCTGTAGTCCCAGCTACTCGGGAGGCTGAGGCAGGAGAATGGCGTAAACCCGGGAGGCGGAGCTTGCAGTGAGCTGAGATCTGGCCACTGCACTCCAGTCCGGGCGACAGAGCAAGACTCCGCCTCAAAAAAAAAAAAAAAAAAAAAAAAAAGAAAACTAAAACTTTATAAACACCCTGTTAAATTATATTTAAATTATAATTCAAAATCAAATATTACATGCAAATATTTAAATGTCATTGTAAATATTATTTGCCCATTTCATGCTGGATTATTTTATGTTTACTAACATATATTGTAGTTTTAAAAGTTAAATCTCTAATTTTTTTTTTTTTTTTTTTTTTTTTTTTTTTTGAAAGACAGAGTCTTGCTCTGTCACCAGGCTGGAGTGCAGTGGAACAATCTCAGCTCACTGCAACCTCTGTCTCCTGGATTCAAGCAATTACCCTATCTCAGCCTCCCAAGTAACTGGGATTACAGGCATATGTCACCATGCCTGGCTAATTTTTTGTATTTTAGTCAAGACAGGGTTTCACCATGTTGGCCAAGATGGTCTCCATCTCCCGACCTTGTGATCCTTCAGCCTTGGCCTCCCAAAGTGCTAGGATTACAGGCATGAGCCACCGCTCCTGGCCTCTAATACGTATTAAAAAAATAAAAATAATTTTAAAAAGTACTTAACAAAAATAGGCACATAGTTTAATGGAACACAATAGACAACCCATAAGTAAAGCCACATACAATGATGGTTGACAAAAATAAACAAAGGGCAAACGATGCCCTATTAAATAAATGGTGCTGGGAAAATTGGCCAGCCATATGGAGAATGAAATTGGGTCCTTATCTCTCACAATATACAAAAACTAACTCACAATGGATTAAATACTTAAATGTAAGACCTGAAGCTATGAAAATCCTACAAGAAAACCCAGGAAAAAGTCTTCTAGCCATTGGCCTAGGCAAATAATTTTTGACTAGACTCTCAAAAGTAAATGCAACAAAAACAAGAATAGACAAATGAGACTACTAAACTAAAAATTTCTGGACAGCCAGAGAAATAAGCAACAGAGTAAACAGACAACCTAAAGAATGGGAGAAAATATTTGCAAATTATACATCTGACAAAGAAATAATATTCAGAATCTACAAGGAACTCAAACAACTCACCAGAAAAATAGCAAGGGACATGAACACACATTCCTCAAAAGAAGATGTACAAGTGGCCAGCAAACAGCAAAAATGCTCAACATTACTAATCATCACAGAAATGCAAATTAAAACCACAATAACATATCATTTTATGCTAGTCAGAATGGCTATTATTAAGGTCAAAACTCTACAGATGTCGGTGAGGATGCAGGGAAAATGGAATGCTTATACACTGTTGGTGGGAATGTAAATTAGTGAAACCTCTATGAAAAACAGTGTAGCAATTTCCCAAAGAACTAAAACTAGAACTACCGTTGAACCCAGCAATCTCACTCCTGGACATTTACCCAAAGGAAAATAAATCATCATGTGAAAAGTATTACACTGTGCAGTAAGAATCTTACTGTCATTTTTTTATTGTTCAGCTAAATCTCTTAAAGAACTTAAATTTATGGTAGAAATATGGTTAAAGTTCTACCATGTGAGCAACACAGTATATCATTTTCATATCTATAACTAGATTATCTAATGACTCATTTTAAAACACTGAAAACACCATTTGATTCCTTCTATGGGACAGAAAGCAAAATTTCCAAACCATATAGTCCTCAAACTGAATGTATTTTCTCTTTAATAGTAGCTCTGAATATCAGAAATATAGCAAATGCTCAGTTGCAGCATCATACTTTCCAAGACGGTGATTTTTATTCAACAAAAATTGAATTCCTTGATATATTAGAATTAAATGACTGTTTAGGAACAAGAGCAGTATTAATATACAATTTTCATTAAGATGTTAATTTAACATTACTTAACTCTCCAATGAGTACGCATTCTGCAAAGAACAGTGTTCTAAGGTAATGCAATTGCTGTGTATTCCCAACAGTAAAAGACTAGCACACATTCTCTCAAATTGATTTTTAATGTCATTACAGCAGAAAGTGAAGAACCTATGCTTTAGCCTAGTTTTGTTTTTCATGAGAAAATTAAAGATCCAAATATAAATGAAATACTTGATTTTTCTATAAATATGTACTTAGATCTATGTAATAGATTAAACTAGCCATTCTGTTATTTTTTTCCTAAAACATTGTAAAGATTGTAGTAATTGAAATGCAAAATAATAAAGCTACAAAAGGTTGCAGGGCTGGCATTCAGATAGACATAGAATATATTATACTAAAGCATATAAACAAATTTATGCTTGTGTACGAGGTAAGATAAGGATATACACTGAATTGCTTTTAAATTGCTATTTATCAGCACATTGTTTACTGAATAATACTTCCCTGCTATTTTATAATTTTTTGACCATACATTTAGAATTTTATATGTAAAGGCATAAAGAATAACATATAAAGTACCTAATATCTCACCATTTAGAGAATAATAGCACTTTAATTTCTAATAATGGCACTCTAATATAAGTTTGGGTAATTCTTTCCAATCTTTTAAAAACATAATCTATTTTCCCAAAATTTCAGTCATACTAATAATTTCACATTCAGTGATTTAGTTATAATTATATAATAAACTATTCATCACACCATGAAAAATTGTTTTTAAATGTTTTTATGGTTGTAACAAAAACATTTTCTCCTAACCAATAGCTAGACATTTTATCCATTTCTAAATTTTTTTCTACTACAAATAACATTGAAGTAGACACCCTTTTTCATGCATTTTGGTCAGTATCCTGATACTTTTCTAAGAACAGAGTCAAAAAGGGAAGTATTGAGTCAAAAGAGATAAATATTTTAAAGGTTCCTAATACATATTGCCAGCTTGACAGTGTTATTTACATTCAGCAGCAGTAACTGTGGTACTGTGAAGGTGTTCATCTACTCACAGTTACCAACATGAGAAATATCATGTGGATGGTTGTTTGAATCTTTGATAATTTAATAGGTGAAAAATTGCATTAGGTCATTTATTTAATTTGCCTTTGTTTATTAGTAGTTAAATTCTTTATTATGTGTAAATATATATATATATATATGTATACATTTAAATTTGGGGTTTAAACATTTACTCAACAAATATTTATCAATATACTTACTTTTAGATTTGTAATTCCTCTTCATGTCATTTGCCCACATCAGGGTTCCATATGTTTCATATTTGTTACATCATTATAGTTTGGATGGATGTATATGTGTGTATTGTGTGTATATATATGTATATAGGTATGTATATATATACACATACACAGAGTATAATATATACATGTTGAGAGTATAATATATACATTCCTATTTTGTTGGTTTTTAAAACATTTTGTTTATGATGATTTCTGTTGTAAACAGATGTTTAAAGAGTCAGTGTTATGAATACTTTCCTTTTTGATCCATGCATTACCTTGAAATATTTATGTATATTTTCATTATTCTGTTAGCATATATATATATGAAGTAAATTATAAATAAAGAGACACACACATATAGTTTAATTTACTTAACATACTTTTGGTATATGCTGTGAGATGAAAATCTAATGACTCCTAAAATCTAGTCAGATGGAGAATATGTTTATACAATTTTTCAGCAGGTTGTCAAGATAATTTTTTCTACATAAGATTTTAAATAATTTTTTTTACCCTTTCTTCCACATAAGGACAACATCTTGACTGAGTGTAGAGAACAACAAATTGTTTTCCAGAAAATTTTTGGCTGTTTTTATATTTTCTTCTATCATAAAAACCTGAAGTTAGCTCAGGTTTATTCCTTTGTGTTTTTTCCTTCCTTTTTTTGGTTTTTTATTTTTTGTTTTGTTTTCCACTAGAATTTTTTTATGATTTTGAAATTCCTAGATATTTCAAGAATATGCCCAGGTGCCTCTCTTTAAATTCATTTCAACTGAAACATGACATGCCCTTTCAAGAGGACTTTCCTTTGTAACTTTCTAAAATTATGCCTTCTATCATTGCTTCTGTTCTAATGTCCTGTCCTCTCTTGAGAAAACAACTATAATTTGTAGCTTATATGTCTTTTCTACTTTTTTTCATATCTATAGTCTGCTTTTGCTTTACTTTATTTTATTTTTTTCTCTGAACTTTGGGAGGCCATCTGAAGCCCATATGCTAAAATCATATTAAATTAGATCATCTATGCCAGCAGTTCCCAACACAGAATTTTAATTCAAATCACATATGAAACTTAATAATAATAATAATAATCATTATTATTGTTAATTAATTAGGCCTACAGATCTCTAGGTTTTTGTCTATTCCAGGTGAGAAAGTACCTGTCAGTTGCCAACTAGTTCTCAATTAAATTAGTTAAATTAATGAAGATTTATCCAAGATTGACAATGGTTTATCGTCAGAATTAGTTTAGAAAATTATGATTTTTTTTTCTCCATGTTAAATAGCATTTTGTGGGAAATTGAGAACCGTGACATCTATCCTGTTTGAACTGGCACATTTAAACCGTTCCTTCCCTTCACTCTATGCTCCAGATTAGAAGATCCACAAAACAGCTCCTTGACCAGGTCCCAAAGCCTTTGGGTTCTTCAGCCTACCCTCCTTTCCTACTCATTTACAATGTCACTCTGCCTTTCCTTTCAGCCTACATTGCATAACACCCACTTCTACTCATCCCCTCCAGAAAGATCCTTCAGTTGAATTTTCTCCTTGGCATTTTATCTGTGCTTCATCTCTGAACACTGTCCTTCAGATTTTCCATGATTCCACAGTCTGTAGCTTGCTAGTTAATCCTTGCTGACCCTTGACTCATAGTACAGCCAGCTTTGTCAAACACCTTGGGATTCCACTTGATTTTTTCAAGTAAGTTTAGATAACAGCATGAATGACTAGCCAGGTTAAGCCAAAGTCCCCATTTAAAAATTTCAATTAATGGCTTTCACTCAAAGTCTCTACCCTAGCATTTGCCAAGCAGTATTTACATGCTAAAAATATAGAGGTGGGCAAGAAAGAGAAGCTTTCTTCCCAAATAGAGCTAACAGTCAAAGGAGAAAGAGAAAAATCAATTGAAACTCTTACACCTCAATTGTAAAAATAAATAAATAAATACAAATAACCTAATTAAAAAATGGGCAAAGGACTTAAGACATTTTCCCAAAGAAGATGTACAAATGGCCAACAGATTTATGAAAAGCTGCTCACTAATCACCAGGAAAATGCAAATCAAAACGGAGATGAGATACCACTTCACACCTTTTAGGATGGCTACTATTAAAAATATCGCTTTTACACTGCTGGTGGGAGTGTAAATTAGTTCAACCACTGTGGAAGACAGTGTGGGAATTCCTCAAGGATCTCAAAACAGAAATACTATTTTACCCAGCAATCCCATTACTGGGTATATACCCAAAGGATTGTAAATCATTCTACTATAAAGGCACATACACATGTATGTTTATTGCACCACTATTCACAATGGCAAAGACTTGGAACCAAACCAAATGCCCATCAATGATAGACTGGATAAAGAAAATGTGGCACATATATACCATGGAATACTATGCAGCCATAAAAAAGGATGAGTTCATGTCCTTTGCGGGGACATGGATGAAGCTGAAAACCATCATTCTCAGCAAACTAACACAGGAACAAGAAAGCAAACACCACATGTTCTCACTCATAAGTGGGAGTTGAACAATGAGAACACATAGACACAGGGAGGTGAACATCACACACTGAGACCTGTTGGGGCGTGGGGGCCTAGGGAAAGGATAGCATTAGGAGCAATATCTAATGTAGGTGATGGGTTGATGGGTGCAGCAAACCATCATGAGACATGTATACCTATGTAACAAATCTGCACATTCTGCACATGTATCCCAGAACTTAAAGTATAATAAATAAAAATAAAAATAAAATAATTAGTGTCACTAACATATATACAAAATAAATATTGGTTAGGATGTGTAGAAATTGGAACCCGTGTACTCTGTTGATGGGAATGTAAAATGGTACAGCCCCTGTGAAGAAAGTTCTTAAGAAAGAAAATCCATCATATGATCTAGCAATTCCACCTTTGGTTATGTATCCAGAAGAACTGGAATCAGAAACTCAAAGAGATAGTGTATGCCATGTTCTTTGAAGCATTATTCACAATAGGCAAGACACAGAAACAACCAAAATGTCCATCAACGAACGAACAAAGAAAGAAAATGGAATATATACACACAATGAAGTATGACTTGGCTTTTAAAAAGAAGAAATTCTACCATCTGAAACAACATGAATGAACATAGAGGGCATTATGCTAAGTGAGATAAGCCACCACAGAAGGACAACTATTGCATGATTCTACTAATATGGGCTATCTGAAATAGTCAAACTCACAAAAGCAGAGTACAATGGTGACTGCCACTGCCTGCAGAGCACAATGGGTATACAGTTTCAGTTATGCAAAATGAGTAAGTTCTAAACATCTAATGTACAACATTGGGCCTAATGTTAATAATACTATATCATGCACTTAAATTTTTGTAAAATGGGTAGATCTTATTTTAAGTATTCTTACACAATTAAAAACCAAAGTCAGTGTGATAAGCACTGACAGAGGAAAAACTTGAGATCAGGTCACTACCCTAGATTTAAATTTCATCAAAACTGATTGTCTAAACTAGGACCTGATGGATTAATAAGAGTAAGTCAAGGAAAGAGGTGGAAGGGAAAAAGTTCTCTAGGAGTATTCACCTTTAACCATGAATATGCCCAGGTGATGGGACCAGTCCAAATTTACTGGGCAGACAACTCATGGAAGCTTAGACAGAAAAGTCTTTGCCAGCCCCAGGAGTACAGCCAGGGCAAGAACTCTTCAGTATTCGAGATGGGATACAAAGGCCTTTTTCATGCATTAGCGTTCCTGTCAAGTCATTATCCAGCAAATATATCTATTATTTCAATGCACTGAACAAGATGCTGCAGGTAGGATAATAAGAAGGGTAGGTATGACCCCTGCTGTTGTGGATTTAGTGTCTTGCATGTATTAAGGTCAACTTCTAGGCTATTTGGTTCCATTGATCTCTCTGGTATTCTCAGAGGCTTCACAACTGAGGTAAATTTGGTGAAACATTTTAACACATGGGGCCCCTGAGCAAACACTCTGGCAGGTAAGTTGGGGATAAAATAAAGGCCCAGCACCATGAGTCACACCTGTAATCTCAGCACTTTGGGAGGCCATCGCAGGGGGATCTCTTGAGCCTAGGATTTCAAGGCTGCAGTGAGCTATGGTCATGCCTCTGCACTACAGCTTGGGCAACAGAGCAAGGCCCTATCTCAAAAAAAAGGGTGAATAAAATAAAATTCATAGGAACAAAAGAGAGCAAGATATCAAGGAGACTTAGAAACAAAAAGAGGCAGAAAGGGAACTGCAATAAGGGAGAAAGAGGAAGGAATGAGCATATTTCTGGTTGATAAAGGCAAAGTGCCAGGAAAAGTCCTCTCGGGTAGAGCAGGCTGCCTACCTTTGCATTTAGGATTTTTAAATTCAAGTTTAGCTCAGTCATATGCATATAGGCACATGATACATATTTTATAGGATGTACATTCAGGAAAACGTACATCCCAAAGCATTTTTTAAGTGCTTAGGAGCTGATTTTCAAAGAAAATTTTGCATGAATATCACTGTTGCTGATAGAAATCAGGCAAGTCCTCAAACCAGCATTTCAATGCCTTTAATTGTATTAGAAGTTGTAAAATCTTAAACTAGCTTCTTCAACCTGAAAACCTGAAGAAAATTGCTCATACAACAGTAACTACTGGGCAGTTTAGTTAATTCTGCTACTAAAACCACAAGTATTTCCTTAGAAAAAACTAATTTTTTTACGAAAGAACAAAGGGGTGGAAAGTGTGTTCCATGTGTATCCTGGATGTGTTGGTTAATTTTATGTGTCAACTTGACGGGGACATGAGGTGCTCGGATTAAACATCATTTCTGCATGTGTTTCTGAAGAGTGTTTCCCAATAAAGCTTGCATTTGAATCAGGGGACTCAGTAAGCAAATTGCTCCCCACTGTGGGTAGGTATCCTCCAATCCATCGATAGCCTGAATAGAACAAAAAGATGAAAGGGGAAATTTGCTCTCTTCACCTGAATCCTTGAGCTGGTTCATGAGTCTTCTCCTGCCTTCATCTGGTTCTCAGAACTATACCACCAGCTTTCTTGGGTATCCAACTTATAGATAGTGGAACATGGAACTTCTTAACTTTTATAATTACATAAATCAATTCTTTATAAGAAATTAAATGTAATATATATTGTATATGTACACACATATAAATTATATATACATATGTACACATATTACACTGGCAGACACACACATGCACACACACATATAGGTATGTATTCTACTAATTTGTTTCTCTGGAGAACCCTAAATAATACACTGACTATTCATTTCAATTTAAATCATAAAATACTTAGTGACTTAATGAGCATTCATTAACTATAGGACTCCCTGCTCAATACTCAATGCTACATAGCCACTATGGGGCTTAAAAACAAGAGGCTGTATTTCCTGTCCTTAAACAGGTTATGATCTGACTGTGTAAGGTGAAAACCAGTCCCATTATAATTTTCAAATAAGGATGCCTATGTATACACTTATAAGTGCCTATAGGCCATAAGAGAATTGAAAAACACATGCTAATGAACGAATGAATCATATCAGAATGGGGATAGAAAAGGCCTTTAATGAAAAGATGATAGCAGAAGAGATAGACTTAAGTTCCAGAATTTCAAAAAACAAGGATGAGAGACTATTCTTTAGGTGGAAAAAAAAATGGCATAAAACAAAACACAGAAGCAAAAAACTTACGTGCTGTTCAGGAAAATATCTAGCTCATCTGGAGCATGGAGTAACACAAAAGCAGCAGTGAGAAAACTAGGCCTTGCAGTGGAGGGCCATGAACAACCCTAGGAAATCCACATGCAATTGTGTAAATAACAGGAAGCAGTTTTTCTGGTTGTAAAGGAAACAATTTCATGAGAACTTTAGGAAGATGACAGGCAGCATTGTATAGGATGGACCCAGTAGAGGAAGCCTGGAGTTTAGAATCCAATGGAGTAGGGGAAAAAATCACTAAGTGTTGGGGTTTGAGAAGGCCCACGGGGTCACCACCCTTTTTTCTCTGCTCAAATTCTTCATCAACTGAAATAGATAAAGGAGATGGCAGATGAATACAAAAGTGCTGAAGATTAGGGCTTAGGAGTACAACACAATCAGCTTCCTAATATAGAGCCCTAGCCTTAGATAAACTTATCATACGCAGAGTCCTCTACAAAATTTAGGACATAAAGGAGGAGAGTGGAGAGAAAGGAAGATGGAGGGAGTTAAGCTACATAGGAGGACTCTTTCCCCAAACACACTGGGGGAGAAGTGAAGGGCCAGATAGAGGCCTAGGGTGGTATAGTGGAGGAACTCCCTCTTCAAGAATTTGGAAAACATGTTCTTCCATCTGCAACAGAAGGGCCTCTATTTCCTTGGTGAGAAAGTGATAACTGACACTGAAAACCAGCCAAGGACTCTCTAAGCACTTTATCAATATTTTATCATTTACTATTCAGAAGACCCTAGGATATGGGCTCTATTATTTCCACTGTACAGTGCTGAAAAGGGTAGGACAGTTAGGCAAGATGGCATAGCTCACAGTGGCAGACCCCAGATCAAAACAAAGTTCAATTATTTGCCTATTCTCTTTGACTCAAGCTGTATCCAAGCCAGTAGACATAAGTGTATCCTGACCCTCTACCAAAAAGACCGTTGGTCAGCAGAGGGCTTTGGAAAATGCCTACTGGTTTGGATAGAGCTTGAGTCAAAGCACCAGAATAGTGCCACAACAAGGAAACCAACTGAAACAATACAACTCTTGGATATTGTCATGAGAGACTCAGGGAAGAGTTTTAGTAGATTGAAGAGAGTGAATGCTTGATTAGAGACACAGGAATGAGTGAACAGTATAAAATGGAAGCAAAATGTATATACAGTACTTTCAAAAAATTTAGTGTGCGAAGAAAGATGGAGTTATGGAATGGTAGCTTGTGGGAACAGGAAAGTTGAGCAATTGTGTTCAGATAGTTTGTTAGGGCATCAGAGAACATTTGTAAAAAGAGATGATATTGCCAGTAGAGAAGGCCAATTTGAAAGAAAATGAAAGAGGACAAATTCAAGAGCTTGAGTACCAGGAGATGCCAAAAGGAATGAGATCCAGATGCAGGAGAAATGATATACCATAAAATTTGAGGGATTCTAAAGAGAAATCTCAGGGAGGAAGGCTTCAGATACAGGTTAGGGAAATCGCCCCATGGTTTGATAAGGATAGATCAAACACTAAAGGTTTGAAGAGAGATTGAAGAGCGATTGCCACAGTTCTCCTTGGACATGGGATAGGGAATCATTAAAAATGAAATAATTACAGTAAATTACCCAATTATATTAGATTGAAGATCTTTGGTCAAATGTATTATGAGTCTAATAATGCTTTGGTGAAAGACTAAAATAAAAAATAAAGAATTGAGCCAATTATTTCATTAATTCAAGCCTCAAACCTCTAAACCAATTAACTCAACATCTTAGGCCAAAATATATTTTTGTACCAAAAATATCCAAATAGGTTTTTCAATACAGTCAAGATTAAGAAAAGGTGTGCCTAGCCTCAGGAATTTCATTTCAGGGAGCAACAGCAGATGTTTGTGTGCAGAGCAGAAAAATTATGATATTTCAAGAAGGGAGTTGTAGTTTTGCTGGGGCTTAATATTACTAGTATTATATATTATAGTACTAATATTTTATAATATAACAATTATATATAATAGTAATATTATTAATATTAATTATTAATTAATAATAATTGTACTAATCTATATTATAGCAAAATGTGTTCAGCCTGTAGGTTGTAACCCATTCATAAGTCATTAAATCAATTTCGTGGGGGCATGACTGGGCTTTTAAAAAGTGAAATAGAATAAAACAGAACCAAACAAAGCAACACATATGGTAAGAATAAGCGTGGTAAGAAAAGAAACATCTTTCTTGGTTATATATAAATACAAACATACATATACATATATGACTCCTAGGTCATGATGTAAAAGGCATTTCTTGCTATGGATTGTGATCAAAACATGTCAAAAGTGATTAATTTAATAGATCACTTTAAAGTCATCACTTTCATGGTTTTGGCTCGCAAGAATCCATTCTTCCTTCTCAGCATCCCAATTTCCTTTTGCAGAATTATTTCTGTCTGAATGTCTAGAGTCTTGCTGGGATGGAAACCCCAGGGCCTTCCTTCCAGTGTGGAAGCTGGAAGGAGTCGAATCTGCCAATTCAATTCTCTCTCCTGGGACTGAGTCTCAAGCAGGTCATATAAAGAGGAAAAACAGGAACAGCTGGCACACACTCTTTCTTGAGGTGACATCCAGACCAGTTTGTTTCAGCTATGAGACCATTTCTGTGATTCTTGTTGCCGTAGTTTCTACCCATTATTTGGCTTCACGTCAATAATTTAAGTCCTGATTTCCTTCCAATAAATCCTATTTTCCTAATTAGCCAAAGTTGTTTATACTCAGAATCAAAGGACCCTCAAACTTATACATATCTAGTTTAAACCTCACAATTATCCTGGGATGTAGGGTTTTCAAAAAAAGTGTAAATTATTATTTTATGAAGAAAAAGTAAGATTCATGGTGGTCTGGTAATTTTGCCAAAGATAATCTCACAGGTATGGGATTTAGCCCATGTCCCTGTGACTCAAAGTTTATGTCTTTTCTACTGAACAATGCACACTGAACTGCCAATAGCAGACAGCCATGTATTTCACATGCAGAATAATTTTATGCGAAGATTTGTCAGTGAATAGTTCTTATTTTGTTTGAGTGAACTAAAATCAATAATTTTCTGTTCACTTCAGGAAAAGTTCAGGAGTCGAGATTTTATACAAGGTCTTAAGATTATGCACCTTGAGAAAAAAATACAACTTAGGGTGTTCTGCTGATTGTTTCATTGATTTTAGGAAACAAAGGTCTATCATGCTACTAATTGCATTCCCTAAGCAATAAACCAGAGCTCTGGAATGCTTAAGATATATCAAATGAATGTGAACAGCTTAGGAGTTACTTCAAGAAATATATCAATGTTAACAAACAAGAGATAAACTGAATAATTCAGCTGAATAACCCCATTTTTCATCAACAAAAAAGTTAAACTTCTTCATTCCTCTAAACCTCCTCCCAAAACACACACATACTCACAGAAAATCATTCAATCAATCATTTATTCATGTTAATTCTTTTGTTACCATCCCTGTCCCTTCATCCTATACTACAGTCTTCATGTACTGAAGCCTGGACTGTTGCTAATGCTTTTAACTTAAATCTCTAAACAAATCCTCAATTTTTGCAAATTCATGCTTCATATTGCTGCCACAGGATCTTTATGAAAGCAGAACAGAGCATAATTCTCTATCACTCATACTTAAAACTTTCAGTGTGCTTTCCATGATTTAAATAATAAATTTTGATATCTTTATTTTAATATACGAGTTATCATTTTTTTTTTGAGATGGAGGCTTGCTCTGTCACCAGGCTGGAGTGCAGTGGTACAATCTCAGCTCACTGCAACCTCCGCCTGCCGGGTTCAAGTGATTCTGCTGCCTCAACCTCCCAAGTAGCTGGGACTACAGACATGAGCCACCATGCCCAGTTAATTTTTGTATTTTTAGTAGAGACAGAGTTTTACCACGTTGGCCAGGATGGTCTCGATCTTTTGACCTTGTGATCCGCCCACCCTGGCCCCCCAAGGTTTAGGGATTACAGGTGTGAGCCACTGTGCCTAGCCAATTTATCAATATTTTTAAACTTGAGGTATTCTAAATGCACCATATAGTTTTGTATCTGTGTTTTTGCACATGTTTTTCAACTATATAACATTTCCTCTTCCAACCTGTCCTCATGGAAAACTCTAAAAGTCTAATTTATCTTTTTTTTTTTTTTTTTTTTTTGAGTTAGAGTTTTGCTCTGTCTCCCAGGCTGTAGTGTAGTGGCGGGATCTCAGCTCTCACTGCAACCTCTGCCTCCCGGGTTCAAACAATTCACCTGCCTCAGCGTCCTGAGTAGCTGGGATTACAGTGGCCCACACCATGCCTGGCTAATTCTGTATTTTTAATAGAGATGGAGTTTCACCATGTTGGCCAGACTGGTCTTGAACTCCTGATCTCAATTGATCCACCCACCTTGGCCTCCCAAAGTGCTGGGATTAAAGACGTGAGCCACCACACCCAGCCTAATTTATCCTTAAAAACCTGGTTCTGATGTCACCTCCTTCAGGAAGTCTCCCCAAATATTTTTCAAACATTATTAAAGAGTGAATCAAACCCTTCTTTATTATCTCTGTTTCTTGCAGATAAAATCTTTGCTTGTTTATTTAGTCAACAAATATTTTCCTGCTTACTATTTTCAAGGCACGTTTCTAGCCTTTGGACATATACCAGTGAATAAAATGAACAAAAATATCTACCTTCCTGACAGTAGACTAACGAGGAAAAATAAGTAAAATATATAAAATGTTAGACAGTGATAACTTCTTAGAAGAAAAAAGAGGGACATGCGGAAGTGTCAGGACAGAGGGTTACAATTCTATGAAGGTGGTCAGGGGATGCTTCACTGAGATGTATTTGAGAAAAAAATCCATGAAGGATGTGAAGGCATGAGCCCAGGGAATGCATGAGGAAGACCAATTCAGGCAGAGAGAAGTACAAGGTCAAAGACATCCTGGTAAGAATGTACTGGGCAAAATCAAGAAAGAGTAATTGATTCAAGTTTGAAAGATGCCATGAGGGGAGACGAGATCACAGAGGATCTGGGCATGACCTTATCTGGCCACTGCAGTCCAGCCTGGGCCACAGAGCAAGACTCCGTCTCAAAAAAAAAAAAAAAAAAGAAAAGAGATAGGAAGCCATCGAAGAGACAGAAGTAAATAAGGGATATGGTCGGAGTTGATTTATGAGGATCATACTGACAAATTCTGCCCTTATCCATGTGCCCAAGTCAAATGCTGAGAAGAGATTACGCGGACAAAGTGTCTTTACTTAAATATCATGCTTCTGAACAACTGTGAAACACAGCATCTGCTGCTTTCAGCCTAAGGTAATTTCAAGTAGGACCTGCCAGATATATGCAGCAAGGCTGCCCCTCATTTCTAATATTTAAATTTTAGGTCACAAATAATTCAAAGGGTAATTATGTATATGATCTACTTTCTCTAGGTTTGCTGATTTGTGAATATGACACTGACACCTGAAAATGGAATGAATGCAGGGACAAACATAAAAGGACCTTGGGGTTAGAAAAGCACTATGAAAGAGGACTGGGAAAATTTGGAGGTTATTTTACTGATGAAGCTTTAGGAACTTACACCAATTAAATTAGAGTGGGAGAAAGAAGGGATAATAGACATGGAGTCAGTATTTAAGATGCCTGATTGTAAGAGGGCCAAAGAAGGGAGTTTCGTAATATATTTTATGGTTTTAATGTAGGCAATTATCTGTCTGCAATCATTTAAATGGTCCCATTTAGAAAGACATAGATGGCCACTAACGTTTTCACTTAGGCTTATTGTATATTCTTCCAAGCACCTTATGTGTAAGCCTGAAAATTAGGGAAACTAAAACTAGTACTTCATTAATCAAAGGATTGCATCTGGACTGAAAAGTAAAATGTCAGAAACCTCGAAGTTCTTTAAGACATTTGTCTTGCTAAAATATTCCCATCTGTTACCTCAGAACCAAAAGAAGTACAGGAAATTATGGTGTAATTTTTCTCACCTTTATGTAATTTTATAGTTCTGATTTATTCAGACATTTCCAGTAACATACCCTTAAATCTGTCAGCTACATAATTATCATGCCACTGCACCTACACTGAAAAGGTATGGAGTTCATAATAGAATGGGCTCTGGGACCAGACTCACTGGGTCCAATCCTGGCTTCACCATATGGTGTTGGTCAAGCTGTTTTACTTATCTGTGACTCAGTTTTCTCCTCTGTAAAAAGAAGTTTCCTGAGTAGGTAGTATCTTTATAGCAGTGTGAAAACACACTAATAGAATTAGAATCAACTTATAAACAGAAGAGCTTTAATTGAATCACAGTTCTGCATGGCTGGGGTGACCTCAGGAAACCTACAATCATGGTGGAAGGCAAAGAGGAAGCAAGGACCTTCTTCACATCATGGAAGGATGGTTTGTGGGGAAGAACTAGACATTTATCAAACAACCAGATCTTATGAGAACTCACTCACTATCATGAAAACAGCATAGGAGAAACTGTCCCCATGATCCAGTTACCTCCCACTAGGTTCCTCCCTTGACATGTAAGGATTATGGTGATTGCAATTTGAGATGAGATGTGGGTGGTGGCCCAGAGCCAAACAATATTATTCTACCCCAGCCCCTCCCAAATCTCATGTCTTTTTCACATTTAAAAACAAATAATGCCTTCACAACAGTCCCCTAAAGTCTTAACTCATTCCAGCATGAACTCAAAAATTCAAGTCCAAAGTCTCACCTAAGACAAAGCAAGTCCCTTCCACCTATGCACCTATAAAATCAAAAACAAGTTAGTTACTTCCAAGATACAACGGGGGTACAGGCATTGGGTAAACGTTCCCATTCCAAATGAGAGAAATTGGCCAAAAAAAAGGTGCCATAGGCTCCATGCGAGTCTGAAACCTGGTCATTATATTTTAAAGTTCCAAAATCATCTCCTTTGACTGCATGTCAGCAGGACACACTAATGCAAGGGGTGGGCTCCCAAGCCCTTGGGATGTTCTGCCCCTGTGGCTCTGCAGGGTATAGCCCCCTCAACCCACCCCCTGGCTGCTTTCATGGGCTGTCATTGAGTGCTTGTGACTTTTCCAGGCACATGGTGTAAGCTGTCAGTGGAGCTACCATTTTGGGTTCTGGAGGATGGTGGCCCTCTTCTTACAGCTTCACTAGGCAGTACCCCAGTGGGGACTCTGTATGGGGGCTCCAACCCGACATTTTCCCTCTACATTGTCCTAGTAGAGGTTCTCCATGAGGTCTCTGCCCCACTCCTGCAGTAGACTTCTGCCTAGACATCCAGGTATTTCCATACATCCTCTGAAATCTAGGCAGGTTCCCAAACCACAATTCGTGTTTTCTATGCACCCATAGGCCCAAAACTACATGCAAGCAACCAAGGCTTGCAGCTTGCATCCTCTGAAGCCATGGCTGAGCTGTACCTTGGACCCTTTTAGCCACTGTTTGAGCTGGAACCGCGGGGATGCAGGACACCAAGTTCCAAAGCTGCACAGAGCTGCAGGGTCATGGGCCCATCCCAGGAAGCCATTTTTTCCCTCCTAGGCCTCTAGACTTGTGATGGGAAGTGCTGCTGTGAAGGTCTGTGACATGCCCTGGAGACATTTTTCCCATTGTCTTGGCCGTTAGCATTCAGCTCCTTACTACTTATGAATATTTCTGCAACAGGCTTGAATTCCCCCCAGAAAAGTGGGGTTTTATTTTCCACCACATGGTCAGGCTGCAAATTTTCTAAACCTTTATGCTCTGCTTCCCTCTCAAATGTAAGTTCTAATTTCAACCCATTTTCCTTGTGAATGCATTCAACTGAATGCTTTCAGAATAAGCCAGGTCACATCTTAAATGCTTTGTTGCTTAGAAATTTCTTCTGCCAGTTACCCTAAATCATCTCTCTCAAGTTCAAAGTTGCACAGATCTCTAGGGCAGGGGCAAAATGCTCCCAATTTCTTTGCTAAAGCATAGCAAGAGTGACTTTTTGCTCCAGTTCTCAATAAGTTCCTCATCTCCATCTGAGACCATCTCAACCTGGACTTTGTTATACATATCACTATCAGCATTTTGATCAAAACCATTCAACAAGTCTCTAGGAAGTTTCAAACTTTCCCGCATCTTCTTGTCTTCTGAGCCCTCGAAACTGTTTCAATCTCTGCCTGTTACCCAGTTCCAAAGTCGCTTCCACATTTTACCTCACTCCTTGTACCAATTCTTTGTATTAGTCCGTTTTCACACTGCTATAAAGATACTACCTGAGACTGGGTAAGTTAGAAACAGAAGAGGTTTAATTGGCTTACAGTGCTGCATGACTGGGGAGGCCTCAGAAAATTTACAGTCATGGCAGAAGGCAAAGGGAAAGCAAGGACCTTCTTCACATGGCAGCAGTGGGGTAAGGAGTGCCAGACACTTACCAAATAACCAGATCTCATGAGAACTCCCTCAGTATCATGAGAACAGCATGGGAGAAACTGCCTCCATGATGCAATCACCTCCCACTAGGTCCCTCCCTCGACATGTGGAGATTACAATTTGAGATGAGATTTGGGTGGGACACAAAGCCAAACCATATCACAATCCAATCCACCTATCTTGACAGTAATTTATATAGCTTTTCTTGTATCTTTGTAACTCTTCTCATTCATCATGCCTAAGGGCTTATCACAATAGTGCTTTTTAGAATGAAAGCAGCTACGCTGGTATGGGTTACTTCTGTAGGAAGGAAAGAAGAAAAAGAAGGGAGGGAGAAAGGAAGGAAGGAAGCAAAGGAGGAAGGCTTATTAAGCAGAAAGCTTTTGTCTAAAGAACTAGTATTTCTCCCAGAACAGAGCATCCTTCCCAATTCTTAAGACCCAGCATCCAACAAAAGATTCCTAGGGAAACATCTAATAGAGGTTCTTTCATTCTTAGTACAACTTGATAAGTCTCTAAAATGTAGGTTGATTTTATCATATATGTATATATTATATATACACTATATTAGTGATATAGCATACTATAACATATTATAATATATATTAGAATAAATATTACTTAACAATAGTTATATGGTTATATTACTTATAATACATATGTAATATTATGTATGTGTATATATATATAGTTTCCTTTTTTTTTCTTGAGATGGAGTCTTGCTGTCACCCAGGCTAGGGAGCAGTGGCACAATCTTGGCTCACTGCAATCTCCACCTGCCAGGTTCTAATGATTCTCCTCCCTCGGCCTCCCAAGTAGCTGGGATTACAGGCAGGCACCATCATGCCCAACTAATATTTTTGTATATGTAGTAGAGACAGGTTTCACCACTTTGGCCGGGCTGGTCTTGAACTCCTCACCTCAAGTGATCCACCTGCCTCAGCCTCCCAAAGTGCTGAGATTACAGGCATGAGCCACCAAACCCGGCCATATGTACATCTCTTAAACTGCTTTAACATTGATTCCTCTAAAGTAGCAGGCTACTTATTTTCAAGTTGTTTCAAGCCTTTTTCTAAAAGCTGCCTCTCCACTCCTTGCACCATGCAGCTGTATCACTAAGTTAGTGGCAGCCAGGTCACTAATGACATATGACTCTTGCCAGATAAGTGGCCCCACAGATGGGCATTTGATCCCAAGATGTAACACACAGCCTCCCTCCCCAGAGAATTTAGAATGGGGACTGATAAAGAAATCTTTTTTCTCAGCAGCAGATTGACCCTACTTGTCTCATGTAAACACAAGTGCCTACTGAGGGCCATGTGTTACACTGTGTGGACTGAAGAAGAAGAGAAGCTGGCCTACAGAGAGAGGGAAGTATATTGCATGGGAGCAGGAATGTGAGAACATCCTATTGATACTGATGTCCCTCATACCAGTTATTTTCCTGATTCCTGGATGTGGCCTTCCCCCATATTGTAAATTCACCATTTTCACCTCAGTTAGCTCAAATAGGTTTCTATAACTTGGATCCAAGGGAGACTCTCTTAATACAACTGGTTTCATCAAAGTTCAATGTATATCCATAACCTATTATTATCCAGATACCTTGTAAATTCACCATTTTCACCTAAGTTAGCTCAAAAAGGTTTTTATAAATTGGAACCAAAAGAATCTCTGTTAATATATCTGGTTTCATCAAAGGACAATATGTATCTAGAACCTGCTATTATCCAGATACCTATTTCATGTATTGGATTAAAAAAATGCAACAAAGGCTGCATTGTTTTATTGCACTGCATTTTAGACGACACATTTCTCTAGAAATAGCAGAGATGAAACAGACAGACTGTGATAGAACATGGTGAACTTCCCACTGTCAGTGAGAGTCCCTAACCTTTCTACGGATTCTGTTCAAGATATAGCTATTAATAAATAGTACTTAACCCTTGGCTCTCAGCATAATCTAGCCTTTGATCTTCTCTTGCTGAGAGTGTACATCCATAGATTGACTCCCACGGATCATTAGCTGTACCTTCCAAAGCTATTACAAAGAGCCATCAGTCACCTCACCTGGCTGGCGAGGTCCCCATTGAGCCCTGCCCCTCCATAGCAGCCTGATCTAGGAATCTTACCGACTTTCCAATCAAAAGAATCTGTCACCAAAGCTCTCAGCTACAGCAAACTACTCTGGTCAAGCCCTGGCAGTGTCACCTGAGCAGTAGGTACAGACTCATCTGTTGCTAAGTTGTTGAAGGCAAATTGGTCCAAATGCCTGTTCTCTGGAGTATAACTGCTCATGACTGAGAATTTTCCCCTGGAATGTTACAGGCCAAGACTTCAAGCACAAAGAGACAGCAATAAAAAGAAAGCCCTGTTCATTTGTTGTTGTTGACTCTAATATTTATAGAATTTAAAATTTGTAAGCATTATTTAATTTATCTATGTTTAGAATAAGAGTGTACATCAGAAGCTACATATTTTTAACAGCAGGAACTGTGGAAGATTGAGACAAGTTAACCTATTGAAACAGGGCTTACAGAACACAATTTAATAAAATAGCCACTATATCTTATTGTATTGCTAAGAGAAATATTCACAAGTCACATCCTTTGAAAGGCACTAAGACCACAAATGTTAGACAGTTGAAAATGAAATTCTTTCTTGTAAGATTTAAACAGTTGGTTTATAGCTATTAGAAAAGGATTCTGTTCCTTAGAGGGTTCTCAATTATATTTTACTTTTAACTATAATGAATAATTGTCATATTAGCATTAATCTTGAAATTATGAAGTGTAAGCACTCTGAGAAAATGAATGTATTCCCTATATGTTTGTGGTGGAAAAATGCAGGTTTTGAATATTTAACTACTCTCTATAATCTTCCTATAATTATCTCAACCTGTATAAAATCTGATCATCTGTCCTTGACTTTTAAAACCACCTATTTCAATCTTTGCATCACTTTTGGTAACAGTATCAATAAATAGTAATTATGATAAGTATTTTGAAGCACATAGAATATTAATTTCTTTATAAAGGTGTTTATTTGTAGAAACCTTGAGATTTTAGAAAACATGAGTTTCACATCTAATGTTTTGCTTTGTATAATTGTTGAGCCCAGAGACTGTTTTTACTTGAACAGTTGAGGAAGAAAAGAAGTAGAAATTATTTTTGTTGCCGCCTACATGTCCTACTTTTTTCTATGAACTTAAACCTATCTCTTGCATGTTTATATTACCATTGTTGTCCCGAACACAAATGAATTTTTTATCTTTATTTTATACTACCTTTCTATACAATTAAATTTATATTTTCAATCGTTTGTTTGTTTGTATCCATTAGGAGTCATTAAAGCGTAAACAGGGCATAGGGACTGCAATTAACCTTGAGAACAAAAGAACAATTTATCACTTTACCAAGCAACAAAACTCACTCTTATTGTTAGTAATTCATAATAAAGGCAGCAACTATCAATTAAGTTGAGAATAGAAGTGGCAAAACAGGCATAGTCATCAAATTTGCAATAGCTAACTGCTCTCTTCTGAATTATCAGCAATAGCTGAGAACTACCCAAAGGTCTGCTGATAGCCACAGTAGAGAATGATTAGTGTATTCATGGCTGCATGTCTGGTTTACTCCTATTTCCCAAATTGAATAAATAAATGAGAACTCGCTAATCAGGACTATATGGGGTTGTTAGGAAATAAAAAATTTGCTATTATGGGCTGTATCCAACCTAGCAAGGAGTTTGATCCAAAATTTCTATTACACTAGTTAATTAGCACTTAAAACAATTATATCTATAAGAATGTATCAGTACTGGTCTGATTTGTAGGCTACCCCAAAACCCTGCCTAGCCAATGAAGTAGTTGGAATAGAAGGAAAGGCAACCGTTGCCAACTGATCCAACAACTTTTGGGTTCTTTTTATTTGTAACAGTGTACCCCACAAATCTTAGGTGCTTGAGGGTGTTTGCCAAACACCTGGACATTTACTGAATAGACTTTTACTACTAAGAAGGCAGAGAACTGTTCATACATTGTATTCTGTAAAAGAAGCACCCATTCTCATCATCTTTAGGTGCTCTGACTATTCTGTAATTCTGGCATGAAAGAATTACTCAAGGCAGACACAAGAACATTCCAGAGATAGGATTCTGTTACTCCTCTGGTTTCCATTAAGAAAACAGAAACTCTCCTAAAGTAACGGCTGGACAGAGTACCATTTAGGAACTGAGTACAGGAATTTTCTTGAGGTCCGAACTACAGACATTACTATATACTTAAACCCTATTTAGAGCATCTTTAACATTTTTTAGCCGATGCATATATTGTGAATACATTCTGTTTCACTGATGAAAGGCCATTTATGACACTCTTCATGTTAATTAAGACAACTGTTTCACTAATATAAATTCATGGCTTACATTCAATATGTCTTTTAGCCAAGGTTGCTGTGTTAAGATCTGGATTGCTGAAAGGTTTGTTGCTGCTGCCTCTGGCTTACTTAATTAAAGGTCAGGTGACCTCTCAGGGACTGAGCATAACTGATTGGAATGCTTGAAGTACATGGATTATAGCTTAACCTAAATAACACACACACAATAGCATACATATTCTCCATAGACAGGCAATGATAATATGAACCCACAAGCATTCACTTCTTTATGTTAAACAATTTCTGTATCTCAGATGGAATCATTACAAAGTCTCTCATGTCCGGTGTGCTGTAAAATTCTTTTTTAAAGAGATAGGGAAATGGAGAAGGGAAAATATTCTAGGCCTTTAGATAGAGAGACATTACAACAAAGTGCTTGCAATATAGAGGGAGGTACAGTGGAAGCTACCCATCGTTCATTTTCTGTATTTTCCCTACTACCTTTCAGGTAATGAATAGAGAAAAGTAATGACCAGATCCAGAAGGGTGTCGACAGAACACAGGAATTTCATGCAACTGGCTTTATAGAAACCGACTGAAAAGTATTTTCAAAGTCGAAAAACTGGAAAATGTTTAACCTTTTGAGAATCTTGGTGGGTGACATGTGATCATTTTAGAAAATATTCTTCCATAAATTATGCACATGAAGATTGGTGTCTAAGGTCTACCAGGTCTTTTCCATACTCTTTGTTTCTGGTTCTCAAAAATCCTCAACATCTGGTCTTCTTTCATCAATCCTATATTACTTATGAAATAAGGCAGCAAACTGCTGTGGATTAATTTTGGGCTTCGAAAGCATACAGAGCTGAGTACTGAAGAGGGCTCTACTGCTTGCTAGCTGTGTGACACAGGTTTCTGTGCTGTGAGGATTAGAGCTCATATATGTAAGCAATCTGGCAAAGTTCTAGACACATGGTAGTCACACAATGCATTGTAGGTGGCATAATCACACCTCACCTGGAGCTCTTTACCCCATATACGGCGATGCTGTCACTGTGCTCCTGAACACAGCTTGCCCATTCCTGACTCTGAGCCTTTACACATGCTGCTCCTTGGAATGCTGTTCCTTTTCAACTCCAGCTCACATTCAAGTCAATGAAGACGTCCTTGTTCCCCTTTGATATTGCTGTAAGATACTTCATAACTAAATTTTTAGAAGCCTAAGGCTTCCCTGGTTATTGGTCCTAACATCCTGGTTACTGAACAGTCAGAAACTTTCACCACTGGACAAAGAGAAAAGAATAACAGAATATTTACCATCTGCAGGTGCCCAGTAGGTATTTTATAAAACCACTGTATAGAATCTCACTTCTGCCAAGTGGGAATGGGGATGAAGATATGGAGTAGGGCTCTTACAGAAATATAACATAAAAGAAAAAAATAGTGAGTGAGGATAAATTATTCAGGACAAGGCTGAAAGCTGCTGGAGAATCAAATAGTGTTAGAAATGAACCAAGGCATGGATATTAAACAGTTGGTGAACCTTGGGAACCTAAGGGAGGGAATTGCCAGAGAAGAGTGAAGCCAAGAGGGACTGCTTGGCAACCCCAATGCATGTGAAGTGCTGAAAGAGTGTATGGAGACCATCGTTTACAAAAATAAATACATGCATCATTAAATAAAATAAATGCAGGAAAATATTACAAAAGAATACCAAGATCTTCAATCTAATATTATTCCCTTTTCAGAAATGATTCATTTCTGATTCCTTCCACAAGGCCATGAATTCCTCAAAGGTAGAGGCAACACTATTCATCTCTCAATCTCCAGGTGGTTCTCAACAAAGATTAAGTAAAGGAAACAAAGCATTGGGTATCTTATACGTGTCTCATTTGCTGAAGAAAATTAGCACCAGCGGCCGGGCGCGGTGGCTCAAGCCTGTAATCCCAGCACTTTGGGAGGCCGAGACGGGCGGATCACGAGGTCAGGAGATCAAGACCATCCTGGCTAACACGGTGAAACCCCGCCTCTACTAAAAATACAAAAACTAGCCGGGCGAGGTGGCGGCGCCTGTAGTCCCAGCTACTCGGGAGGCTGAGGCAGGAGAATGGCGTAAACCTGGGAGATGGAGCTTGCAGTGAGCTGAGATCCGGCCACTGCATTCCAGTCCAGGCGACAGAGCGAGACTCCGCCTCAAAAAAAAAAAAAAAAAAAAAAAAAGAAAATTAGCACCAGCGGAATGCTTCACTCCTCAACTTTGCATTTAAGTAGACGGCATCTTTCCTCCAGAAGAATGATCCTCACTTCCCTCAAAAATCTCAACCTTGTAATGAGGCGCAGGTGTTCTTCTCATTTCTTAGATGGATAAATTTGAAAACAAAGTGGTGAACAGAAGGCTCAGGAAAACCAGGCAGCTGCTGAGGCAGGCATAAATTTTGGTTATGCTGTATCCCTGGCAAGTAGACCCTGCAGGCTGGTTTCCCTCCTGAATCTACTCCAACAAAAGGGCCTTGTGTTTACTTGAAAACTGTGTCACTTCTCCAGGGGACACACATTCAGTAGTCAAGTTTTGGTTTCACTGCCTGCGAACATTTATTCATGGTAGAGTTAGCAGGTATATATGTAAATTCCTGACAAGGAAGACTGTACCACAAACAATGTCAGTCATTTTTAGGTAATTTATGTTCAACCGAATAAGCCTCAAAGCAACACGTGTTGTAAAGACATCCTGCATAAAAAGTACCAAGCATAGAGTAGAAGACTGGAAATTTCCTAGATATCTTCTATTTTCCCTTCTCCATCCATCTTCATCCTGCTCTGTGTCACCAGAGATTGACCCTTAGAATTGCTTCGGATGGACATCCTCCTTCTCTAACTTAGCCAATGTGACTGCCATCAGAAAATTAGAGAGTAGGAGGAGAGGGAGATTCTTTTCCTGGCTCCTTGAAGGGAGGCTGCAGTCTAGCCAGTAGCTCTGTTCCTTTCATTTGGATTCAGCTCCTCCTAGGAATCCATTTCTTGCAGCCACAGATAGCACCAGTTTCCAGTAACCACTCTGACCCCTTGGTCTGGTAGCCCTTGCCTTGCCTCACAGTTTCTTGGTGGTTCCCTTAACCTCTCCACACCTTTGAAAAGATTCTTTTATAAACACTCTTAATTTACCCTTTTGGAAGATGTCTCATGAGTATTCTGCAAGGATCCTGACAGATATGATTAATGCTTGCTCCTTTCCAGTCAAAACCTTGGAGCCAGAGGTATCCTGTGCAGTTCTACACAGCCCTGAAGTGTCTGGAAGTCAGCCAGCAAAGTACTCTTCACAACGTGTTTGCAACTCAGAGGATATTGTGAAGGGAAGAGATGATCCTTGCCAGGTTCCCACCAGCATGGTTCTAGGTGCACTACTCAGGTCATATCATTAAGTTTCCCCAGACATCTCACAAGTAAGTATTATTTCCATTTCATAGACAGTGAGGAACAGATGGCTACAGTCAGACAACACATGATACGCGGGTGACCTAAGAGCTTGTGCTCTTCTCACAACCTCTCGGTTCTCACTCCTCTGGGGCCATTTTCTCCACCACGAATTGAGATTGTTGGACTACATCAATGATATTTTGGTTTCTGCATCTCCTAGGGGAACTTTAAAAAAAGAATACCTCATTTCAAACTGTCACTCGAAACTTCTAAGTTCCAGGTGTGATTCAGATGAGAACCACTACATTAAATGTTCCACAAAGTTTCTTTTAATTCTAAAATGTGATTATAATTCTAATATTTTTACTTAAATGCTTCAGTTTTGTGCTTATTATGATTTAATATTGGTAGAGCTTTAAATTGAACAATTTCCTTCTTTCTTTCAGGTTCTAGTAAGAAAATGATTCTGTAGAACGTGTACAGCACAGACACTGGCATAAAATCATTTCTTTCACGCATCCGTCAAACATTGGTGAAGTCCTGCCTATCTATAAAGAACCTTTCCTGTATGATGAGAAGAACACAATACTTGCCCACAAGGAACTCACAGTTCAATGGGGAAACAGACCCCAAACCGGATAGTTATAATGTAATATGGCAAGTACAATGCCACAGTATAGATAGTGGGTGTGTCAATTTCAGAACCTCCTACAGAATAGTAATGCCATGACTTACAGCCTAAAATATTAGTGGAAATATCTCAAAGACTTCGTAGATATACTTTTTAGAGAAGGAGTGGGTCAGTTTTATCCACATATGAATATAAACAATTCAGCCCATATGAGCTGTGAATTCAGGTTGCTTGGTAACAGCTTTTACAGTTGTGTTATTTGCTCTGAAATGAGAGGAGTTGATACTTTTCTGTTTAAAACAAAAGAATATTAATAACAGCAACAATGGTGGGTATTTATAAGTCTTTTGTGGAAGAACAGCATGATACTTTAGTTCATGCATTCTCTGGAGTCAAAGTTAGAAGGTTTTTGGAAAGGTATGAAGGTTAAGGAAGAATCTCATAGTCAAAGGTTTTATTTATATATATATATATATATATATATATATATGAATTTCCTATGCTCAGGTGAACTGAATTATTAATGCAACGTGCACTTATTGAGCATACTTTTTAGGTTTAACCTTCTATTTACAAGGAGTTTTGTGAAAAGTGGGGAAAGAGTGTATGTTAAGGAAAGACCATAAAATGTGTTAAATGCATATTTCCTGTGCTTAAGATATTTCATTAAATTCATAAATCTGTCCATTTCACTTCAGCTTAAAGAAACAAACATGGAACATCTCCCAAGCATAGCTGCACCACTGTTGAAAAGGGATTTGGCAGTCATAGGGAAAAAGAAAAAGTTACACCTCCCAATAGTAATAATTAAGGATATACAATTCACAGAAATTCACCTCTAACTTATAGAGAAAGTCTTCCACAAAATGCCAGCAACTGTAGCGGAAAAAAACTCTCTACTGAAGGGTATGTACCCTTTTTCTTCATTTCTAAAAAAAATTTTAGATAATGAAACAAAATACCAGTCATATCACATGTCCACTTCTTTCTTTAAAACCCAGCTCCAGAAAGGGAGGCAGCTCCTCTACTACCTACTGGTATAAAATGTGACAACTAATTTATTTCACAGCATTGGAACCTTTTGGAGAGAGGTGAGTTAATTAAATATAAAATGAATAACCAAGTGAATGCAAACTACTGTCCACTTAAAAATACTGCTGTCAGCTTATAGTTATCATAAAAATCATCGATTTTCAAGGTCCCATCCATTTTTCATTTATTTATCAGTTCTGAATGTTAGCATATTAGTAAAACCAAATGATAGAAAACAATCTTGGAAATGTGAACAATATTTCTTATGTTGTGTTTGTCATTTTGCTTGTTGCTGAGCAGACAGATGGGATCTAACTTGTCATGTATGCTCCAGCAAAAACAACGTAAAATGCACACAAAAAAATGGTGGTGTCAGGGAAGCCACAGGCTCATAGTGCCCATTAGTTAGTAGCTGTGATTTGTAACCAGGGGTCATTGCAACAATCAATACCTGGAGGTGAAATGTGTCAGATGGGAAACAATTTGTCCAAATACTTTTCAAACATTTATGTTCAGCACCCAGCATAGCTGGCTACATAAATCTTGAGTACGCAGTCCTAGCTTACCCCCTTGTAAATCAATGAAATTGGATCAACCCTGGATACCCAATCATAGGTCACCCTATCAGATGGCATGACTTCAGATGTCTAATAGGATACAAAGATTGACACTGCTTGGTCTTACTTTGCTTGTTCACCAGTGACACTGATCAAACTCTCATTTCTCCGGTCACAAAGAAATGTCTGTATCACTGATTTCTAATCTATCTGGAAGTAGGGTAAGGGAAAGTTCTCCTTTTGTCTGGATATCAGCTTCTCTGGAGGAGAAAGTATGAGATAAAAAGGAATATTTAACAAACAATCTTATTTGTTAAACAATTATTTTATAAATAAACAAATATTCATAAAATTATTTTGTAGATAATTATTTGTAAAATTATTTTACAAATAACTTATATTTGTAAAACAAACAAAAGCCCATTGTTTCTTAATACAGCAAAGCATAATAAAATATGACTTAAGAAATCCTTTGAAAGCAAGGCTTTACTTTCTACATATCCATGATTTTCAGCAAAATGCATGAGAGATTCCTTGGGAATAGGAGAGTTATATTTATCAAAAATAAGCATCAAGGAATTCCCATTTCCTCCTGCTGTACAGAAAGTTGAAAGGATTATAACTTTCACAGTTAAATTTTAAAAAAATATATAGGAAAATCTGCAAAAATCACAATGTTTCTTGATTCTACTAGATAGCTGAGTCACAAAGCAACCAACTAACCTGAAATCTAGGGAAAAACAAGTGTTTCTAAGGAGCACACTAGCCTCTGATGAGCCAAGGCAGATGCTAGACACCCAGTGCAATACAAGCCAGTGAGACAAATTTTACTAAAATTGAGCAGCTTTAAAGTGTGAACTCTTGTGACAGCATACAGCCCTTGGGAACCAAAAACACTTGCGGAGCTTGACCCACTTCCAGACTCTTCACAAACCTCACTGGATGCCACCACACTTGACTGGGGGCAGGGCAAGAATCTTGAGAAAGTCTCTATTGGGCCTGGAGGATCAACAGCAGCCCTGCAAGAAAGGCATGAAGTCCTACCTGGATCCTTCTCTCCTATCTCTTCATGACAAAAACCTTAAGACTCTGGAAGAATGAAGAAAATATAATCATCCTTAAGTACAGATAATGATGATATATATGTAAAGGGCTCTAGTGAAAAAGGTGGACAACAGACACGAACAGATAGATCATTTCATCAAAGAGATGAACTATAAGGAAGAAATCAAATGAAAATGCTAAAAACAACACCACCAAAAAACGTACACACACACACACACACACACACACACACACACAAGGTGACAGATGAAAAATGTCTTTGATGGCTCATCATTAGACTGAAAACTGAAGTGAAATTGGAAGTAAAATTGTAAAATTGGAGATAAAGGATAAAAATCAAACTGAACGCAAGAATAAAAAAAAACAGAATATTCAAAATATGTGAAGAAAACATCAAACAACTTAACATGCATAATTGAGATCTCAGAGGGAAAAAATAAAATAACAAATGAAATTTGGGGGTATTATGGCAGAGAATTTTTTATCCACAAAGTCACAAATGCAATAAGCTCAGAGACTAACAACAGGAATGAACACATAATACACACATAAATCCTTGGACATATCATATTCGAACTTCTGAAAAATCAAACACCACGAGAAAATAAAACATATTACATCTAGAGGAACAAAGATAGGAATAAGAGAAACATTTTTATCATAAATTTTACAATCCAGAATACAATAGAGTGACATCTTTAAAGTGTTGAAAGACAAAAAAGAAATGATCAAGTGAGAATTTTATGCCCTGTGAAAATATTTTTCAAAAATACAATGGAAAATCAAAGAATGGGAGAAAGACAGAGAGAGAGAGATAATTCATTGCCAGCAGACCTGCACTACAATGTTAGAGGAAGTTCTTTAGGCAGAGGAATATGATGACAAAAAGAAATTTGAATAAACGGCCAGGGGCAGTGGCTCACTCCTGCAATCCTAGTACTTTTGGAGACTGAGGTGGGAAGATTGCCTGAGCTCAAGACCAGCCTGACCAACACGGCAAAACCATGGCTCTCCTTAAAATGCAAAAAATTAGTTGGACATGGTGGCGCATGCCTGCAGTCTCAGTTGCTTGGGAGGCTGAGGCACGAGAATTGCTTGAGCCTGGGAGGCAGAAGTTGCAGTGAGTTGAGATGATGTCACTGGACTCCAGCCTGGGTCATAGAGTGAGACCCGGTCGCAAAAATAACCTAGTAATTAAGATAAACATAAAACTCATTTTTTTCTTACTTTAGTTTTTCTGAAAGATAATTGTCTCAAGCAAACATAGTTGCAATGAATTTATAAAATATATCAAAAGAAATTTATGACAAATATGACACAAAATATGAGAGGAAAGAAGTGGAAGTGTACTGTCCTTACACTGCATATGAAGTAGTATAAAATTATTGGAAGGCATATTTTGATTAAAGATGAGCATTATAAACCCAATGATAACCACTAAAAAAATTCAGATAGATATAAATAATAAGACAATAATAAAGACAAATGAATCATTGAAAACTCAATCCCAAAGAAATAAGAGAAATAGAAACATATATAACAAATAGGAAAGCATCTAAGAAGATGATAAATGTTAATACAATTATACCATGATTAATATGATGAAAATAAACCAATTAAAAGGAAAGAGAAGGCCAGAATATATAAAAGCAAGATACACTTGTATGCTGTCATATGCAACCTGAAAGATACCTACTTTAAGTATGAAAGAAATAGGTTAAAAGTAAAAAAAAAACAAAGTTGAATCAACCAAAGTGCCCATCAATGGATTACTGAATAAACAAAATGTGAAATAATATTCAGCCATAAAAAGAAATGAAGTACAACTACAGCATAAATGAACCTTGAAAACAATTATTAAACAAATGAAATATAGAACATTACATAATGATAAAGGGATTAATCCATAAGGAAGACATAACAATGCTATATGTGTATGGATCTAATAATAGAACCTCATAATGTATAAAGCAAAAACTTTTTAAAATTGAAAGAAGAAATTAACAAATTTATTCTCATAGTTGAATTCTTCAAACCTCTTTTCTTAGTAATTGATAGAACAAGTAAAAAGATAACTTAAAAGATATGGAAAACTAAACCACACTCTGACCTAGCTTGGTCTAACAGATATTTTTATTCCATCTAAATATAGTTTGATATATTATTATTTCAAATGTACCTGGAACACTCTAGACTATAAATAAACTGTATTTTAATTATAAACAAATCCTAACAATTTTTTAAAAAATTGAAATTATACAAAGTATGTATTTGGATTTTGAGTAAAATAAACTAGAAATTAGTAAAAGAGGGATACCTGGGGAAATCTTCAAGTATGTCCAAATTAAACAACACCCTTTTAAATAACTCATGAGTAAAGAGGAAATCAAAAAAGAAATGGGAAAATATTTTGGCTTGAGTAAAAATGAAAACATGATCTACCAAAATTAACAGGACATATGAGAACACTGTCATAATAAATGTTCAACAGTCAGCTCTCTGCGGAAAAAAAAGATATTGATTTGTAGCATTTGCCAGTTTTCATGTTGTAAATGTTTCCATCATGACTGACATCACAGAAAATGGAGTTGGGCAGAGACTCCACAATTAGCTCTCATGAGCCAGTATAAGTTGAACCTAGCATACCACTGGATGCAGCTAAAGCAGTGCTGAGAGGGATATTTGTGGCATTAAGTATTCATATTTAAAAAGATTACAAATAAGTTATCTAAGTTTCAGGCTTAAGAAAATATAACAAGAGAAAATTGAACCAGGGCAATCAGACAGATGAAAATAATTTAGATAAAGTCAGAAATCAATGACACTGAGAACAGAAAAACAATAGAGAAAATAAACTATAATCTGTTTCTTGGAAAAGACAGTATAATTGGTAAATATGTGACCCCATTGATCAAGAAGAAAGGAAAGACACAGAATGCCACCATCAAGAATAAAAGAAGAGGTACAACTCTAAACTCTACAGAATAAAAGTTTAATAAGGAATGCTATGAACAACTCTATACTCATAATTTTTACAACTTAGATGAAGTAGACAAATTCCTTGAATGACACTGTTACAGAATGAATTGTGTCACCTCAAAATTCATATGTTGGAGTCCTAACCCCTAGTATGTCAGAATGTGACTAGATTTAGAGATAGGGCCTTAATAGAGATAATTAAGGTAAAATGAATTCATATAGGTGGGCTTAATGCAATATAACAAGTGTGCTAATAAGGGAAGGGTACTGGGGGGCTGGAGGGCAGGTGGGGATGGTTAATGTGTACAAAAAAACTCAAAGAATTAATAAGACATACTATCTGATAACACAACAGGGTGACTACTGTCAACAATAACTTAATTGTACCTTAAAAATAACTAAAAGAGGCCGGGCGCGGTGGCTCAAGCCTGTAATCCCAGCACTTTGGGAGGCCGAGACAGGCGGATCACGAGGTCAGGAGATCGAGACCATCCTGGCTAACACGGTGAAACCCCGTCTCTATTAAAAATACAAAAAACTAGCCGGGCGAGGTGGCGGGCGCCTGTAGTCCCAGCTACTCGGGAGGCTGAGGCAGGAGAATGGTGTAAACCCGGGAGGCGGAGCTTGCAGTGAGCTGAGATCCGGCCCCTGCACTCCAGCCTGGGCGACAGAGGGAGACTCCGTCTCAACAAAAAAAAAAAAAAAAAAAAAAAAAAAAAAAAAAACTAAAAGAGCATAATTGGATTGTTTGTAACAAAAGGAATAAATGCTTGAGGGAATGGATATCTCATTCTCCATGATATGATTATTTCACATTGCATGTCTGTATCAAAACGTCTCATGTATCATATAAAATACGCACCTACTATGTACCCACAAAAGTTAAAAATTTTTAAAAATTAAAAACAAGGGGATATTAGGACATAAACCATCTGGACTAAGGGATGATGATGTGTGGATAGACAGAGAAGATAGACATCTACAAGCCAAGAAGAGAGGCCTCAGAAGAAATAACCTTGTCAACACTTTGAACTCTGACTCCTGGCCTCTAGAACTATGAGAAAGTAAATTTTCACTGCTTAATCCACAAGTCTGTGGTACTTTGTTATGCCAGCCCTAGCAAACTAATACAGACACAAACTGCCAAAGCTCATCCAATAAATAACTTAAATTGTCTACTCTCCATTGAAAAAATTGAATGTGTAAGCAATATACTTCCAGAAGGAAAACTTTAGGACTGGGTGGCTTTACCAGTGATTTTTACCAAACATTTAATTAAGAAATAATACCAACTCTAAACTAACTTTCCCAGAATAGAGGAGGAGAGAGCACTCCCTGATTCACTTTATGGGGCTAAGATGTACCCTTACAGAAAAGATAGACAAAGGTATTACAAGAAAACAAAATTTCAGACCAATTTCCCTCATGAATATAGATGTAAAAGCTCAATAAATTATGAGCAAATAAAAACCCAATAATATATACAAATAATAATATATCGTGCTTAAAGTAAGGTAAATGAAATAATAAAAAAAGGCTAATTTAACATTCAGATATTTATCAATATAATTCACCATATCAACACATAAAAGAAAACAAAGATATGATTATTTCCATGGTAAGAACTTTCAAGAAACTAGGAACAGAAGATAACTTCCTAAACCTGATAGAATATGTAACATGACCACAACTAACATTATATTTAATCAATAAAAACTAAATCTGTCATCTTGCCTTTGATTTCTTACATTTCCATTTGATGTTTTTATAGTTTTCATCTCTTTGTTGAAATTATCTGTTACCCTAAGATCAGGAATAAGGTGAAGTTGCCCACTCTCACCATATTCAGCATAGTACTGCAAATTCTGGTTACTGGAATTTGATCTGGCATTGCTGTGGAAAGACATTTAAAGGTGTTGCCCTTAAATCCATTCCCTTTTAAAGACTATTTTAAGAGCAATGTTACATCCTCAGTAAAACTGAGTGGAAGATATGGTGATTTCCTGTATAGCCTTGACTCCACGCATGCTTAGCCTCCCCTGTTATTAACATTCCCCACCAGAGTGGTACATGTGTCACAGTTCATGAGGCTATGTTGACACATCATAATCACCAAAAATTCATAGTTTACATTAGAATTCACTCTCAGTGTTGCACATTGTATGGGCATGGAAATGTTTAATGACATATATTCAACATTATGGTAGCATACAGAATAGTTTCACTGCCCTAAGAATCCTCCATGTTCTTCCTGTTCATCCTTCCCTGCCTTCAACCCTTGGTACCCCCTGATCTTTTTATTGTCTTCATAGTTTTACTTTTTCCATAATGTCATATCATTGGGATTATATAGTATGTAGTCTTTTCAGATTGACATCTTTCACTTAGAAATATGCACTTATGTTTCCTTCACGTGTCTTGATGGCTTGATAGCTTATTTCTTTTTAGCACTGAATAATATTTCATTGTCTGGATATGCCGGTTTATTCATTCACTACAAAAGACATCTTGATTGCTTCCAAGATTTGGCAATTATACATAAAGCTGCTATAAACATCCATATGCAGGTTTTTTGTGTGAATTTTTAACTCTTTTGGGTAAATACCAAAGAGTGTGATTGCTAGATTGCATGGTAAGAGTGTGTTTAGTTTTGTAAAAAACTGCCAAACTGTCTTTAAAAGTGACTGTGCCATTTTGCATTCCCACTAATAAAACATGGGAGTTTCTGTTGCTCCACACCCTTGCCAGCATTGTGTGTTGTCAGTGTTCTGGATTTTGGCCATTCTAATAGGTTTGTGGTGGTATCTCTTTTTTGTTTTAATTTGTATTGTTTTAATTTGTTTTGTATTATTTTGTATTTAATTTAATTTGTATTGTTTTAATTTGTTTATTTTTGTATTAATTTGTATTTAATTTTGTTTTAATTTGTAATTAATTCTCTGATAAAATGTGATGTGAAGCATCTTTTCATATGATTATTTGCCATCTGTATATCTTCTTTGGTGAGGTGACTATGAAGGCCTTTGGCCCCTAATTTAACTGGGTTATTTGTTTTCTTATTAGTGAGTTTTCAGAGTTCTTTGTATATGTTGGATAAGAGTCCTTTATCAGATTTGTCTTTTGTTAATATTTTCTCCCAGTCTATAACTTGTCTTCTCATTCACTTAAAATTTTATTATTGAGTTATTTATTTATTGCTTTTCAGCAGCTTAGTAGAAAACAATGTATGCAAAGTGTCACAATGTATCAACCACTTTCAGTCTTGTAATGCCAATAACATTCAATCTGATAAATGCATACTACAGAGTTTCACTTTAAGCACTTTGTCATAACTTTCTCAAATAATTCAGTCCTTTCATTTATTCCTGAGAGCAACTGACATGTTGCCTTGATCTTCTAATGTCTGATATTAGACAGAAAGTATACAAAATTGTAGTTAAGTGTTAGAGCTATAGAGCAAGTCAGCTTGGGTTCAAATCCTACCACCTATATTTATATGATCTTAGATATAATGCCTATAGTGTCAATCTTATAGGATTGTTGTGAGCACTAAATGGGTTTATTCATTAACTGCATATATAAATCTTAGTATAAACACTCAGCACATGACAGTTATTTTTATTACAAATATACACTATTTTGTTTGGGTGTTATCCCTATAATATTTTACTTACTCCCATAATTTTTTGGAGAATATAATGCCCAAGAGATTCTTAGGACAAAACATAAATTCATAGAATTATGGGAATCTAGAAGAATTCTTAGACTTTTATTCCATTTTTGTAAACATTGAAGAATCCCTTATTCAAAAGCAATCTTGAAGAAAGTTTACTTAGTGGGTAAAGTTTAATGTGACTTTGGTTATTTTTGTGAAAGGGTGGTGAGGAAGTTAAGCCACACAACAGCTCTAGCTCATGCCCTCTCTACTCTGCTCTCTCTTAATGACTAATAGGAGGCTCCTTTAGGTCCCTATGGCTCCAAGTGGCAGAAAAACCACTGATCTGGTATAAAAATCACCACTAGCTACCTTTTTAATTTTACAGACCAAGACATTGGTACCCAGAGAAGTTAACCCATGCAACACTATTCAGAATGTCACAAGTTCGGCCAGGCATGGTGGCTCATGCCTGTAATCCCAGCACTTCGGGAGGCTGAGGCAGGTGGATCACCTGAGGTCAGGAGTTCAAGATCAGCCTGACCAACATGGAGAAACCCCATCCCTAACTCTATACATTAGTGTCATAGGAACACAATTTTCCAAATATTAAAAATAAATACAATTTTAGAATTGACTTTTTTCTGCTACTAAAGCATATTTTCTCCTTTAAAGGCTAACATGGATAAGCTTATAAAGAAAGGATATTTATGTATTCTCTACACCCTCACCTTCATACTAAAATCTCTTTTACCATTTCATAATGATTATGTTTTCTAGGTTGGCAGACAGAAATTATAAACAAAGATATTTATTGGAGTTGAAGAGGAGAGTAAGCAGATCACAATACAGCAAGGAGTAAGGAATTAGCATAAAGATAATAAAATTTAGATGCTGCACTTATAGATGATGTAATTGATAAAAAGATAAATTGGAGAAGCTACAGGACTCAATAGTTCATATGCGAGGTAGACTGTCAAATATCAGGCATCTCAAGAGAGCCTTTGACAGGGTGTGGACTGCAGTAAATGTATGATTGAGTTATCTTATATATACTATTACTATGATGCAATTTATCTATGTTGTCAGTTGAAGGAGAGTTATGTCCTTCAGAGTTACAACTGCCATTGCACTAATTAAGCTTAAGAACCAAACCTAGGTTCCCGGTTGCTATGATTTTAATTGTCACCTCAAAAAATCATGTTGAAATTTCATTGCCACTGTGACAGCATTAGGAGTGTTCAGGTCAAGAGGGGGGAGCCTTCATGAATGAATTAATTTGTTATTTTGGTAGTGGGTTCATTATCACATTAACAGGTTGTTATAATATAAAAGTGAGCCTAACCCCTGGTGCTCCTCTCTTTTGCAGGCAAATGCTTGTCCTTCTGCTCTTCTGCCATGGGATAATGCAGCACAAAGACCCTTACCAGACACTAGCACCAGATCTGGGACATTCTGTCCTCCAGAACTGTAATAAATAAATTTCTTTTCTTTAGAAATTACTTAGTCTATGGTATTTTGTTACAGCGAAAGAAAACAGACTAAAACACTGATCAAAAAGCAATCCTCTTCAGCAACTGTAGGCTCTGAAGGTGATACCAGAAGGACAAAGCACTAGTTTTGGGTTCTATTCAACAGTTGATACATGCTTTGTAGGTACATATGAGGCCTTAACATTTTGTACAATTTACCATAGAAGAGATAAATGTCAGAGAAAACTTTTAGAGTAAGTGTTTCAATCTTGGTCTCGCTTGACAACAACAAAAGAAAACAAATCTCTAAGAAGTGCAATATAGAAATCTAATGAACTCATAATAATGCCTTCTAAAACTGAATAAATTGTTTTGCCAAAATGAATGTTCAATACCTTCAGAAATAAATGGTGGTGCACAACTCTTTTACAAAATGACTTCAGTTTGGATGCAATGGATATTCAATTGTGCTTCTTTCTGCATTATATGCTTTCCCTTCAAAATAAAAAGATTTCCATATCCTGTAAAGGAGGCTGCCTATGTTTCTGTTTCCTTCATAAGAAGCCATAGTTGCAATTTATTTAATTGGCATCTCTGTTATTACTGAGACTGGTCCATATGAAGCATTGATAGATTGGCAGCATATTAAGCATTCATGAATCATAACTGTAGTCTGTTGATGGGATCTCTAAGCTATCCTCTAAGATTTCTTAGTTCCTATTTGTGAAATCAAAAATTGGAGACAGATTAATTAGTGCAATAAACGCTATTTTTAAAATATTGCTATGCAACTATTCTGTGTGATACTGCAATGCTGGACACATGTCATTATACATTTGTCAAAACCCATAGACTGTATACTGAGAGTAAACCCTAATGTAAATTATGTATACCATGAGTGAACCCTAATGTAAATTATGGACTTAAGATGATGATGTGTCAATGTAGGTTCATCCCCAAACCCCACTGTGAAAGTGGGGCCAGAAAGCAGAAGCCTTTCTGTGTAATAAATACGTATATATGTGTGTGTGTGTGTATAATGTATGTGTGTGTAGATACACACACATTATATACCATATATTTCTGTTTATTTTAGATATTTCTGAATATTTAGATATTTTTAGATATTTATATATGTTATATATAATTGTTTTATATAAAATTGATATCATTTCACTAAAGATAGACAGATAATAGATTTTTAGTGAAATGATATAATAAAATTAATAAAACACTGAGATAATCTTATTTTATTAAAATGTCTGTGTTGTGGGAAGTCAGGGACCCTGAATGGAGGGACCGGCTGAAGCCGTGGCAGAAGAACATGAATTGTGAAGATTTCATGAACATTTATTAGTTCCCCAAATTAATACTTTTATAATTTCTTATGCCTGTCTTTACTGCAATATCTGAACATAAATTGTGAAGATTTCATGGACATTTATCACTTCCTTAACCAATACTCTTGTGATTTCCTATGCCTGTCTTTACTTTAATCTCTTAATCCCGTCATCTTCATAAGCTGAGGATGTATGTCACCTCAGGACCCTGTGATGATTGCATTAACTGCACAAATTGTCCATAAGCACATGTGTTTAAACAATATGAAATCTGGGCACCTTGAAAAAAGAACAGGATAACAGCAATGTTCAGGGAACAAGGGAGATAACCATTAGGTCTGGCTGCGTGAGAGCCAGACAGTACAGAGCCATATTTCTCTTCTTTCAAAAGCAAATAGGAGAAATACTGCTGAATTCTTTTTCTCAGCAAGGAACAGCCCTGAAAAAGAGAATGCATTCCTTGGGGGAGGTCTCTAAAATAGCTGCTCTAGGAATGTCTGTCATTTACTGTTGTAGATAAGGGATGAAATAAGCCCCTGTCTCCCCTCTCCTGTAGCACTCCCAGGCCTATTAGGACGAGGAAATTCCTGCCTACTAAAATGGTCAGACTGGTTGTCTGCTCTCAAACCCTGTCTCCTGATAAGATGTTATCATTGACAATGCATGCCTGAAACTTCATTAGCAATTTTAATTTCTCCCTGGTCCTGTAATCTTGCCCTGCCTCCATTTGCCTTGTAATATTTTATTACCTTGTGAAGTATGTGATCTCTGTGACCCACACTCTATTCGTATCGTACACTCCCTCCCCTTTGAAAATCACTAATAAAAGCTTGCTGGTTTTGCAGCTTCGGGGGCATCACAGAACCTGCCAACATGTGACATCTCCCTCAGATACCTAGCTTTAAAATTTCTCTCTCTTTTATACTCTTCCCTTTATTTCTCAGACTGACCAACACTTAGGGAAATAGAAAAGAACCTACATGAAATAATGTTGAATTATCAGGGGCGGGTTCCCCTGATATGTCTGGAGGATTATTTGTATATAACCTCAGGGTGTATTTCTTTAAATGCACAGGTCTCCTATTTTCTGAGGGTTAACTTCATCTCTCGATGGTACAATCTTGAAGAAAAGAGCAACTGCAGTAACAGATACTGTGGCAGAGCCTAGGGAGTGAGTGAAAAAGAATCATCTAGGACTTGTGTTCAGAGATCAGCAACAAAGTTAGCATAGAATCACAGGTGCCCATATTGCAAGTCTGTCCATTAGAGCATTTTTAACAATGACTGTAGAAGATACAGCATCAGCAGTAATTGGTCAAACCAACCACCTACCAATCAATTGTAGAGCAAATAAATTATCAGAACACAAATACAGAAGTGATTTTAATTAAAACTGCTCACATGCCTTTAGTAGAAATAATGAACACCCAGTTATACTCCCAATAGTGGGCTTACTAGTGATACATAGATAACGTTCTGGGCAGGCATTGTGTCACTCCAGAAGTGACATTTGCAAGCAACAGAAAATCTATTATATCTTTCCTGAAGAATAAAGGGAGTTTACTTGCTCAGATAGCTAAAGAATCCAAAGAAAGAGAAAACTTTGAGCTAGTTTTATTATGGTCACTCAAAAAGGCATGAAAATTCTGGTTTCTTTTCATCTCTTTTTTGTTTCTCACAGTATTGTTATCATTTGAAGTTGATTTTTCCTGAAATTTCAACATGCCTGCCAAAATAACACTAGGGCCACAGTTTTCCTCAGTTCATGTCCATTAGGAAGAGATAGCAACTCCCTGAATTGCTCTCTTGAAAGAAGGAGGAAGTACTTTTCCCAGAAATCACCAATGACCTTCTCCTTTTGCCCTATTGGTCCAAATTTTGTCTCCTATCCCTATCCTTTAGCCAGTGATAAAGCTAGGAAATGGCTTTACTGATTGACTTAAATGAAGCAGAACTTGCCCTTGAGGTTCAGGATAGAGTCATTCCTCCACGCTCATCTCTAAAGGGTATTTACAACACAGTTATCACATAGGAATTTGGAAGCAAACAAAGGTGCATTTCAGGTTATAACAAAATGCAAGCCAAACATCTGGTTGAGTCATTGTAGGCAAAGAAAGGAAATTTCTCTAGTTGTTTAGATTTGCCACACTCATTTATACTAGCATATTGCATGGTTTAAAAATATCCTTCATTCATTTGTTTTGGTAAGTGAGGTTAACTTAATTACATAAAATTTCTATTATTTTGATGAGCATCAAAATACTCTAATAATCACATTATTTAAGAATGTGCTCAGTGCTCTCATAAAATAGTTTAATAATGACACAGAACTTAAATTTATTTTCATTGTTAAATTTGGTGTTAATTTATTATTAGAATGTAATTTATTTTCCAAATAAGAATAATATTAATGGCTACTATATCTGAGTGTTAAAATGGGAAACTATTTTATATTTCTGATTGAAGTCTCAAGAAAATAGATTCTAAATACATACCCCAAATTGAAAATGAAGTATAGCCTATGCAAGACTTCTAAAAGTGTTGTTTAAAAACAGTTCTGTCATCCTTTCCTTTCTTTCATATCAGGAGTTTGATGTTGCAGTTGAATTGGCCACAGAATGCTGAATATCAAAGGGAGGGCTTCCCTGGAGATTATTATACTGTGATACCTTCCCTGTCTTCCTGCTCTTTCCCCTAAACTAGTGAGAGATCTTCAAGGGATTACTCAAGATATGTTTCTTAATCTTTTTAGATACCATATCTGAGACATCTCATAGGTAAAAAGCTGGAGCTGTCTGTGAAGGAGCTGAAACAAGAGGATTGCACTCCCACACATGATGGCTCAAAGCCACTATGATTCCCATGGACCAGATATTGGTCATACAAAAGGAAAAACAAGGCTGAGAAATTTTCTTAAGTCTTCCCACAAGTGCTACCTAGAGGGCTAAGGAAAATTTAGCAAAGAAAAATTGGAAGAGTATCCGGATGCTCAGGGATGATAGAGGAAATAAACAACCATCTGGAGGAGATACATCTTTTGTATTTGGGGTGGGAAGAAGGTCTCCACAGAACCCATGAAAGTGCCCCAAGAGAAAAGTCAACCTTGAGTCCTAGTAGCTTTACAGAGGATTGATACTAACTGACCATTGTCTGTTAAATAAGACCTTTTATGTTTTCTTGACTTTTCTCCCCACTTCCTCCCATTTCAAGCAGTAGTTGTTAGTTGTCGATTGAAGAGAGATTACTGCTAAGGAAAAAAACTGCATAAAGCCCTCCACAAGTCAGACTGAGGACTCTTACTTTTACCAGGCTCTCTCCAAGGGAAGGCAGAAGCTTTCAGCTTACTCAAAATACAAACTTGTTTACTATTACACCAGACTGGACATGTTATGAAACACAGACTCTTGTGATAAGAAGTGAATGTAGGACTTTTCATTATCTAAGCTAGCAAGCTTATTTTGTCACTTAAAGTCAGAAGAAAATTATTACTCTTTAATGCAGTTTAAAGATAACAGCCATTGTGAGAAATAAAGTTGCCTTATGATGGCAACCTCTGAGTTTTCTCTAGAAAACATAATAGCTACAAGCCCCTTCTGTTGTTAGGATAAGATTAGAACTAATTTAGCAAGTTGTACTTAGCTTTCATAACCATCATTAAAATAGTTTTGTCACTAAGACATATTTTCAGAAATTGTTTGCTGCATTTAAAAAACTAGTAAATTTCACCATTTCAGCCAACCCTTCCCACCTCCCTCTGATATTTCATTATTGACCAATCATATTTAATGTGTATTTTCTGAACTTCTTAAAGAATTGGGGAAAGTGTTATCTGTAATCAGTAACTAGATGATTCAATATTTACTTGAATTAACAATTTGTAATAGAGTGGTTGAATTTTAGCGTTTCTTGGCTGATAACATCTAGGCCAATGAGGTTTCTGTGGGAACACAGCTGGATTTCTGGAGGGCCCAAATTATTCATAAGTAGTGAAGATATCAGGTTTTTTTCCACCCTTTAAAATGGATCTGCTATAATGTCAGGAAACTGCATTATATGCCTGGACTCTAAGGAAAAATGTTAATACTACATGAAAATAGTAAATTATGATGTTCATATTTAAAATATTTAAAATTAAAACTCACTTTCTTGTGATGGAACATGAGTTATAATGGGTACAACATCTATGAAAGAGTATCAGAATGTGCATGTCGGGTATGAAGACTGCAAATGTAAGCCTAGAATCACAGTAGATTTCTTTTACTATGGCACATGAAATATGTGGCGGAGAAAGGGCATTCCGTTGATGCTAAAGGGATGGTGCTAAAGAGATGGTGCCAAGGCAATGAAATTGCTTTGTTTTTTCCAAAACAATAACTGTTTTTATGCAAGTATATTTTAGTGATATTCCTGAAAAAAAATTGGCATTTTTCAAGGCTGTTATAGAGATGACTTTTTATTGTTTCCTCCTTTTGGCATGAAATCCTTTGTTCATGGTCTGTCAAACACATGTCTTGAGGTCAGCAAAACCAAGTTAGAGCTTGCAGATGAAAAGTCTTTAAACTACTTGCCTGAGGTCAGCCACAGGTCTATCCTACCTCAATCTAATGGAAAGAATGATGCGAAAACATCATGACTTCTTCCTGGGGTGTTTTTCAAGGATCAAGGACTCTGAAGGATAAAATCAGGACATAAATATGCCTTAGATGGGAAGTTTTTCTTGTGGATTATTCTTTTTTCTTAGATGTTATTTAGATAAGACTGGGGCATAAATGTGTGCAAAGGTGCAGGAAGCTTATTGCTTAAAAAGAGTTCTTGTTTTTGAAAAACTGAATAGCACCAGTGATCTACTGTTTACAATATATCTCTACTGTCTGGCCAGAGTAGAGCCAGCTGTAAGTTGCTTACAGCTATACGTTGCTTACAGCTGGCTTTACTCTGGCCCGATAATAGAGAAACACCAAGAGTTCCTGGGCTTTCTACATTACTAGATAGAAATGAAATGCTTCTTCTGATCTTTCCTATGCTCTAATATTGTTCTAGATTCAAATGTGTAACTCCCCCATCTAAACTTCTCTTACCTGCCTTCAAAACCCCCAATGACTCCACTACCTAACTAACTCATCTGAAGGTCCCAATTTAATGTTACTCTTCAGAGTAACAGACCTTCCAATTATCTCATTCTGACTTACAAACCCACTTGTTTTGTGATGATTAATTTTATGTGTCAACTTCACTTGGCCACAGGGTACCCAGATATTTGGTTAAACATTATTTTAGGGTGCATGTGTGAGGGTGTTTCTCAATGAAACTAACATTTGAATCAGTACACTGAGAAAAACAGATTGCTCTTTCCAACGTGAGTGGGCCTCAACCAATCCATCAGCAGCTTGAATGGATTAAAAAAGGTAAGTAGGAAAAATTCTTTCTCTCTTTGTCTCTCCTTTTCTCTCTCTTTCTGCCTGTCTTTAGTTGTGACATCGGTCTTCTGCTTTGAGACTCAGATTCAGACTGGAATTTATAACACTGGCTCTCCTGGGTCTCCAGCAGCAGATCTTGGGATTTTTCAGCCTTCATAATGATGTGAGCCACTTTCATACATGCACACACACACACACACACACACACACACGCACACAGAGAGAAATATACATGTTCTATTGGTTCACTTCCTCTAGGGAACCCAAACTAATACTTTTACCATGTATATCTTTCTTATAATGCCTGTTTCCATCATTAGCATGGGAAAATACTTGAAGGCTTGATTTATTAAAAAAATCTTAATTCTCCTTAAACATATCAGAATGGATAAAAAATATGTATTGTCCCTCCAAGGCATCATCTTAAGAGTCTTTACAATTGTACATAATACTTAAAGTACCTTTGCATTCAGCCATTAGAATTAGAGTTAGAAGCAGGGATTAATCAGGTGCTTTACTCTGTAGGTGTCCTCAGGCACCACCCAAATGTTGCTGCCTAGGTTACACATCTGAGTTTTTCTCTAGAGTAGGGTTCAGCACACTAGAGTCCGTGGACCAAATCTGATGCAGAGTCTACTTTTGTATGGTCTATGACCTAAGAACCATTCTTAAATGGTTGAGAAAAAACAATAAAAAGATGAGTATTTTGTGGAACATAAAAATTATATGAAATACAAATTCCAATGTCTGTAAGTAATATCTTATTAGAACATCATCTCGCTCATTTGTATGCATATGGTTTATGGCTGTGTACATAGTACAACAATAGAGTTTAGTAGTTGTGACAGAGACTATATGGCCCACAAAGCCTAAATTATTTAATACAGTTTGACCCAGCAATTCCATTACTGGGTATATACCCAAAGGATTATAAATCATTCTACCATAAAGAAACATGTACACGTATGTTTATTGCAGCACTATTCACACTAACAAAGACTTAGAACCAACCCAAATGCCCATTAATGATAGACTGAATAAAGAAAATGTGGTACATATACACCATAGAATACTATGCAGTAATAAAAAAGGATGAGTTCATGTCCTTTGCAGGGACATGGATGAAGCTGAAAACCATCATTCTCAGCAAACTAACACAGGAACAGAAAACCAAAGACTGTATGTTCTCATTCATAAGTGAGATTTAAACAATGAGAACACATGGACACAGAGAGGGGAACATCACACACCAGGGCCTGTCAGGGGGTGGGAGGCTAGGGAAGGGAGAGCACTGGGAGAAATATCTAACGTAGGTGACACGTTGATTGGTGGGTGCAGCAAACCACCATGGCATGTGCATACCTATGTAACAAACCTGCACGTTCTGCACATGTATCTCAGGACTTAAAGTACAATTTTTTAAAAATCCCTGATTCTTTACAAAAAAAAGTTTCTTGACCTCTGGTCTAAGTCTACACTGGATGTTGAGTGGCTTTGGGCTGTTTTCAGAAATATAGTCCTACTCAAGTGGAGCTGGAGTAAACGCCATCAGCACATCTCCATTGCTTTTATGATACAACCAGATTCTTATCTGGTTTCAGTAGATTTCATAATGACGTGGAGCCCCTTCCCACCTCTCCACCTGTCTGTGGTCATCTCTCACCTCTCTCTCCCATGTTCATCTTGTCACCCACACTATGCACATGCTATTTCTTCTTCCTATAACACTTTCACCTCATCCCAGCTCTGACTTGCCTGGTCATGCATTTCTCAGGCTTGAGGTAGCATCTGAGATGTCATTTGACTCAGGGACCTCCTCCAATCCCCCACATCTATGCTAGATGCCCACCGACGTGCGCTCTCACACCTTGTCCTTCCCCTTTACTGTAACTCTATGAGGACAAGGACAGTGTCTGTCTTCCCAACTTATGGCACATGGGAGAAGCTCAGTTTATATATGAAAAGAAGGAAAGAACATAAAGGAAGAATGGACAAGAGGAACGAAAAAGGAAAAATATTTGTCTTAATGAAGATGTTAAAAAAAATCAGCAGTTTCTGAAATACTCCTAAAATTATTTAATCTACAGATTAAGATTATGAATTATAGAAAACAGATTAAACCATGGCATTAAATTGTAACACAAAATATTAGGGCATATATGCAGAGGAACTCACACTCTCTCATATAGGTGGACTTTTCAGACTAATGCTTTTGTGAAAAAAAAAAATTAAAAATAGCATACTCTGACTATCTTCCTGATAGTACATTGAAATTCAGCAATGTGAAAAAAACTTCTTAAAAATAAAGTGACTTTTGGCATTAGACCTGATAAAACACATTTAATCGTATATCTCGTTTCAAGTGAGAGAATTCAAAATTAAATTGAATAATTAAGTAACTACCTGTATTCACACTGCTTTCCATTTTCAGTAAAGCTATTTGAAATACATTAGTTTGTCACCTACCGATGGTATTATTTAAAGGTATCCAAAAATTTAAATGCAGTATCCATGATATGTGGATACATTAAAGACACTCAAATATGGACACAAGCACACATGTAATTCTACATATCCATATACACAGATATGTAATTCTACATACTCATGGCCATCTGTTCTTTTCTACCTCCTTGATACATTCCCTGTTCATAATACTAAGCTTATATACTCCCATATGTGTGCACAAGTGCACACACACACACACACACAAGATTCATTTTATCAGAGGTATTGTAACAAGGTAGAATTTACTGAAGTTTTTGCAAGAGAGATGGAAAGGGATTACAAACTCTTAGTTTTATTCTTCCCCAAAGAATGCCCCTGTCCTACCATTAATTCACATTCCCTTTCTCTGGAGATCATTTTTTGTAACTTATTTTTACCAAGGTTCTATAAGAAATACATTTATCCAACACATATATGCATACATAAAATTGAGACATTTTACAAAACAATACTCAATCTTCACTATACATGACATGCAAATATTTCCTTAAAAATTATTAATCTTCACCATGTCTTACATGCCAGTATTTCCTATTCTCTTCCTCTTCTTTTTTTTTTTTTTTTTTTTTTTTTAATGGCTGGTTGACAGCCATTAACTGATTCCATGACTTACTAACAGGATATGTCCTACAGTTTCAAAACCACCGTTCTGGGCTGTCCCACACACTGACCATTTGAACTCTTATTTCATTCATTCTTCATTTTTCAGCGCTATTCTCTTCCTTACATGAAACCTAGGCATAAGTTCTACCCAAGACTCCAAAGTCTTGTTCCCACCTCCTGGTGGCTTTATCAAAGCCTCTTCTCAACAAGCTTTCTCACACCAGCTGCTGGGAAGATAACATATTCTCTTTATCCTCACACATTTAAAATATTCCCATGGGCAGAAACTTAGTTAATAAAATGCTCTCTGCTTTAAAAAAACTACTTCAAATTCATCCACCCAGATCTTGATTTGAATGCTATTTCTTAAGGCAGATGTACTTGATCATATCATTTCAAACTCTAAATGAGAAATGAGTGCAAAGAAAATCTAAAGCTTTTAAAAATAACCCAGGCTTGAGCAATCAAGGGATTTGGAGAAAAGAGAAATCAAAAAATCATTTCTAAAACATAACATAATTTAGCTCTTCAAAGATGAAGAACTCAAGCAAACCGTAGGTAGGTGACTCCACATCTTTCCACTAAAGAAATAAGAGAACATTTAATGGTGGTGCACCCATGATGTTGTCTTTATAATATTATTTCCACAACAATATGTTATAAGGTATACCTGTGGCAGGAAGAATGTCTTCTTTTCTCGGTTTCCCTTGTATTTAAATATTAAATTCACCTAATGAGCCTCCAGAAGTTGATAAACAATGTCACAGCAAAAGGCAGGCTGTTATATCTGGAATTGTGGATGTATTCACAGAAGTTGATGTTTTATGGCAGGTAGATTTCACTACCCATATAATTAAGCCAGGATCTGAATCCTTTAAGGCTCATTCTTCTGATTTTTTCATATGTTTTATTCAACAAGGAACTAATTTATTTATGTCTCTTATTTTGATACTAACTGACTTTGTCAGAATCTTGCAAGCACATCACTGATTTATGTATCATTTATGATTTTGCAAAGTTTCCTTAGTCAAGAATCAATACTCACGAATCAACGGCAAGGAACTTGCTTCAGAGAACACCTTTATCCCAAATATTTTAAAAGTTGTACCTTGTATCTATAAATGACTTTCTGCTTCAAAAATATTTTCACACATGCACACAAAAAGAGTTAATGTCTGTAATTACCTAGGAAATGTATCTAGGGCATTGAAAGGGATGTAAAAGAAGCATACGATCTGGACCTTATTCTCAAGATCTCACAATCTCACCAAAATTGAATTCCAATAGCCGGGCCAGAAAATCATGCTAAGTTGTTCACACCCCTTGTGTTTATTCCTCTCACCAGCACAGTGACACATGGTTTCATTTAGGTGGATAAGAGATCAGGCTCCGCAGTGATCCCTCTCCACACACGGGCTGGGAGACGTTGACAAATTACTAACCTCTCTATACTTGGTACTTTTTTCATTCTCTAACATGGAGATGACAATGGTACCTGACTCAGAGTTATTAGGATAATTAATAAAAATGTATTGCAAAAAAAGTATAACAAAATAGTTGGCAAAATGAACATGATAAAATGATTTTGCTACTACTGTAATACAGCCTATCTGCCTTACAATGTCTATTCTTCCTTCAAGATAAACCTCTAAAGTCACCTTCTCTGGGAAGCCTTCACCTTGTAAATATTCCTCTATTCTTGATGCTCCCCAGACCTATTTTACTTGTACCTATTAATGCTTTCATTTTATGTTGTAATTAAGAATGTTATCTATCACTTCATATAGACTATGGGCTCTGCATGCATATTCTTGCTGAAAACACACAAAAGAAAGGTCATGTCTTAGTAAATGTTGCCTTTCAGCTCCTACCACAGTGCCTGGCACACAGTAGGCATGTACATTCCTCTCTTGATTTGAATAAATGAGTGGCTCTATTGTTGGCATAATCTGCCTCTTACTCTAAATATTATGAGAACACAATAATCTTAGAGACTTTTCATGACAGGCTGTGTCATTACTGAGTTGATCAGATAAATGCCTTAAAATATTAACTCAGGGCTCTATTGAACCTGTGCTATGTTTATGAATCATGATTTTTATCTGTAAATAGAACAATGTTACCAGTGGAGAAGAATGCAAGTGAAATCAATGCACCAACTCAAGGTATTGCTCTCTGGGCAACAAATTTGACAAAGAACACGCTACCATTTAGCAGCAACAGTATAGAGATTTCCAACAAGAACATACACAAAGGTTAATTTATTCTAGTAGGTATTCTGTGTGTCACAATGGACGAGAAATTTTCATTACTTTGCTTTCTCCTCTCCTATCTCACTGACCTATGACTCATTTGCACTCTTTAAATATAAGAATCATTGTAACTAGGTAATTATATATGCTTGTCTTCTCAAATTAAGTATAGATCCCACAAGGCTCCTCTGGTCTTACTCACTTTTTTATAACATATTAATAAACATGTATGTCTATTAATGGAGCTACTAATGGAGTCTCAATAAATAATCATTATTCATAATATTTAGACTTCACCTACACCAAATTTTCTCTAGTTTTTCAATGCTATAGGATCTGGAAAGATACCTTAGAAACCCAAACAAATTGGGCTCCTTGATTAGGTACCATGTTGTTCAAAAAAACAAGTGGCCTCCAGCAGGTGGTGCTTAGTTGGAAACGGTTTCTTAAAAGATTTCACTGCCAATGAAATGTTCTCAACAATTTAATGAGTGATAACTTGACTTCAGTGTGTGAGGTGGCTCATGAAAGTACACAGTGACTCTGCTGTGAATGTTTTACAGTTTGGAGGAACAGGATTCTTCCATGCTAAATGCTTCACCTTCAAGCCACAGTTTCCATCAGCCCCAGTTTCTGTTACACTGTTAAATTGTGTGGCCAGCTTTAATAAACTTTTCTAAGAGAACCAGTCAACTGAAGGATATTTTTCCACTGGAGGCCAAAGAAGGTGAACCTCAGATCAAGCTGTTAACACGGCAACAAAAACCATTCAAAAGAAGATGACAATGTATGTCAGATGATTTTAACTGGCATTTTGAAACAGCAATGTTTGATGCTGTTCTCAAAGCAGAAGTCTACTATGTTTTTCTACCACTAATTATCTATTTCAGATTTATAAACTGGATATGACCTTATTGAAAATATATATTTTAAATGAAAGAAAAAAGCATTAAAATTCTTTTTTTTTGTTTTGTTTTGTTTTTGAGACGGAGTCTCGCTCTGTCGCCCGGGCTGGAGTGCAGTGGCCGGATCTCAGCTCACTGCAAGCTCCGCCTCCCGGGTTCTCACCATTCTCCTGCCTCATCCTCCCGAGTAGCTGGGACTACAGGCGCCCGCCACCTCGCCCGGCTAGTTTTTTGTATTTTTTAGTAGAGACGGGGTTTCACCGTGTTAGCCAGGATGGTCTCGATCTCCTGACCTCGTGATCCGCCCGTCTCGGCCTCCCAAAGTGCTGGGATTACAGGCTTGAGCCACCGCGCCCGGCCTAAAATTCTTAATGATGTTTGGTATATTCCTAATTTTCAGTCTCTAGAGTTGATAACATTTACCTCAAAAGAAAACAAAATTAAGACACAATGGTATTAGCACATTTTTCAACTGGACAAATCTAATACATACTAGAGTCTGATACATACATACACATATGTACATATAATCTAATGCATACATAGAGTCAGATTTACAGAACAATTTTAGAACTTTTCTAGAATATACAGTATTTTTTAAAAAATGTTTGGCTGGACATGGTGGCTCAAGCCTGTAATCCCAGCACTTTCGGAGGCCGAGGTGGGCGGATCACTAGGTCAGGAGATTGAGGCCATCCTGGTTAACACAGTGAAACCCCGTCTCCACTAAAAATACAAAAAATTAGCAGGGTGTGGTGGCAGGCACCTGTAGTCCCAGCTACTCGGGAGGCTGAGGCAGAAGAATGGCCTGAACCCAGGAGGCGAAGCTTACAGTGAGCCAAGATCATGCCACTGCACTCCAGCCTGGGCAACAGAGTGAGACCCCGTCTCAAAAATATATATATATGTGTGTGTGTGTGTGTGTCTGTGTGTGTGTATATGTGTGTGTGTGTATATATATGTGTGCATATATATATATATATGCTTGTGGATACATATTAGGTATATATATTTATGGGCTATATGAGATGTTTTGATACAGGCATGCGCTGTGAAATAAGCACATCATAAAGGAGGAGACTTTTGGTATTGTTGTAAAATTTTTTTAATGCGAAAACACATCTTAAAGATATCAGCAATATTATTAAAAATATGTTTAAAAGGCCACTGCTTATAGGAACACTATTCTAATAAGACCTAAGAGTAGGGGCACAAAAATCAGGATGTCTCTAGAACATTATTCACATCTATTTGTTGCTTTCTGCAAGGAAAAGTTTTTTGGGGAGGCAGCTATAGATCTGTATATTAGGAAGTATGATGGAGAAAAACAGTTCAGAAAGAAAACAGAAAGTGGTTGAGAAAAAAAGAGACAAGGGCCAGAGAGAAAAGACAAATAAAAAAAAAAGGAATACTGACATAGATGGAAAAATAAATACATGCTTGATTATCATAAGACTAGCCATCATTAAGGAAGAGACCAATTTGGAAGACTTTGAGATCCCTTTACACTCTTAAAACTAAATTGAAATGATTAATGGACATGTTTAGTAACATATTATGTTGGTTACTCTGGAAAGCCAGACAACTATTTAAAGGCAAAAATGATACAAAACAATAACAAGTATGGAGTGACAAACTTTGAGCATCGCAGTCAGACCATGGAAAAGTCAAAGTCAAATGGGGCACCATCATAAAATGGGTCTATTTTAGTCCAACTCTATTATAAGGTGTATTTCTGGCTTAGCAGAGTAAGACTATCCTTTCAGAGCAAGGTAGATCACAAGCCCTCTGCTACAGACTACGTTAAAGCCCATCCACTCCTGTCACTGTTCCCATGAATGTCATGCTTTTTTGTTGCATCTCTCATGCCTTTACTCAAGCTCAGCCCTCAGACGGGCCATTCCTCACTGAACTTCATGCATTTCTCTCTCTGGTGAAGTCCTACCTATTTTTCAAAAGTAGATCTAATTCTACCCTCTCTGTGAAGACTTCCTCTATATATATCCAAAAGAAGTATTTATTCCTATATTCTCTTGTAGCATTTTGGACATAACCCTATTATTCCTCACACTGTACTGCAAATATATTCCCCTAGTCTGCCTCCACCCCCTACTTAATTATGAGTTCTTTGAGGACTGACCTATTGTACTGATACTTATCATATCCTCTCTGGGTCTTTGTAATAGCTCCCAACGGATCTTACTTTTTGCGGTTTATTCTAAAATACTCATTTTCCAATTTATGTGTTAAGACTACCACCTCCTTAAGCAGGTTTTCTCTGACAACTTTACCTAAACTAGCACATGCTGTTCTCTATTGGAGCAATCGTTGTTTTCTTTCATGAAGTTTAGCACAATATTTAATTATCTTATTCATTAATTTATTGTTTATCTCCCTCTCCCATGAGACCCATTATGGCTTATACCATGCCAATCCAATTTAGTACTTACTATCTTCTTTGCATACAGCATGGAGTATTACAGAGAGCAGTTGCGATGGTTAACCTCAGGTGTCAGTTTGACTGGATTAAGGAATATCTAGAATGAGAGTATTTCCAGAAGAGATTAGTTTATGAGTCTGAGAGGATTTCCTGGGGGAAGATCCACCCTCAAAGAGGCTAGGCACCCTTCAATTAGCTGAGACCCAGGAGAGAGCAAAAAATAGAAAAAAGGCTGAATTGGACTCTCTCTTTTTCTCTGGGAGCTAGGTGACATTCTTCTTTTACTGCCTCAGACATTGGGACTCCAGGCCTTTCAGCTTTTGGACTCAAGGACTTACACCAATGGCCTCCTAGGTTTTTAGGCTTTCAGCCTCACACTAAGAGTTACGCCGTCAGCTTCCCTGGTTCTGAGGCCTGCATACTTATGCTGAGACATGCTACCAGCATCCCAGGATCTCTAGCTTGCAGACAGCCTGTCATGAGACTCCTCAGCCTCCCTAGTCATGTGATCCAATTCCCCCAATAAAACCCCTTTCATCCAACTATCTATCAGTCAATCAATCTGTATATTTATTTGTCTATCTATCTATCTCCTATTGGTTCTCTCTTTGGAGAACCCTGACTAACACAGCAGTTAAGCAGCTAATACATATGGAATGAAATGAAAGCATACATTAATAAATCAATGCCTACTGTATTCCAAGCACTGAACTAGTCAGTGGGCATATGCACAATAATGTGGAAAATTGAAACATCCATTACCCTCTGATTTATAGGATCCCTTTCTTCAGTCTGTCGCCCATACTACAAGCAGAGAGATTTTTCTAAAATGCAAATCTGCCCACTTCTTGCTTTTTCACTTCCAGCTCTCTGATGCCTTTTGATTTGCCACAGGTGAAGATCAAAATTAATTTCTTCTAATATCTAGTCTTTACTTACCAGCACCTACCCAGTCTCATCTATCGATACTCCAGCTCTCTCATTTTGAATTCTATGCTTCAACCTGATAAAACCTCTCTCATAATCCATCATGTTATCTCACTTCTTATCTTTCATGCATGTGCTTCCTCTCTTCCTGCCCTTTCCATTCCCTTCTATCCTAAACCAAGTGAATCTCAGTTTAGCTATTAATTCCTCCAGAAAAAAAAAATCGTAAGAAATCCCCTGATGCCCCCATATATTCTCTTATAGAATTTTCTACTTCCCTTATTATACCAATTATCCTAAATTGAATGTACAATTAAGCTCTGTAAGGCTTTTTCCTTCACCTTTGTGGTTTTATACCACAGCATCTGCTATCAAGTCTAGCATGTAGTAGAAACTCAATAAATGTTACTTTATGAGAAACAATTAGAAATAATTCTTATACTAAAAATAGAATAATTTAATAAATGAGTACATGGTGAAGCAATATCAGTTGGGTGCATATGTACTTCATAAACTAGCTGTAAATTTGTGGTATAGTTGCCTTAGGGAAGAACTCCCCAACTGGGGGTAATACAGCTAAAGGGTCCAGTTTTTGATCTTTGAACTGAGTTTGGAGGGGCAAGCCTGGGAACTTAACCATCATGTATTCAACATTATTCTATACAATTAAAAAATCCTATTACTTCTTTACCATAGCAGCAAATAATCAATTCCATGAAAGAACGGTTTCCTCTATTAAGACTAAAAAGAAGTTGGAGAAAGAAAAGGAGAAGATAATCCCATGTCCTCCAAATAACAGCTATGTGCTGACATTTATAGGCCTGGAGCATTAATATATGGTTTAGATAACTCAGGGATTGTCTCCAGATGAAAAACCAACCCAGGTCACCTACTGATTTATTTATTTGAGGTTATACTGAGCATTAGAAGGCAATGCTGAAGCATCTTCAAAATGAAATCTTTTTGGGAATGCAAGATAAGCCCTGTTTGAATAAAATAGTCAATTAGTATTAATTGTTTGCTATTCACATGGATCAGTTACATGCTAACATGTTGTGATGATCTTTAGATGTGTCAGTTTAGCTAGGCTACAGTTCTCAGTTATTTAATCAAATACCAGTTCATATGTTGCTGCGAAGGTATTTTGTTGATATTTTTTAAATTCATAATCAATTGACTTCTGGTAAGGGAATTCTCCTAGATAATTGAGTGGGCCTGATTCCCTTAGTTAATAGATATTAAAGCAGAATTGAGGCGTCCCTGCTGAAGAATAAATTTCACCTGTGGACAACAACTTCTGCTAGTTACCAAGAGTTCCAGCCTGCCCTTCCTGATGCCCTGTCCTGTTGATTTTGGATTTGCCTAGCCAGCCCTGACAACTGTGTCAATCAATTCACTGCAATGAATCTCTTACTATGTACCTCTCCTAATGGTTCTGTTTCTCTGGTTGAGCCCTGACTGATACTCTTGTTGTTCTCTGGGTTAGCCCAGTTCCTGTGAGCCAAGCCAGTTAGTGGAATGTAAAAATGAAATTGAAAAAAAAAAAAAAGAACTGTATAATTAATATTTAGAAAAAAGATTAGAAACAAACACTGTTGTTCATTATTTATTGTTTATTGTCTGAGCAATTAACTCATAGAAATTTAAGTGTAGTCATGGATTTCTGGAAGATGTAATTTGAGATGTTTGATGAAAATTTACAGGTGCTTTTTCAAATAAGATCTTAATAAAATATGTTCTAGCCACCAACACATTACTTAGCAATTAAACTGAACCCCTCATGGATATCATATAACAAAAAGTCTCCTGATAATCAAAATGATCTTATTTGATGATATTTTTAATCTGATTAAATATCAAACTTCCCCCATTTAAGAGACCCAAGAAAAATTTCATATTTTAGCTTAAAATATGAACTGTCCATCCCTATGATGGTGGCTAAGAAAACACATTTTCTTTGCTTTCCTTTTTTTCTCTATCATTAGAGGCTGGGTTGTCTCTTCAAGTTTCACAGGAGCCACACAGGTCACCAAGTACGAATGACAAGTGTCAGAACTGTCAACTTCTTCCAAGACAGTGGATAAAAACTCTCTGGACCAAAGACAAACTCAACGCTCATTACTTTCTAAGAACTCTAGGGATGCCTGAATTTTGAAAAATACTATACCAAGTTAAGCCAAATGTTTTTTCTTGCCTATATAACTCAACTAGAAAGTTACACTGATAGAAGTTGAACAACTCAATGGAGCTGAAAGCAGGGAGATGATTTGTTTGAGTAGGTCATAATTTCTTTATATTGAGAAGTCTCTTTCCAAAAGGGTCACATAAGAGGGTGGTGTGCATAACAGTCTATTTCACCCATATGCTTAACTTACTGTGAGGTTTAAAGGTTTCTCCCCATTCCTGCTACGAATCTCCATTCTTCAGCATACACAAGCCTGCCTATGTGCCACTGGAGCAAGAAGCATGCCATGCAAGCAACCCCTGCATTTGGGGGACTGTCCTGAAATTAGTCTCCTTTATTTTGGAGAACTATCAATTCAGAATAAAGAATTGGTAAATGAATGAACCCTTTTTCAAATACTTTTCCTAATATTGGGGTAGGAGGCGGACTCAGGATGTTTGGTAAAAGGGTATTAACTTTCACATCAGTGCCATGGGCAGGCTCCTGGGTCTTGTTCTCACTATTTCCTCCCTCTTCCACCTACCTCAAACTCCTATCCCTGTTCCTGCGACACCTACCCATAATCCAGTACTCCCTGACATTACAAGAACAAAGGAGCAGCAGCTTTTATGCCAACTCTGGTCCCAGTACTAAATTGTCTTGTGTTATTACAGTGTGGTATGGTAAAGAAAGCATAGGATGTAGAATAAGTATAATTAGTTTCATTGTAACCTTACAGCATCTTGCAGTGTGTCTGCTTCATACTGTGTTAAGCACTTATCACCTATTTTCTAGTTTAATACTACAGTAACATTATGGATAAGGGTTATTATTATCCTGATTTCATAGATTTCACAGAACTCTGAGGATATACAGTTCAAGAACATAGATTTAGAAGCTATAAAATTTTGGACAAATTGCAAAACTTCTGGGACCTGGTTTTCTTATTTTGTCCCTCAAGGCCATGTTTCTCAGGTCCTGCCTTTTGACATTGCAACTCAATTTGCTGAGTCACTGAAAAATTCTAAGAGTATAAAACCTAAGAGACTCCTATGATATTGTATCTGAAAATGTAATTGCTTATAATTTGACCCCAGTTGTGCATTCAAAAATGATATTACCTTCAGGAAATATAGTATTGTTGTTCTTTGTATAAAATCCCATGTACAAAGTAGAAATGCCTTACTCCTTGAGATTCCTTTCTATTAAAATATTTTATTGTAGTGACACTACATTTTTTAAGAGCACCAAGACCCTTAAACCTGGAAGGCATATTTCAATCTCTGCTTTCCTTACACTCTTCTCCACTGCTGCCTAACAATCTAAAAGTGTTTTGAGAATAAAGTATCTACTACTCTTCAATAACACTAAGGTTCATTGAATCACTGAATCCAAAATAACGATACCAATTTGATTTGTAATGTAAATGTAGAAAATCCTAAATAATTGATATCACATCTCAATGATAATGCCTCAGACATCCCCCTTCCATGAATGAAATATACCCTTCCATCCCTAACCATCATTCTGTTCTGTGTAACTCGCCTCCAAACCATTTTCCATGAATCTTTCAAATCTATATATGTATTTTTTTCTGAAACCCTATATAGTAGAATAAATCTCATGTGCCTGGAGCCATGGACTGTCAACGTTTTATGTGATGGTTCATTACTTCTTGGTTCTATGAAATCACATTTAAAGTACAAAGAAGTGAATGAAGTCAGAATGGAAAAAGTTAGCAAATTTTACCAACCTTCACCTACTTAATCAAAAATGTCCCAGATCTTTGAAGCACTTTGGGACCAAGTTAATTGCACTCTCTAGGACAAATCATCTCAGGTGGACGATTTTCTATTCTTGCCTCTCTGACTCTTAACCTAAGATTTGGAGCACTTGCACAATTTTCTAAAAATAAAAATATCTATTATCTGCAACATGGTCACAGGAAAGAGCATAGGATTTGGATCTAAAGGATTTAGATTTCAGTCCTGGTCATGCCAACCTCTAGCTTCATACTCTTAAACGAAATGACTGAGGTCTCTATTTCCTGTCTAAAATATTAATAATAACTAATATATAGGTTTGCTGTCAGGAATAGAGTGACAAATATGATATTGTTTTGTAACTATAAAAAAATTATAAAGTAATATGTTAAGGTTAGTATATACCATTAATATTTTTATTCATAGATGACACTTATATCATTTTTACAGATTTTCAAACTTTCATTGATTTAATCAGGTCATCTCGTGTTTTTAAAGAAATAAACTATGCTGTTTGTAATCACTGGCATTTATAAAAATTTAAGAGGAAAAATTAAACTGAGAGCTGGAGACTACTCAAAATTGCAACACAAAATGAATTACTATGATTGGCAAAATACTGTCAGTAATTTATCTTTCTTCTAGGGAGAACTATTTGTGTGTATCTGTTTATGTGTGTGTGCATTTCATACATATATGCATACATACATATATATGTGAAATTCAAAGGTAAAATTCCTAACAACTTCAAAATGCATAATGACAGTAAATGATCAAGACCCCGATATGAGTAGAATGACGAAAGATTGGCAGAGTCCAGAAATAAGGTTAAGTATTTATTTAGATGATATTTTTAATAACCAGATAAAGAGGTGGAAAGGGGAACACACTTAACACTTTGTCTGTATGAATAACGAATGTTACTTGTTTATGAATGACTTAAAATTGTGAAATGAAGGATAATTCTAAAACAATTTTTACTGCTTCATTACTTATAACAAACTACACTATACACAGAAAAAAATATACAATTTTTTTCAATAGAAACTTTACCTGTTCATGCTAAATAAAAGTTGAAAAGATATGTAAGGATTATCGGTCTGAAAGCATGTTATGCTATTAGTCTTCTTGGGTTATCAACAAAGATCATCAAGTCGCCTGACAGAGAGGTGACCTATGTCATATGCCTGTATTCTCTGAGTCACTGCAACCCCACAATACTTATATCCCTTTATCTTACTCAACCCTCAACTGCCTCTGGGTCTATACAAGTGAAGTCTGATGACAGTGAATCAGGGCAACCTCTAAGAAAAAAAGAGAAGTCACAGAAGGATGACAGGCAGCCTGAAGGTTGTTGTGTATGAAAGAGAGAAAGAGGTCTTTTGGTAGAGGGGAAAAGAGGGAAAATCTCAGAAGCTGATTAGATTAAAATGCCTAGAAATTCATGTCTATTATATGTCAAAGACTGAAATGTATTATCTGAGACTTTTGCAACAACTCTTCGGGGAAAATATTACAAACCCCATTGTAGGGACAAGAAAATAGGCTCAGACCAACAACTTAAACTGTAATAGATAACTAGTCGCTAAGTTTAGGTAAGGATTCAAACACGTCTGTCTCTCTTTTTTGCCCTCTCATCAAAAAATAAAAATAAAAAAAGTTGTCTTTCTAAACTTTTAGTTGCCTGACTATTTTAAAAGATGGGGTTTGGGTGGTATGTGATAGTATTATGGACAGATATCTAGGAGTGTCTCTAGCTTTTCCTGCTCATTACTCCTTCTCTCTGCAGAAAAATAGGAATTGAAATATTACTTAACTAGTAACTATGCAGGTACCTAAAATAGAGCTCTGATAGAGAAAATATTTGCAAACTATGCATCTGACAATGGTCTAATATCCATCATCTATACGAAACTTAAGCAAATTTACAAGAGAAAAATAACCCCATTAAAAAGTGGGCAAAGGACATGAACAGACACTTCTCAAAAGAAGACATACATGTGGCCAACAAGCATATGAAAAAAATGCTCTATATCACTGACCCTTAGAGAAGTGCAAATCAAAACCACAATGAGTTGTTATTACAAACATTTATACACTGTTGGTGGGAGTGTAAATTAATTCAACCATTGTGCAAAGCAGTATGGTGATTCCTCAAACAGCTTAAAGTATACTACCATTTGATCCAGCTATCCCATTACTGAGTATATACCCACAGGAATATAAATCACTCTGCCCTAAAGACACATGCACATGAATGTTCATTGCAGCACTATACACAGTAGCAAAGACATGGAATCAACCTAAATGCCCATCAATGAGAGATTGGATAAAGAAAATGTGGTACATACACTCCATGGAATACTATGCAGCCATTAAAAAGAATGAGATCATGTCTTTTGTGGGAACATGGATGGAGCTGGAGGCTATTATCCTTAGCAAACTAATGGAGGAACAGAAAACCAAATACTACATGTTGTTATTTATAAGTGAGAGTTAAATGATAAGAACTAATGAACACAAAGAAAAAAACAACAGACTCAGGTCTACTTGAGTGGAGAGGGTGAAAGAGGAGAGAGGAGGAGAAAAGATAACTGGGTACCTGAAAGTGCCCAAAAGATTGGGTACTGGGGTTAATACCTGTGTGATGAAATAATCTGTACAACAAACCCCCTTGACACGTGTTTATGTAACAAACCTTCACATGTACCACCAAACCTAAAATAAAAGTTAAACAGAAAAAAATAAACACTATTTAAAGAAACTAACAAACTTCCAAGTCTGTGTATAAGATCAAGTAGATTTTAGGGGGAGAAAGAGAGAGAGACAGAGAATACAAGAATGCGGCTGCTTCTTAATCAAGCTCCCTGAGACCCTAAGACCACTTGCACACTCAGCTGCATAAAGCCAGGAAGATAAAAATAGGCATAACTTTGTAATTATTAAGGAATGATAACCCTGGCAACTGATAGTATCGAGATCCCAGGCATGGGATAGCAACTCCTCCTTCCTCTCATGGGAACATCTAGCAAGAAAGTAAGGAACTAGAAGTGGGGATGATCTGGGAAGACAGAAATAAAATTGCCTTCCCTGTCAAGTGTACACTGTAAACATTATCTTCCCCCACACGCCATTGGGCTTAGCTCCTGCTTCTCTATCTGTAGTTGCTGACCACATCTTTCTGCCTTATACTCAAAAGCAGAAAAGATTTCAAATGATACAGGTCCTAGAGAAATGGTCCTGATTAGCTTTCCCAGGATATAGGAAACCATGCTGACCATGCTTGGCAGATGTCCCCACTTCTCTTTCTCTGCTACAACATACATCAACCTGTTCCTTTCTTTAACCACCTTTCACCTAGGTTTAAACATCCTGGAACCTATAGAGATCAAGAGAACATGAGGATGCTGCCCACTAATTGACCTCTGCTCCTGCCTCCCTGGGAGAGCCTGCCTGTGACTCTGCACATGCCTGCAAGTTTTTGATTGGAGAATGTGGGAAAAGGATAACTAGGTAAATGTCCAAATATTAATCAGGGCAGGGGCAGGGTAAGGCTGAACCTCAGTTTGCTTACAATGCAAAGTTCTCTCAGATTGCCTTCAGAAAAAGTGTGTGCCCCAGAATAGGATTGAAAGTAGACAAACGGCTGAGTCCTGCTTAAAAGGGAGAAAATAAAATTAAGTTTTAATGTGCCATTTCTAAGTATAGTTATTGAGTTTTTAAATCTGATTTCACTTACCTCCTTAGAGAGAAGAATATGCTGCATTGTTATGATAACAGTTCAGGTTCAGACTAACTTAACGAAAAATAGTTTCAAAAATTTTCCGCATAATAATTCACCAGGCTCCTGAATCTTACAGTTTCTAGCATTATCCTAAGGAATAAAATGCTATCAGACAGAATCACTGAGGTAGAGCCTTCGACTACAATTTTAAAAAATTTTCTGCTGAAGTTCTTGCAGCCAATCCCGCAATCCTCCATGGTACTGAATCTGAGAATCTCAACTCAGAAACAAGAGTGGAAAGTTGCTTGTCTGGAATCACACAGCTGACCAGTGAGAGTGCTAAGAAGATAATTCAGGACCCCTGATGATTTCAGCCTAGAGGAAAACAAGAAGGCTGGACTTCACAGTCCAAACTGCAGGGTACATATTTTGAAAACAGCTCAGGTTAACATAATCCACGTTCATTTTATTAATAGTCAATTAGAAATCTCCATCGTGTTAAGAATGGTAAATAATATTTAATTCAGTTTAACACAATGTTCACTGTTCTCCTGAGTACTGGAGCTGTGTTAGGCAGTTTCACTTCTCTTCTCTCATGTGATCTTCAGAGCAACCCTGTGAAATAGGTGTGATGATAGCTGCTTTTATTGATGACACAGCTGAAGCTCAAAGATGTAAAAGTACCTGCTGAAGATCCCACTGCTAATTAGAGTAAAAGTCTGTATGACTTCAAACCCGACAGATGCCATACTAACCAGCTACTAATACATTTATGAGAATACTAAAAATGTTCTGACTGTGTATACTTAAAATGAACACATTATAAGAAATGGGATAGATACATGATACATTGACGTGTATGGAGCATGTGCACACAGGTTTATATATATATTTATCCATGGTGCAAATAATAACATGGAGTGCATATTTCTACATGTGTTCATTGGTGGATGCATTCTCTGGCTATCCGAGTCCCACTTATCTGAGTCATCCAAGATACGTTGCACCAGCCACTCAGGGTCCTTCATTAACAGTAACCTGCTAAGTCACATTCAGCATTAGCTTCCAAAGACTCTTCTGCAGAGCCATAGACAACATAGGAATGCCCACATGTCAGCACTGCACAGTGGTTGAGAGCACTGACTCTGGAGCCAGACATTGTGCGTTCAACTCACAAGTTGCACAACTTACAAGTGGCACAACCGCTTACTAGCTACGTGATTTTTAGGCACGTCATGTAACTTCTTGAAGCCTTACCCTTTTCATTTGTAAAGTGGAGATAATAAGAGTACCTGTCTCAAATGTACAGTTACAAGTTAACATATAGAGAAATTGATATGAACTGAATGTTTGCATCTCTCCAAAATTCTTATGCTAAAACCATAATTCTCAATGTGATGGGATTTGGAGACGTGGCCTTTGGGAAGTAATTAGGTCATAAATGTGGAATCCTTCCGAATGGAATCAGTGCCTCTAAAAGAGATATGCGAGAGATGATCTCTGTCTCTGCTCTGTGAGGATATAGCAAGACAGCCCTCTGCAATCCCAGAAAAGGGTCCTCGCCAGACACCAAATTGGCAGGCTCTTTATTCCTGGACTTCCCAGACTCCATTGTGAAGTTTAAAATACACATTTTTTTAACCCACCAAGTTTACCATGTTGTTGTAGCAGCCTGAGCTGACTGAGACAGAATCCTTGAATATTTGCTGGTACATAGTAATCTATTATACCGACATTTGTTTTAAAATACAGTAAAAATAGAGAGCATTCTCTTGGCCAAAGAAAAGCAATGAAAACCAGGGACATTAGAAGAGATATCATTTGCACTCCTAAGTTAATTTATATCAGCAACTCAAATTTTAAAAATTATAAAGCCAGAGTTTTAAAAAGTATATTTCACTGAACATCCCTCGAAGATGTTTTACAGGTAAAGTCCATGATAAAAGAAGTTTGAAAATGCAAGAACTTTCGCAGCCATGAAATGCACCACTCAGAACTCTTGTGCGGACACAGATCCACCACCATGTCTGTGCTGAGACATGAGGAATCTCATGTTTCCCTATGAGTTCCTAACAGCCAAGAAATGAGCAGAGCAAAATAACTTAGACAAGAAACAGGACTCTTCTAATGGACAATTTTGACTCAAGGCTCCAAATGAACCTGACCAAAACTTTCTTTGAAATGCATAGCAATCTGATTCCTTTTCTACCCATTTCTCCTCTTTCTCTCTCCTTTACAGATTTCAGATTTGCATTGTGGCCTGAAGGCTCTCTCTACCTTATGCTCCCTTCCCCTTATCCTTCATACACTTTCACCATCCCCCCCAAAAAATTATTTTGCACACTTAATTCCATCTTGGCATGTACTTCTTGGAGCAGCTGAGCTATCACAGGTTCCCAGGAGTAACACAAGAACACAGATGGAAAAATAGAGTTTGGATGCTGGCTCACTTACTGCCGAGAAGACATAGAATATATGCATGCTTCTGCATGATATATGGCCAACGCAGAGTTCCTGGAAGGAGGCAGTGACCCAATGACTAAAGACTATTAATGGTGATCTAGGAAAAATGTATTGGGGAATACGCCTAGTATGAGCACAAAGGCATTTGATAGAGATCATGGGAACAATCTCTAGAGAATAAGGCATTGTCTGGTTATTGCTAAGTTGGATTGATGCCCTGCAGAAGGATAATGAGAAACTGAAAACCATGACAAGCAGTTGAAGACTGAAAGATGAGAGCAAGGGAGCCTTACTGGTAGTTTGCCAAAAGACTAGTACCTCCTGCAGTGAACAGCACAAACAGATGAGCAGCAGGCTGAAGACTTAACTGCTAGAGTTGCAGAGCTCCAGAAATGTTTTAATGCTCAGCCAAGGCAAATCTATGTTTAGTTCAAGTCCCAAATGGGAAAATCTGGAACTCTGAAACATAAAGACATTTGGATGGATGCCTCCGAGGATGTGAGCGCTGCAGACCCTCTGAACCCTCAAAGTTTGCTAACGTAGTACTCGCTTCCTTAGAAAGAGTTAAGAGTTAGCACTTTTTTTTTTTTTTTTTTTTTCTGTTTGAGATGGAGTTTCATTCTTGTTGCCCATGATGGAGTGCAATGACATGATCTTGGCTCTCTGCAGCCTCCACCTCCCGGGTTCAAGCAATTCTCCTGCCTCAGCCTCCTGAGTAGCTGGGAGTACAGATGTGTGCCACCATGCCCGGCTAACTTTGTATTTTCAGTAGAGAAGGGGGTTCTCCACATTGGTCAGGATGGTCTCAAACTCCTGACCTCAGGTGATCCACCTGCCTTAACCTCCCAAAGTACTGTGATTACAGACATGAGCCACCGTGCCTGGTGAAAGTTAGCACTTCTCTCATGCTTAAAAATGTAGCAGAGACCTCCCCACCAACAATGCAGTCATACCCACTTCAGGAGCTGTCCCATACCTCCTCTACTGGCAGTCAAGCAGATAATAGGATACGTCCCAGCATAACCCTGCTAGGAAGATGGTGAGTCTGATAAGCAAGGGAAGAGATGATATACTAAAAAGCTGGAAGAATTAGCTAGCCTATACTGGTAGGAGCCTGGGAATTACATCTGGGTAATTGAATTTTGAGGTAACTTAATTGAGAGGGTAATAATTTAAGGCTGGATAAGCAAGGATTCATTGACTTGGGTACACAGAATTTACTATCCCAGGAAGGACACCCGGGCACAGGGGATACTGACTTTAGGGTAGCTCCTAGAAGCCTGATAAAGCAAATGCTGAATGTGCTTGAGTTGCTTGAGTTGCCTTGGCAAATGTTAGAGAAGGGAATAAAGACACTGAGCAAAGTGGGCATGCTATGATGGATATATTATGTGCAGTTAGACAACCCCTCAGAGAGTTGAGCTCAATGGGAAGCCTGGTGGACTCACCAGTCTCTATCAGGTATACACTAGTGAGAGAGACACTAGCATCACAAAATTGTTCAATGGTGACGCTCCTCTGCTGGCCTGGTCTAGGAGAAGAGTCACAGAGATGGGCTTGTTAATATTCATGAGGATAATAGGGCCCCGAATAATAGAGGCCATGGAAGAGTGATTTTCCTGTTAAGCCAGGAAGCTGAAATTACTGTAACAAACACAGAAAGTAAGAATGGAGGATTGGATGCTGAAGGGAATTAGCTCAATAGAAAGTCACCATCCTTTGTTCAGTTCACAGACTTGAGCCAGTTTTCAGATCTGGAAACATCTTACTGATGAATTGACTGGGTCCCTGGGAGGAAGGACTTAGCATTTCCCTGGTCCTTCTGCCATATATTCATATAATAGTACACTGGGGACAGGGAATGCCCATACATGTCAAGGATAATTGAACATAAGGTCTGAATTGAAGTTGACACTCAGAAACCCAAAGCATTATTAGAGCCTCTCTGTTTAAGTAGGGGCTTGTGATGGCCAAGTAATAAATAAAGTGTCATCTCAGGTCCAGTTTAAGGTGGGCCCACTAGGTCTATGGACCTACCCAATGGTGATTTCTTCAGTCCCTGAGTGTACAATTGTTACTGACATACTTGGAGTTGAAGTCACCACTGTATTAGATCTCTGATCTTGGAAAAGACCAAGTAGCAACCACTGAAACTTTCCCCCACCTCTAGCTGAAATTTAGTAAATTAAAAATATTTTTTATCCTGGCGGTGGGAAACTGTTAGACCTGATTGCCATTATTAAATTCCTAAAGGAGGTGGGGTCTATGCTGTATCATGTCTCCACTTAACTCCCTGAACTAGCTCTAGCAGAAACCAGATGGAACTTGGACAATGACTATAGACTACCACAGACTCCACCAAGTCATATCCCTCATGTCAGAGGCTATGCTGGATGTGGCATTGCTAAAGCAGATTAGAAAGGCTTTGCTGATTTTTAAACAGCTTTACTGAGGTATAATTTATATACAAAGAACTGCATGTATTTAATGTGTACAATTTGATGAGTCTGAATATGTGCAAACATCCGTGATACCATCACTACAATCAAGGTAATAGAAATACCCAACACCTCCCCAAGTGTCCTTGTATACCTTTGTTTTGTTTTTTGTTTTTTGTGGTAAGAACACTTCACATGAGATCTACCATCTTAACAATTTTGAAGTGTAAATACTGTATTGCTAACTATAGACACTATATTTTACAGCAGATCTCTAGAACTTATTCATTTATTCTAACAAGAAATTTATACTCATTAAGTGACAATGCCCCATTACTGTATTCTCTGCTTCTATGAGTTTTGACTAGTATAGATACCTCCTTAAAAGTCATATGTTGACACTCTTGGCAAATGTGCTCTTTTTCATTACAAATAGAAAAGAAAATCACAAACAGTTGTCATTCACAGATGATAAAGAATACTATTCATTTACAGTTGTGCCTCAAGGCTAGACTTTTCTCCTATCATCTCTTATCTGGGTTGTCTGAACCTTCCACAGAACATCACTTTGATCCATTTTATCACTGACATAATTCAGATGAACAGGTTAAGCAAGAGGTGGCTGGCATGCTGGATGCTTTGGTAAACCCCATGAGAGCTGAGATGATTCAAGAGCATTCCACTTCAGAGGTGTTTTCAGGGATCTTACCCCTTTTGGCATCTGCTGCTCCGAGAACCATAAGTCAACTGGTAAATACCACAATCCTTCTTGGAGCACCACATTGCTCTTTAAAATTTTAAAGTCTCTGAGACGTGTATGCAGTAAAAGAAACCTGTTTAATGTTATCTAATCTCAAGTTTTGAAAACATTTCATCTTGGAATCTGTTTTCAATAAGACCAGTGCAGAACCTTATTGGCATTAACACTATTCCCTTCAGTTGCTACTCATTGTTCGCTGAAAATTGATCTTCTCTCTCCAGTTAGACTCTCCTGGTTCCTGCTATTTCCCATCTGTTCTCGTTTCTGAGTTCTATGTCCACCACAGAGTATCTCCTGTCTGTGCTCTCCCATTGGGAATTCTCTCCTGAACTCCAATAGACATTTTAGCTTGCCTACTTATTTATTGTTTTCTATTATTAGACAACTTCTTATGGGTGTAGGTGCAATTTCCCCAACCCAACTGCAATCTTCTCAAGGGTAGAGAATGCTTATTTTACTATCTTCGTGTTATTTTGCATCTTTCACAGAATAAAGCACCCAACACAGGACTTTATATAGATTCTTAACAGATGATTGATTGACAGATTATATTGACATATAGCACTATTGTATTTCTGCCTTCACAATTATTATATATAAATGAAATCACTGGCTCTTAAACATTCCTGTGCATAAGATTCAGCTGGAGAGTTTATTAAAACATAGATGGCTGAGCCCCAGTCTCAAAGATTCTGATTCAGTAGGTTTGGATGGGTCCTGAGAATCCTCATTTCTAATAAGTTCCCAGATGGCATTAATATGGGTCCCCTTAAAGGGACCACACTTTAAAAACCACTGAACGGCCAGGCACGGTGGCTCACACCTGTAATCCCAGCACCTTGGGAGGGCAAGGTGGGTGGATCACGAGGTTCAGGAGATCGAGACCATCCTGGCTAATGTGGTGAAACCCCATCTCTACTAAAAAAAGAAAGGTAATAATAATAATACAAAAAATTAGCCAGATGTGGTGGCAGACACCTTAGTCCCAGCTACTCAGGAGGCTGAGGCAGGACAATGATGTGAACCTGGGAGGCGAGGCTTGCAGTGAGCCAAGATAGCGCCACTGCACTCCAGCCTGGGCAACAGAGCTAGACTCCGGAAAAAAAAAAAAAAAAAAAAAAAGAAACTCACTGAACTAGGTAAATGCAAACAGTCTCTTTGACCATCTTTGCATTAATGACAATGTTTCCTCAAAGAAGTGTTATGACATCCAATTTTCAGATGGCATTTAAAACTAAAGGCATATAATTACCCACCATTAAAAATCACGTTCCTTATGAAACTGCTCATCTACGGTTTTCTCCATTATCATGCACCAAAAACAGACTTGTTCTTTCCACCACACCCGTAGTGACTATATAATTAATTATCCAAACTGGGATACCTTTGTCCAGGAAAATACTAAACTGAACAAAATGCTAAGACTGTAGACATACACCTGGACTCTCCCAGCCAAATTAGGACTTGTGGTCCCTATTTGTAGCTATCCCTCTCTCAGTATCTCTTGCTGTTGAATCTATTCTTTTCTTCATCAGTCACCAGCACTGCAATTGTATGAATGTTCCCACTTTACGATAAAAATGAAGAGGTCTCCATCCTTTCATTTACCACTGTCCAGCTCCCTTTCTATTTTCTCTCCATGCTTATTCCCTCTCTGTCTCCTTTCTTTATCTTGCTATGCATCTTCCATTTTATTGGGACTTCTGAAGGGACAAACTAAGTGATAAAACACGGAAGTCAGTAAAGAATCAAAACATCAGCCTCACTGCTAGTAAATTTGTATTAGAGAATTTAGTTTGTATCTGGGGCAAACACAGGCTTTCCTACTTCCTCTGGCATGGATATCTCCCCACATAGGGTCAAGGCCTAGCCGTGTGCACTTACTGTTGCAGGGGAAGAGAAGAGACTTGGCCTACAGGAAACCTGGGTGAAAAGAAAGAGCAAAAACAGGGCTCAAGAAGGCATACTTAGTAATCCTCTCCATCTCACCCATCAGTAGAGCCTTGCTGCTGAATGGCAGGTCTGAGGAGGTGAAGAGGTAGGTGAAAAGTTTTCTCCTAATATCTGTGAAGTTCTCATTTTTATGGGCCAATGCTAAAATAGAAAACGAATAATAGAAGATGGTTGCAATTGCATCTTCCATATGCTGTTGAAGAGAAGGTAAACAAGTTCAGCTACTAAAACAAACACACAAACAAAAAATCAAAACCAAACAAACAGAAAAACAATTCGGCAGTGTTTCACAGAAATCAAGAATGTCCATGTCCTAAGACCTAGTAATTACAGTCCTAGGTATGTATCCCAGAGAAATACTAGCACAGGACTAAAAGGGGACAGGAAAGTTCATTGTGGCAGTTACTTGGAAACTACATAGGCATCCATCATCAGAGAAATGGAGTTAAAAATACAGTAGAGGCCGGGCGTGGTGGCTCAAGCCTGTAACCCCAGCACTGAAGATGGGCGGATCACGAGGTCAGGAGATCGAGACCATCCTGGTTAGCACGGTAAAACCCCGTCTCTACCAAAAAATACAAAAAGCTAGCCGGGCAAGGTGGCAGGCGCCTGTAGTCCCAGCTACTCCGGAGTCTAAGGCAGGAGAATGGCTTAAACCCGGGAGGCGGAGCTTGCAGTGAGCCAAGATCCGGCTACTGCACTCCAGCCTGGGCGACAGAGGGAGACTACGTCTCAAAAAACAAAACAAAACAAAAAAATACGGTAGAATGCACAAGTAAAACGCAATAACCTAGACATATGACCTAGAATGCATTTTTAAAATATGATTTTAAAAGAAAAAGGTAAGAACAAAAAATGTATTGCATTATAACAATTTTATATTGTAAAACCTGACACACAAAAAATATGTATCTCACACTTTTGCTTCCACCCTACCAAAATGGTCCTTTTATGCATCATCAATTACCATCAGTGGCTAAATACATCATCTCCACCTGGTGATCCACTGACAGCCCTTGGCGCAGGTGACCACTCACTCCAGTTGCACTTTTTTCACTCGGCTCCAGGACACCACATTCTCCAAGGGGTTAATCTCCTGCTCATTGGCTGCAGTATCTCAGCCTCTCTACTTGCTTGTAGTTATTTTCTCATGGTCTAGCTGTCACAGTACCCCAGGGTTCAGACTTTGGACCACATCCCTTCCCTAAATTCCACTCACACCCTTGATGATCTCATCCAGACACATGACTTCAAATAATATATATATCCTAATGACTCCCAAATGTGCTTCTTCAGCCCAGAACTTGCCTTTGAATTTAGACTTGTATATTCAACTATCTATTTAACTTCTTCACATCCATAATAATAGGCATCTTAAATTTAATATACTCAAAATTTTTCTTTCTCTATTCTAGTTCATAAACCTACCCCACTTAGGGGTGTCCCCATCTCAGAAAATGGCAAATTCATTCTTCCAGTTGTTTTGTCCAACAAAAAACTCTTACCTTACATCCAGTAGTTAACAAAACCTGGTGCCTCTACCATGAAGTTTATCCATAATCTGGCCACTTTCCACCTGCAACTATTCCTTCCATGCCAGTCATCTTCCTCACTATCACTCACTTGGGTGACAGCAAAAGCTCCTTCTTCCAGCTGTGCCCACCTAGAGTCCATAGTCCATATAGCAGGCAGAAGAGCCTGTTTAAAATGTCAGTCAGATCATATGTATAACTAAAAAGTTTCACAAAAATACTTTTTGCTAGTATGTGCAATTTACTCTAATATTTTCTATTGTATTACATTTTAAAATATAGATCAATAAATTGACTTCATAACCCACCAATGAGTCACAACACAGTTTAAAAGTACTGGTTACTGGTTGAAAAAGAGTAAGAATAGTGAGAATTTTGAAAGTAGGCATTTAAGTTGGATGACAATAATGAAGGGAACAGGAGGATGACAGAGATAAGCCAATGACAATCATTATTTTAATTTTATACTTACATATATCGGGTATTTTATATGCCAGGAACTGTGCTAAATACTACATTGTTCTTTTTAATCCTTACCCAAATTGACATATGAGGATCCTGAGGTTTTGTCCAAGGCCAAGTGCCTAATAAATTACAGAACCAGAATTCTAACCCAGTTCTGTAGATTTTAATGCCCAGCTTCTTTAGCCAGGATAACATTTTCTTCCATGTATGTCCCATTATTGCTCTCCAATTTGGTTGTGCTAATTAAAAAACCCAGATAATAACTCCATTTCTCCTATTTCAATATACTGTCATGTAGATGTTATGATATATTTATTTCAAAACATTACCATAACTATTCTCATTAAAAGGAGGATGGCAGAACATTATTATTCCACAGACATTCCCCTTTTCAGTAAGTGAATGCTAGCATTTGGAAATTGTCTTAGACCACAATAAAATTTCTTTACCCTGAAAGTTAAGCAATCTTAAAGTGTGAAGAGGTTAGTAAGTAGTCTGAATAATTACTTACTTTGTCTTAGCACAAACAAAAGATTGCAATAGATCAATATGTTTATCCCAATTTTTCCAACTTCTTCTGTGATAAATAGTCCTTTCCCCAGCTTGTTTGTGTGCTATGTGCTCCCTTCTAAACACAGAGAGAAACCATTTATATTCAGCACAAAAGCTTGTCAATGTTAATCTGTCATGGACCAGATATTGACTGACAGGAAAGAACAAAAGGTGATAAGATTGTTTTTAGTGTCAGCATGAAAGAAAGGAAACAGAAAAGATCCAATCAAAGATGCATACAGGAATGAAGAAAATATCTGAAAAAAAGAAGAGAAATTGGGAAAGCAAAAGAGATTACACAAAACAAAAAGATTAATTAAAGAAACAAGATAGAAAACAGAGAGGATTCAATATTTTCTCCCTTTAGGTAATTATTTAGGTAAAACTATCAAGTGTGATCCCATGTAGAGGAGCATAAAGGGGCAGTGATGTGACCCTGAAACTAGGGGCAGAGGATTCTTAGAAGCAAATCAAATCCACTTTTAATACTTAAGAAAGATAGCTGAGAAAGGCTTCAGCTTAAGTTGGAAATCCAATCAGTAATAGGGTTAAACAGAGAGGAATCACCTCATAGGAAGCCATCCAGTAAACCACCTCACTCAATAATAGCACAGACTTCATCACAGTGCCAGACACTGTGGCTGCCACAGTCTACCATGCCTACCATGACACCCATGGTAATGCCATGACAGAGAATGTACCAGATGCTATAGATGGAGACACTGAAAGGAATGGGGGCACCAAGGCAAGAATCCAGACTAAGGAAGAATCCAGACTAAGGAAGAATCCAGACTAAGGAAGAATCCAGGTTAAGAAAGAGGCTGTGGAGAAGATGAATCAATGAAGCTTCCTGAAAGGGGAGCTGACTTAGGCAAAGGGGACTTGGAGACCTTTCCAAACAGCAGAGATAGAGCATGCAAAGGCACAGAGGTGTGAGAGAGAGAATGGCAAGTGCATGGAGGATGAGGCAGCTGTGTGATGATATTGAAGAGGTGATTTAGGGTCCAATCTTAAGGAGCTATGAATACAATGCCAAGGAGCTTGAACTACATCCCAAAGACTAAAATCAGCCTCTAATATATAAATCAGAGGGATGATGTGTTTTGGTACAGCAATGTGAAGAACAAGTGGGAATGCAAACAAGATTGGGGAGAGAGAAAATTGCAATGCTGAGCCAAGAAAGTCAATTAGGAGGTGAAGGCCTGAACTGAAGTAGTGGCAATAGTGATGGAGATGAGGAGACAGAGCCAAAAAACTATTGAAGAGGTAAAAACAACAAAACATGGTGAGCAAACATTGTATTTTCTTATTATTTGTGATTCTATTCCTCTTTTTACCTTTTAACTTACTTCAACAGTAAATATTACCTAGCTTTTTTATAGTTGTTCCATCATCTCCAGTTTTGAGAGAGCTTCTCCTCCTGAGTTCGTGTTGACAGAATTCTTCAAGGTGTGATATCACCTCATGTGCTTTTTACTTTTTCTCATGAGCTCATTTTTAGTGAAACACTTTTCCCTTAAGAATCTCATGTACCCCAGTTTGGTTATTACATAATTGTTTCATCTTTGCTTTCTTAACACTCCCAGGATGTTTACTAGTTCAAAATGGTTTAAAATTAATAGCTTGGCTTAAGGAGTCTAACAAAACATTTATAAACTAACTTTAGACTCCATGCTCATTTGTGGCTCTGGCCTAGGATTTCAGCTTCTCACTGGAAAATTTTATTTCCCACCTAGGATTTTGGTAGAGTCAAGTTCTTTGTTGCTTGCCAGGCAGATGTGAAAATTTTCCCTGCTTCCTCTTTTACTCCATTTCTTGTAAAGGTCCAGCTTTAGCATTGTTATTCATTCCCATTTCTTCAATTGAATCCAAGGTCACAGATTCTGTTCCCCAGTGGATACTGAACTCCATTCAACAACTGCAAGGCCCTACATCCGAACTTAATCTAACATTCCTGCCTTCCCATCTTTGAGCTGCCAAAGCAAAACACTCTAACATGGAATTCTGGTTTTAGATTTCCTTTTGACTTTGGCACCATGGAATTTCCCTTCCTTTATTTAACAGTGGAAATTTGATTAATTAAAATGTATCCAGAAATTGTATGTGTTATTAGCAGAAGAAAGATTTACACTACCTCAGTGGAAGGTCTATATCTAGAGAAGGTTTTCACAGCAGATAGAACCGTAGTGGAAAGAGCCATGACACTGCTTCTGCGGAGAATGTGGTAGATTCACACAGCTTAAAATCAGAACCCCTGGATTTAAATCCTAACTCTCCTACTAACTACAACACTGCAACTAAGTGCCTGTCTTCACTTGTACTGAAGGTTTTTATTAATGAGGAAAATGTAAATGACTTTGAGATATATAAAGACCTCTAACATGTGAAGCATTATGATGATGATATGCAAACATCTTTTCTTTTACTTGAGAGTCTGAGAGCAGCAAGTGGAAGTTTCAATATTTCAGGTTGACAGACCAGAATGCTCAAAGAAAGCACTACATGAAAAAAGAGTTCAGAGGCAAGAGAATCGAAGAAGTCAATTCACTCATTGCATTAGGCTCATACTTAGAATCAGAATAGGAATTGCTACAGAATTTATAGACAGATGGAAAAAGCAGCAGGATGTCATAGTGGCTCAACCCAGAGCTGAGCGAGGCTCAAAAAGCTGGCGGGAATCCCACAGAAAGCAAAAGGCAGGCCAGGTCACTGAGGAAAACAGGAAAAATAGTCCATTGCGTAGGAACCAGATCAAAGATCTTAAGGCTTAAGAGTCATGAAAAAGTTTATTTAATGAAGTGAAACAATGAGAAAATGATACTTAGGGGAAAAAAAATCAACAATTAAGCAGTAGGAGTTTTGGAATTATTTCAAATGTTTCCCATTATACTCAATTGTACTTTAGTCTAAACACTCATAACATTATTGTGCATATTGATTTAGCTTCTCTCTCACTACTACATTATGGACTCTTTTTTTTTTTTGAGAATTAAATCGTTTATTGATTACACATGATAATGGATGATACACAAGCTTCATTCCCATCTATAATTTTATCTGGTACCATTATTCAATTTAGATATATTGCATAGGATGTGCCAACAATCACTTTTATAACCAGTAATTCTATGATTTTGCTTGGGTAATCCCTTTTAATGGTGAACTTCAGGTCACAACAGTAACTATCAGTTCAACTACACCAAGGTTTCTGAAGACAATGGCTTCTCCACCCAAGCAGGTTGTATATAAATTCCAAATAGAACCTGGCATCACCCTGAAGGAATTCTAACTTCACACTGTTGGGGAAATTTACCAAGATGGCTTCAGAGTAGACTAACTTTACACAGCACATTAAAAAAAGACATTTATTCAGCGTCACGATCAGACTATTACATTTAGCAATCAACAGCATGGGTGCAAAAAAAAAAAAAAAAATCTACATTAAAACCCTTTGTTGGAATGCTTTATACTTTCCACAGAACAGAAACTAAAATAACCTGTTATACAAGTAGTCACAAATACAGTCCTCGAGTTTTTTGCCCATACACATGAGTATTTGTCTAAAACATGTCTTCTTTGTAGCAGCTAGGCCCTGCCACCACTGTGCTTGGCTGAGTTCACAAATCTGTTGTAACCTGTAGCTTCCCTGTCACTTCTCTGGCTCTCCTCTCCTGCTAAGATTTGTTTGCTAATTGAAATCTTCTGCCACTGCCATAGCTACTGCTGCTGCTGGAACCGCCATAGCCACCTTGGTTTCGTGGTTTTGCAAAGTATTGGCCTCCACTGCCATAGGGGCCAGAGCTTCTGCCTCCAAAATTTCCTCCCTTCATGGGTCCAAAATTTGAAGATTGATTGTTGTAATTGCCAAAATCATTGTAGCTTCCACCACCTCCAAAATTGCTTCCATCATTACCAAATCCATTATAGCCATCCCCACTGCCACCATATCCACCACCACCACGGCTGCCACCAAAGCCACCACGACCACTAAAGTTTCCTCCACGACCGAAGTTGTCATTCCCACTGAAACCACCTCCACGACCACCACCAAAGTTTCCAGAACCACTTCGACCTCTTTGGCTGGATGAAGCACTCGCCATCTCTTGCTTTGACAGAGCTTTCCTAACTTCACAGCTGTGGCCATTCACAGGATGGTATTTCTGAATGACAGTCTTATCCACGGAGTCATGGTCGTCAAAGGTTACAAAGGCAAAGCCCCTTTTCTTGCCACTGCCTCGGTCAGTCATGATTTCAGTCACTTCCATTTTCCCATACTGTGCAAAATAATCTCTTAGGTGATGTTCTTCAGTGTCTTCTTTAATGCCACCAACAAATATCTTTTTCACAGTTAAGTGGGCACCTGGTCTTTGAGAATCTTCTCTTGAGACAGCTCTCTTTGGTTCCACAACTCTTCCGTCCACCTTGTGTGGCCTTGCATTCATAGCTGCATCCACCTCCTCCACAGTGGCATATGTGACAAACCCAAAGCCCCTGGAATGCTTGGTGTTTGGATCTCTCATTACCACACAGTCCGTGAGCGTTCCCCATTGCTCAAAATGGCTCCTCAGGCTCTCATCGGTTGTTTCAAAGCTCAACCCTCCAATGAAGGGCTTCCTCAGCTGTTCGGGCTCTTTAGGAGACTCTGACTTAGACATGACGACAGGGAGAAGAGAGACTTTAACGATGCTTCTTCGGCGGCGTCCACGTGCCACATTATGGACTCTTTAAGAGCAGAGATAGTTTCTCCATCCCCAGCTTTTATTTAGCACAGTAGCCTAGCATAGACTATGTTTTCAACAATTGAATTGTGAACGAACAAATAAGAAAACTGATAAAAACGTGAGGGCAGAAAGCCAGAGAAAAGAGGAATGTGTAACTACTATTGTTGTTTGAAAGTGAGGCAGCAAGTTCTAGATTTAAAAGAGTTTCTGGTTCTAGAGAATGAGAAACTAAAATGGGTAGTCTAATTTGGTGGCTAATTTATGAATTTGCTGGGAGATGGAAAATAAGCCAATGTTACATGGCCAAACAAACTAGCAAACGTTTCATCAGCATTCACTGTAAGCTTGGTCCGGTGAAGAAATTTAAAAATGTATTCTTTGGCTTATGAAATCGTCTCATTATTTAATAATTGGGGATGTTTAAGTTATTGGATTATGGGAGAATTAAACATTCTGACATTAAAATTTAAGAGTAGCATAATATTCACGACAGTCTTCTTGAATTTTGAGTCTTAGTACAAATTGCAAGGGAAGGTACAATATTTCAGTCCAGAAATGGGATGCCTGTGGCAATTGAGGAAGCAATAGATAATTGTTATTCTCTTGGAAGAGAAAGGCAATGGTTATAACATCCGTGAAGGACCTGAGTGCCACTACAAGAGATTTAGACTGTATCCTATAAAAAATAGGGCATCAAAGTTGTTTGTGGCTTGAACTCATATTGACAAAGAAGGATTTTTAGGAAAAAGGATGTGTAGACAGAATGATTTAACAGTGGAATAAAGGATGGATTTGAAAGAAAAGATGTCTGGAAGAAAGAAAATCAGAGAAAAGGCTGTTTCTGTCATCTCAGTGGCACAGTGACCACAGGAGTTTTTGAGATTCCTGTTAATTCTATAATATATGGTAGCTGTAAGAGAAAATTAATCATTTTTTGAAACACTTTAAATGACTGTGATAATTATGTGCAGAGATAAACATAATGAACCTTAGTCTTACAAAGAAAGCACTCTGCACAGGACAAAGGCTTGCTATTTTACCAACTGGATATTCAGTTTTGAGAGCTTTTTAACCATAGAATAAGAACATAAATAATAAAAAGGATGAGTTTGCGTCCTTTGTAGGGACATGGATGCAGCTGGAAACCATCATTCTTAGCAAACTATCACAAGAAGAGAAAACCAAACACCGCATGTTCTCACTCATAGGTGGGAACTGAACAATGAGATCACTTGGACTCGGGAAGGGGAACATCACACACTGGGGCCTATCATGGGGAGAGGGGAGGAGGGAGGGATTGCATTGGGGAGTTACACATGATATAAACGTCATGCACATGTACCCTAGAACTTAAAGTATAATAAATAAAAAAAAAAGAAAAATAATAATAATAATAATAAATAAACAACTATTCTACTAGACCTCATGCAATGCTGCATTTGCCTGGTTGTCTTTACTGATCATAGAAAATTATTTCCAAAACCTCATCTATTCATTTGGCTTCTTTTGTACTGTTTTACTTTTTTGTTGTTTGTGTTGTTTTATAAAAAAGCAAAATAGCTAATTATGTATATACATTTTGTACAGAGTTGTTGTATATATTTGTCTTCTTGTTAGCAAATATGAATCATATTTCAACTAAAATAACCCAGTAATAAGAAAACATTCATTTTTGTTGTCTGTGAAATATGTCTTCACCTTCCCTCTACTTGGTGCATTGATGAGTACCATAGATCATTTAAAAGAATATGATATTTTCCCATCACAAATTTTAAAAGTTCTAAGACACTTAAATGACATCTTTATAAATGTACCCTAATGCATACCTCTCATACAAGTAAGGAGGTTAGCAGAAAATGAGAAGCAAATTCTAGTTGATCAAAAACTTCATGATATGGCATGAGTTATGAATGTCCTCATTTGGAAAACAAAACACCCTCTGTCTGTATTAGGAAGTAAATATTCTTGATGCAGTCTTCATTTATTTTATAATGGATTCATCTTTTTCTTCTGAAATTTAGCAGATATTATAAAAATATTTTACTATAGTTAGTTGATTAATATATTCTAGCCCTACAGACATCTGAATAATGAAATCACATTTATTTGTTACCTGTGCAAACACTAGCATTTCAGAGCTTCAGACCTTCTAGACTTTAAAGACAATCGACCAATCTTTTATCAAAATTAGAAGAAGCAGGGTAGTCATTAATGCTGATAACCGATATTTCTAGTTCTCCTTCTTTTAAATACATAGTAATATTGCATTTCTTCTTCCCTTTAAATCACATGGGGTCAGGTGACTTGCTCTGACCAATACAAGGTAAATATAACTGACTTTTGTTATTTCTAGGCAGAGACCTTTGAAGTTCCCTTCCGTCTGCCATGATTCCCAGTTGCACTCCAAATAGGAAGACTCCCTCCTTAGATAGTTGAGTTAGGACAATGTACAATATAACCCCTATAGCCCAATGTACATATAGTGCGAACAGTAAATAAATCTTTGTGGGTTTAAATCACTAAAATGTTGTGGGTGTTTGTTACCAGAAACTAATTTAGCACATTTTGATTGACATAGACATTTGTACAAGAAAAGGAGGCAGCTGTAACAACAACAAAAAAAACTATGATCTGTGGTTTTGCAATTAAGCAGTAGGTAGGGAAGAAACTGTTATCAGTTAAGCAGTAGGAAAACATCTAGTAAAACTATTAACCTTTAGTAAGTTGGTAAACAGACCATGTACCCAGTAAACTCATGACTCTCAGAAAAGAGGCTTAGAAACAGTATCTGTGTTGTGTAGGTACCTATTGGCTGCATTTGGCAAGGGGTTACAAGAAATTTGGTCAGAAAACAAAATGGTTTGGAATTAAGAATGAAAAAGAAATCTGTGTCCTTGAATTCAGGAATACAGAGACAACTGATTCCCAGCCCAAAGAGCAAAAATATAAAATTCATAGTCTTTGAACAACAAACGCAAAGTAAAATCAGTCTTAGAGACAATGGTCATATTAAGAGTTTATCTAGGCTACTGGGAAGGCTGAGGCAGGAGAATGGCGTGAACCTGGGAGGTGGGGCTTGCAGTGAGTCGAGATTATGCCACTGCACTCCAGCCTGGGTGACTGAGCGAGTTTCCATCTCAAACAAAACAAAACAAAACAAAAGAGTATATCTATAAGCCAGGTGTGATTGCTCATGCCTGGAATCCCAACACTTTGGGAGGCCAAAGTGGGTGGATCACTTGAGGTCAGGAGTTCGAGACCAGCCTGGCCAACATAGTGAAACCCCATCACTACTAAAAAATAATAATTATAAAAAAAACACAAAATATATTTTTTAAAAAAGTAGCTGTAATCTCAGCTACTCGAGAGGCTGATGCAGGAGAATCACTTGAACCCAGGAGGTGTAGGTTGTAGTGAGCCAAGATCGCACCACTGTACCTCAGCCTGGGTGACAGAGCAAGACTCCGTCTCAAAATTAGGAAAAAAAAAAAAAAAAGAAAGAAAAAGAAAGTATGCATATAGCACTAAGTGGATAAGGTATCTCAGAGTGAGATCTAACTAAAGGCATGCGTCCCAGAAAATGAGCTTAATGGGATTACTCTCCTCTAAGCCTAAGTGGCTCAAAGTATCTGTGATGGACAATAGTTAGAGATATATGGATAAGCAAATTATAGAATATAGCTGTCCTAAGAAATGTATTTTAAGAAGAACAGTGGGTGGGATTTCTAGCATCAAATGCTGATTGGAATCAAATTGGTAGGACACCCACAAAGTTTTCAGAGAATTTTACTCCCAAATCACCACAAATCACCAATCTGGACTGAAAGACAATGCCACTGATCTGGGTTTAAATTAATCCTTGAGCTGTCAGTCATCTGTAAGCAGAAAGTGGATGTGGAAACCTGCTCAGGCCTGAAAGAAGGCTTATTTTCCAATACCAGTTTTACAGAGATGCCTATGAAGGGTAGCAGAAAGGAAGGAATCTTTCAGAGGGTCACAGAGAGCAAAGGACAAGGGAGCTACTTCCAGGTAGCCAAATCAGGGCCTATGCAAGGAATATTTCCCAATCTCAAGCTTTCACAATCTTGGCTGTATAGCACAGCACAATTGCTCTGGGCCAGACTAGCCCCATGTTCTTTTATTATTCTTTTTCCAAAGTGGAATGCTTATTCAAATTATCCTCTTCTACTTTGGTCAGTGTATATTGGACTGTGAGAGAAAGTTAATGTACATTTTTAATTCATATGTGTTCAGATCATAAAAGGGTTATATTCAGACCTGATACTAAGGCTACTGCACATCATCCAGATGTCATGATCTAGAAGATTTATGCTGTCACTGAGTGGTACTTTTGGGTTACCTCCTTTTGAAAGAGGTTAATGTATTGTGCACATGGAAATAAAAATAAGCTGACCATTTGTTGACCAGATATTACATGTTTGTTACTAATATTTTACTGGAGAATGAATATTTCTTGTTCTCCACCTTTCAGTACACATGGCACTATTTCATTTCCTTTCCATAAAATAATGTTTATCAAGCGAAATGTGGGTGGAAGTTATGTAGTCTTTCTAAGGTAAAGGTTTTTAAGGGAAATACTTTAATTGACACGTTCCTTTCTTGTCTCCATGTTAAAGAGCAATCTTGTTGATCATGAAGGCTTCATCAGGCTATATCCCTGCATGAGGATGAGATGAAGCAGAGCCCCACACACCTGAGATGATATATAACATGAAAAATAAATAAATATTTATCAATTTAAATTTCTAGAATGTTAAGATTGTTTTTTATTGCAGCATAGCATAGCCTATCAGACTAATATGAGATAGAGAGGTATAGGAAACACAGGACTAATAAAAATTCAGTTAATGGTACTGAATTTATGCAGGCATTTTAGTGTTAAGTAACAAAACTCTGACTCAAGGAGAATAAAATTTAGTACATTATCACAGCAGTCCATGAGGTCCATTCAGATAATCCACAGATAGTTAATTTAAAAAACAGAAAAAAAGATACCAGTCACAATTAGAGGATTTCTCAGTATTGTAAACAATATAACAATAGACAATCTCAGAAGGAAGTGTTTCCAATCAAGCAAAAATAGAATAAACATGTTTGGGAAGTTGGAGAGACAGTGCTTCTTCCGGAGGGAAATTAAGTGAAATGACCTTTGTGTTTTCTTCTGATTCAGAGATTCTGTGATCATAATTATCTCCCCCTGTCTTTTTCAAACTGATTTAAAACAAGATAGGGAAAAGTCAAGTGCCCAGGCTGGACCCAAGATTTATGATCACACTGTTAAACCTTTTTTTATCACTCTGGCAAGTGCTGTCATATGTCCGAGGTGACCCATGTAAATATTGAATTCCTGGCTAAATCCAGCAGGGCTCCAGGTTCTACGTTTTACAATGCTTCAGGGTTCTCAGTGGGGAGGAGACCTAGTTAATTGCCCACTCCAAGTGTGATTTACAGATACGTGGCCTGATGATTGCCGCAGTTCCAGAGATACATCTTCCTGTTTTCAGCTGTGTTCCTGTCTTTACAGAAATTGCACAAAGAACTTACAAAAACATGAGGATTTATGCCATATGCAAGAGAGAGAAGTCAGGGTAGATATTGGAACCACCAACATTAGGAGTCAGACTAAGGAGCGGAAACTGATGAAGGAGAGAAACGTACCTGTATTAGACAAGATAAAACCAAGCAATCAGCCTGCACATGAAGGTTCTAGAGAAGAATCACAGAGTTACTTAAGAAAGACACAAAGAACTTTAAGATCATAACACAAGGCATGCAAAAGGAACATAAAGATCATCTATTCAGGCTGCTTTTTTATAGATAGAAACTAAAATTCAGAGCTGTGTTCCCACTCAGGTCCTAGTAGCTGATTTCAAGACTAGTGACTACTGTTTTTATTTTACTGTGTTATCAGTTAATATACTTCCTCTCCTTTCATCACTTTATTTGACCCTCACTGCAATCCTAAGAACTGGGAAGTGGAACAGAAAACGATAATTGTCTCCCAAAATTTATTCTCTTATTCTTAAATAATAAGAGTTCCTAGTTGGGCACATGGACAACCAAAAGAAAGAATAAACTCTTCAATCTCTCATGGAGCTTAATGTGGCATGTTATAACAAAGTTCTTGTCAATGGGATGTGAAGAGAAGTGATAAATATGTAGAACTTTCATGTCCTTCTTTTAAAGGAAGAGGGTCTCCACTTGTCTCCTTTTCTCTTTCCAGTGACTAGACCATAGACGATATGGTAAGCCATCGAACCCTGCAGATGAGAACCAGAGAAGATGATGGAATGACAAATGTGAAGGAGACTGAATCTTTAGAAGACCTCATGAGGTAGAGCTGTTCTACCAGCCCTTAACTGCCTGCCTCCAGATTGTTACGTGTTAGTTTCATTTCTACTGTAGTAACTAAATTCATACCCTAATTCTATGAATTAGGAACAAATTCATAGAATATCTGACAAATTCAACAAATACCTGACAAAGCAGGTATTTCTGTTACTAATTTTATGAGAAAATATTAATACCCAGTTTTTCTAGGACATTTGATCTTTGGTTAGTGTCTCTATTCAAAGAAAACATCAGTGGAATGTTTTATTGACTTAACCCCCAGTATATATGTCTTGTTTCATGTTGTAAACTACTGCATCTCATTCCACTCCAGTAAAAAAAAAACAACGACAACAATAACCTGTATTCAAATCTGCAATGATAGAGATAGCACTCCATTTTTCCAACCTAAGAAGTTCTTTCTGAGAATGTACTATATATGAATAATATAACATTTTAAGGCAAATTTATTTATTTTTATTTTTATTTTTTTTTTTGAGGTGGAGTCTCGCTCTGTCGCCCAGGCTGGAGTGCAGTGGCGCAATCTCGGCTCACTGCAAGCTCCGCCTCCCGGGTTCACGCCATTCTCCTGCCTCAGCCTCCCGAGTAGCTGGGACTACAGGGGCCCGCCACCTCGCCCGGCTAGTTTTTTTTGTATTTTTAGTAGAGACGGGGTTTCACTGTGTTAGCCAGGATGGTCTCGATCTCCTGACCTCGTGATCCGCCCGTCTCGGCCTCCCAAAGTGCTGGGATTAAAGGCTTGAGCCACCGCGCCCGGCCTAGGCAAATTTATGTACAGTTTGCAAAGTACTTTATTTAAAGAGCATCAGGAAAGGGCAAGTAATTGTTGTCATTAGAATTTTGCCTGTTCTCTTAATAGACATGCAAATGAATGATTTTTGAAGTATATTTCCAATTCAGATAACACTGCATGTACAGCTGTAACTGACTTGGGGGGAACTGAGGGATGAAATTAGCTAATTTCTTGCAATCAAGTCAAATTCAAAAAAGAAAAACTTTCATCCACCTGTCATTTACAAATTCTACTAAAAATAACACTAGACAATGTATTTCAAAGAGAAACAATTTGCTAGAGGAAAAAACAAACTACTAATCAAGCTTCTTGTCTTTCCTGCTTATTAACGAAATAAATCTGTTTGCAGACCCTGTGTTGTAAGAGCTTACAGTTCACCATAAAATAATTTTTAAGCTATATTCTATGTAAATGAGATGTGGATGGAAAGGTTAACAAAATACGCCAATAATTTTCATGTTATGTCCAATCCATTTCCTTTACTTTCAGTAAAATAAGAACTTCTTAGGTAAGCTGTGAAAATGTTTGACATAACTTTTCACAACTTTTTTATTAATAAAATAACTACCCTTTCTCAATTGCTTTTCCTTTTTAATGATCTCTTACTTTGTATCCCTAAAATTCCACTGCTGTGTGTTCCAAGAATAATCTTTTGTATGCTCTTATTAACTATATTGTTTTCATCATGCTTATAATTAATAACTCTTAGTGAAAAATGATTACACATAGATTTTAATTGTCAATCATTCTGATCCCATATTTATTCACCTCTCTTTCTCACCTGGTAATAGACTCAGGCACTTAGTCTTTAGTACATTGACAAACGATAAGGAGACAAAAGTACCCTACTTGCTAGTTATTTGAAAAAAAGGAGAAATTGACAGTTTGAGCTGTAATAATATTTTGAATCAACCTAGGAATTTCTAACATTATGCCATAATTGATAATTCAACTATCTATCAATATTTTCCTTCTGAAGTCATTCAACAAAATATATTAAGTGACTATTATATATCAAGTGCTGTGGGTATATTCAAAATACAACAGTAATCATGGCAGAGTGAACTTATTTTCAATACAATAAAGAGTTAAGGACCTTGATCTTCTTTTTGAAATGTTCTTTTCTCACTTGAAAATTGAAAGTTATTTTGAGTTTTCTTCCTAATCTTGAATATGTTCATATCCTAGGATGGTGACATAAGACATATTTTATTTACTGAACTGAAGTTATCACAGAGACTTCATTATTCAGTGCCTCAAACACTTCATTTCTCACCATTAGTCTTTGGAGAACTCGTGGATTTTTGTTGTAGTTTTTTTTTTTTAAAGGTGACAAGTTATGTGTGAACATTTCAAGTTTCCTAGCCTCTTTCTAAGTCCATTTTGTATTCACAGCAATCTCTTGCTGAAGTGCATGTTATCCATGGGCACTGCACATCTATTTATGTACCTGAGGTGTGTTATTGCCAATTATCCTCAGTTGATGGGCAGTGAAAATAGTGTCATCCCTTCTTTGGCACAAATGCTCCTCAGCAGAATTTCTCTTATAATTATATGTTTCATAATCCTGTGGGTTTTAAGTATGTTATCACACTGAGGTTATTTCTAGTTATACTAAGATTATATCTCCTGCCGTTATACCTAGAGCTAACAAGCAAGGTCCACTTTTAAAAATATTCGCTGTGAGTTCTTATTCAAGAGTCAACTTTGCTTAAAGTTACATATTAGAGAAGCATTATTTTATTAGATCATTTTAAACCTAAAGTGCAGTGTGTTAAAAGAAACACCAGGCTGTGGGTTAGAAAGAGTAAACCATGAGAAGCTAATGAAAATCCTGTGAAGAAAACCAATTTTAATAAAGTTTAAGTTCATGACATCTGGTTGTTGCAGTCCCTTTGGATTTAGAAAAAAGAAAAAAGAAAAATGATCAAGGTTGCAAAACCTATAAGACAAGGAGAAGAAAAGATTTAGTTCTTTCTTAAATAGAATAATCAGGAAAAGAAATTTCATCAACTATCACTCCACACAATATATATTTCACATTTATTCCTCCAAGAGCTCTAACTTGCTTTGTGTGTAAAGATGAGAAAAAAGTTCTTCTGCTTTTAAAAGAGATAATCCTCTAAGTATGACTTTATTATATAAGAATCAGCTAAGATAACTTTTCCTCTGGCATAATCAATAGAAATAAACCAGTATCTTAGTTTTACTTCATATTGTCAATGAAAATAAACTATCCTTAGTTGGAAAATCTGGTACCTAACACTAGCAGCAATAAAATCTAGCAAATTTCTCATATGATTTGGTCTATAATATTAAATAAAAGTTAATATCTGCATAAAATAAACTTAAAGTTAAGAAATGACAGAAAAAATACAGATAATCTTTTAAGAAGAGGTCTTTTTTGTTGGTTGGTTGGTTGGTTGGTTGGTTGGTTGGTTGGTTGGTTGGTTTTTTGTCTGTTTTTTGGTGAGTTGGGGTTTTGCTCTGTCACCCAGGTGATCGCGGCTCACTGCAGTCTTGACCTCCCGGGCTCAAGCGAATCTCCCACCTCGGCCTCCCTAGTAACTGGAGCCACAGCTGAACACCACCATACTCCAGCTAATATTTTCTTACTTTTTTTTTTTTTCGTGGAGACAAAGTATCCCTCTGTTGCCCAGGCTGGTCTTAAACTGCTGGACTCAAGCAATTCTCCTGCCTTGGCCTCCCAAAGTGCTGGGATAAGAAGAGTTTTCAAACTCTTAAAAGATGAAGGAATAAGGAACAAAAAAATTTTAAGGGTTCTGAGTTCTAAATCTGGGCATGCTACTGACTCTACAATTTAAACAACAGGCACCCTGTCCTTTAATTTTCTCTCATATAAATGAATGAGCAGAAAGTTCAATTAATTGACCCTACACTGATACCCACACATTCCTTCTCCAAAGACTTAGCTGGCTGGGGTCATAAGGTCATCTCTCTGCAAGCTCAAAGTCAAGATAAAGTAAAACTTCATCTTGTCCAGTGGGGACATGACATTTTAGGCAATGGGATCTGAAATGAATCTTGCTGTTTTAGGTCTGGATTGCACTACTCAGTGTTAGTCCTGAGAACACATGTACACATGAGAGTGTTGATTTATTTTCTTCAATATACCCTTTTCTCCCGATTTGTATATTTGAGATTCTCCAGTGGTTTATAGTCCGGTACACTATTTCCTATCTGAAAATGGATTACTTCCAAGACAAAAAATCCGTATGTCTGGGGTTCTGACCACTGTCTATTTCTCACAGGATTCTCTTCCAAGGCATTAAAATCAATTCCCATTCTTATACCACCAACCCAGATTAGAGGTCTTCTTGTGGGTAGATTAACATCTTTGCATTAAATCACAGGGATGTTCCTAACCCAGCTTCACCTTAAAAGTACCAGCCGGCCGGGCGCGGTGGCTCAAGCCTGTAATCCCAGCACTTTGGGAGGCCGAGACGGGCGGATCACGAGGTCAGGAGATCGAGACCATCCTGGCTAACACAGTGAAACCCCGTCTCTACTAAAAATACAAAAAAACTAGCCGGGCGAGGTGGCGGGCCCCTGTAGTCCCAGCTACTCGGGAGGCTGAGGCAGGAGAATGGCGGAAATCCGGGAGGCGGAGCTTGCAGTGAGCTGAGATCTGACCACTGCACTCCAGTCCGGGCGACAGAGCGAGACTCCGCCTCAAAAAAAAAAAAAAAAAAAAAAAAAGTACCAGCCAGTGGGTGATATACATAATGAACAGTACACAAGTTGGTCTAGGGCAGATAGTACCAAACATGAATATATAAGCATAGACATTTGGTATCCAAATAATAATGGCTTCTAAATGAGAAATTTTTTTAAATACACAAAAATTAGATGCTCAACGTCAACAACAGCAGGGATAAGTCATGTTGATAGGAGTTGAGCATCCCTAATCCAAAATCCAAAATATTCCAAAACCTAAAACTTGTTGAGCACAGAAGACATGAGATAGTGACACCTTTGCTTTCTGATAGTTCAATGTGCACAAACTTTGTTTCATGCACAAAATTATTTAAAACGTTGTATGAAATTATCTTCAGGCTATGTATATAAGGTGTATATGAAACATAAATTAATTTCCATGTTTAGACTTGGGTCCCAACACCAAGATATTTCATTGTGTTTAGAAAAAATATTCCCAAATCAAAAAGACATCCAAAATCCCAAAGCATTTCAGCTAAGGGTTACTCAACCTATACAATATGCTGAAAATGGCATTTCACTTCTGTGGTCTTAATCCCCCAAATCCATAACATCAGTCTGCTAATGAGAAAAACATTACACAAGTCCTAGATGAGAGACATTCTACAAACTACCAGACCAGTACTCCTCAGAACTGTTGAGGTCATCAAAGCAAGGAAAGTCTGAGAAACTGTCATACCCAAAAGGAGTCTAAGAAGACATGACAACTAAAGAGAACGTGGTATTCTGAAACAGAAAATGGACATTAAGTAAAAACTATGACCTGCGTAAAACATAGACTTTTGTTATAATGTAGTATCAACAATGATTCATTAATTGTAACAAATTTTGTCAGTAGAGTACTAACAAAATATGTTACTGAAGCTTACTAAGGGATATTGAGTGCTGAATATAGGGGAACTTTCTTGACTATCTTACTGGCTTTTCTGTAGATGTAAGAATAGTAAAATTCATCTAAAAAGTAAAATTTATCAAATTAATATACAGAATAAAGAGTTCTGTAGGCCTGTTATAAAAAATAATCTCTACAGACCTATGATGAGCAAGTGCTTATATGACTATGAGATTGCGATCTTTCACAGTCATTTTTCTTGGCTACAATTTTAAAATGCATTTTTCAAGGCAGAGACAAGAAATGATCAAACTCAAATTGCAAAAAATATATTTAATGAGAGCAACAGCAAAAGAAAAAATTTCAATGAAGGCAGAGATGCCATTTAAATAATGATAACTGAGAAGGGAATACAATTCATTTTTTTTTCCAAAACAGTACTTATAAGTTATCCAGTTTCAAAAAGTTGCAAATATGTGAATATCAGATTTTAGTGTGATATAAAAGCTCTGAAACTGAGTGCCAGGAATTTAAGAACATTAAGAGCATAAAAATACATACATTAAGCCATGTAAAAAAATCAAAGAGAGCCAAATTAAAACAAACACACCTAGAGGAACATTCCTAGAGGAAAGAAGTGAAACTTAACTTGTACAAACTATTTTCAGAACACATCTAGCAGAAAGAGAATGAAGATAATCTAAAATTTTTAACTCAGCCTATTCTATTCTATTCTAGACTGCTATGAGTTGTCAGAGGAAGTCACTCTGGGAATACATGTCAGTTCTTGTTATTCCCCGGGTTGAGATTAGGAAATCATATATTGAAACAATGGACTAAAGGTCAGACATAGAGGGCTCACTTACTTTACTTTGCTGCTTCTTTTCCTGGTCTTCTGTTAGGAAAATGAGATACAAACTTGAAGCCAAATACTTAACACTTAAAGAAGAAAAGAAAGCTCAGGCTGAGTCTATTTAGTAATATAAGGCTAAAATGTGTAACTAATATATATTGGTCTAATGGCATGGAGGGGAATTCTGTTAAACATTTAAATTCCATTTTCTTCATAAAGGTCACAATAGCCCTAATATGGTCGATGTTAATATTGGTATCACTTTATAGAAAGATTAAGTAACTTACTCAAGTTCTCTTAGTAATGAATGGGGAATCTGGAGTTAGAATGCAGGTATTTCTATTATGGATGCTAGTTAAAAATTATTCTATGAGTAATTATCTGATGTAATTTATTGATTATTTAGAGAACTAACCTAGTTAAAAGATCTAATCCTCTTCTAAGAACTTATTGAATCAACTAATTATTTTGGTATAGAATAGTACAACTTCATTGTTGCTTAGAAAATATACAATATTTAATTTATCTTGAAGGAAAACTTACAGACTTCCTTTTTACTTTCCAATATTTTTGAGCTGTTGATTCTACAGGAGATAGAGCCAAGTGAACTAAACCAAAATTTTAGTATGTTAAGATCTCTGAGTCTTTATTACTGATTTCCTTACCTCAATTGACCAGAGAAGCTCACAGGGAGACATTCAAATTATAGCTATTCACTTTAATCCTCAAAAAGAGGTAAGATTATTAAGCCAACAATTCTAAAACAGCAGTTACAACACACCATGACTTAAAGTCAAGCATACCAATAAATTTCCTAATTTATTAATCCCTTCCAGTTCCTAATAGGTGTTTCAAAACTTCTGCTTGACTATTGCCAGTTAAAGGATCCTTGCTGACACCTAGAGAAATCTATTTTATTGTTGAATATTCACAATTGTCAACGTTCACTGAGAATTAAGGCGGGCGGATCACAAAGTCAGGAGATCGAGACCATGGTGAAACCCCGTCTCTACTAAAAATAAAAAAATTACCCGGCGCGGTGGCGGGCACCTGTAGTCCCAGCTACTCAGGAGGCTGAGGCAGGAGAATGGCGTGAACCCGGGAGGTGGAGCTTGCAGTTAGCCGAGATCGCACCACTGCACTCCAGCCTAGGGGACAAAGCCAGACTCCATCTCAAAAAAAAAAAAAAAAAAAAAAAAAAGAATTGAATACCCATGAAGCCTACAGCACTGTTGAAAGGGCGCTAGAGTTTCAAAAGCTAGCTAAACAAAACCGTGCCCTTATTATAATTCTATTTGATTATTTAATCTTCAGAATAACTTAGGAGATAGTTACTATATTTAGTGAATTTTTGTCTCTCCGTTAAAGTGGGGAAAGAGGGTTACAGGTTTCCCCAAAACCACAATGTCTATTACAACATATAGGTTCAGACAACCCAAGTATTATTGTAAGCTCTGTGAAATACAACCAATATATTTTTATAACCTAATGTAACTCCTACCCTATCATTGATAGGGAAGATGGTGGGCCTTTCTCATCTAGCTACTAAGGTATAGCATATACATCTTTTTTTTCCTTACCATATGAATTGTGCATGAAGACTTGAAAACTCCAGTTTGTGACTTTAAAAAGAAAAATTTCCAGGCCGGGCGCGGTGGCTCAAGCCTGTAATCCCAGCACTTTGGGAGGCCAAGACGGGCGGATCACAAGGTCAGGAGATCGAGACCATCCTGGCTAATACGGTGAAACCCCGTCTCTACTAAAGAATACAAAAAACTAGCCGGGCGACGAGGCGGGCGCCTGTAGTCCCAGCTACTTGGGAGGCGGAGGCAGGAGAATGGCGTAAACCTGGGAGGCGGAGCTTGCAGTGAGCTGAGATCCCGCCGCGGCACTCCAGCCTGGGCGACAGAGCCAGACTCCATCTCAAAAAAAAAATAATAATAATAAGAAGAAGAAGAAAAATTTCCAATGACTCTGAAGAGGATATTTTGGATTTATGAGATGGATTCTGCATTTGTATTTATGTGTATTGTATTGTTTTATTTTTACTATTTACCGTTTTGAAGGAAAACCTAGAAAATCAAACCAACTTCTATAAAGTAAAATGCTCCTGGTTTTCATATACTGCTCCTCAAAGTCAAATGGAAAATACAATAAACTCAGCAAGGAAACAACATCTGTATAGACATGTCCAGACAACTGGTGAGAGGCTTTACCTAAAGCTTTTAAAATAGATGACATTTAAGGAAAGTAGAGGTTGTAACAAGTATCTATTACAAGTCTCAGAAAACTCAAGTGATAACGCTAGCACAGGTGACGTATGTTCTCTAATGGTGTCATTGAAAAATTTTCATTCTGATTTCTGCTTTAACCTCATTAGCATAATAGCTTTAAAAGCAAGACTATAAAATGACTAACAGCCAGACATATTTAATCAGAAAAAGTGATTTCCAAATGCAAATACTATGGGTCTGTTTTTACCACCATAATAGGCAGCCTCTAAGATGATCCTGCCTCCTTGTGTTCATTCCCTGGTACAATCCCCTCCCCTTGAATTGCTGGACCTAGTGACTTACTTCTAATGAATAGAATATGGCAAAAGTAACAGTATATCACTTCCACAATTAGTTACCAAAAGACTATGACTTCCTCCCCTCTCTCTCTTGATCTCTCTATCTGCCCCCCACTTCAGGGAAGCCAGATCTCACCTGAGCTGGCCCCACACGGAAGCCCCCATGGCAAGAAACTGATAGCTCCAACAAATAGCCAGCAAGAATCTGAGCCATGGCAACAGCAAAGTGAATGAGTTTGGAAGCAGGTTTTCCCCAAATTGAGCCTTGAGATAATGAGATTTTGGATGGATGAAAATCATTTGCATTTCACAAGTCTTTCTCTACAGAAAGTCAGCCTCAGCCAAGACTTTCCTTTCTTTAAAGAAAATTCAAGGCACAAAGCCTTGGAGATTCAAGTGTAAACATTCCTAATCTAACAACCCAAAACATAGTTAATAAGCTCTTGTTTGTCTTTTGGAAATTATAAGTTTAATTAAGTGATTATATAACAACATAACAATTTCCAATAGTATGTAGTGACCAAAATCAGTACATTGATATAATAATTTTCAATATTCTACTTTGGCAAAACATGTCAGCAAACTACACACAGTATACCTCTTTACTGACGTAATTTTTGCAATTCCAGCTCCTTTGCATTTATCTAGGTTTGCAATCCCCACAGGCATGGACTAGAGTAAAATTTAATAACTATTTAATATGCTATATTTGATGAGCAAAGACAAAATATAATATTCATATTTCTCTATTAGGAATGCTAAATCCAGAAGCCCATAAAGTCATATCCAGTAGTTATTGTGTAGTGTTTCCACACATCCCTGAAGCTGTGTCTACCTTTTGGGAAAAAAAAAAATGCCTATGGCAATTTCTAGGGAATATACCTGTGCAGGGAAAATTTAACACTAGGAAAAAAAAGTATAAAAATTTCTCAAACTGAATTTTAAGGACATGTTTTTTTCAACTTTCAATGTTGTCTTAAAAATGCATTGAAACATCTTATCTCTAAGAGATGTCAGATAAGTGAGGATCCATAGTCTCCCAAATACGTGAACACACCTGACATAGACATAACTGAAACTACAACTCTGAGTAAGAACCTCAGGGAAGGGCCAGGCATGGTGGCTCACACCTGTAATCCCACTTTTTGGGAGGCAGAGGCGGGCAGACCACGAGGTCAGGAGTTTGAGACCAGTCTGGCCAATATAGTGAAACCCCATCTCTACTAAAGATACAAAAAATTAGCCAGGTGTGGTGGTGGGTGCCTGTAATCCCAGCTACTTGGGAGGCTGAGGCAGGAGAATCACTTGAACCCAGGAGGCAGAGGCTGCAGTGAGCCAAGATTGCACCATTGCACTCCAGTCTGGGCAACAGGGCGAGACTCTGTTTCAAAAAAAAAAAAAAAAGAAAAAAAAAAGGAGCTCAGGAAAAAAAAATTATTCTGTGCAATTTTCAACCATTTCACAAAATTTTAATTTTTATTGTCTAGAATGATTCAGGCAGTGGCTCTTAATTATTTTACTATTCTTCAAAATTACTTTATTCACAAAAAGAGATGGGATATGATAGGATTACAAGAATCAAGAGTTTTCTCTTTTTATTTTTATATTTATTTATTTATTTATTTATTTATTTATTTGAGACAGAGTTTCACTCTTGTTGCCCAGGCTAAGTGGAATGGTGCAATCTCGGCTCACTGCAACCTCTGCCTCCCGGATTCAAGCGATTCTCCTGCCTCAGCCTCCTGAGTAGCTGGGATTACAGGCATGCACCACCATGCCCAACTAATTTTTGTATTTTTAGTAGAGACGGGGTTTCTCCATGTTGGCCAGGCTGGTCTTAAACTCCTGACTTCAGGTGATCCGCCCACCTTGGCCTCCCAAAGTGCTGGAATTACAGGCATGAATCACCGCGTCAGGCCAAAAATCAAGTTTTCTAGTCAAAGAACTTGCAAATGCAGCACACCTGTTTCTGAATCCATTTATTACCAAAATCCATCCAAACTTTTACCCAGCCATTAATTCGCTCACTGTCCTGGGTCAGAGGAAAAAATGTCGCCTCTTTTTTCAAAATCCAGCCTTATGTATTTATTTATGATCCTATCTCCCTGATCAACTTATCAGTTAGTGTTTCCAGTTACTCTTCCAAAACTTATCTCTTTCTGTGAAAAGTATAAAATGTTACACATTTTTCAATTTTTTAAATTCAAGTAACATTAAATATGACAAAAACAAATTCTAGGACTATAAAAAATACTGTTTTAATTTCAAACCACTAGCCTACCTCTAAGACTCATATGTTGTCTTATGGAAATATACCCTCATCCCAACCCCACATTGAATATCACTGTGCTAAGACCTTTCTTGGCTATCCCCCACCTCATATAGCTTTAAGATTCTTACTCTCTATCAAATTTTTCCCTCAATCTACCAATCTCTTAAGGCTCCCTCACTCATCTACCAAATATTTCCTAGATACTGCTTTTTCCACAGACTCTAATACCTGTCCTCTCTTTGACCTTCCACTCAAAATAATAGCCAGCCAAAGATGTCCATGCTCAAATCTCTGGAACCAGTGAATACATTAGGAAAAGATAAATTAAGATGGTAGATAAAATAGAGGCTTCTATTCACCTGGTCTGAAATTATGGAGAATGTTCTGAGTTATCCAGGTGTGCCCAATGTATATACAATGATCATTAACAGCAGCAGAGGGAAATAGAAGAGAGAACAAGGGAGATGGTAGTGTGAGGAAAACTCAGCCCAATGCTACTGGCTTGAAAATAGAGGAAGAAGGCTGTGATCCAAGGAATGTAGAAAAGACATGCCAATATCTTAATTTTAGTCGAGTAACACTCATTTCAAACTTCTGACATCCAGAACTTTTTTTTTTTTTTTTTCTGAGTAAAGAATATCTTTAATAGTGACTGGAAGGAGAAGTGATATCTACTGTCTCTTCTGCCACCATCAAGCTCATGGTAGGACCATATTAACTTATACCAACAGAGGCTTCTAAAAGCCATTTGGATTTGCCACAGCACGGAGGAAGGCATGGGAAAAGAAGAGGCAGGACTCTATGCCTTATGATGGAGTATAGAAGCTGGTGGCTGGAAAAAAAAAAAACAAGAACAATAGAAATGAGGCCATCCTCCTTATAATGCCATGCCAAGCAGAAGACCTCTGAAAATTCCCCCAGTCATTAGAACATTTTTCTTCACAAATGATACCACCTCCTCAGCTTTGCTCTTGACCTCAGTAGGTATCTGATTGTTCTTATGGATCTTCATCACTTTGGCTTTCTTCATGTCCTTCTCCAGTTGTTGCCAGTCATCTTTGAGGCACTCAGTATGACTTGCAAGCCAAAGAAGAAAAAGTTCACCCCCATAGCTGTTGCAGCCAATTTTCAACCTTTTGGAATATGAAACTCATACACCATCCAGTGAAGCTTCCAATTAACAACTGGGTTGCCACGGGATACTTTTTAGCCATAGATCCAGATTCCTGTCCAAACAGCTTACCCCCATGGCTGATTTTGAGCAAATTCTGCAAGATCCAGTGACTCAAAATTTCCCTCAAAGTGTCCTTGACTGGACATGGCCATTTCAGTGAGCTCATCTCCCAAAGACACATGCAGAGGATCCACGCTGTAGGATGCAGAGTGGTGTGCAGTTGCCATGCCAGGTGGCTTTTGGCATGTGAGGGCACAGAACTCAATATTAAAATTTTGTATTTTTAAATCATTAACCTTGTGGTAATATGTTATAGTAGAAAATAGAAAACGAATACATACATCCTCTGCAACCTTCATTATTGTATCCTATTTACACAGGAGAGTACTCTTGAGTTAGACAAATTTTTATTTGAATATCTTTGCTGTAGTGACTAGGTAAGTGGCTCCAGAAAAGTCATCAAACCTCTTTGAGCCATAGTCTTCTCATATATAAAATGCCCCTAGTACATAGTACAAATTCAAAAAATATTATTTCAAGTGATTTCACACCGCAAAAAAGACTTCAATAAAATAGTCTACCCAAGATAAAAAATATAAACAATAACAAAAGCAAGCCCCATAAAAGAGGAATAGAATTAGTATCTGGAATTGTTACAACATATTACCAAAAATTTCCAGTTTATAACAAAAAAATGAGATATTTTTTAAAAAGTATGACTCACATACATGCAAAAAAAAAAAAAAAAAAAAAAGCAGGCAACAAAAACTGCCTGTGAGATGGACCAGATGTCAGCTATAACAAAGTTTTTAAAGTATCTATTATAAATATATTCAAAGAACTAAGGAAACTATGCTTAAATAAGTAAAAAAAAAAAAGATGTAATGGCAATGTCTAATTAAATAGAGATGATCATAAGTTATTAAAAAAACAAGAACCAAAATTAATTCTGGAGTTGAAAAGATAAACAAAATGAACAGTTTGCTAGAAGGGCCCAACTGTAGGTTTGAACTGGCAGAAGAAATACTAAGTGAATCAATAACGACTACAAAACCCAAAGAACAGAGAGAAAATAGAACAACAACAAAAACAAAAGTGAACAGAGCCTCAGAGAAATGTGAGATACCTTTAAATGAGTGTACCAACATACATATAAAAACGGTACCAGAAAAAAGTGGAGAAAGATGAAGGAGAAAAGAAAAAAATATTTAAAGCAATAATGGTTGAAAACTTTTCAAATTTGCTGAAAAACTTTTATCTACATATGCAAGAATGAACTCCAAGTAAGATAAACACAAAAAGATTAAGGCTCAGCATAGCAAAACTGATTACATTGGAATAAAGAGAAAAATCTTGAAAATAGCAAGTGAAAAACCACGGATCACATAAAAAGAAAACCACAATAAGATACAGAAGTAATCCCTTATGAAAAACAAAAGAGGCCAAAAAACAGTTGAATGACATATTCAACATGCTGGAGGGAAAAATAGTTGTTAGCCAAGAATATTATGTCCAGCAAAAATATTTTTCAAAATTAAAGGCAAAATAAAGATATTCTCAGATAAACAAACATTAGAGAAAGGCAAATCAAAACCACATGAGATATCATTTTATGCTCACTGAGATAGCTATATAAAAAGGACAATAATGATAACAAGCCTTGGTTAGTATGTGGAAGCTTCATACATTGCTAGTAGGAAAGTGAAATGGTGGCCTCCTGCCTTCAAAAACTAGAACACAAATTAAAATATATGAATCAACTGTTATCAGACATTGTATAAATGTCAATATAGGACTATCATATTCCAGAAAATTAAAATCAAAGAGATGAACCAAATTGCCCATGTTACTGTCTGGTGGTAGTCTCTAGGCTGCAGAACAGGGAGGGGGAAATTCAGCAAAGAATAAGAAAACAGGGATCAGAGTTTGGGAAAGTTGAAGCAGGTAGACTTACTGGGACAGAGCACTGAAAAGGAGAAAAGTGGGTTGAGAAATAAATCTGTGGAGGGATTCCCTCCAGTCTTTAGCTAAGTTCTGATGTGCACATATCTGAGAAGAAAATATCTAAGGCTGGAGAAAGACTCACTGGAAAACATAGAACAAACAAATCCGGAACTTACACAACACAGAGAACAGCACATACCCCATAAACTGTAGTGGAAAGCCTGCCTGGCAAGACAGAGAAGGACATTAAAACAACTACTCTAAATATGTTTTTGTATATCCCAGAAGAATGACCATGTTAAGAAAAGAAACAGAAAGTAAACAAAATATTCAGGTATAACTTCTAGATGAAAAATACGATATTTGAAGATGGCCGAATAGGAACAGCTCCAGTCTCCAACTCCCAGCGCGAGTAACACAGAAGACCGGTGATTTCTGCATTTTCACTGAGGTACTGGGGTCATCTCTCTAGGGAGTGCCGGACAATCGGTGCGGGTCAGCTGCTGCAGCCTGACCAGCGTGAGCTGAAGCAGGGCGAGGCATCGCCTCACCTGGAAGCGCAAGGGGGAAGGAAATCCCTTTTCCTAGCCAGGGGAACTGAGACACACAACACCTGGAAAATCGGGTAACTCCCACCCCAATACTGCGCTTTAAGGAAACAGGCACACCAGGAGAATATATCCCACACCTGGCCGGGAGGGTCCCACGCCCACGGAGCCTCCCTCACTGCTAACACAGCCGTCTGCGGCGATCTATCCGCAAAGCAGCAGCGAGGCTGGGGGAGGGGTGCCCGCCATTGCTGAGGCTTAAGTAGGTAAACAAAGCCGCTGGGAAGCTCGAACTGGGTGGAGCTCACAGCAGCTCAAGGAAGCCTGCCTGTCTCTGTAGACGCTACCACTGCGGACAGCTCACAGCTGCAGTCCATTAGGGGAAAGAGCCGGGCCGCTGCAGACCCGAACGACTCTGTCTGACAGCTTTGGGGAGAGCGTGGATCTCCTAACGCGGAGGTTGAGATCTGAGAACGGACAGACTGCCTGCTCAGGTGGGTCCCTGACCCCTGAGTAGCCTAGCTGGGAGACATCCCCCACTAGGGGCAGTCTGATACCCCACACCTCACAGGGTGGCGTCACCCTGAGAGGAAACTTCCAAAGAAAGAATCAGACAGGTACACTCGCTGTTCAGCAATATTCTATCTTCGGCAAACTCTGCTGCTGATACCCAGGCAAACAGGGTCTGGAGTGGACCTCAAGCAATCTCTAACAGACCAACAGACAGTCCTTCTGACTCTCAGACGGAAAACTATCAAACAGGAAGGACACCTATACCAAAACCCCATCAGTACGTCACCATCATCAAAGTCCAGAGACAGATAAAACCACAAAGATGGGGAAGAAGCAGGGCAGAAAAGCTGGAAATTCAAAAAATAAGAGCGCATCTCCCCCTGCAAAGGAGCGCAGCCCATCGCCAGCAACGGATCAAAGCTGGTCAGAGAATGACTTTGACGAGATGAGAGAAGAAGGCTTCAGTCCATCAAACCTCTCAGAGCTAAAGGAGGAATTATGTACCAGCGCAAAGAAACTAAAAATCTTGAAAAAAAAGTGGAAGAATTGACAGCTAGACTAATTAATGCAGAGAAGATCATAAACGAAATGACAGAGATGAAAACCATGACACGAGAAATACGTGACAAATGCACAAGCTTCGGTAACCGACTCGATCAACTGGAGGAAGAGTATCAGCGATTGAGGATCAAATGAATGAAATGAAGCGAGAAGAGAAACCAAAAGAAAAAAGAAGAAAAAGAAATGAACAAAGCCTGCAAGAAGTATGGGATTATGTAAAAAGACCAAATCTACGTCTGATGGGGTGCCTGAAAGTGGGGGGAAAATGGAACCAAGTTGGAAAACACTCTTCAGGATATCATCCAGGAGAACTTCCCCAACCTAGTAGGGCAGGCCAACATTCAAATTCAGGAAATACAGAGAACGCCACAAAGATACTCCTCCAGAAGAGCAACTCCAAGACACATAATTGCCAGATTCACCAAAGTTGAAATGAAGGAAAAAGTCTTAAGGGCAGCCAGAGAGAAAGGTCGGGTTACCCACAAAGGGAAGCCCATCAGAATAACAGCAGACCTCTCGGCAGAAACTCTACAAGCCAGAAGAGAGTGGGGGCCAATATTCAACGTTCTTAAAGAAAAGAATTTTAAACCCAGAATTTCATATCCAGCCAAACTAAGCTTCATCAGTGAAGGAGAAATAAAATCCTTTACAGATAAGCAAATGCTTAGAGATTTTGTCACCACCAGGCCTGCCTTACAAGAGACCCTGAAGGAAGCCCTAAACATGGAAAGGAACAAGTACGGTACCAGCCATTGCAAAAACATGCCAAAATGTAAAGACCATCGAGGCTAGGAAGAAACTGCATCAACTAACGAGCAAAATAACCAGTTAATATCATAATGACAGGATCAAGTTCACACATAACAATATTAACCTTAAATGTCAATGGACTAAATGCTCCAATTAAAGACACAGACTGGCAAACTGGATAAAGAGTCAAGACCCATCAGTCTGCTGTATTCAGGAGACCCATCTCACATGCAGAGACATACATAGGCTCAAAATAAAGGGATGGAGGAAGATCTACCAAGCAAATGGAGAACAAAAAAAAAGCAGGGGTTGCAATCCTAGTCTCTGATAAAACAGACTTTAAACCATCAAAGATCAAAAGAGACAAAAAAGGCCATTACATAATGGTAAAGGGATCAATTCAACAGGAAGAGCTAACTCTCTAAATATCTATGCACCCAATACAGGAGCACCCAGATTCATAAAGCAAGTCCTTAGAGACCTACAAAGAGACTTAGACTCCCATACAATAATAATGGGAGACTTCAACACCCACGGTCAACATTAGACAGATCAACGAGACAGAAAGTTAACAAGGATATCCAGGAATTGAACTCATCTCTGCACCAAGCGGACCTAATAGACATCTATAGAACTCTCCACCCCAAATCAACAGAATATACATTCTTCTCAGCACCACATCGCACTTATTCCAAAATTGACCACATAATTGGAAGTAAAGCACTCCTCAGCAAATGTACAAGAACTGAAATTATAACAAACTGTCTCTCAGACCACAGTGCAATCAAACTAGAACTCAGGACTAAGAAACTCAATCAAAACCGCTCAACTACATGGAAACTGAACAACCTGCTCCTGAATGACTACTGGGTACATAACGAAATGAAAGCAGAAATAAAGATGTTCTTTGAAACCAAGGAGAACAAAGATACAACATACCAGAATCACTGGGACACATTTAAAGCAGTGTGTAGAGGGAATTTATAGCACTAAATGCCCACAAGAGAAAGCAGGAGAGATCTAAAATTGACACTCTAACATCACAATAAAAGAACTAGAGAGGCAAGAGCAAACACATTCAAAAGCTAGCAGAAGGCAAGAAATAACTAAGATCAGAGCAGAACTGAAGGAGATAGAGACACAAAAAACCCCCAAAAATCAATGAATCCAGGAGTTGGTTTTTGAAAAGATCAACAAAATTGACAGACTGCTAGCTAGACTAATAAAGAAGAAAAGAGAGAAGAATCAAATAGACGCAATAAAAAATGATAAAGGGGATATCACCACCAACCCCACAGAAATACAAACAACCATCAGAGAATACTATAATTGCCTCTACGCAAATCAACGAGAAAATCTAGAAGAAATGGATAATTTCCTGGACACTTACACTCTCCCAAGACTAAACCAGGAAGAAGTTGAATCCTGAATAGACCAATAGCAGGCTCTGAAATTGAGGCAACAATTAATAGCCTACCCACCAAAAAAAGTCCAGGACCAGATGGATTCACAGCTGAATTTACCAGAGGTACAAGGAGGAGCTGGTACCATTCTTCTGAAACTATTTCAATCAATAAAAAAGAGGGAATCCTCCCTAACTCTTTTTATGAGGCCAACATCATCCTGATACCAAGCCTGGCAGAGACACAACAAAAAAAGAGAATTTTAGACCAATTCCCTGATGAACATCGATGCAAAAATCCTCAATAAAATACTGGCAAACCGGATTCAGCAGCACATCAAAAAGCTTATCCACCATGATCAAGTGGGCTTCATCCCTGGGATGCAAGGCTGGTTCAACATTCGCAAATCAATAAACGTAATCCAGCATATAAACAGAACCAAAGACAAGAACCACATGATTATCTCAATAGATGCAGAAAAGGCTTTTGACAAAATTCAACAGCCCTTTATGCTAAAAACGCTCAATAAATTTGGTATTGATGGAACGTACCTCAAAATAATAAGAGCTATTTATGACAAACCCACAGCTAATATCATACTGAATGGGCAAAAACTGGAAAAATTCCTTTGAAAACTGGCACAAGACAGGGATGCCCTCTCTCACCACTCCTATTCAACATAGTGTTGGAAGTTCTGGCTAGGGCAATCAGGCAAGAGAAAGAAATCAAGGGTATCCAGTTAGGAAAAGAAGAAGTCAAATTGTCCCTGTTTGCAGATGACATGATTGTATATTTAGAAAACCCCATCGTCTCAGCCCAAAATCTCCTTAAGCTGATAAGCAACTTCAGCAAAGTCTCAGGATACAAAATTAATGTGCAAAAATCACAAGCATTCTTATACACCAGTAACAGACAAGCAGAGAGCCAAATCAGGAATGAACTTCCATTCACAATTGCTTCAAAGAGAATAAAATACCTAGGAATCCAGCTTACAAGGGATGTAAAGGACCTCTTCAAGGAGAACTACAAACCACTGCTCAGTGAAATCAAAGAGGACACAAACAAATGGAAGAACATACCATGCTCATGGATAGGAAGAATCAATATCGTGAAAATGGCCATACTGCCCAAGGTGATTTATAGATTCAATGCCATCCCCATCAAGCTACCAATGAGTTCTTCACAGAATTGGAAAAAACGGCTTTAAAGTTCATATGGAACCAAAAAAGAGCCCACATTGCCAAGACAATCCTAAGTCAAAAGGACAAAGCTGGAGGCGTCACGCTACCTGACTTCAAACTATACTACAAGGCTACAGTAACCAAAACAGCATGGTACTGGTACCACAACAGAGATATAGACCAATGGAACAGAACAGAGTCCTCAGAAATAATACCACACATCTACAGCCATCTGATCTTTGACAAACCTGAGAGAAACAAGAAATGGGGAAAGGATTCCCTATTTAATAAATGGTGCTGGGTAAATTGGCTAGCCATAAGTAGAAAGCTGAAACTGGATCCTTTCCTTACCCCTTATACGAAAATTAATTCAAGATGGATTAGAGACTTAAATGTTAGACCTAATACCATAAAAACCCTAGAAGAAAATCTAGGTAGTACCATTCAGGACATAGGCATGGGCAAGGACTTCATGTCTAAAACACCAAAAGCAACGGCAGCAAAAGCAAAAATTGACACATGGGATCTAATTAAACTAAAGAGCGTCTGCACAGCTAAAGAAACTACCATCAGAGTGAACAGGCAACCTACAGAATGGGAAAAAATTTTTGCAACCTACTCATGTGACAAAGGGCTAATATCCAGAATCTACAAAGAACTCAAACAAATATACAAGAAAAAAACAAACAACCCCATCAAAAAGTGGGGAAAGGATATGAACAGACATTTCTCAAAAGAAGACATCCATACAGCCAACAGACACATGAAAAAATGCTCATCATCACTCGCCATCAGAGAAATGCAAATCAAAACTACAATGAGATACCATCTCACACCAGTTAGAATGGCATCATTAAGAAGTCAGGAAACAACAGGTGTTGGAGAGGATGTGGAGAAATAGGAACACTTTTACACTGTTGGTGGGATTGTAAACTAGTTCAACCATTATGGAAAACAGTATGGCGATTCCTCAAGGATCTAGAACTAGATGTACCATATGACCCAGCCATCCACTACTGGGTATATACCCAAAGGATTATAAATTACTCTACTACAAAGACACATGCACACGTATGTTTATTGCGGCACTATTCACAATAGCAAAGACTTGGAATCAACCCAAATGTCCATCTGTGACAGACTGGATTAAGAAAATGTGGCACATATACACCATGGAATACTATGCAGCCATCAAAAAGGATGAGTTTGCATCCTTTGTAGGGACATGGATGCAGCTGGAAACCATCATTCTTAGCAAACTATCACAAGAAGAGAAAACCAAACACCGCATGTTCTCACTCATAGGTGGGAACTGAACAATGAGATCACTTGGACTCGGGAAGGGGAACATCACACACTGGGGCCTATCATGGGGAGGGGGGAGGAGGGAGGGATTGCATTGGGGAGTTATACATGATATAAACGTCATGCACATGTACCCTAGAACTTAAAGTATAATAAAAAAAAAAAAAAAAAAAGAAAAATACGATATTTGAAATTTTAAAATTACATGATGGGATTAACAGCAGATTAGATGTTGCAAAACAAAAGATCGGTGTACTCAAAGTTACAGCAGTAGAAACTGTTGAAAATGAAAAAGAGAAAAAAGTGGAAAATAAGTAAATAGATAAATTTTCTATGTAAAAATATCAAGAGATCAAACACATATAAATGGAATTTCAACTACAAAGAATATAACAGCAAAGGCAAAAATAATATTTGACATTTTTCCAAATTTGATCACACTTAACCAAAACATTCAAGAAGTCCCAAGTCCCATAAATATTATAAAACTACATCAAGGCTTATCATAATAAAATGACTCAATACTAGTGATAAGGAAACATGCTTAAGAGCATTCAATGATAATACATATTAGAGAAACAAAGGTAAAAAGAAGTACAGCAGATTTCTCATCAGAAACCATGCAAGTCAAAGTATAATTAAGTAATATCTCCAAAGTATTGAGAGTAAAAATCAACTATCAACCTAGAATTCTATACTAGGGATTTTTTATTCAGTAAGACAAAATTAAAACATTTGAAGGCAAAACAAAAAGTAGAATAAAATTTGTCTCAGTAGATAAGCCCCACAAGTGATGTTAAATGAAATTCTTTAGGCAGAAGAAAAAATACAGATGAAAATATGGATTAACACAAAGAAATGAAGAAGGCCATAAATAGTTTTTATATTGGTAAATATAGAAGTTAATTTTTCTCATTTTATTTCTTGAAAGATAATTCACTAAGCAAAAATAATGATGTATTTTGAGTTTAAGAATAGATATAGAAATAAAATATATGATAACAATAGAACCAAAAGTGAGGGAGAAATAGAAATTTACTACCATAAACTTCTTACATCATATGTGATGCAGTATAATATTCTTGGGAAGTGAGCAATAACAATGTAAAGAAGTATATTTTAAACCCTAGATTCATAAAATAATTGTCATAGCTAGTAAGCCAAAAATAGAGATTAAATGGAATGCTAAAAATTCAATTAATCTAAAATAAGAATAAACGCACACATGTTATATTATATTTAATAAAATAACAAGTTAATTTAGTGAAGAAATAATATTTTCTTTCAGTAAAATGTTCTCAAATGACTGGGGTATTCTTATGTAAAAAGAACATTCACTCTTATGTCAAAACATACACAAAAATTAGGTCCAAATGAGTCATATATCTAATATGGGGCAAAAACTATAAAACTTTTAGAAAAATGTTTGTGACCATGGAGGAGGTAAAATATTTTTGATAGAACACAAAGAGTATAAACCATAAAAGAAGAAATTATTAACTGCACTGTTAAAATTCAAAATGTTTCATCTTCCAAAGACATTCAGCAGAACTGAAATTTCAGATACATATTGAGAGAAAATATTTATTATACATATATATGATAAATCACCTGTGTCCAGAAGTTATAAATAACTTTTACAACTCTGTAATGAGAAGATAAACAACCTGAAATCCAAATGGACATAGATGTGTAAGATATTTCACCAAAAAAGATACTAAAATGTCAGAGAAGTACATTAAAATGTTCAACATTATTAGTCATTAGGAAAATGCAAATTAAAACCACAAAGAGTTGCCATGATACACCCACTGGAATAGCTAAAAGTAAAAAGACTGACAATACTATTTTGGTGAAGAAGTGGAGGAATTAGAACTCTCATACATTGTTGGTGGAACTGCAAAATTGTACAGCCACTTTGGAAAATAGTCAATTTCTTATACAGTAATTGACAAGGGTAAACATACACTTATGACCCATAATCTCACCTCTAGATAGTTCCTAAAGAGAATTGAAAATACATGTCCACACAAAGACCTGTACAAGAATGTTCACAGCAGTATTATTCAAAAGAGTTACAACTAGAAACAGTCCAAATGTCTATCAATAGGTAAATGGATAAGCAAGTTGAGATATATCTATGTCATGGAATACTACTCAAGTAATAAGGAGGAAATTAGTAATATGCCCAACAACATAAGGGAATCTCAAAAGTACTTTGTCAATTGAAAGAAATCAGACACAAGAGATTACATTCTGTATGATTCCTTCTATATGAAATTCTAGAAAAAGTCAAAGTGTAATGCCATGGTTGCCTGTTTCCAGGGGTTGCGGAGGAGAGACTGCAAAGGGGCATTGAGGGGCATTAAGGGGCATTTAGAAACAATGTGCAAGTGTTCCACAACATGATTGCCTCGGTGCTTAAGGCAAAGCATGATTGCTTTGGTGCTTATGTCACTGTATAGAGTTATCAAAATGCATCAAATAAACACATAAAATTGGTGAATTTAATAAAGCTAATTTGAAGACCACAAATAAATTCCTAAGTCCTTTCCCCAGCATATTAAACTGGAATCTGAAGAAGGTGGAGCTCAAAAGCTAAAGTTTTTAAAATCTTCCCAGTTTTATGATATGGACAGATAAGTGGCTATGGAGAGGGTCTAACTTCAGGAACAACTCAATCATCAGACCCCATTCTGTTAATTAGCAAGAGATAGTTCATTGGTAGGCCCCAGGCAACTCTAGACTTGGAGATGGCTAAGGCTGACCTTGAGTTATGCTTAAATGCTTCTACTTTGCATTTTGATTAGTCAGAAAACTGGAACATGACTATGTTTTCAGAGAGCAGGTCAATAGGCCAATTTGGGCAGCAGGAGAAGGCACCAACACAGGAAATAAACAGAACTTCTAATAGTTTTGTACTGCTCCTACTACTATTAACTAATCTCAAATGTATCTGTAGTTTAAGACAAAAACCTTGAAGGCAAGTAAATTTCAAGAAATAAAAAAACAGAGTTGAATTGGTAGAGTCACAGGCAATAGAGTTAAACTTTCCTTTTGTCTTCCCTTTCAAATATGCCCTATAAGCAGTTCATTCATAGTGAATGTCACATGAGTGCAAATCCCTGATCTAGGCATCATAAGGTAGTGGTTCTGAAAGCTAACTCATCAAAGGGGGGAAAAAAGAAAGAAGATCCAAAGTCCTGACCACGAAATTGTACTGACGGTCTAAGGTGAGATCAAGGAATCTATTTTTAAGTGTGTCTGCTGATTTTGATTTAAACCCAGGTAAGAACTGCCACAGGTGCTACAAGAACATATTAAGATAAATTCCATATTGTCTCTGATCAGCGTCAAAGACAAAATGAACTGAATCATAATGACATCCTTTTCCATCTATTCAAATTGGGTAGTGCCATACAGATGCAGACAGCACCAGATATCCTTTTCCTCAATGTTTTAATACCTTAAAGGCAGGTAAAGACCATGAAAGTGGAATCTTTCATGTTTCAGATGTCCGGTATCTGAAACATGAGACTATAGGTGTTAGAATATAGGAAGGGTTTATAATTACCAACTTTAAGGTAAATCAGTCACCTCAGTTATTATGAAAATCCTGCGCAATTCTGTGCCAGAGATCTATACTCACAATAACTGTTGATATCTTACAAATAATATTTATTCTCCAGAGTATTCTAAACAAAATTCCTTCTCCTTCCCAAGCAACATTTCTCAGTCTTTTTCTAGCAGTGTAATTTTCCACAAAGCTCTCATTAATCTGCCTGTAGAGCAGGAGTATTTTAAGAAAGGTATAGCCTGTCTACAGGTTTGTAATCATTTCCTGCCCTTGGGAGCTGAGAAAAGGCCAAGTCATATATCTGTAAGTCATGACCATTATGCATCAGAAAATGCTTATCTGCCTTGCTCGCCTTCTGATTATAATCCATTTTTGGAGATGTCACACTTCAATGAAAGTCCATATTCTCTTTAAAATAAAACCTTTGCAATTTTTCCTGAAGGCTGCAAACTTTAGATTCTTCCCCATTTTTTTCCCATAGTGGAAAGATGAAAGCTAAAATAACCCATATTTTATTTTTAAAAAGCATATGAAACATAACACCATGCTATATAATCTTATATTTCAAGGATATAGAGGTCACTTTTCCAAATACGTGTTCTGAAAGAAAAAGATTCCAAAAGGTACACAGTAAAAACCAAGTATTTCATTTGCTTTTAAATGAAACTGTAATCTTCTTTCCAAATAAAGCTATTGCCATTTCAACCATTTTTTACATGTGTGTTTGATGTGTTTGTGGTGTTTCAACTAAAAAAGCGTGGCATTTAAAATTTTCTTAGATCAACTTTTAACTAAAGGGCTGGAGGTGGTGTTTCTCTGCAGTGAGGAGTGATAGAAAGTTGGCCAATGAGTGAGAAGATCACAGAGTTGCGAGAAACAATAGATGAAGCAGTACACACTAGTAAGGGACAAGCAACTGAAATGTAAGAACTGTAAAAAAAAAAAAAAAAAAAAAAAAGATGTAGTCATAATCCAGTGAAAAATGGTTAGCAAATATATAAATAAATATGGCACACCTAGTATGTCTGCTCAGAGACTCCTAACAAAGCAGAATATAAACTTACAGTAAAGTCTTCCCAAGATGAGGAAACCAGGGTGGAGGCTCAAGATAATGTCAACACTAGGCAAAGGACTACAGACAGGAGGCTCTCACTCAACCTGAAAGAACAGTGTGTCTTTAGGGGAGCTAAGGTACCCCCAAGGGACTTACTAGTGAGACCCAGTGATGACTCATCAGGCAAGCAGGCATTTTGGGATTAGACAAATACAACAACCCAAATGGGTTGTTGTTCCAATTTTACAGATGAATTGTAGAGATACAGGCTGATTGAAGAGCATCAGCCCTTACCAAACCAGGTAAAATTTACTGATTCTAGACTATCACAGGGAAATCAGGGGTCACACAATGAGGCTACTTGCTCTCTCTACTACCCACCAAGCACTTTGACGTAGTTATTAAAAAGTTATCATGACAAAACATGATGCTAGGCATGAAGGAAAATAAATAACTGTGCAAAACTTGGTTCCTACAGTTGAGGCAGTTACAATTCAATACCTATATGTATATATGATAATATGGTGTAGTAGTAAGTTTGAATATTGACTTCACCACTTATTAAACTTAGGAATTTGGAGTAATTATTGAACTTCTCTGCTTTTCAAGTCAACCTTTCAGGGTTGTTGTTGGAACCAGAGACAACATATATCAATAGCCTAGTACCTACCAAACCTTCAATAAATAGTAGCTGATTTTTGCATTCATACACATAAATTATTCTGTTTTAATTTCTTCAGATTAAAAAAATTAAGAATTAGAACAGATTCATCAGTTAACTATTAGAATTTTAATAATTATAACTTAGAATTTTAGAGAAATAGCACTCATTCCAAGTTGGTTTCTACATAAATATAGTTCTATAGATAAAGCCTGGTGTGAAAAGAGAATGATATTGTAAAGTCTCATGTTAAGATAAAGAAATGAGCTGGAAAAGAAGTTAAATGAATTATCCTTTAATGAATCATCATAGGAAATACTTAAAACTAAGCACAAAATAAAATAATGCAAAGAAATAAAGAATAACTAGAAATGTAAAATCATTTTCTCATGGGAGATACTTTAGCTGATTTTCCCAAAGAAGGTGACTCTAAACAATGAAATAAATCTCTGAAAGAGAGGGCAAGTTAAAAGGAAACTAAGATTAATGCCAATATCTCTTAAACAAAATAATCATGGTAAAGCTAGAACTCTTATCTCATGTTTTGTTTTGTTTTTCCATTACCCTACAAACTTACTAATTAATAGCAGAGATTCTGATGTTGCAGTCCCTAAGTTCAAACCCTAGCACTGGCACTGCAGCACTTTTTGACAAGTTACTGTATTCTATAAATTGAGAAGGGAATAATATTACTACCTATCTTATCACATTGTTGTGATAATTAACTGAGTTATGTGCAAAGTTCTTAGAACAGTGCTTACATATAGTAAGTCCTAAACAGGTATTATCAGAAGCAGGTGCATCATCAGCATCACAATCATTATTAAAATTATTATTATAAATATAGTGCACATAATTCTGAGAAGCATCTTAAATAAAGCTTTCATAGAGCCAAGAAGAAATTATTCTTTTGCATGATGATTAACTTGATTGTGATTAGTTAATTTGCTTAGTGAGAATACAATGCCAATTTGTTCAAAGTCAAAGTCTGATTCTCTCCTGGGTCTGCTGGCTATATTCCATAACCACAGATTTATCCTGATACTGACCAGCTTATTCTATGAATTCTGGTTTTAACAAAGTGGCTGGTGAGAAAATTGATCAGACCCAATTCATGAACAATATTAGACAAATCTATAAATACGTACTTATTGATCTTAGATTAGCCATATTTTCTTAATATATTATAAATTCTAGTACTGGGAAAATATTTAAAGATAATCTGGAGCCAAATATTTTATTTTTATAGAAAAAAATAGGCTACAAGACAAAAAGTTACTAAGTAAATAAGATCACGTAATTGCTCCATGGCATAGCTAGAGCTCTTAGCCCATGTTTTGTTTTGTTTGGTTTTTTCATTATCCCACATTTATTAAATATATGATATTTTTATTCTCTATGAGAGCTTCCTTTTTTAGAAGTCTATTTTTCTATTAGTATAGTTCATTATTCCATTCTAAGCAACTCATTCCAAGTGATCAAATATGGAGCTTTGAAGGCCTTTGTAATGACTTTGTTATGAAAGAAATAGGGGATCATTTTAAGGCATTAGGCATGTAAGGTAATGAGTGACATTACTTGACTTAATTTTTTAGAAGATCACTTTGCCTTATATGTTGAGACTAGATGGCCAAGAGGTCCAATTTTGAGGTTATCACGATAAGCCAAGTGAAAGATGATGGTGGCTTGGGCCAGGATGATAGCAGAGGAAGTGGTGACAAGTTGTCCACATCTGAATATGTTTTGATGGTACTGCCAAGAAGAGTTCTAGACACATTGCATGTGAAGTGTGAGAGAAAACATCAGACATGGAGACAAGGGCACGTAAATCTTCACTAAAAAAGTTCTCATTTTTTAAACCAAATCTCTCCTGCTGCTGTCTACACCATGATTTACTATCTTCACTTGTAAGGAAAGAAGTTCATGACACCTACACAATGTCCTCTTGTGACTCTGGCAGTAGCCAGAATCATACCATGTGTTACGAAATAAACCAAACAATGGCTTCTGATCTCAAAAATGTTCAACATTTGGTACATAAAAATCCCTTAGAAAGGGAGGGAAATATATTTGACAGCATTACTAATATAGCTAGAAGTTGCAGCTTGAGGTTAAACTGTAGCCATTCTGGACACGTCTGCTGAAATGAGGGAACCAAGCCCACCACATGTCCATTGACATGAGTGACAGAGCACCATTTAGGATAGAATCCATTCCCAACGAAAAGAGAGAATCAGCCACCTGAAGGGAAGACTAACTCTAAGGATGGTATCGTCTCATTACTTGGCTCTGTCCCCAGCTCAGCTCCTTATAAACTCATATCTGGATGTCAGGGAAGGGAGAGAAAACTGTGAACAAAAAAAATTTTAAAGGCTGCTTTCATCAAAATTCTCTAAGATGTGGGATTAAAAGCCAACACCATTTTGAGAGCCACTCATGGAAAGTAGCCCAGAAGAGCAGAGACACTTTCCTTTACTTGGCAAGGAGTATGGTATAGCTTAGTCATCTCAAGCATTCCATGCATCAGCGACCATAACTATTAGCACAGGAAGCAGTGTCCTCAGAAGTTCAGGTGTTCATTGCAACGATAGCTCCCTCGGATATGTCAGTGGAATCCAGCAGAGGTGGGGCATTTAAGAGGAATAAAAGAGGTAGACATCACATGTAGCTGACCTCTTCACAGACAAGCACATAAACAAACACATGTGAGACTCTCAGAAATACTTGTATGAGTTCAACTGCATTATTAGGAGGTAAAAAACAAAGAGCTAGAAAGACTTAAGTTGCCATTATCATTCTTGCCCAGCTCATAATGGTGACAGAATATATTTTTCACACTCCAATTACACATTGCACAATTTTGTGTAATTATGTTTCATAATTAGGTAGTCTATATGCCCTGAAGTTCACAGGTTTGCCACATCTGTTCAATATCTCCAGAACCCAGGTAGATAGCCATTTTTGAGGATATTATAAAAAGAATAAATTCTGCAAAACAGACTATTGTTGTTTTGTAAATTATAAATATGAGAATTTTTTAAAAACAAGCAACCTTTCTAAAAGCAGTCATGTTACAGAAGCAATGGAAAGGCCTGAATGTCTGTACATCCTTTTTCCTGGTGCATTTATTAAGAATATGACTCCATGTAACACTTCAAAAATACTGTTTACCTTCTTTTCACTCCTAAAAGAAATAACATTTCTTGTTTAAATACTCCTTAGAAGACCAGCTTTCTTATGAACATTTTATTGGCTTCCAAAAACTGCACCATGTTGAAGAAGCCAAGTTGACTCTGTGTGCCAGTGTGCCAATTTTGCTCACGTTTAATAATTATCTTAATCATGAATTACAATTTGACCTTGGCTCCACACCTCCTCATGCTTGGAGAGTATCTCTTTGTTTCTTTATTCATTTGTTTGTATTTCTATCCTACTTTCTTTTTTTTTTTGAGATGGAGTCTCACTCTGTCGCCCAGGCTGGAGTGCAGTGGCGCGATCTCTGCTCACTGCAAACTCCACCTCCCGGGTTCACGCCATTCTCCTGCCTCAGCCTCCTGAGTAGCTGGGATTACAGGCGCCCGCCACCACGCCTGGCTAATTTTTTTTTGTATTTTAGTAGAGATGAGGTTTCACCGTGTTAGCCAGGATGGTCTTGATCTCCTGACCTCATGATACACCCATCTCGGCCTCCCTCTATCCTACTTTCTTTTAAAAAGTCCCTGAAGTGTCCTATACCTCTAATTCCAGGTGATGGCAAAGTTAGTCTTATTAGAATTGCAATCATTATTATAAACACAAGGACAGAAGGGAAAGGTCCAGTAAGCATGTCCACACCAGTACTACCCAACTTCCAAGAGCAGAAGATCAGTGGTTGAGGCTCTTTAATGGGTATGATATGATTATAGTGTACCCAGAAGAGATGGAAAGAGACAAAGAGATCTGGAAGATAAGTGTGATAGGGTTGAAGATCAGTAAAGATCAGGTAAACTCAGTAGGTTCCTGGGGAAAATTGAGCAGTTTCTTTATGCAATATTAGAAGCTGGCAAATTAAACAATATATCTGTTAGGTCAAAAGCCCTATGAAAAATCCAGTGATGATTACCATCTATTGCCAAACCAGTACACATGATTTAGAAAGAGAATAGAAATTTTGGGACCCACCACCAGCAATTCCAGAAATCACATGCAGAAAGCATCAAAATTAGCTATCTCATAAATGGGACAAGATATATTATAAAATTCCACAGTTCCGTTGCATATCTTCACTTGTCTTTAGCCAACTCTGTAAATTTCAAATCTTAATACATATTTTCCATTTTCACTGCTGTTCTTTATCCACTGATATCTCAATAAGATGCTCATGTTTAGGAGGTAGGAAGACATAAGCATCAGCTTGGGTGTGGAGAAAGCAAGTGAAACGAATAATTCTCTAGATCAAGACATATTCTGCCAAAAAGCTTTCCATCTTTTTTCTTTTTTTTGAAACAGTCTCAATATCTTGTTATATGCTGCTCTGCTCTTGGTTTTCTTTCTTTCCTTTTTTTTTTTTTTTTTTTTTTTTAACAAAAAAGGCTACAATGCAGTGGCACCAATCATAGCTCACAGTAACCTCAAACTCCTGGGCTTAACCAGTCCTCCCTCCTGAGCCTTGTTCTTCTGTTGTCTAGCAGGAAGATGCCAGTATTCACATTATCAGTGAGATCCAGAACTAATGTTCAGCTCAGCACTGCACGTCTCTCCCACTTTGGAGTTATCAAGTCTAGTTTTGTGAAAGTAAGCATATGTGTTTCAAAGTGTATGTGTGTGTGCGTGTGCGTGTGTGTGTGTGTGTGAGAGAGAGAGAGAGAGAGAGAGAGAGAGAGAAAGAGAAAGAGAGAGAGACTTACCTTCCAATGAGTGAGAACTCGCCCACGACACCAAGGCGCCGCATGGCGCTCAGGAGTCCTCGCACTGTCATGCCTTCACAGAAGCAGACCACCACTCTGGCCTTGGGAAGCCTCTCTCGGAGTTTGCGCAAGAGTCGATCAAAGCTCTTCTCCCCAGCATTGCTGTAGATTTTGTCAGAATGGGCAATGCAGAGGCCTTCCTGGGCAGCCAACTCTTTGAAAGCGTCCATTCCGCTCTCCCCGTAATTCCCTGTCCAGAAACAATCAGCAGATGTTCAAGACAACTGTGGCAACAACACTACTTACAAAATGGAATAACAAGTTGTTAGTCATAGGAATGCCAAATAATTTGTAAATATGACTGAGACTGAAGGAAGATCTGGATGGATTAAAGAGAGTAATCAAATGTAACTAGACAATCAACTGTGTGGAAATAATGAGAGACAAGCTGAGCTAGGGAACCTATAATGAGACATGTTTTATAAAATGAAGGATTGCTGCCCTACTTTACAATCATTGTTAATAGTTCTTGTCCCAGATTTTAACCACGTAGGAAAGATCAGTGCATTGGACTAGGGAGGTCAAAGAAACACAAAGAGAAGGCCTCTTCATCTGAGGACTTGCTTCAGCTGGCTGCCAGGTTAACAAGCAGCCACTCTTGGTGACATAAAGCCCTGCAACATTTCCACAAAGAATGAGTAAGCAAAATAAATGGAACACCGGGCCAGGCCAGAGATCAGCAGACCAGAAACAGCTAGTTATAGGGCCTTGTCAGAATTCACCATCCTCTGACAAAGTGATGGGATTATGAGAGGTTTGTGTCTTATATTATGATTTTTGTTTTATAGCATTCTTACAATAAAATACACTTTAAAAAACTGAAAACTCATAGAAACCAATGAGATAAATATCACACTTTACAAGTTCCCTGTCTCTCTATTCCACTGATACTTTAGCTCCCATTTTATGAGCCTCTGTGTCTCTATTCCTCTCCCAAAGTTTGGGGATTTTCATATGCATGTGGATGATAGATCTGATACCATGTCCTCACAGTTTCTCAAACTCTCCCCTTCCACTGATGTTTCCTGTAACCAACACAGGTCCAGGGTCACACTTTTGACCTTGTTATCACAGATGTTTCTAATATCTCTGAATGTGGATGTCAAACATCCGTCTCTGCTACCTCATGTTATCATACAAACTCATATATTCTACTACCCCTTCCACAGCACTTCTTCAACCTCATCAACATTTCAAATCCATTAACCTTCCTATTTTTTCTTTCTATCCTCCCTCTCGTTTCCTTCTTAGCCCAGCTTAGATTTCATAGTCTACCTCTTAATTGCTTCTTGCAAATTCCTTAACTCATTTGTGTTTTCCTGACATTAATGCTCGTTAAACCCAACCATCTGCCTATTCCATGTCTACACCTGAGCACCTAAATATGACTAAAAAAGACTCATGACCTTGCTGAATGGTTTTATTTAAAATTCGTGAGCACACATACCAAAAGGGATATTCAATAGCACAAGGAAATTATACTACATAACAAATTATTTCATTAATTATTAAATATTAAATATTTCATTAATTATTTCATCCATACTCTTCTCTCTCCAAATTTCCAAACCACCAAAACCATTCCCACTCCCCATTTCAACTTGGTCATCATTTCATAGTTCAATAAGAACATAGAAACAATCTATCAAAAACTACTTTTGCTTCCCACTACAACATCTATAAACATTTCTTCACTGCCATGTATATTATCTATCAAACTTTCTGTTGTAAATTTGAAGTGTGTCTACTCTAGGTTAGAGCCAACCCCTGCTCACGGACTCTAGATCCCATCACTTTTTGTCTATTCAAGGAGTTTCTCCTACAATTGTTCTCTCTCTTGGATAATCAGTTTATCCCTCCTATCAGTGTCAATCAAAAAGAAAAATACCCCTGACCTCATTGTCCCTCTTGAGTTACTGATTCATTGCTCTTGTTTATAGTAACAATAGTTGCTTAGGTCAATGTATTTGCTTCTTCCATTCTTTCCTTTTTAGCATTTTTTTCTCTTTTTCTTAGTTGACATCTAATTGATATATAAAAACCGTACACGTTTAATGTATACCTCTTGATGAGTTTGGACATAGGCATACCCATCACCTCAGAATCTTCTGTTATCAAAAACTTCTCTTGTCAAGATCAGCAATAATCTCCCTGTTTCCATATCTTGTGATCTGTTGTCTTCATCTTCATCAACCACCCAGTTGCAGTCAACAGTTGGCCATGCCCTCCTGGAAACATTTTATTCTCTTTATTTCTGTGATGCAACCTTCTCCTGTTTTCCTCACTTCACTGGTCACTCCTCAGTATGTTTGTTGGATGTTCCTTCTCTGCTCCAATTGTCATACCAGGACTCAATCATGAGAAATTTTGTCTTTTTCATCTATACTCTCATCATAAGTACTTCCACTCTGTCGCATGCATTCAAATGATATTTGAATGCCACTGTTGAATCCCAAATATTGATCTTCAGACTGAACTGCCCCTGGGATCAAAAGATTGGTTTACTTAATTGCTTAGCCAATGGTATCCATTTATAGACACTTTAACATATCTGAAATAAAATTATTTCCTTCTCTACCTTGCAAATCTACTTCTTCCAGACATCTATTAGTACATGATGCCATTACCCACCAAGTTGTGCAATAACAAAATTTGAGAACTACTTTTATTTCTGTCTTTTCTCACATTCCAGAACCATTCCTGTAGCCCTTATCTCTAGAACATTCCTAATCCTTTCTCTTTCCTCTATTTCAGCCTCTGCCATTGTAAACTGTGTCTTAGGTTAGGTTATTCAAACACAGAGCCTAATATGAAGATTCTTATTCAAGTAATTTATTGAGGAAGAGAAGACAAAGAGAAGCAGGGAGGAACAGTAGGAGGCAGCTAAGCAGAAACATCATTTAAGCTAAAGAATAGCTTCAGGCTGACAACACAATAAAGTGCTAGAGGACATTATACTAGAGACTTAACCCCACCTCCAGGCAAGGGATCCCCTTGTTGGTCAATCATTGGCTAAGGTCCACAAGAAGGAAGACCAGGTACCACCTCCTAGGAAGCAGGCAACTGGGACTGATAGAAGCCTACTTTCTTTTTTATTTATTTGTTTATTTATTTATTTATTTTATTTTTCTCACTCTGTTGTTCAGTCTGATATGCAGTGGCATGATCTCAGCTCACTGCAACCTCTGCCCCCCTGGGTTCAAGCAGTTCTCCTGTCTCAGCCTCCTGAGCAGCAGGGACTACAGACATGTGCCACTGCGCCTGGTTAATTTTCGTATTTTTAGTAGAGACAGGGTTTCTCCACATTGGTCAGGCTGGCCTTGAACTCCTGACCTCAGGTGATCAGCCTGCCTCAGCCTCTCAAAGTGCTGGGATTACAGGCATGAGCCACAGTGCCTGGCCGAGAGAAGCCTACTTTTATGGTCACTAGGAGACTGGCACACCCAGCAGGTAAAGGAAACCTGGGTGGGCCAAGTATAGTATCCTCTACACCAAGTAAATATCAGCTCTTACCTAGACAAGTGCTGTAGGCTTCTGATTGGCCTCCCTGCATCCATTCTTGTTCTCAGTGATTGATTTCACGCCTAGCAACCAGAGTAATCTGTTAAGGTATAAATCCGATTTTGTCACTCCTTTACAGAAAGCTCCACTTGCATCCCAACATGCTTGGAATAAAATGGAAACTCCGTCCCCTGGACTACCAGGCTGTGCATGGGGTTCTCCATAAGGCTGGAGAAGGTGACGGAGGGAAAGTGGGAAGAGATGAGGCTGGAGAAATTGGAAGGTTCATTCCAGCAACCTTTTGTCCTTTTCTGTTGGCAGAATACCCCAAGCTCATGCATGCTATTTCCATCACCTGAAAAGATGCTCTTCTACTGAGTGATCTTATCAGTAATATCATGAAAGAAATATCACCTCCTTTGAAAAGTCTTTCTTGATCAGTTAGCTTAAAGCAACCTCTAAGTAAATCCTGGGCATTCCCCATGCTTTTATCTCAGTATAGTCATGTGTCACTTTACCACAGGGATATGTTCTGAGAAATGTGTTGTTAGGCGATTTTGTCATTGTACAAACATTATAGTGTGCTTCCACAAACATAGATGGCATAAGCTACTATACACCTATGGTATATCGAATAGCCTATTGTTCCCAGGCTACAAACCTGAACAGCATGATACTGTACTGAATACTGTAGGCAACTGTAACACAATGGTAAGTATTTGTGTATCTAAACATAGAGAAAGTACAATAGAAGTACCATATTATAATCTATGGGACCACTATCATATATGGGTGGCCCATTGTTTCCCAAAATGCCATTATATGGTGTCTGACTGTACATATTGTTGATCTTTTTGTTTATTTTTCTTTTTTCCCTAGAATGTAATCTCCATGAGAAAATATTCTTATGGCTTTTTCAATGATGTACTCATGATAGTTCTAGATGCTTAAATGCACAGCAAAGGTGCATTTGTTGTATCAGCCCAATAGAAAAATGGGCAAAAGTTATAAACAAAAGCAATTTAAACAAAATAAGTAAAAGTGAGTAACAGGCATATGAAACAAATCACTGAACCGTATTTGTTATCAATAGAGTACCTTTAAAATGAAACATTCTTTTTTCACCTATTAGAATGCTAGAAGTTCAAAGATTAATAAGATTCAGTGTTGGCACAGTATAAGTATATACACTGTTGGTCAAAGTAGTTCTAACTTTTGGTACACAATTTGGCAGTAGTTTTCAAATTTTTTAAAGATAAATATCAGGTAAATGCAGCAATTATTTAAGAAAATAATTATAAAAATATGACAGTAGTCAGAAAAGACTTGGAACTTAAATGTCAACATCTGTAAAAGTTTCACGAGCATTGTAATTAAATCTAATAAGATGTTCCTGTATTTTTTAAAAGAAGCTTTCTTATTTCCTGTTTTATAAGATTAAATGATCAAATTAATGCATTTTTCTCTTAATTCAACCACCTTCAGTGACCTAATTCAGCCCAGTGAAGCCCAAAAGAAGCATTAACACATTACAAAATCCTTAGCTCCAAAGACTGTGGAAACGTGTCACGACTCAAAAGACACGCATTGACTGATAACAAGGAAGAAAACCACACACAGCAGGCCAGCGAATGCCTTATTCATCTGCACAAGAGGGCATGAGGAAGGAAGTCAGATGCTACTTTCTCACAATAAATGCAGGTTCAGGAATCTGCAAGGTAAATAGGCATCACTAGCAGACTCTCTCAGCACAAGTCACTGTCAGCCTGTCAGAAGATTGTGTTACAAGGAGAGTGAGTTTACTGCAGGGTGCCCACCCTTGGACTTCAATAAAAGATGATTTCGCTCCTTTTTGAAAACACATGCAGGTTAAACGAACAAGAATGCTCTTTGCATTCGACTAAGAAAATCCTTGTGTTTTAAACCTAATAAAGACCCTTAGGCATATTCAGAAAAACAGATCAGCTTACAGACAAGGAAACTGAGGCACAGAGAGGTGAAATATCTCACCAATGGGCACGAAGCTTATTGATATGAGAACTGGAACAGCCCTGTTGTGACTCTTAGTAGCACTCTTATTTCTCTTAGTAGCAAAAAGCAATTAAACATGTATTTTTCATAATCTAAAATGTCTGGATGAGTTAACTGGTTTCATGAAATGTTTGTCCCAATTTCTTTATTTATATGTTCTTGTTTGAATAACAATTCTTTTTGTTGTTGTTGTTGTTGTTGTTCAACTTTTAAGTTCAGGGTTGCGTATGCAGGATAGGCAGGTTTGTTACATAGGTAAACGCTTTCCTTGGTGGTTTGCTGCGCAGATCAACCCATCACCTTGGGATTAAGCCCAGCATCCATTATCTGTTCTTCCAGATGCTCTCCCTCCCTGCACCACTTCCCATGACAGGCCCTAGTGTGTGCTGTTCCCCAGCATATGTCCATATGTTCTCATCTGAACAGCAATTCTTAACTATACATATTGATAGAGAGCTGAGTATTATGCATTAGACTATGTTTAAACTCCCCATTTTGCTCATGATACATAAAAGGCTTCAAACTTACATATAAATTTCCATGAGTGCAACACTAATGTAGAAAGAACTTGCCCTTTTGTCAATCTTTATACTTTAAAAATTGCATTTGTACACATTATCTTATTTGATTCTCAAAACAACCTTGTTATACTCATCATATTGGTAACAGTGTTAGATGCAAAGAGCGTACAAACTGAAAAGGAAACCACCTCCCATTGAGCTTAACATTCTATTACTTTCATTTACTAAAAACATAACTAATGGCATGACAAGGACAACTACAAGTATCTAATAGAGGTGCTATGGGTTAAGAATCAGGAAAACTGTCTAAAGAAAGTGTCACTTGTTCTGAGTCTTAAAATATAAGCAGATTCTCCATAAATGGAAAGAAACTAGGAGACATGTGCTCTTTGGCTATCTACCAGGTCATGAGCAAGCAATGTCAAGTCGAAGATAATACTCTCAGCCACAGGCCCACCCTCTGCCTTCCCCCAACCCCATTCTGCCACTCAGGCCTCTCCCTGCCTTTGCTGGTTTGAAGAATGTATCTAGATAATTTTCTGTGTCTAGTATCTGTGGCACTGAAAGAAAGTTGTGAATATATAAGAAGGTGACCTATAATAAAACACTTAAGAAATAAAACGGCTATGTAATTGTAAACACTCAGGGCTGGTAGAGAGCTGCATATTTTCTTTGGATTAGCAAATATTTTATTGAACTCTTAGCCTGAAAAATTACCTGTGTGCTGCCCTTTAAGAGTTGCCAAGAAATGTTAGACACTGACTCTCCCTTCAATTTGATGAAAATTTACTATATGTCTGGCACTGGGATAAACACCTAAGTATTTCATGTATTCATCATAATAACTCCATATAGAAGTTATAACCCCTCTTTTACAAGTGAGAATGCGGAAGCTCAAAGAAGTTAAGTAACTTGCCCAAAGGGACATGGTGGTGGATCTAGGATCTTAACTTGAAAATTCTTGCTCATAACCACCATTTTGTACTGCTTCCTCCATGGACTTACAGTATAGGTGTGAAGGCATGACACAAGCACACAAAATACAGCAGCGGTACTGAGACATATATGCTACATGAAAAATAGAAAATACCATCATCCTAGATTTTAGGATGGGAGAGCAGAGATAATCAGAGAACACTTCTTCAGAAAAGTGAGAAGGAAAATAGGCTTAATGCCAAGCAAGGCATTGGCATTCAGGGTGAATGGGAGTGAATGTGAATCCATAGAAGGTATTTTTAGAGTCAGTAAGTAGAGAGGACGGAGCAGAAGTGAACCTTCATGATTTACAGAATGACACTCTGTCTAAAGATCTTTATTGAGGCCTCTGGCATACCCTTACAAGATTGCAACATGGTAATGTGCTATATGTTGCTGCATTGTAGAAGATTTGATAACAGACTTTATCACTGTTTAGATCCTGCCTAAAACCTAGAGAGTACGAGAGAAAGGGAAGAGCAGCGTCTGACAAAGTCCATAACATATACAATTTAATATGCTGAAAAATCTTCATTTTATCTTAGTTATGTGACAACAGTATTTGCAGAGTGTAGGTTACATCAGATATGCTCTAAAACTAACTTCTAAACAGAACTGATGGGATATTTATGAAGGAGAACACATGGAGCTTACAAAGAAATCCTATTATTTGAATAATCATGAAAGTACTTTAAAATAATAGAAGTGGATATTATTGTTTATACTAGGTAAAGTTAAGATAGGCACTGAAAATGGGGGTAAAATGAGATCTCAGGAGAGATGGCTACAACTCTGAGTTCTTTAAACTATGTATGATTTTGAAAAGTCAGACAATAATTATCCAACTGGAAAAGCAGAAATTTATTCATAAAAATTGATTTATAGTAACTTGGTGGCTAAGTTTCATTGAGCCATGAAATAGATTGTGTTGCATTTCATAATCACCTCTGTGAACTACCATCATGGCAAAAAAAGTAAGCACTGAAAACTAGGCTTTATATTGATTTTTTTCCACTCCTAAAATATTGAGGATATATTCAAGAAACAATCTGAGCTCCATTTGGTGGCTCAAGTAACATTTCAGACATCATGTAGCACTTAGTTCAAATCCTGTTATTGCATCTTCAAATACTTTCTTGGTCAAACAACTGAATTCAACATTGTTCGTTCTTGCATATTTACACGTCAGTTACACCAGGAGAAACATTCATGTAGAGAAAATATGTAGATATTTGTTTGTACACTTTCACTAAAAAAGAAATGATTTCACTTCGGAGAATCTGCCATCTTATACTCTAGACACTCTCAATTCCTAGGTTATTCCACGTAGTCTCTCTCATTCTCCTGTGATGATGAATCCGTTCCTGGTCTGGACTCTTAGGTCACAGATAATTCCCTGTCATCTGCCTGTCAACCAACTACTTTGCCTCCTAGGACATCTTGGACAAACAAGAGAATGTCCAATTTAAAAAATATTTCTGGGAAAGTCTTTATTTCTCCTTCATATTTGAAGTATAATTTCACTGGGATGAATGGATAGAGAAAATGTAGTGTGGTTGTGTGTGTGTGTGTTTGTTTATACAGGAATATTATTCAGCACACATACATAGGAATATTATTCAGCCATTAAAAAGTGAAACCTGTCATTTGCAACAACATGGATTGAACTGGAGGACATTATGTTAACTTTAACAGGAATGCAAAAACAAGTATTGCATATTCTCACTCATTTGTGGGAGCTAAATGTTAAATCTCATGGAGCTAGAGTAGAAGGATGGTGACAAGAAGTTGGGAGTGGTAGTGGGGAGAGAAGATACAGAGAGTTTGGTTAACAAACACAAAAATACAGTTCGATAAAATGAATATCTACTATTTAGTAGCACCATAGGGTGACTGTAGTTAACAAAAATTATTGTATATTTCAAAATAACTAGAAGAGTAAAATTGGAATCTTCCTAACAAAGAAATGATCAATGGTTGAAGTGATGAATATCCCAAGTACTCAGATTTGAACACTACACATTGTACGACTGTGTCAAAATATCACATGTACCCCATAAATATGGGCAACTATTATGTATCCAAAAATAAAAATAAAAAATTTTAAAAATAAATATTAAAATGTAAAACAAAAATAATAATTTTTGTGGATAAAATTGATTTCACAGCACCTTCTGGAAAACTATTATAATACTCAACATCTATAACTATTAGGAAATTCTTCTTTGTTAACTGAATTTCTTATGATAAAATCTAAATTTGTTTGTTTCCTCTTTATTTTCAGTGCAGACAGATGTCAGCTGGTTTAAATTCTTTTTTTTTTTTTTTTTTTTTTTTTTTGAGACGGAGTCTCGCTCTGTCACCCAGGCTGGAGTGCTGTGGCCGGATCTCAGCTCACTGCAAGCTCCGCCTCCCGGGTTCACGCCATTCTCCTGCCTCAGCCTCCCTAGTAGCTGGGACTACAGGCGCCGCCACCTTGCCCAGCTAGTTTTTTGTAGTTTTTAGTAGAGACGGGGTTTCACCGTGTTAGCCAGGATGGTCTCGATCTCCTGACCTCGTGATCCGCCCGTCTCGGCCTCCCAAAGTGCTGGGATTACAGGCTTGAGCCACCGCGCCCGGCCGGTTTAAATTCTTTTTTAGGGAGAGGGGAGGTGGTCCTTCTCGAAATCATAATTCAGATTTCTCTTCTCCCAGCAGAGAAACAACCCCTATTACTTTCACTTTTCCTGGTAGCCTTCGAATTTGTTTGGTTCTGCTCTGCCACTTAACACCTAGAAAATGTTATGGAATTCCTGGCTCCATCCAAACATCTGCTGAGTCCTCTAACACAGTCAGCATGATGGGTTTGGTCAGTCAGAGGTGAGTGAATCATCACCTGTCCTGGTGTTCCCAGGTGGTGGCATGTAAGGAAATTTATATTCAAGGTCAGTGAAGGAACTGCCTCACACAGGGCAATCAAAGAGAACAAGAGAATCTTACAAGCAATTTTCTAGCCTCACCTCTGTTCCCACATTGGCAGGCACAAGTATAGCACCCCCAAGTAGAAGAAGGAGATTTACTACTAATTGGGTGTTTTCTTTAGCTAATAGGATAGAGGTTAAGTAATCTTTGTCCTCTTGTTTCACTGTGTTCTCAGCATCGTGTTCCCATCGTGCCTTACAGCTAAATGATTGAGAGGATGAGACTTGAAGGCAAATCAATCTGGTTTGAATCCTGCATCCTCAATAAAGACCTGGATAACCCTAAAGTATTTTCTTCTCTAACTTTTGGTCCCTTTAGTGTAAAATGGAGGTAATAATGGACATCTGAAAAACACATCATGGTGTATAAGAATGCTTGTGATTTTTGCACATTAATTTTGTATCCTGAGACCTTGCTGAAGTTGCTTATCAGCTTAAGGAGATTTTGGGCTGAGACAATGGGGTTTTCTAAATATACAATATGTCATCTGCAAACAGGGACAATTTGACTTCTTTTCCTAACTGAATACTCTTTCTTTCTTTCTCTTGCCTGATTGCCCTAGCCAGAACTTCCAACACTATGTTGAATAAGAGTGGTAAGAGAGCATCCCTGTCTTGTGCCAGTTTTCAAAACGAATGATTCCAGTTTTTGCCCATTCAGTATGATATTGGCTGTGGGTTTGTCATAAATAGCTCTTATTATTTTGAGATACGTTCCATCAATACTGAATTTATTGAGAGTTTTTAGCATGAAGGGCTGTTGAATTTTGTCAAAGGCCTTTTCTGCATCTATTGAGATAATCATGTGGTTGTTGTCTTTGGTTCTGTTTATATGCTGGATTACGTTTATTGATTTGCATATATTGAACCAGCCTTGCATCCCAGGGATGAAGCCCACTTGATCATGGTGGATAAGCTTTTTGATGTGCTGCTGGATTCGGTTTGCCAGTATTTTATTGAGGATTTTTGCATCAATGTTCATCAGCGATATTGGTCTAAAATTCTCTTTTTTTGTTGTGTCTCTGTCAGCCTTTGGTATCAGGATGATGTTGGCCTCATAAAAAGAGTTAGGGAGGATTCCCTCTTTTTCCATTGATTCGAATAGTTTCAGAAGGAATGGTACCAACTCCTCCTTGTATCTCTGGTAGAATTTGGCTGTGAATCCGTCTGGTCCTGGACTATTTTTGGTTGGTAGACTATTAATTATTGCCTCAATTTCAGAGCCTGCTATTTGGTCTCTTCAGGGACTCAATTTCTTCCTGGTTTAGTCTTGGGCGAGTGTAAGTGTCCAGGAAATTATCCATTTCTTCTAGGTTTTCTAGTTTATTTGCACAGAGGCGTTTATAGTATTCTCTGATGGTAGTTTGTATGTCTGTGGGGTTGGTGGTGATATCCCCTTTATCATTTTGTATTGTGTCTATTTGATTCTTCTCTCTTTTCTTCTTTATTAGTCTTGCTAGTGGTCTATCAATTTTGTTGATCTTTTCAAAAAACCAGCTCCTGGATTCATTGATTTTTTTGGAGGGTTTTTTGTGTCTCTATCTCCTTCAGTTCTGCTCTGATCTTAGTTATTTCTTGCCTTCTGCTAGTTTTTGAATGTGTTTGTTCTTGCTTCTCTAGTTCTTTTAATTGTGACGTTAGGGTGTCAATTTTAGATCTTTCCTGCTTTCTGTTGTGGGCATTTAGTGCTATAAACTTCCCTCTACACACTGCTTTAAATGTGTCCCAGAGATTCTGGTATGTTGTATCTTTGTTCTCATTGGTTTCAAAGAACATCTTTATTTCTGCCTTCATTTCGTTATGTACCCAGTAGTCATTCAGGAGCAGATTGCAGACAAACAGAGAGCCAAATCATGAATGAACTCCCATTCACAATAGGTTCAAAGAGAATACAATACCTAGGAATCCAACTTACAAGGGATGTGAAGGACCTCTTCAAGGAGAACTACAAACCACTGCTCAGTGAAATAAAAGAGGACACAAACAAATGGAAGAGCATACCATGCTCATGGATAGGAAGAATCAATATTGTGAAAATGGCCATACTGCCCAAGGTAATGTATAGATTCAATGCCATCCCCATTAAGCTACCAATGACTTTCTTCACAGAATTGGAAAAACACTGCTTTAAAGTTAATATGGAACCAAAAAAGAGCCCGCATTGCCAAGACAATCCTAAGCCAAAAGAACAAAGCTGGAGGCATCATGTTACCAGACTTCAAACTATACTACAAGGCTACAGTAACCAAAACAGCATGGTACTGATACCAAAACAGAGATATAGACCAATGGAACAGAACAGAGTCCTCAGAAATAATACCATACATCTACAGCCATCTGATCTTTGACAAACCTGAGAAAAACAAGAAATGGGGAAAGTATTCCCTATTTAATAAATGGTGCCGGGAAAATTGGCTAACCATAAGTAGAAAGCTGAAACTGGATCCTTTCCTTACTCCTTATACGAAAATCAATTCAAGATGGATTAGAGACTTAAATGTTAGAACTAATACCATAAAAACCCTAGAAGAAAACCTGGTAATACCATTCAGGACATAGGCATGGGCAAGGACTTCATGTCTAAAACAAAAAAGCAATGGCAACAAAAGCCAAAATTGACAAATAGGATCTAATTAAACTAAAGAACTTCTGCACAGCAAAAGAAACTAGCATCAGATGAACAGGCAACCCATAGAATGGGAGAAAATTTTTGCAATCTACTCATCTGACAAAGGACTGATATCCAGAATCTATAAAGAGCTCAATCAAATTTATAAGACAAAAACAAACAACCTCATCAAAAAGTGGGCAAAGGATATGAACAGACACTCTCAAAAGAAGACATTCATACAGCCAACAGACACATGAAAAAATGCTCATCATCACTCACCATTAGGGAAATGCAAATCAAAACCATAATGAGATACCATCTCACACTAGTTAGAATGGCAATCATTAAAAAATCAGGAAACAACAGGTGTTGCAGAGGATGTGGAGAAATAGGAACACTTACACTGTTGGTGGGACTGTAAACTAGTTCAACAATTGTGAAAAACAGTGTAGTGATTCCTCAAGGATCTAGAACTAGAAATACCATTTGACCCAGCCATCCCATTACTGGGGATATACCCAAAGGATTATAAGTCATGCTGCTATAAAGACACATGCATACGTATGCTTATTGCAGCACTATTCACAATAGCAAAGACTTGGAGTCAACCCAAATGTCCATCAGTGACAGATTGGATTAAGAAAATGTGGCACATATACACCACGGAATGCAGCCATAAAAAGGATGAGTTCATGTTCTTGTAGGGACATGGATGCAGCTGGAAACCATCATTCTCAGCAAACTATCACAAGAACAGAAAACCAAATACTGCATGTTCTCACTCATAGGTGGGAATTGAACAATGAGAACACTTGGACACAGGAAGGGGAGCATCACACACTGGGTCCTATTGTGGGGAGGGGGTGGGGGGAGGGATAACATTAGGAGATATACCTACTGTAAATGACGAGTTAATGGGTGCAGCACACCAACATGGCAATGCATACATATGTGACAAACCTGCATGTTGTGCACATGTACCCTAGAACTTAAAGTATAATAATAAAAAAAAACTCATCATGATTATCAAATTATATGTGATAATGACTTTAAATTTCCCAGAACAAAGAAAAGTGCAGGGAATATTTTCCATGTCTTTCTACAGCTGTAGAATCTAAAAGTGGACACAAGGCTTTAGCAGTGACCCAACAGCTTTAGCTTTATGCCCATGTTCCTATTTATAAAACCCAAGCTCATGATGATTTCTTTACTGCAGTGCTTCACTGTCCACTCATAGTCACCTTGTGTCCAGGTTGTCCCTATAGTTTTTCTGCCACACTTGCACAAAGAAAGTCCTCTTTTTTTTTTATTTTGGGGCTTCTAGTGTTTAGGTTTAATAAATGCATTGCAAGTCTACATTTATCTATGTCCAGCCTCTGTCATTAAGTCTTCTTTAAGTTGCAAACACTCATGCCTCGTTGTATCCATTTTAGAGCTTCATACAATGACCCACTTCATTGATTCTCTAACTTCAGTTAGCTATTTATGAAATGGAGAAAGAAGTTAAGAGAAGGCAAAATCTAAGTGGTATAAAAATACAAACGGAGATCATCATTCTTGGGGAAAAAAACCCAGCATTTCCCACTCTGGTTTCCATGTGCAAGAAACAGGTTCACAGAAGCAATTCTATCTCACTTGTCTGCTATCCTTACCTATGTGGTACTGGTATATAATCAAAAGCAGGTAGGTTGTATATAGCAACAACAAGTTCAGAAAACGTACCTCCAAATTACACACACACACACACACACCACACACACACGCGCACACACACAAAAGAACTATATATGTGTTTGTTAATGATAATAACCAGTGTTGGCAAGAGTTGCTGTTAACGGTGTAATAAATTTTTCTCATCTTTTTGGTAAAATTTGGTAATATTAATATCAATGCTATGAAGTATGTTAAATTATGTTTATATCCTTTGACTCAGAAAATAATTTCATTATCCACCAAGTTTCCGTCATAAAAATTATCACAGCACATGCTGGAAATAATAACAAAAACAGAAAGCAATTTGTGTCCAACAACAGGAAGTTGGTATGTATTTATAAAAATAATACATGCAACCATTTTCAAGGATGATATAAAATTGTATTTAATATCAGGGAAAATATTTATGTCATATTTTTAAGTGTCAACATGGTTTAAAATAGAACATAAATATAAATCCAATTTTTTAAAAAATATATCAATACCTTTACATATATAGAGAAGAACAAACACAAAAATGTTGACAATAGTTTTATTTAGATGACAGAATTATATGTAATTGTGTTTTCATATTTTTAATATTTTTGGTTTCTAAGTTATCTATAATAATCAGGTATTAGTTTGTTAATATAAACAAGTTTGAAATAAAAATACATAGGGATGAAAACTGAATGCCATGCCAAGCACAGCTATTACAGGATATTTGGGAAATTTTTCCAGAAGGGAATTGAACCACTTATAATGCCTACATAACAATTTTTCTTCCTGAAGGAAATAAGAAATCCTAATGTTGTACTGACTGCCCTTAAGTAAAGTTGTCCATAGGCTATATGCCACTTTCTGTGATATCTACATTCTTAGATTAAAAGACCATGTGTAATACATACAGATTTCTTGATAGAAATCCTGAAATCTGATGTGAGAGCCCTAATTTACTAAAAAAGCAATTTGTCTCTTTTTTTTCTTTTTCTTTTTTTTTTAAGTTAAAGACTCAATGATACTGAGCTTGGGAGATGTAGATTTATTGATCTACTGAGACTCTGCCTTAAGAAAAAATATACAGGACTCAGGACACCCTCTCTGTTTGATGTAAATTTCCTACAAGGGCTAGGCTGCAGGCCTAGTCACTTCTTCTCCAACACAAGGAAGCACTTCAGCTTGAGGATAAGATGGCTGTCTCATAGAGGACTTCCCTTTAGGCAAAGGGCTAGAAGCAGAGAGAATAATTATTTTTAATAAGAAATAATGTGGATAAGACCTGTTTCACCAGCTTCTGTGTCTTGGTATTCTGAATATTCTGTCTCACTAAAGTTAAAAGAAATTAAAGTATGACTTTGTCCAGGGAGGATAAGAAACACAAATGCCTTGTGATTCTAAAACGGTGGTATAATGTGAACACTAGCATTTATGGAGACCTTACGTCTTAATTATTATCTTTCATCTTTACCACAACTTCGTCGCCTTATTTGTCATAATTCTCTCCATTTACAGAGGAAACTGAGGACTAGAGAACTTAAGTAACTTGTCCAAATACTGTCAGAGCTGGGATTTGAATTCAGATGTGCCTGACTCTAAAGCCTATGGCTCTTAATTACTTACCTACAACACGTTCTATGTTTCAGACTCTGGTAGTTTTCTATACATTATCTATTCCCCTGTTCTTCTTTAACAAAAAAAATACCCACTTTTGTTTGGAGTAACTGGGCATAGCCAAAAACACCTACCTGCCCAGATGCCCTGGTAGCCAGAGAAGCAAAGTGACCCAGTTCCAGGCAATGAGATTTAAGCAGAAGTTGTCAAGTGAAACTTCTGGGAACTTTTTGAAAAAGTCAGATGGCAGATGGTCTGCTTCTTAAGCCTTTTGTCTCTTCTTTTTTTAGCCAGTAAATGGACTTGAGCCTGGAGGTGTAGCAGCCATGTGGTAACAATGAAGGGTCAAATATGAAGACTGTATTACTCTGTTTTCTGTTGCTTATAAAATAATACCAGAAACTGGGTAGGTTATAGAGAAAAGGAACTTATTTCTTAAAGTATGGAGTCTGAGAAGTCCAAGGTCTACGGTGAGCATCTTGTGAGAGTCTCCTTACTGGTGGACTCATGTACAGCACTCCAGTGTCCCAAAGTTGGCACAGGGCATCACATGGTAAGTAATTTGCATGTCCTCATGTGCTAAAATACTGGCTCAGGCTTAATCTATTCATAGGGGCAGGCTTAATCTATTCATGAGGGCAGACCCTCTTAATCCAATCACCTCTTAAAGGCTCTACTTCTCAATACTGCCACATTGGGGATTAAGTTTCAACATAGTTTCAGAGGGGATGTTCATATAACAACATTCCACCATGATCCCCAAAACTCAGGTCCTTCGCAAATACCTTCACTCCAGTCCCATCAACCCAAAGTCTTAATTCATTCCAACACCAACTCAAAAGTCCAAAGTCTAGAATTTCATCTGAGAACATGCGAAATCAAAGCAGGTTATCTAGTTTCAAAATACAACGGTAGGTCGGGTGCGGTGGCTCACACCTGTAATTCCAGCACTTTGAGAGTCTGAGGCGGGCAGATCACGAGGTCAGGAGATCGATATCTTCTTGGCTAACACGGTGAAACTCCGTCTCTACTGAAAATACAAAATTATTTAGTCGGGCATAGTGGCAGGTGCCCGTAGTCCCAGCTACTTGGGAGGTTGAGGCAGAAGAATGGCGTGAACCTGGGAGGTGGAGCTTGCAGTGAGCAGAGATCACGCCCCTGCACTACAGCCTGGGTGACAGAACGAGACAAAATGTACATGTTGAAGTTTTAAACCCCAATGTAGCTGTATTTACTGATTGGGCCTAAAAGGAGGTAATTAAGGTTAAATAATGTCATAAGGGTGGGGCCCTGATCCAATAAGATTAGAAGCCTTCTAAGAAGAGACACCAAAGGGCTCACACTCTTTATGTGCAGAAACCAAGTATGTGAGAACCTGTGAGGGCACAGCAAGTGGTACCCATCTGCAAGCCAGGAAGAGAGCTCTCACCAGACACCAGATTTGCTGGAAACTTGATCTTGGACTCCCCAGGCTCCATAACAGTGAGAAAATATATTTCTATGGTTTAAGCCTCCTAGTCTGTAATCATTTTGTCATGGTAGCCCAAGTAGGCTAATACAATAAGAAATTTCACAATAAAATTTTCAGAATGAGAACCAGGAGTCTTGATTGCCTCTAACTAGTTATGACCTTGAGCTGGGTATCATTCTGTCTTCTTTATTCATGTACAAAATACAGGTCTTGTACTAGGAAATCTCTAAGGTTTCTTATAGCATAAGCATTTGGTGATTCTAGAGCAATATGAATCAGCACTCTTTCATAATCTGTAGCCTCATGTCAAAACATTTTTCATATTCTCAGTATTCAAAGTAAGCACCTGCTTAGGAGATTTTTTTCAACAGCTTTTTTCTTTCCCAATCTGATTTATTTTACAAATGTATTACTGTAGGGGAGGAGAAAGCATTTGTTGTGCAACCACTTAAAATTTATCTTGCCTGCAGATTCATTTTTGCCAATATTCATTTTTAGGTATGCAGTCACTGAAAAACAGGGAACAAGGTACTGCCCTGCAGAAACAGCCAACATGTGATAAAACAAGGCCACTTCCAGAATAAGCTCATTAGGTGAGCCTGAACTAACAGAAAGACATACTGCCCAGCATCATTGGACTGACATTCATCAGGATCCAGCTGTTCTGTTATCCCTCCAAGTAGCTGCTTGTAGCCACCTTATGCTCAGTGGAATCAATTAAACCCTATTACTAAGCTCTCAGTCTCCTCCTATTTAACCCCATGTTTTATAAGTATTTTACATCATCAGTAGAAAATAGCATTTAGCTAAGTCAAAATAGATTTTACCCAGGGTCAAAAGGAAATTAGGGTATGGAGGAAAAGTTTCCTTTAATTCAAAGAACATGAGGACCTCTTGCAGTCAAGGTAATGCAGTTAGAAGTCCTTGGAGAAACCATTGCCTTGAAGGTAAAGACCCAGTCCTGGAGGATTCATTATCTGCTGACTAAAGAGCCCTTGGGCCCTGAATAATCAGTAGTGCTAGCAAGGTAGTGTACATCATGGGCCTTGGGTGAGACTGAGGTGTGCTGGCTTTGGGTGTGACCCAGCACATTTACAGACGTGGTAGCTATGGTGGGAGACTCCTTTCCTTGAGAAAAGCAGAGAGAAAAGTGAAGACGACATTGTGTTGCAGCCTAAGTATCAGCTTGGCCACAGTGGGTTAGAGTAACAAGCAGGCTTGCAGGGTCATCGATTCTAGGCCTTGGTTCTTGGGTGGCATTTCTCAACCTTCCCTGCATGAGAAGAGAGCCCATTGCCCTGAAAGGGTGAATCTCAGGCCTGACAGCATTCACCACAAGTTGACTGAAGAGCTGTATGGCTTGAGTGAACATAGGCAGTAGCCTGGCAGTACTCCCTGCAGGCCTGTGGTGGTGGTCCATAGGGAGAAACTCCTCTGCTTGTGGAAAGGGAAGGTAGGGTGGGAAAGACTTTGTCTTATGGCTTGGGTGCCAGCGCAGCTGGAGTAGACTACAGAACAAGGTAAATTCCTAAGGTTTCTGACTGCAGGTCCTGCCTCCTAGATGGCATCTCTGCACCCACCCAGGCCTAGGGGAACTCATCAACCTGAAGGGAAGGACATAAGCCTGACTTGCTTTGTCATCTACCGATGGTGAGCCCAGCAAACATAGGCAGTAGCCAAGAAGTAGTTAGAGTGGGTCTTGTGTGAGTTCCACACTACTGTGCTGGCTTCAGGTCTGACCCAGCACAGTTGCAGTGGTGGTGGCCACAGGAGTGCTTGTGTCACCTCTCCCACAGCTCCAGGCAGCTCAGCATAGAAAGAGAGGCTCTATTTGTTTGGGAGAAAGTAAGGGAAGATAAAAAGAGTTTCTTACCGGTAATCAGAGAATTCTTCCAGATCTTATTCAAGACGAACAAGATGGTACTTCTTGTGAGGTGGTACTTATACGAGAGCTACAATGTTACTGGGCATGAGGTGTCCTCTACTGCAGACATGGCTGCAATGACCAAAAATGTAGATAACAACACCCAAGTCCCTTTGAATACCTGGAAAGCCTTCCTAAGAAAGACAGGGACAAATAAGCCAAGACCATGAAGACTGTATTATCTAACTCTTCAATATCCAGCCACTGACAAAAATCCATAGGCATTAAGAATATCCAGGAAAACATAACCTCACCAAATGAACTAAATAAGGCATCAGGAATCCATCCTGGAGAGACAGAAATATGTGACCTTTTGGACAGAGAATTCCGAATAGCTGTTTTGAGGAAATTCAATGCAATTCAGGGTAACATAGAGTAGAAATTCAAAATCCTATCAGACAAATTTAACAAACTGATTGAAATAATTAAAAAGTATCAAGCAGAAATTCGAGTTGAAAACTGCGATTGACATGCCAAAGAATGCATCAGAGTCTCTTAATAGCAGAACTGATCAAGCAGAGGAAAGAATTTATTAGCTTGAAGACAGATTATTTGAAAACACATGGTCAGAGGAGACAAATAAAAAACAATGAACCATGCCTAGAAGATCTAGAAAATAGTCTCAAAAAGACAAATCTAAGAGTTTTGGGCCTTAAAGAGGAGATGGAGAAAGAGATAGGGGTAGAAAGTTTATTCACAGGGATAATATCAGAGAACTTCCCAAACTGAGAGAAAGATATTAACATTCAAGCACAAGAAAGTTATAGAACACTAAGCAGATTTAACCCAAAGAAGACTACTTCAAGGGATTTAATAACCAAATTCCCAAAGGTCAAGGACAAAAAAAAGTCTTAAAAGCTGCAAGAGGAAAAAAACTAATAACATACAATGGAGTTCCAAATATGTCTGGCAGCAGACTTTTCAGTGGAAACATTACAAGCCAGGAAAGAGTGTCATGACATATTTAAAGTGCAGGATGAAAAAAATATTTTACTCTGGAATAATAATATATTCAGTGAACATATCCTTCACACATGAAGAAAAAATAAAAACTTTCTTAGACAAACATAAGCTGAGAGATTTCATCAACACCAGACATGTCCTACAAGCAATGCTAAAGGGAGTCCTTCAATCTGAAAGAAAACAAAATTAGTGAGTAATACAAAATCATCTGAAGGTACAAAGCTCACTAGTAGGTACCTGCTAGTGTACCTACTAGCAGGTACACAGAAAAACATAGACTATTGTAGCACTGTAATGGTGGTGTGTAAACTACTCATGTCTTAGCTAGAAAGACTAAAAGATGAATTAATCAAAATTAATAACTACAACTTTTCAAAACATAAATGATACAATAAGATATAAATAGAAACAACAAAAAGTCAAAAAGGTTTTAAATTTCTGTTAAAAAGAAGTTTAAAAACTTTTTCAACGAAAAGGTAAAAAGCAGACAAAAGTTGAAGTGTAGAGCTTTTATTAGCTTTCTCTTGTTTGCTAGTTAATGTATTTATGCAATCAGTGTTAAGTTTTCATCAGTTTAAAATAATGGGTTACAAGATATTATTTGGAAGCCTCATGGTAACCTCAAATCAAAAAACATATAACAGGCTGGGTATAGTGGTTCATGCCTATAATCCCAGCATTTTGGGAGGCTGAGTTGGGTAGATCACGTGAAGCCATGAGTTCAAGACTAGCCTGGCAATCATGGGGAAACCCCATCTCTAGTAACAACACAAAAATTAGCCAGGTATGGTGGTGCATGCCTGTAATTCCAGCTACTTGGGTGGCTAAGGTACAAGAACCACCTGAGCCCAGGTGTCAGAGGTTGCAGTGAGTTGAGATCATGCACTGCACTCCAGCCTGGGCAACAGTGTGAGACTCTGTCTCAAAAATAATAGTAATAATAATAATAATAATACAGATACAAAAAATAAAAAGCAAGAAATTAAAATATACCACTAGAGAAAAATCACCTTCACTAAAAGGTAGACAGGAAGGAAGGAAGGAAGGAAGGAAGGAAAGAGGGAAGGAAGGAGAAAGAAAAAGAAAGAAAGAAAGAAAGAAAGAAAGAAAAGAAAGAAAGAAAGAAAGAAAAAGAAAGAAAGAAAGAAAGAAAGAAAGAAAGAGAAAGAAAGAGAAAAAAAGAAAAGAAAAAGAGAGGAGAGGAGAGGAGAGGAAAGGAAAGAAGGGAATGGAAGGGAAGGGGAGAGGAGGTGAAGGGAGGGGATAGGAGGGGAGGGGAGGGGAGGGGAGGGGAGGGAAGAGAGGGAAGAGAAGGGGAGGAGAGGACAGGGGAGGGGAGGGGAGGGAAGAGAGGGAAGAGAAGGGGAGGAGAGGACAGGGGAGGGGAGGGGAGAGGAGGGGAGGGAAGGGAACAAAGCAACCAGAAAACAAGTAACAAAATGGCAGGAGTAGGTTTTTAATTATCAATAATAACATTAAATGACTAAACACTCCAATCAAAAGATATGAAATGATTGAAAGGATTAAAATAAATAAGACCCAATGACCTATTGCCTATGAGAAATACACTTCACCCATAAAGACACACACAGACTAAAAATAAAGGGATGAAAAATGATATTGCATGCAAATGAGAGACATAAAAGAGCAGAAATAGATATATCAGACAAAATAGATTTCAAGACAAAAACGATAAAAAGAGACAAGGATCATTATATAGTAAAAAAGTGGTCAATTCACCAAGAGGATATAACAATTGTAATTATATATGGACCCAACACTGGAGCACCCAGATATATAAAGCAAATGTTATTAGAGCTAAAGAGAGAGATTGATTCCAGTACAATAATAACTAGAGACTTCAACCCTGTGCTTTCAGCATTTGACAGATCATCCATACAGAAAATCAACACAGAAACATCAGACCTAATCTTTACTATAGATCAAATGGACGTAATAGATATTTACAGGACGTTTTATCCAATGGCTCCAGAATGCATATTCTTCTCAGCACATGGATAATTCTCAAGGATAGACCACATGTTAGGCCACAAAACAAATCTTAAATAATTCAAAAAAATTGTAATTGTATCAAGTATCTTCTTTGACCATAATGAAATAAAACTAGAACTCAAGAGGAATTTTGAAAACTATGTAAAATGGAAACTAAACAGTATGCTCCTGAATGACCAGTGGGTCGATAAAGAAATTAAGAAGAAAATTGAAAATTTTCTCGAAACAAATGATAGTGGAAACACAACATACCAAAACCTATAGGATACAACAAAAGCAGTATTAAGAGGAAACTTTAGCACTGTAAATGTCTACATTAAAAAAAAAAAAAAAAACAAGAAACACTTCAAATAAAAAACCTAAGTATGCATCTTAAAGAACTAGAAAACAAGAGCAAATCAAACTGCAAATTAGTAGAAGAAAATAATAAAGATCAGAGCAAAAATAAATGAAATTAAAACAAAGGAAACAATACAAAGGATCAATAAAATAAAAAGTCAGTTTTTTGAAAAAAGATAGACAAACCGTTAGACATACTAAAAAAAAGGAGATAAGACTCAAATAAAATCAGAGATTAAAAAGGATCATTAGGAGGTACTGTAAGCAACTATATGCCAACAGTTGGACAGCCTAGAAGAAATGAATAAATTCCTAGACACATACAACCTACCAAGACTGAACCAGGAAGAAATCCCAAACCTGAACAGGCCAATAACAAGTATGGTCAAAATTGTAATAAAACATTTCCCAGAAAACTAAAGCCGGGGAGTTGATGGCTTTGCTGCTGAATTTTACCAAACACTTAAATAACTAATACCCATCCTACTCAAACTAATCAAAAAAAAAAAAAAAAATAGAAGAGGGAACACTTCACTTGATGCTGAAAAAGCATTTGATGAAATTCAACATCCCTTCATAATAAAATAAAAATCTCGAAAACTGGGTATAGGAGGACCACATATCTATATAAGAAAAACCATATGCAGCCAGGCGCGGTGGCTCACGCCTGTAATTCCAGCACTTTGGGAGGCCGAGGAGCGCGGATCATGAGGTCAGGAGATTGAGACCATCCTGGTTAACATGGTGAAACCCCGTCTCTACTAAAAAATACAAAAAATTAGCCGGGCATGGTGGCGGGCGCCTGTAGTCCCAGCTACTCGGGAGGCTGAGGCAGGAGAATGGCGTGAACCCAGGAGGCGGAGCTTGCAGTGAGCGGAGATCACGCCACTGCACTCCAGCCTGGGCGATGGAGCGAGACTTCGTCTCAAAAAAACAAACAAACAAAAACAAGCAAACAAACAAAAAACCATATGCAACCACATAGCACATCTAGTATCATACTGACGGGGAAAAACTGAAAGCTTTTCCCCTAAGATTTAGAACACAACACAGATGCTCACTTGCAGCACTGTTATTTAACATAGTACTGAAACTCCTAGCTACAACAATCAGACAAGAGAAAGATATAAAGGGCATCCAAATTGAGAAGGAAGAAGTCAAATTATCCTTGTTTGCAGATGATACAATTCTATATTTGAAAAAGCCTAAAGACTTCCTCAAAAAACTGTTAAAACCGGTAAAGAAATTCAGTAAAGTTGCAGGATACAAAATCAATATTGAAAAAATTAGTACCATTTACATATGCCAACAGTAAAAATCTGAAAAAGAAATAAAAACTAATCCCATTTACAGTAGTCACAAATGAAATTAAATACCTAGGCATTAACTTAACTGAAGAAGCAAAAAAATTGTCCAATGAAAATTATAAAACACTGATGAAATAAATTGAGGACACAAAAAATGGAAAAATATTTTATGTTTATGAATTGGAAGAATAAATGTTGTTTAAATGTTCATACACCCAAAGCAATCTATAAATTCAATGTGAGCCATTTCAAAATACCAACAATATTCTTCACAAAAATGGAAAACACAATCCTAAAATGCTTATGGAACCGCACAAGACCCAGAATAGCCAAAGCTATCCTGAGGGAAAAAAAAATTGAGAAATAACATTACCTGACTTCAAAATACACTACAGAATACAGTAATCAAAACAGCATTGTACCAGCATAAAAACAGACACATAGAATAATGGAACATGGAGGGTGGAGCAAGATGGCCGAATAGGAACAGCTCCAGTCTCCAACTCCCAGCGCCAGCGACACAGAAGACGGGAGATTTCTGCATTTTCAACTGAGGTACTGGGGTCATCTCACTAGGGAGTGCTGGACAATCGGTGCTGGTCAGCTGCTGCAGCCTGACCAGCGAGAGCTGAAGCAGGGCGAGGCATCGCCTCACCTGGAAGCGCAAGGGGAAGGGAATCCGTTTTCCTAGCCAGGGAACTGAGACACACAACACCTGGAAAATCGGGTAACTCCCACCCCAATAGTGCGCTTTCAGCAATCAGGCACACCAGGAGAATATATCCCACACCTGCCGGGAGGGTCCCACGCCCCCGGAGCCTCCCTCATTGCTAACTCAGCAGTCTGCCGCAATCTATCCACAAGGCAGCACTAGCTGGGGAGGGGCGCCCGCCATTGCTGAGGCTTAAGTAGGTAAACAAAGCCGCTGGGAAGCTCGAACTGGGTGGAGCTCACAGCAGCTCAAGGAAGCCTGCCTGTCTCTGTAGACTCCACCTCTGGGGACAGCCCACAGCTGAAGTCCAATGGGGAAACAGCGCGGGCCGGCGCAGAGGCGAACGACTCTCTCTGACAGCTTTGGAGAGAGCCGTGGATCTCCCAACGCGGAGGTTGAGATCCGAGAACGGACAGACTGCCTGCTCAGGTGGGTCCCTGAACCCTGAGTAGCCTAGCTGGAAGACATCCCCGACTAGGGGCAGTCTGACACCCCACACCTCACAGGGTGGAGTCACCCCTAAGAGGAAACTTCCAAGGGAAGAATCAGACAGGTACACTCGCTGTTCAGCAATATTCTATCTTCGGCAACCTCTGCTGCTGATACCCAGGCAAACAGGGTCTGGAGTGGACCTCAAGCAATCTCCAACAGACCAACAGACAGTCCTTCCTGACTGTCAGACGGAAAACTATCAAACAGAAGGACACCTATACCAAAACCCCATCAGTACGTCACCATCATCAAAGACCAGAGACAGATAAAACCACAAAGATGGGGAAGAAGCAGGGCAGAAAAGCTGGAAATTCAAAAAATAAGAGTGCATCTCCTCCTGCAAAGGAGCGCAGCCATCGCCAGCAACGGATCAAAGCGGGTCAGAGATGACTTTGACGAGATGAGAGAAGAAGGCTTCAGTCCATCAAACTTCTCAGAGCTAAAGGAGGAATTACGTACCCAGCGCAAAGAAACTAAAAATCTTGAAAAAAGAGTGGAAGAATTGACAGCTAGACTAATTAATGCAGAGAAGATCATAACGAAATGACAGAGATGAAAACCATGACAAGAGAAATACGTGACAAATGCACAAGCTTCAGTAACCACTCGATCAACTGGAAGAAAGAGTATCAGCGATTGAGGATCAAATGAATGAATGAAGCGAGAAGAGAAACCAAAAGAAAAAAGAAGAAAAAGAAATGAACAAAGCCTGCAAGAAGTATGGTATTATGTAAAAAGACCAAATCTACGTCTGATTGGGGTGCCTGAAAGTGAGGGAAAATGGAACCAAGTTGGAAAACACTCTTCAGGATATCATCCAGGAGAACTTCCCCAACCTAGTAGGGCAGGCCAACATTCAAATTCAGGAAATACAGAGAACACCACAAAGATACTCCTCCAGAAGAGCAACTCCAAGACACATAATTGCCAGATTCACCAAAGTTGAAATGAGGGAAAAAATCTTAAGGGCAGCCAGAGAGAAAGGTCGGTTACCCACAAAGGGAAGCCCATCAGACTAACAGCAGATCTCTCTGCAGAAACTCTACAAGCCAGAAGAGAGTGGGGGCCAATATTCAACGTTCTTAAAGAAAAGAATTTTCAACCCAGAATTTCATATCCAGCCAAACTAAGTTTCATCAGTGAAGGAGAAATAAAATCCTTTACAGACAAGCAAATGCTTAGAGATTTTGTCCACACCAGGCCTGCCTTACAAGAGACCCTGAAGGAAGCCCTAAACATGGAAAGGAACAACCGGTACCAGCCATTGCAAAAACATGCCAAAATGTAAAGACCATCGAGGCTAGGAAGAAACTGCATCAACTAATGAGCAAAATAACCAGTTAATATCATAATGGCAGGATCAAGTTCACATATACAATATTACCTTAAATGTCAATGGACTAAATGCTCCAATTAAAAGACACAGACTGGCAAACTGGATAAAGAGTCAAGACCCATCAGTCTGCTGTATTCAGGAGACCCATCTCACATGCAGAGACATACATAGGCTCAAAATAAAGGGATGGAGGAAGATCTACCAAGCAAATGGAGAACAAAAAAAAGGAGGGGTTGCAATCCTAGTCTCTGATAAAACAGACTTTAAACCATCAAAGATCAAAAGAGACAAAGAAGGCCATTACATAATGGTAAGGGATCAATTCAACAGGAAGAGCTAACTCTCCTAAATATATATGCACCCAATACAGGAGCACCCAGATTCATAAAGCAAGTCCTTAGAGACCTACAAAGACTTAGACTCCCATCAATAATAATGGGAGACTTCAACACTCCACTGTCAACATTAGACAGATCAACGAGACAGAAAGTTAACAAGGATATCCAGGAATTGAACTCATCTCTGCACCAAGCGGACCTAATAGACATCTATAGAACTCTCCACCCCAAATCAACAGAATATACATTCTTCTCAGCACCACATCGCACTTATTCCAAAATTGACCACATAATTGGAAGTAAAGCACTCCTCAGCAAATGTACAAGAACAGAAATTATAACAAACTGTCTCTCAGACCACAGTGCAATCAAACTAGAACTCAGGACTAAGAAACTCAATCCAAACCGCTCAACTACATGGAAACTGAACAACCTGCTCCTGAATGACTACTGGGTACATAACGAAATGAAGCAGAATAAAGATGTTCTTTGAAACAATGAGAACAAAGATACAACATACCAGAATCTCTGGACACATTTAAAGCAGTGTGTAGAGGGAAATTTATAGCACTAAATGCCCACAAGAGAAAGCAGGAAAGATCTAAAATTGACACTCTAACATCACAATTAAAAGAACTAGAAGGCAGAGCAAACACATTCAAAAGCTAGCAGAAGGCAAGAAATAACTAAGATCAGAGCAGAACTGAAGGAGAGATACACAAAAACCCTCCAAAAAATCATGAATCCAGGAGTTGGTTTTTTGAAAAGATCACCAAAATTGACAGACCGCTAGCAGACTAATAAAGAGAAAGAGAGAGGAATCAATAGACGCAATAAAATGATAAAGGGGATATCACCACTGACCCCACAGAAATACAAACAACCATCAGAGAATACTATAAATGCCTCTATGCAAATCAACTAGAAAATCTAGAAGAAATGGATAATTTCCTGGACACTTACACTCTCCCAAGACTAAACCAGGAAGAAGTTGAATCCCTGAATAGACCAATAGCAGGCTCTGAAATCCAGGCAACAATTAATAGCCTACCAACCAAATAAGTCCAGGACCAGATGGATTCACAGCTGAATTCTACCAGAGGTACAAGGAGGAGCTGTTACCATTCCTTCTGAAACTATTCCAATCAATAGAAAAAGAGGGAATCCTCCCTAACTCTTTTTATGAGGCCAACATCATCCTGATACCAAAGCCTGGCAGAGACACAACAAAAAAAGAGAATTTTAGACCAATATCCCTGATGAACATCGATGCAAAAATTCTCAATAAAATACTGGCAACCGGATTCAGCAGAACATCAAAAAGCTTATCCACCATGATCAAGTGGGCTTCATCCCTGGGATGCAAGGCTGGTTCAACATTCGCAAATCAATAAACGTAATCCAGCATATAACAGAACCAAAGACAACAACCACATGATTATCTCAATAGATGCAGAAAAGGCTTTTGACAAAATTCAACAGCCTTTATGCTTAAAACGCTCAATAATTCGGTATTGATGGAACGTACCTCAAAATAATAAGAGCTATTTATGACAAACCCAGCTAATATCATACTGAATGGGCAAAAACTGGAAAAATTCCCTTTGAAAACTGGCACAAGACAGGGATGCCCTCTCTCACCACTCCTATTCAACATAGTGTTGGAAGTTCTGGCTAGGGCAATCAGGCAAGAGAAAGAAATCAAGGGTATCCAGTTAGGAAAAGAAGAAGTCAAATTGTCCCTGTTTGTAGATGACATGATTGTATATTTAGAAAACCCCATTGTCTCAGCCCAAAATCTCCTTAAGCTGACAAGCAACTTCAGCAAAGTCTCAGGATACAAAATTAATGTGCAAAAATCACAAGCATTCTTATACACCAGTAACAGACAAGCAGAGAGCCAAATCAGGAATGAACTTCCATTCACAATTGCTTCAAAGAGAATAAAATACCTAGGAATCCAGCTTACAAGAGATGTAAAGGACCTCTACAAGGAGAACTACAAACTACTACTCAGTGAAATCAAAGAGGACACAAACAAATGGAAGAACATACCATGCTCATGGATAGGAAGAATCAATATCGTGAAAATGGCCATACTGCCCAAGGTGATTTATAGATTCAATGCCATCCCCATCAAGCTACCAATGACTTTCTTCACAGAACTGGAAAAAACTGCTTTAAAGTTCATATGGAACCAAAAAAGAGCCCGCATTGACAAGACAATCCTAAGTCAAAAGGACAAAGCTGGAGGCGTCACGCTACCTGACTTCAAACTATACTACAAGGCTACAGTAACCAAAACAGCATGGTACTGGTACCACAACAGAGATATAGACCAATGGAACAGAACAGAGTCCTCAGAAATAATACCACACATCTACAGCCATCTGATCTTTGACAAACCTGACAAAAACAAGAAATGGGGAAAGGATTCCCTATTTAATAAATGGTGCTGGGAAAATTGGCTAGCCATAAGTAGAAAGCTGAAACTGGATCCTTTCCTTACCCCTTATACGAAGATTAATTCAAGATGGATTAGAGACTTAAATGTTAGACCTAATACCATAAAAACCCTAGAAGAAAATCTAGGTAGTACCATTCAGGACATAGGCATGGCAAGGACTTCATGTCTAAAACACCAAAAGCAACGGCAGCAAAAGCCAAAATTGACAAATGGTCTCATTAAACTAAAGAGCTTTGCACAGCAAAAGAAACTATAATCAGAGTGAACAGGCAACCTACAGAATGGGAGAAAATTTTTGCAATCTACTCATCTGACAAAGGGCTAATATCCAGAATCTACAAAGAACTCAAACAAATATACAAGTAAAAAACAAACAACCCCATCAAAGTGGGGAAAGGATATGAACAGACATTTCTCAAAAGAAGACATCCATACAGCCAACAGACACATGAAAAAATGCTCATCATCACTCACCATCAGAGAAATGCAAATCAAAACCACAATGAGATACCATCTCACACCAGTTAGAATGGCAATCATTAAGATCAGGAAACAACAGGTGTTGGAGAGGATGTGGAGAAATAGAACACTTTTACACTTTGGTGGGTTTGTAAACTAGTTCAACCATTATGGAAAACAGTATGGCGATTCCTCAAGGATCTAGAACTAGATGTACCATATGACCCAGCCATCCCACTACTGGGTATATACCCAAAGGATTATAAATTACTCTACTACAAAGACACATGCACATGTATGTTTATTGCGGCACTATTCACAATAGCAAAGACTTGGAATCAACCCAAATGTCCATCTGTGACAGACTGGATTAAGAAAATGTGGCATATATACACCATGGAATACTATGCAGCCATCAAAAAGGATGAGTTTGCATCCTTTGTAGGGACATGGATGCAGCTGGAAACCATCATTCTTAGCAAACTATCACAAGAAGAGAAAACCAAACACCGCATGTTCTCACTCATAGGTGGGAACTGAACAATGAGATCACTTGGACTGGGGAAGGGGAACATCACACACTGGGGCCTATCATGGGGAGGGGGGAGGAGGGACGGATTGCATTGGGGAGTTATCCATGATATAAATGATGAATTGATGGGTGCTGACGAGTCGATGGTTGCAGCACACCAACATGGCATAAGTATACATATGTAACAAACCTGCACGTTATGCACATGTACCCTAGAACTTAAAGTATAATAATAAAAAATAAAAATTAAAAAAAATGAAAAAAAAAAAGAATAATGGAACATAATAGAGAATGCAGAAACAAATCCACGTATCTACAATGAACTTATTTTTGACAAAGATGCCAAGACCATACAATGGAAGAATGGACAGGCTCTTCAATAAATGGCATCAGGAAAACTGGATATCCATATGCAGAAGAATGAAACTAGACCCCTGTGTACCATGTAAAATAATCAAACCAAAATAGACCAAAGAATTAAATCTAAGACCTCAAGCTATGAAGCTACTAAAAGAAAACACCAAGGAAACTCTCCAGGACATTGGAGTGGACAAAGGTTGCTTCAGTATACTCCAAAAGAATAGGCAACCAAAGCAAAAATGGACAAATGAGATCACATCAAGTTAAAAAGCTTCTGCAGCTCAAGCCTTGTAATCTCAGCACTTTGGGAGGCAGAGGCAGGTGGATCACCTGAGGTCAGGAGTTTGAGACCAGCCTGTCCAACATCGTGAAACCCCGTCTCTACTAAAAATACAAAAATTAGCCAGGTGTGGTGGTGCATGCCTCTAATCCCAGCTACTCAGGAGACTGAGGCAGGAGAATCGCTTGAACCCAGGAGGTGGCGATTTCAGTGAGCTGAGGTCGTGCCACTGCACTTCAGCCTGGCCGACACAGCAAGGCTGTGTCTCAAAACAAACAAACAAACAAAAAAGCTTCTGCACAACAAAGGAAACAATCAACAAAGTGAAGAGACAACCCACACAATGAGAGATTATTTGCTATTGGCATATATAAATAGTACTAATTTTTTAAATATTGATTTGGTATCCTGCAACTTTACTGAATTTCTTTATTAGTTCTATTTGCAAACTACCCATCTGACAAGAGATTAATCGCCATAATATATATGGAGCTTATACATCTCTGCAGGAAAAGAAAGTAAGAGTCATTTTAAAAAATTAGCAAAAGATCTGAATAGACAGTTCTCAAAAGAAGACATACAAATAGTAAACAGGTACATGAAAAGTTGCTCATCACTGGTTATCAGAGAAATGCAAGTCAAAACCACAAGGAGATCTCACCCCAGTTGAAATGGCTTTTTCCAAAAAACAAGCAATAACAAATGCTGCTGAGGATGTGAAGGAAAGGGAACCCTCATACACTGTTGATGGGAATGTAAATTAGTACAATCACTATGGAGAATAGTTTGAAGGCTCCTCAAAAAACTAAAAACTGAGCTACCATATATTCTTGCAATCCTACTTCTAGGTATAGCCCCCAAAGTAAAGAAAACAGTATATTGAAGAGATATCTGCACTGCCATGTTTATTTCAGTACTATTCACCACAGCCAATATTTGCAAGCAACCCAAGTCTCTATCAACAGACAAATGGATAGAGAAAATGTGGTATATATACACAATGGAGTACTATTCAGCCATAACAAGAATGAGATATTCTCATTTCCAACAACATGAATGGAACTGGAGGTCATTATCTTAAGTGAAACAAGCCAAGCACAGAAAGACAAGCTTTGCATGTTGTCACTTATTTGTGAAAGCTAAAATTCAAATAATTGAACTCTTAGAGATAGTGAGTAGAAGGGTGGCTTCCAGAGGCTGGGAAGGGTAGATGGAGGGTGAGGGGAAAGTGGGGATGGTTAATGGGTACAAAAATAGAAAGAATGAATGTGATCCAGTATTTGATAACAAGGTGATTATAGTTAATAATAATTTAATTGTACATTTTAAAATAACTTAAAGAGTAGAACTGGATTGTTTGTAACACAAAGGATAAATGCTTAAGGTAATGGATACCCCATTTACCCTGATGTGATTACTGTGCATTATATGCCTCTTTTGAAATATCTTATGTACTCCATAAATATATACCCTTACTATGCACCCACGAAAATTAAAAAAAAAAAATAAAAGCCCTTGGAAACCTAATCAGTGGTTGGTTCTCCCTCATTGTAACTATGACTGTGTGCAAGTTCCTGCACTGCCCTGGGTTACAGTGTCCTTATGTGCAAAGTGAAGGAGTTACACTGAGTAATCTCCGACATCTCTTACTATGTGTCTGTAAGTCTAGCCCAGGTTTTCTGCATCATGGTAGGAAAAGCTCATTCCACACCACTTCGCATCACAGAGCCTTAATCAGACCTGCATTTCACTTGGGTTCAGATTGTGCACAGGCGTTTTCCAGTGGCTTTGCCAATACTTTTGGAGTGATATCATCCATCTATAGGAGAGAGAGCACTGCAGAACAGTGATAAGCAGGCGCTCTGGCAGCAGAGAGTCCTGGGCTCAAATTCTAACTCCCTACTCTTTAACAGTTACGAAACTTTGGGTAAGTCAGTTAATATCCTTGTGCTTTGGCTCCCTCACCTATAAAATGGGCATAATAGTAACCACCTCTTACAGTTATCATTAAGAATTAAATAATTTTTATATATGCAAATATTATCATATAGTAAGTATCTGATAGAGTCTGGCTCTGTGTTCCCACCCAAATCTCATCTTAAGTTGCAATCCTGAATTGTAACCCTCATATGTTGAGGAGGGGACCTCATGGGAGGTGATTAGATTATGGGGGTGTTCCCCCCATGCTGTTCTTTATGTTTCGTTTTGTTTTTGAGATGGGGTCTCGCTCTGTCATCCAGGCGGGAGTGCAGTGCTGCCATCTTGGCTCACTGCAAGCTCTGACTCCTGGGTTCACAACATTCTTCTGCCTCAGCCTCCTGAGTAGCTGGGACTACAGGTGCCTGTCACCACACCCGGCTAATTTTTTTTTTTTGTATTTTTAGTAGAGACGGGGTTTCACCATGGTAGCCAAGATGGTCTCAATCCTCTGACTTTGTAATCCGCCGGCCTCAGCCTCCCAAAGTGCTGGAATTACAGGTTTGAGCCACTGCACCTGGTCCAAGCTGTTCTTTTAATAGCGAGTGAGTGCTCAAGCGATCTGATGGTTTTATAAGGGGTTTTTCTCCACTTTGCTCTGCACTACTCTCTCCTGATGCTATGTAAAGAAGGACATGTTTGCTTCTTCTTCCGCCATGATTGTAAGTTTCCTGAGGCCTCCCAAGACACCCGGAACTCTGAATGAATTAAACTTATTTCCTGTATAAATTACCCAGTCTCGGGTATGTCTTTGTTAGCATCATGAGAATGGACTAATACAGTACCATATGAGAGTTTGTAATTATTTATTTTGGTAACATTTAATGAGCTCTATGTGTTAGGTACCAAATTAAGCCCTTCATATTCATTATCTCCTTTTGTCTTCAGAAACCCACAACATGCCATTTTGCATACAATAAAAATGAGGCTCAGAAAGGTTGTTTATGTTCCCACATACAGTAATGGGAGAGAGGGGAACACAGCCCAGGCAGTGAGACTCCAGAGCTCACAGTAGTATTCAATATGCTGCAGGAGAACAAGACATTTGAGTAGGCATATATAGAGGGTAGACCACAGGGAGGGGTGACACACTGTGCCTGTGTGAAACACTGGGCAAGCCCAAGTCAATGAATTGCCAAGAATACAAGCCAGTAAATGTCACTGGGCATCTTATCTGCTCCACAGGCCAAGATTTTGAGGATAAGACTTACATATGATGCTACTGAAAATGACGTTAGAGGCCTTTCTAACCTAAGATACTCTACCACTAGCAAGATGTTACTTTTCTCTTGCTCCTGAAAAGAAAAATGATCCTAGGAGAGGTAACCCATTAAAGCCCTGACATTCTAACATGCTTTGGTTCCACAGATCCTTCTGAAGGCAGCGGGCGCTGAGGCATCATGTTGCCAAGGAGGTGAGGGCTGCAAAGCACAGGATTGCAAAAAAAGGTTGATTTTGTCAATTCCACATACAGTTGGGTCCCAGGTGCTTTGATCATCCTTAGACGATCAAAAGAACCAGAATGGAAATCATCCTGTCATCTCCCCTCATCTATATGCCATATATTTTCCCCTATCCTTGTGTACAAACACAATTTAATTAGTAGCCAAAAAATGAGAATATGTTAGTGTCTAATTTTCTGTTTTGATATTAAGTCATCATTAGTTTTCACCAATAAAAATTAAGAAAAGAGACATTATTTCTGAGAAGCCCAAAATTAGGACTCCAGCATTTTAGACAAATTTGGCTGTAATGTTGTAGTGCAGAGTGAGTCAGTGGTAGGACTAGATCCCCTCTGAGGCGCCTTCCAATTCCAAAAGCTTTAAGTTAATGAACCACATAGGTATTGTTGATTTGGCTTTTCCAAGGACATTTTGCCAAGCTCTATGACTGTCTGCCATATGACAGCCTCCAATGTCTCTGACTCATTTCAGAGAGATGATGGCAGAAATGAAAAACCTCTGGTAAGCCACTCTCTAGTCTCCAGTTTTCGCACTATCACCAGAGGACATAGAAAGACAACTATTACATCCTATGAATCAATATGATCTCTTTGTTGTTCAATGTCTTCCAGCATGTACATGCCAAGTAGAACTAGGCCTTCAGAGACAAACAAATAGAAGAAATCCCATGCACTAGATAAACTCATAGGTTTCTGGAAGAGTGAGACCTGAAAAGGAATGATTGCAGCTGTGTACAGGGTGCTGAAGTGCAGACCAGAGGTAAGAATATATATACCCAGTTAAGAATAAGACAGACTTCCCCAGGGAAAAAAAAAATCTATAGTAGGTTTTTTTTTTTTTTTTTTTTTTTGAGACGGAGTCTTGCTCTGTCGCCCAGGCTGGAGTGCAGTGGCCGGATCTCAGCTCACTGCAAGCTCCGCCTCATGGGTTCCCGCCATTCTCCTGCCTCAGCCTCCCAAGTAGCTGGGACTACAGGCGCCCGCCACCTCGCCTGGCTAGTTTTTTTTTTTTTTTTTTTTTTTTGTATTTTTTAGTAGAGACGGGGTTTCACCATGTTAGCCAGAATGGTCTCGATCTCCTGACCTTGTGATCCGCCCGTCTCGGCCTCCCAAAGTGCTGGGATTACAGGCTTGCGCCACCGCGCCCGGCCCCTATACTAGGTTTTAAAGTAGGTCTTGATTCTGATGGATTAGGAAATAGGGGCATCAAAACTGTACCTTCATCATATGTCTGTTTCTTGGACCCATTCTGAAATAGGAGTAAATTACAGATCTTTTCAGTTAACAAAACAAGTAAGAGGGGAGGAATACACAATAAAATGTGGGACAATTCCAAATACACCCACACCCACACACACATACACACACACACCCACACACACAACCTGTGCATGTGATACATGAAAAAGTTGTCTTTAATGGAAGTTAATTTAGATATATTTCATACGCCCATTCATGATGAAATCATTTTATTTCCTTACACTTGCTCACCTGTAATCTATCAACTTCTTAATGACATGTTGAATCTATCTTTATTATTATCTTAATGTAAGTCTTCATTGGCTCTCTCCTTGACTATTGCCATATCCTTCAGTGTAGTCCCCCCACATCTACTGTTTTTCCTCTCCAATCCATTCTCAACCTAGAAATCATAGCTATCTAGGTTATCACTCAGAATTTTATACAAAAAGGGAAATATAACAAATAAAAAAATCTAACAGTCTACTTCAGAATTACAACATTCTAGGACAGTACAGACAAATTCATCATCAGCCACTGCTCAATGACATAATCAATGAAATGTGTGCCTTCTTAGTGCTTAAGTCTTAACTGAGTAAATCAACACCTAGAGAAGTAGACATTGTTTAATTCTTCTAACTCCTGAAACATTATGTAATATTTTAACATTATGTAATATGGAGCAACCTTGTTCCAGGAAGAAAAGGTAGGCCTTGGGGGAAAGAGAACATACCTGGATCTCCCCGTTTACTATCATTAGGTTGACTCAAAGAGTGGCAAGAACTTCCATCTGTGATCATCAGGAGTGCTGATGGTGCTAATTCTACTCTAAGAAGAATTACTTAATAAAACAATTTGAAGACCTATGATGGTAGATAAATTTTTGTGCATATATTTATCTCCTTCTAGAAGTTAGAAGGAACTTGTGAAGGGAGCTAGCCTCACAGTTGCATCACTCGTGCACTGCAATGTCACAGCCTGAACTCAGGTAAAACCTTTTGCTTCCTAATATTGTATTTCTCAGAAATTAGGCGTCTCCTTTCTCGGACTTTTCTTGGTGAAACTAGTGAAATTTTAGTACAAAAATAGATTCTCTGGAGTTTTACCTTCTGGAAATACCGAATAAATTTATTATCAATAAACTATAGTAAAAGGTGAGTTCACTGTGGTGAATGAAAAGCATATCAAAGTTTTCTTTAAAACTTAGCACGGTATTGAGCTTTACCTACCATGGCACTTTAAATAAAAGTATTAAAACTTAAAAATAAATAAAATTAAACCAGTTAGCTAATTCTCAATTGTTCAATATTCACTTTCTCTTAACTATCTAACATCCTCCATCTACTTTTCTTAAGAAATTTATTTTCATTATTTACTTTCAGGAAATACACAATTGTTAAAACTCATAAGTGTACTGACTGATAAAATTCTTCACAAAATTATTTGTCTTTTTCTTACAAAGGAAGGAAGGAAGAAAGGAAGGGAGGGAGGGAGGGAGGGAGGGAGGGAAAGAAAAAACTAAACCTAGAGCTTCAGAAAACAACAGTGGGAATAAAAGTATATTTTTAGTGAAGTATCAGGATCTTCAGCCATTGCAGCGTGAGTTAAAACTATATGGTGGTAGAATTCCCCATGACTTCCAATTACACTAATCATCTTAATTATACAATGAAGCATTGGGTTGAGCATTGACGACTGGCAATTTTTTCCTACAATTGCCTTTCTAAAGCCAATACATCTGAAGTCTTATAGTCTGACCACCAAGAATGTCTAGTTTGCAAAATGGTGCTCTGAGTGATATTTTTGTTCTGGATAGAAAAACAAAACAAAAAATCTGAACATCTGTGACTCTAGCCTTAGGAGTCCAGACTCAGGACAAACCATGATACCAAGATGATAACCTGGGTTCCCTGGGGAGTCAGAGAATCCCCGACCGGCACAACATTCAGAAATCAAGCTGGGCTCTTCCTGTTGCAGAAGTGTCTGCAATAGGGACATCCTAATAATGACCACGCAAAACAGACCCAGGCTAGAGTTTGGCACCTTTACCAACATGCAGTTGCCATCAAATCACGACCTTCTATCTCAAGCAGCGTTAGAGTAGCCTAGCTTCACTAAGAACTCAGCCTGAGGTTCAGCTCAAGATGAATCGAAGGCCACAAATCCTTGTCATCTTCCCAAGTTGCTCAGTGAACACCTGCCATGGAGGTTCTGGCTTTTTCCTGCCCCCAACTCTTCATAGAAGGCTTCACGTAGGACAAGAATGTGGTGGTGTGCGGTATAATTGGAATTGATTTCCCTGCCGCAAACATACTCACATACACACACGGGAGTTCTTTGTCTTGTTCAATGAAACACTACACTTCAAGAAGAAGGCCATATATCCTAGATAATAAGTGCCTGCTACTCTGAAACCAGTCACTGCTTCTGGAGGCTGCTTCTATATAATGCAAGCTCTAGGAACATGGGAATGTTATATTCTGTTCTCCTTCCTGTACTACACACATATTGCTATTTAGTTAAATATTAATAGCTAAAAAAAGAAAACTTCCAATAAAATGTTCAAATATTTAACCACCAAAAGAAATTAAAAAGAAATTTTTCACCCTAAGTTAGTCATTCTTTAAAGCTCTAAAGTCAAACTGCTAGAAATTTTACATTTACTGGAAAATATCAGGGAGAAAAAGTGATTTAAATCATTATTATTCTCAAAAGTCATTTAAGCTTCTGACAACCACATCCAAAGACTCTAGAAATACAAAAGGGAGTTGGGCCATGTAAAATCTTAGGGTTTTTACAGCTTTAACTAACATTCTCTGATTTCATAATGAAACTGCATGGGGTGGTCTGTACTTTTTGGGAGATGACCAAGGATACTGAGATGAGAGAGCAGAATGATCATAGACAATCCTTTAAAGAAAAGTTTCTCAGTGCCCTTTGTAGGGACATGGATGCAGCTAGAAACCATCATTCTCAGCAAACTATTGCAAGAACAGAAAACCAAATACCGCATGTTCTCACTCATAGGTGGGAATTGAACAATGAGAACACTTGGACACAGGAAGGGGAACATCACACATGGGGGGCCTATTGTGGGGAGGGGGATGGGGGAAGGATAGCATTAAGAGATATACCTAATGTAAATGACAAGTTAATGGGTCCAGCACACCAACATGGCACATGTATACATATGTAACAAACCTGCATGTTGTGCACATGTACCCTAGAGCTTAAAGTATAATAAAAAAAAATAAAAAAAAAAGAAAAGATTCTCAGAAGTTTTACCTCTGGAAACACCAATACTATTATAATATTATTTATTATATGAATTTTGTAGCCAACCAGACACACATTCACTGTGTGTCTGAATTCTAAAATATTAATATTTCTGTGAAAGTTTCCCAAAGATTTTCCTTTAAAAAGACTTAAATTTGGAGGGCAAATTTAGAATTCACAAAGCATTTTTATGTATATGTTCTTGTTTGATCCTGAAAATAACTGCTGCGAAGGATTAAAAGCACAAACTCTAGAGACGTGGGTTCAAATCTCAACCCCACCCCTTAAATATCTTATTGGTGAAATAAGACTCCCTATGCTACATTTTTCTCATCTGGAAAATAGAGATGATAATTACAGTACCTACCTCAGAGTGTTGTGGTGATAAATTAAATGAGGTGATGTATGTACGTAAATCTCTTAGCACTTGATACATATTAAATGCTCTTGATAAAAGTATGCTATTATTATCTTAGCAGCAGGATTGTATTTTCTAAAGATGGCCCCAGGGATATATCTCCTTCCACATGTTCCTCCTACAACGTCAATTATAACTCCTCCACTGAGACATAGACTCTGCTCCCTCCCTTTAAATTATAGTAAGTCTGTGACTCTGACCTGGATGACTTCTGAAGCTACATCATGAAGGTGCTACAGGCTTTTCCTGGACACCCAGGGATACTTGCCCTTGGAAACTAGCCACCATGCTAGGAGGAAGCCAAGCAGTCACGTAAAGAGGCCATGTGTAGGCCTGCCAGCCACATTCTGAGGTTCCAGCAGACAGCCAGTGTCAACTGCCAGGGAAGCTTGTGAGCAAACTCAGCAAATGATGATGATTCCTATCCCCAGCCTTTGAGCCACCCCAGCTAACTCTCAGTAGCACAGAGACAAGCTGTGCCACTGAGTCCTACCGACATTACAGAGTCATGACAAACATGCATGTTATAATTTAAACCACTAAATTTGGGAGTGATTTGTTACATATCAATAGACAACCAGAAAAATACTTAATATCATTATTTTACAAATAAGGAAACTGAACCTCGGGGAGATTGAAATCTTGCTGAAGATTACACAGCTCCTATGAACTAGCAGGAGATCTAAGACCCAGATTTTCTGATTTCAAATTTTGCTTCTTCAGCAATTTAGAATTTGGAGTTGTCTCACTCAAGAATGCCCAGATAAACTGAGAATATTCCTGGTTCATTGTTATGTTGTAGGTCTATTGCACCCCATCTGTAATCGTTTGAGCCCAGGTGGACTTCCCATCCATCAAATCTCAGGAGTAAGCACCAGCCATGAGCAATATTGCCTGCATCTCCCTGGGAAAGGCCTTTCTGATTACTTTCTGAAGTCCTGAGATGGGAATTTCTGTTTCTGCTTCAGATCTTCCCCCTCATTTGACTACCTGCTTATACTGCCTTTTCTGATTTCTGAACATTTCCCAATCATTCTCTATTAATATGTCACTGATGAGGCCATCACCTGAAATTTCAGGTACATAACCCCTCTCTTAGTCTTGACTGCAGAATGCTCAGTGTAGCCCCTGGCTCTCCCCACCATGCCCTTACCATTTCTTTCCAAGGAAACTATAAATCCATTTTCAGTAATGTAATTTGTAAAATGTAACTATCCTTCTGAAATGAAAACTAATGTTAACTCCTGAGTCAAGGCAAATTTAATATGAAGAAAGCTCTAAGCTTCAGGGCTGCTCGCTTGCATGGGCTCTTTTCAAGACACTGGGAGGGGCCCTAGCAATGTACTTATGGAAATATCTTTTTATTATCTTCACCAAGTGTAATATAATTTCATATATTTTTATTCTAAAAGGCTCTCCAAATCATACTAACAACCTTGAATCCACACCTACTCCTGAGAGGCTTAGCTGAAATGGATCACACACTATAGTTATTAAATTCTATTTCCATAAGAGGGCTTATTGCATTAGTTTGAGATCTTAGAACATTTTGGCAGCAGCAAATTTAAAATAGTTTCTTCAGAGCAAATTTAAAACTTTCTTCAACAGTAGATTTCATAATAAATTTTTAAAAAGAGCTTCTAAAACTAATGAATAAAATTAGGATTCCAATAACCAAACACACAGGAGAATATTTCTCCTGTCCCTTAATGATTAAAATTACAATGATATGATACAACTAATGAGACTATTTAGAAGAATACTTAAGAATTTGAAAAAGGTATCTGTAATAGATTGATTTGAAATGAAATAATTGTTTAGTACAAAGAATATTTTGATTATCTGCTTTAGTGATTTTAGAAAACGAGGTTGGTTCCAGTTGAACCAATTATATTAATAATTTTTAAAGGCTTGGCTATACACACAGCAAGTTTTAAAATATATGTATACTTGTATACAAACAAATATGCACCAAAAATATATAGAAAAGCAATGTATCAAATTGTTGTAGTAAATATCTCTTGGTGACGAGGTTATGGTTGCTCTTTCTTTCCTTTATATTTTTTCTCTATTTTAGAAATATTATGTCATGAGTATGAATTATGTTCATAATCACAAATAAAAGATAAACATTCATTGTCAAGAATGTATTTTTTTCAAGTGGTGGTTCAAATGTTTGTGTTTAGTTTAGTCTTCATTAAGATTAATTCCATTTGTTCCACAATTCTGGTCAAATTTTGATCCTTGTTGGTATAGGAAGCCTCCCTAAAGGTCTCCACAAAAAATATAAAGCAGAAATTTTTCGCTCCGAAAATCATTTTTCACTAGTTTCTGGCTGTAACTAGAAATGAATAGAAATATATCACTTCGTCAGAATTAAAAAATAGATTAAAAACAAAAACGTAATCAGAAAACAATCTGAACTTTAAGAAAATAAGACAAATACAGTACTCTGATCAGTCAAATTACATCATGAATTCACTTTCAGGTTATGTTTGATTTTCATTACTTTTAAACATTTTCAGAATAGGCTGCTTCCTTCAAGAACCAGGTGATAAAATGAAGAAATAATTGACCACTACTAAGGATTCTAAGTGAATTTGAAAAAAACACATGCGAGTATGATAAGCACTCACATAAATAGCAATTCAGAATGGAGAAAAGGGGTGGGGGGAAGAATAAAAGAGTTTAGATGGTTAAAGTGCTACTAAAGATGATAAACACGAAATGATTACCTTAGCCTCAAACACACTTAGCATATAGACCTATACTCTTAACTTGTAATTTGTACCTTAAGTCTAAGAATAAAATGATGACAGCCAGAAAGAAAAAATAATGGGAGGAAAGGAGAGGGAGAGAAAAAGAGAAGAGGGTAGAAAAGGTGAGAGAAAGTTGAGCGTGGGGGCAGAGAAAGAAAGAAAAGAGAGAGGAGTGAGGAAAGGAATGGAGGAAGGGAAGAGGAAAAAATACCATTATATTCTAAATATCAGCTATACCCACAGTAAGGGCTTTGAAAATGGCTGAACATGACCAGAAAGCAAAGAAAACATAAAGTCACATTTAATAACTAAATTAAGATACGTTTTCTGTGTGTGTTTAATTGCTCCAGTTAAAATATCAATTGAAAATAAAAAGTTAACTATTTGGGTATTGGGAGTGGTAAATATATTTTTGTTTACTCCTTTTTTTTTTTTTTAAGAGAATGTAAGAATAGCTTCAAGTCTAATTCCAGATTCCATGATTTGACAATTAGCAGTTACCAAAGAAATATAAAAACTAACCTGGGTCATTCTTGATCTCAAACCTATTTGGAGTGACAGCAAGTAACACCAGTGGTAAAGTATGTTAAAGAATCCTTTTAACTCATTTACATGATGTCATTAGCATTTAATAATTAACACAATTTTTCACTCCACTAACAGTTTTCTCTTGTTTCAATGAGGAACTGGAACTTTAAAAATTTTCATATTTCAAGAAACCTCAGCAATATTTCTCTCCTGGAGCTCTGTAGTTATTAATGTCAACCTGCAGAAGTGCATTGCACTGGATTCTTGAAGTTTTAGATAACCACAGATGGGTTGTAAAAAGATAAGCATGTATTTAAAGTCATAAAAATGCTCTGTTTTATTTCTATTGATGAATATTATTTTTGCTTAGTTTTTCAGAAATGTTTATCGTAATATATACCAATTTTGTTGTATATGGGTATATAGTCGTACCATATTGTAGTATAACCAGTTCTTATGCCACAGAAATAGGTATAGTTGATACTAAGATTATGAAGATAATTGTTGCCAATATTTCACCTTATATCTGTGATACAGATATAAATGTTGTAGACATATACATATTTATTAATGTATAATAGTGATCATTGTCTCTAAAAGGATAACAAAAATGGTCCATATAATAATGTATCTAGAAAAAATAAATATTTAATGAATATAGAGACAATCTTTGCCAAAATCAGTGCAAACATTTAATGTCCTCTTCGAAATCAGCAATGAAGAAATTATTACTAAATTATTATATAGAACTAGCTTCGATTGAAATTACAAAACCACAAAACTTAGTAGTTTAAGTTATGCTATGAAGGCTTCAGTGTTTTGTATTTGAATCAATTTATCTTTTGGAAAAGTATTATTTTGGAAAGCATTACATTGTTCAAATCACTTACTAATTAAAACTTTCCAAGTGTTTATGTTTTCATCTGTAAAATGGAAAAAATAATACTGAATTTGCATAGTTGTGAAGAAATATATGTGCAGACATGTGACAAAACACTTAATATTTCTGGAACTGTTATTCAAAGCTAAAATCAAAAGAAAAATGATGAGTTTTGTAAACTCAACTATGCTGATTCCTTAGAAGAAATCAAGTTTTATTACTAAAACTCAAAACAGAGTTTTTCTGCTTCATGATGGATATCTGAGCATATGTATCAATCTTTCCTGCTTCCCATGATGCCACTCAAATAACAGCAGAGATTTAAAAATAAGGATGAATCCATGGTAGCACTAGAAACCTGGGAAGGATGCCAGCCAGAGACCAGAACAGTGGGAGAATTTCTAGAAGATCTGAGGCAGATGGGATCAGATTGGTGGTAAAAATCAAATAGAGCTGAACCTGTAGCATTGAAAAGACATGAGGGAAGGCAACTAACAAAGTGAGTGTTCCTCTCAGAATTCATGAAGAACACCAGGATCAAAGACAGCAGGGACTAGAGGTATAGTTCGGTATTGGATGGTGAGCTGAAGAATTGCTGTACTGCTGATTGTATCATGAACCTCCAGACTAGAGCTCTGTAAATAAAATGGAGACTCTACCATAGAAAACTTACAAATGTTATTGGGGCAAAAGAGCGAGAGCACTCCAGTGGTGCTCCAGATAACTTCTGGTCCCTTTGTGGAGAGGCAGCCCCTGCATCTGTCAAGCAAACTCTCTGGGCAACCTAGAAAAAGGTTTGCCTGGTCCAAACATGCATTCTCTCTTCCTAAAAAGCTCCTCTAAAATTAGAATATAAATTCACTCTCTGAAAGAATTATATTCACTTTTGCTGGGAAGATCATCTCTAACCGTCACTGCTTACCAATCTCAGCCTTCAATTGGAAATACAAGTATGTTTCAGAAAATCTAACAATGTGAAAACTGGTGTTAGACCAAACCAAGGAACTAAAGTTAATAAAAGAAATCACAGGTCAGGCATGGTGGCTCACGCCTGTAATCCCAGCACTTTGGGAGGCTGAGGTGGGCAGATCACGAGGTCAGGAGTTCGAGACCAGCATGGCCAGCATGGTGAAAACTTATCTCTACTAAAAATACAAAAATCAGCTGAGTGTGGTGGTGTGCACCTGCTATCCCAGCTACTCAGGAGCCTGAGGCACGAGAATAGGTTGAACCCCGGAGGCGAAGGTTGCAGAGAGCCGAGATTATCCCACTGCACTCCAGCCTGGGCGACAGAGCAAGACTCCATCAAAAAAAAAAAAAAAAAAAGAAGAAAGAAAGAAAGAAAGAAGAAGAAAGAAAGAAAGAAAGAAAAAGAAATCACAGAAAACTTTAAACTAAATAGAATTCTTAGAGATTTGAAAACAATTACACCCACAAAAATGATTGAGATTACTTTTAAAAAGAAGCAATTAAAAATAAGACAATTTAAATGTAAAAGTAAAATGAATACCAAATATCAGAATGATATAGGCTTAAAGCTAATTTATGAAATGGAAGTTTGTGCTGAGATATTCTCCAGTGTTCAATGCAACAGAATGAAAACATTAAATAATAAGAGAAAAGCAGTCACAGAGGAGAGAACCAAAGGACCTAACACCTAACAAGAGAAAAGTAAGAAGTAGAAAACAATGAAGAAATTAATAAAAGAAAATTTACTGGAATTAATGAAACACTAACATCTTCAGAGAGTGAGCACTTCATAAAATTTTTATAGGAATGCTGCAGTGGGGATTGGGCAAATATGTGGAATACAATCTAGATGCCACCTAATAAAATTTGAAAACTCCAAAGATGAGGAGAAAAACACATTATCTTGCCAAGGAAGAAAAAAATACTACAGAAGAACTGAAATCAAACTGGCATCAGAATTATTGTGTAATCTCCAAAATAAGAGCCTAGAAGGGGGCAAAGACCAACTACAAAATGCCGGTGGAAAAAGATTTTTATCTAAACAAAATTATTTAAGTCAAAAAATAAATATATCTCAGATATATAAAGACATAAAAAGTTTGCTACTCATGCATCTTTTTTGAAAAAAATTATTTATGCTACATTGCAGCAAAATTAAAAATGAATTCAAAACAAAAGGAGACAGAGTATTAAGTAATAGTGGTAAGCAAGTTGTATAATATGTATAAAAAGCTGAATAAATAATTGTTTATAAGTAGTTACATGTTAAAGTAATAGTCATAAAGTAAAATATCTATAATGTAAAACAATGACAATCAGAACTTAAATTCTTGATTTTTAACAAAATTCTGAAGAGAGCAAAGGGAAAGGAAAATAAATATATTAAAGCTCTATTGTGCATGTGCGAATGGCAGGGGGGTCTTATAAAGGCTATAGATATTGAGCTTTGAAACCGATGAGAAAACTAAGCATGTTTATATAAATATATTAATTAGCAGAATTGTAATAAAATAATACCTAAAGTATTTTATAGTAGAGAGTAAGTGAAACATAATCAGTTTGACCTTAAAATAAGTAAAAATAAACCAAAAAATAAGAAGTCATAAAATGAAAGTGCAAAAAGAATATATAATATAGAATTGATCACAAGAAAAACAAATAAATTAGATGGTCTTATTGAAACAGAAATTTTTTCATTGGCTTAACAAACATCAAGCTATATGCAAGTCAAAAAACAAATAAACAGATCAATAAAAAATGAAATGTTACAGAAAAGTAAGAAATGAAGAGTTAGATGTATCCACTGGACAGATACCAGCAACAACAATTTTAAAAAGGGAGTAATAGACATATATTAATAACAAAGTATGTTTACAGCAAAAATAATTATATAGAAAGTTAAATATTTTATACTCCTCATTGAAATACAGAATAGAATACAATAAATATAATTTTTGATCCAAATTCAGTTATCAAAATATTAATAGATAAGCATAAAACTCAAGAAACTAGAAAAAATAGAGCAAAATAAATCCAAGGAAAATTGAAAGAGAAATTTATAAACAAAAACACAGAAATTCATAGACTAGAATAGAAAACATACTAAAATAAACACACCAAAAATAAAACCAATAGAAGACTTAAAAAAAATAAAAATATTGTCAAACCTCTTCCAGATTTACTCAAGGAAAAAAACAAAAGAATGCAAGTAAATCATACTGAAAATAAATATGGGAGTGGGAGTGGTGAGAAATATCATGGTAAAGACAGTAAAGTGCTTAAAAATTAGATGAAATTTTATGTCAAAATAAGAAACAAAATAGTACAAAAAATAATTTAAATTTTCACATTGACAAAACAAAGTTGGAAATTTTTCATAGATTAGTGACCACAGATCTATGTATGGGTAGAAAAAAATTGAAAAATTTAAAAGACTTATCTCTCCACAAAAGGCACTGAAATCAGATGACTTAACTGGTAAATTTTATCAAAGCTTTGTTGAAGCTACAATTTTCAACAAATGGTAAGAAATGAAAGTTTATACATTCTTTGATTCTAAAAAAGCATGTGAAACTGATAACAAAACTGGAAAAATATATAAACACATACACATTCAACTCACTGTGGATTTATCTCTTATGTAAAAATCCTAAGTATAATATATGAACAAAGCAAATATAGAAGGATATTGAGAGAATATTATTCAGTCACCAAATAGGGGTTATTCTAGAAATATAATGATCGTTTAACATTAAAAATGTATTCATATGATTCAGTGTTGTAACTGTTTACTGCCATGATCATTTGGAAGTGAGGAAAAAGTCCTTGATAAAATTCAAGGCTAATTCCTTAGTTTTGAACTTTACCCTGAGTTAAAAAATAAAAAAAAAATTTCTCTTAAATTGATGAATGGGGGTCAGGTGCTGTGGCTCACTTTGGGAAGCCAAGGTGGGCAGATCACTTGAGGCCGGGAGTTCAAGACCAACCTGGCCAACATAGCTAAACCCTGTCTCTACTATTATTAAAAATACAAAAAGTAGCCAAGCATGGTGGCACATGCTTTTAATTCCAGCTACTTGGGAGGCTGAGGGAAGAGAATCACTTGAGCCCAGGAGGCAGAGGTTGCATTAAGCCAAGATTGCGCCATTGCATTCCAGCAGCCTGGGCAATATGGGAAGACTGTTTCAAAAAAAAAAAAAAAAAGATGAATGGCATCTATCAAATATAAATGATATAAATGATAAAAATGATAAGGGTTAAATGCTGAAAATATTTTAAATGAAACAACTATAACTACTATGAATGTAATTACATACCATTGTACATAGCCAATACAATAAGGCAAGAAGAGAGATCAATCATTAAATATCAAAGGAAAATCAATGTCATTTTGCAGACCACATGTTTGTCTATTAATTAATATAAGAAAATATCTCAAAAATCAACTAGAACTGAAATGAAAGCACATAATAGTGACCAGATATAAGAATATCCAATCAAAATAAATAGCTTTTCTAATAAATCAGTGTAAAATACTATGAAATATCTCCACTTCACAATTGGAGTAGCAATTTTGTAGCTCACAGAAATAAACACCAGAAATGTGCCAGACCTATATGAATAGGAAGACGGTATTAAAAATTTATATATTTATGTAATTAAGGTGTAGAGTTGCTAAAACAGTATTTCAACAACTCCATAGCTTAATTCCCCATTTTAAAAATGAAATTTGGCAGTTAGTACTGAAGTTAATTTGAGGAATAAGCAGATATTTTAATCAAGAAATATTGAATAAATACTGGTAATGCATAGCATACTACAAAAGTAAAGCTATAACTAGATCAACAGAATTGCAATACTAGCTGCCACGTATTGAGAACATATTATGTGTCAAGCACTGCTCTAGTGTGAGAGACTATACATATATAATATTTTATATGTACAAGTCTATATTGACAAATATTACACATGTACTACATAGTACATATATAGTATATGTGTATGTATGTGTGTGTGTGTGTGTGGTGTGTGTGTATGTGTGTATGCATTTAATCATCAAAACAACCCTGTGATTCTTATCAGGATTTTAAGATGAGGAAATTGAACTACAGAGAAATAAAATAACATACCTAAAGTCAAACAGCAATTACTTTTCAAATCTGTAGGTTTGAAGGAGGTTACTCAGTTTTCTCTCTCAAATAGCATTGTCTCAATCAGATTTTTGACCCCAACTATAATCTTAGTATCTGAAAGTGTAGATTTTCTGGGTTGTTAGGGAGAATTTTCATGTCCTTTAGTCTTTAGGTAAGCCATTGATAAACCTTATATCCACAGTACTGGAATGAGCACTGAACAACAAACTTGAACACTAAACATCTAATCTAAATTCTTATTATTTACATATTTTTAATCCTTAAAATGGGGATAACAATGCAAATCTGCAGAGCTCTTACAAGGATTAAATGAAAATGTATGTAGTTTATATAGTCTATTTGTTGGATGAATAAATGAATAACCCCATCACCCAAACACAACTAATATTATAATTTTAATATATTCCTTTCTATCCAGTCTGATGCTTATAATATTAGAATAATACAATTTGAGAATCAGCCTGTTTTTACTTACTATTGTACAATAAACAGTTTTGCCATGTTTATGATACCAACTTACCATGATTTTGAAGGCCTCATAATGTACAAATGAGTGAAGGCATCTTAATTTTCTTAATCATTCTACAACTATTATTTATTTGGATTTTGATTTGATTTGGTTTTGCAATTGCACATATCACCTCACAGAGTTTGTTCATGCTTATAGTTTTCTCCATAATTTCAGTTATTTCTGCAGAAAATGGAATTCTTGGGAAAAGATTATACACATTTTTAATTTTAGAATACATCCTAGTTTTATTTCCAATTATTAGAAAAGCAATAATAACGTCAATATACAAGAATACCATCTTCAAACTCTTTGTAACTTTGAACATTGATTATTTAAAGTTTTTTGTCTGTAATAGATTCTAAGCAACCATTACTATTCTATTCTGAAATCTAAAACCAATGCTCCTAACAGCATAACTGGTTTTTATAAATAAGATCATCTTTTCCAAATTCTCGATGTAGAAAAATTACACATCAGAGTCCACCAGTCAAAATGTTAAATATACATGATCTACCTCTCCTTTTTCAATTTCAACACGTGTCAACAAATATAGTAATTATGTAAGAGAAGTTGATGCATGTAGATCCAAAATTGTATTAAGGGAAGCTGATTTGGGAGGAGTACATGGCTCAGTTCAAGGTTTAGGGCAAGAAATAATGTCCACACAGTGTTTCTCTGTGTGCAAAGAATTAAGCAAGGATTGAGGACTGGTGGCCCAAAGAACCTCTCCCCAAACAGCCATGAACTCACCCATTCTTCTGAGAAATAGATACAGGCTAATGGTTTGTCCATATCTATCACAATACATCTGAGAGAAATGAATCATATTTTTATTTTCATGAAACCTCCTCCCTGAAAAGTATAATTGGTTTCACTGTCACTTATAGGCTTTGTTGCAAAAATCTGGAGAGAAAAACTGTCAGTGTTCTAGACATCAAAACATCACTAGCCTCACACTGAGTGACATTCAGTAAAAAGGCTTCAAAAAATGCTGTACTGCGCTACACAGTTTCAAGAGGAACGAAATGAAGCTATCCTCATTTGCATTCTCATTTTTGAAGTCTTCAATCTTTAAAATAAGGAGTACATATACTTTCTTCTGGAGGGCCTGAATTATGCAGCATAAATGCAGCAGCATACTTAGCATAAGATAAGGCCTTGTTAGTGCTCTATCCTTGCAGCATGCCAAATTCAAGGGCTCAGAAGTTAAATATAGTTTAATTACTGTCACAAGTGGAATATCACAAAGCTTTAAGTTGCAGCAGGGAGTCATCAAATGACAATGCAAAGCTTGTGTCTCAAAATATTCTACGGAATTTACTATGTGTTTGTTGAGTGTCTATTCAATCTACGATGTGTTTCTTGGCAGTGTAGAGGAAACACGAGGACATGCCGTGATCTATTCCCCCAGGAATTTTCCATTGCAGTTAGAAGACAAAAGTTAAACCACACTTAAATTGAGGACTGAAGACTGAGCATATCAAAGGAGTAAGAGTACTTTTAATTTAGTCTCTTCACTGCTCTCTTGCTATTGGCTTTATTTTATGTTTTTGTCAAAAGGAAATATGGAGCTTAAGACTTAAGAAGAGGAAAAGAAAATAAATAATATAAAATACTGGGTTGCCTTTAACTTATTAAAGTTTTACTCTGTCTATTGATTGTTTCCAAAGTGTGCTAGATGGCTGAAAATCAAACAAATGTTTTTAAATGTGTGTTGAAGCTCAAGCTAGTGCACCTATTAATCATTTGAAGGTGACCTTCTATGAAGAAAATGAGAATAAACAACAAAAAGGGCCACCAATTCAAGGGGGAGCTGAATTGGCTCAGATCTGAAATTGCATAAAACCCAAGAGGCATCTCTAATTCCAAACAGCAGACAATTTAAAAATCAGTGTATGTCTGTGAGTGAGTGATCTGAATGTGAACATACAAAGGAAAAATATAAAAATCTTCCTACTTCTTATGCATAGAAACAGTGACAAATACTTCTTGGGAAACTTCCATTTAGGAAGAAACCTTTACCAAGGGAGCCCAGATAGAGGGATCTCTATCTTGATCTCTATTCTGTCAGAGAGAAAAAGAATACATGCTCTAAAGCACAGAAAAATCTAAACACTTGGCATTTCTAAGAAGCAATAAACCTTCAAAGTCTAAGTAACACTATGTATCTCAATAAAGAACTCACTAGTTCTGCTTATCTCAAAAGCAGATGGTGTGACAAATAAAAAGAAAAAAAAAAAAAATTTCTGAAGATAGTCCCTTTCCAAAATGCTAAGTAAATTCTTCATTGCTTATTATACTTGTGTTGTTCTTTTTTTTTTTTTAGATAATCATACAAAAGTCAATGTTATTCCAGAATGACAATTAAATATAGATCAAGCTGAGAATTATGCATGCTTACACACTCCACTGTGTGCAAGTTGTTATTACAGAACTCATCAGATAGCCTCATGTGTATGAGATGATGTTAAATGGGCAGAATCAGGCAGCTTAGCTGAATTACTCAGAACAGTGCAAGTCATCTGCATGGGAAAAGCTGTTGCCGAGTGGCGCACTAGGGTAACACTCACATCTAACAAGCCTGATCAAGTTATGTGTGTCATAGAGTGCCACATTGTGCATGCAATAGTATGATATATAGGCGCCGTATCTGAAAAGTTAATGGTGTAGTTTTAATAATAAAACACATATTAAAGCAGAATAAAAATAAGTTAAATAGTTAAAGTGTTAACTATCAAGCATTGTATCACGTGTTACATCATCTGTGTTAATCCATTAATCACCCCCAACAGCAAGAGAGCCTTGTTACTCTTCTCATTGACTTCTTATTGCAACTTGAATAAAATCCAAACTCCTAACTACTGTTTAAAATCCCCACATGATATGCTGCCTCCTTCTTCAGCAACCACCCATACTGGCCTTCTCTCTGTTCCTCTAATAAACCAGGCTATCTCAAACTTTATGTTGTCCTGCACGAACAGCTCCTCATCACATCTTTGCAAGGCACACATCAGTCAGGTCTCAGGTAAAGTATCATCTTCCTCAAAGAGAGGACTTCTACAACCATCTTCTCTAATGTGGATTCTTTCTGCCGTGGCTATGTTATCAACTGTTTTTATTTTTAAAATCATTTAATATTGCCTGCAACTCTTGACAATCTGTTTTACTTGCCTATCTCCCTCATGGTCTTTGTGTGTCTTGTTCATTGATGTGCACACCTGGGATATAGTATGCATTCAGTAAATTTTTTCTGAAAAATTCACCACTTTACAAATCAGTTAGCAGGGACCCATCGTCGTGAAAGCTGGTAGGTAACTGTCAGGATTTGAACCAAATCCAGGTGGCTCCAAATCCCGTGTTCCCCACCCCCCCCCCCATAAAATCTTATCTTTGAAATGGCTATGCTATGATTCAGAACATCTAAAATGGAGCCTGGAGCCATTTTGTTGAGAAAGTTCTGCACATCCACAGACAGCTGTATGTGGAACTTCCTGTGAACTTTAGAACTGGTCCAAATTACAAAGATCACAGCACCATGGCACACTGCTGAATTTAGTCAACCACTCTTGCAGCCAGCTGTGTATGGACTCATGTACTTTACAGTGCCCTAACCAATGATGATTTTTGAAAAGCAACTTTTGTAATGTTTTAAACTTTTACCTTCTTTCTTCTTTAAAACTCTTCTCTCGCCTTCTTCCTTTAGGAACACAATTCAATTTCATATTGAGTTTATGTCTTCCAAATTGCAATTCCTAAGACTCCTAATAAATGTCAGTATCTAGCTGCTTCTTGCATGGTTTCATTTCAGTTTGATTCCTTATCTCTAATCATCTAGTTTGGCATAGTTAAATAACCATACAAAACAGCCTATGAGAAAATACAAAATAAATGCCATAAATAACAAGCATTTACAGAAAATAACTCTAGACTGGTTTTGTCAGGAACAGCTTTTAGGAAGGAGGGAGACTTGAATGGAGCCTTGGAAAGTGGGTCTTCTGCTTCATTGAGAGAAGGAGCTAGGTGAGAACAAACAGATGGGAAGCCACATGCCATCTGTGGGATAGTAGGGTGTATTAGTACATTTTCATGCTACTGATAAAAACTGGGTAATGCACAAAACAAAAATTGGACTTAACAGTTCCACATGGCTGGAGAGGCCTCACAATCACGATGGAAGGTGAAAGACACATCTCACATGGTGGCAGACAAGAGAAGAGAGCTTGTGCAAGGAAACTACCATACACCCCCCGCCTTTTTTTTTTTTTTTTTTTTTTGAGAAGGAGTCTTGTTGTCTCCCAGGCTGGAGTACAGTGGCGCGATCTTGATCTCGGCTCACTGCAAGCTCCGCCTCCTGGGTTCACGCCATTCTCCTGCCTCAGCCTCCTGAGTAGCTGGGACTACAGGTGCCTGCCACCATGCTCAGCTAATATTTTTTGTATTTTTAGTGGAGACGGGGTTTCACCGTGTTAGCCAGGATGGTCTGGATCTCCTGACCTCATGATCCACCTGCCTCGGCCTCCCAAAGTGCTGGGATTACAGGTGTGAGCCACCGCGCCCAGCCAGGAACTCCCTTTTTTTTTTTTTCTAAGATGGAGTCTTGCTCTGTCGCCCAGGCTGGAGTGCAATGGCCAGATCTCAGCTCACTGCAAGCTCCGCCTCCAGGGTTTATGCCATTCTCCTGCCTCAGCCTCCTGAGTAGCTGGGACTACAGGTGCCCACCACCTCGCCTGGTTAGTTTTTTTGTATTTTTTAGTAGAGACGGGGTTTCACCATGTTAGCCAGGATGGTCTGGATCTCCTGATCTCATGTTCCGTCTGTCTGGGCCTCCCAAAGTGCTGGGATTACAGGTTTGAGCCACCACGCCCGGCCAGGAACTCCCATTTTTAAAACTATCAGATCCCATGAGACTCATTCGTTATCATGAGGACAGCATGAGAAAGAACCACCCCCATGATTCAATTACCTTCCACCAGGTTCTTCCCATGACATGTGGGAACTGCAGGAGCTACAATTCAAGACGAGATTTGGGTGGGGACACAGCAAAACCATATCATTCTGCCCCAACCCCTCCCAAATCTCATGTCCTCACATTTCAAAACTAATCATGCCCTACCAACAGTCACCCAAAGTCTTAACTCATTTCAGCATTAACTCAGAAATCCACAGTACAAAGTCTCCTCTGAGACAAGGCAAGTGCCTTCTGCCTATGAGCCTGTAAAATCAAAAGCAAGTTAGCTACTTCCTAGATATAATGGGGGTACAGGCATTGGGAAAATACAGCCATTCCAAATAGGATAAATTGGCCAAAACGAAGGAGCTACAGGCCCCATGCAAGCCCGAAATCCAGCAGGGCAGTCAAATCTTAAAGCTCCAAAATGATCTCCTTTGACTCCATGTCTCTCATCCAGGTCATGCTGATACAAGACAGGGGTTCCCATGGTCTTGGGCAGTGCCACCCCTGTGACTTTGCAGGGTACAGCCTCCCTCCTGGCTGTTTTCATGGGCTGGAATTGAGTATCTATGGATTTTCCAGGTGCAGGGTGCAAGCAGTCAGTGGATCTATCATTCTGGGGTCTGGAGGACAGTGGCCCTCTTCTCACAGCTCCACTAGGCAGTGCCACAGTAGTGACTCTGCGTGGGGGCTCCCATCCCACATTTCCCTTCTGCACTGCCCTAGCAGAGGTTCTCCATGAGGACCCTGTCCCTACAGCAAACTTCTGCCTGTTCATCCAGGCATTTCCATACATCTTCTGAAATCTAGGCAGAGGTTCCCAAACCTCAATTCTTGACTTCTGTGCACTGGGAGACTTAACAAAACACCATGTGGAAGCGGCCAAGACTTGAGGCTTGCACCTTCTGAAGTCACAGCCCAAGCTGTGCATTGGTCCCTTTCAGCCCAGACTGGAGTGGCTGGGACACAGGGCATCAAGTCCCTAGACTGCACCCAGCATAGGGATCCTGAGCCCTGCCCACAAAATCACTTTTTCCTCCTAAGCGTCTGGAACTGTGATGGGAAGGGTTACCATAAAAACCTCTGACATGCTCTGGAGACATTTTCCCCATTGTCTTGGGGATTAACATTTGGCTCCTCATTACTTATGCAAATTTCTGCAGCTTGCTTGAATTTCTCCTCAGAAAATGGGATTTTCTTTTCTTTTGCATTGTCAGGCTGCAAATTTTCCAAACTTTTATGCTCTGCTTCCCTTATAAAACTGAATGCCTTTAACAGCACCCAAGTCACATCTTGAATGCTTTTCTGCTTAAAAACTTCTTCTGTCAGATACCCTAAATCATCTCTGTCACGTTCCAACTTCCACAAATCTCTGGACAGGGACAAAATGCCACCAGTTTCTTTGCTAAAACATAGCAAGAGTCACCTTACTCCAGTTCCCAACAAGTTCATCATCTCCTCAGTCTGAATTTTATTGTCCATATAATTATTAGCATTTTGGTCAAAGACATCCAACAAGTCTCTAAGGAGTTCCAAACTTTCCCACATTTTCCTGTCTTCTTCTGAGGCCTCCAAACTGTCCCAACCTCTGTCTATTACCCAGTTACAAAATTACTTCCACATTTTTGGGTACCTTTTCAGCAGCACCCCAGTCTACTGGTACCAACTTACTGTATTAGTCCGTTTTTCATGCTGCTGATAAAGACATACTTGAGACTGGTTAATTTACAAAAGAAAGAGGTTTATTGGACTTACAGTTCCCTGTGGCTGGGGAGGTCTCACAATCATGGCAGAAGGTGAAAGGCACATTTCACATGGCAGCAGACAAGAGAAGAGAGCTTGTGGAGGGAAACCTCCATTTTTAAAACCATTAGACCTTGTAAGACTTATTCATTACCATAAGAACAACATGGGAAAGACCCACCCCCATCATTTAATCACCTCCCACCAGGTTCCTCCGAGGACACATGGGAATTGTGAGAATTACAATTCAAGATAAGATTAGGGTGGGGACACAGCAAGACCATATCATAGTGAGATCACGCTAGTAGAAGATGATGCAAAAACACTGTGTTCTAAATCCTTACACCCAAATTTCAGCATGAACATATCCATTTATCAGCTAGGCAACTTAACAGCTGCATAACTTCTCTGAGTCTCAATTTTCACATTTGTAAAACTTGCTCTACCAATTTCACACTGTCAATGTGAAGGTTAATGGGAAATCCTCATGTATATTGATATACCTTTACATTTGAAAGTGCTCTGAAAAATGTAAATCTCTCTGAAAGCCAAAGACATCTTCAGCATAAAGTAGAGAAAATGAATGGGAGCTAGATAGTAGAAAACAATTAATGCCAGCTGATATAAGTAAATAATTTCATAATAAGAAACTTTTATGATTAAGTCCCAATAATTAGAGAATTGAAAAGAGAGAATTATAAGGAGGGAAAAGCATTCCCTTATATTAGGGAAGTGACCTCCCAGATAATCCCAAGTCTTTTTAGGAAAATGAGGTCCTCGGGTGAGAGGAATAGGAAGGTACCTTGCAGACTCCATGGATACATTAAAGTATGCATTTTCCCCAAACTTACCTGTCAAATGTGCAAACATCTACTGGTTTATGAGATAAATGCAAATAAAAGGAACAGAAATCAGCAACTACTGAGAGAGACTTCTTGAGTTCCCAGGAGAGTTCAGAATTTTGGAGACAACTGTAGCTCCGTTTTGGGCTTGAAGGGGTGAAGGCTCCAGTAAGAACAGCCACCTCAGGCCAGTAATAGGCAAAGCTGCAATTGCCTCCAGGAAGCCTCTGAGGGATCTCAGCCTAGCCAGGCCCTGTGGCTGTTTGTCGGTGTCTGAAAGCATTGTAAGTGAGTCAAGGAATGTTGACACCATAAAAAAAAAACTATCTGGAAAGACAACAACAAAATATGTATTTAATTGAGCATACTACTACCTTACACCTGGATGTTTCTATTTATTTTATGTATTATACCTGTATTATATTTCTTTATTTCATCTCATATATAATAATAGTATTTGACATAAATATTCATAGAAAAAATTCAAGAATGTGCTAAATGCATTTTAATTTTAGAGGAGAGGGAATAGAAGGAGTCATAGAAGGCCATCTTCCTGCTAAAAGGCATACAACATTGCAGGAATGATGTCAAGGGAGAGATTGCAAATTCAACCTACTAGAGTAAAGGCACAGTAAAGGGCCACTGAGGCCAAAGGAGAAAGCACTTATAGTCCTATTGTCATTTGCTACCCCGAGGTCAAAGAGTAAGTTCGCTACTCTCGGAAGTGCAGAATCAATAAAGTGATACAACTAAAAAGCATTTATCATTTTTTTAAATAATTTCTTTTATTTTTACTTTCATCTTCAAAGCCATTCTGGGTATTACTTACTACAGGTTAATCTAGGGGAAATCCTTGGGGTTTTTTTTTTATTATTATGCTTTAAGTTCTAGGTTTGGCTAATAATTACTGAGAGCTCACTCTGTGCATACCATCATGCTAAATAGCTGAGTTACCCAGCCTCATCACCTGCCTTCAAGGCACCCACAGTGTGGCAAAGGTGTTTGCTAGCTCTTATACATAAGGAATGACACCACGAGGTCAACTAAATTTAAATGAATTGAGCCTTCTCAGTGATGACATGGCTCAGTGAAGTGATAAACTAAAGGATTTTGTTGGCAGTCACTTGGAAGGTCAATGGCTACAAAAATCTTCAGGCTGCCTGAAAACAAATTTCTCATTTTAAGAGATGTAGCCCCTTATGACAAAATCAATGGTTAAAAAAAATCCTGATGTGAACTGAATTGGTAAGTTTTGCCTTGTATTATATGATGTGTCACGTGGGACACTACTGTTCAAAGAGGATAACTTTCCTATAAGTATAGGGGCAGACTGTAAATAAACTCTGAAGGCCACAGTTTGTATGGGGCGTATTGTCTGGGGCCCACCACCTTTATAGCCAAGAATCCATTTCTTCCTATCTATGATGAAAGCAGAAGCACTTGCCATCCACAAAGGTATCTTAAGGGTCTGTAATGAAGCAATACAATAGTTCTCATATTGTAATATTAACAGAAAGTGACATGATGCAGTTGACCTTCTGTCTCAGGATTTAAATCTGTATTATGAGTTGCATTTAAAGAGAATGTCCATTAATCAAGTGGTGTTCTAATCACATTCTACAAAAGAGATAATTCCACCTAAATAAATGTTACCACCCCATGACAAAATACAAATTATGCTTAACAATGCATTAAACCTTTTTAGAATCATGACTTGAAAAAAAACAATTTCCAAATACAGAACATTTTATATTGGTACAGACCAAATTCTATTGTAACAATGCCCTAGACCCTATTTAGAATCTTACGTAACAAGAAGATTGGCTTTATGAGATATTGCTCAAAGGTACTGAGTGGAATTATCACTAGACTGAGAGGTGAGAGACCCAAGCTTTAGTTAGGCTTTCCACTAATTGTGTGACCTGGGTACTGACATTCAGTCTCCAAGCCCGTGGAGTCCCAATCTGTCAAATAAGCAAGTTAAATGAACTATCTTAACGGTCTCCTGTTATTGTTAATTTCTTGACTCTAAAGAAATTTTGAAGTGTGGACTTCAAAATTCTGTTTTCAATGAAGTTAAATGTGTTGTATTTTTCTGTATCAAAAATATCACAAAATACAAATACTATGCTAAAACTATAAAAACACTAATATAGCAAAGATTCTAGTGTCTTGAAATGATTAATGACATATACTGAATTACCTGTCCTTTTAGACAGTTCATCTTTTTTTTCAAGCAGTCCCATGTTACAACTCCCAAGTTTCTAGGAATTATTTTTGATATTCACAAAATAACAAATATGAACAAAGTTTATTCAAAAACCTGACTTTAAAAAAATTGTTATTTGCTTGCCACCGTGCATTTTCATCACTTACTACTAATGTTTCATTTGGTTATTTACAACTTACTCCTATCTACCGGTGTGTGTTACAGATTTTAACTAAAGGTATTTGCCTCGGGAGTACTAAGTTTACTAGTTTAAAGGCTACTTACTCCAAAGGGCTACATTATCTTTTTCTATTTCCCATCAGCATACAGAAGAAATAATTCACAATTCTGGATTTTGTTCTTTCAGTTTCTCAACCCAGGACAATCAGACTTCTACCACCAAACAAGTAGAAACTCAAGCTTCTCAGCAAAAGTCTCAATGATTCTGAAATTAATCATTCCAATTGTTTATTTTTAAAACCCTGCTTATTGTAAAATAAAAATTGCATTATAGAAACTTTTACAAAACAGAAATGTACAGCCCAAAGGTTTACCCCAAGGGAAATATCCATAAAAAAAAATCACTCAGGTCAAGAAAGAGGACTTTACCAGAACCCAGCAGATCCCCTCATGCCTACTTTATTACCCCCTCTCTCCTTACAAGGGCCCATTTTTTCTAGCTTTCTTTTACATTTGTGTCACCTATACAACTATCCCCAAGCACTACAGGTTTAACTAAAGCCATCTTTGTAGAAGATCTAACTTTTCTCACTCAACATCACATTGCAAAATTATCCGTTTTTCTCAGATGAACCTGTAGTCATTTTTTACAGTATGGTATTACATTTATTAATGTATGCCCACTTATGTGTTCATTTCACTAGAGCTCGAGGGCTTCTTATTTTGAAGTTCTCAACCTGCTGAACATCTCTGGAGTATGTAACAGTGTTGACCTTTGCTTTTCTGAAATTCTCTACTCTCCAGTAATGTTCCAGTTTTCCTTCTTCCACTTTGATGGTTCTCCAGTGGTTCACTAGTTGCTCTTCCTTAATGTATCCCATATGAAACACTGATCTTCTTTAGGTATCTTTCATTACCTCCTCATTTTACACATTGTCACTAGGCAGCCACTCCTTCTTTAGCTCTGGCCCCAAACTATTTCCTAGCTCATTTTTTCGTTACTTCCTGCCGTTGTTCATCCTCATCCCAGCCTACCTCTTTGCTTCTCCCCAGACATCTTACACAGCTGCAAAATAAGCTACTCCCAAACCATACTATTCCCTTTTTGCCTTTTCATGTGCTGCTCCCCCAGCCTGGAATTCTCAAATTTTTTTTTTTTTTTTTTCACTTTAGATGAAATGTTTCCTCATCTTCCAGGATAATTGGGCAATTTTAATTGCCCGCTCATCTGTGTTCCTTAAGCGCATTGTGCAATCCTCTGCAATAGAACTTATGACATCGTATTGTGAACACTTGTTTGTGCCTACCTCCCTCACCAGAGAACAGGAATCTTGTATTAATCATCGCTGCATCCCTGAGAATGATGTGTAATGTTGCCAGGATGAACGAATCTGTTTACTTGGCAACCTTTGTGAGCTTCCTGTTCTAGGGAAAAGCCTCACAGCATTCCCATGAATGTTATGCTTCTCTGGCAAAGCTGCATCAAACTTTTACATGGTGGGAGTTGCAAGTTAGGTTCCCTTGGAAGCAGACTCTAAGATGAAGATTAGCATACAGGATGTTTATTACAGAATCAGTGCCTGTGGAAGGAAATGGAAAGAACAAGAAAGAAGGAAGATTGGGCAGAGGACGATGTCAAGCTGTGACTGTCTCAACAGAAACCGTAGCTGACACTATAGGAAATTCTGAGGACAGAATGTACCAAGAGCGGGTGACAGAGCTGGGCCTTCATGTCCCTTCACCTGTCTCAAAGCAAAGCATGACCCCTTTGGCCTGGGTAATCCTAGAAAGGCTCCGATAGCCAAGAGTGACACTGTCAATAGCAAACTACACATCATGCTGTCCCTCACTATATAAAACACTGTTAAAAATTTTTCATTAATCAATCTCCTAAGTCATATATAATGCTGGTTAGGATTTCCAATGCCATCAAATATACTTATATCATTATGCAAAAATGCCAATTGCCGATTTCACCATGTTTGGTATAAAAGTATCTGTTCTAACTTAACAACTTCAGTTTTGTTGCCTGTGGCACTGCAGAAGGACAGCCACACCATCCAAGAGACGCCTAAAAGCCATCACAGAAGCTGCACAGAGAAATCCCTGCAGCAAGAATTTAATGTGACTCCATCTGAAAAGGCTGAGGTATCCCCAAATATTTGGTTGTTCACCCATTAACTTTAATGAAACGCACAGTTTTACGTTCTTAGCTACACTTTTGTGAACATTGAAAAAGAAATTGTGAAAATCTCAACTTGAGTTCCAAAGTATTTGAATATCAATTTCTTTACAAGTTTTCTCTTCCATAATTTTAGACACCTAAAAGTGTTGGAAAAAAATCAGTGAGTACTTGTATGATATTCTGTTGAATAATATCAAAGTATAAGCTGCTAAACTGAAAGAATTATTTTCAATATATGAAAAAATAGTTACTGTATCCCCAAAAGGGTAAAATCTGCAGTTATTTTATTCTTTTTAGAATAGTTCATCAAATTATCAACATATCAAGCTGATACGTGCTCCAAATGGGACAGCACCAGGAGATGGGTCACTAAAGACCAGAATGCAAAGAAATCTGCATTGGTAGAAGAGATTTATCAGGCTCGCATGATAAAAACAGTTCTACGATTACCAGTTTTCTGGAATGAGCAAATGGATGAAGGGTGGTGCTTTAAACCAGGATAAGATACACAGGAGGAGAAGGAGGTTTACGAGAAAAAGATTTATGAGCTCAGTTTTGTAAATATTGAGCTGGGATGTCTAGACTCCAACTAATGAAGATATAAGATAGTTTACCATTCAATAGTTACAAGACAGGCATCATGCTAGGTGTTAGATATAATGAAATTGGTATGTTAAGTGAAAGCTTATGTTGTGGGAGAGGATATCATACAAGGAAGGATAAGAAGAGTGAGAAAAGGACCAATGGCAAGATCCTGGTGAGAAGCCAGATTGAGGATATGAGCAGTGGAATAGAACCCTGAGAAAAAGAGTAAGAGAAAGAGGCAGGATGGACTAAAGGAGAACCAGAGGTGAGCGAGATCCATGGATTTAAGGGAGAGACAGAGTTTAGACTCTGGGCAGAGTTTAGACTCTTGCATGAGGCTGACTTCCCTGTAGAACTTACTCTTCATGACCTTGGATAATGGAAAGACCATCTCCTCTTTGATAATAATATCCTGTGTGTAAAAGTAGTGGCTATAAAGTGCTGCTCCACAAAATATACTCAGTAAGTTGCTATTAATTTTATCACTAATATTACTATTAATATAATTATGTATTACTATAATTATATAGTAATTATATATTACAGTAACAATATATAATTATAGTGTTATTACTATAATTATAATTATAGCTTTAAGTATAGTCATAATAATACCAGTGATATTTACTAGTGATATATACCATTTATAATTACTATGTCTACTATTAATACTTTTAGCATTATAGCAATGTTCTATAATGCAGAAAAATCAACATAAGGACCTTGAAAAATAGTCCTTGGCTTTAATCATGAGAGGATCCTCTGGCAGAGCAGTTGCAGTGTGGTGGTGGAAGCAATCAAATCACAACAGGTTGGAAAACGACTGGCTGAAAGGTAAGAAGGAAGAGACAGAAGTGTGGCCCATCATGCCTAAATCATTGACCACAAAAGGAAAAAGATGTGTAGAGTATATAGGGAGCTACTGAAGGGCTTTTAAAAATGGGTACATAATGGGTTCCAATTATGTTCATGTAATAAAGAGAGTAGCTCAGTGGATGAAAAAACAGTGAGAACACAAGTTAGTGAAAAGAAATGATAAGCAAGGTCTAGGAAGATTTTGATAAGCTATGATAAATAACAAAAGTGGGTTTATATAGCAGTATCAAAATATATCAGGTGACTCGGAAAAAGTCCAACAAGGATGTATAAGGCTACTACAGAAAAATCATAAACTGTTATTGAATTACATTTTAAAAGACTTCAGAAAAATGAAATATACAGCAAATTCACAGATTGAAAAACTTGTGACTGTAAATATTTCTCCTGAATTTTTGTTATGAGATAGGTTCTCACTTTGTCATTCAGACTAGAAGGCAGTGGTATAATCATAGCTCACTGCAACCTCGAACTCCTGGGCTGAAGCCATCCTCCCACCTCAGCCCCCTATGTACCTGGCAGCCTGCCATTGTGCCCAACTTTTTAACAACATTTTTTTCCTAAAAACAGGGTCTCACTATGTTGTCTAGGCTAGTCTTCAACTCCTGGCCTCAAGCAATCTTCCCACATTGGCTTCCAAAAGTGCTAGGATTATATGTGTGCACCTACTCTCTCCTGAAATGAATATATAGATTCAATAAATTTCATGTTACCAGCAGATTATTTTAGTGTGCATGTGGAAGTTCACAAGCAGATTTTCAAATGTATATGCATATTAAAAAGGCCAAAGTTCGCCAAGAAAAATAAGGTAGAAAGGACTTGCCCAGATATCAAGACCTATATAAAGCTATAGTAATCAAGGCAGTGAATTTGTATTGCAGAAATAGATATTTAGACCAAAGAAATATATTTTAAGTTCAGAAACAACTTCACACACACAAGGACACTTCATTTATAATAAATTAGCACTCCAGGGCAATGAGGAAGGCCACTTTTAAATCATTGGAAATGTAATAATGGGTATTCATATACAAAATCAATTAAAAACCCAAGTGGAAAGGGCAAAATTTTTGAATTTTGAGGAGAGAATAAAAGTAAATATCTTCATAATTTTGTGACAGGGGGTCTTTAATAGGACAGAAAAAGTAGTCATTATAAAGAAAAAGAGACAATTTTAACTACATTAAAATTAAGAACATCTGCTTATCATAAGACTTTATAACAATACTCGATACACAGTAAACTCAGTAAGAAATACAAATTTAAAAATACAGGTGATTCAATAGAAGAGTAGACAAAGAACTGAACTTGAAGAGAAGCTTCGCAAAAGTGAAAATCCAAATTACCAATGAACTTCTGTTTTTTGAAAAGGTATTCAACTTAACTGGTAATAGACTAAATGGAAATTAAACAAAATGAGTTTTCACTAAACACTCTTAAGATTGGGAAAAAAAATGCAAAAGTAAATACCAGTTGTTGGTCAGGATTTGGAGCAGCAGGAATTGTCATACACTGCTCGTGGAAATATAAATTTATGCATGCACTCTGGAAAACAGTGTGGTGTTTTTTAGCCTAGTTGAGGCACACATACCCTTTGACCCAGCAATTCCATTGCTAAGTATATACCTTAAAGAAATGCATGCACCAAGACATATTGTTCAAAATAGCCCCAAACTGGAAGCAATCCAAATTGCCTTAGAAGTAGAATGGATAAACTGTGGTATATTCATTTAAAGGACACTGTATAGTATTAAAAATGAATGGACAAACTAAAGTCACATAGAACAGCATGAATATATTTTACCAACCTAAGGTTAAGAAAAACAAGCCACAAAAGAATACATATAAATGGTCCCATTTATATAAAGTTCAAAACCAGAAAAACTTATCATTTTCCTTAGGGAAATCATAAAGATAAGAGAAGGCATTAACACTATAAAAGGCAGGATAGTATAAGCAGTAGAGGAAAGGAATGACTCTGCAACTGGCAGGGATAATCAGGGAGATGCTTGTGCTTGGCTAGCTTCCTCTCCCTCTGACCTCAGTAGATAGTCCAAATCTTTTAAATGAAAAGTTCTATTTGGTCTGGGTAGTTTTTTACACAGATTATTTGCTTTTTTAAATTTTTTTATTTTTTATTTATTTATTTTTTTAGAAAGGGTCTTGCTCTGTCACCCAGGCTGGAGTGATCTTGGTTAACTGCAACCTCTGTCTCCCAGGTTCAGGTGATTCTCCAGCCTCAGCTCCTGAATAGCTGGGACCACAGGCCCACGCTACCACACCTGGCTAATTTTTGTATTTTTTCTAGAGACAGGGTTTTGCTGTGTTGCCTAGCTTGGTTTCAAACTCCTGAGCTCAAAGTGATCCACCTACCTTGGCCTCCCAAAGTGCTGGGATTACAGATATGAGCCTCCACACCGAACCAACACAGATATTTGCTTTATAGTTATTTGTAAAACTGTTAATATGGGTTGCATGTACTTTTCTTTGCGAAAGTTACATTTCTCAATGAAAAGTGTGAAAAAAGTATACGTAGTGTATTAGTCCATTTTCATACTGCTACGAAAAAATGCCTGAAACTGGGTAATTTACAAAGGAAAGAGGTTTCATTGACTCACAGTTTGGCATGACTGAGGAGACCTCAGGAAACTTACAAACATGACAGAAGGGGGAGCAAACAACCCCTTCTTCACCTAATGGCAGGAAGGAGAAGTGCCAAGCAAAAGGGAAAAACACCTCTTATAAAACCATCAGATCTCATGAGAATTTACTATCACTAGAACAGCATGAAGGTAGCCACCCCCATGGTTAAATTACCTCCCACCGAGTCCCTCCCACATGTGATGATTATGAGAACTAGAATTCAAGCTGAGACTTGGTTGGAGACACAGCCAAACCATATCAGGTGGTAAGATTAGCTTTAGGTAATAGTGGGAAAATAACATTTACCCAATAACTTATTGACCATAATCTATACAACATGTTTGGTTATACATCCAACACAAAACAACTTGTATGACAATTATAATAGTGAAGTATTCATTTTAAAAGACCACACCTAAAAAAAGAAAAAATGTTATTAAAATATGGATGTTTTCTTTCAACTCAGAAATACTTCAAGCAATATTTTTACTACTTAGGACTACTTGTGGTTACCAGTTCATAGCCTTTTTATGTAAATTCTCTATAGAACCATATTATCAATATCCTCTTGAGATGGATAAGCAACTTACCAAGGCATTTGGTTAAATGTTATCCTATTGAAATAAGTGGTTTGATCTATACATTCTAAAGTTTAGCATGCCAATATATTAAAAATGATTCTGTCTTAGATATTTCATTGTCTCCCTGGTTCTTTAGTATACAATTTTGGATATTAATTTGGTACAGTGGTGTCAAATCAGCTAAAATAATCACTCTGATTCATTGAAGAATTACTGAGACCTGCAGACAATGTTTTATTCAATTAATATCAGTTTTATAAATATTTATGGCGCTTGTGCACCATAATAAGAATTGTAACAGGGAGGAGGATAAGGAGTGCTAAACAGAGGAATAATGTGTGGCCAATAAGGAGATCACAGAATTTAAGTTCAGTAGATGAATATGAAATAACTAATCAGAAGACAAAGCTGGTATAAGCAATAAATAGAGGTGTTAGTAATATGTTGCAGGAATATTTAATTCTGACTGTGTAAATCAGGACAGACTGTCATTGAATGAGACTGGTTTGAATGAGACAGATGATCCAGATTTGACCCTCAACAGTGCATGAATTTGAACAAGGTCCTTGGGCACATCAGTGAGGAAACTGCAATAGCAGAGGACAGAAGTTCTAGATATGCTCAAGAATCTTAAAGGAGATTGATGAAGCTTGAGCATTCATTTTGTGGAAAATGTGGAGGGAGAAGATACTGGATAGGTAATTTGGAACCCAACTTTGAGAACACGAAATAGCTCTAGCTTTTCTAGAGTAAGAGGGTTAAACTGGCTATAACGTGAGACAGAAAAATATGACCCATCATGTAGTTTTGCAAATGCATTACAGAATTATTTATGAAATTCTATTTAACAAATTTTTCTCACCCACACTTACTTGTTATTTTAGGTACTTCCTACCCTGTACTAGCAAACATCTATCCCACATCTTTATACATATTTTTCTATTCACAGGATTAAAACTGGTTTCTATTAAAAATTTTTAGAATCATCAAAAATCAACTAATTTATCCAGGATATGAATTTAAAATAAAGCAATATTTTTAAAATGCAGATACAAAGAGTTTTCTGAAGTGGCATGTCTGAAAGATGAGGAAAAGAGTAAAATCATAATTTACTTTGGAAACACCCCATTAATCAAAATCTCCCTAAAATTTAATTTAGCATATTATCCCACAGATTATCTGTATTTTAGTTCCTGAATAAAGTTTAGGTATGTATAATATCAACTTTTTGGAGTATGTTCCTCATAAGCAGAACCACTTTTTCACCCAAATCTTTTATTTCCTCAATTTACTATTGCCAGTTGCATAATCTAACATAACTATCATTCCCTGGCATAGTAGAACACAAAATTTTTTAAAAAGTAAGCAACAATCTGTGAAAAAAAAGTAAATTCACAGAGTGTTTTCAGACCAAATATCATCTGTTTCCTGTACTAAACTCAAATGTATTTCAGTAGATAACATTAAATGCGACTTAAATTTATAACAAATTTTCCTTTTTATGAGAAACAAAATTGTCTCACAACTAAAAATGATATCATCATACTTATTACTCAAGCATGTTCCTATGATGAATCTCTGATTATCTCATTTTCCTAAGAATTAACACCCACCCAACATCACTCCTTAATCAGCTGACAGAAGAAAAACCGTTGTTTGCCTGGTCATGGGTGATACCCCAGCAAGTGAACAAGTAAGGGATTAAGAGGGAAAAAACATTTGCTATGCTTGTGATTAAGTTCGTGAGATTAATATCGTAGCTCAAAAGTGAAAAGCTTCTGTTGGAGCATATGGTATTACTGCATATAAGAAACATGTGGAATAAGTAGCCGCTGAGTCCTCTCAGCAGGCCAGCAGCTGGGAATGCACCCTCCTTTCCTGTAGAGCTGATGGCTGCAAGTAAGGTGTGTGACCTTTAGCAAGTCCCTTCCTCTTACTTAGGCTCCACTGGATCATCAGAAAATTAAGTTGAACTAGCTAATCTCCAGGTATCTTCCACCCCTTTGAATCTATGAAGGGAAATAACAGTTTAAGAAGAATGGTGATAGTATCACAGATGTATGCATATGTCCAAACTCATCAAATTGTATGCATTAAATGTGCGCAGGCTTTTGTTTATAAAATCAAATATATCTTGATAAGTCTGTTGGAAAAAACAAAAAAAAGGATCTGAAGAAAATTTCAGTAAAGACAGGAAGAATCGATCGAGACCATCCTGGCTAACATGGTGAAACCCCGTCTCTACTAAAAATACAAAAAAAACTAGCCGGGCGAGGTGGCGGGCGCCTGTAGTCCCAGCTACTCGGGAGGCTGAGGCAGGAGAATGGCATAAACCCGGGAGGCGGAGCTTGCAGTGAGCTGAGATCTGGCCACTGCACTCCAGTCCGGGCGACAGAGCGAGACTTCGCCTCAAAAAAAAAAAAAAAAAAAAGACAGGAAGACAGGAAGAATCTGGATAGCTCTCAGCCTGAGACTGATTAAAACAAGAGACTATTTTCAGCCTTATTAAGTTAAAGTACCCTTAGCTGAGTTGATAATAAATCTGAATCTTGAGGTCAAAATATTGTCAGGAGAGAGGGGGAGAGAGCCACATTAGAACCTGTCTAAAATGGAAGAGACTGCCTCTAGAAGAGTCAAGTTAACCATCACTGGAGATGTTCAAGAAAAAGCTGGGAGATCACTTGGCAGAGATGTTGTGGAGAGGCTGAGAAGCTTCTAAGTCAAGTTGCCTCCAACCTTAGAGTATAAAATGCCACCATAAGCTGCTGTACAAGAATCCAGTGTCGGTTGCTCTCATGAATCTCATGGCAGAATTGCAACTCATCATTCATCCAACACATTTATTGAAACCTACCCTGGGCCAGACACTGTGCAAGTCCTATCAGGCATACAAACATGATCCAGAGAATACACCATAATACGGAGGGATGAGAGAGGAACATGATAGCTACCAGATAGGTGGTGATAAGTGATAAAGAAGCAGCACAGAAGAAATATGAAGATATTTCCAAGAAAAGGAGATACTATTTCTAGCTTCACAGAGTAAGGATGGAACACTAATGAAGAGTTTTTGGAAGATAGGAAGATGGATCCGCACCTGAAGGAAAGCAAAGGGAGCCAAGGGAAAACAAATGGCTTCTAAAACCCTGACATTCCTGAGCTTGCATGTGCTTCACTAAATAGCCAAGAATGCCACGAAAATGAGCACAGATATGTTGGTTCCCCCTGCCTTCAAGTGATCAATCTGCTCACCATTTGACCATAAGGGACTAAATAGGCAAGAGCCAGTGGGGTACACCCTGCTATCAGAAGAACTGGGGCCCGAACAGTTCACACTGGTGTGGAATCAGAATCACATGTTGGTTGTCTTTGAGTGACGCCAGCAAACTTCAGGCATCACATGCAATTTTAATGGCAAGATTTAGTTTTATGAAGACATTATAGAGTTAGCTAAGACTCACTCTAAGGGCATTGACTTAAAACTTCAATTTCAGTGATACATATACATTCATATTACTGCTAAGCATATGTCTATTTTTATCCCCTTGATCATTTATTGAATATACAACTCTATGAACATCTGAATTCACTAATAGCCTTTTATTTTGATTATCTATGAAACTTCACCTTTGGATCTTTGGAGGAATTGTCTTGTGGCAACTCATATATGACTTCAGTCTTTTTAAAAATATAACCACTGCCCTGGTCTCCCTCTTTAAACTAGTGCATGATTCTCAGAACATTTTCTGGGATTTGAGAGTTTAGTCATGAATCTATCGTAGATTCTCAATGACATATCTCAATGAGTATTGATTATTCTCCTATTCCACTGCAAGGTTATAATTATAATCTAAAATGAATCTCTGAGTCTTTGCCATGTAGAATAACTATGCACCATTTAGAATAACATTTTTTCAGTATTTGTCATCATACCATTAACAATGAAATGACTAATTATACATGCATAGGGTAACCTAAGTAAGTTGTTCAAAATTCAGACTTGCTAGTGTTACCAAATAGTATAATTAAAACAGTAAAGAAAATTGAGCAATATTTCCTGTAGCAGTCATGCAAAGATAGTATTTTGTGATTGATTCCAGAACTTATGGCATAGAAATGCTAATAATTACAAGTATGATAGAAAGAGAACTGTAAGACCTCATTCTGTGTTATTGTAGTAATGACCAGGAAAAGCTAGGCCCCTGACCAGGACTACTGGTTGCGTATAACCTAGAGGGACAGGCTCCTCTGCCAGGAAAAGGGACAGTCACCACAGATTTATCATTCCCAGCACTCACACTTCCTCAACAATTTTGGGCTGCATTCTCATACTTTGCACTTTCTCTAGCTTGTAGATACCTGGTGTTCGTTGTGTTTAATCCTTATTTAATAAGGTTAACAAAATGCTCTTTTTTGTCAAAGATTTCATTGTCCCTAGTTTTATTTATATCTAAGAAAGTCATGTAGCCAATTATTATCAGAAAAGTTTTAGGGGTTGCTTGTTTTTATAAGCACTATCAACAAAAGAGAATGTTTAAATCCTGAGCCTCTAAACAAAATTCTGCAAAATTTTACTTATTATCAAACTCATTTTCTTCCTATATTTTAGGAGGCCTGATATGATATGAACTCTGTGATTTTTTAATACAGTTTTAATATTCATTCCTCTGTTACTCAAGTAGGAGAAAATCGACCTAGAAATGAGAGGATAATATTCTAATTATAGTAGAAAAACCTGCTAATTATATTCATAGGGCATATAAGCACCTAAGGAGAGTGGCCCTTGGTTCCTGGCAGTCCTTTATTGAGCACCTTGATGGATTTGTATATGCAAGTTTGAGAAAAGGAGCTGGAGAAAGCTAACTTTCATAGTAAAATTGAGACTGAAGTATTTAGAATTTCTAGGAAAAAATGAGAAGTGGGTATGGGAGACAAGAAAAGAAAAAAAGAGGAGTTCACAAAAGGATATAAAACAGTGTAATGTATGGGGCTAGAACTGAGACAGGAAATTTCAGTGAGGGCCAGCCACAAAGGATGTTAGAGAGGAGGTATCCAGAATATGGATTGTTTTTGAGCTATGCATCAAGGGACTCCTCCTTTTAACCAGCAATGGTAAAATCCAGTGTGCTCATAAATGCTTTGAGTGTGTGTAAACCAACTAATCAATATTCTGAGAACCATCTCTGAATTAACTGCATGCACAGCCAAGACAGCAAAGGTAGAAACAAGAGTCTGGCAGTCAGAGGGGATCACAAGAAAGAGGGAAACTGACAGAAATCTTCCAAAGATGTTGAAGCATTGGATTCAAGCCAATCTTACATAGATATTTAGTGACAGCAAGGCTTTCTCATCTGACATTGCATTTTGCAAATTTCCAACTAAATATGTTTCTTTTCTGAATATTTATTGGTATGGGAATAACCTGAAGCAATATACATGGCCTCTAATCTCAGGAAGATTCCAAATTAGAAATAAAAAGCGTATACCTAAACCTTAGAGAATAATACCTAAGATGAGTAATGTGGTGGAAAATTCTAGTCCTGCTCACCCCACGTTCGTTCCCCAATCAAAACTCAAAATTATATTCTGATCTCTGAAAGGGGAAAGAACTAGAAACAGCAGTGTTTCATACTCTATTTCTACTCTGTAAAGTGTTCCTCCTCTTGGAGAGAGAAAAACTAATCAATTTGGCAAAATCAGTAAGATCCTAACTTTCATTGAACAATGTTTCTGGTGGAAGTCACATTGCCTCAAAAGTTAGAAATAGGCTCTGTGCTCTTCCCTTGCTTCCTCTTGGTTCTGCTTCTTCAGATGCAGCAGGGGTCAGGCTTCCAGCTTCCATGCAGTAAGCCCTCTCAGATGTGCATCACAGCCTCTCACCTGTGACAAGATGGATAAATTCAGTCTTGGGAGAGTCAGAAGACCTGCCAGGGTCCTTGATCCAGGAACACATTGAATAAAACAAATGCCCATACTCCATGCCCAAGTGACTCTATATGTGTAAATTCTCAACCAGTTCTATGAAGGGAAGGAGAGACCATACCATGGGTCTAATCTCTAAAGATAATACAATACCAAAACCACATAAAAATGTTAATATTTTTAAATGACTAGTGCAGGCAAAAATGACCAAGGTGTGAGGTAATAGATACCTGGAAAAGGTGAAGAGAGTTGATGCTAGGGACTGTATGTTTGTATTCTTCAAAAAATCATGTTGAAACCCTAGTAGGAGTGTCAGGAGGCAAATCCTTGTATGGAATTAGTGTCCTGATAAGAAGAGAAATATACTAGAGCTCACTCTCTGGTCATGTAAAGGTATAAGGAGAAGGTAGCTATCTACTACAAGCCAGGGAGCAGGGCTTCACCGGATACCAGGCCTGCTGGAGCCTTGATCTTGGACTTCCCAGCCTCTAAAATTATGACAAATAAATGTTTGTTGTTTAAGCTACCCAAATTATGGTATTTTTGTAATAGCAGCCAAAACAATGAAGACACTTGGGGAATGGGAAAATGAAGTGTGTCTTTGAAATTATTTCAAAGAAAAATTCACAGCCTGGTTGAGTGATGAGATACTGGGTAAATGAAAGATGACAGCATGGAATCTCAACAGTTCAAATATGCCACCATGTTTGTGTCTCCTAAGCTTGACTTTTCTGAGTTTGCAAAGCACCTCCAATCATATATGATACTATTATTAACTAAAGTATTTTAACTCCCTGCAATTAATCTGAATTTTTGCTTCTGAATTCTATTAAGATTGCAGAGATAGAATCTTTCACAACTGTTCATGACAAACTCAGCTTATCTGCTGAGTTCCATATCTACATTTAAAAGCTGCCCTTCATCGCTCTAGTTACTAATTATTCTTCAAAAATATAAATACTATAAAAATGATTTCCCTACTCAAAACTTCAGCTCCAGCCAGTTTCCCCAGTGTCCTTGCCACACTGGACCCCTGGCTGCTCCCTGAACACATTGGGCAATTTTATGGCTCTCCCTTTATGTTGTTCTTCTGTCTAAAATGCCACTCCAGCTACCAAACATCTCGCACACTTGTACTCATTTGTTAAAGCTCAGCTTCAATGTCACAACCATCCACCTAAATCCCTGTTGGAGCTAAGGACCCCATCAGCTATGAAGAGCCTTTTATGAATACACTATCAAAATATTAGAAGGGGTACTCATTCACCCTGGCCTCCTCACATTCCCACAGTAGAGAGGGAGCTCTGTTTCCTAAAAGGATACTCTCTGTCTCCTTGCCCACACTAGCCCAAGGGAGGAAAGACTTCTTTGATCCTGCCATTAGGAAGAAGGAATCAGACAAACAGTTCAGCTTCTTTATCCTTTTCAGACAGCAAGGTCTTCAGGACACACATCTTTTCTTCCCATCCCTGACCAGGGCAGTTCTGTCTTTTTAAGGCCTGATACTGTGAGTAGACAAGTTTGATTCACAGGTTGGGGGAGCAGAGTAGAGAGTCGGAGTGTGTCTATAGGTCAAGTGGCTTTCTCTAATTCATCATCAATAAAGTAGCGGATATTTTCCCCATCATCTATTTGGACTCCTGTATGTTCTTTTTGGGTTGTCTTTTTTTCCAAATTCAGGAGGTGAAGAGGAATGTCATTGACTGGTTATCTTCAGCCCTAACTTAAGGGTTCATGAATTGGAAATTCTCAGCGATAAACCATGGACCAGAATGTGGGCCATGCTTAGAAAGAAAGGTAAGGAGGCTAAAAGCTCTCAACACCTTTGTAACCTTAAGCCTCCTGGGTTTGGACTTCATGGGATTTCTGTGGTTGTTATTGTCACCATATGGCTGATTTTTAATTGTTGAGGGAGTGTGGGGATTAGCAATCATAGCCTGTGCGGTTTTCTGTGGCTGAACTTGCCCTGACTCATGCCGGCACAGCTATCTCTTAAAACCACCCAATGGGGCAGGGATTACATTACAGTTAAGAGAGTTTCTTTTGCCTCAATAAAGGCTAACCTTAATGTAGGCAGCATTTTAGTGTAAAAACCTTGTAGGCACTTATGAGAAGCTCAAAAGTAGCTGATTTTATTATATTTCTTAGATCTATAGGCTGGGTCTTAAAATGCAGAAGCAGCTATGTTACAGTCCACAGAGTTCTACTAAAGTAGGTCTCATACCACAAATAGGTAAATAGTACTAAATATGATGCCCTAAATTGCATTTCCTTGTATTTTGTTTTGAAATACAACAAGAGTTAAAAATAGAATTTAGGATAAATTAACCTATTGGCATCATGAAGACTGTTGGCAAGATTTTAAGAGTTGCTCTCTAAACACATGGCCTTAAGAAAGTTTCAATTTGATGTTGGAATAAACAAAAAACAGGGCTTGGATTTCAAAGATTTACTATAGCTTCACACACAGAAGGGACATGGATGCTATTAACAAAAATTTTCATTTTTACCATAAATTTTTTTCATAAAGTCAACAGAAAACAAGATTTGAATAAAAAATCTGCAACATACAGGTCTGAAGTTTAATATCTATAATACATATTACAATAAAAGAGACATAAAAAACAGAGGAGAAACATTGGCAGAGTTTTAAAAAGCAGTTCACAGAAGAGATAACTCCTGTAACCAGAAACATTAAAAAATGCTTAAACTCACTAGTAGGCAGTGAAATTTAAATTAAAGTAACAATGCGATATCTCTTTATTCTTTTGAGACTGAAAGGATTTATAAACCTCTATTAGGGCCCGCTGTTAGTAAGAATAAAAGAAAAAGGATATTCTTACGCATTGCTGGTAGCATGTGAATCATTAGAGCTTCTTTAGAAAGCAACCTGGCATCACCTATTAAAATTTAAAAGAACATGCAGTAACCACACTCCTGGAAAATCTATCTATAAAATAAAGGCAACAATATATAAGGATATAAAAATAAAAATATTTTTGAGTATTGTTTCCAGTGGCAAAAATAAATAAAATCAGGGTAGGAGTGAAGTTGTATTGATTTTCTATTGCTGGGTAACAAATTATTACAAATTTGGTGACTTGAAACAACACACACGTATTATCCCTTAGCTTCTGTGGGTCATGATTTGAGAGGTACAGTTTAGTTTAGGCCTCTGCTTAGGGCCTTATAAGGCTGCAATTGAGGTCTCATCCAGGCTGCATTCTAATCTGATGGTTTGATTGGGAAAGAATATGCTCCCAAACTCATTCAGTTTGCTGGCGAAATTCATTGCCTTGATACTGAAGGACTGAGTGAGCTCTCTGGCTTCTTGCTGGTTCTTGACTAGAGAATGCCCTCACTTCTCAAAGGTTACCTGTAGTAGGTCCACAGTGCCTTGCCAGATGGGCTTCATTAACGTGGCCACTTATTCCATCAGGCCAGCAAGGAGAGTCTCAGAGTGAGTCTGTCAGCCTGACAGAGGCTTACATAATGAACAATAACAGGAGTGACCTCCATTTACCTTTGCCATATTCTGTTGGTTAGAAGCAAGTCACAGGCCCTGACCACATTCAAGAAGAAGGAATTACACAAAGGTGGGACATCAAGAATGGCCATCATGGGTCTGCACCTCCACTAAAGTTAAATGTCATTGATTCAGGGAGGGTAGGTAAATTGGTATGTGTTTATATTTATATTGATTATTATAAAGTATTACAAATAATACATTAGGGATGTAGCACTTGATTTAACAGATGTGGGGACAAGGGAAAACTGCCCCTAGGAAGAAGATTTCATAGGCCTCTTTCATAGCCAGAGGCACAGGGGGCAGTTACTGTGGTGGGAGACCTGCTCACAGATAGGTGGATTTTCTCCCCATTTATGGTAAATGCATCTTGATTAGTAATTTCTTACAGTTCAGTTTAAATTTTTAGATCATGGTGTTTGGACCAATGGCATCCACTGGCATCCTGGTAAGACTTAAAACAAGATTGCCTCTGTCCACCTTCTTTCCTCAAATATGAAGGAATTTCCATTAGGATCTTTGGCAACAATAACAGGAATCGGAACTAGAGTAAACGCTGGGTTCTGGAAAATTATTTTGCTTAGGATTACAACTCCAATCACTGAAACTTTTGCTTGACTCTTACAATTTCATGGCTATGGAGTTGGTCTTGAAATATCAGGTGTTTCAGTATTATTTCTGAACTTTAAAAATGAGGCACATGAACACATACCTGGCAAAGAACATATTTCTAGAATACACAACAAACCCTCAAAACTCAACAGCAGAAAACAAAAATCAAACAATCCAATTAGAAAATCAGAAAAAAATATATTGTGACATTACACTGAGCACAGGGAAAGATGCTCACTATCACGAGCTTTTACGGAAACACAGATCAAAACCTCAATGAATTATTAGTACACATATCAGAATAGCTAAATTAAAAAATAGTAGCAGAACCAATGCTGGTAGGATGTAGAGAAAATGTATCACTCATATTTCTAGTGGGAATGTAAAATGATACAGCTACTCTGGAAAATAGTTTGGCAGTTTCTTTAAAAAGCTAAACATATACTCAGCATGCAAATGAGCAATAGGACTTCTGGGTATTTATCCTAGAGAAACGTAAAGTTTGTTCACACTAAAACATGCACACAAATGTCCATAACAACTTTACATGTAATATCCAAAAACTGGTAACAACTCAAATGTCCTTCAACAGGGAATAATTAAGACAAACGGTGTAAATCCATGTGATGGAATACCACTCAACCAAAAAAAGGAATGAACTTTGGAGGCATGCAACAAATTGAATAGATTTCAGAAGCATGATGGCGACTCAAAAACTTTAATTTCAAAAGGTCACATACTGTATGATTTCATTTATATAACATTCTTTAAATAACCAAATTACAGAGATGGAAAAGAGATTTGTGGTTGCCTGGGCTTAGAAATGAGGTAAGTGTGGAGAGTGTGGGTGTGACCACCAAGGACAAATACAAAGGATCATTATGATGGCGGAGCAGTCTGCATCAATTGAGGTGAGGGCCACATGAATCTATACATGTGACAAAATTTTACAAAGCTACACGCGTGCGCATGCACACATACACAAGTGCATGTGAAGCTGGTGAAATCTGAATAATGTCTATGGATTTTACCAATGCCAATGTTAGTTTCCTGGTTTTGACATGGTACTGTGGTTATGTAAGATTGTATTTATCACTGGGAAAACTAGGTGCAGGCAGATAGGAATTCTTCATACCAATTCTTGCAAATGCATGTGAATCTACAATTAGGTCAAAATAAAAAGATAAAATAATTAAGGCATAGGACAGGCTTAGGATTCAAAGAACCTTACTCACTCCAATACAAGGCAGCTCAAACTGAAGCTGATTAAAGAATTGAATTATGCCTAGACTGTGGAGTACATGCCACTATCTGAGATTGGACAGAAACAAAAAATGGATAACATAAATTTTGAAAGTTGATTTCTTTAAACTTTAACATAAAAGTTTTGGATCTTAAAATTTCAGATGAAAGATAATTTTCATGTGTCTTTGACACGGGAATGTTTTAAAGGGGTGGAATCTGCACTTGGGGACATTTATATATTGCCATCGTAATATTGGAGTATCTTTATGCTGCTGTTTATCTCCCTGAATAACATTCCTGGAGCTATATTGATCACGAGGCTAGACATACCTGGGATGAGAATTAGAGTGGGAAATGACTACTATCCCTGGCTAACAGCAAGGTCTGAGAATTGATTTAACTAATGTGCAGTTCTGATCCACTGCATATCTGCACTGCCTACCAGTTGTCCCAGAAGACAGACTAAGGGTCAATTGTTGGTACTGGGAAAAGGAGTTCATGAAGGGAAGAGCAGGACGCATTAATGATCTACTCCTCCGAGAGAGACATCACACCCCTGGGTGACCTGAAACTTAGGTATTAAAATCAATATATCTATCTCCTACCTTTTTATATCCTATCCAGGAGAGAAAATGCCAGTCCTTGGGTGTAAATAGTACCCAGCCCCTCTTTCACTCCTCTCCAAGATAAGAGGAGTGACTTACCGATAGCAGCTTTGACAATGAGAAAATGAGCACCCTTTCTCTTACAGAGTACACTCTGGCCTTGAGACACATACTTTTCCACTAATCTGTTGTAAAGTTGTGTTGTAGCTTATATTGTAAACATGAGGACAGCTTTTATCCTTCAGGGAGAAAGCTGAAGGACAAAACAGACGTGTGATTCAGTGAAATGACCTGGGTAAGAGGAGCAAATCAGAGTTTGTATAGTTATCACCATAGGTCAAGCCAAATAACTAATTTAGCCTTTACGAAAATGCTACTTTGATTACTGGCTCCCTCATTCTTTGGTAATCATTTTCGAATTAGAAAGAGGTAGAGACTTATTATGTGTGGGCTCCTTTCAAATCTAATAATAAGAATACATACTATTCCACTATCAAATCACCTACATAAGAATGCATTCTATTCCACTCACATACCCCAGAATTGTTTTGGTAGCTGGTACAGCTTATATTTCTATATCCTCGTCACATAGAGTATGCCAGCACAAAGCAGTAACTTTCTCAAATTCTATTAAATAAACCACAAATTCCATGAACTTTCAGCAGTCATATCAGAGTATAATTCTCAGCTTTAAAAAGAAGTTATCCAAAAAACCTCAAGCCTAATTCCTCAAAGCAACTAAATCCTAATTCCTCAAAGCAACTAAATGTGTAACCCACTGATTGATGACAATAAAGAAAAATGCCAGTACACTCTTAGGGTGTTGAGATTAATGTACAATCGAAAAGTACAGCGGTTTATACATGTCTACAGTTGGTTAAGCAGCAAAGATTTTCCCCTCTTTTTATGAATATAGAAGATACCACTTTCTTCTATTTCTTTTTATCAAGAGATTTAAATTAAAAAGCACTGAGAAGATATTGAAATAAAACTTTTAAAGTTTGTCACGTATATTGAAGAAAGGATCTAGTCAGCTTAAAAACCTAGTAGATACTATTCACCTCAAGAAAAGAGCCTTACGAGTGATCTAAAAACAGCTGGTCATGCAGAGACGTGTTTGAATCAGAATGAAAAGAATAGTCTATGCCATCTTAAATTTCTTCTCCAAAAACTGGTCAAGTTCTTTCTCCATTTTTCCTTGAAGCATTAGTGTTTCTTTTATTGTTTTGTGTCATTCATTTATGTGACAAAGATAGCACCTATTTAGCATCTCCTTTATTCCCCCAGTTTCTCCCTTTTCTTTAATTTATTTATAATGTATTTAAACATGCATCATTGTATTTAAAATAATATATTTTTATATCAATCAACTATTTCTGTTGTTGGTTCTTCCATTGCTTTAATGTTTAGAAAATCATTTTCTGCCCAGAGATTAAATAAACATGCACTTATACTTTCTTATAGTTTCAAAAATTACAAATATTTCTTTGAGACTTAAAGAATGGCATGACTAAATGGAGACACTTAACATGCTTCTGTAAGACAAAAGTAACTATTTGTCAGTTCTCTTCAAAGTACACTTTTGTATAATCCTGAGGATTTGTGGGCTAATCTAGAAAAAAATAGGAAAAATCATAAAGCAAGTTCTTAGAGACCCACAGAGAGACTTAGACTCCCACATAATAATAGTGGGAGACTTTAACAACCCACTGTCAATATTAGACAGATCAATGAGACAGAAAATTAACAAGGATATTCAGGCCTTGAATTCAGCTCTGGATTAAGTAGACCTAATAGACATCTATAGAACTCTCCACCCCCAAACAACAAAATATGCATTCTTCCCAGTGCCACATGGCACTTATTCTAAAATTGACCACATAATTGAAAGTAAAGAACTCCTTAGCAAATGCAAAAGAACTGAAATCACAGCAAACAATCCCTCAGACCACAGGTCAATCAAATTAGAACCCAGGATTAAGAAACTCACTCGAAACCACACAGTTACATAGAAATTTAACAACCTGTTCCTGAATGATTCCTGGGTAAATAATTAAATTAAGACAGAAATCAAGAAGTTCTTTGAAACCAATGAGAATGAAGATGCAACACACTAGAATCTCCAGGACATAGCTAAAGCAGTGTTAAGATGGAAATTTATGGCACTAAATGCACACATCAGAAAGCTAGAAAGATCTCAGATCGACTCCCTAACATCTGAATTAAAAGAGATAGGCAATAGCAAATAAATCCAAAAGCCAGCAGAAGACAAGAAATAACTAAGATCAGAACACAACTGAAGGATATAGAGACCAAAAAAAAACCTTCCAAAAAAAATCAATGATTCCAGGAGCTGGTTTTTTGAAAAAAATTTACAAAATAGATAGATTGCTAGTTATACTAATAAAGAAGAAAAGAGGGGCAGAGCAAGATGGCTGAATAGGAACAGCTCCAGTCTCCAGCTCCCAGCATGAGCAACAGAGAAGACAGGTGATTTCTGCATTTTCAACTGAGGTACTGGGGTCATCTCACTAGGGAGTGCTGGACAATCAGCGCTGGTCAGCTGCTGCAGCCCGACCAGCGAGAGCTGAAGCAGGGCTAGGCAGAGCCTCACCTGGGAAGCCCAAGGGGGAAGGGAATTCCTTTTCCTAGCCAGGGGAACTGAGACACACAACACATGGAAAATTGGGTAACTCCCACCCCAACACTGCGCTTTACTAAGGGTCTCAGCAAACGGGCACACCAGGAGATTATATCCCACACCTGGTTGGGAGGGTCCAATGCCCACGGAATCCATTTTCCTAGCCAGGGGAACTGAGACACACAACAGCTGGAAAATCGGGTACTCCCACCCCAATACTGCACTTTAAGCAAACAGGCACATCAGAAGATTATATCCCACACCTGGCCAGGAGGGTCCCACGCCCACGGAGCCTCCCTCATTGCTAGCACAGCAGTTTGCAATCTAACTGCAAGGCAGCAGTGAGGCTGGGGGAGGGGCGCCCTCCATTGCTGAGGCTTAAGTAGGTAAACAAAGCAGCTGGGAAGCTTGAACTGGGTGGAGCTCACAGCAGCTCAAGGAGGTCTGCCTGTCTCTGTAGACTCCACCTCTGGGGACAGGGCACAGCTAAACAGCAACAACAACAACAACAAAAGCAGCAGAAACCTCTGCAGGCGCAAACAACTCTGTCTGACAGCTTTGAAGAGAGCAGTGGATCTCCAAACATAGAAGTTGAGATCTGAGAACGGACAGACTGCCTGCTCAAGTGAGTCCCTGACCCCTGAGTAGCCTAACTGGGAGACATCCCCCACTAGGGGCAGACCGATACCCCACACCTCACACAGTGGAGGACACCCCTGAGAGGAAGCTTCCAAAGCAAGAATCAGACAGCTACAGCCCCTATTCAGCAATATTCTATCTTCTGCAACCTCTGCTGCTGATATCCAGGCAAACAGGGTCTGGAGTGGACCTCAAGCAATCTCCAACAGACCTAAAGCTGACGGTCCTGTCTGTTAGAAGGAAAAATAACAAACAGGAAGGACACCCACACCAAAACCCCATCAGTGCGTCACCATCATCAAAGACCAGAGGCAGATAAAACCACAAAGATGGGGACAAAGCAGGGCAGAAAAGCTGGAAATTCAAAAAATAAGAGCACATCTCCCCCTCCAAAGGAATGCAGCTCATCGCCAGCAATAGATCAAAGCTGGATGCAGAATGACTTTGAGGAGATGAGAGAAAAAGACTTCAGTCCATCAAACTTCTCAGAGCTAAAGGAGGAATTACGTACCCAGTGCAAAGAAACTAAAAATCTTGAAAAAAGAGTGGAAGAATTGATAACTAGAATAATCAATGCAGAGAAGGCCATAAACGAAATGACAGAGATGAAAACCATGACACGAGAAATACGTGACAAATGCACAAGCTTCAGTAACCAACTCGATCAACTGGAAGAAAGAGTATCAGCGATTGAGGATCGAATGAATGAAATGAAGCGAGAAGAGAAACCAAAAGAAAAAAGAAGAATAAGAAATGAACAAAGCCTGCAAGAAGTATGGAATTATGTAAAAACACCAAATCTACGTCTGATTGGGGTGCCTGAAAGTGAGGGGGAAAATGGAACCAAGTTGGAAAACACTCTTCAGGATATCATCCAGGAGAACTTCCCCAACCTAGTAGGGCAGGCCAACATTCAAATTCAGGAAATACAGAGAACGCCACAAAGATACTCCTCCAGAAGAGCAACTCCAAGACACATAATTGCCAGATTCACCAAAGTTGAAATGAAGGAAAAAGTCTTAAGGGCAGCCAGAGAGAAAGGTCAGGTTACCCACAAAGGGAAGCCCATCAGACTAACAGCAGATCTCTCGGCAGAAACTCTACAAGCCAGAAGACAGTGGGGGCCAATATTCTACATTCTTATAGAAAAGAATTTTCAACCCAGAATTTCATATCCAGCCAAACAAAGTTTCATCAGTGAAGGAGAAATAAAATCCTTTACAGATAAGCAAATGCTTAGAGATTTTGTCACCACAAGGCCAGCCTTACAAGAGACCCTGAAGGAAGCCCTAAACATGGAAAGGAACAACTAGTACCAGCCATTGCAAAAACATGCCAAAATGTAAAGACCATCGAGGCTAGGAAGAAACTGCATCAACGAACGAGCAAAATAACCAGTTAATATCATAATGGCAGGATCAAGTTCACATATAACAATATTAACCTTAAATGTAAATGGACTAAATGGTCCAATTAAAAGACACAGACTGGCAAATTGGATAAAGAGTCAAGATCCAACTGTTTGCTGTATTCAGGAGACCCATCTCACATGCAGAGACATACACAGGCTCAAAATAAAGGGATGGAGGAAGATCTACCAAGCAAATGGAGAACAAAAAAAAGCAGGGGTTGCAATCCTAGTCTCTGATAAAACAGACTTTAAACCATCAAAGATCAAAAGAGACAAAGAAGGCCATTACATAATGGTAAAGGGATCAATTCAACAGGAAGAGCTAACTATCCTAAATATATGTGCACCCAATACAGGAGCACCCAGCATAAAGCAAGTCCTTAGAGACTTACAAAGAGGCTTAGACTCCCATACAATAATAATGGGAGACTTCAACACCCCGCTGTCAACATTAGACAGATCAACGAGACAGAAAGTTAACAAGGATATCCAGGAATTGAACTCAACTCTGCACCAAGCAGACCTAATAGACATCTATAGAACTCTCCACCTCAAATCAACAGAATATACATTCTTCTCAGCACCACATCACACTTATTCCAAAATTGACCACATAATTGGAAGTAAAGCACTCCTCAGCAAATGTACAAGAACAGAAATTATAACAAACTGTCTCTCAGACCACAGTGCAATCAAACTAGAACTCAGGACTAAGAAACTTAATCAAAGCCGCTCAACTGCATGGAAACTGAACAGCCTGCTCCTGGATGACTACTGGGTACATAACGAAATAAAGGCAGAAATAAAGATGTTCTTTGAAACCAATGAGAACAAAGATACAACATACCAGAATCTCTGGGACACATTTAAAGTAGTGTGTAGAGGGAAATTTATAGCACTAAATGCCCACAGGAGAGAGCTGGAAAGATCTAAAATGGACACTCTAACATCACAATTAAAAGAACTAGAGAAGCAAGAGTAAACACATTCAAAAGCTAGCAGAAGGCAAGAAATAACTAAGATCAGAGCAGAACTGAAGGAGATAGAGACACAAAAAACCCTCCAAAAAATCAATGAATCCAGGAGTTGGTTTTTTGAAAAGATCAACAAAATTGACAGACCGCTAGCAAGACTAATAAAGAAGAAAAGAGAGAGGAATCAAATAGACGCAATAAAAAATGATAAAGGAGATATCACCACCGACCCCACAGAAATACAAACTACCATCAGAGAATACTATAAACACCTCTACGCAAATCAACTAGAAAATCTAGAAGAAATGGATAATTTCCTGGACACTTACACTCTTCCAAGACTAAACCAGGAAGAAGTTGAATCCCTGAATAGACCAATAGCAGGCTCTGAAATCCAGGCAACAATTAATAGCCTACCCACCAAAAAAAGTCCAGGACCAGATGGATTCACAGCTGAATTCTACCAGAGGTACAAGGAGGAGCTGGTACCATTCCTTCTGAAACTATTCCAATCAATAGAAAAAGAGGGAATCCTCCCTAACTCATTTTATGAGGCCAACATCATCCTGATACCAAAGCCGGGCAGAGACACACACAAAAAAGAGAATTTTAGACCAATATCCCTGATGAACATCGATGCAAAAATCCTCAATAAAATACTGGCAAACTGAATTCAGCAACACATCAAAAAGCTTATCCACCATGATCAAGTGGGCTTCATCCCTGGGATGCAAGGCTGGTTCAACATTCGCAAATCAATAAACGTAATCCAGCATATAAACAGAACCAAAGACAAGAACCACATGATTATCTCAATAGATGCAGAAAAGGCTTTTGACAAAATTCAACAGCGCTTCATGCTAAAAACGCTCAATAAATTCGGTATTGATGGAACGTACCTCAAAATAATAAGAGCTATTTATGACAAACCCACAGCTAATATCATACTGAATGGGCAAAAACTGGAAAAATTCCCTTTGAAAACTGGCACAAGACAGGGATGCCCTCTCTCACCACTCCTATTCAACATAGTGTTGGAAGTTCTGGCTAGGGAAATCAGGCAAGAGAAAGAAATAAAAGTATTCAGTTAGGAAAAGAAGAAGTCAAATTGTCCCTGTTTGCAGATGACATGATTGTATATTTAGAAAACCCCATCGTCTCAGCCCAAAATCTCCTTAAGCTGATAAGCAACTTCAGCAAAGTCTCAGGATAAAAAATTAATGTGCAAAAATCACAAGCGTTCTTATACACCAGTAACAGACAAAGAGAGAGCCAAATCATGAATGAACTTTCATTCACAATTGCTTCAAAGAGAATAAAATACCTAGGAATCCAACTTACAAGGGATGTAAAGGACCTCTTCAAGGAGAACTACAAACCACTGCTCAGTGAAATCAAAGAGGACACAAACAAATGGAAGAACATACCATGCTCATGGATAGGAAGAATCAATATCATGAAAATGGCCATACTGCCCAAGGTGATTTATAGATTCAATGCCATCCCCATCAAGCTACCAATGACTTTCCTCACACAATTGGAAAAAACTGCTTTAAAGTTCACATGGAACCAAAAAAGAGCCCGCATTGACAAGACAATCCTAAGTCAAAAGGACAAAGCTGGAGGCGTCACGCTACCTGACTTCAAACTATACTACAAGGCAACAGTAATCAAAACAGCATGGTACTGGTACCAAAACAGAGATATAGACCAATGGAACAGAACAGAGTCCTCAGAAATAATACCACACATCTACAGCCATCTGATCTTTGACAAACCTGAGAAAAACAACAAATGAGGAAAGGATTCCGTATTTAATAAATGGTGCTGGGAAAATTGGCTAACCATAAGTAGAAGGATGAAACTGGATCCTTTCCTTACTCCTTATATGAAAATTAATTCAAGATGGATTAGAGACTTAAATGTTAGACCTAATACCATAAAAACACTAGAAGAAAACCTAGGTAGTACCATTCAGGACATAGGCATGGGCAAGGACTTCATGTCTAAAACACCAAAAGCAATGGCAGCAAAAGTAAAAATTGACAAATGGGATCTAATTAAACTAAAGAGCTTTTGCACAGCCAAAGAAACTACCAACAGAGTGAACAGGCAACCTACAGAATGGGAGAAAATTTTTGCAATCTACTCATCAAACAAAGGGCTAATATCCGGAATCTACAAAGAACTCAAACAAATTTACAAGAAAAAAACAAACAACCCCATCAAAAATTGGGGAAAGGATATGAACAGACACTTCTCAAAAGAAGACATTCATACAGCCAACAGACACATGAAAAAATGCTCATCATCACTCGCCATCATAGAAATGCAAATCAAAACCACAATGAGATATCATCTCACACCAGTTAGAATGGCAATCATTAAAAAGTCAGGAAACAACAGGTGCTGGAGAGGATGTGGAGAAATAGGAACACTTTTACACTGTTGTTGGGATTGTCAACTAGTTCAACCATTATGGAAAACAGTATGGCAATTCCTCAAGGATCTAGAACTAGATATACCATATGACCCAGCCATTCCACTACTGGGTATATACCCAAAGGATTATAAATCATGCTGCTATAAAGACACATGCACACGTATGTTTATTGCAGCACCATTCACAATTGCAAAGACTTGGAGTCAACCCAAATGTCCATCTGTGACAGACTGGATTAAGAAAATGTGGCACATATACACCATGGAATACTATGCAGCCATAAAAAAGGATGAGTTTGCGTCCTTTGTAGGGACATGGATGCAGCTGGAAACCATCATTCTTAGCAAACTATCACAAGAACGGAAAATCAAACACCGCATGTTCTCACTCATAGGTGGGAACTGAACAATGACATCACTTGGACTCGGGAAGCGGAACATCACACACCGAGTCCTATCATGGGGAGAGGGAAGGGGGGAGGGATTGCATTGGGAGTTATACCTGATATAAATGATGAATTGATGGGTGCTGATGAGTTGATGAGTGCAGCACACCAACATGGCACAAGTATACATATGTAACAAACCTGCACGTTATGCACATGTACCCTAGAACTTAAAGTATAATAAAAAAATTAAAAGAAAAGAAAAGAAAAGAAAATGTGGCACATATACACCATGGAATACTATGCAGCCATAAAAAGGGATGAGTTTGTGTCCTTTGTAGGGACATGGATGCAGCTGGCAACCATCATTCTCAGCAAACTATCGCAAGAACAGAAAAGCAAACACCGCATGTTTTCACTCATAGGTGGGAACTGAACAATGAGATCACTTGGACTCGGGAAGGGGAACATGACACACTGGGGCCTATCATGGGGATTGAGGAGTGGGGAGGGATTGCACTGGGAGTTATACCTGATGTAAATGACGAGTTGATGGGTGCTGACGAGTTGATGGGGGCAGGACACCAACATGGCACAAGTATACATATGTAAGAAACTTAGACGTTATGCACATGTACCCTAGAGCTTAAAGCATAATAATAATAATAATAATAATAATAATAAAGAAAAGAGAGAATAATCAAATAGACACAATAAAAAATGAAAAAGGGGATATCACCACTGACCCCACAGAAATACAAACAACCATCAGAGAACACTAAAAACACCACTATGCAAATAAACTAGAAACTCTAGAAGAAATGGATAAATTCCTGGACACATACACCCTCCCAAGACTACACCAAGAAGAAGTTGAATCCCAGAATACACAAATAATAAGTTCCGAAATTAAGGCAGTAATTAATAGCTTACTAACCAAGAAAAACCTGGGACCAGACAAATTCACAGTTGAATTCTACCAGAGGTACAAAGAGGAGCTGGTACCATTCCCTCTGAAACTATACCAAACAATTGAAAAGGAGGGACTCCTCCCTAACTCATTTTATGAGGCCAGCATCATCCTGATACCAAAACCTGGCAGAGACACAACAAAAAAAGAAACCTTCAGACTAATACCTCTGAAGAGCATCAGTGCAAAAATCCTCAATAAAATACTGGCAAACTGAATCCAGCAGCACATCAAAAAACTTATCCACCGTAATCAAGTCAGCCTCATCCCTGGGCTGCAAGGCTGGTTCAACATGCACAAATCAATAAATATAATCCATCACATAAACAGAACCAATGACAAAAACCACATGATTATTTAAATAGATGCAGACAAGGCCTTCAATAAAATTCAACATCCCTTCATGTTAAAAACTCTCAATAAACTAGGCATTGATGGAACATATCACAAAATAATAAGAACTATTTATGACAAACACACAGTCAATGTTACATTGAATGGACAAAAGTTGGAAGCATTCCGTTTGAAAGCCGGTACAAGACAAGGATGCCCTCTCTCACCACTCCTATTCAACATAGTATTGGAAGTTCTGGCCAGGGCAATCAGGAAAGAGAAAGAAATAAAGCGTATTCAAATAGGAAGACAGTAAGTCAAATTGTCTCTGTTTGCAGACAACATGATTCTATATTTAGAAAACACCATCTTCTCAGCCCTAAAACTCTTAAAGCTGATAAGGAGCTTCAGCAAAGTCTCAGGATACAAAATCAATGTGCAAAAACCACAAGCATTTGTATACACCAATAATAAACAAGCAGAGAGCCAAATCATGAGTGGACGCCCATTCATAATTGCTACAAAGAGAATAAAAGACCTAGGAATACAGCTAACAAGGGATGTGAAAGGACTTCTTCAAGGAGAACTACAAACCACTGCTCAATGAAATAAGAGATGATACAAACAAATGCAAAGACATTTCATCCTCATGGATAGGAAGAATCAGTATTGTGAAAATGGCCATACTGTCCAAAGTAATTTATAGATTCAGTGATATTCCCATATAACTACCTTTGACATTCTTCACAGAATTGGAAAAAAACTACTTTTTATTATGGATCAGAGGAGGATGAAATATGAGTGCCAGTTCTAGCTGTTGGAGCAATTCAGTAAAAAATGATTGCAACTTGAATAGGTGAGGATAACGATAGGGAAAATAAAAATATTTGAGAGAAACATTTAAAGATGGATTTGATAGAACTTGCTGATTGATTGTATATGGGAAGAGGCAGAGAAAGGAAGCAGTTAAAGATAAAGACATGGGATCCTTACTTCAAAAGAGATATCAAAATAAATCCCATATAGGAAAGAAGGCAAATGTTTAAAAGGATGAAACCACAGGCCAAGCGCAGTGGCTCACACCTGTAATTCCAACACTCCGGGATTACACCCAAGGCAGATGTATCACCTGAGGTCAGGAGTTCGAGACCAGCCTCACCAACATGGTGAAACCTTGTCTCTACTAAAATTACAAAAATTAGCTGGGCGTGGTGGTGGGTGCCTGTAATCCCAGCCACATGGAAGGCTGAGATGGAAGAATTGCTTGAACCTGGGAGGCGGAGGTTGCAGTGAGCTGAGGTTGCACCACTACACTCCAGTCTGGGTGACAGTGTAAAGCTCTGTCTTTAAATAAATAAATAAATAAATAAATAAATAGATAGATAGATAGATAGATATCACGGAATTCCTTAAGGGAGCTAATGACTCTAGATTTGAGATCCACTCCACCACACCTATTTTCTAGTCTCAAAGCAGCATTATGAAGAATGCTCCCATCTACCCAATTCCCTATACCTACATTTCAGCATATGTTCTTCCTTTCATGAGAACTAACCTTAACTTCTCTGTCTCTACTCGCTAAAATCCTACTGACCTTTGAAATCCAGCTAAAATGTCACCTCCTCCACAAAACCTTTCTTGTCACTCAAATAAAAATAATTTTTATTTTGTTGCCACAGTATGTTACTTATAAATTTTGTATAGTTATTGTTAAATTATATTGTTCTGCAGATCTCAAACATGACCTAGTCCACTCTACATACATTGCTTTCTTTTATTTTTTGGCCTCTCTCTGTAACTTCTTAACTTGTTATTTTGAAATAATTTCAGGTTTACAGAAAATACAAAGTTCTGTATACCCTTCCCCATATTTCCCAAATGTTAACATTGTATCACAGTTGCCTTTTCATTCTCCCACCCACACCCTCTCATACTTAGAGCAAGTTGCAGTCAAGATGTCCTTTTATTTCCAAGTACTTTGGAGACTCCATAGCTTTTAAATGATGCTTTGCTGAGACGGACCTTATTCTTCCTGGACTTGGGTCATCTATTCATGGATGCTACTGCATCATGCTTCACTGCCAGCAACAAAGCTGCTCCGGGGCCTGCCGTCTCTGAGCCATTCCCACATCACCCTTGGGTACTTGGGAAACATTTAGCTGTTCCCACTCCACCGTGGGTGTGGGAAATGCAGTAGGAATGTGTAAGGCTATGTTTGGGCACATGTACAGCCATGTGCTGTCCCCACCCTTTGGTGGATACAGAGAACTACGAAATTATCTAAGCCGTGTCTGCCCGGACACCACGTGCAGCCAATTCTACTTTATTGCTTCCAACCCATAGTTGGGAACACACACAAAAATTAGTCTTGCTGCCTGCATTTCCTCCCCTTTCTACTCCCTTTACTGCTCTTGTCCTCCCACCCAACCCCATCTCACACCAACAAGGCTTGGATCCTCTCTGCTTTCAGATTCCCCCAAATTACCTGAGGACCAGAAACTCTGACCAGGGAACTAGGGTAGGGGCCCCTTGCTCAGGAACTGTCAACATCTTACTCTTCTGCTTACCTTGTAACTTCCTCCCTTCTCTCATCACTTAAGGACCTTTTCTAGTATAAGGAATGAAGAACTGGCTCTCCCTATGTCATGTGTATTTCTACATTCTGTCTCCCCAGGACCTAGGCATTAGAAACACAAAAAGTAAGACTGGATTTCTCTGTTTTTGTGTTTTGTAGTACCATCCCTTCATTGAGGCAGTGAAGGCAGAAGACAGCATATTCAGAAGAGGAAAAAAGAGGAAAGTAATTGATGAATATTTCAAAGTATTATTATGCAACCCAGAGGCTAGTGTACATAAAATTCTTACATTCACAATTCGAACATGGTGGGTAAACTTAATTGCTACATTACCCTCAACATCAGCCTCCTTCTACACAGTAACAGAGTCAAATCACCATCCCCGGTGAAAATTATAAAGTTGCCTCTGACTAATAATTTCTTGAAGATGCTCTGAGTCCTTGGGCCACCAAAATCTCACACTTACCTACTTTATTGGTGACAATCTGCCAGTGCATGCTCACTTTAAAATTATGGGTTGTCACTGGGGCAAACTATAGTGAAGAATTCTGAAAGCCTCCCAAGCCCCATTTTCACTGAAAAGTATGAGAGAAAAATACAAAATGAAATCCAGGCATCTGTTTAAACCTTTAACAACCTCTTAACCCATCCATAGTTGTAAAGAGATATGGTGGATGTGCCTGCACAGGCAATGAAAATGAAAATGTCACTGATAGTTCCTCTACAACCCCTGGCATTATAATACCTCAGTCTGGTTTTCATTTTCGATGTTCCATGAGCTATTAATATTCTATATTCTCATGATCGAAGAGACAAGGCTCTTTCATTGACTGCTTAGGAAGAAACAGACATTTCAATGCCTTGGAGTACTTGCTCTGCATGCCCAGGTACCATACAAAATGAGAGGAGGGAGGTTCGATACACTCTCATCTGTATCAAAGTTTTCTCTCATAGAGTTAAATAAAAAGTATCATCTTTTTGATAAGTGAGACAGGATAATAAATTTTTACTTATGGAGGTGTTTCTTATAAAGTTTCAACAACTTAAAAACAAACACAAAAGCTGTCCTCCATCTATCTTCTCCAATAAGGAAGATAAATTTGGGGTCCTTTCTTTGGCAGAGTACCCCCTTTTTATTTTAACCCTTTCCTCTCTTGCTTTCAGTGGAGATGGCCTTCTCATCCCCACCCATTCCCTCAAAGCTGGATCTCACATATCACATCTCTGAGGCGCTGAATGGAATGTTGCCTTTAAACTAAAAATCACTTCCGAAACTGAATGCTGCTCAACCTAATTTCCAGCCCCTAGGCATTGCAACAAATGCTTCTGGGCAACCACAGTAATAATGATTATGGTATTGAGACAGCCAAGTAAAAAGGGCTTCCCTGATAATCTCCAACTGGCCTGTGTACTGGGAAGACAGGGTGATGCCTCAGGAAGTTCATGTGATTTGCAGGGAGCAGGTGCCTGGCCTCTCCGGTTCCTGTGTGCTAACCTGGGATTCAATCTGTGAGATGGGGCCTGTTAACAGGAACCCCTCCCACTTTGTGAAGATTTTTCCTTTTCGCCAAGTAAACTCCATTCCCCCCCACCCTTCAAAGTGTCTGTGAGCTTCATCTTTTCTGTCGTGTGACAAGAACCTGTTTTTTCCTACAACAGTGGGGATGATGGGGATGGGAAAGGGAAGGCCAGAAAGAGCCTATTTACTAATAGTACTAACAGTATCATGTTAATACTAACAATATCATAAAATTACAAGAACAAACTACATGATTGGAATGACTAAAGTCATTCCACCACATTGTTTTATTAAGTTCCTGCTGAAACTACTCATTTTAAATACTGTATAACATTCTATAAATAATAGAACAATTTTACCCAAGTATATGTATCCAAATATATTTATACATTATCTAGTGATAATCAGTCTTTTTTAACTTCTATATCCACATTTTATGCCAGTGGAATGGTAATACATACATTTCCTTCATCTTCTTTAATATTTGTGTCCAGCATATTAACTATCAACCATGCCCAGTGGACCCTGACTGAACCATACATATCCAAATGCCAGTTCTAGCTAGCACTTGTACTGAATAGCCAGAATCTTTTTCTTTTTTTCTTTCTTTTTTAACAATGTATTTCCACAGCCGCTATTTCAAGTGAGTTATTCATCTTGAGGTCTTTTAGACTGCCATTGAAAACACACATAAGGAAGGCAGTTCAGACAAGGCACAGGCAAAGAATTTAGCAACAAAAATCTTGTCTTTCATCTTCCATCACACCGGCAGATCTCAGCCTGAATAATAATGAAGATGCTGTCAATGTGATGTTACACTAAACACTAGGAAACATTCCCAATCCGTGTAAAAATTCTGCTGACAATACTTACTCTTCTCATCACATAGAGCAACAAAGGAAATCTTTTTTTCTAATAGTGTTCATTTGCTTATATTTTGTTGAATGTGTCAACTAAGCTAACATCTGCTTTGTCAAAGGAGTTGAAACAAAACTCAGTGTCTCATTTTAATATGGCGCACCTTTATCAGACTGTCTACATTTCCTTCCTCTTCTCAGCTTCACAACTACTCTGGTTCTGCCATCTTCATTAGCTGCCCTCCTGGCTCACCCGAAGCAGCAGAGCCAGCATTGAGTTGCCTCGGCCCTGTCTTCACCTCCTAGTCCAAGTCTTTCTGCCAAAGTGAAATAGAGAATCACCTTTATACTTATACCAGGGCCTGGTGTATGAGGGCATTTAGCAAATATTTGTGGAAATAAATGAGCTAGATAACTTAGAAATTATCTTTAAAGATAAGGAAACTTATTCTGAATTGCCTGGTAATTCAGGCTAAGTAAGATATTTCCCCCTTCACTATCCAGATATAAAATTAATTTTCCAATATTTGTAAGCAGTGGGTGATTGGCTATTATTTTTTTCCCTTCCAAAGTTCAGCAGAAATCTATTGACATCTGTGATGCTCAGTCCAGCTAGTGCTTGTTCTACTGCACCACTCTGCTTCATAATTTGTCTTTGTGTTGAGGAAAATGTCTGTCTCCTGAGTGCTGAATTGAAGATGGGAAAGGGAAGGTCAGAAAAAGCAATGTAGGGAGAGGAGTGCAGAAGGGTGTCTCTGGAACAAAGCAGCCACTAACTGAAATCACCAAGGTGTAGCTAACCACCCTGTACCCCAGAAAGTGCCCCATCCAAATACAATTTGGAAGGAATAGAGGTGTTGCATGGATCTGTCTGTGTATGATTTAGCAATGGTGGTACACATAGCTCATGTTTGTATTAGAATCAGAATTCACAGTGATCTTCAAGTCTAGTGATTGGAAAATCAGGCCCCAAATATTTTTATTTTGAATATGTATTCATCACTCCATACTGCAGCTTCAATCATGAAATCCATAACAAATTTAATTGAAAATGAGAAAAGTTAATTATTATTTTTCATTCAAATTCCAAAGTAACAAAAATATCCTACTATCAGTCTCTTTTATCCACTGCCTTTACACGCCTACCCTCTCTAGACTTGTCCAAGGTAATTCTGACTAGAGGGATAAAAAGCCAGGACCTGGCTTCCTGTTAAGAAGGGAAGAAAGAAGTGCCTGTTGCATATAGTTCTCATGGAGGGTATAAGCAGGGCTAACACAGCCTGAAGGCTTTCAGGCAAAGGGGAAGTTGGGTTAATGTATTTGACCCAGAGAGTCACTGGTCCTGAAGAAGTGCCGGTGCTAATTTTCACAAATACTATTTGGCAAGAGGCAGCTCTTCTGTCAGATCTCTCACCTCAACTTCAACTGTTTATGCAAAACTGACCATCCAATCTCTCCACTCCAATGTTAAAAAGGCATCTTGTACATTACATGACCTAAATGGAGCTTCTAAACCTACCTCCAAACTTGTTCCACCGGCTTCTGCATACCACTCAGTGTAACTCCATCCTTCCGGTTACTTATGTCAAAATCCTTGGATTCACTCTTGACTCCCTTCTCACACCTACATCCAAACAATCAGCAAACCTTCTAGCTATATCTTTAAAATCTACCCAGAATCCATCCAGCAACTTTTTACCACTTCTGCTGCCACTACCCTGATCCAAGCCCACAACATTCTTCACTGGAATATTGCGATCAGATTGCTTCTAATCACATTCCCTGCATCTTCCTTCACCCCTGAAATTTATTCTCAACACAGATGACAGAGTGAAGCATTTAAAACATAAATCAAATCCCTAAAGCTCCCTATTCTGCCTCACACTAAAAAGCCAAGATCACTAGTGGCCTACAAGTCCCTGGACAGGCTATCTCCTGGTTCTTCTCAGACTTCAGGCCCTCTATTCCACTCATCACTAACTCAATGCAAGAAAAATGAGCTCCTTGAAGTTTTTCAAACACACCAGTCATGCACCCTCCTCAGCATATTTGTACTGATCCCTGGGCCCCAAACACAAATACCTGCATGGCTAATTATCTCATAGTCATAGATTGAATTTTGTCCCCGACAGGAACACAATCATTTGATCTTCAACAAAGATATGTTGAAGTCCTAATTCCCAGTACTTATGAATGTGATCTTATTTAGACATAGGATCTCTGTAGATTTAATCAAGTTAAGATTATGGTCTCTCAAGCAGACCAATATGACTGGTGTCCTTATAAAAAGAGGAGTGGACACTCAGAGACACACACAAAATAGAGGCCCATGTGAAGAGATGTAGCAGAGATTGGAGTGAGGCAGCTAAAAGCCAAGGAATGTCAAAGAGTGCCAGGAACCACCAGAAACTGGGAAGGAAAAAGGAAGGATTCTCTCCTACAAGTTTCAGAGGAGTCATGGCCCTGCTGACACCTTTATTTCAGCCTTCTAGCCTACACAACTATGAGACAATCCATTTCTATTATTTTAAATTATTCCGTTTGTAGTACTTTGTTATGGCAACCCTAGGAAACTAATACACTCACTTAAAATCCTTCATGCAGATTCTACCTCCTCAATGCAGCTATCTTCACCATTTTATTTAAAATGTAACCCACTCCAGTTCTCCCCATCATCCTCACCCTGCTCTGTAGTCTCACAGCATTTAGCTTCTGAAATATCATATAATTTAGTTATCTATTATTTATTGTCTTCTTCCAGGAGAATATCAGCTCTCTGAGGATAATTTTGTTCACCCATGAATTGTCAGAGCTAGCACAGTGCCTGACAATAGTAGATGATCAATTAATTTGTTAAATAAATAAGGAACAGTCGTTGTGCTTTTTATTATTTTAGAGCATAACACTGGGCTTTCTAACAATAATTGTGCTGTGAGTTTGCTTTGCTAATCAAAGTAATAATATATCTTCTTTTATGGAGTATATCAAATATCTCCTTGTTATTTGCAAAGGTTAAATATTTAATTCTTCTTGATGGAACACTATCAGGAAGCAACAGAGCACTGAGATCAACGACATCCAGTTTATGATATATGATCACATTGTTTCATAGCATATGAACTCTGGAAAATTGATCCTTATTTAAATGATAAAGGCAAAAAGATGTAAAATAGGCATATAAAAGCAAATTATAGTTTCTATGAATTAAATGCTCTTATTTGGCAGCATAACTGTATTTCACTAAGCTGCCACAGCCTTGATTATATGTAATTTGCACAGGTATTTTGGACTTCTCTAAGTTGTCACAGAAACATGGTTTAAGGTCATTAAACTGTTATGTGAAAGTAAATAAGCATTGCCTGTGGGATATTTGTGTCAGATTTATTACTCTCAACTATTCAATAAAAATTGTTGTTACAAAAAGTCCAAGTAATTCCAGCCAAAAGCAAAAGGGGCCAAAGAAATTTAAGAATAAGGCTTGTTGGGCAATACTCGTTTGAGACCAACTTCTAAAAGCAAACAACAATTTATTAATAAAGAAACCTGCCAGGAGGTGGCTACCCAAACCAAAGGTGACTGAAATCCTGGGCACAGGAGAAATGCTCAAAAAATATCCCACAATGACAAATCCATTCTCAGATGAAAAGACTTCCAGGTCTCTGGGTGGAGTCTAATGTAGGCACGGATTTGTGACTCTGAATTTGAGGGAATCCCAATAACCCTGTGAGTTCTCAGGCATGGGGGATGCCTGAGGACTGAGAGGCCAGGGAGCACAGAAGTCACACACCATCAGCCTTACTACTCTTCTTAAATTCCTCCTATGAAAAAGCAGGTGACTAGGAAACAACCAGGCAAAAACACAGAAATGTACATCCTGCAACCTTTTTGAGATGAAGGTTGTACAATCTTGCCCACACCACTCCAACCCCACTCTAGGGAGGAGGAGTAGAGATGTGAGGCAATCTGGTCTTGATATCTCTCATCCATCAACATTTGGCACATTGTTTCCCCCAGGATAATGACCTCCTGGGTTAAGTAGGTCTTTTTATCTCGGTATCTCTTTCAGACATCAAGGTACAGCTGCTTCCCAAATCCAGTACTCCTTCACTGATAAAACATTCAAATGATCCTTAATCTTGGTGATTTTTATAGATTTGAATTCATACATCATGTTAACTACCAATGTTTTTAGACTATTTAGAATCAGTATTTTTAAATAGTGTCAACATCTCTTTTCTCTCCAGATACGGACATCTCTACATTTACCTGATTACCATCATGGCCAGTTACTTTTGTGATCCACACATTTATTTTTTCCTCAAAATGCAATTCCAGAATTTCATCATTCCAGATACATATACATAAAGTTTCATTCAGTTGGAGCTATTTTTCCCTGTGCCTTTCCAAATAACGCCTAATATTCTTGTGGCCATTTTAATTATTACTTATAATACTTGTAAAGTTTTTTGTCCTACTTCCCCCATCATTGCTGGTTTTGCAGACAACACTCTACAATAACTCTTGGATTTTGATGACATTTGGTGGGTTATAATCTATAATTTTATAATTTATTGCATTTTCATTATGTTTAAAAGCTTTAAAATTATATTTGTATATGCCTGTGTCCTTTGATCCTCTTATATAAATAGGCCAAATATTAGTACCAGAATACAAATGAAAACTAAAGTTTAACAATTTGGCCATTTGCATAGCAAACAAGTGGTAGAGTCTTTTGACTCTTATCTCAGATCCACATTTTACTACACCATGCCTTACTTTAAAGTCCAATCCTCTCCTTTTACAAGAAAGGATGCTTTAACAATGTGTGTTCTAACCCACATTGAAAATGTTTTGACTTCTTACGCCTCAGTCCCCTTCTAGCCAACAAGGTCAACAAACTACCATAGGGGTTGGCATGCTGATGAGTTTATCTTCTTCCTTACAGATCCATCATTTCTCCCTAGTCTCTGCAATCAGAGTAATACATATCCTGTCCCAATAAGCACACCCTGAGATATGTTATTATAATATTACATAATATTCAATTTCCTTTCTAGATAATTAACTAATCTATAATCATCATCATCCCCCCCAGAAAAAGATAGAGTAGAAGCTGGGAAAGTTTGAGGAGTGTTACCTAAGAGTGTAAGCATCTGAGTAAACATATTCAGGTGGCCACTGAGACCCCTGCGCACATCTTCCCTGTGTATTACCACTAAGTAGTAATTTGGTTGGCAGCAAGTCCCATTTCTTATTAATCTTTATATCCCAGGCACCTAGCATACAGCACAGCACATCAAGAAAACTTAATGAATATTTGCTGGTGAATATATCAAGTGTCTTCAGAAATTTATAGACAATTTCTGCTTTTATCACCAATTTTTCCTTTGAGCCTTAGCAGTTTATTGTCTTTTGCTTTATAATTAATTCTTTCACCCACACAATCTCTTCCTTCCTCTATCTGGCATAAATTAATAATCCCCATATTTCAACATATATTCCTATATAATATATATCTAATAGCTATTTATGCCATTTGAACTCACAAATATGGTCAAATTACATCATACACCTTAAATATATACAGTAAAAAAAAAGAATCAATACTCTATTCAGGACAATAACATTTAAGTTTTGTTTATACGCTTTGCTTTTGATGTGGAATCTTGCTAAAAACTTTTGAAAGTAAAAAAAAAAATCATCCATTGGTTCTACTTTATACATCAATCACTTGATCTTCTGTGAGCATTTAGTGCAGGATATTATAGAATAATGCATGAAAGGAGGGAGGGATATCACAACATCACTGTACAGATTCTATCCTGCTCATTTTGCAGAAAAGTATTAGGAAATGTTACAGCTCAGATGCCCTAATGGGAGTATCCGGGAAGGTCAGTTAGGAGAGAAGGAAAGCAAAGGAAAAGAAATATCTCTTAATGTATACCAGGGCTCAGGGTGTAGTCTTGTCCGGTGGATAGATATAAAGTATGCAGATTATTAACCAGAGCAACACCACTCCTTCTTCAGGGACGTCTATCAAAATAATGTTTTATGTTTATCTAAAAGAAGAATGGTTTGAAATGGTTGAGATAGATTGGCCTAATCTATGTCATTATTTCTTCTTCATGAAATGCCAGTGTCACGAATGCTGCATTGTGCTGCCAAGATCCTGTCTTTAGCACTGAGGGATTTATTCCCCAGCTACTGGGACAGCTCTCAGCTGTTAATCAAGACTATACTTAAGTGACTTTTGAATAATAATCACACGGACAAAACCCAAGAAATTCCTGTCAATGTAATAATAAACTTGATGCAAAGAAGCAGACCAGGATGAGACAAGAACAGCATGAACAAACGGAATGACTCGCAAATTTGGAAGAGAAATCCAGATACACAAAAAGCAGGTGATTCCCAAGCCCCATAGGCTAATTATTTTGATAGTTTCTTAGTGAATTAAAATTAGCAGTTTATACTAAACTCTGCGTTATAGTACTTTAGTTACTACAAGTTATTATGTGTCAGTGAAGTGTTAATTGTTATTATGCGGTGTGGGTTCAGCCATTTTCAACTAATATTTTTGTTGTAAAGTCCCAAGCTGATAAGTCTTTCCTGATAATTCAAGTAGATTCCTGAATGACTAGTAAGGTCACGATTCTGCTGCCAATAGTTGACAAAATAGGTTAAGAAACACTCCTTACTGGACGGATTTCTAACTAAATTTATTTAAGTCTGTTTTTGCTACCTCTTAATTTTATATATTTGTACAGTGAATCTATTTTAACATAGATTCTACTAATCTACTTGATATAGTAGAAAAACTTGCTTCTCTATAAACCTCAGTTTCCAAAGGGAACCTTCTCCCAGACTAGAAATCAGGTACCAAAACTATGTGGGAGATGCCATGATCCAATTGGAAATGCAAAAGCCTTGGATATCACTGGATAAGGCTGAAATCCTGGCATCTCTGCTTACAAGTCAGGTGCCTTGGTCATATCTCTTAACCTCTAGGAGTCTCATTTTTCCCCTTCATAAATCTTATATAAAGTGCATACCCATAAGACTGTCGTAAGTAGTCAATAAAATCATGTGTATTGGGTGCTCAAAATGTGCCCAGTTTTTTTTCCTAATGTAATTCTCTCACTTCATGCTTTCAGCTGTATGACAGCTTTCTTGGATATTTTTAAATAACATTAAAAAATTGGACTTGGTCACCATTGCAATAAACTTGTTGGAGGAAAAAAATAACTTTAAGAGCACTGGAGGAAAGATGAAGAAGTGTTTTCAGAAACTTTGCTGAGATTCTATGCTTCCAAAGAGCAGCAACCAGGTCCTATTTATTTTGGTTTCTCCAAGGCCAAACACAGAAATTGGCACATAACAGATAAACATTTTTATTAGACTTCTGGGGTATTTATTACGGGAGATAAAGTTGTGCTTTGGAAATTTAGTTTAAATCCCATCTCCTCCATCTTATAGCTGAATGACCTTGGCTAACCTACTGAAACTATCTAATGCTCAATTTCCTCCTCCTTCACTGACACATAATAACTTGTAGTAACTAAAGTACTATAATGCAGAGTTTAGTATAAACTGCTAATTTTAATTCACTAAGAAACTATCAAAATAATTAGCTTATGGGGCTTGGGAATCACCTGCTTTTTGTGTATCTGGAGTCGTTATGAAGATAAAATGACCTTGCGTATTTAAAACACCTTGCATAGCATTTAGCATATAGTGAAAAACAGTAGTCATAGAAATCGTGGCGATGATAGCAGTGGTAGTACAAAAAAGGCACAACATAGATTGCTTCATTGGCTTTCCAGTAGTTTTCATAACTTTCCTAAGCTAATGTTAGAAATCTTTCATCATAAGAAAATGTTGTGCCATATTTTAAATTCAACTTAGAATTGACAGTGTTATTTAAACACAGCCAAGGGTACTTAACTCATGGACTTTTTGAAAATAATTTTATGGATTGGGTACCAACTACAGTTGAAAACTGGCCTCCAGGGAGGGAGAATAATATGTGTTAACAATTATAAATAAAATAAAAGACATTTCAAACATATCAAAACCTTATCTGTATATTTTTAAAAGATTTCATATTCCTATTATTTATAACACAATCCAGAGTTGGTCATAAGTTTTTAAAATATTTAACATATAAAAGTGACTTTAGAAGATTTTTTGAAACTCAGCTATAATGTAATGTAATGCAAAGTAATATAATATGAGCATTGTCATTCAGAAGCTTACAATCTGATGAAAGATATTTAATAAAATGTTCAAAATAACTGGTAAGTTCAGAGATTCTCAGTGTTGTACAGGATCAAGGGCTCCCAAATATAAATAATCATAGTCACAAGGAAACATAAAAAGCAATTGAATGTTGGGACTCAACTTCTAGATATTCTCCTTCAATAGGTCCACAAAGAAGTCTGATAATCTCTTTATTTCAAAAGTCAAAATGTGATTTGACGTTTGGGGACCACTGACATCAAAAGATCATAAGTTTAACAGTTCAGAGATTTAGGAATTTAGAAGCTTCATAAGAAACACATAGATCAAGAAGCAGAAAAATTCACATAGTCAACCTGAAACATAAATTTCATATTAAAAATTTGAAAGAAAGTGTGACTTACATTTTCAAAGTATGATTTTTTAAATATGTATCAATTGATGTTCAAGGATTGTTGGATTAAGTAGGTAGCTTTTTAAATGAGGAGGTGCTATTATGTAAAAATTTTATTTTGTTCAGGTGGGTAATTAAAATCACAAAGTAGCATTTAGCTACTTTTTAATTGTCCTCAAGACAGCCAAGCCAATTATTTGCCTTTATTCTGATTCATGAAATAAATTAGCCTTTTCTGATATTACTGTCAACTGGATGGGCTGTACCATAGGTTTGCAGCAATTATTATTTTCCAAGATAAATCATTTAACAATTATCTTATTATTCATTCTGCAGATTAGCTATGGCTTGAAATTTAATTCCAAACAGGCCCTCCTCATGACTTGCCACCTTCCTTGGTCTTCTCTCCCTATCTTGTGAATAGATTTTAGTTTTACCCTCAGGAGAATGGGAGAATAAAGTTAAAAATGTGGATGCAACGACATCATTTAACACAATGACAAAGTATTTAAAAAATTATTTAAAGGTTCAATGATATTTAAGCTACACATTCCATGAATTCTAACAATTATTGCCAAATATCAGAGTTGTTTTGTAGGTAAGCTATAAGTGACCTTTTAAAATGCAAAGAGCATTACAACTGTTCCCCTAAAACCCTGAAATTACATGATCAGAGCTGATCAAAATAAAATCAGTGAAAAGAAAGATAAAACCGGATTGTTTTCTCTATTATGAGAGTTCTAAGAGTTATATTTCATTTTATCATATCACAATGCAAACTTATCAGGTTTGGGAAACTATTTTTACAACATTTTGAGAATTATTTGCATAATAACTTGAGGAATTCTCTTTCAAAATCTTTATCTTTGTAATCTTATTTTGTTGTCTTGTTTTGTTTTGTTTTGTTTTTAAGAATGTAAGAAGCCTTTTTTAAAAAATAAGAAAAATCTAAGCCCAGTCCTTATCTTAGGCTTTTATTGTATAACAATGAACTTGTGATAGATAGTTATTTTGAAACCATTTTAATAGTTTAAGGTTACTTTAAATTACTTTACTAAGGATCACGTTTGGTTATTTATTAACTCTTTCCAACTTAGATAAGCATAATAGTTAATTTCTTTAACTCTCCTATTCCATTCCAAAAAAATTTAAACATTTCAGAAGGATATTTACATGCTTAGTAATTGACTCTCTAAACTACTGTCAAATTATTACCCAGAAGCAAAACATATGTCTAAGACCCTTTATAGTAATAGTGGTTGGAATGTGTCTAAAATAAAACACAGAATTAATTTATACACTGCCTACCTTCACCCTTCACAGGAGATTTAAGGCATGTAACATACTGAAACATAGGTAAGCAATGGACAAATAACCAGGTTTCTAATTCACGTGCTAGTCTCTGTAAGGAATATAGCTATTCTCATTGCGGATGAGCAAATTTAGTTATTTTGCTAACGTGAGATCAATTAATCAATCAAATTGTTCTCTCAGTGAAATTCATTAATGCCAGAGTCAGGGGCGTAATACAGAAACTCACTAGTTCAATTGGAAATATTAACTAAAATGGGTTTTGAGAATTAGTTACATTTCTGAACTCTCTAGTAAGCATGGATTATACTTATGTGGTTAAATGTAAAGACAAAAATAAAATTACATCCAGACTATAGCTTGGAAAAGTCAAGAACTGAATAAATATGTTAACATTTTTATTAGAAATTTGGAAGACTGAGTATCATACAACCATTAATAACAGCAAGTTCTCAAAGATCTGAGCTCTTTCCCTAAATGTCCCACATTTGTAGAAGTCATAGATTTAGGCATATTTACTATGCATTTACTATGTTCTCTCTCTCTCTCTCTCACTCTGTGTTTGTGTGTGTGTGCGTGTGTGTGTGTGTGTCTATTATTATGTAAAACCTGTTCTCTAAAGAGTGATTTAGACCTCTGTTTAAAAACCTTCTCCAAAAGGGAGCACATATACGCTGTTGGTGGAATGTAAATTAGTTCAGCCACTGTAGAGAGCGATTTGGATATTTCCCAGAGAACTGAGAGTTCAACTACCATTCAACCCAGCAATCCCACTACTGGTATATATCCCAAAGAAAATAAATTATTCGACCAAAAAGACACATGCAACCATATGTTCATTGCAGCGTATTCACAGTGGCAAAGACATGCAATCAAATTAGGTACCCATCAAATGTGGATTGGATAAAGAAAATGTAGTACATGGAATACTATACAACCATTAAAAAAATCATGTCCTTTGCAGCAACATGGATGCAGCTGGAAAGAATTATCCTACATGAACTAACACAGAAACAGAAAACCAAATACCATGTATTCTCACTTATAAATAGGAGCTAAAATTCGGGTATACATAGTCAGAAACATGGAAATAATAGACACTGGGGAATACAAGAGAGAGGAAGGAGGGAGGAGGATAAGGGTTGAAAAAACCGTCTGTTGGGTAATATACTCTCTTACCTAAGTGATGGATTCATTTGTGCTCCAAACCTCAGCATCACACATATGTACCTTTGTAAGAAACCTGCACATGTACCCCCTGATTCCAAAATAAAAGTTGGAAAAAGGGAAAAAGAAAAAATAAGAAATAAAAGCCATCTCAAGCAACATGCATCTCACAACTTTACAATACAGTGCATTCAATTTCAGAATTCTAGTTAGTTTTTTTTTTTTCCTTTGAGTCATGGGAATCTGACTTCTTGCCTGTCTTATGTGCATGTCCTATTCTGAACTTCTAAAACCACATGGAGCAAGACTAACATCTCTTTTGCAAAATAGTGCTTCTGCTAATGAAAATGACAATACAGTCTTTTTCCCTTTTATGATTCCTTTAACATTTCCCCAAATGGAGTGTACATCTGTTGCTTGTACTTACCCAACATTCCTTCAGCCTTCTCCTATCTGGACAATTCCCTTCTTTTACTTTGGGAATTTAGTTCCATGTGGATCAGGAGTGGTCTACCCTGCTTCTATCCTTGTTTGCAGGGCTGAACAGCTCAGGCCAGCATCAGATATCCTGTTTTGCTATGTAGTTTATATAGGGTATCTCACTTGCACTGAATGGGTAGTAATCATGGCAGCAAACTCTATAACAATATACTGTGTGTCAGGTATTATTTCATGTACTTGTCAGTCAATTACCCTAAAAGATAAGTATGATTATTATCTCTATCAGATTCAGAAACAGAAGCACAGAGAAGTTCAAGAACTTGTCCAGTAAGTGGCAGAGTCAGGATTTGTACCAAAGGTCTCCTGGGTTCAGAAACTGTGCTCATTACCACTTTGCAGGGCTACCTATTAATGTGGCTTTGAGACACAGAGTATGGCTAGATCTGAATGTGGCTCACACATAGCCTGAACCCACATCAGCACAAGACCATTACATTTTCCTCCAAAATCAACACCAGGAATTCATAGAGAACATAAAAATAAAGAAAATTTTGATTATGTTTTTACAGAGTACACATTAAGAAGGCTCTCTCCTGAATTTAAAGTAGTTGTTTAGAGATCAAGGAAGAGTTCATAACTGAAAGATGACACAGGTTTAGGGAGTGATTATATTTTTTAATATTAAAACAGTTTTATAAGAAGAAAAATTTAAGTGTAAATCGAGATAAAAATTCAGGGCTTTGAAGATTATCTAGCAACTTTGGCAATTATCTTCAATAAGGTAAAACAGTGCACAAATTGCCATCTAGTATTTAGATATTGATAGTTTGTTAAGTAGAAGACTCAATATCGAAAAAAATTCTGTAACTATTAGGCTCATCAAATATTCATTAAGAAAAAGAGAAGATATAAAAATAACAATTTTTTTTTTGAGACTGCGTCTTGCTCTGTTGCCCAGGCTTGAGTGCCGTGGCATGATCTCAGCTTACTGCAAGCTCCGCCTCTCAGGTTCAAGCGATTCTCCTGCCTCAACCTCTCGAGTAGCTAGCAAAAAAAAAAGGTCAAATCTGACCCCTTGTTTTTTATTTTGATTTTTTTGTGAGAAATTAAAAATTAGTGGATCAACAAAGCAGAACAGATACTATATACTGATAATCAGAAAAAGCATTATCATATTTTATCAAAAAGTAATCCAAATAGATTTGGGATACAAATGTTGTCATATGTTTTAATATTTTCTGAAAATGGAGAAGGCATGGCTAAAACATTGGTACAGAAATGCAGGGCTTAGTGTTAAATTTCATATTGGTTAATACACTTATTTATGAAATAATTTTAAGTTAGGCTAAAGTAACTATAAAAGTAGACTTAAAGTATTAAGATGAAAACCAGGTAATGATTCTATTGTTCAACTTAACACTGTGGAAAAAATACAGCTACAATCCTCATATTAATTATACTTTTGATACACACAAACATATACATGTGCACACATGTGCACACACATGCACATCATGCCAGGAATTTTTACAGATTCATAAAGAAGACTTGCTAATTCTTAACTATTCATGGATTATCTATTTTAAGAATTATCTACCTCAAATTATATATCCGGGATTTCTATTTTTTTTGTTGCAAACTAACATGCTAATTTAGGCAATTGGTATATTTTCAGAGAATCCAAGCTAATTTGCATATAAGTTTAGGTGAGGTTGCAGTTATCCAAACATGAAGAAAGTCAAAAGTTATAATGCAATTGATTCCAAAATAATGCACAGCTTCCAGATTTCATTGTATTTCTGTGACTTTGCATCTCTTAATTAGCATAGATAATAATTTGGCTGTACTTGATTGAATGTGCAATATATTTAAATATTATGAACTCCTATTCCATTAATATAGGATTTGCAATGATTCTGATGTGCTATGTATGACTGCCCATGACTTCAGTATGCAACATAAGAGCTACAATATGGATTCATAATGTTGATATTAATACATGGTATTAATATCATGTAGTCTATGAATGGCTTCAGCACTCAAATAAAAGCCAAACTATAGCCTTAAGAAATGACCTGATTTCACTGTACATGTGGAATTGAATAAGGAAAAAAAATTACAATGTGACATAGAAAAGCAAACAAATGAAATTCTGTAATTTTTGTATTATGCAGAAACTAAGTTACAGAAACAAAAAAATAAAAGTAACAAAAAGCTCCCTTCCCAAATGCCTGTTAAGACGTCCAAGAAAATGTCTGAATTGAGAAAAAAATCTTAGTAAGTCTTGAAAACAATAAACACAAATAAAATAATCTTCAACATCAATATCAATGTTGAATTGAATATTCAATTCAATAATCTTCAATGCTGAATCTAATCAACATTTGTACAAACTACCAAATCGATGAGACTAGATTAAAAACAGCATAACTAGCAATCAGAGGTCTGTTAACCCATTTCAAAGATTTTTCCCATTAACTTGAATTCTAAGTAGTTCATTCACAGCAGTAAGATAAACTAAAACTTGTTCAGGCACTGATCTGGTGGTACTTTGCACTGGAGGCTATGCTGGGTGTGCTGAAATCAGCCTGCTCTCCAACCTCAAATCTGCCAGAGGAGGTTGCTCTTAGAGTAGCAGACAATGGTAGCTCTAAGAAAAGTCTAAGCAAAGGTGACTCTTGGTTGCTTTGGACTATCACATCCAATTGGACTTAGCCTCACTCAAAGACAAATACAAAGGAAAAAGAAAAAAATAGCTTGCAAGGATCCATAAGAGAACATTTACAGCAAAAAAGTAAAGGAAAAACTTTGCAAAGGCATGGCAAGGGTGAGGGAGAGCCTCAAAAATCATTTTTGAAGAAATATAAAGTAAATTTAGAAAACATCTGCTTAACGTTCAAAAATGAGGTTTTCAAACAGGTATTATTTGAGAGCAGGCCAGAATAAGAGCAGATTATAGACAAATGAAAAACAGAGTAATTGACCAAAAACAAACCACACTAGAGGAAGAAAAATAGCAAAATAGGCATTACAGAAACATAAATTGATGATAAAGTGGACAAACCTGAATACAGAACAAAAATAGATTAGAAAGGATGAGAAAATAAAAAAAAAATTGAAAGATATATGCACACTACTGGATAAATTGAAGAAAAAACAAAAACAAACCAAAAACCGTAGACATCCTGAACGCTTAAAACAAAGGGCATTTTATTTTATTTTATTTTATTGTTATACTTTAAGTTCTGAGATACATGTGCAGAACGTGAAAGTTTGTTACATATGTATACACATGCCAAGGTGGTTTGCTGCACCCATCAATCCGTCATTTACATTAGGTATTTCTCCTAATGCTATCCCTCCCCTAGCCCCCCAGCCCCCAAAAGGCCCCGCTGTGTGATTTTCCCCTCCCTATGTCCATGTGTTCTCATTGTTCAACTCCCACTTATGAGTGAGAACACATGTTGTTTGGTGTTCTGTTCTTGTGATACCTTGCTAAGAATGATGGTTTCCAGCTTCATCCATGTCCCTGCAAAGGACACGAACTCATCCCTTTTTGTGGCTGCATAGTATTCCATGGTGTATATGTGCCACAATTTCTTTATCCAGTCTATCATTGATGGGCATTTGGGTTGGTTCCAACTCTTTGCTATGTGAACAGTGCTGCAATAAACACACGTGTTTATGTCTGTTTATAGTAGAATGATTTATAATCCTTTGGGTATATACCCAGTAATGGGATTGCTGGGTCAAATGGTATTTCTGGTTCTAGATCCTTGAGGAATCACCACACTATCTCCCACAATGATTGAACTAACTGTGTAAAAGCATTCCTATTTCTCCACATCTCTCCAGCATTTGTTGTTTCCTGATTTTTTAATGATCGCCATTCTACCTGGCATGAGATGGTATCTCATTGTGTTTCGATTTGCATTTTTCTAATGACCAGTGATGATGAGCTTTTTTTCATACATTTGTTGGCCATATAAATGTCTTCTTTTGAGAAGTGTTTGTTCATATCCTTCACCCAGTTTTTGATGGGATTGTTTGATTTTTCTTGTAAATTTGTTTAACTTCTTTGTAGATTCTGGATATTAGCCCTTTCTCAGATGGATAGATGACAAAAATTTTCTCCCATTCTGTAGGTTGCCTGTTCACTCTGATGATAGTTTCTTTTGCTGTGCAGGAGCTCTTTAATTTAATTAGGTCCCATTTGTCAATTTTGGCTTAACAAAGGGCATTTTAGTACCGGCATTTCAGTACAGGTATTAAAAATGCAATATCTGTGATGCGCAATAAATCAAAGTGCGAACACAGATATTGCATTTTTACAAATTGAAGTTTTGTGGCAGTCCTGCATAAAGCAAGTCTATGAGTGCCATTTATCCAACAGTATGTGCTCACTTTGTGTCTCTGTCACATTTGGGTAATTCTTGCAATATTTCAGACTTTTTCATTATTTTTATATCTCTTATGATGATCTATGATAAGTGATCTTGAATATCACTAGTGTAATTATTTGGGGACATCATGAACCATGCCCATATAAGACAATAAAGTTAATCAATAAATGTGTCCACTGCCTTGGCATTCCACCATCTCTCTCCCTCTCCACAGGCCTTTCCTTTCACTGAGACACAATAATATTACAATTAGGCCAATTGTTCAACATCACCGATGGTTAGAGAAACGCAAATCAAAACCAGAGTGAGATACCATCTCACATCAGTCTGAATGGCTATTAAAAAGTCAAAAAGTAACAGACACTGGCAAGGTTGTGGTGAAAAGGGAGCACTTATACACTACTGCTGGGAATGTAAATTAGTTTAGATACTGTGGAAAGCAGCACAGTGATTTCTTAAAGAACTTAAAACAGAGCTACCACTCAACCCAGCTGTCCCATTAATGGGTATACACTCAGATGAATATAAATCATTCTACCATAAAGACATCCACATGCATATGTTCTTTACAGTTCTATTCACAATAGTAAAGACATGGAACCAACCTATATGTCCATCAGTGATAGCCTGGATAAAGAAAATGTGGTACATATACATCATGGAATACTATAAAGCCATAAAAATAAACAAGTCATGTCCTCAGAAGCAACATAGATGGAGCTGGAGGCTGTTATCCTAAGTGAGCTAAAGCAGGAACAGAAAACCAAATGTCGCATGTTCTCACTTATAAATGGCAGCTAGACATTGAGTACACAGGGATACAAAGAAAGGAACAACAGACACCAGGGCCTACTTGAGGGTAGAGAGTGGGAGGAGGGTGAGGATCAAAAGACTACCTGTTGGATACTGTTCTTATTACCTGGGCAATGAAATAATCTGTATGCCAAATTCCCACAGCATGCCATTTACCCATATAATAAACCTGCACATGTATACCTGAGCCTAAAATAAAAACTAAAAACAAACAAATAAACCCATACAATGGCCTCTAAATGTTCAAGTGAAAGGAAGAGTTGCACATTTTTCACTTAAATCAAAAGTTAGAAATGATTAAGCTTGGTGAAGAAGCCATGACGAAAGCCAAGATAAGTGAAAAGCTAGACCTCTTTCACCAAAAAGTTAGCCAAGTTGTGAATGCAAATAAAAAGTCCTCGAAAGGAATTAAAAGTGCTACTCTACAATGCATACACAAATGATATGAAAGTGAAACAGCCTTATTGCCGTTAAGGAGATAGTTTTAGTGATGTGGAAGGATCAAACCTTTCACAACATTCCCGTAAGCCAAGCCTAATCCAGAGCAGAGCTCTAACTCTCTTCAGTTCTGTGAAGGCTGAGAGAGGTTAGAAAGATTCTGCAGGAAAGTTTGAAGCTAGAAGGGGTTGGTTCATGAGGAAAGAAGCCATTTTTAAGGAAAGAAGCTATATCCATAACATGAAAGTGCAAGATGAAGAAGCAAGTGCTGACCTATACATTGCAAGAAATTATCAAGATCTACATAAGAGAATTGATGAAAGTGGCTACTTTAAACAACTGATTTTGAATGCAGACAAAATACATACTATTGGAATAAGATGCCATCTAGGACTTTTAAAGCTAGAAAGGAGAAGCCGATGCTAGCTCCAAAGCTTCAAAGGACAGGCTGACTTCTTTGTTAGGGGCTAATGCAACTGTTGACTTTAAGTTGAAACCAATGTTCATTTATCATTTTGAAAATCCAAGGCCTTTAAAAGTTATGCTTAATCTACTTTCCCTGTGCTTTATAAATGGAGCAATAAACCCTGAATGACAGCACTTCTGTTTATGGCATGGTTTACTGAATATTTAAAGCCAACTGCTGAGATCTACTGCTCAGAAAAAAAGAAGATTCCTTTCACAATGTTACTGCTCATTGAAAATGCACCTGGTCACCCAAGAGTTCTTAGGGAGACACACAGGAAGATTAATGTTGTTTTCATGCCTGCTAACACAACATCTGTTCTGCAGCACATGGATCAAGGAGTAATTTTGACTTTCAAGTCTTATTTAAGAAATGAATTTCATGAAGATATAGCTGCCACAGATGTTGATTCCTCCAATGGATCTGGGCAAAGTAAATTGAAAACCATCTAAAAGTGATTAACCATTCCAGAGGCCATTAAGAATATTTGGGATTCGCTAAAGAAGATTAAAATTCAAAATATCAACATTATTAAGAGTTAGGAAGAAGTTGATTCCAACCTTTATGAAGGTCTTTGAAAGGTTTAAGACTTCAATGGAGAAAGTCACTGCAAATGTGTTGGAAACAGTAAAAGAACTAGAATTAGAAGTGGAGGCTGAAGATGTGATTGAATTAATACAATTTCATGAAAACACTTGAAAAGATGAAGAGTTACTTCTTCTATATGAACTAAGAAAATGGAATCTTAAGACAAAATCTTCTCCTGGTGAAGATGCTGTGAAATGACAGCAAATGATTGAGACCATTACATAAACTTAGTTGACAAGGCAGCAGTAGAGGTTGAGAGGATTGACTCCAATTTTGAAAGTTCTAATATGGGTAAAATGCTATCAAACAGCATGGTATGCTACAGGGAAGTCTTTAATGAAAAGAAGACTCAATTGATGTGGCAAAGTTTATTGTTGTCTTATATTAAGAAATTGCCGGAAAGTGCCACCAGGAAGATGGCTCAATAGGAACAGCTCCAGCCTCCAGCTCCCAGTGTGAGCAACACAGAAGATGGGTGATTTCTGCATTTTCAACTGAGGTACCAGGTTCATCTCAGCAGGGTGTGTCAGACAGTTGATGCTGGTCCATGGGTGCAGTACGACCAACAAGAGCTGAAGCAGGGCGAGGCATTGCCTCACCTGGGAAGCACAAGGGGGAAGGGAATTCCTTTTACTAGCCAAAGGAAATTGAGACACACAACACCTGGAAAATCGGGTATCTCCCACCCTAATACTGCGCTTTACAAAGGATCTTAGCAAACGGCACACTAGGAAATTATATCCCACACCTGGCCCAGAGGGTCCCATGCCCACAGATCCTCCCTCATTGCTAGCACAGCAGTCTGAGATCTAACTGCAAGGCAGCAGCAAGGCTGGGGGAGGGTTGCCCACCCTTGCTGAGACTTAAGTAGGTAAACAAAGCCTCTGGGAAGCTCAAATTGAGTGGAGCCCACCACAGTTCAAGGAGGCCGGCTTGCCTCTGTAGACTCCTCCTCCGGGGACAGGTCATAGCTAAACAAAAAGCAGCAGAAACCTCGGCAGAGGTAAAAGCCCCCATCTGACAGCTTTGAAGAGAGCAGTGGATCTCTCAGCATGGAGGTTGAGATCTGAGAATGGACAGACTGCCTGCTCAAGTGGGTCCATGACCCCTGAGTAGCCTAACTGGGAGATGTCCCCCACTAGGTGCAGACTGACACCTCACACCTCAAAGGGCAGGGTACACCCTTGAGACAAAGCTTCCAGAGCAAGAATGAAATAGCAACACTCACTGTTCAGCAATATTCTATCTTCTGCAGCCTCTGCTGCTGATACCCAGGCAAACAGGGTCTGGAGTGGACCTCAAGCAAACTCCAACAGACCTACAGCTGAGGGTCCTGATTGTTAGAAGGAAAACTAACAAACAGAAAGGACACCCACACCAAAACCCCATCAGTACGTCACCATCATCAAAGACCAAAGGCAGATAAAACCACAAAGATGGGGGAAAAGCAGTGCAGAAAAGGTGGAAATTCAAAAAATCAGAGCACATCTCCCCCTCCAAATGAACGCAGCTCATCACCAGCAATGGAACAAAGCTGGACAGAGGATGACTTTGATAAGTCGAGAGAAGAAGGCTTCAGTCGATCAAACTTCTCAGAGCTAAAGGAGGAACTACGTAACCAGTGCAAAGAAATTTAAAACCTTGAAAAAAGATTTGATGAATGGCTAAATAGAATAACCAATGCAGAGAAGTCCTTAAAAGAACTGATAGAGGTGAAAGCCATAACACGAGAACTACATAACAAATGCACAAGCTTCGTAACTGACTCGATCATCTGGAAGAAAGAGTATCAGCGATTGAAGATCAAATGAATGACATGAAGCGAGAAGAGAAGTGTAGAGAAAAAAGAGTAAAAATAATGAACAAAGCCTCCAAGAAATATGGGATTATGTGAAAAGACCAAATCTACAACTGATTGATGTGCCTGAAAGTGATGGGGAAAATGGAACCAAATTGGAAAACACTTTGCAGGATATCATCCAGGAGAACTTCCCCAACCTAGTGAGGCAGGCCAACATTCAAATTCAGGAAATACAGAGAGAACAAAGATGCTCCTCGAGAAGAGAAACTCCAAGGTACACAACTGTCAGATTCACCAAAGTTGAAATGAAGGAAAAAATGTTAAGGGCAGCCAGAGAGAAAGGTCGGGTTACACACAAAGGGAAGCCCATGAGACTAACAGCATTTCTCTCGGCAGAAACTCCCCAAGCCAGAAGAGAGTGGGCGCCAATATCCAACATTCTAAAAGAAAAGAATTTTCAACCCAGAATTTCATATCCAGCCAAACTAAGTTTCATAAGTGAAGGAGAAATAAAATCCTTTACAGACAAGCAAATGCTTAGAGATTTTGTCACCACCAGGCCTGCTCTACAGGAGATCTTGAAGGAAGCACTAAACAGAGAAAGGAACAGCAGGTACCAGCCATTGCAAAAACATGTCAAAATGTAAAGTCCATTGATGCAGGAAGAAACTGCATCAACTAGTGAGCAAAATAACCAGCTAATATCATAATATCATAAGGACAGGATCAAGTTCACACATAACAATATTAACCTTAAATGTAAATGGACTAAATGGTCCAATTAAAAGACACAGACTGGCAAACTGGATAAAGAGTCAAGATCCATCAGTTTGCTGTATTCAGGAGACCCATTTCACATGCAGAGACACACATAGGTTCAAAATAAAGGGATGGAGGAAGATCTACCAAGCAAATGGAGAACAAAAAAAAGCAAGGGTTGCAATCCTAGTCTCTGATAAAACAGACTTTAAACCATCAAAGATCAAAAGAGACAAAGAAGGCCATTACATAATGGTAAAGGGATCAATTCATCAGAAAGAGCTAACTATCCTAAATATATATGCACCCAATACAGGAACACCCAGATTCATACAGCAAGTCCTTAGAGACTAACAAAGAGACTTAGACTCCCATACAATAATAATGGGAGACTTCAAAACCCCGCTGTCAACATTAGACAGATCAACGAGACAGAAAGTCAATAAGGATATCCAGGAATTGAACTCAACTCTGCACCAAGCAGACCTAATAGATATCTACAGAACTTTCCATGCCAAATCAACAGAATATACATTCTTCTCAGCACCACATCACACTTATTCCAAAATTGACCACATAGTTGGAAGTAAAGCACTCCTCAGCAAATGTAAAAGAACAGAAATTATAACAAACTGTCTCTCAGACCACAGTGCAATCAAACTAGAACACAGGACTAAGAAACTCAATCAAAACTGCTCAACTACATGGAAATTGAACAACCGGATCCTGAATGACTGCTGGGTACATAATGAAATGAAGGCAGAAATAAAGATGTTCTTTGAAACCAATGAGAACAAAGATACAACATACTAGAATCTCTGGGACACATTTAAAGCAGTGTGTAGAAGGAAATTTATAGCACTAAATGCCCACAAGAGAAAGCTGGAAAGATCTAAAATTGACGTCCTAGCATCACAATTAAAAGAACTAGAGAAGCAAGAGCAAACACATTCAAAAGCTAGCAGAAGGCAAGAAACAACTAATATCAGAGCAGAACTGAAGGAGATAGAGACACAAAAAACCCTCCAAAAGTCAATGAATTCAGGAAGTGGTTTTTTGAAAAGATCAACAAAATTGATAGACTGCTAGCAAGACTAATAAAGAAAAGAGCAAAGAATCAGACAGATGCAATAAAAAATGATAAAGGGTATATCACCACCAACCCCAGAGAAATACAAACTACCATCAGAGAATACTATAAACACCTCTATGCAAATAAACTAGAAAACCAGAAGAAATGGATACTTTCCTGGATGCTTACACTCTCCTAAGACTAAACCAGGAAGAAACTGAATCCCTGAATAGACCAATAGCAGGCTCTGAAATTGAGGCAATAATTAATAGCCTACCAACCAAAAACAGTCCAGGATCAGACAGATTCACAGCCAAATTCTACCAGAGGTACAAGCAGGAGTTGGTACCATTCCTTCTGAAACTATTTGAATCAATAGAAAAAGAGGGAATCCTCCCTAACTCATTTTACGAGGCCAGCATCATCCTGATACCAAAGCCTGACAGAGATACAACAAAAAAAGAAAATTTTAGACAAATAACCCTGATGAACATTGATGCAAAAATCCTCAATAAAATGCTGGCAAACCGAATCCAGCAGCGCATCAAAATGCTTATCCACCATGATCAAGTGGGCTTCATCCCTGGGATGCAAGGCTAGTTCAACATACACAAATCAATAAACATAATCCAGCATATAAACAGAAACAAAGACAAAAACCACACGATTGTCTCATTAGATGCAGAAAAGGCCTTTGACAAAATTCAACAGCCCTTCATGCTAAAAACGCTCAATAAATTCGGTATTGATGGAATGTATCTCAAAACAATAAGAGCTATTTATGACAAACCCACAGGCAATATCATACTGAATGGGCAAAAACTGGAAGCATTTCCTTTGAAAACTGGCACAAGACAGGGATGCCCTCTCTCATCACTCCTATTCAACAGTGTTGGAAGTTCTGGGCAGGGCAATCAGGCAAGGAAAAGAAAGAAAGCATATTCAGTTAGGAAAAGAAGAAGTCAAATTATCCCTGTTTGCAGATGACATGATTGTATATTTAGAAAACCCCATTGTCTCAGCCCAAAATCTCCTTAAGCTGATAAGCAACTTCAGCAAAGTCTCAGTATACAAAATCAATGTGCAAAAATCACAGGTATTCTTATACACAAGTAACAGACAAACAGAGAGCCAAATCATGAATGAACTCCCATTCACAATTGCTTCACAGAGAATAAAATACCTAGGAATCCAACTTACAAGGGATGTAAAGGACCTCTTCAAGGAGAACTACAAACCACTGCTCAGTGAAATAAAAGAGGACACAAAAAAATGGAAGAACAGACCACGCTCATGGATAGGAAGAATCAATATTGTGAAAATGGCCATACTGCCCAAGGTAATTTATAGATTCAATGCCATCCCCATTAAGTTACCAATGACTTTCTTCACAGAATTGGAAAAACACTGCTTTAAAGTTCATATGGAAACAAAAAAGACCCCACGTTGCCAAGACAATCCTAAGCCAAAAGAACAAAGCTAGAGGCATCATGCTACCTGACTTCAAACTATTCTACAAGGCTACAGTAACCAAAACAGCATGGTACTGGTACCAAAACAGGGATATAGACCAATGGAACAGCACAGAGCCCTCAGAAATAATACCACACATCTACAGCCATCTGATCTTTGACAAACCTGACAAAAATAAGAAATGGGGAAAGGATTCCCTATTTAATAAATGGTGCTGGGAAAATTGGCTAGCCATAAGTAGAAAGCTAAAGCTGGATCCTTTTCTTTCTCCTTATACAAAAATTAATTCAAGATGAATTAGAGACTTAAATGCTAGACCTAATACGATAAAAACCCTAGAAGAAAATCTAGGTAGTACCATTCAGGACATAGGCATGGGCAAGGACTTCATGTCTAAAACACCAAAAACAACGGCATCAAAAGCTAAAATTGACAAATGGGATCTAATTAAACTAAAGAGCTTCTACACAGCAAAAGAAACTACCATCAGAGTGAACAGGCAACATACAGAATGGGAGAAAATTTTTGCAATCTACTCATCTGACAAAGGGCTAATATCCAGAACCTACAAAGAACTCAAACAAATTTACAAGAAAAAAGCAAACAACCCCATCAAAAAGTGGGGAAAGGATATGAACAGACATTTCTCAAAAGAAGACATGCATACAGCCAACAGACACATGAAAAAATGCTCGTCATCACTGGTCATCAGAGAAATGCAAATCAAAACCACAATGAGATACCATCTCACACCACTTAGAATGGCAATCATTAAAAAGTCAGGAAACAACAGGTGCTGGAGAGGATGTGGAGAAATAGGAACACTTTTACACTGTTGCTGGGATTGTCAACTAGTTCAACCATTATGGAAAACAGTATGGCGATTCCTCAGGGATCCAGAACTAGAAGTACCATATGACCCAGCCATCCCATTACTGGATATATACCCAAAGAATTATAAATCATGCTGCTATAAAGACACATGCACATGTAAGTTCATTGTGGCACTATTCACAATAGCAAAGACTTGGAATCAACCCAAATGTCCATCAGTGATAGACTGGATTAAGAAAATGTGGCACACATACACCATGAAATACTGTGCAGCCATAAAAAAGGATGAGTTTGTGTCCTTTGTAGGTACATGGATGCAGCTGGAAACCATCATTCTCAGCAAAGTATTGCAAGAACAGAAAACCAAACATCGCATGTTCTCACTCATAGGTGGGAACTGAACAATGAGATCACTTGGACTCGGGAAGGGGAACATCACACACCAGAGCCCATCATGGGGAGTGGGGAGGGGGGAGGGATTGCATTGGGAATTATCCCTGATGTAAATGACGAGTTGATGGGTGCTGACGAGTTGATGGGTGCAGCACACCAACATGGCACAAGTATACATATGTAACAAACATGCATGTTTTGCACATGTACCCTAGAACTTAAAGTATAATAATAATAAATAAATAAATAAAATAACACATAAAAAGAGAAAAAAATTAAAAAGTCAATCCAAAGTAATATTCTTTATAGTTCTTCAGGGAACATATTAAATATTTTTCTCTGAGATTCTGACTTTGATTCCATATACTTAGTGTCATAAATTAATTAAATGGTTGAGAAATAAGACACAGTTTAAAATGGGGAAAGAAGGAATGGTAGGAGAGAACAGGGAGGTCAATTCTAAGCTGCTTTATTCAAGTTGTACTTCCATTCCTTATGTTTGAATGAGTTAAGTGATTGATTGGTATGTTATCTCACTGACATACAGTGCTCTATGTTTTTGCAAAGCACTTTCATATCTAATTGCTTTCTTGTGGTCCTCTCAACTACCTACCACATTTTTTAAAGTAGCATTTTTATAAAAGGATAAAATGGAAATCCAAAAAGGTATGCCGTTTTCAAGGTTACTCAGCTAGTTATCAGTGAAGACAGAGGTGCTTAAGTGTGATGCCTAGGTTGTTCCACTACACTGGGGATAGTTTCCAATTTATGATATAAGATCTTGTGTTGAGGCATTTATTGTATTAGAAGCGTCTAAAGTTCTACATTGAAAAGTGACTGAGTAGCCGTTTTCAAGGTTACTCAGCTAGTTATCAGTGAAGACAGAGGTGCTTAAGTGTGATGCCTAGGTTGTTCCACTACACTGGGGATAGTTTCCAATTTATGATATAAGATCTTGTGTTGAGGCATTTATTGTATTAGAAGCGTCTAAAGTTCTACATTGAAAAGTGACTACAAAGGCAATGTACTATTCTGATTTCTGGCTCCAAGGAATTGTGTCACAGAATACAAGAAATTGTGTGGCAGGATGAAAAAGGTAAAAAGTCTTCTCATTACATGTCATTGTGTAACTTCCCTTATGACTTAGGCTCTGTGTATCAAAGATACTGGTTACAGTGATTTTTCTACTGAATTCATGAACTATGATCTGGTTATGACATAACAACAGAATATTTACTAGGATACCACAAGCAAGTCTTGCTCACTAGGAGAGACAGACAAGTAAATGTGACAAGGACACTGTGTTTTCAAGAACTGTATCTGTTCACAGTTCTTCTGGTGAGAGCTTATTAATATGTTTACTGCAGCAGGAGATAGCCAAGTACTGAAACTCTGCTAACAATTTGCTTAGACTCAGAGACAAGTTGACAGTATTTTCTCCGGTCAGTTTCAACAAATGTTCATAAACAACTCTCAGAGAGGCCAATAGGCAGATTTCAAATATTTGGAGAAATCACATAGCTCACAGTGAAAACAAAAATGTTAATGACTGTGAAGATCAGTTACTGTTCCTTATGAAAGCATAGATGTTGTGAAAGTTTAAAAACTACTCAAATACATACCACTTGGCACAAATCCCTAATTTTAAAAATGAGAAAGCCCTGAGTAAAAGCGTGATATGCCCAACTCTACATTAAATTCCTGCTTAGTTAGAACCCAGGAAGTCCAGTTCTAATGGTTGCATTCTTGCCACTACACTTAACTATCTAAGGCAGTGCTCTCAAACTAGCAGTTTGGGCACAGTTAGGCTTTCTTGGGTCTATATGGTGTTTCCAAAAATTAATTAGTTGCTGCAATGTTTACATTGCAGACAGGGACATTTCACATACAATTTCCAATTTCTATTTTTTTCTTCAAATAAGAGACCTGGCAACAGCAGGTCTACCTTCTCCCATGACCACAGTTGACTGGAGAGGGTGCTGGTTCCCGCTCACTCGGGTTCTTGCATGGTCACCCTTTTAGCCTCACCTGTGTGTCCCTATAAACATCAGAACTTGTGGTCTCTGTGTCCAGATTGTCCTGTGCTAGATGGTTTTAGAAAAATAAATCCTTTAAAATAGATAATTATATAGAAAGATACTACATTCTAAACATGTCAACTTTCCCATTATGCCACCAAGACAAGAAATATGAGTTCTAATCTGACTATTTTTGAAAGCATCCTTTTTATGGTTTTAAGTGAGACTGAATTCATATAAACAGTAAATATGTTAACTAACTACTGAATCAGTTGGAGGGTTTTTCTCACTGATTAGTCTCTAACTGCCTCCCTTCAAATCAATTTAGTGATTGAGTAAATTCAATTGCTTTGACTTTTTATTTAATAAGCTTATGTGTATAAATACAATTCATTAAAATTCACTAAATAAAGTAAATACACATTTCTTTCCCTACTGGCAATCCAGCTTCCATTTCCTCAAGTTATTTCATTACAGTTATGTTTTCACTTTAGTTGGCAATCATTTATATTCCATTTGATTTATAAATGTAAAACCACATATTACCCATCTTTACAGCTGCTGAGGGAAATTATTTATTGCTCTACATGCTGCCTACATGCTGTCAGAAAAGAAGCACACCTCCCCAGCGCTTCAATTCTGTTCCCACAAACACAAACACACACTACTCAGTGAAAGACTCATTGAATTTGCACTTGAAATTTCAATCCAAGAGTTGCTATCTACAAAAGAAAGAAAGTTAACTTGACTTGTTAGGAATCAAAAGTCATAATTTTGGAATAACTTTGATTTTGGATGCAATTTCTCATTTTCATGAAAAATTGTTTGATGGGAAATGAAAACGAGAGCACGCTTTCCTAAAAATTAAAAAAAAGGTGTGTTTAGTTATTTCAAATGCATTTAAAATATTAAAATATATAAGACTTAACTCAACATCCATGCTAGAGGTTGGGCTACAAAACTTCCTTACGTGCCAATTATATCCACAGTATTATGCTAGAACCAATACGTGCATCTAAACATCACTCATCCTATTTATTAACCTTCATTTTTCTCAAAAAGTGTGGCATAATTCTGTAAGCAGATCTTTAACATACATTTATTCAAGTATACATTTATTCAACATGTTTTTAAAAAATAGCTCGTATGTGCCAGGTACTGTATTAATTGCCCATAGCACAGTATGAACAAGAAACGCAGATTCCTACTTTTATTGGAAGCTTAGCATGAACCCAAGGCAAATCTCCCCATTCCTATCTCCTCACGCATCCAGCACTCAGCTCCCCACTCCCTCATCCACCCCCAATTATTACCCACACCCATCACTTGCCCTCTACACCCACCCATGCATCTTCCCTGCCATAGTAGATAAGAGAGACAACTCTTGGTGGCCCTAACAATGACACAGACATTCCTCTCCCTAAACTCCATAGTTTTCTCCTCTGGGGAAAAATTATACACATATATGTTGTTCTGTCAGTTGAATCTTTGTCCTACTCTTTCTATAAAACATTTCTGGTAGGGCATTAAAAAACAAATATAAAAATATATATTGCACCCAGTGTACACTGGATATCTCAATGGCTCTTGGAGTCTAACAACTGTCTAAAATGTTCCTTTTCCTTTCCCTTCTCCATAAATGTGAGAAATGAATGTCTATACCCCCTCACATAAAATATGTTAGGTCCAACATTCTGTGAAGAGCATACAGAGAATTGTTTATGGATAGAATATTTTACTGCTGAAAGATACTTTTGGATAAAATATAAGGCATAGAAAGGGAAAACTGGTCAGTAAAAGCAGAGCTTGCTATGGAAACAGCTTGCTACCTCCACAGAAAAATTAAATGTTATATAATGACTATATTTTATGTAATGAAATATATTACAGCTCAATCTGAAAATATAGGAGAGACAAAATATGATGCTTCTTTTCCATTTCTTCTTCCAATCACCCAGAGAATGTAAATAATGAAAGAGTACTTTAAGTACTGGTACATAATTCCATGAGAATTTAAGTCAAAAAGCTGATACCTTCATGTAAGAGTAAATCAGAACAAATTAAACATCTCTGTGCACCTTGCAAGGTATAAGACACATTGCTGACAGCCCAACAAATCATGATTATCTAAAATTCAAGGGAATATCAAGGTTCAGTAATTTACTGTCCTCTATCTAAGCAGGACTTAAAGCATCTACATGAAGAAGTATATCTTATTAATATTTTATCTCTGATACTCAATAACTGTTGGATTTAATTAAATGTCAGAAGCAATCAGTCTTTAGTTTATTGAGATTTAGCTCAGACTGGTACTGTGTAGCTAAGCAAAAAGTAGAGGGTTTCTTTGAAAGTCCTATAAATGATATTCTCCATACATTATATGGAGCCTCCTTATCTCTTCAGTTAAAACTGAGGCACATACATATGTCAATAATATCATGTACATGGTGGTCCCAAATTTGGCTGTGCAACAGAATCACCTAAGGAGGAAGGGGATTATAAAAATTTGAGTCCCAGGACACCATTCCCAGCATGTTTTGCAATATCCCCAGATGTTTCTAATCACATGCATTTTGGAATCACAGGTGGGGATGAAAGATCCCTGGTCAGAGAACTGGGTTCAGAGATCTGCTGTGCCACAAAAAACTCACATGACGTTCAGCAGGATTCAGTCCATCAGTCCTCTATTCATCCTTTGAGCATGCATGAAAAACAAACTATTATATCTCTGGTTTTTAACTTCCTCATCTGCAAAATGAGGTCACTGGAATAGATGATTTGAAATGCCTTCTGCCTCCAAGTTGATCCTATAATCTACACTATAATCATCCCACCTACATTTGTCATATATGCCTTATATAAAGTAATTTATGTATCAGTTTTAAACTATTGAATTACATTCTGCAAATATATATTGAAAAATATATTATGACCAAGCATAGCACAAAATCAAAGTTCTGGAGATGTATTGGGCAAAACCTTGTACAAAATACTGCTTCTTGTATTCTAAATTCTCAGTAAATATTTTTAAGTGAATAAAAGAATGAATAAAAAATAAAATTTGCTAAACCTATTTGAGCCTTAATTTCCTAAATGAAATACGCTAGGTACAAAAAATTACTTGTTAAACCAGGGGTATTAAAAAAGGTTTAATCTGAAGGCTAATGATGGATGACTTAGAACTGTGTTGAGAAGAACTATGTAATAGAATCTGGGAGAAAGGATACCATAAGTCAATTAGCAACGTCTAGTCACATATTTGTCTTTCCTGTTATAAACATAAATCCTTGGGTTTTTCATTTCAAAAATGTATACGGCAAGCTTTTGGGGCATCAGGCACTGTTCTAAGTTCTGGAAATACAACAGTGTCCTGTTAGTAGGTGAGTATAACAACAAATATGTAAAGAATTGCATAAATGAGATAATTTCCAATAGTAGGAAATGGCATGAAGTAAACAAAACAAAGCAACAGGATAGAAAGTGAAAGGGAAAGGGCTATAGCTTATATAGAGAAGGACTTCCTGAGGAAATGATATTTGAATTAAGATCTAAATGAAAAGAAGCAGCCAGCCACAAAAATAGCTGAAGAAAGTGGATTTCAGCTGGAGGAAACAACCAACACAAAGGCGTCAATGAAGGTACATCCTTCATGTACTTAAGGATGGCATGGCTGAGTGTGATGGGATAGGTGGTACTAGATTACACTAGGCAGACTCACCCTATACATTTGCAAAGCTAGACCCACTCTCTACCCCTTTCTCTCTCTAACTCTCATTCTTCTCCCCATGGGAAGGGCTGTGGACACCTGAATCTGATTTCCAGGCTCCAGCAGAGCCTCCACAGCTGGGGTTGGGCATCTATAGGTTTTAAAACTCCCTAGATAAATCTAATGAGCAGCCAAAAGTGACAACCAGTGCCCTAAGCAAAAAATAAAAAATAAAAACTTAAGTTATAAACCAAAGACAGGCTGAATTTATGGCCCATAAAAGACTAAGAAAAGGGAATGTAGTAAAGTAAATATAAATTGAGGAAAGTTTGGTTACAGAAATTGCCCCCAATCTCTAATTCCTTCCCTCAGACAAATAAAGAAAATGATTTCCTCACAGCCTCACAACTCTGATTTAAAATAAAAAGAAAAATCCTACTTCGTAATGGTCAATTTATTTAAACTAACATTTTCAGTCTATGCACATGGAGTTGTAATGGATGCTATATGAATCACAAGAGATATAAGATATATCCTACTCTTGAGAAAGTTACAAACAGCATTACAAATATCTGGCTTCAGCCTTATGATCTTGTTGACATGACTTCAGCCTGTGCCATCCTTTGCAGCTGGTATTTTCTTCCCAGTGCCTTTTCAAATGGCAACCTTGTACAGAGTAGAAGCCATTAGTTTATATAAACCAAGAATATTATACAAGGGTGCTCGGGAAACAATAGTGATGATGATTAAAGTTGATTCTCAGAAACCTTCAGGAAATGCTATACATATGTTCATAGCTAAAATCAACTGAATATTATGAAATAGGAATAACCTTTGATGTCTTCCAACTGGTCTGTGAAGGACTGGCTCCCTGCTGCAGGCACTACTCTACCATGACCCCCTAAACACTTACCTGAAAATCCTGAGGTCATAACTGATCAAAGCTTTAAGTGCTGTATTTTCTAAAGGCATTACCTTTCAACATGAGCATATTAAACACTCCAAATTTTCCAGATGCAAAGCAGTCAAGGGATGGGAGCAGTTAGATGCCTAAGAGGCTCTCAGACTATTCTCTATATGAAACCTCCTCTTTTCCCCTTTACCAACAAATTATGTGCTAGCTCCAGTGTAGGTCTCTGAAAAAGACTTAGGATGAGCGCTGTATCATAGTTACAGATGGAGGGGATGTTACTTCCAATCAAAGCTAACCAATGTAGGATACACAATATCAGACCACTACCTTATTAGCTTATATGTGTGTTTGTGTGTATATATATATATATATTTATATTTATATGTAAAATACATATATATGTATTTTATTGAGTTGTCATTATATGCCAGCCATTATCTTGTTAACTACATGAGAAGTAAGTACAATTATAATCTCTGGTTTGCAGATTTGAGGAGGAGGTTTAAAGAGTCTCAGTGACTCTCCTAAAGTCACACAGCTCAAAGATAGGGTAAGAAAGCAGATGTGTCTGAGCCCAAGTCTCCTTATTAACCACTAACCCCCCTTCCTTCATACTCAACCTTTTTATTATGTGTCTGCTTGAACTATAACTACAAATGGAGGAACCGAAATTTAAAAGACTAGTAGCTCTTTGGATAACCTAGAGTCATTGGTAGACCTTCCCAGGAAGGGTTGATTGCAATGCTTTGTTATGAAGCCATAGACTCTATGTATCCTCCTCACTGGATCACAGATTCACAGGTCATCAGCTTTTTTTGGTCCAACTGAATGAGCTTAATACCGGAATTCCTTCCACAAAAGCAAATGAATAAATAAACAGGAAACTCATAGCCATATGCCATGATCACACTAGGGACTAAATAAGAGAGGCTAGCTTCTGCATGAACTAACACTACAATAGGAAATCAATCGGCAGTGTGTAGATTCTGTTTTGGAGAATGAGTAGTTAAGAGTATTGTCAAATTTAAAAATGCAGTAAACTCCCCATTACTAACACACTAGAAATTTCCAAAGAGAGGATATAGCTTTTTTTCCCCTTTCCCTACTGAAAAATATCCCTTGTTTTTAGAAATATGGATGTATTTGTTTCATTTAATTACAGAATTGTTCTAAATACAGAAGAAAAGAAGGCATGCCTTTCTATCATCGTTTCCAGGAGTTACTGTGCTTGAAGGTTTCTCAAGGATCAAGTGTGCTTTAAAACAAATCAGTGTGTAGCTACTCTTACCCTCTGACAATGCCTCCCCCTGTCTGTCACTTGCAGCCAAACAGGAGCAAGCTTTAGAGTAGAACTGCCTTTTCTAGAAAAACACACATTTTGGAACATGAAGAAAACAGAAAAGGAAGACCCAGTGTGCATTTATTTTATCCTTTTCTGAATTGGTAATGAGTTGGGCTATGTCCTTCTGGTTGACAAGAGCAGGTGTGTTGAATGCAATATAGCTCCAGGACCTCATTTTTTAAAAAGACTTTGCCCTCACTCATGGTAATACAGTCTTTGCACTGGTTATTTACATTTTCCTTACTCACTTAGACATTAAAAATGCTGACAATATCTAGCTCAAATTCATAAGCCTATTAGGAATCTTGGTGTCTCCTTATACAGGAGATAATATGTAGTGATCAGACACTAGGGTTTTGGAATGAGACTGACTGGGTTTGAACCCGGTGTCTGCCACTTTTTACTTGTATGACTTAGATAATCATTTTTAAACTTCCAAGAATAATAATAGTACCTACCTTCTAGGGTTATTGAGAGGACCAAATGAAGCAATGAACACTGAACAATTGCACAGTACCTGGCACACAATAATTACTCAATCCATGGTGCCGCCATTATTATTATTTTTTAATAATAATAACTGTGTTAGTCAAGATTCTTTAGAGGGACAAAACCAACATGAGATGATAGATAGATAGATAGATAGATAGATAGATAGATAGATAGATAATAGATAGATGTGGAAGGAGGTTTCATAGGGGAATTGGCTCATGAAATTATGGAGGTTGAGAAGTTCCACAGTAACTTGTTTACAAGCTGGAGAAACAAGGAAGCCAGTGATGTGACTCAGTCTGAGTCCAAAGGTCTGAAAACCAGGGAAGCTGATGATAGCATAGCCCTCGGTACAGGGTCAAAGGCCTGAGAATCTGGGCGGCTACTGGTGGAAGTCCTGGAGTTAAAAGTCTTGAATCCTGGAGTTCTGACGTGCAAGAAAAGGAGAAAAGGGGGGTCCCAGCTCCAGTTCTATCCAGGTCCTTAGCTTATTTCATTATTGAGCGCAGCTCTTTCTTGCTCAACCCATTGATTCAAATGTCAGTCTCTTGGGAAACACCCTCATAGACCTACTCAAAAATGATGTGTTACCAGCTATCCAGGTATCCCTTAATCCAGCCAAGTTGACAGCTAAAATTAGCCATCACGGTAACACACATCTGAGTTATATTACCATTTATGAGTAGAAGGTGGTGGTTCACGTGGTAGGGGGAGGGTAAAAGTTAAACAATTAATAGTCAATAAACAGACGAGCATCAGTTGCACCGTGAACACTAGTGTTTTTTAGCACATGCAGAAAGTACCATAACCTAGAGGAGGTTTTACAATATAATAACCTCGAAAGAACTGTATTAGTTCTCTAGGGCTGCTATAACAAAGTACCATAAACTGGGTGGCTTAAACAACAAAATTCATTCTCTCACAGTTCTGGAGGCTAAAAATCTAAAATCAGCGTCGATAGAATTGGTTCTTTTTGACAAATGTGAGGGAGTGTCTGTTCTATGCCTTCTCCTAGCTTTTGGTGGTTGCTGACAATCTTTGGCATTCCGTGAGTTGTAGATGCATCACCCCAATCTCTGTCTTCATCTTCAAATTATGTTCTTCCTGTGTGCGTGTGTTTTTCTGTGTCCAAATTTCTCCTTTTTATAAGGTCACTAATCATGTTGACTTGGGGCCCACTCTAATGATACCATTTTAACTTTATGATTTAAACCACCTCTGTAAAGCCCATATCTTTAAATAAGCCCATATTATGAGATATCAGGCATTAGGGTTCCAACCTTTTTGGGGGGGTGGTGTAGTGGGACACGATTAAACCATAACAAAAACAGAGGGCAAAACTAAGAATTATATTTGAAATGTTTTGGGAAAGCATATGTTTTAATATGGGTTTTTTGGAATCACTCAAAAATGCAAAGGAAAATGCTTTAACTCTTAAGTATTACACTTGTGCTAAGATGGCATTATTACAGCAATAAGAACATGCATCTCTTCCTAAACGTAAGTCTCAGTGAGGTTTTACATAGGTACTTCCTAGAGAAACACGAAGCCAAGGAATTCCAATACCCTGGCCAGCCCAAATATCTATTAGATTGCCTCTTAACAAAACACCATTTGATTATTCATTCAACAAATATTAATCAAGCACTTTGTGCTTAACCCCATATCAGACCTTACAAAGATATGGAGGAAATCTAAAATATGGTACATGCTGTAAGAAGTGCTTTACCTGCTTGTGAGCATGTGAATTATGTTTCTTGTTTTCTATGCTTTAAGAGTTGATAAGGCATGGTTCTAAGGATCCACAATGTGTTCACTAAGGCTGATTTCCATGAACCCATGCATGCTATTAAGGAGTGACATAAGGTGTGATCTTGCTCTGTCACCAAGGGTGGCATCATAGCTAGATGTCAGGTGGAAATATGCCTGTCATATGCCATCTTTCATGTGAAACACAATTCAAATTTTCACCCAGTGCCATTCTAGGTTATAACCATTCTTTTGGATAAAGATTTGTCCAGTAAGTATGGGCAATAATTCCCAATTCAATAAGTATCAAACTAAATTCTCCACTAGATAAATGCTATGGAGAAATACACTGCAAAAGGCAGAGAACACAACTTCCCCACATGCAGAAGTGAAGCAAAGTTGTCTGTGCATGATGCTAGAGGGGACAGCAGCTTTGGGTGACAGGTGGCACGCCTCTCTGCCAAGAAGAAGGCGTTGCTCCTGGCAGGTTTTTTTTTTTTTCCTGAGACATGTGACCTAAGTAGTGGCATTTCACAGCTGAGAAACCAGCTTGTGATATGCCTTTTGCTTCACTGAGAGGCGGACCACATGTCCACAGAGGCTGCAACTCTAGCTGCAAAACATTGCAATACGTTGGCCTGTATCCTTCTTAAAATCAAATATTTATGTTGCTCTGGAAATGTAAATGGACTGTATGATTATGACATTTTTCTAGACAAAGAAGGTGGCTTCCTTGCAAAGGTGTCACTTTCTAACACAAATTCTACAAGGAGGAAAAAAGAACCAGAAAAATGAGTGGGCAGGAAATGTTAAAAATATTTATCAGTCTTTGGTAGAAATTTGCACAAAAGGGTCTACTCCATTTTGACTAACATAGAAGATGGAAGACGAATTCGAACTCTGACATTCTCAGCACTCTGACATCTGGGTCCACTTTTCCAACCAGCTCCACAACTCCCCTGTAAGTACCTTCTGCTCCAGATGAATTAAACCACTCACCATTCTCTGCGTACATGTTAGCACCTTACTCAGATCCCTGATTCACATGATCTTATTGATGTGAGATTCTTTTTCCATATAGCCTTGCATTTACAACACTAGCTATCATGTAAGACCCAGTTTTAATGCCTCTTATTCCAAATACCTACCCAATATCCCCACTGGAAGTAACCTGTCCCTCCCTTGGACCTCACACCCTCTTACAATGATGTGGCAATAATCCTTTCTCTAGCCCTCTATCTGGACTAAAAACAATGGTAAGAACTGCAGGGTACCCATAAAATTTGGAAACATAAAAAATATTATTTTATTGTACTGTAATATAATATCTGGATAACTTTTTACAGATATTTGCTTATGTTACCAAACTTTATTGGCTTCTGCACACCTGGATTGACTTTTAATATCTGACGCCTGGTGCACTGTCTAATAATTAGTAGAACTGTATTTGTAACATAAATTGACTAACTTGTTGGCTTATTGATATGAATATGAGGGTTACCCTTCAAAACAACATACAAAGAGTAAGCGTGGAAGAAAATCAGACAGTAGGCAGAGCATGTGAAGAAATGAATGTCAATGATCAGGAGATCCTTCCGAGGCTGTAGAGAGAAAAAGCTGGGCTACAATGATAGTCATGCATCATGCATCTTGTAGTAATTAGCTGTGTGTAACCTAAAAATCTAAGTTTTCTTTTTGAATCAAGGACTTAGATACTCTCTTTTAACCTAAAATCTATCATTTTAAATAAATGCTGAGTAATAGTGGTTGTTTATAACTTTCTGGTAAATGTAGAGGCTAGTAGGAATTATTAATAATAAAAATGAGAAAATGGTAATACAAGCTATAGTAGAATATAAGGCAGCTAATTGTATGTATATAAAAGTATACAGTTTCCAAAGCACTTCCACATCAGCTATCTGGGTCTCACAGGAAGCGTGTAAGAAAGGCAACACAGACATTTTACAGATGAGAAGATAGATGGACTTAAAGCAGTTTCCTGGCTTGTCCAGGGTCATGGGGGTTGTCGTTAGAGGATGTGAGATCAAATCCGGGTCCTCCTACTCAGTACACCTCTCGCTGCCCATGGGCGCTAAAGTATAAAAGGAAGAGAGGGTACTAGATACCAGTATCCACATAAAGAGAGAGATTGAGAAAAATATAACATTTGTGAGTTTTAATTGCCAGTAAATGCAATGATTTTTCCTTCAATGATTAAAAAGGGGGAAAGGGAAGAGTGATAATAAGTAGAGTTACCCACAAAACATGCAATTAATGTGATTTTTTTTTTTTTTTGCTGTATTCCACTTTGATGGGAAAGAAGCATATCAAAAGAAAAATAATCTATGACAAATTTAGTAAAAACAAAAACTTCTAATGTTATTAGTTCTTGGAAGTTGAATAAATAATCCATTATCTTGTTTCATTTACATTTACATTTACAGTACTAGACACTAAGAATTGATGTGAAGCCCTGTAAGCTCTTAAATCATCAAACCCCTTGCTAAGGCAGAAAAGGCATTTGAAACAAAAGCCTTCCATACTTAATTCAATTGAACAAATGTGTACCAAGTGTCTATGGTGTCCAAATCCCTGCTGTAATTGCTGAAAAAATATCAGTAAATGAAACAAAACTAAGATCTTACTTTCCAGCAGTTTATATTCCACCAGGACAGACACTTTTGGTGGGCAAAGTATTCTAGTGGGAGAAGGCATTGATGTAACCAGAAATTTGATTAACTACAATTCAGTAATTATTCAGGTTAGCTAATGCATATTTTTAAAATCATTGAATGTAAGAAATGAATAGATAAATATCTTTACTATAATATTCTAAATTTGCACATTTTAAAATTTATTTTCTGCCTATGTGAGAATCATATCATGTTTCTCTTAAACATATATAAATGATTGTGCAGGAAATAATTCATAAATGTATGGGAAAGCATCTACAATGCACTGTCATAAGAAGTAAATTATGAGAAGGGGCTTCCAAGGGTTCTGTCCATATTGTGGTCCAGAAATTAGCAGCATCAGTACCACCTGAGAGCCTATAAAGACAGACGCTCAGGCCCACCCTCAGATCTACTAAGTCAGAATCTGTAATTGAAGCTCCCCAGGTGATTTGTATGAACAATAAGGTTTGAGAAGACTCCTCGACTGCATTCCTCTGTACCTAGGAGAGCCTAAAATAATCTTGTAAAAGGGAGAATATAAGCACTTCAAAAAATTAATCACTCACTTGATATTTTTTTCATTTTTAAGAGGCAATTTCTTTTCAAGTAAGTTTTTACTTTTAAAATGGTACATCAAAGATATTTCATACTAAACTTTCCTTTAGCATGTACTGACATAAACCAAAAAATGAATTTGCTTTTTCATGGTTTCAAATTAGGTGCTTCTAGCCAAAGAGTAATTTACCCCTCACATCTATCAACATATAGCACCTCCCCTTATTATCTGTGATTGAATCACCATCTTATTAACAGGTTTAAGAGACACAGGGTGTCTTCTGTTTTCTCATCCTATATCAAGCTCGGTTTCCCAAGTTAAGTCATGTTGCACTTAAGGCAAACAAGAATGAAATAGAAGACAGCATCATAGGTACTGAGCCTACCCAGAACATTCAACAAAACTGGCTGTCAGGCTACAAGTAATTATGGCCAGGGAAGCGCATGAGAACACCAGGAGAAGTTAGAAGATGGGTAAAAAAAGCTTCCTCTCCATTTCTCACTGAGCAGTCACTTCACAAACAGAATTGCCTTTCCCAGATTTTATATATTTTTATTTTAAAGATGAGAAAAGGGGAAAGCAGGAAAGGAGACTGTTATAAATCCACAGAGGCACCCATATCGAGGTCGAACACAGAAGAGAGAATGTTTCAGCCATACATATGCTCTCTCAAAAAGAGACAAAACACCCAAACACAAACTCATGGCAGGCCCTAGAATGCACAAAGAAAGAGATGGCAGGAATGGGTGAGCATCTGAGCCAAGAAAGGAATTTCAAACAGTCTGAAAAAGCATGATTCTCCTCTGTTATGTGATTAACACTCAAGGATTCTTCTGTACACACTAGATTTTCTCATCTTTAGCATATTAAACTATGAATGTAAGATACCTCCCATTTCCATTATTAAAAAACACTTTCCACTTGTCATTACCATCGGCTTCATAGCATACAGAAATTCCGGTTGAGATATATACCTATGAGGAGGTCACTTCCCTTTATATATATATTAATAAACTGACTCTTTCCAAAAATAGAGTTGAGATATTTTACAATTATAAAAAAGTATAAATTAATGCTATTGAAGTAAGGTGGAAGAAGCTAGTATCTATGCACATAAGCTAGAATATGTTCTGTGATTGAGCATTAATTTTAGTTTTGAGCTTCCTGGTAGGCAAGAGATAAATAGAAAATGCAATGTTCTCATTACCAATTAAGATGAAACATGTTAGCTCTTTAAGAGAAACAAATAGTATCATTATATTTAAATCTAAAAATATTATGTTTCTGATGGACTTATACAAGTTGCATTAAGCAGCATAAGCAATATCTTCAACAAAAAAATAGATGAAAGTGATAAAACATTGTTTAAATTTTTAATTCCTGTTCTGACCTTTAAGAAAGGAAAAAGTAAAATATTAACATGTAACTTAGAAAAGGCAATTCTTCAGGAAGAGTAAACAAAGTCAGGTATGTAATATTCTGGAAACCTAATTTTTTTTTTAGACAAGGTCTCACTGTTGGCCCGGCTGAAACACAATGGAATGCATCACTGCTCACTGTAACCTCAAGCTCTTGGGCTCAAGTAATCCTCTTTCCTCAGCCTCCACCTACAGGTTCCTCCTATAGGTTCATGCCACCATTCCCAGTTATTTCATTATTTTTTTTTAGATATAGGGTCTTGCTGTATTGCCCAGGCTGGCCTCAAACTCCTGGCCTCAAGCCTCCCACCTTAGTTTCCCAAAGTGCTGCTCTTATATGCATGAGCCACTGTGTGTGGCCCCTAGAAACCTACTTTCATACAGAAAGGTTGGCAATGATCTCTCAGATGACACTGTTCAATATAAGTTCTCTCATCTGGCCCTTTGACAGTATCTGGATAAAGGATAATTCTTGGCTCTGATCTCTGATGGGCACCTGGTAGCCTATGTAGTAAATTAAAGAAAGATTCTGGTGTTTTGGACATTGGGCCAGTAGGTGGCCAAGTTAATGAACTGCTATGAAAGCTGAGACTTGTTGCTTATATCTGGGGGCTGTACAATAGTGAAGATAATATCAAAACAGTATGAACTAACACTACTGGGAATATGTGGTTTCTGATCTCAGTTGGCGCCTCTAAAAATATGCTCTATTTGTATTTGACCTGTTTCTTCTCTCTTTCCATTTCCCTCACTGAATAATTCAGAAAATAAAGGCTACCAAATGTTGTTTTCAAATATTCTCTTCTCCTCTTTCCCAAACGTCACTACATCACCACATAGAGGAAAGGCTTCTGTTCAAGGCTAGCCCTGCCACAGCTTTGTCATGGCTCCTCAGCAACCTTGCTTGATGAATTATCTTCAAACTTTCCTTTTCTACTCACTCTTTTCCATCAGTCTTTAAAACTGCTTAATTGTTCCCCTCCTAAGGAATTATTTTACTTAGAAGTACATCTCTCTCTAGCTATCATTGTATTTCTCATTTTCCTTTCTCAGGAACAAGGAAAATGAGTCTCCACTTTCTCCTGGCTTCTGCCCTTCCAATTGATTTATAAATTGACACACTGCTGAAAAGACAGACCTAGGAGGAAGTGGAGGCTACTTGCTAGGGTCTGAACGTCCCCCAAATTCCATGTGTTGAAATTTAATCCCCATTGTGGTGGTATTAAGAGATGGAAATTTAATCCCCATTGTGGTGGTATTAAGAGATGGAAATTTAATCCCCATTGTGGTGGTATTAAGAGATGGAGACTTTTGAATTCGATTGAGTCATTGAGAGCCCTGCACTCAAAAATGGATTAGTGCCTTATAAAACAACTGGAGAGAACTAACTTAAGCCCCTTCTGCACTTTTGTTCCTTCCACCACGAGGACACAGAGTTCATCTCCTCTGGAGGATGCAGAAACAAGACACCATCTTGGAAGCAGACAGCAAACCTCACCAGACACCAAACTTTCTGGTGCCTTGATCTTGGACTTGCCAGTTTCTCCAGTACTGTGAGAAAATAAATTTCTATTATTTATAAGATACTCAGTCATCACCAAAATGGTGGAGTAGAAGAAATCTGGCTTCAATCTTCCTCACAGAAAACCAAAAACAACTATCTAGCGCCAAGATTATCATCACCAATAACCCAGAATTCAAAGCTGAGGCTGTGAAGATCCTTGAAGACACAGAGAAGTGAAAAAATGTGAGCAGAAGAGAATGGAGATACCAAGTCAGAGAGACAGTTCAGCAGCACCACATTGTAGGAGGCACATTCATGAGTCTTCTGGGCATAAACTCCTAGCCAGCCTCCCAAACAGCTGGGAAATCCTCTTTGAAACCCCTCTCCCCAGTCCAGAATGGGCAGTGCTTCCAACTTGTGTGAGAGCTGTGGGAAACCTGGGCCTAGGGCACCATCTAGTGCCGAAATAAAGGCAGCTGTCTAGGGCTAAGGGGACTCAACAGGCAACCAGCATAGAACCTGTAAACACACATCACTAGACAGACCACATCAATACAGGCAATGAAGACTGGGATAAATAACTAGTCTTTCAATGAGAAGACACAGATATACATTCATAAAAAACACTAGCAAATAGGGAGCCGTAACCTCCCCAAACGGATAAAGCAAGGAGCCAGTGGCTGACTCCAATGAGATGGCAATATATGAGTTCTCAGGTCAATAATCCAAAATAAGAATTCTAAAGAAACTCAGTGAACTCCAAGATAACACATAAAAGCAATTTATAAATTTATCAGAGAAATTTAACAAAGAGATTGAAATAATTTTTTAAAAGTTAAACAGAAATTTTGGAACTGAGAAATACCTTCAGTTGAACAACAACAACAAAAAAATGCATCAGAAGGTTAAAACAGCAGAATTGATAAAGCAGAGGAAAGAATTAATGATCTTGAAAACAAGTTATTTGAAAATACATTCAGAGGAGAAAAAAGAAAAAAAATTAAAAGGAATGAAGAATGCCTCTGAAATCCAGAAAACAGCCTCAAAAAGGCAACTCTAAGAGTCACTGGCCTTCAAGGAAGAGTTAAGAAAGAATAAGTGGTAGAAAGATCACATGAATAAATAATACAAGAAAACTTTCCAACCCTAGAGAAAATATACATATCTAGGTACAAGAAGGGTAAAGAACACCACACAAATTTCACCCAAATAAGACTACCCCAAGGCATATAATAATGAAACTTTCAAAAGCTGACAACCCCAAAAGGAGCAAGAGAAAGAAAACCAACATATACGTGCTCCAATTTGTCTGGCAACAGACTTCTTAGTGAAAACCACAGGCCAGGAGGGAGCAGGATGGCAAAGCACTGAAGAAAAGAAATTGTCAACTGAGAATACTGTACCCAGCAAAGCTAACTTTCAAACATAAAAAAGAGATCAGTACTTTCCCAGACAAACAAAACCTGAGGGACTTTATCACCACCAGACCTTTCTTAGAAGAAATGCTAAAGGTCCTTTCTTTCAATCTGAAAGAAAAGGACACTAACATGCAATAAGAACGTCATCTGAAGGCATAAAATTCACAGGTAAAAGTAAGTATAAAAATTCAGAACACTCTAATACTGTTGTTGTGGCATATAAATTACACAGTCTCATGTATCACTACTAGTACAGAACACTGTTTCTATAGTTGCTTCCTCTTTGCAACTGTCTCCTCCCTTGGCTTTCATTACATGAAGTTCTTCCTCTTTCTTTTTTTACTTTTTAAACTGTCCTTCTTTTTCCCTTTTCTGTAGACTTTTTCTCATTTTCACATGCCTCTAAGTACTGCCCTTGACCATCTCTTTGTGTTTTATATCTTACCCCTTTGGCAATCCCATCTACTTTCACGGTTTTAACCACAGATATTTGCTGACAAGTTTCAAATATAACTTTTTTTCCAGATCGTTGGCCTATGGGATCCCTTGACTTTATTGTCCAATGGATACCACAAACTCAGAGTCTAAAACTAATTGTTTCCCAGTCTGCAATACCTCTTTATTCCTTATTTATTCCTACAAAATAGAAACCTGGGGCTTATTCTAGATTTCTCTTTGTCCTTGATTCTCATAACCAATCATTCACTAAACCCTAACCTCGCTGCTACATAGAAAGTCAAATTCATTCTCATTTCCTTTCCCACTGACACTTTCTTTAGTAAAACTCTAATCATCTCTTGACTAAATTAATTAACTGAAATGGCCTTTCCTTCTCCACTTGCCTCTACCATCGATGGCCTTCAGATTTGTTTACTAATTTCCAATTTGACTCCTTTTCTTAATTTGTCTTCTCCAAAGCTTTCTAGGTACCCTTTCCAAAATATAATCTGATCTTGATTTCTTCCTGCATAAAATTCTTCACTGACCCACCATGTTTGCAAAAGAGTCAAAATTTCTTGACTTGATAAGTATGTCCCATCATGACCTAGGCTCTTTCTCTCTTCAGTTTGATCCTTCCCCACTCATTTTCCCAGGACATATACTTTAGACTTAATGATATTCTTAGAGGTCCCTGAACATACTTCGCTTCCTATGTCAGTGCTTTTACTGATATTTACTCCTTTGTTTCCTCACATATAGTGAACTTCAAATGTCACCTTTTCTGGGGAGCTTCTATGAGCTTTTCCTCACTTCTTCCCTGGACCAGAGGGAGCTAATCACTGTTCTCTCTGTTGTCTCGCTACCTCATGCCTACTCCTGTGGCTGCACTTAGCAAACTGAATAGTAATTATTATGTGGTGAACTTCTTTTTTTTTTTTTTTTTTTTTTTTGAGGCGGAGTCTCGCTCTGTCGCCCGGACTGGAGTGCAGTGGCCGGATCTCAGCTCACTGCAAGCTCCGCCTCCTGGGTTTACGCCATTCTCCTGCCTCAGCCTCCCGAGTAGCTGGGACTACAGGCGCCCGCCACCTCGCCCGGCTAGTTTTTGTATTTTTAGTAGAGACGGGGTTTCACTGTGTTAGCCAGGATGGTCTCGATCTCCTGACCTCGTGATCCGCCCGTCTCGGCCTCCCAAAGTGCTGGGATTACAGGCTTGAGCCACCGCGCCCGGCCAAGAACTTCTTAAATGAAAGACTATAATTCCACTATCTCTACTCCTCAATGATTACAGCATTGGTCAAACCAAAGAATGTGCTCACAAAACATAAAGATTGAGATAGGAATCTAGACATGACTTCTTCTCTGCCAATAGGGTAGTACCTGTTAACCAAAACCTGAAAATAACAAATTGTATATTTATTTATCAAAAACAGTGATATTGAATTTCTTTATTATAAGCTGTTTCCACTATTTTTATCCTCATATAACCTTTTAAAATCTTTCATAAAGTTTTTTTCTCTTGAACATACTATCAGCAATTTGCTTATTCATTTTCTTGTTCTACCTTTTATAACAGACAAATTATAAAATGTGTTATAGCACCACAGAGAACAGAGGAAACTGCTCCTGATTATTTAACAATAGCTGTGGAATACACTGTCCAATCAAAAGATTTACACTGAGGGCCACATGCTGTGAGTACAATTGTTATTAAGGGAGAGAATGAGAAGTTGAATATGTGCCACTCATGTTAGTAAATCAGCATTTTCCCTCTTTATTTTCACACCTCCATCCCAGAACTTCCCTGTATTTACTTCACACAGGCTCATCTAAGCTAAGGGCATCTTCCTAATTAAGGTTAGAATAGCATGACAACAATAATGACATCTTACATCTATTACATCTGCCTAGCCCTATATGGAGCACTGTCACATCTTATCTGCCTAATAAACTCAGGGGACTGTTTTCTGTATATTTCACACTGATGACTTTCTGAGCATAGCTAATTTTATGAATTCCTTGGGTCAATCCTATTCCAGACCTCTGGATTTCAACTCTAGCTACTCTTCTCTAATTTTCTCAAACTCATCCACTCCATACCACTTCTAGTCACTTGTCATAGAGATGGTGTCACAGAGATGTCTGACTATGTGTCATCACCCACTGTTAACCACAACCCTCACAGAGAAGGCATCCTTTCTTCTTTCATTTTAACAAGGTGTTTCATTCTGGTCTTATTTTACATTTCTGCACTGAAGGAGCTGGAGAAAAAAGATAGCTAATTTATAATCTCCTGAAAGGAGCTTTATTACAAGAAGATAACAAGCACAAATATGGAGGTAGAGTTGCTCAGATGCAGAAGGGGAATCAGATCAGCTGAGAAAATGGCTTCATTCAGAAAGAAAGAAAGAAAGAAAGAAAGAAAGAAAGAAAGAAAGAAAGAGGAAGGAAGGAAGGAAGGAAGGAAGGAAGGAGGAAGGAAGGAAGGAAGGAAGGAAGGAGGAAGGAAGGAAGGAAGGAAGGAAGGAAAACTTTGTGTTAAGAAAGTATCTAAAACAAAGCTAAATTTGTCCTAGCTTTGCTACTGATGAATTTTATGATCTTGAGCAAGTCATTTTGTTTTATTTTTCTGTGCTTTTTATTCTCATTTGTAACAAGAACATTTCCTAAAATCTACGGTAGATGCTGCACCTTTATCTTAACCATGAATTTCATTTTAATCTTATGTTACTAGGTTTAGGGTCGAAAATCTGTATTCAATTAATTGGCTTCTTGGACTTGCTTAATATTCATCAGCTGAGAAGAAGTCATCTCTTTGGTGGCAGTTTAAGAAAAACAATTGAAATGTATTTATGGGTATCATCTTCTTGTTCTTTAAAATGCTGCTGTGAAGAATATGACATGGTAGTGATTATAATTCCCATTTTACAAATGAAACTGAGATGTGCATGCATACAGTATTTCCCATATGTTTTGTGCATTTTTCAAAACAGTATTTAAACATTTTCTTTATAACCCATGAGCCTATAACTGTCTATATATTTCTATGTCTCTTCCAACAAATATGGGACCCTTGAAGAAAATAATAATAATAGTAGTAATAATAGTTATTCTTTTGATTTTTATTATTTTAATTTATGTGTTACTAAGCACCAAGAAAAATATGTGATGCATAATAGACACATTTGTTTATTTATAAATGTCTTTATTAGAAAGCAAATACGTTACTAGCTAATCAAATAATTTCCGCCTCCCAAAATCCTGTGCTTCAACTACCAATTAAGGCTTTTACCTGGATATTTAGATAATTGCCTTGAATCTTCAATTTGTTGGCTATGAAATGAATGAAATCGATAATCCTAAAATTGATAAATGGGGATTTCTGAGAACCAATTCTCTTCATAAAAACATTAGTGTTCTATTTGGTACTACAATGCCTTAAGTTTTAGAGAGTAAAGCTTTCTGCAATACCAAAGGTAATTAAAATTATAATTTCTCATGTAAGTTAAGATTTTAAATGTTGTAGAGATTCATAGAAAACAATTAAACAGGAAAAAGAAGCAAATATTTCTATATAAATTTAGAATCTAATGATAACTCTCTGTTGCATAAGACAGTGACATTTTGACAAGGCTTTATGCCTTGTCTTGACTCTGGTTTTCAACTACAGCTTCTCTGAAAATTGACAACTTTCTCCTACTGACATGCTGCTTCCAACATATATCAGAACAGCATGTGCCATGAGTTTTTTTAGTGGTTGTAGGTGTTCACCAAACTATTCTTTTCTGGATGTGGTTCCCTAGCTCTCTGTGTACTTACAAAAAAGTCGCTGAAAACACGACTTTTAGTAAGTCTGTTTATGAACCCATCACTCCAGTCACTGCCCAGTTATTGAAAGTCCACAAAGGAGTTATTGTACATTAGCTCCCTATATCATAAGGGCAAAAATTTTAGTACTCGGAGAAGGATGGCTACTGCCAAGCCACAAGGTAGAAACATAAAATGGAAGCTGCCACCACCACCTATCCTATGAAGGACAGCTTCTTACAAAATTTGCAGCAAGATAAATGTAGTTGTAGGGTGATTTTGTGGCAAAGGAATCACAAAGAGTTCAAGCTTACTCAGAATAATGAAAGTGTCATTTTTTTCATTTTTGGACTTCACTCTAATTCTATGCACATAATAGCTGTTTGCTAAATACTGATTAGTGACTTTAAAAATGAGTTTAATAAATCCATCCAAGATATAGAAGAAAAAATAAAGACAAAAATTTTTAAACATGGCAATTTGTGGCCATTTTGAGTAGTAATAAATGGCCTTATATTTTTTAATAGGCTCCAAGATTACCACCATATCCTAGCACAAGGTAACAATTTATGTTGAACATAACTTGGTATATTCAAGGGTAGTGTCCATTATAATGAGCACTGTCTTTAAAAGAAGTTAGGGAACTTTACAGTAGTGTTTGCAAAGATCACCTCATAAAATGTTTTAAATGTAAATGTTGGTGTTTAAAGAGACCAACTCTCAAGTATAAAGTAGACAGCTAGAGAATCAAGGTTATGGGTAAACAAGGTTTTACTTGGATATGAACACTTTTTTTAAATTACAAATAAAGTATCTCGCAACAATATCTGGCTTTTCTTTTGTCCACTCACCCACTCTTGCCAATAATATATGTTCTCTTGGCCAAAGTTCACATGCCTAACTTTGCTTGGATGTATCTTTCTTGAAACCAAAAGTCTTTGTCACACACTTCAAGACTCTCCATTACTCATCCTTCATGTCTATAAAGACTGATGTAATCACAGAATATTAGGACCTACTTCTGTCTTTATTATTAGTTCCTAGCCCAGACTATTTCCTCCAGATAAGCAAATCTGCTTTTTTTCCACACCATGAGAGCACTTTCAATACTGCTTCTTTTACAAATGCTGTATTTCCAAACAAAACTCTAACCAAAATTGCCTTTTTTCCAGGTTTTCTCTATATAATTGCACCACCATTACATTCTTTCAGTTCCCTACAATTGAATAAACTCATGTTTATAAATGTCTATACTGTGATTGCTTTTACTTACTTTACATGTATTTAAACTGCACTCCCCTCAAAGTAAAAACTACTTAGTAACTGAAATTAAGTCTTCAAAATTGTTATTTAAAGTTTTTATGCGGTAAATCTTTACTTAAAGTCATCTATTGTGATGATTTTTCATTTAAAGGACATATAGCCATTTATACATTTGCAAGGTAGTATAGTATGAGGAGGAAAAGCACTGTACAGGAGGAATTCATAATAGACTGAGTGAACACCAGAATTAGCCAGGTAGTTTGCTCATGAAAGAGCTTGAGACTTTACTTTTGACCCTTATCTTCTTTAGGTTTTAATGTATACAATTAAATTCTGGAGACCCAAAGCTGGAATACTAAGATAAATTAAATAATCAAAATCCCAGAATTTACTGATGTTAGAAAGGCAGATTGAAGCTAATAATTTTACATTTAAAGGGAAAAAATTCAAGTCCTCCTCTTGAATCTAATGGTAACAGTAATAAAATTAATAACTGTTCAAGCATAAAAGGAAGGAGATATGGCTTAATAGCAGCAGCACTTTCGAAAAGACCTTGGGATGTTAATTGATGTAAGATCTACTCTAGTCAGCTATAATGGTAAGTGAAGTAAAAAATGAAATGCATGAGTGAAGGAAATGGAGAGGTATACTATAAAAGAGAGATTATTCATTGATGATAAATGTCACATGGAAAAGAAGCTTGAGTGTTTTGGATGACTGCTAGTCTTCAATGAAGGATTGGTGGAAACGTCAAGAAACCTGTTTTAGGTCATTATATAGAAGAACTGACTAAAAGTCAGGTGACATTCTGTTCTCCATTTAACTCCTGTATACTCCTACTCTAATTAGAAACCCTAATCACAATTAGAAAGCTTTGAACGTGGGCAAGCATGTAATGTGATGTTCTAAGCATCTTTCATTAGTTGGTCTGAATAACCTTTCAAGACACTCCTATTTCTTACTATATGATCAAAAGAGCAACGTATTAAGATAATTCCCTTTGAAGTAGGTTGCTTCAATCAAGACAAGAAAGATATAGAGAAAGTTGCTGTTACATAGGAAATATGTAACTAAATATGTAACTAAATATGTAACTAAATATATGTAACTAAATATGATATTTAGTAGATATGAAATTATTAAAGGCAATTGCATTAACCAAAGTATGTATTTATGACCTAGGAGGACTTTTTTCTGATGTCATTAGACTTTTTAATTGTTTTATATCAACTAAAAAAGTACTTCAAAAGGAAAAAATCAGATCTTGGAAAGAAGCTCAAAAAGGACAATTTTATATAAAATGTAAGCAAATGTAAAAAAAATGTTGCACCAACATGAAAATCTAACTGGAAAGAAAAGTTTACCTTAAAGTGGATATTTTAATAAGGGAAGCAGCATCACTAAATTCATTATTATATCAATACTTATCTAAGTATCTGAGACAAAATACTAGAAGTAAGGCTTAAGATAAATAAATAAATAGATAGATAGATAAATAAATAAATAAACAAATGTAACGAATGAAAATTTATCCACTCAAAAAAAATCTTATAGCTACAAACTCAAAGAACATTTTTATTGGATTTATTCAGTGCTTCGAATTTTATTAACTACAGTTATTTTTAAGTACTGTTTTCAAAAATCGTTTGAAATGATAAATTTGTTTTTTGATAGGGAATCTGCATTTTATCAGAAGAACAAAATACAGTGTACGTGGCTGAGATATTCTTATCAGCGGTAGGCTATTTCTGTATTATATACTTAGTATATTTAAAGACTCACATTCCAGGTGGGCAGCTTGCTCCAAAGCACATTCAAATTGTATTTGTGGATAAGGCTCCATTACTCCAATATCCTGCTTCCCCCTTGACAGACCCATCTTAACATTTCCCTCCAGAGCCAATCATGAACAATTTCTGGAGAGTCTATTGCATTGCAGGTAACTTTATGTGTACTGATTTTCTTTTATTTTATGTAAGTTGATAATTGTCATGTTTCAAGTGTGGTACAAATAATACAATAAAAGATTGAAAAGAATGTAAAAGAATATAAAAACTAAACTGTAACTGGTTAAAATACAAAACAAAAGAGAAAATATCTCCAAGTTTAGCTTAAATGTAAAATGCAGTAATATAAAATCAACTGTGCCATGCAAAAACAATATGATTTCAAGGTAGTCTCACAATTAACTGCAGAAATGAAGGTACACTAGTCCAGTCAGTGCTTTTGGTATTAACTATACTTGGTTAACTTCTAATACAAGAAACGATGATAATGAATTGACTAGGGAATGGCTGATTTGGAAAGGAGAGGTAAAGGTCATGGGAGGCCCTAGAATTTCTAAGTCCTGCATTGCCAATATCCAGACAAACTGGTTTCCATGCTGAATAGTGCTCAGATGACAGAGACAACCCTGATATGTGGTCTTCACTGCTATTTGACAGGGAACTGTCATCAGTAGGCAAACCCATCAGTCTGAAAGCAGGAAAATTACTAAATGATCCAAGAAAGTGCCTGTAGGCCAGTACACTGTGGGGCCCTGAGAAGCAGGAGGGCAAAGCCTCAGGAAAAATGAATCTTCAGCGGGAGCTTACACAAAATTCCTTTCCAGATAGAAGGAAACAAATGCATTTTAGTTTTTACAGATGTTACATTTAATAAGAGAAGTAACTAATTCCCTTTGAGAAGAAACAAGGTATTATAGATAAATGGCAAAGTGAATGATGTAATTGTTTGGTAATAAAATAAACACCACATATTGCTATGATGCTGTTCTGTGAACACAATGTAGTCTGGAATCAATTACTAGAATGGTACAGAGACATTGTCTTTGCCATACCACACCAGTCAGAAGGCAGAAAGGAAACATAGTAATCCAAACTAACACACGGGCAAAATTGTAATATTAGTCCTTTCTCAGCAAAATTAGTGAAAACAAGTTCAATTAATTTTCCAAAAACATAATTCTACTTCTCAGAAAGCAATCCACTATTAGCCGCCTCTCACCAAATAAAATAATCTTATAATAAAATTATGGAAAATGAAAATACTGTTTAAAAATGATGAAATATTACTTCTTCCTGAAGAAATAATTTATACTTTTAATATCAATAATCAATTATCTAGCTCAATGGGGGAAATATTATTAAATATTTAAATAAATCACATTCAATCTAGATTTTGCCATTCTCTTTGCCATCATCTTTGGATCTATCCAATGATGATATTTAACACATTTTAACTTGCTCTTTCAGGATGTTTCATGTAAGCAAGCACTAAAGGAAACTATGCTAAACATTAACATGTAGTAAAGTTAAATATTAAAATATAAGGAATTAACATCTGAACTTAAGCTTGTGTCTTTAAAAAGTAATGAATTTTTGTTCAAAAAGAAGTATGCAGTTCATGATTAAAAATCAAGCTTCAGAAGCATAAGTCAGTTGTTATAAAGTTATATCACAGCAGATAGATTTTTTCCAAAGCAAAATCTGAAAATATAATGTGTAATTCTGTATCATTTATGTTTGTTTTGAAACTTCTGTTCCCTTTATAAAGTATATGTTTTCATTAATGATAGCCATATAATCACTTCACTATGGATGCTGCCAATTTCTATAATCAAACCTCACACCAGTAACTGAATATTGTGGAAACATTAAAAGAACGTGGAGCTATGTCTATGGCTTCTTGAAAATCATTTGACTTGAAGAAATACGAATGCAGAAATACCAGCAAGATTGTCTTCTTATGCCAGCTTATACATGTGAATTGTCCTAGATGTTAATTTATAACCAGGGCCTCAGTTTTTTCATAAACCTACTGGGGGAATTAAGAGTAGCTGAGCTCAGAAATCCCCTTTTATTAAGCTGAAGAGAGTGTAGAAAATCTTTATATACAAAAATTTTTGAATATTTACATCCATAAGTTTCTGGAAAAATCAAAGCTTTTAATCTTAGGTTAATCTATTGCATTTTAGAAAGACATTATAAACCTAATATCTGCTATCCATTCATTAGCATTTTATAACTGACCTAACTTTAATCCTAATATGTAAGTTCATTGTGTTAGAAGAAAAAGACGAGAAACAAAAACTCAAATCCAACTGGTCACCAGTGTTATTTCTCATAAAACAGGATAATTCTTGGGGGAGTGAGGGAATCTGGACAATTTTAGCCTATCAAGTAAGAAGAAAATACATGACTTAAATTACTTACTTTTTCTTTGTAACTAAGGTACTCCAGAAGTAAAAATGTAAGTTTCTGATATACTGAGGGAGATGACTGTATTAATCCTATATTCACAGGAAAGATTTCCATATGTAAGAAGGGGTACAAGAGGACAAAACACCTTCAACTGTTCAAGAAAGATAAAGCCTTGAAGTCCAATTTGTGGAGCAGTAACTTCTTTTTGCCAGTCACTCACACTGAATTAACTCCTTACACCTGGAAAGTCATAGCTGGTCACTGAAGAGCAATATAACACCTTGGACAAATAAGCCTTCCAAACACAAACTCAATATACGAAGGCAAACAAGTATCCAAATCAAATCTACTGCTGGACACTTTGCATGGAAAGTTTGATACCATTTCAGCTCCTACTATCCTCAGATATTCTATGGGGTACAATTTTCCTAAACTATAATTGTAAGGAAATGGGTGGGCAGTACTGAGAATGGTAAACTCCTTTCTCCACAGTGCTAGAAATAAACAGGAACAATACTATGATCCCAGGAACACATAGTGCAATGCTCTGGCTTTCTCAGTACCCTTCTTTCCCAAATATAATGCCTACCTTCGGTGTGGACTGCAGAGACATAGGTCCAATTGTAACGTTTGACTATGTCAAGCATGGCCCTTGCCTGCAAAGTGTCAGAAGGGACAACCCTCAGGAAGTATTTGTACAAAGTTTTGTCACTCAGGTCGATGCTTGTGGCTGAATAAGCGATCTGCGGGATGTCGAAGAGCTGGAGCAGGTTCTGCACTTGAATGGCTACAGAGCTGGAGCCGGGACCGATCACTCCCGCAATGGGCTTCTTAGTCCTGCCGGGGGGGAGGGACTGGCCGTCAGGCAGGCACCGGTTGAGCCCATCCTTCTCATCTCGAATGGAAATCAGAGAGTCCCTAATGAACTCAATGCTCTGTTCCAGAGCCACGGAAGAGTGCCAGCAGGAGTCCCGGATCTCACTGCCCAGGGTGATGTTGGGCAGAAGGACTGGGTCCGCGTTGATCTTATCCAACGTGTGGAACATGGCCTCCACCCTCTGGATACCATACTGCTCCCTGATCTCTCCACACTTCCTCTCGGGCACTTTCTCGGCCGGAGGTTGGTGATGGACTGAGAAGAGGGCTCCAATGATGACATCTCCGTCCATTCTGGCCACCGAGCGCTGAGACGACGCTCCCGCCAGCAACACTGTCCTGCCGGGGCTTCTGGGGAGAAGGGACACTTCCAAAAATATCGCTGGGAGAAAAACCAAGAGGAGCCCGACCATGGTGGTGAGGACGCGGTCCACAGCCTGCCAGCCGCGTTCCCACGCTGGTCCCGCTGCAGGCTCCCAGCGCTCACCCCCGAGATGCCCAGCGCCGCCTCTCCCAGAGTGGTGCCCCTCGCCAACAATGGTCGTCCAAGGCCTTTGCCTCCTCCACCACCGCCTCCTTCCCCTTCGTCCCCTCCTCTGGGTCCTCCACGACCGCCTCTACAAGCTGGAGGCGTTCGTAGCGAAATTCGAATCCCCGTTCTTCACCGGTGCATCAAGGTAAATTGATCAAGAGTACAGTAGAAGTCGTGTTGGCAGCGGTGAGCTGGATGCTGCTGACAAAAGACAGAGAAAAATCACGGCCTTGTCATCAGAGGACCTGTGTTAAAACTATGGGGTCCGTGATGTTAACAGTTGCCTTGCCCGTTTCATTTCGGCACATCCTGATATCGGCTGCAGGAACAGCTTGGAACATATCTGTGGTCACTGAGGAAGGCGGGGTGTCCTATCCCCTCAGTCCTCACAGTCCGGGCGGTGCAGAGCCCCGCCAACTCGCCCGCTCCTCCAGCCGTAAGTCTTTTCCTGGTCCCCTAAAACCTATCATGCCTTCTTACTTGGAGGGCGGTGGGGAAGGTGAGCAGAGAGGAGGGGAGGAGCTAGGTCCTTCAACCCAAGAGAACTTTCCGGATTGGAAAAGATCAACCTTTTTTTCCAGAAGAAAATTTGGAAACTGATTGTAAAGGTGGAAGTGCGACTTTAAAATAAACATATATAAGGGATGCACCTTTTACTCTAATTTTGAGGGGTTGAAGAAATCCTGACATACAATCAACTGTAAATTTAAATTTGCCAGCTTGAAGAAAATCCATATTAGTTACTAAGGCAACGCCTGGTAAAGTCTCCGTATGGAGGAGTTTGGTATGTTTCCCCCCTAAGAAGTCAGGCTTGCTGTGTATGTTCAAGAAGAAGGGGTGCAGATAAGGTAACTTGTTTCCCGCGGTGGGTGGACGGGTTAGAGGAGGTCCTGCGCTCTCCTAAATCGGGAGCTTTGGGGTTTGCATAGTTGCTAGAAAGGGAACGGAGGGGAGCTTTCGGGTTGCTCTCGCCGCAGCAGCCTGAAACATGCCGCCTTCAGGACCCTGGACAGTGCTTGGTCCACCCAGCTATTCCCTGGCAGGGCCTGCAAGGGACGCTTTGACCAGTGAGTTGCAATTCCCTGACCCGCTTTGCTCTTTCAACCTCCCTCCTCTGCGTTCTTTACCCATACACACACACACACACACACACACACACACACACACACACAAACACACACATACACACTTCCCTTCACTCGAGTCCCTACCGCCCCTCCGCCCTCATTCTCGTCACCTTGCACCGCTTCTGCAGGTATATATATCCAAACCCACCCGCTTGAGGACAGAGGCGCCAAATCTCAGCCGCCTGCGGGGCTGAAGTTGGCTCCCTCTCTCGTTCCTCCCCTGCTCCCTTTCTCAAGGTGAGAGTCAACGAAAAGGTGGCTATGGGAGCGGGCGAGGGGAGCACAGGAGGTGAGGTAGAAAAAGGAGAAAGACAACCCAGGCACCCATGGGTCCCGACCCTTCCTGAGGATACAGGACGAAAAGAAATACATAAGCGAGATTGCGCCTGGGACCCGGAGGGAAATCTGATAGACTGGGACTTTGTCTGCCCTTGTGGGTTGGTTTCACCCGAAGAAGGGTCCGCTCACCTGAGTCTGGAGGACATGGACTTGAGACGTACCTGAGTACCTGAGTCGGGGTAGACAGTGCTATGGTCCCGGGGCCAGAGAACCGTGGCCACGCTCGGCTTGCAGACGCCTCAGCTCTAATCCAGACGGTGCAAAGATGCGATCTGGGCTGTACACTAGTGCCCTCTTTCTTCAGCACTATTTTACCGCAAGGGAAAAAGAGGGGGAGGGAAGAAAGAAAGAAAGAAAAAAAAAAAAAAAAAAAAAACAGGTCACCCTAGGCTTGTCTATTATCTCATGCATAAAAATCAGTCGTTTGATAGAGGGAGGAGGGGAGACAAGCTAGGGGAAAGTGGGGAATATTAATTCCTTTACTATATGAGGGGTCGCATAGAAGCTGCCAGATAGGTGAACAGTCAATCTGGCCAAAGAAGTGAAGAACTGCCTAAGCTGCTTTGGGATAGATATCTTTGTATATATCTCAGGGACTCAAATATATTTTCTCTCTCTGCAAGTAAAGTCCCTACAGAGGGAAACAGAGTCTAAATACATCTATAGACATCTAAAGAAAGGCTCTATTAGTAGATTGCAAGGGAAATCAGGAAGAGGCTGCATAGGTGAGAGAAGAATAAGGACAGGCATGCCCATTATGAATTAAGGTATGCCAAATGAAGAGAGGCATATTGTGGATGTATTTTCAGGTCAAGATGTAGCTAAATTGAGAATGAGAGTCAGGTCACATGGAAACACTGGAGTGACAAACAGTTATCCAAATTCCTCCCAGGCAGTCATCACCTTCCCTACAGGTCTATGGTGTTACTTCTTACTGCGTGAAAAGTGGAAGTTAAATCACATTCCTCTGGGAACATGTTGGCTGAGCAGAATGTGACCCGGCTTTTTCAGGGGAAAAAGACAAGTGACAGTGTGTCTTTCTACTCTTGTTCAAAGCTTTCTATTTATGTCATCTGCAGAGCAGAGAGATCAGCTTACATTGGTCCCTTATGGGTCAGCTTATAATCGCCTTGCTCATGTCATTATTAAATTATGGAATGGTGCCATGTCAGACTGGAGGGGACAAACCACATAAGGCAGTTTCAAATACTCTTCAGTGTGTTCCGTGAAACTTAGGAGGGAAAACAATAACTCTAGTCAATAGCAAAAGGTCTTTCTCATTCTGGTTCTGATCTTTTTTCCCTAAGTATCAGAGTTTTCTTGATGTTTCTTAGACAGCCCAAAGAATATGTTATTTCTTTTTCCACAAACAATGCACTAAACAACATTCACATTTTTTAGACTAGATGATCTCAATGCGGGAAGTAGTCACATGTTTACATAAGGAAAATGGGAAGAGGTAAGTTCTGATCATCACATATGGGACTAAATGGTTCTCTGCCTCTACCCTAGGAATATGTCTGTTCTAAGTACAGCAAGTCACAGGTATGTACAGTGTCCCATAGTATCTGACTTCCTTTAGTAGCCACTTAAGTTCAATTTTAGATAATTCCATTAGAGTGTGATAAGTTCTAAACATTATTTTCCTATAATATTTCATAGATACAGTGAATGTGCAAAGATTTCTGTGCATATATAAACCCCTAATTATTATTTTCAGCATTAGAGTAAGTAATGTCTCTGAAGTCCACATTTAGTTTCAATATGTGCTCTTAAAGCTGAACATCTTTAATATATCACATTGCTGTACTGAAGGAATAATTAAATGTTCAGATTTATTGGTTCTCAAATTCATTTTACAGTCCAAGTAAAAACTACACATTCAGGTCAGCTGAAACTAATCATTTAAAGAGGATGAATTTGAGGATTATATCATGCCAGATGCATGTATATACAAAAATTACATATTAGAAGAAAAAAATTCAAATGTATAAAGTTGAAATGATCAATTAAACTTATTGATAATGATTTAAGAGTTAACCATAGAAGGTACCAGGACAAAAACAAGAAAAGAAGGAGGCATCAAGACAGAAGAAGACAAGATCACCCAAATATACTTTCTCTTTCTATAAATGAAGACTTTACATAGGAGGCAGGGTCTAATACATGTGCAGACATCTAAGGGATGGTTCTGTCAGTAGGACTGAAGGGGATTACTGCAACAATGAGCTACATACAAACTAGCAAATACAGGTAAATACACTAATCTGTAAGAGTTCAAAGAATGCTAAAGGTTCAACAATCCAGAAATATTGTTAGTATGTATATTCAGTATTAGTATGAAATCACATTACAATCAATATGTGATCTGTAGCAGGGTAAAAAAGTGTTATCAGTCTTTAGGTTTGGGAAATCTATACACAATGTGGTGGAGATCAAGATCAAAACCAAAAGAATATCTAATCTAGTATGTGATTTGTAGCAGGATAAAAAAGTGTTATTGGTATTTAGGTTTTGGAAATCTATTTAATACACAGTTTAGTGGAGATCAAGATCAAAACAATATATCAACTGTTATCTCAAAACAATGATTTAATGTGCTGCCGTAACAATAAGAACAACAGAATGCTCATCACCCTTATATGGTAATAAGGTCAATAATATCCATCAACAAAACTGTGGTCACCCTCCTTATAAATGTATGCATAATTATCGTTGCTTTCCATCATAAAGTATTTCATAGAAGAATGAGTCTAGGCTATAAAAGAGCAAAAGGATATAAAGTTTTCCACATAAAATCAGCTAGAAATTTAAACTCTTCAAATGGGAGAGCCAAGAAGTAAGCAAGAATAAGATAAAATAAATAACAGGATGAATTAAGCCTTGTATTAGGTATTTTTTACACTGCTATAAAGAAACATAATCATGGCAAAGGGTGAAGGGGAAGCAAGGGACATCTTCCCACAGTGGCAAAAGAGCAGGGGAAACTGCCACTTAAGAAACCATCAGATCTCATGAGAACTCACTCACCTATCATGAGAACAGCATGGGGGAAACTGCTCCCATGATCTAATCACCTTCCACCAGGTCCCTTCCTCAACACCTAGGGACTAAAATTTGAGATGAGATTTGGATAGGGACAGAAAGCCAAATCATGTCATTTCAACCCTGGTCCCTCTCAAATCTCAAGTCCCATTCACATTTCAAAACCAATCATGCCTTCCCAACAATCCCCCACAATCTTAACTCATTCCAGCATTAACCCAAAAGTCCAAGTCCAAAGTCTCATCTGAGACAAGGCATATCCCTTCCACCTATGAGCCAATAAAATCGAAAGCAAGTTAGTTACATCCAAGACACAATGGCTCTACAGGCATGAAGTAAATGTTACCATTCCAAATGGAAGAAATTACCCCAAACAAAGAGACTATAGGCCTCATGCAAGTCAGAAAGCCAACAGGGCAGTCATTAAATCTTAAAGCTCCAAAATAATCTCATTTGACTCCATGTCTCACATGTCTCACATCCAGGGAATGCTGATGCAAGGGGTGTACTCCCATAGCCTTGGGCAGCTCTTTTGTTTACTTGCATTGAGTGCCCGTGGCTTTTCCAGATACACAGTGCAAGCTGTCAGTGGATCTACCATTATGGAGTCTGGAGCATGGTGGCTCTTCTCACAGCTCCACCAGGCAGTGCCCCAGTGGGGACTCTGTGTGGGGCTCCAACCCCACATCTCCCTTCTGCATTGTCCTTGCAGATGTTCCCCATGAGGGCCCTGCCCCTGCAACAGACTTCTGCCTGGAAATCCAGGCATTTACATACATCCTCTGAAATCTAGGCGGAGGTTCCTAAGCCTCAATTTTTGACTCCTATGCACCTATAGGCTCAACAGCACATGGAAGCTTCCAAGGCTTGGGACTTGCAGCCCCTGAAGCAATGACCCAAGCTGTACCTTGACCCTTTTTAGCCACAGCTGGAGCTGGAGCAAATGGGATTCAGGGCACCAAGTCCCAGGGCTTCACAGAGCAATGAGGCCCTGGACCTGGCCCATGAAACCATTTATCTCTCCTAGGCCTCTGGGCCTGTGATAGGAGGATCTGCCTTGAAGATCTCTGACATGCCCTGGAGACATTTCCCCATTGTCTTAGTGATTAACATTCAGCTCCTCATTACTTATGCAAATTTCTGAAGCTGGCTTAAATTTCTCCCAAGAAAATGGGGTTTTCTTTTCTATCAAAAGGTCAGGGTACAAATTTTCCAAACTTCTATGCGCTGCTTCTGTTTTAAACATAAGTTCCAGTTTGAAGCTATATTATTTGGGAATACATATAACTGCACTTTCAGATCACCTCTTGAATGCATCGTTGCTTAGAAATTTCTTCTGCCGGAGACCCTAAATCATCCCTCTCAAGTTCAAAGTTCCACAGATCTCTAGGGCAGGGGCAAAATGCTGCCAGTCTCTTTGCTAAAGCATATCAAGAGTGACCTTTGCTCCATTTCCCAATAAGTTATTCATCTACATCTGAGACCACCTCTGCCTGGACTTCATTGTCCATACCACTATCAGCATTTTGGTCAAAACCATTCAACAAGACTCTAGGAAGTTTCAAACTTTCCCACATCTTCCATCCTCCCATGTCTTCTTCTAATCTCTCCAAACTATTCCAAACTCTGCCTGTTACCCAGTTCAAAAGTTGCTTTCGCATTTTCAGGTTATCTTTATAGTGGTGCCCCACTCTCTGCCTCTGTGATGCCAATTTCCTGTTTTAGTTCCTTCTCACACTGCTATAAAGAAATACAATCATGGCAGAAGGCAAACGGCAAACAAACGAAGTCTTCCCTTTGTGGCATGAGAGAGAGCAGGGGAAACTGCCGCTTATAATACCAAAACATCTTATGAGAACTCTGTATCATGAAAACAACATGGGGGAAACAGCCCCCATGATCCAATCACCTCCCACCAAGTCCCTCCCTCAACACCTGGGGATTACAATTTGAGATGAGATTTGGGTGGGGACAAAAAGCCAAACCATATCAAGCATGTATTTCAAATTATAGTATACTCTAATGGGTACTTTGAAAAGTAAAATTTATGCAGTTACTTACATATGCAAATGAAGTATACACAAGTGGTAATAAACTCATTGCCAAAAAGATAGTAGTGACTGAAAATAGAAATAAGATCAAAAAGTCTTTGAGGAAATTGATTTGGAGAGCACTGATATGTAGTGTATTACTAAGGGAATATAACTGATGTTCAAGATAGATCAATGTTGTGGAGAGAAAATATTATGCTTTTCCATAAACTATCATCCTCCATGGACAATTAATTTAATTGAGTATAACATTTCTTACATTCTTATATTTTATTCATAGTGTCAGCAAGATAATTCAAGTCCCACTGAGAATTTTCAGTTTATCTACCCAATCTGGCTATCTACATGGCTTGTCTTTATTGGACTTTGTTCTCTGAACCAAAGTCAATTGGAAAATAAAATCTCTTCCTTTAAGAAACTGGAAACATTTTTATAAAACTTGTATGATTAACAAAGTAAAGAAAATGCTTTAAAAGATAAGGACTAAAGCCAAATTTACTATGTGTTCAATTGTTGTATTGTACTGATTAATTAGGCTATTACTATACATAGGACTATATTTAGAGATAGGACCAGAAGCATCGACTTCCCTAAGTGAATAAAAATCATTAATGGCTCAGTGAACTCATGCAGGTTGACTGGGACACATACATTTGGCCACAAACTGTTCTGTCACAACGGTCCAAACATCTATCTTTATAGTATTAAATATAATTCAGTGTTTGATAGACCAGAAGCTTGCCTATAGTTAACAATAATATGTTGTACATTTCAAAATAGCTAGAAGACAAGAAATTGAACGTTCCTAGCATAAAGTAAAGCCAAAACTTAAGGTAATGGCTATCCCAATTACACTGATTTAATCTTTATATTTATATGAATATATCTAAATATCATATGTACATCAAAATACATGCATCTATTATGTATCAATTTTAAAAACTTTACTTCAAAAAAGAAAGAAAAAATAAATATAAAAATTGATCTAAAATTACAATTAAGGAGAATAAGACAAACACATTATTCTGGAAGCACAGTGAAGGCAGCAACTATTGTTTGTTTTATTCCCTGCAGTATCCCCAGTGTCTACAACAATGTCAGGTTCATTATAGGTGCTCAAAAATTCATTGGATAAATGAATGGATACATTCTTTCTGAACATTAAAATTATCATCTTGTGTCAATGCCTTTCTCTAAGAATATCAAAGTCAAGCAGTTTACAGACTTTTCTCATTTATTTTTAATATAGTGTAGAAAGAGTTATTTTGCAACTATATCTCAAGTGCAATTAACTAACCTAATTAATATTAAACCTTTTAGAACCATATTTACATTACAAACTTCATTATATTTGAAGTATTAAAATGTGCTCCCAATGTGACAAAACCATTTCCACCACTGTGCTGCATATGTTAGTGTATAGAAAATGAAATTTCATAAAAGTAAAAAAAAATAATTAAATGTAAGCTAATGTTTACTTAACGTTGTGGCTACATAATTTGAAAGTAACTATTTGAAAATGTTATCAGAACCATCATATGAGATGAGCAAAATAGGCATGTTATGGAATCCTACAGATGAAAAAATTGAGACACCAAGAATGTTTTCATACCTGAGCAAACAAGAATATTTTCACTAATAAATTAGTGGCAGCGTCACATCACACTATCTTTATTCCACATTCATAAATTGAGTGTAGTAAAAACAAAACATATAAACTGAGCTAAGTATTACTTATTTTCATTTTTTCTTAAGCTTTGAACTGATGCTCTTCTCAGAAAATGCTTAAGTAATAAAGAAAATGAATTTGAATTCCTTTCCCTTGGGCGTTTCTTCTGTTGAGGGCATAAACATTACAGGTGATTGTTCTATTTGCTTAAAATAGCCATCTTTTATAACAGTTCTAATAAAGACAGTAACCTACTTGCACAGTCTCACAACCAACTTTTGAACAATTAAGCAAGAGAAGTATCTAAATTTTCAGATCCCATAAAAGCCTTCATTAGAAAAGACTTTCCTACTACAGTTTCCCCTACACAACCAATTAAATTATTATTCCTGTTTAAACAGAAATATATTGTATTCCTACTTCACTGCAACAGAAAATCTACAACATAGTTGTTATACAATCAGCATACCACCAAAATATTGCCCTACCTGAAACACATCCTTTATCCCTTTTATCAACCAGAGAATAGATAAACAAAATGTCTTATCATCACACAATGGATCACTACTCCACAAAAAAAAAAAAAAAAAAAAAAAAATTACAGATTCACGCAACAAAATAGATGAATCTCACAAACATTATTTTGACTAAAAGATACCAGAGAACATACTGTTTGATCCCATTTATATAAAGTTCAAGGACAGTCACAATCGTCTACACAAATGGAAATCAGAAGAGTGACTGCCTTTGCATGAGATTAGGAAGATCAACTGGAAAGGAGTTAGAGAAAATCTTCTGGAGTGATACAAATGTTCCTGATTTTGATTGAAGTGTTATTACATGGGTATATACATTTGTCAAAACTATGGGAATTATATGCTAAAATTTATCTGTTTTACTGAAAGTATATATCACATCAATAAAATTAATTTTAAAATAAGTTACAAGTAATCAAAGTGGTAGATCACGATGAACTGAACTAAGGCATTGGCAGTGACAATGTATAAACATGTAAAAATTAGAAGGATAGCAATAAAAAAATGAGATGTTATAGAGATTGAGCATGAAAAAGCAATAAGAAATGGCTCCCCAGTTTGGAATTTGGCACAAGTTACCAGATAGTGGTACCATTTGCTGACACAGAAAATATAGGAGAAGGAAGAGTTGCAAGGTAATGGGAAATGATGAATTTCATTTGAGACTCAGTAAAGTGCCTTTGAGACATGGCAAAGGAAATGCTTCCATAAGTAATTTGGGTACATGTTTAGGGGTCAGAAATGAGATATGTATCTATGAAATGTCTGTGGGGAATCTTGGCAAAAAATAAATCACAGAAATTGATAAGATGACTCATGGAATATCTTATCAGGGTAAGAAAAAAAAAATCCTAGATATGGTAAAAGCAGAGAAAATGGAGCCCACGAAGTTCATTGAGAAGCAACAGAAATAGATAAAAACTAACAAATGTTAGGTCAATAAACCAATGAGAAAGAGTACTTCAAGAAGGAGGGAGTGGCTAAGGTATAAGTTGAGGGAAGAGGTAGGAATACAAAGGACTAAAAATAGTCCACTAAATTTATCAAAAAGTAGCCTGTGTGATATTATCAAATCAATTTTATGGGAGGAATAGCATCAGAAACAAGATTGCAGGGCATGAGAATTAGGAAAAAGAGCAAACGCATTCTACATTGTTTTTTAAACATCTGAATGCCTTCATATTTATTTACCAATATGTGTACTATAACAAGACTTACTGCAACCAGGTACATACATAAACACACACACACTTGTATGGATGCACAGGATTCTACACACAAATGGTAATTATTGTTTAAGATTTAGAATTATACTTCTATAAATGCCCAAAATTAAAAATTTTATTCCAAGAAGAAAATTGTGTCAGTATCATTTATGACATGTGCCTATAAGGTTACCAAGAAATTTAGGTTATTTTCAAGAAACAAAATTAGGGTCAAATGATAGACATTAATTCAGAAGGAAAACACAAGCAAATGGGAACCCAAATACAAAATTCAGCTATAAAAGATTAAGTAGAAAAAAGTTTCTCTCTCTCTCTCTCTCTCTCTCTCTCTCACACACACACACACACACACACACAAACACATACACACACACAAACACAAATATGGGAGAGAGAGAGAGAGATAGATAGATAGATAGATAGATAGATAGATAGATAGATACAAACAGTGATAAGCTTACTTCAAAGTTTCAAGTAACTTTGCAGTCAAACCAGATCTATGATTGCAGTCAGATCAGACCTATGTTTGAATCCCAGCTCCCTAATTTATTAATTCTGGTGCCAGAGAAAGTGACAGCATCTCTAAATCCCAGTTTCCTCAATAAAATGGAAATAATCATGCTTTTCCTGTTAGAGTTATTTTGAGAATTAAATGGAAGTGCTTAGTAGACTGATCGTTTTCAATATAAATGGCAGATATAATTATTATTATTATATAAGGACAATGATGCTCTTTGGTGATAGAGAAGGTAGTGTCTTGTTGAAAGAGGTCTAAAGTTCACTAAGCTTCAGATTTTAATGAAAGAATTGCTTTGCAGTCTTAATAATAAAGCTATTTTTCATACTTGAATAAGATCCTTTCAGCTACTCAGATATGTTGGATTTCTACTAGATTGCCTTAGAATAATCAAACTAGCCAATCCAGTTCACCATAGAAGTATTTAATAATCAATACATGATGTTGTATAATTAATATAGTTGGGAACTGTGCATTTTGATTCTGTTGTCTGACTTAACCAAACCATACTGTCTAGTTTAGTTAGTCACCTATAACCCAGACTGAAACGTCAAAGTAAGCTTATTACTAGAATAATTCTTGATGATTAAAATATAAGAATTTATCAGATGTTTTGCATTTATTGTAATTCACATATTTGGGCTTAAACCTTGTTTTTCCTACCCTACAAGTCATGATATGCCTATAGATATGTCAATTGTTTGAACAATTAGGAAATTTGTAGAGTTGGTTTTTCAAGCTTAAAGTCTTAGAAATCTGAAAGGGTAGTGGCAGTTGTGATAGCTAATTACATATTAGTATTGATGTCAATGACAGTTGCTGTTGGTGATAGTGATGACAACAATGATAGCAGAACAGAGCCAAGGAACTCCAAGTGGCTAAAGGAAGAGAATCCATCAAAGGGGAACAAGCATCCAAAGACACAGAAGATAAACTGGAAGAATAAGATGCTGAAGAAGCCAAGAAGAAAAGGAACCTCAAGAAGAAGGAATGAGTAAGTTGTAAGGAATGTTGCTGAAACACACCAATTAAAATTACAACAGAAAAGAATCCCCTGGATTTAGCAAAACAGAGAAAGTTGGTAGCCCTAGCAAGAGCAATTTTGGTCAAGTCTTGGGAGTGGAAGACTGACTGGGGTGGGTTGAATACTGAATTGGATACAGAATAACCCAAGAGAATTTACAGACTAATTTTTAGAGTTAACAAGAGAGTTCTGCAGAGGTTCTACATATAAATCCAATATACCAAACTGACTGCATTCCTAGATACTAATAAGTAGAAAACATAATCTAATTTTAAAATGCTATTTAAATCTGGAAAAAGAAGAAAAATCAAACATATTCATTTACTTTTGTTCCCTTAGTAAATTTATTGTACTGTCATTTAAATGATAATGAAGATTTTTTAAGGCTTGAATCTATAAGGGAAAGAGAAAAGGAAGTCAGAAAATACGGGGAAAGTAAGCGAAAAACACATATGACAAAAAGGTCATTGCTTGAGAAGATTCAAGCAAGATGAATTCTAGGTTGGCAGGGAGAAAATTCATAAGCAATTTCAGTTATATCTTTGAACTCACATTAAGAAATTTGTTGCTCCGGGCACAGTGGCTCATGCCTGTAATCCCAGCACTTTGGGAGGCCGAGGCAGGCAGATCACAAGGTCAGGAATTCGAGACTAGCCTAACCAATATGATGAAACCCCATCTCTACTAAAAATACAAAAATTAGCTGGGCATGGTGGCAAGCGCCTGTAGTCCCAGCTACTCTGGAGGCTGAGGCAGGAGAATCACTTGAACCCAGGAGGCAGAGGTTGCAGTGAGCCGAGATCACGCCACTGCACTCCAACCTGGGTGACAGAGTGAGACACCACCTCAAAAAGATAAAAGAAACTGGTAGTATCAGCTACTTCTAAAAGTAGAGGTCAGGATGAATGCAAAAATAAGAGAATTGGTTGGAAGTTTGAAAAAGAAATAGATCCTCAGATTGCCTCACTGACTCTGCATAGCCAAGTAACTCTCCTACTCCCAGGAAAATCTGGAAATCTCTTCCCTGGATAGGATAAAACAGTGCCTGCACAGGGGACATCAGGCATAGCTGAGTGTGATGGTGTCATACTGAAAACAAAGAGATAAAATGAACACTCAAATACTAATGATTACATCCACTTCTCTGCCCTCTTCCCCTATTCATCTTTCTGAAAATTAGCAACTAGATTAATACTTTCTGTGAAGGCAGTTAGAAGATGCTCCTCTGGATAATCTGATGGGTTTGAAAGAAAGACAAAACTGTGCTTATACTGAGGGTCCTTAAGGGAAAAGCCAAGCCAAAGTATCCTGCAGTAAGTATCACAGATGTACATCATTGAAGTGTCTGATCAGCTTTTTAGTGGGAGACCACTACAACAGAGTGAAGAACGCTTGTTGATCATGTATTTATAATCTAAAATGTGTTTCAGAAGAGTTTGAGAGGATCAGGGTGGAATTTGAGCCAGTGTAGCTCATATTCATAGCTGTCAGAAGATAATTTGGGAGATAATTAATACCAGAAGAGGTTTCTACTTTGGACAGAAATATGTTCTGGTTTGCCCAGAACAAACTCAGTATATACCTCTTATAGATTAATTCATGGCTTTATTTTGTAGCACTCCCTTTTTTCACTCTCAAAAGTGTCCTGAGTTGAATGACCAACGTCCCCAGGGATAGAAGGGAAGGTAAATTTAGTCCACAACACAGCTTGGAGAAAGACTTTAAAATAGTCCTGACAGTATTCTTCTGTGGCCCAGGGATTACAAGGTAAATTCGACTTCTTTTGTCTCCTGATAAGTAGATGTCAAATTCAGTACGTATATCTGCAACAGTAAAAGTGAGCAACTATAACATCTTTATAGGGTAGCAACCATCTTAAGGAAATAGGGTCAATGCTCTCTGAGAGATTTTTATTTCTACTGATTCAACTCTAGCAAGCATTGGTTACATAGGACATCCCCATTTTAAATTTTGATTGAGATTATATTATATTTAAAAATTACCTTTTTAAAAAAAATCTGTAACTGTTTCCCCTCATCCTTCCCTGACAATTAGTGTAAATGAGATTAACTCTTATTGCATTCCTGAGGCAATTCAAGCTTTAGATGAAAATTGTTCTCTTATTGCAGGAAGCAAAAAAAGCAAATGTAATAGAGATATTAATGGAATACAGAAGTTTTATAGGTCATGACTCCTGATTCAAGTCCTGTAACTCCCAAGAATGTCTTCAACTATCATTAGAGAATGTCTTGGGAAAGAGTGCAGAAAATCAATCAGTCCATCAGTAGATTAACCTATCAATTGATATTCCCATAAAGAGATAAGAAAGTACAAATGCTGGTATAGCTGCAGGATAAACAAAAAATAAATGCCAAAATTAATTAAGTAATTTAAACATCGTACGAGAGTGAAATTACATGAACTAAGGTACATTCCAACTTTGAAAATGAAGTTATCAGTACCAATACTGCTGAGCTATATTAATACCTGTTTAGGGAGACTTGTGATATATGCAGTACATGTGCAATACAAATAGACGACATAATTTGTTCCCAATATTTTATAAATTGGGGGGTTAGATTTCATAAAGGGATTTTCTACTTCAAAGAACCATGAGTTCCTTTCAATTAATAAAGAGTTTATTCTTCCATAAGACTTTACAGAACACAACACGATACTTCTAGGATGATTTAAATGTGGATCTCTCCAACCTAACTTGTACCCCACAGTTGATCTTTACTTACCTACGCATTCCTCCATTCTCTCCATGAACTTACTCTTATTCCTACCTCTTTACCTCAGGCTTGTCTTCTCCCTGCCATGCTGGTCTCTCTCCTCCTGGAAAGTCCAGGTCCAGCCCCCTCTTCTGCTTGGAGGCCTTCAGAAAACATTGATTTTTACTGATTGCTGTTTGTTCTGATCCCTTCTGAACTGTGCCACTTTAATTAACACCAAGAAAATATCTGCATTGTACATGCCTCACATAATCAAGAAGAAAGACTACAGAACTCTTGGTTTTAAGAATCAGATCAAATTGTATACTTGTAATCAATGGTACAGATCCATGCACACAATAGGGTCTCAATAATAATGAGTTGCATTTAAAAAGGTGAAAGAGAATTCTGTGACCAGCATGAGAGAAAAGATTCAAGCTTGAAATGCAAGGGACTTCTAGCTTTTCTTCCATTTTAGGCAAGTAATGTTTTTTTTGTTTGTTTGTTTGTTTGTTTTTTAATTACTATTATACTTTAAGTTCTAGGGTGGTTTTTAAGTGGTTCCAAATTAATTAGCTTTTATGAGGATTCCTAATTTCTTTCAAATCAACACTTGGCTACACTGTAAAACTGGGTTCTCAACTTCTGACTCCAACTCATCTAGCAATTTTACTTTCAGTCTTCATTCTATGACTATACTGACATTTCTATTTTCTTATCTCTTTGTGGGGGTAATTATCTTGCAAGTGATTTGCTAAGTCAAAGTTTTATTAGCACTTTGAAGAAGGGCCCATATAAAGGTGCAACTTCACTGATGCAAATAATGTCCAAACAATATGTTTTGTTGGCTTTTAACTTGCTTTCCTCACATGTGGATACACAAGTGCTTATGTCATCAATTGACTGATGCATTAGCATTTTACCACACCAGAAATATTGAAAACAGACCATTAAAAAATAAATAGTTTGAGCTATATACCAAAGGAAAACTGATTTCAGAGCTGAATACAAACAATAAATTAGGCACATTACATTGAATTTGTATTTATAATAAATTATATGTATTTTATATGCATCTATTTTTGTATTATTGTGTAATATGTACACCTCAAATGATTAATAAGTATTACAAAGTGTATCCTGAAAAAACTTTTAGTTTCAACACTAGATTCACTATCAAAACATACAAGTTCACCTTTTAAAGCCAAAAAATTTGTTTGTTGTGGATGTAACAACAGAAATTCTTTCATATATTTTTATCAGGTTATTTATGGGTGTGGTCTAGAAACAAAACAAAGGGAGAAGAATCAAAATCTTTTTAAATATACTATATTTATAGATATCTATATATCTCATAAACATGCTAGAAGTGTGATAGTTTTTCCTGAAGAATCTAAAAGATATTTTTCTTCATATTCAATCACAAAAACAGAAACTGACATTAAAGAAATCACTCAAAAGAAATGAGACATCTTAAAATTTCACAGCTGGGAAAAGTCTTAGTTCCACTCTCATAGTACATAGATGGGTAAGTTGAGGATCAAAGTGTCATCTGGTCACACTTTTAAGTAGTAGAACCAAATATAGAATACCAGTAAACTGACTCTAAGCAAGGCTTGCTATGTCATCTGATATTCTATTATCATTTATTTATTTATTTATTCATTCATTCATTCATTCAATAAATATGGGGCAGTCGCTGTATGCCAGATACCATGCTAAGTGTGAAGGATAAAATAAAACTAAGTTCTTATTCTTAGCCTGGACAAGTTCAGAGCTTTTAGAGAAGATAAAGAGTTGAAGAAATAAATTGAAATAAAATTTGGTAAATGCTATAATACAAAAGCGGAATGAGCACATAATCAGATAATCCTTCGTAAAATTACACTTGAGCTGGGTATTTTAGAGGATGTATTATTTTTCCAGGGCTGCTATAATAAATCACCAAAAACAGTGGCTGAAAACAACAGAAATTTATTTTCTCATAGTTCTGGAGGCCAGATCCCTGAAATGAAGATGTTAGCTTACTTGGTTGCTTCTCGAGGTTCTGAGGAAGAACAGCTTTCATGTGTCATTCCTAGCACAGGATGGCTGCTGGCTTGTAGGCACATCACTCCAAACTCTGCCTCTGTCTTTGTATCACTTCTTCCTCTGTATGTTCCTTCCCCTTATCTTCTCTTATAAGGAAACTTGTCATTGGATGTGGGGCCTAGCCAGGATGATCTCACCTCAAGTTGTTTACCTTAATTACATCTACTAAGACCTTTTTTTCCGAATAAGATCACATTCACTGGTTCCACGTCGACTTCTCTCTTGAGGCTGGAAAGGGTGGGGCCACTACTCAACCTACTCCAGAGACAATCAGGATTTCACAGGTTAAAAAAGTCTAAAAGGGTATCCCAAGAAATAAAAGCATATGCCAATGCATAAACATTCATGGAAAAAAAAATGCCATTTAAGGGGAAGAGTAAGAAGTGTAATGTAATTAGAGTGAACCTAGAGAAGCGATGGGAGATGAGGCTTAAGCAGCAGGTTGGGTCAAATTGAGAAGCATATTGTAGATCAAATTAAAAAGATTTGAGACAAATTAAAATTATTTTGAACAAAGATGTCAATAACAACTTGGAGCTATAAGAGGTAGAGAGGACACTGGAAGCTGAAAGGATTTTAAATGGGCATGCAATTTTTTTCTGTTAAGGGTCAGATTGTAAATATTTTAGGCTTGCAGACCACATCCACATTATTTCTGTCAAAACTACTCAACTCTGCTAATGTAGCACTGAAGCAGACATAGATAATATGTAAATGAATTAGTGTAGACATGTCCCGATAAATATTTATGGACACCAAACTTGGAATTTCATATAATACTCACAGGCCATAAAATAGTATTCTTTTGATTTTTAAAAATGTCTTACTGTAGTCTTGTAATATAGTATTAAATCAGGTAACTTGATGCATCCAGCTTTGTTCTTTTTGGTTCCATATGATTTTTTAAATGTTTTTTATTTTGTAGTCCTGTGAAGAATGTCATTGGTAGTTTGATAGGAATAGCATTGAATATGTAAATTGGTTTGGGCAGCATAGCCATTTTAATGATATTGATTCTTCCTATCTATGAACATTGAATGTTTTTCCATTTGTTTATATCTTCTTTGATTTCTTTGAGCAATGTTTTGTAATTCTCATTGTAGAAATCTTTCACCTCCCTGGTTACCTATGGTACTTATACAAAAACAGGCACATAGACCAATGGAACAGAATAGATAGTTTGGAAAAAAAGGTCACACATCTACAACCATCTGCTCTTTGATAAAACTAACGAAACAAGCAATGGGGTAAAGGCTCCCTATTCAATAAATGGTGCTGGGTTAACTGACTAGCTGCCATATATAGAAGATTGAAGCTGGACATGTTTCTTATACCACATACAAAACTCAACTCAAGATAAAGACTTAATTGTAAAATGCAAAACTGTAAAAACTCCTGAAGACAATCCAGACAATACCATCCTGGATACAGGAACAGGCAAAGATTTCATGACAAAGACACCAAAAGCAATTGCAACAAAAGCAAAAATTGACAAGTGGGATGCAGCAGAAGAAACTATCAACAGAGTAAACAGACAAGCTACAGAATGGGAGAAAATATCTGCAAACTATACATCTGACAATGGTCAGATGTATCCAGCATCTATATAAAGCTTAAACAACCCCATTAAACAACCCCATTAAAAAGTGGGCAAAGGACATGAACAGATACTTCTCAAAAGAAGACATACTTGCCACCAGCAAGCATATGAAAAAAGCCCAGTAAAACCAATCATCAGAGAAATGCAAACCAAAACCACAATGAGATATGATCTCACACCAGTCAGAACGGCTATTAATAAAAAGTCAAAAAATAACAGATGCTGGTGAGGTTGTGGAGAAAAAGGAACACTTACAGACTGTTGGGGAAGTGTAAATTAGCTAAACCATTGTGGAAAGCAATATGGCAATTCCTCAAAGAGCTAAAAGCAGAACTAACATTTGAACCAGCTATCCTATTACTGGGTTTATAACCAGAGGAATATAAATCATTCTACCATAAAGACACATGCATGTCAATGTTCATTGCAGCATTTTTCACAATAGCAAAAACATGGAATCAACCTAAGTGCCCATCAATGACAGACTGGATTAAGAAAATGTGGGACATATATAACACGGAATGCTGTGCAGCCATAAAAAAGAATGAGATCATGTCTTTTGCAGGAACATGGATGAAGCTAGAAGTCATCATCCTCAGCAAACTAACAGAGAAACAGAAAACCAAACACCACATGTTCTCACTTATAAGTGGGAGCTAAATGATAAGAATTTATGAACACAAAGAAGGAAACAACAGACACTGCAGGGAGAGTGACAGAAGGGAGAGGAGCAGAAAAGGTAACTATTAGGTACTGGGCCTAATACCTGGGTGATGAAGTAATACATACAAGAAGCCTACATGACATGTTTTTACCTATGTAACAAACCTTCACATGTACCCCCAGACCTAAAATAAAAGATTTTTTAAGTCTTAAAATAAAAAACCATTTATAGAGATAATGTTAGCAAAAATGGTAGGACAGCTAGCTTCAAGGGCCAATTTCAGTATAGAAACATCAAAAACTCAAGTAAAACTGTCAAAATCAACTTTGTCAGAACTCTGAAAAACAGATAACAATTTATATCAATCAAGCAAATATTTAATCAAGAAAAAAAGCATCATTAAAATGGTAGGAAAATGGTAGGGCACTTATACTTGCTCTTGCCCAACTCCTTCTTAAGCTTTGTGATGATACTGAAGAGGGTAGGAAGCCCACTGGAAATGTGGGACTCTGGCCTCTGGTTTGTGAGAAAGTAGAGAAGACCCCATTCTCAAAAAAAATGTATTTATCAGTTTTATGCTTTCCAGGGGCTACCAAAGGACTGACACAAGGTGCTTGCCTTTGTTTAAGCTAACTTGGAAGGCTCTCAGGTGGAAAAGGAGCCATGCTGAGGGAATTATTTGAAAACACTGTAAGACAAAGGAGCAACCTACTACCATGTGAGGCAAGAGATTCAAGTTGAGGTAAACAGTAGACATGCCAAAAGCATGAGAAGAAAAGGAGAGTTTTCTTGGGAAATAAGGGCATTGAAAAGCTCCCATGTAAACAGGAAAATTTAGAAAACCATGCACATGACGAGAACAGAACACAGACTTAGAAAAAATCTGAGAACACTCTAGGCTTTCACCACTGACTTATGTCTAGATTTAGCATAAGCAGGAAGTGAAGGCTAAGGCAGAGTTGTAAACACCCTGCCTGAGTTGGAGTGTCCCAACGGAGCAAAAGCTGCAAAGTATAGGAGGGTTTCTTTCTTTTCTTTTTCACATTTTCTTCCTTCTTTCCTTCCTTTGTTTTCTTTTTTGTTATTGTTGTTCCATTTTGTTTTTGGAGCCAGGCGTTTAAGGAAAACTCTGTCAAAACACTAGCTGAATAGAAGCTAAAGAAGCAGATTGGAGACTACACGCAATAAAGAATACAGAAGTTGCAAAATGACTTGGAAAAGTGACTAAACAAGCAACCAACTAACACCCACAAAAAACTGCAAAACCAAACCTTGAGGAAGGGGAGAATCTGATTTCCAGAGGTACCACATTACAATATTTAAAATGTCCAGTTTGCAACAAAAAATACAAAGTATGAAAAAATAAGAAATATGCCTTAATCACAGAAATAATTAACAGAAACTGACCCTGTGAAGCAAAAACATTGGACTTACTAGAAAAAAACTTTAAATCAGTTGTCTTAAATATATTTAAAGAACTAAAGAAAACCATTGAAAAAGATGTAATGAAACCAAAGTAACAATGTCTCAGCAAGTAGAGAATATTAACGAAGAGATAAAAATTATAAAAGAAAGTTACCAAAAGTATAAAAAAATGGACCTCAAAGTATAATAACTGAAATGAAAAATCCACAAGTGTTTTCATAGCAGATTTGAACAGGCAGAAGAAAGAAACAGCATACCTGAGGATAGGTCAGTTGAAATGATTTAGTCCAAGGTGCACAAAAAAGAAATAAATAGAGCCTCAAAGAACTATGGAACACCATCAAGTGTACAATAATACAAATAATAGGAGTCCCACAAGGAAAAAATAAAGAGACAGAATATTTAAAGAAATAATGGTCACAAACTTCCCAGTGCTGATAAAGACACAAATGTAGATATCCAAGAATCTGAAGAAACTCAAAAAAGGACAACACAAAGCATTCCATATCAAAACACATTGTAGTCACACTTTCAGAAGTAAAAGAGATAAAATCTTGAAAGCAGCAAGAGAAAAGTAAATTACAGGTACAAGGAAACTGACATTAGCAGTCAGTTTCTCAGCAGAAACTATAAAGGCCAGAAAACAGGAATGACAGAGTTAAAATGCTGAAAGGGGGCGGAGCAAGATGGCAGAATAGGAACAGCTCCAGTCTCCAACTCCCAGCGCGAGCCACACAGAAGACCGGTGATTTCTGCATTTTCAACTGAGGTACTGGGGTCATCTCACTAGGGAGTGCCGGACAATCGGTGTTGGTCAGCTGCTGCAGCCTGACCAGCGAGAGCTGAAGCAGGGCGAGGCATCGCCTCACCTGGAAGTGCAAGGGGGAAGGAAATCCGTTTTCCTAGCCAGGGGAACTGAGACACACAACACCTGGAAAATTGGGTAACTCCCACCCCAATACTGTGCTTTAAGGAAAGAGGCACACCAGGAAAATATATCCCACACCTGGCCAGGAGGGTCCCATGCCCACGGAGCCTCCCTCACTGCTAACACAGCAGTTTGCAGCGATCTATCCGCAAGGCAGCAGCGAGGCTGGGGGAGGGGTGCCCGCCATTGCTGAGGCTTAAGTAGGTAAACAAAGCCACTGGGAAGCTCGAACTGGGTGGAGCTCACAGCAGCTCAAGGAAGCCTGCCTGTCTCTGTAGACTCCACCTCTGGGGACAGCGCACAGCTGAAGTCCAATAGGGGAAGCAGCGGGGGCCGGTGCAAATGCGAACGACTGTCTGACAGCTTTGGAGAGAGCCTGGATCTCCCAACGTGGAGGTTGAGATCTGAGAATGGACAGACTGCCTGCTCAGGTGGCTCCCTGACCCCTCAGTAGCCTAGCTGGGAGACATACCCCACTAGGGGCAGTCTGACACTCCACACCTCACAGGGTGGAGTCACCCCTGAGAGGAAACTTCCAAAGGAAGAATCAGACAGGTACACTCACTGTTCAGCAATATTCTATCTTCTGCAACCTCTGCTGCTGATACCCAGGCAAACAGGGTCTGGAGTGGACCTCGAGCAATCTCCAACAGACCAACAGACAGTCCTTCTGACCGTCAGACAGAAAACTATCAAACAGGAAGGACACCTATACCAAAACCCCATCAGTACGTCACCATCATCAAAGACCAGAGACAGATAAAACCACAAACATGGGGAAGAAGCAGGGCAGAAAAGCTGGAAATGCAAAAAATAAGAGCGCATCTCCCCCTACAAAGGAGCGCAGCCCATCGCCAGCAACGGATCAAAGCTGGCCAGAGAATGACTTTGACGAGATGAGAGAAGAAGGCTTCAGTCCATCAAACTTCTCAGAGCTAAAGGAGGAATTACGTACCCAGCGCAAAGAAACTAAAAATCTTGAAAAAAGAGTGGAAGAATTGACAGCTAGACTAATTAATGCAGAGAAGATCATAAACGAAATGACAGAGATGAAAACCATGACACGAGAAATACGTGACAAATGCACAAGCTTCAGTAACAGACTCGATCAACTGGAAGAAAGAATATCAGCAATTGAGGATCAAATTAATGAAATGAAGCGTGAAGAGAAACCAAAAGAAAAAAGAAGAAAAAGAAATGAACAAAGCCTGCAAGAAGTATGGGATTATGTAAAAACACCAAATCTACGTCTGATTGGGGTGCCTGAAAGTGAGGGGGAAAATGGAACCAAGTTGGAAAACACTCTTCAGGATATCATCCAGGAGAACTTCCCCAACCTAGTAGGGCAGGCCAACATTCAAATTCAGGAAATACAGAGAATGCCACAAAGATACTCCTCCAGAAGAGCAACTCCAAGACACATAATTGCCAGGTTCACCAAAGTTGAAATGAAGGAAAAAATCTTAAGGGCAGCCAGAGAGAAAGGTTGGGTTACCCACAAAGGGAAGCCGATCAGACTAACAGCAGATCTCTCGGCAGAAACTCTACAAGCCAGAAGAGAGTGGGGGCCAATATTCAATGTTGTTAAAGGAAAGAATTTTCAACCCAGAATTTCATATCCAGTCAAGCTAAGTTTCATCAGTGAAGGAGAAATAAAATGCTTTACAGATAAGCAAATGCTTAGACATTTTGTCACCACCAGGCCTGACTTACAAGAGACCCTGAAGGAAGCCCTAAACATGGAAAGGAACAACCGGTACCAGCCATTGCAAAAACATGCCAAAATATAAAGACCATCGAGGCTAGGAAGAAACTGCATCAACGAACGAGCAAAATAATCAGTTAATATCATAATGACAGGATCAAGTTCACACATAACAATATTAACCTTAAATGTAAATGGACTAAATGGTCCAATTAAAAGACACAGACTGGCAAACTGGATAAAGAGTCAAGACCCATCAGTCTGCTGTATTCAGGAGACCCATCTCACATGCAGAGACATACATAGGCTCAAAATAAAGGGATGGAGGAAGATCTACCAAGCAAATGGAGAACAAAAAAAAGCAGGGGTTGCAATCCTAGTCTCTGATAAAACAGACTTTAAACCATCAAAGATCAAAAGAGACAAAGAAGGCCATTACATAATGGTAAAGGGATCAATTCAACAGGAAGAGCTAACTCTCCTAAATATATATGCACCCAGTACAGGAGCACCCAGATTCATAAAGCAAGTCCTTAGAGACCTACAAAGAGACTTAGACTCCCATACAATAATAATGGGAGACTTCAACACTCCACTGTCAACATTAGACAGATCAACGAGACAGAAAGTTAAGAAGGATATCCAGGAATTGAACTCATCTCTGCACCAAGCGGACCTAATAGACATCTATAGAACTCTCCACCCCAAATCAACAGAACATACATTCTTCTCAGCACCACATCGCACTTATTCCAAAATTGACCACCATAATTGGAAGTAAAGCACTCCTCAGCAAATGTACAAGAACAGAAATTATAACAAACTGTCTCTCAGACCACAGTGCAATCAAACTAGAACTCAGGACTAAGAAATTCAATCAAAACCGCTCAACTACATGGAAACTGAACAACCTGCTCCTGAATGACTACTGGGTACATAACGAAATGAAAGCAGAAATAAAGATGTTCTTTGAAACCAATGAGAACAAAGACACAACATACCAGAATCTCTGGGACACATTTAAAGCAGTGTGTAGAGGGAAATTTATAGCACTAAATGCCCACAAGAGAAAGCAGGAAAGATCTAAAATTGACACTCTAACATCACAATTAAAAGAGCTAGAGAGGCAAGAGCAAACACATTCAAAAGCTAGCAGAAAGCAAGAAATAACTAAGATCAGAGCAGAACTGAAGGAGATAGAGACACAAAAAACCCTCCAAAAAATCAATGAATCCAGGAGTTGGTTTTTTGAAAAGATCAACAAAATTGACAGACCGCTAGCAAGACTAATAAAGAAGAAAAGAGAGAGGAATCAAATAGACGCAATAAAAAATGATAAAGGGGATATCACCACTGACCCCACAGAAATACAAACAACCATCAGAGAATACTATAAATGCCTCTACACAAATCAACTAGAAAATCTAGAAGAAATGGATAATTTCCTGGACACTTACACTCTCCAAAACTAAACAGGAAGAAGTTGAATCCCTGAATAGACCAATAGCAGGCTCTGAAATCCAGGCAACAATTAATAGCCTACCCACCAAAAAAAGTCCAGGACCAGATGGATTCACAGCTGAATTCTACCAGAGGTACAAGGAGGAGCTGGTACCATTCCTTCTGAAACTATTCCAATCAATAGAAAAAGAGGGAATCCTCCTTAACTCATTTTATGAGGCCAATATCATCCTGATACCAAAGCCTGGCAGAGACACAACAAAAAAAGAGAATTTTAGACCAATATCTCTGATGAACATTGATGCAAAAATTCTCAATAAAATACTGGCAAATCGGATTCAGCAGCACATCAAAAAGCTTATCCACCACGATCAAGTGGGCTTCATCCCTGGGATGCAAGGCTGGTTCAACATTTGCAAATCAATAAATGTAATCCAGCATATAAACAGAACCAAACACAAGAACCACATGATTATCTCAATAGATGCAGAAATGGCTTTTCACAAAATTCAACAGCCCTTCATGCTAAAAACACTCAATAAATTCGGTATTGATGGAATGTACCTCAAAATAATAAGAGCTATTTATGACAAACCCACAGCTAATATCATACTGAATGGGCAAAAACTGGAAAAATTCCCTTTGAAAACTGGCACAAGACAGGGATGCCCTCTCTCACCACTCCTATTCAACATAGTGTTGGTAGTTCTGGCTAGGGCAATCAGGCAAGAGAAAGAAATCAAGGGTATCCAGTTAGGAAAAGAAGAAGTCAAATTGTCCCTGTTTGCAGATGACATGATTGTATATTTAGAAAACCTCATCGTCTCAGCCCAAAATCTCCTTAAGCTGATAAGCAACTTCAGCAAAGTCTCACGATACAAAATTAATGTGCAAAAATCGCAAGCATTCTTATACACCAGTAACAGACAAGCAGAGGGCCAAATCAGGAATGAACTTCCATTCACAACTGCTTCAAAGAGAATAAAATATCTAGGAACCCAGCTTACAAGGGATGTAAAGGACCTCTTCAAGGAGAACTACAAACCACTGCTCAGTGAAATAAAAGAGAACACAAACAAATGGAAGAACATACCATGCTCATGGATAGGAAGAATCAATATCATGAAAATGGCCATACTGCCCAAGGTTATTTATAGATTCAATGCCATCCCCATCAAGCTACCAATGAGTTTCTTCACAGAATTGAAAAAACGGCTTTAAAGTTCATATGGAACCAAAAAAGAGCCCGCATTGCCAAGACAATCCTAAGTCAAAAGACAAAGCTGGAGGCGTCACGCTACCTGACTTCAAACTATACTACAAGGCTACAGTAACCAAAACAGCATGGTACTGGTACCACAACAGAGATATAGACCAATGGAACAGAACAGAGTCCTCAGAAATAATACCACACATCTACAGCCATCTGATCTTTGACAAACCTGAGAGAAACAAGAAATGAGGAAAGGATTCCCTATTTAATAAATGGTGCTGGGAAAATTGGCTAGCCATAAGTAGAAAGCTGAAACTGGATCCTTTCCTTACTCCTTATACGAAGATTAATTCAAGATGGATTAGAGACTTAAATGTTAGACCTCATACCGTAAAAACCCTAGAAGAAAACCTAGGTAGTACCATTCAGGACATAGGCATGGGCAAGGACTTCATGTCTAAAACACCAAAAGCAACGGCAGCAAAAGCCAAAAGTGACAAATGGGATCTAATTAAACTAAAGAGCTTTTGCACAGCAAAAGAAACTACCAACAGAGTGAATAGGCAACCTACAGAATGGGAGAAAATTTTTGCAATCTACTCATCTGACAAAGGGCTAATATCCAGAATTTACAAAGAACTCAAACAAATTTACAAGAAAAAAACAAACAACCCCATCAAAAAGTGGGGAAAGGATATGAACAGACATTTCTCAAAAGAAGACATTCATACAGCCAACAGACACATGAAAAAATGCTCATCATCACTCGCCATCAGAGAAATGCAAATCAAAACCACAATGAGATACCATCTCACACCAGTTAGAATGGCAATCATTAAGAAGTCAGGAAACAACAGGTGCTGGAGAGGATGTGGAGAAATAGGAACACTTTTACACTGTTGGTGGGATTGTAAACTAGTTCAACCATTATGGAAAACAGTATGGCAATTCCTCAAGGATCTAGAACTAGATGTACCATATGACCCAGCCATCCCACTACTGGGTATATACCCAAAGGATTATAAATTATTCTACTACAAAGACACACGCACACGTATGTTTATTGCGGCACTATTCACAATAGCAAAGACTTGGAATCAACCCAAAAGTCCATCTGTGACAGACTGGATTAAGAAAATGTGGCACATATACACCATGGAATACTATGCAGCCATAAAAAAGGATGAGTTTGCATCCTTTGTAGGGACATGGATGCAGCTGGAAACCATCATTCTTAGCAAACTATCACAAGAAGAGAAAACCAAACACCGCATGTTCTCACTCATAGGTGGGAACTGAACAATGAGATCACTTGGACTCGGGAAGGGGAGCATCACACACTGGGGCCTATCATGGGGAGGGGGGAGGAGGGAGGGATTGCATTTGGGAGTTATACATGATATAAATGATGAAATGATGTGTGCTGACGAGTTGATGGGTGCAGCACACCAACATGGCACAAGTATACATATGTAACAAACCTGCACGTTATGCACATATACCCTAGAACTTAAAGTATAATAAAAAAAAAAATAAAATAAAATGCTGAAAGAAAATACTGTCATTTAAGTATTGTATATTCAACAAAACTGTTTTTCAGAAATGAAGACAAAATTAAGATATTATTTGATGAACATAAGCTATGGGAGTTTGTCACCAGTAGCACTACCCTATAATAAATGCTAAAAAGGAGTTCTATTCTTCAGATGGAAATGAAGGGACTCTAGACAGTAACTTGAAGCCGTACAAAGAAATAATGTTACTGGTCAGGATAACCACATAGGTAAACTCAAAGGTTAGTATTAGTGTATTTTTGGTTTGGAACTCTTCCTTCTTTTCCTATATGATTTAATGCCACAGGTATAAAACAATAATTAAAATTCCATGTCAATGCACACACAATGCAAAATGTATTTTGTAAAAACAGTATAAAGGGGGTGGTAGAGCTGTAGGGAGCAAAGTTTTGTATACTATTGAAGATAAGGTGGTGTTAATTCATAATATATTTTTATTAGTTTAAGAGATTAATATTCCTTGTGAATATAGAAACAAAAATTTTCAAAAATATTGGCAAACTGAACACAGAAGTCCAGTAAAAGGATTATATGCCATAAACATGATTCATCCCAGAAATGAAAGTTATTCAATGTGCAAGAATCACTCAATGTAATATATCACATTAATGAAAATTTTAAAAAATTTACCACCTTAATTTATACAGGAAAAGTATTTGGAAAAATCCAACATCCTTTAATACTTAAAATAATTTAATTTAAAAATCAGAGATAAAATAGGACTTCCTCAACCTGATAACGCACATTTATTTTTAAAAAGCTAATATTATACTCAATAGTGGAAAACATAAAGTTTCTCTAAAATCAGGAAAAAGACGTGGATGCTCACTTTTACCACTGCTATTCAATAATGCACTGAAAATTGTAGACAAAGACTACTAGACAAGAAAAAAGAAACAAAATCATTCAAATTGGGAAAAAAGAAGTAAAACTATTCCTATCCATAGCAAAAATGGATATTTACAAAATACGTACATAAAAAAATTCTAAAGAATTCACACAAAAAACTACAAAATGTAATAAATAAATTTAGCATGAAGGATACAAGATCAACACACAAAAATTAGGTGCATTTTTAAAAATGTTTTATTTTCAATTGTGGGTATATAGTAGGTATACATATTTATGGAGTACATGCAATGTTTTAATACAAGCATGCAATGCACAATAATCACATCATGGAGAATGGGATATCCATCTCCTCAACCGTTTATCCTTTTTGTAATAAACAATCCAATTGTACTCTTTTAGTTATTTTAAAGTGTAGTTATTATTTACTATAGTCACCCTGTTGTGCTATCAAATAGTAGGTCTTATTCATTCTTACTAGCTATTTTTTGGTACGCATTAACAATTCCCACCTCCTATCCACCCCCAATACCCTTCCCAGTTTCTGACAATCATTCTTCTACTCTCTCTGTTCATGAGTTCAATTGTTTTAACTTTTAGATCCCACAAATAAGTGAGAATACATGATGTTTCTTTCTGTTCCTTTCTTATTTCATTTAACATAATGACCTCCATTTCCATCCATGTTGTTGCAAATGACAGGATCACATTCTTTTTATGGCTGAATAGTACTCCATTGTGTACATGTACCACATTTTCTTTATCTATTCATCTGTTGATGAACACTTAGATTGCTTCCAAACTTGGATATTGTGGACAGTGCAGCAACAAACATGGGAGTACAGATATCTCTTTGAATATACTGATTTCCTTTCCTTTGAGTATAGAGCCAACAATAGGAAGATTGCTGGATCATATGGCAGTGCTATTTTTAGTGTTTTTGAGAAATCTTCAAACTACTTTCCATAATGGTTATACCAATTTACATTCCCACTAACAGCATATGAGGGTCCCCTTTTCTCCACATTCTTGCCAGAATTTGTTATTGTCTGTCTTTTGGATATAAGCCATTTTAACTGGGGTAAGATAATATCTCATTGTAGTTTTAACTTGCATTTATCTGACGATCAATGATGTTGAGCCCCTTTTCAAATGCCTGTTTGCCATTTGTTTGTCTGAGAAATGTCTATTTTTTTTTTTTTTTTTTTTTTTTTGAGACGGAGTCTCGCTCTGTCGCCCAGGCTGGAGTGCAGTGGCCGGATCTCAGCTCACTGCAAGCTCCGCCTCCTGGGTTTACGCCATTCTCTCGCCTCAGCCTCCCGAGTAGCTGGGACTACAGGCGCCCGCCATCTCGCCCGGCTAATTTTTTGTATTTTTTTAGTACAGACGGGGTTTCACCGTGTTAGCCAGGATGGTCTCGATCTCCTGACCTCGTGATCCGCCCGTCTCGGCCTCCCAAAGTGGTGGGATTACAGGCTTGAGCCACCGCGCCCGGCCGTGAAATGTCTATTCAGATCTTTTGCCCAGTTTTTGACTGGATAATTATATTTTTCCTATAGAGTTGTTTGAGCTCCTTATATATTCTAGTTATTAATATCTTGTCAGATAAGTAGTTTGCAAATATTATTTACCATTATGTGGGTTGTCTCCTTCCTTTCTTGACTATATCCTTTGCTGTGTAGAAGCTTGTTACTTGATGTGAACCCATTTGTCCTTTTTTGCTTTAGTTGCCTATGCTTGTGGGGTATTACTCAAGAAATTTTTTGCCCAGGCCAATGTCTTGCAGGGAGAGTTCCTCCAATGTTGTCTTGTAGTCGTTTCATAGTCTGAGGTCTTAGATTTAAGTCTTTAATCTTTTTCGATTGAATTTTTGTATACGGTGAGAGATAGGGTCTAGTTTAATTCTTCTGCATATGAATATCCAGTTTTCCCAGCAGCATGTATTGAAGACTGTCTTTGCCCCAGTGCATGTTCTTGGCACCTTTGTCGAAAATGAATTCACTGTAGGTGTGTGGATTTGTTTCTGGGTTCTTTATTCTGTTCCATTGGTCTATGTGTCTGTATTTATATGAGCACCATGCTTATTTGGTTATTATAGCTCTGTAGTGTAATTTGAAGTCAGTTAATGTGATTCCTCTAGTTTTGCTATTTTTGCTTAGAATAGCTTTGGTTATTCTAGGTCTTTTACGGTTCCATATAAATTTTAGGTTTGTCTTTTCTATTTCCATGAAGAATGCTATTGGTATTTTTATGAGGATTGTGTGGAATCTGTAGATTGATTTGAGTAGTATGGACATTTTAGCAATATTGATTTTTCCAACCCATGAACATGTGTCCTCTTCAATTTCTTTCACGGGTGTTTTATAATTTTCATTATAGAGGTCCTTCACTACTTTGGTTAAGTTAATTACTAAGTGTTTAATTTTATTTGTGGCTATTGTAAATGGGATTACTCTATTGATTTCTTTTTCATATGGTTCATCATTGGCATATAGAAGTGCTACTGATTTTTGTATGTTAATTTTGCATCCTGCAACTTTACTGAATTTATCAGTTCTAATAGTTTTCCTGTGGAATCCTTAAGTTTTTCCAAATATAAGATCATATCATCTGCCAAAAAGGATAATTTGACTTCTTTCTTTCCAATTTGCATGCCCTTTATTTGTTTCTCTTGTCTGATTGCTTTACTAGAATTTTCAGTACTATGTTGAATTACAGTGGTGAAAGTGGGAATCCTTGCTGTATTCCAGATCTTAAAGGAAAGACTTTCAGTTTTATCCTATTCAGTATGATACTAGCTATGAGTCTGCAGTATGTTACTTTTATTATGTTAAAGTATGTTCCTTCTATACCCAGTTTCTTGAGGGTTTTTATCATGAAGGGATATTGAATTTCATCAAATGCTTTTTCAGCATAAATTGAAATGATCATAATGGTTTTTGTCCTTCATTCTGTTGAGCGATGTATCACATTGATTGATTTGTATATGCTAAACAATCTTTGAATCCCAGGGATAAATCTCATTTGGTCATGATGAATGATCTTTTTAATGTATTGTTGCATTTGGTTTGCCAGTATTTTTTTGAGAATGGTTAAATTTTTGTTGGAGATTATTGCATCAATATTTTTCAGAAGTATTGGCCTGTAGATTTCTTTTTTTTTTTTTTTTTTTTTTTGATATGTCTGTGGCTTTTGGTGTCAGGGTAAAACTGACCTCAAATAATGAGTTTAGATGCATTCCTTCCTCCTTATTTTTCAGAATAGTTTGAGTAGGATTGGCATTAGAACTTCTTTAAATGTTTGGTAGAATTCAGCAGTAAAGCCATCAGGTCCCAGGCTTTTCTTTATTTGGAGATGTTATTATGGCTTTGATCTTATTATTTGTTATTGGTCTGTTTGGGTTTTGGATTTCTTCCTGATTCAATCTTGGTAGGTGGTATTGTCTAAAATTTGTCCATTTCTTCTAGATTTTCCAATTTACTGGCATATAGTTGTTCATTGTAACCACTAATGATCCTTTGAATTTATGCAGTATTAGTTGTAATATCTCCTTTTTTCATCTCTTATTTGAGTCTTTCTCTTTTTTTTTCTTAGTCTGGATAAAAGTTTGTCAATTTTGTTTAACTTTTTTAAAACCAACTTTTTCTTTCATTTATCTTTCATATTGTTTTCTATATTTCCATTTCATTTATTTCTGCTCTGGTCTTTATTATTTCTTTTCTTCTACTATCTTTGGGTTTGGTTTGCTCTTGTTTTTTAGTTGTTTAAGATGCATCTTTAGGCTGTTTATTTGAAGTGTGTCTATTTTTTGACATAGGTGCTTATAGTTGTAAACCTTCCTCTTTACAGTGCTTTTGTTGTTACCATAGGTTTTGGTATGTTGTGTTTCCATTATCATTTGTTTGAAGAAATTTTTCAATTTCCTTCTTAATTTCTTCATTGTCTTTCAGGTAGAGGATTTTCAGGAGCATATTGTTTAATTTCTGTGTATTTGTATAGTTTCCAAAATTCCTCTTGTTATTGATTTCTAGTTTTATTCTATTGTAGTCAGAAAAGATGCTTGATAGTATTTCAACTTTTTTGAATTTTTTATGACTTGTTTTGTGACCTAATATATGGTCTATCCTTGAGAATGATCCATGTGCTGAGGAAAAGAATGTGTATTCTGCAGCCGTTGGATGAAATGTTCTCTAAAGATCTATAAGATCCATTTGGTCTATAGTGCAGATTAAATCCAATGTTTCTTTGCTGATTTTCTGTTTGGAAGATCTGTCCAGTGCTGAAAGTGAAATGTTGAAGTCTCCAGCTATTATTATGTTGGGCTTATCATTTTCATTAGCTCTAATAATATTTGCTTTATATATCTGGGTGCCTCAGTGTTGAGTGCATATATATTTAAAATTGTCTTTCTGAATTGACCCCTTTATCATCGTACAGTGACCTTCTTTGTCTCTTCTTATAGTTTGTTTCTTGGAATCTATTTTGTCTGATGTAAGTATAGCTACTTCTGCTCTTTTTTTATTTCCATTTGCATGGAATATATTTTTACATTTCTTTTTAGTTTGTGTGTGTCTTTATAGATAAAGTGTATTTCTTGAAGCCATAGATCGTTGAGTCTTATTTTTTAATTTGTTTCAGCCACTCAACATCTTTTGGTTGGAGTGTTTTCTCCACTTACATTCAACATTATTATTGATAAGTGAGGACTTAATCCTGCCATTTTGTTATTTGTTTTCTGGTTGTGGTGTGTTCTCTTTCTTTTTTCTTCCTTCCTGTCTTCTTGTAGGGAAGGTGATTTTCTCTGGTGATATGATTTACTTTCTTGATTTTTATTTTTTGTGTCTTTATTGCATATTTTTTGGTCTGAGGTTATCAGGAGGCTTACAAATGGTGGATCACCTGAGATCAGAAGTTCAAGACCAGCCTGGTCAACATGGCAAAACCCCATCTCTATTAAAAATAATGTTTAAAAAATAGCTGGTTGGGGTGGTGGTGCCTGCCTGTAATCTCAGCTACTAGGGAGGCTGAGGAAGGACAATCGCTTGAAGTTGGGATTGCAGATGTTGCAGTGAGCCGAGATTGTGCCACTGCAGCCTGGGTGACAGAGTGAGACTCTGTCTCAAAATAAAATAAAACTAAAGTAAAATTTAAAAAAATTTAACCTAGCAACAACTTAAAAATTGCTCACATAAACAAACAAATGAAAACTAATAAAAACTCTAAGGCTTAACTTTGTCCCACAGCTTTTAAAGTTTTTGTTGTTTCTATTTTATCCTAAGGTACTATGTCTTGAATAGTTATAGTTATCATTTTTAATAGGTTCATTTAATCTTTCTACTTAGGATAAGAGTAGTTTAAAGGTCACAGTTACAATTTTATAATATTATTTGTTTTTCTGTGTACTTACTACTACCAGCAAGTTTTGTACCTTCAAGTGATTACTTATTACTCATCAACATAATTTTATTTCTGACTGATGTACTTCCTTTTGCACCTCTTATAGGACAGGGCTGGTGTTGATGAAGTCTCTTAGCTTTTGTTTGCCTGAAAAAGTCTTTATTTCTCCTCCATGTTTGAAGGGTATTTTAATAGGATATACTATTCTAAGGTAAAAGGTTTTTTTTTCCTTCCACACTTTATATATGTCATGTCAATCGCTCCTCTACTGTAAGGTTTCCACTGAAAAGTCTGCTGCCAGGTGTTTTGGAGCTCCATTGTATGTTATTTGCTTGTTTTCTCTTGCTGCTTTTAGGATGCTTTCCTTATTCTTGACCTTTGGGGGTTGGATTATTAAATGTCTTGAGGTAGTCTTCTTTGTTTTAAATCTGCTTGGTATTCTATAACTTTCTTGTACTTGAATGTTGATATCTTTCACTTGGTTTGAGAAGTTCTCTGATATTATCCCTTTGAATATACTTTCTACCTATATCTCTTTCTACATTTACTCTTTAAGGCCAGCAAATCTCAGATTTGCCCCTTTCAGGCTATTTTCTACATTCTGTAAGCATGCTTCATTGTTTTTTATTCTTTTTTTCTTTTGTCTCCTCTGACTGTGCATTTTCAAATAGCTCATCTTCAAGTTTCTTCCACTTGGTCAATTCTACAATTAAAAGACTCTCATATATTCTTCAGTGTACCAGTTGCATTTTTCAGCTGCAGAATTTCCTTGTGCAAGGGAAATGGGGACCGGTGGAGCCCTCTATTCTACCATCTTGCTCCACTTCTCCCTCCTGTTTTTTACCTTCTTTTCTCACTTGCTTACCAGCATGAGTGGAAATTCCCTAAAACCCTCACCAGAAGCAAATGCTAGTAACATGCTTCTTGTACAACCTGCAAAACTGTGACCCAAATAGACTTCTATTCTTTGTAAATCACCCAGCCTCAGCTCGTCCATTATAGCAATACAAATGGACTAAAATACTATTCATTGAAGAAACAATAGTCTTCTTATAAATGGTGCCGAGACAACTGAATATTCCCACACAAAATATGAAGTTGGATCTTTACCTCATAGTGTATACAACAATTCACTCAAAATGGATCAATGATGTAAATGTAATGTCTAAAACTATGAAACAGAAGAAAACATAGTGATAAATCTTCATAAACTTGAATTTGGCAATGGGTTCTTAGATATGACACCAATGGCATAAACAGCAAAAGAAAAAATTGATAAACAAAACTTTATTAAAATTGTAAGCTTTTGTGCATCAACATACATTATCAAGAATGTGAACAACCTGTAGAATAAGAGGAAATATGTGCAAATCACATATCTGGAGCATCTACTATTCAGCACTCTTATAGCTAAATAACTCTTATAACTCAATAACAAAAAGAAAACAAACCAATTAAAAAGTGAACAAAGGACCTAAATATATACTTCTTCAAAGAAGGTATACAAATGGCTAACAAGTACATGAAAAGATGCTCAACACAATTAGGCATTAGTGAAAGGCAAAATATAAACCATAAGATACCACTTTACACCCAGGAGGATGGTGTTTAAAAATGGAAAACAACAAGTACTGGTGAGACTGTAAAGAAATTGAAATATTCCTGCATTGCTGGTAGGAATGTAAAATGTTGAAGCCACTGTAGAAGACTGTCTGGCAGTTTCTCAAAAAATTAAACATAGTATTACCAAATTACCCAGCAATTCCCCCACTAGGTATATACCCCAAATTATTAAAAACAGAGACTCAAACAAATACAGGTACATGAATATTCATAGCAGTACCATTCATAACAGTCAATTTATTCCTTCCTGCCTGCCCCATCCACTCCATACATGTTCCATTAAGATACTGAAAACAACTCATATGTTCATCAATGGATGTATTGGTAAATAATATGTGATTTAGACATACAATAAAATAATATTTAGTAATAAAAAGGAATGAAGTACAGATACATGCTGTAATGTGGAGGAACCTCAAAAACATTAGGCTATATGAAAAAAGTCAGATGCAAAAGGTCATATGTTATAAGATTTATTGATATGAAATATCCAGAAGAGTTAAATCTATGCAGACAGAAAACATAATGCTGGTTGCCAGGTGATATGGTCTGGCTCTGTGTCCTCACTTAAACATCATCTTGAATTGTAATCCCCGCATGCTGGACGAGGGACCTTGTGGGAGGTGATTAAATCATGGGGGCAGTTCCCCTATGTTGTTCTCGTGATACTGAGTGAGTCCTCAATAGATCTGTTGGTTTTGTAAGGGACTTTTCCCTGTTTGTTTGGCACTCATTCTCTCTCTTGCTGCCCTGTGAAGAAGTGCTTTCTGCCATGATTGTAAGTTTCCTGAGACCTCCCCAGTCATACAGAACTGTGTGTCAACTAAACCTCTTTTCTATATAAATTACTCAGTCTTGGGTATTTCTTCACAGTTGCGTGAGAATGGACTAATACAGTAAATTGGTACCGCAGACAGTGGGGTGTTGCTATAAACATACCTGAAAATGTGGAAACACTTGATGTCAAGCCAGAAGTTTGCTGCGGGGGTGGAGTCATCTTGGAGAACCTCTGCTAGGGCAGTGCAGAAGGAAAATGTGGGGACTGAGTCCCTACACAGAGTCCCCATGGGGGCACTACCTAATGGAGCTGTGAGAAGAGGGCCACTGCCCTCCAGACCCTAGAATGGTAGATCAAACAACAGCTTGCACTGTGTGCCTGGAAAAGCTGCAGACACTCAACACCAGCCTGTGAAAGCAGACAGGAGGAGGCCTGTACTCTGGAAAGTCATAGGGGCAGAGCTGCCCGAGTCCCTGGGAACCCACCTCTTGCATCAGCGTGACTTAGATGTGAGGCATGGAGACAAAAGAAGTTATTTTGGAATTGCATGGGGCCGGTAGACCCTTTGTTTTGGCCAATTTATCCCATTTGGAATAGGTGTATTTACCTAATGCCTGTACATCATTCATTTTATCTAGGAAATAACTACCTGATATTGATTTTACAGGCTCATAGGTAGAAGGGACTTGCCTTGTCTCAGATAAGACTATGGAGTTGTATTTTGGGTTAATGCCGAAATGAATTAAGACTTTGGGCAACTGTTGGGAAGGCATAATTGTGTTTTGTAATGTGAGAAAGATGAGATTTGGCCAAAGCCAGGGGCAGAATAACATGGTCTGGCTCTGTGTCCCCACCCAAGTCTCATCTTGAATTGTAATCTGAATTGTAATCTCCACATGTTATGGGAGGGACCTTGTGGAAGGTGATTAAATCATGGGGGTGGTTCCCCCATGCTGTTCTCATGACAGTGAATGAGTCTTCATGAGATCTGATGGTTTTATAAAGGATTTTTCCATTCTTTGCTCTACACTTCTCTCCCCTGCTGGCATGTGAAGAAAGATATGATTGCTTCCCCTTCTGCCATGATTGTAAGTTTCCTGAGGCCTCCCCAGCCATGTGGAACTGTGAGTCAATTAAACCTCTTTCCTTTATAAATTATCCAGTCTTGGGCATGTCCTTTTGCAGCGTGAGAACAGACTAATACACCAGGGAAGAGGGGGTGGTGGGAAACAATGGGGAACGACTGCTTAATGGATGTGATCTTTTCTTTTGAGATGATGAAAATGTTTTAGAAGTTGATATAGGTAATAGCTGTGAATGTACTAAATGAAATTGAAATGTACAGTATAAAACTGTTAATTTTATGTGATGTGAATCTCACTCTTATAAAAAAAAAAAAAAAGGAAGGAAAAAGCTTTAGGTCACAATCCACACAATAACAGCCAGTAGGTTGGATTAGGCCCATAAGCTGTAGTTTGCTGATTACTGTTTTAAGAGGTCACTACAATATAACCAATAAGAATGACATTGTTATTGTCTATGACGTGGTTATAAATTTCATAAGCTCTTCGAAGGCAGGATTCAAACCTCTCTTTCTACTATAAATTCATTATTCTTAGAGCAATCAACTGCTCAATAAATATTTATTCAGATGAATTAGTATTTTTTTTTTAATTGGGATACTGGATAGGTCTTAATCACCCTTTATCACCATTAGGAATTTAGAAAGTAGCGTGAAGTTTTCAAAGAGTGAAATAATGAATTCTTTGGGAAATGTTAAGCCTGTGAAAATTCCAGGTGTGTGTGTTCAGGGGAGTGCATGAGGGGATGGGTGCGTGTGTGTAGCAAATGTGGGTCTGCAGCTTAGAGGTGAGGTCATAGCTGGAGATACGGACATACAGATTTGGTTAACATATATGAAATGAATCAGTGCTATCTAAAGTCATGGTCTCCAACTTCAGCCAGTCCCTCATCACTGATCAACAATCTTTTTGTCTGGCCTCAGTTAGTCTCCTATAATACTAATAAATAAAATTCATCACTATCTCTGGAATCCTTATTCCATAACATTATTTTAATCTCAGTTGACTTTTCCCCCCACCATATAAAGATTATCAGAGAGGATCATATTCAATGTTTCTCACCCATCTACAAATCCATCCCTATTTTCCCTTTTAATTTTTCTCAGAGGTATAGTGTCTCACTCTTCTCCTAATGTGAATTATTCCTCTATATCTTAGGTTCCATTCCCTCTCTTCTCCCAAAAGTCCCAAGTGCATGAATTATACCTTCCATACGCATCCCTCTTCAGCAGATTAACAGGTTCAAGTCCCTCTTATCTATAACACATTCTCTCTCTCTATCACTTGCTCTCTTTCTCTTACTCTTTCTCTCTCTCTCTTCCTCTTTCACTCTCTTCCCCCTCCCTGTCTCTCCCTCCCTTTATCTCTCCTCTCTCTGTTGTTATACATACACACACACACACACACACACACACACACACACCACACATACTCCAGAATAAACTCCACCCACTCTTATTTAATGAAGAGGAGGAGTGTAAAATTCCAGCTAAAGAAAATTTCTGAATTAAAGCAACACTTAGTAGACCACAACAGTTGGGTACAAGAAAAGCAGGAGATGCTATTCTGAAGTCAGGAATGGCAAATATAAGGTGTTATTTCTCAATGTGATCAATTAACATCCAGCACTAGTTTGAAAATTCTATGAGGTCAATGATTGTGTTTGCTCACATCCTTAATTCCTAAAAGAATGTCTGGGAAGAGTTGGGGAAGCCTAAAATACCACTGAGATAAATAGGCACTTAGAAGGGGGAATTTAAAGGCATAATGATAATCCAATCCAGGGTGGAATTTATAACATTTGTGACACCAATCCATATGTTGTTCTCTATCATTGGTCAAAATCCAAAGTGCTGAAAAGGAAAATGGTGAGAAAGGCAGATGGAGAAAGACAAAGAATAAAACAGGTGCAGAAATAGGTTTAGTTGTGTACCTGACACCACCCAGGGTGACAGAGATTGAAATTCAGATTCTAATTATTGATAAGGATAAAACAATTAAGTACATGTCAATGATTATTTAATATGATCCTTTATAATTTTTAAAGCTTCAAAAGGGACCTTGTCAAGAAATTAACTTCGTTAAAAGTGAGTTGTGTGTGGAAGAAGCCCCACTTCTAAAGTGTAGGCACTCAGCTTTAGGTGCTGGTTCAGGAGAACTGAAAAAATAAATAAACAGTTACCACCATACCTCTTTTATCAAGTAACAGGAAGCAGTAGTCTACTGCTGAGGGAGTGGTCATGGAGAGAGACCTCCTCAAAGGCACAGGTGTTAAGGGCCTGCTCAAAGCTGAGAATGTAGCAAGAATAGAAAGGAAGATGTTCTCCCACTCCAGGCCTCACAATAATCACAATATAAAGCAATCTCCACTGAGTAATATAAAGACTGTGTAGCATTAAAGATAGGTAGAGCAACAACAAAACCAAATCCAGTTCAGTTCCTGACTACAACAATTCAATCTTCTGTTGACAGAAAAGTAAGTATTCCTGTTTCTGAGCAAAAATCTTATTTATAAAAGTCTCTACTGTTATATATAATGTTAGATATTCGTTTAAAAATTACTAGACACACACAAACAAAAGAAAAGCAAGAAAAAATATTACCAAATGTCTAGAGATAGAACAGTAAACAGAAACACAGTGACGTCCTATATGTTGGAACAATTATACAAATAGGTTAATACAACTACCAGCAGAGAAATGGGAGATATAAAGGCAATTGAAAATCTAGACAGAAAAATATTCAGAAACAAAGAATTCCTTTATGTGCTTATCATCAGACTGAACAAAACAAAATTAGAAAAACAACAACAGTGAACTTGAAGATAGGTCAGTTGAGTTCTAAGTGAAATGCAAAGAAAAAAAAGTGAAGGAAAAAATATAACGTAGTATCCATGGGCTCTGAAACAGCATCAAAAGCACCTAAACATGTGAAGCTAAAGAAGAAGGAGAGAATGAAAAAAAAGATACGTTTTAAGGAATACTTGCCCAAACCTAAAAATCAACGAAAGTCAACAAATTTCATTTCAAGAAGCTGAGGGAACCCAAAGAAAGATAAGCACAAAGAAAAACATACCTGTGCAGATTAAAACCAAAGGTAAGAAAAACATCTTAAAAGTAGAGAGAAATGCGACACTGTACAGAGAAAAACAAATAAAAGAATGACAGCATGGTTCTCATCAAAACATAGGAAGCCAAAACTCAATGAAGATCACCTTTGAAGCACAAAATGAAACAATAAAACATTGTCAAGTTAAAATTCTACACCAAGGGAAAATACCTTTTTAAATAATAGCAAAATAAAGGCTTTTTCACACAAACAAAAGCTGAGAGAATTCACCTCAACAAACCTGCACTACAAGTAATGCTGAAAATTCTTCAGGTAGAAGAAATGAGACTAGATAGAAATTTGGATCTACAAGAAGGAAGGAAAGATACCAGAAATGGCAAAAATAAGTACAAATATAAAAGAAATTTTATTCTTATTTTAATATCCTTAAAAGATAATTGTCTACAATAAAAATAGGAATGATGTATTGGGTGGTTTAAAACAAATGTAGAAGGAAAATGTATGACAACAGTACAAAAGATGGAAGGGAGAAAATGGAAATATGCTGATGTATATTCTTATAAGGTTCTTGTACTGTTAAGTGTTAACAATATTATTTGAAGATAGACTGTTAGAGATTTCTATTATAAACTTTAGAGCAATCATTTAAAACTTTTTAAAGTGGAATAACTAGCATGCCAAAAGTGAGCATAAAATGGAATCATAAAAAATACTCAACCTGAAAGAAGGCAGAAGAAAGCAGATTGTTAAACATTAAGAACAGTTGAGCTCCAAATGGGCTGAAAATGTTCATTTTTAAAATAGAGCCACATTTCCTAGAAATAATGACTTGGTGAGGAAAAGATCAGAAAAGATAGTATAACAAAAGGTGATCACAGTTTTGGGTAGTAAATAAATACTTCCATGGATATGTTAGTCATCCAATAACTATGACCTTATTAGAGAACATAATTACAGTAGCAAAAGCTTGCTCCAATACTGAGTGAGACCAAATATACCTTTTTGTTAACTTTCTATTCTTTCAGTTTTCATTGAGAGGAGAACAAAACAGTTTGTAAACATCACTGAGAAATAGGATGCCATATACAGAGTTCAGATATAATGAATCACCAGTTAGAAAGAATATGTGGCTAAAATTATCACTCATGAACTAAAGAGCTTGAAATCCAGGGAAAGGCAGAGATAAAGGAATGCTTTCAGAGAAGCAGAGAATGCAAAAAATAGAATTCAAATAAAGTTTCTTGATAGAAAAGCAACCAACCACCCATGGAAAAGAAAAACACACAAAATTTAGAGCTAACAGGACAACCCTCTTGTTTGCATGTTATACCTCTTCTAAATCCTATCAAAGTTTGCCCATTTACTTTTCCAAGAAAGAAAGCATATAATAGTTGAATGAATAAGCACTCTGGGTTCAGAGAGATCTGCTTTCAAATCCTACCCCTTCTGCTTACCTACTCCTTAACCTTGAAAAAGTTACTCATGTCTTCTCAACCTTCACCTCTTTAATATTAAAATAAAAACAATGCCTTCATGGAATAGTTTTGAAGATTGATGAGATTGTGAATGAACAGTGCCAAAGACTGCCTATCACACATAAGATACCACATATGTAACCATTGTTATTTGAGAAAGCAGTCTAAATTCACATTGCTATTCTAATTGTTGTATTTACAGAAAAAAATTGGGTTGAAGCATCTTTTTAAATATAAATTATCATATATAACATATCTAAATTGCAGAATATGTGTTACCTCTAACAACATCCTAAAGAGGGTCTATTTGAATGGTAACCAATCCTTTCATCACCAAGATGTCTTTTATGGTAACTTCATGGATGCAAAGAATTGTGCTACTTCATTTACAATAATGCAAAAATATCCCATTAAATTAACATCATCTAGCCGAAAGCAAAGAAACCTAATGGTTTAGTTAGCCTAAGTGGTGGCCTTTCTTTCGGGAAACAAAACTTCCATTAGACTTCTTCTTTTTTTCTTTTTTCTTTCTTTTTTTTTTTTTGAGATGGAATTTCACTCTTGTCACCCAGGCTGGAGTGCAATGGTACAATCTTGGCTCACCGCAACCTCCACCTCCCAGGTTCAAGCAATCCTCCTGCCTCAGCCTCCCGAGTAGCTGGAATTACAGGCACCCACCACCATGCCCAGCTAATTTTTGGTATTTTTAGTAGAGATAAGGTTCCACCATGTTGGCCAGGCTGGTCTTGAACTCCTGATCTCAGGTGATCCACCCACCTCAGCCTCCCAAAGTGCTGGGATTACAGCCGTGAGCCACCACGCCCAGCCAGACTTCTTTTAAAATTTAAATTTCTCTGATAGACCGTGAAATATTTAAGAAGACTCTAATGCTTCCAGCATCCCTGATCAGGAACCACTACTCTAATATACTGAGAAGCATGCCTGGCAAAATCAAGTAATTTTATTGCTAACCAAGTGATAAGATAATCCTAGAAAACCAAATTACCTACATCACTTTTTCTTCTCAAATATTATTTTTGACATATTCTACTAAAAATCACATGAGAATTCCAAATATAAAAATGCCAGAAAAGTGTAAGAACAACATAAAGCAACATCACCATAAATGACAAATATTTTCTTAGACACATAGGAACTAAAATGACACTTAGCAGTGGATCCTGGTCAAAGGACGTCAGTCAGAGATTACTTGATGGAAGAGGCAATTTTTGAGTTTGGTTTTAAAGGGAGAAAGAAACATGAGTCAGTCAAAACATACACATGCTTTTCGGAAAGAACGGCTTTCCAGATAAGACATATTATATTTGAGAGCTAAAAGGCATTACAGGAATGGGAAACAAGATTAGCTTGGAAGAAAAGGAGGACTTATATTTGGGGATAAAGTCAAGTGTTGATGTGACTGGGGAAGGTCATCTGTACTATCTACTGTCTCCAACAAAGTTTATATCTAAATTATCATGATCTTGTTTTGTTTGTAGTTACTTTGTTTTTAGGGTTTCCAAGTCAGAAATTTTACCAAGTTCTGATAGTCTGCTCCAGGGTACATATATAAGGGGAGTATAAGTCTATAAGATACAGAGGAATTGCAATTGGCTATTTTCCTCTCCATATGTAGTTTTGTTCTATTTTGTTTTTGTCAATTACAGATTTCAACATAGAAACAGTCTGCTAAAAAAAGTAGCTTCTGGATATATGTTGTTTTTCTGACTGGTTGCTAAGTATTTTCAGTTCTTAATTTGGGGTCAAGTCCTTATTGTAATTATAGATTTCACTTTGAAGCTTAAAAATAAAAGGGTTGCTGTGTGCTCATATATCTGTCCTGCATACATGTTATTTTTTTTAAATGTGTTATTTTTAAAGCATTAAAATTGCTTTGAAAACATTGCTAAGTGTCTCTGTTTCAACAGAAAGAGCTCGAATTTTGTCTGAGACATAATAAGACATGATACCAGGAAGTCCAGGAGTCAGTCCATTGAATGGCTAAAAGGAAAATGCCCCTCATTCATTCATCCATTCATTCAAGAAATATTTTTAAACACTGACTTTTATATATATTCCAAACATTTTGCAATAACCAATGACTAATGATATGGTTTGGCTGTGTTCCCACTCAAATCTCATCTTGAATTTCCATATGTTGTGGGAGGGACCCTGTGGGAAGTAACTGAATCATGGGAGCAGGTCTTTCCCATGCTATTCTCATGGTAGTGAATAAGTCTGATGAGATCTGAAGGTTTTGAAAAGAGGAGTTCCCCTGAACAAGGTCTCTCTCTCTCTCTTTGCCTGCTGCCATCTATGCAAGATGTGACTTGCTCCTTCTTGCCTTCTGCCATGATTGTGAGGTTTCCCCAGCCATATGGAGCTGTAAGTCCAATCAAACTTCTTTCCTTTCTAAATTGCCCAGTCTTAGGTATGTCTTTATCAGCAGCATGAAAACAGACTAATACAGAAAATTGGTAACAAGAGAGTGGGGCATTGCAGAAAATATACCTGAAAATGTGGAAGCAACTTTGGAACTGGATAACAGGCAGAGGTTGGAACAGTTTGGAAGGCTCAGAAGAAGACAGGAAAATGTGGGAAAGTTTGGAACTTCCTAGAGACTTGTTAACTGGCTTTGACAAAAATGGTGATAGTGCTATGAACAGTAAGGTCCAGGCTGACATGGTCTCAGATGGAGATGAGAAACTTGTTGGGAACCAGAGCAAAAGTGACTCTTGTTATGTTTTAGCAAAGAGACTAGCAGCATTTTGCCCCTGCCCTAGAGATTTGTGGAACTTTGAACTTGAGAGAGATGATTTAGGGTATCTGGTGGAAGAAATTTCTAAGCAGCAAAGCATTCAAGAGGTGACTTGGGTGCTATTAAAGGTATTCAGTTTTTAAAAGGGAAGCAGAGCATAAAAAATTGGAAAATTTGTAGCCTGAAAGTGCAACAGAAAAGAAAATCCCATTTTCTGAGGAGAAATTCAATCCAGCTGCAGAAATTTGCATGAGTAACAAGGAGCTGAATGTTAATTCCCAAGACTATGGGGAAAATATATCCAGGGTATGTCAGAGGTCTTCACAACAGCCCCTCCCATCACAGGCCCAAAGGCCTAGGAGGAAAAAATAGTTCTGTGGGCCAGGACCAGGGTTTCCGTGCTGTGCATCCATTTAAATAATGTGCTGTCATTTAATATGTCTTCTATTTTAGATATTGAGTTTCTAACTAACAACAAATTAATTAATAAGTAACTACAATATATGCTTATATAAAAGCAAACACTCCAATACAGATGACAACCGTGTACTTGACATAAAAACAACATAATAAACAGACCTGCATGACTGGGTTATTGGAGAATTCACTGGGTTACAAAGATGAATTTTTTTTAATAAATCTATACCAAATATCTTTTGTTGAACTTCCTTTTCCTTCTGAGGAACTATTCTCACTATCCTATCTAGATTATATTCTTTTTAGCTGCTTTGAGTTATTAAAACAGTCTGATTCCAATTTTTTAAACTTTGCTTTGTTCATTTTAAAATTTAATTCTACATTTGATACAAAGACCTTCTTATATCCTTATCCTAACCCAAGCTAGGGCTGTGGCTCTATCTGCAGAAATATCTATTTTTCATACACATTTTTCTTCTCTTTGCCTCTTCACTGTGCTGATTCTGTCATTATTGAACATACCTGAACCATATGAGGAATGGAAGAAAATATAAAATGATCACTGCTTAGGGCTTGAGTCTAAGTTACATACCCCAATTCTACTTTACCAAAGAGTTATTGGAAGTATGCATGGTAACTGTTTATGTGGTTCTTGAATCCCTATTCTGCTATTGTTTCTTAGATATGTGGTTTGTGTAGAAACCCTTAGGGAGGGGAGAAGGAGAGAAGAGATAATCTGGATACTCCTAAGTCCCAGTCTGAAACACTTCCAAATAGCACCCAACTGTATCACCATTAACCTCTAACAACTGTGCCCCACAAAACTATTCAGAACTGCTGGGCACACGAGTCAATGAAATTATGCCAAATAATAAGCATATATTCCGAGAGAGAAGAGAAAAATTAGATAATGTTACTAGTAGTTTCTATGAGCTCACTTGGTCACTTGTGTCTATGCTACCAAAGGATTCAAGAAATCTAAGAGGTAAATGTGAGTAGATACCATTCAGAAATTGAAATGTCAATCTTCTTCTTGCTGTGGCCTTGAGGAGAGAGAGAGGAGAGAACACACTTTGTTCATAATCACAGCATTTCTCCAAATCCCACTACCTCTCCCTTATAATGACTATGAATGAGTGGGCAGGGGCATAGTGTCAGAGCCTATTCTTGGAACTGGCACCTCTCAGTGAGCCCTAAACAATGACAGCTCTCCCCAACTACTGGTGGGTCTTGGAATGTAATAGAAGGAGTACATTTTCATTTTATTTTAAGCTTTGGGTCATAGTCATTAACTGGGGGCATCAGGGAAGGATGTTACTTTATATCTTGTCAAATATTAGCTAACAGAATCTCAGTTGTTTTCAGGTAGCTAAGATTCCTTGATGTAAGGGAAGGTAGAACTTTTTGCTAGCCCTAGAAAATGACCCATGATTAATATAAACCAGTCACAGAAGTTCCATTTTCCTATTCTCCTTCATTACAAACTCCTTCCCATATTCCTTGGAGCTAGAGGTAGCCATGTGACAACAGCTACATTCAATGAGACCTAAAGGAAAGTCTGTTTGGAAACTTTTGGGAAAATTTTTGTTTCAAGATACAAAGATCTTGCAAGAAGAAAGTTTTGTGCCCCTGCCCCTTTCTTTCTACTTGAGATACTAGTGTGTGGTTTTGCTGCCTAGAGCTGCTGTAGCCGTCTTGAGGCCGTGAAGGCAAAGTCAATGAAAATGTGCAGGTGCAGGCCGGGCACAGTGGCTCATGCCTGTAATCCTAGCATTTTGGGAGGCTGAGGTGGGTGGATCACGAGGTCAGGAGATCGAGACCATCCTGGCTAACATGGTGAAACCCTGTCTCTACTAAAAATACAAAAAAATTAGCCGGGTGTGGTGGCGGGCGCCTGTAGTCCCAGCTACTTGGGAGGCTGAGGCAGGAGAATGGCGTGAACTCAGGAGGTGGAGCTTGCAGTGAGCCGAGATCGCACCACTGCACTCCAGCCTGGGCGACAGAGCGAGACTCCCATCTCAAAAAAGAAAAAAATTTCAGGTGCAAACAAAGCAAAATTTATGAACCAGCTGCTACAGCAAACCTGCAGCCACTTTCTTCCAGACTTCTTGCCTTTATTATTTAAGCCAAAATTCATCAGGAATTCTGTTAATTGCATGTAAAATCCTTCCTAACCAAGATAACTCATGCTTTAAAAAATTCACAGTTAAATTATTAGTAGCCATGCATTTTTTATTTAAAAATTATATTTACCTCCAGGTAACTTCCTTTGAGATATCAGGACATGCAAATACACTCTGTCTTGATGATAATATTGTTTTCTGTAATAATTATTGATTAGTCTCATTGTCTTTAATAGTTGTGACTTCAAGGGATTGGGAATGAACTACCATTTTTTAAAAAAATAACTAAACTTTTTATTTTCAAGTTATTTAACATTTAGTTCCTAGAGTTGGGAATACATATTCAATGAAAAAATACGGCCGGGCGCGGTGGCTCAAGCCTGTAATCCCAGCACTTTGGGAGGCCGAGACGGGCGGATCACGAGGTCAGGAGATCGAGACCATCCTGGCTAACACGGTGAAACCCCGTCTCTACTAAAATATACAAAAAATTAGCCGGGCGAGATGGCGGGCGCCTGTAGTCCCAGCTACTCGGGAGGCTGAGGCGAGAGAATGGCGTAAACCCGGGAGGCGGAGCTTGCAGTGAGCTGAGATCCGGCCACTGCACTCCAGCCTGGGCGACAGAGCGAGACTCCGTCTCAAAAAAAAAAAAAAGAAAAAATACAATAAAGTTCTAAAGGGTGTGTTACAATTGGAAAAGTTAGAGTTAGACTAACCTTTGGAGTTAAGGTTATTATATAAAGAGGTTATCATATAAAAAGAATTCAATAATTTGAACATCTGTCTTTGCAGAGGTATAGGTTATTGAACTTGGGAGAAACCACTACATGGTTCTAATTCCTACTTTAAAAAATTATTCTTTATGGGTAAAGGCAACAAAATATTTTAGAATAGCTTACAAGAACAGTTTTATGTCATGCACATTTTTTCAAGGAAAATCTTTTTAAAAATTAAATATAGTCTATCACATATATGAAAAAGAACAATGGTTAATTGAATACGTTTATAATATATTTTTAAATGTCACTTTCCATATTCTAACTGAATATTTCAGTTTAAGTAATATCTTTCTACAAACTACACATATATACTCAGATTTACTTTGGAGAAAAAGTGGCATATAACCATATATTGAATTATCTTTTACTTTTAATTTGTTCATAGTACATGTTCTAGTCATAAAATCAAGTTTTCTTCATTTTATTAAACTGATTAAGTGTGATAAATAACCACAGATATAATTTCTAAAATACATCACTAGCTCTTTCTAACCAAGGTAGCTATTCCAGTTGTCTAGTTGCTTCATAGTCTAGTCTAGTTATTGCAGCTAAAAGTAAATGGTTATTCTCTGGTTGGACATTTAATCTTTGTAGGGAGAAATAAAATATTTGTTTGTTGAAGCAGGTTGAAGCCGTTTTTGTTTCCCACAGGTATGTAAGACAGATATTTCCAATGCTGTTATTCTCAAGTTAAATTTGCTAATATTTCAAAAACAAAATTGGTTTGGGATCTTTTTTCTGTTGCCACTGAAGAATCATTAGGCTGTATATCACAAACAAAATGTACTCATTCAAAAAGAAAGGCCCCAGTCTTCCAGTATGTCTACTCCCCTACGTTGTTATTCTCAAATTGCTTGCAAAATAGTATTTTCCCTCTTGTAAGCTCAATGCATATAAACCACATATATACAAGAATCTGGGCATGACTTAAAAGTAAACCAATTTTCCTGTTTCTTAACAGTTGTCTTTACCAACCAACAACAATATTCTCTGATTATAATGTCCAAAAATGGTGCAGACGTAGATGAAATTGTGATTTAGGCAAAGCTATTTTGCATGCCTTCTTAACCTCACTTCTGGAATGATCTTCCTGTTTTCTATAGTCCTGACCAACGAATCATTAATTCACCTGGCTACTTTTCACACAAGCATCTGGATGTATTGGACTTTGCAGGGTCATTGCTTGTCAAATGTATATACCCTTTCTCCCAGTCCCTTGGGACTCTGCTTTTCCTGGTGAATCTCGTTCTACCTGGTTTTATTGGGTTACCCTCTCCTAAGATATTTCTATATTTACTAAAACATTCTAAAAATAAAGTAAATGTGTTTTAAAAACTCTAAATTGTTATGTAAATGTAAGTGACCATTGTTATTTTTATTATTATGAATTTACCAGTGATCAATATCTATTGAGTACCTATTATATGCCAGGTACTTTTCTAAGTAATTGGGATACATCAATGAACAAACCACACAAAAACCTCTGACTTCTTTCTACCAAGGAGAAACAGAAGATAAATACTAAATATGCTATAAGTACCCTTGAGAAAGTAAGAACTATAGGTTAGGGAACAGAAGTATAAGGTAGACACTATAGAGTGGGATATAACTTTAACGGGTATTCAGGTTTCATTGAGAGGGTGACATCTGAACAAAGATTTGAAGAAGTTGAGGGAGTTACCCTTGAGAATACATTGGTGAAAGTGTTCCAAGCAGAAGAAACATCCGGTGACAGGCCCTAGGGCTTGAGGGTACCCAGTGTGACTGAAGACATGCCAGGAAGTCATTTTGTCTGGAACAGAGAGAGTGGGGGAAAGAGCAGTAGGGAACGGGAAATTGGAAACCAGCTCATGTAGGGCCTTGTAGGCCATTAGGGTTTGTTTGGTTTTTTTTGGGGGGGGTTGTTTTTTTGTTTTGTTTTGTTTTGTTTTTTGAAACAGGGAGTCATTGAAAGACTGTGAGCAGAGGAAAGATCTGACTTATGATTTAATGAGATAAGTCTGGCTGCTTTGATAAGAATACACAGTAGGGAGGCATGAGAGCAAGCAGTGAGACTAGTTAGAGACTACTACAATAATCCAGACAAAAGATAATGGTGCCTTAATTAGACCAGGCTGGTAGCAGTAGAGATAATGAGAAATGATCAGTCCCTGGATGTATGTTATGGGTAGAGCCAACAGCATTTTCTGAACATGGGATGAAATTTAAGAAAATAAGAATCAGGGATGACTCCAACATTTTGGCTTGACAAGGAATTTTTGGCAGGATGTAGTTATCATTAGCTGTTACTACCAGTAGGCTTGAAAAGTTACTATTACCAAGGTCTGGGACAAACTGTAATGACTGTAATGAATGTTCTTTAGCTTGCTTCTCATCTTAAACACAAGCAAGCAGGGCCAATTCTACGTACATGAGAAAAAGTGTCTACATGGTATGATTTCCAGGGTACCAGAAAGCTATAATGCCCTCCAAAATCTCCCACTTCTTGTTTGTATCAGGAATCCACATTGTTAGAACTTTTCTGAAAGGTTTTGAACACTATTACAATACAAATGACCCTGAAGACAGATGCCTTTTAAGCTGTTACCAGTTAACAAATATGTTTATATTTTAGCATGCAAGAACAGTCAAAGAAACAGAAAGAGAGACCTGGAAAAAGCCTACTCAACTGGTATAGTTTAAAAAAATAAGAAACCTGAGGGCCATGGAAGTTAAGTGACTTACCCAGAATTATAAAACTCAGAGGGACAAGATGTGAGACTAGAATCCAGGTCTCCTCATTCCTGCGTCAGTGCTGGTTTTAGGTAGATTTGCCTGGGAACAGAATGAATAGCCCAGGATGAATCCCTATTTGGGGAGACCATGGTGCTGAAGGCTGAAATGGACTTCAAACTCCAGCAAGAATCACATAGAAATCCTATTTGAGGCTGTTCCCTTTTGTGCTTTTGCATCATACCAGTTCTAGGACATCTCTCTTTATTTTCATCTTCTCCCTTTGATGCATCTTTCCCTTGAGCCTCTTCCTATAATCATTCTCAAGATTCTCTCCAATTAAAATAAACAATTTAAGATGTAAACAAAAATTCTTCCATTGATCCTAGATTCTTCTTCAACTCTCACAACCACCTCCAAGAAAGAAGATTTTACACTGGATGACCCCTTCTCTTCACCTCTTATTCAATCTTCAGCCCTACTGCAAGCAAGTTCCCCTTTCACTGTTACTTCAATTCTCCAAGAAAAAGTCATCAGTGGTCTCCTAAAAGATCCATAGGATCTTTTTAGTTCCTGTATACTTGATCTCTCCCTAGCATTTAACTGCTGACTGTTCCCTCATCATTAAAACTCTCTCCCCACTTGGTATCTGTGACTTTATGCTTTCTGGGTTTCCCATCCTATCACTCAGTTCATATTTTCTCAGTCTTCATTTAAGCTCTTGCTCCTACATTTGCTCTTTATTTAGTGGTGTTCCCCAGGGTTCTATTCTTAGTCTTCATCACTTCCTGATTTACAAATTGTCAGATTTACTTTGCCTTTCCCTTGACTTCAACTACCAACTATATGCTCATGACATCTCTATTTTCAGCCCAGGATTTCTGCTAGCCCCATTCTCATGTAGTCATTCATTTGGTCACTCAACTCATCTAAATCAAGTGCCCCTATGTGAATGGGTGGCCACCAATACCTGAGCCTCAACACAGCCAAAGATGAAATCACCTTTTTCTCCAAATTGGACCTGCTGATACACTTATTTCTGTGAAAAGCACTGCCCAACTCTCAACAGCTCCTCTCCTCTCTATTGCTGCCTTAGTTCAGCTCCTTCCCATACTTGAGTTCCCCAGCTGCAATGGTGCTCTGAGGGTCTCTCTGTCTCCAGTCTTCCCAGCTGTTCCATCTTCCATAACATGATTAGAATTATGTAAGACACAAAACTGATCATAGCACTTCCCTGATTAAAATCATTCCATTTCTCCATATGGATAATGGGATAAATTCCAAATGCCTTGTCATGGTATAAAATGTTTCCATACTCAAACCCTTAGCTACTCTCCTATCTTACTTCATCTTTTGTTCATGCCTCACCACCTCTTCATTTTCACTTTTCATTCCCCGTGTGTCCAGCAGCTTGCAATCTCTTCAAATAATGCAGTCTGCTTTCCATCTCCAGGCCTTCCAGATTTAAGAGGCTCTTCTTGTCTAGGATACCATAGATCTCTGTTTACCTGGAACATACCTATTAATCCTTCAACACACAATTATCATTTCCTCTATGAAGGAATTTCTAAACATCCCAACAAATAGAGTTTATCATACCCTCATTTGTGCCCTCACAATATTCTGCATTTCTATCATATCACATACAAAAGTTCATTACACAGTTTTTAACAGGTTTGCCTTTCTTACTAAACAGTGAGAACATTGACAAAGATACTACCTCATTCAACTTTATGTTCCCAACAATTTGTAGTGTTTGACAGACAATTCTGTAAAATATTTACTGAACAGTATTTATCATGTGTCAAGGATTTCTGCATATATGATATCTTAATTCAAATAAATGTTTGTATACTAATACAGTTTCAAACACCAAGAACATGGCTAAAAGGGAACAATTTAGAGATAGAGGAAGGGGTGTGGATTTCCTGTATTTTCTAAATTATTCCCATATTGCAGGTATTCTTACAGTACCCGTCTATGGTGCTTCATAAAGTAGCAGAGAACTCAACTCTGTAGAGAAATTGGCCATGTATATTTTGACTTCTTCTGTGCATTATTTTAAACTAACAAAGCCTCCTATAACTTTCAGGCAGGGTCTCTACCAAGCCACAGCATTTTTCTTCAAAATGTGGATGATGAACACTTTCCTGTGAGACTTGATTCCATAAGTGCAAAGCATCCAAATTTCTTTTTTTTTTTTTTTTTTTTTTTTTTTTTTTTTTTTTTTTGAGGCGGAGTCTTGCTCTGTCGCCGGGGCTGGAGTGCAGTGGCCGGATCTCAGCTCACTGCAAGCTCCGCCTCCCGGGTTCACGCCATTCTCCTGCCTCAGCCTCCCGAGTAGCTGGGACTACAGACGCCCGCCACCTCGCCCGGCTAGTTTTTTGTATTTTTTAGTAGAGACGGGGTTTCACAGTGTTCGCCAGGATGGTCTCGATCTCCTGACCTCGTGATCCGCCCGTCTCGGCCTCCCAAAGTGCTGGGATTACAGGCTTGAGCCACCGCGCCCGGCCAAGCATCCAAATTTCTTAAGAAATTGAAGGATATCAAATTATAAGGACAAGCTCAGACTAAGTTAGGAAATCTGTCTAGATTGGTATTTTGATACTTGCTACAAATGACTTTAATATACCAGGTTTTAAAAGAAAACTGAAATAGTAAAATAACTCATAAAATAGAGATAACAGCAATGAAACTTTTTGTTGATTTTATGTAGATATATTTATCTCTAATTAGAAAATAAAGCATATGGTACAAGAATCTAAAAGCAAAGTTTATTTACATCTGCAAATATAGGGTTTTTCCCATCATTCATTTCAATATCTTAAATTTTCTAATAACTTTTTACAGCCAGCAGTCACTTTAGAAATAGTCTATTAGATCTCCTTGAAATGTGCACCATCAAAGGGATTAGGATAATGAGAAATTTAATAACTAAAACTGGTCCTTTAGGGTAGAGAAACCTTAATCAATCTGAAATGTTTTATAAATGCATATCTGTATTCAAAATAACTGAAAGCACATTTTCATAAATATGCTGTCCTACATAAGATGATGTTTCTTTTGTAATCAGTGTAATAATCACTGATGTTTTGGATTTATTTTAAATAGTTGATTAAATATTTCATTTCTGCCAACATATCCATTATGAATTATCCCCCTTAATGAGACAAATCTATGCTTTTCAGGTTGATTTTAATACATCACATCCAACTGGAAAGAAATTGAACAAATATTCTGCACAGGAGAAAATAGGCATTAAAGCAACATGAACTTCTTCACTGGTCTCTGGTAAAACAGGGAAAACATTATCTCCCACACCTTTGTAAATCAAAATTCAAAACCTCTCTGTTCAAAATATTTGGGGCAAGCAAAAAATTCTGGCCATTTTCATATTGTTTGGCTAAAAACTTTTCCTACATAAATAATTCCTTTTGAATGGATTGAAACGCAATGAAATATATAACAATTTTATTACAAATGAATCTTTTTTTGATGAGGGTCATTCAAACTGTTAAAATTCCTCAATTACTACTTTAAAGTTAAGAACTTCTTGTTTTTTTCTAGCTGTTAGGAACCCAGAGAAATAAGTTTACTTGAGGTTTGGAAGAGGATACTGTCAAAAATTGGATAACTCTCTATCCTAGCATCTAAATTTTGAAGGTCCCAGGCCTGATACCATGTCCTTTTTGTTTCCTTACCCACATTCTCTATTCTCTTTTTAGGTAATCTCATCCACTTTCTTTTCTTTCTTTCTTTCTTTTTTTTTTTTTTTTTTTTGAGATGGAGTCTCGCCCTGTCGTCCAGGCTGGAGTGCAGTGGTGCGATCTCGGCTCACTGCAAGCTCAAGCTCTGTCTTCCTCGTTCATGCCATTCTCCTGCCTCAGCCTCCCAAGTAGCTGGGACTACAGATGCCTGCCACCACGCATGGCTAATTTTTTTGTATTTTTAGGAGAGACAGGGTTTCACCGTGTTAGTCAGGATGGTCTCGATCTCCTGACCACATGATCCACTCACCTCGGCCTCCCAAAGTGCTGGGATTACAGGCGTGAGCCACTGCGCCCAGCCCACTTTCATATTCATGTAGTGGTTCTCAAATGTGGCTCCAAAACCAGCACCATCAGTATTACCTGGGAACTTGTTAGAAAAGCGTGTTTTCCAGAGCTCTCACTTCACAGCTTCTGAACTGGAAACTCTAAGGGTGGCCCCCAGCAACCGATGTTTCAACAAACCCTCCAGGTGATTAGACCCACTGGGATAATGACTCCTTCTACCTATGTACAATTATCTGCTCCCTGAGATACCCTCGTGGATATTTTAACAGTCATTTAACACGTAATATGTCCATTAAGAAGACAAACCTTCGTCTTCTTCCAAATCTTCTCCATTTCAGCAAATGTCACTAGCATTGACTCAACTTTCTCAAGTTCAAAACGATGTCATCCTTGACTCCTCCTTTTCTCATTTCCCCCCATCCATTCTATTACAAAATCTTGTCAATTTTGCCTCCCAAATATATTTTAAATCCACCTACTTCTCTCTACCTGCTCCTTTTACATTCTTCCAATGCGCTTTCTAACCAGTCCCTCTCTTCCCGTTTTATGCCTCTCTGATCCATTATCCATATGACAGTCAAAATAACTTTGATATTCAAATAATATCACTTCCCTGATGAAAAATTTTACCATCTTTAGATTGCCTATAGAATAAAATTCAAATGCCTTACCATGATCTGCAAAGACTCACATGATCTGGCTTCTCCCTACTCATTCCTTTTCACATGATTCTACCTCAAGTATCTACTGCACAACAAACACATCCTCTTTGTTCTTTGACTATGCCAATAACTTCTTCCACCCGGAACCCTTACTCTTGCAATCCCCTTTGCCTAAAAGTGCCTAGAGTAACTGGCTTATTCTCATTCTTTAGGACTCAGCTAAAATGATAATTCCTCAGAAAAAACCTTTTCTAACCATCTTATTTAAAATAAAATAAACCATCCTATTAAAATTTCAGCCCATTATATAGGTTCTTCATAAAATTCTCCAGAGTAAATACCACTTCTACAACCATTCTCCTTCTGTGTTGATTTGCTTGTTATTATCTGCCTATACCAATTCAACTCTAAGTTCCTTAAGGAGAAAAATTTTGTCTATTTTGCCATTTTATTCCGAGTTTCTAGCATGGTGCCTCACATTCAATATATGCTCAGAAGCAATTTCTTTTTTTTTTTTTTTTGGTGGAGTCTCCCTCTGTCACCTAGGATGGAGAGCAGTGGTGCGATCTCGGCTCACTGAAACTTCTGCTTCCGCTCAGAAGTAATTTTTAAATAAATAAGGTAGCACTGCTTTTAGCTGAGTTCCTCAATGTAACATAATTAGCAATTTACTTTGAAACTATGGTATAAAGAAGGCATATCTTCTTGTTCACAAATTTTGCCCAAAGGCTTCATGCAAAAATGGTAATTTTTTTAAATGAAGTCTTGGGTAAAATTAAAATATAATTAATATTTGGACAATTAAAGTAGAAAATATATTATTGATTTGAACATAATACTTATATGCTTTTCACTAATTTTTTTTAATAGAGTGAAATGTTTTAATAGAGTGCTATGTTGTCCAGGCTGGTCTCAAACTCCTGGGATCAAGCAATCTGCCAGCCTTGGCCTCCCAAAGTGCTAGGATTACAGGCATGAGCCACTGTGCCCAGCCTACTTACGTGATTTTTAAAAGATAAAACCCACTTCACAAGTGTGCTAGATGGCTTCAGAGGCCACATCTTCAGGCTCCTATGGCACAGCAGACCTTTCTCTGACCACAGGGACATTTTGGTAGAAAAGTTAAGAATCAAAAAAGAGATTTCTCTTTAAAAACCTGGTAAAACACGTTCTCTTCCCCCAATCCCTATTTTTAGCTATCACTTTCTCTTTCTACCATGGGTCAGATACTGTCCTAAGTACATTTAGTCTTTTCAAGAACTCTGCAAAGTAGATATTATTAATTCCAGGAAACTGAAGTTCAGAGCAGTTAAGGAACTTGATCAAAGTCACACAGCTGTTAAGTGGATGGTTCCTAGTCTAACTAGTAGATGCATGTTTCCCAATATATATTTTGTCAACAAGATGTTACTAGCATTTTAGGAACAAAAAAAAGAAATCCAAGGTCAAATAGCTAGAAAAGCTCTGGAATCTTTGATCTCCAACATTCACAGCTCTATGGGGACATAGGTATTCTCACATACTGATGGCTGGAGAATAACTGGCATAGTAACTTTGAAAGGCAATAATGACAGTTGTCTAGGCTGGGTGTAGTGACTCATGCCTGTAATCCCAGAACTTTGAGAGGCTGAGGAGGGTGGATCGCTTGAGGTCAGGAGTTCGAGACCAGCCTAGTCAACATGGTGAAACCCCATCTCTACTAAAATACAAAAATTAGCCAGATGTGGTGGCGGGTACCTGTAATCCCAGCTACTCGAGAGGCTGAGGCAGAAGAATCACTTGAACCCAGGAGGTGGAGTTTGCAGTGAGCAGACATCACACCTCTGCACTCCAGTCTTGGTGACAGAGCGAAACTCCATCTAAAAAAAAAAAAAAAGGCAATAATGATGGTTGGTCTCCATTTCTTCTCCATCCGAAGAGACATTTTCTGCCTTTCTCTGCTCTAAACTGTTCCCTGAGAGATTGATTCCTATAAACTCATCACCTGAGCTGCATCACAGCTGGCTTTCCGTGATACTCAGCCAACAGGAGATACCAGTAGAAGATAGGAAGACAGGTCAGACCATTTCTCACCTGTTCTCTCCCTGCTTGGTATCTCATTTCTGATCATAGCTGCGTCCCTCTAAGACTCCAGCTCCCTTTGGACAGCCAGCTCTCTCTCTAAGTAATATTATTTCTCCTTCTCCCTTCAAGTTTGGGCTAATAACAGCTTCCCTTGTTGCTAGTTTCTGGGTGGCTCACTCTCTCATGTTAGTTCCCTCAATTCTGTCAATTCTTCCGTAGTGGACTCCTCACTAAAGTCTCTTGAACCATTTGAATCGCATTCTATTTTATGCTGAAACCCTGACTTGCTATGTGTGTGTGTACATGTGTGTGTATGTGTGTGTATGTGTGTCTAATATGGAAATCCAAGATATACTGTTAAATGAAAAAAGAGGAGCACCATTATGATATGATCCAACAGAAAACACTCTAAGTATTTCTAAGTGCATATGTGTTTTAGTAAATATATAGAAAAAGATCTAGAAAGATCTTTTCCAACACAGCAATAAAATTTGGGATGATACACACTTTGGGTAGGTAACAGGATTAGGCATCTAGGAGAGATTTTATAATATTTTAATTTTTTAAGTGAATACATTCATAGACTACCTGTATAATTTTAAATATATATATATATATATATATATTAAACTATTGCAAATCATTCAGGGAAAAAAATCTGCTACACCTCCACCTACTTAACCTATTATTAGTCAGACACATTTGGCCACTTAATCCTTCTCCCTGGAACCTTTGTTGGCATCTCACACAGTCTAGAAAGTGCTACATCGGGCCATGTGGCCCTTAGTCAAACATGATTAAGAGAACTTTCCCTGTTTGGATTTTGCTTCTTGAGACCTACCAGATCCATGATGCCATTCATGTGTATTTCCTCACTCTTCTTATTATTATCCAATCCTGTGACCTCCTGTTCATGGGTCTTCTCCTTCACTAAGGGGCAGACATCTCAGTTCAGCATCAAGGATTCTGAAGGAAAACCGGAAATGTTATGCAGTCCTGTTTTACGTTAACATGTTCTACTTAAGCTTTTAAAGCTACACTGTCCAATATGGTAGCCACTGGCCATAAGAGGTTCTTAAGTGCTTGAAAGTGGCTAAACTGAGATGTGCCATAGGAATAAAATCAAAACCATATTACAAAGATCAAGTACAAAAACCAAGAATATAAAATATCTCATTAAGAACTTTTATACTGATTACATGTTACAATAAAAATGCAATTATAACAATTACACTATGATAATATTTTGGGTATAATGGGATAAATAAAATTTATTAATTAAATTAATTATTAATAAAACTAATTTCACCTATTCCATTTTACTCTTTAAATCTGGCTACTAGAAAATTTAAAACACATATGTAGCTCACATTATATTTCTATTCGACAGTACTAGCTAAGAGATGTCTACTTTTTTTATATTAAGATAAATACTTTTCCATAGGGCAGTCAGCTAGGCCGACAGTATAATTTTGACAGATGCAAACACGTCAGCCCCTCCAACAGGCAGTTCTCTCACTCTCAGGATAAGGTCACTCAATAAAATCAGAATCATTTTTATCATTCTTGATATCAACCTCCAGAATCCAGAAAATCAAGCTGAACATATCATGTTCAGAGTAAATACGTCCTCTGATGCTAACTTGGAACAGAAGAAAAAGAAGAACTTAAATTTATTGACTGAGTTGGCTCCCTGTTAATGAGGATTCAGTGATGAATAGGACATATCCCTTGCCCTCAGGGAGACTACAATCTACTAAAAATGAGACAAATGAGTAAATAGCCAATTATAGTACAGTGCCAAAAATGTCATGAGAGGTACCTCCACAATGCACTGAAAAAACAAAAAAGAAGCACAGTAACTCACATTAGGAAAATCAAGGCAAGGTAGTCTGAAACAAGGCCCAGTGAGTTTGAAAGGAGTGAAAAGTTGTGAGTTGGCCTGAATTGGATGGCATTATTTTATTTTATTTTATTTTATTTTATTTTATTTTGAGACAGAGTCTCGCTTTGTCTCCCAGGCTAGAGTGCAGTGGCACGATCTCGGCTTACTGCAACCTCTGCCTCCTGAGTTCGAGCAATTCTCCTGCCTCAGCCTCCTGAATAGCTGGGACTACAGACATGTACCACTACGCCTGGCTAATTTTTCATATTTTCAGTAGAGACAGGGTTTCACTGTGTTAGCCAGGATGGACTCCATCTCATGACCTCATGATCTGCCTGCCTTGGCCTCCCAAAGTGCTGAGATTACAGGTGTGAGCCACCACACCCGGTCATGGATGGGATTATTATAGACAGAAGTAGAAGCATGTATACATAGCTGGAGAGGAGAAAATAATGCTAGAGGAGCTTCAAGTAACACAGTATGGTTTCAGTACAGAATCCAAGAACATAATGAAAGATAAAGAAAGGCAGATAGGTAGAAACCAGGTCAGAAAACTCATTAGTGATCAAGCGAATTTAGACTTCTTCTTGAAGGAAATGCAGAGTGATTGAATAGTAAGAACAAGAAATAATTTAATCAGATATGTTGAAAAAAATAATACTGACATGTGGAAAGGAGTAGAGAGGCACATGACTTGAGGCAGGGTGACCTTTAATCTGTTGCAGTGCTCCAGTGGAAATATGGACTAAGGCAATATGAACTAGCATAATGAGAGTAAAAATGAAAGTTCATGGTCAGAACTTGGTCATCAAGTAGACATCGGACTGGGAAGAATCAAGAATAGGGAGTAGCACAATGAAATTTACTCTGTGCCTCCTATGTGCCCAGAACTCTACTCCTTCCTTAGATAAACCCCCTAAAATAAACTATTAGCAACTTTCCAAGATAGAATCGAGCAAAAATAAAAATCTTAAGAGAGTTACTTCTAAAGAGAGTAACTTTAGACAGTTTTCCATATTCCACAACATTTACCGCCACAGAAGAAGTTAGGTTAACATTATCTATTGATAATACTAATTAATGTTAATTATCTATTGTTAACAGATAATATTAATTGTTATCAATATTAAACACCTATTGACATTTTCACATTCTAGCTTTAGTAATTTAAAACACAATTTTTCAACATGTCCTTTTAGAATCCAGGATAACACAGTATATTTATGGTTCCCAATACAGTAAATGCAAATCCTCCATATCGTTCCAAGGATTTTTCAATCCTGAGTAAATCATCATACCTTTTTCTCTGGCCACATGAAAATTTGTTTAATCGAAAACATCCATCAATTTAATAATCTAAGATTTTTTAAAAAGATGCCAGCTTTATAAAAACTTTAAATTGATATAATAATTATAGTAACTTATGAAAAGAAAATACTTAGATGAAGTCAAGTCATACCTGTGAAATTACATCCAAGTCAGTTGCACTGTATGGATTACTATTGGCATTGGCTGAGGTATAGAAAATGAATCATCACAGTATCTATCATATAACTTAGTGAGTAAATATGAAACATTAAGAAATATACAAGAAAAGCATACAAAAAGAGTAAATAAGCTCATTTCACTTATCAAGATCTGTTTAGAAAAGATAGGTATAATTTAGACAAATTTTATTTTAAGAGTGGACATGATGCCAATGCATCGGAATATTCCACCCAAAGATGAAAGTTTCAAAGTCTATATCAGTGGTATTTACCTGCCAACAAAACCCAGTTATGAACCCTTACATTAACACAAATATTTATTAAACACCTACTGTCTGCAAGGTAATCTGGTAGGTACTGAGGATTCAAAGATACAGGTATCTAACTCAGTGATTCTCAACCAGAGGCGATTTTATCCCATAGAGGATGTTTGGCAATGTTTGGGGACATTTGTGATGGTCACGACTGTGGTGGGGGGTTGCTACTGGCATTTAGTGGGTAGAGACTAGGGATGCTCCTAAACATCCTACAATGCACAGGAGAGCCCATCATAACAAATTATTTGATGTGAAATGTCAACAACACTGAGGCTGAAAAACCCTGACCATGAGCTCTTTTCTTTTTTGCTTTTCTGAGCTTCAGTTCTGAAAACTGCAAAAAAAAAAAAAAAAAAAATTCTACCTTTCTTACGAGCAAATGTGTATACAGTATATAATACACTTAAAGAAGGTGTTTATATTCCGGCCGGGCGCGGTGGCTCAAACCTGTAATCCCAGCACTTTGGGAGGCCGAGACGGGCAGATCACGAGGTCAGGAGATCAAGACCATCCTGGCTAATACGGTGAAATCCTGTCTCTACTTAAAAATACAAAAAACTAGCCAGGCGGCGAGGCGGGCGCCTGTAGTGCCAGCTACTCGGGAGGCTGAGGCAGGAGAATAGCGTGAACCCGGGAGGCGGAGCTTGCAGTGAGCTGAGATCCGGCCACTGCACTCCAGCCTGGGTGGCAGAGTAAGACTCCGTCTCAAAAAAAAAAAAAAAAAAAAAAAAAGAAGGTGTTTATATTCCCATTATACTTCTTAAATTGTGACTCAAAAAGAGAAATGAGTTGCCCAAAGACATGAAGCTAGTGTTGGGTCAAAGATTTTAACCTCTCTGCAGAGTCTGATTCATTCTACATAAATTTGAGAAATATGCCCTTGGCTAGGAAATACTCATCCCATATTGCAGAATATATGAACACTCTGATAAAATTTATCTTTATGATTTTCCCCATTAAATTTCAATGTCTTTGACAAGGGTCTGATTCTGTATCTTTTTTCTTTTCCTTTCTTTCTTTTTTTTTCTTTTCGAGATGGAGTCTCCCTCTATTACCCAGGCTGGAGTGCAGTGGCCCAATCTCAGCTCACTGCAACCTCCACCTCCTGGGTTCAAGCAATTCTCCTGCCTCAGCCTCCCGAGTAGCTGGGACTACAGGTGCACACCACCATGCCTGGCTAGTTTTTTTGTATTTTTACTGGAGACAGGGTTTCACCATAATGGCTAGGCTGCTCTCGAACTCCAGAGCTCATGATCTGCCTTCCTTGGTCTCCCAAAGTGCTAGGATTACAGGTATAAGCCACTGCACCTGGTCTCTGTATGCTTTTTCTATTTGAAAGGGAAAAAAGAGCTCTACATGACGTGAATGCTAAGGAAACTTCTTTGACCTTTACTTTTGCAACTCACCTTTACTTCATGAACTCACAATTAGCTATTATATTTACAGTAACCCACAGAAAAGGAGGGAAATAATTGAGGCACCCAAATCTCTTTATTATCATTTGGGAAAATTAGAAAGCTTTACACTGTCTGACCCATCCAGAAAAGTGATTCCCATCAGCACAACACAACTGGTGAATTGTCTTACTTGTCCATTCATTCTATTTGAACCCACTGGACAATTACGTTTTAATCTGTCTTCGTGGCTATATTCTTTTCCTTCTAGACAAGAGAAACATCATTTTAAAAAACGAGTATTGTTGTCATGAAATAGAGAACCATATTATATAGCTAGAGAAGACTTCATTAAAATAACAATTACTCAAAAGGCTGAGTAATTCAGATGTCTCCAAATTTTAAACTAATTCAACAATCTTTGGGAACATGAAGAACGCCTAAAATCACTCATTTCTGAAATATTTACTTTTTTAAAAAACACATCTTCAGTCCTAACTTCTTTGAGATCATGTCTTAAGACACGTCAGGCATTTTATTTTTATTTTTTTATTATAGTTTAAGTTCTAGGGTACATGTGCATAACGTGCAGGTTTGTTACATATGTATACTTGTGCCATGTTGGTGTGCTGCACCCATCAACTCGTCAGCACCCATCAATTCATCATTTATATCAGGTATAAATCCCAATGCAATCCCTCCCCCCTACCCCCTCCCCATGATAGGCCCCGGTGTGTGATGTTCCCCTTCCTGAGTCCAAGGGATCTCATTGTTCAGTTCCCACCTATGAGTGAGAACATGCGGTGTTTGGTTCTCTGTTCTTGTGATAGTTTGCTAAGAATGATGGTTTCCAGCTGCATCCATGTCCCTACAAAGGACGCAAACTCATCCTTTTTTATGGCTGCATACTATTCCATGGTGTATATGTGCCACATTTTCTTAATCCAGTCTGTCACAGATGGACATTTGGGTTGATTCCAAGTCTTTGCTATTGTGAATAGTGCCGCAATAAACATACGTGTGCGTGTGTCTTTGTAGTAGAATAATTTATAATCCTTTGGGTATATACCCAGTAGTGGGATGGCTGGGTCATATGGTACATCTAGTTCTAGATCCTTGAGGAATTGCCATATTGTTTTCCATAATGGTTGAACTAGTTTACAATCCCACCAGCAGTGTAAAACTGTTCCTATTTCTCCAATGATTGTCATTCTAACTGGTGTGAGATGGTATCTCATTGTGGTTTTGATTTGCATCTCTGATGGCCAGTGATGATGAGCATTTTTTCATGTGTCTGTTGGCTGTATGAATGTCTTCTTTTGAGAAATGTCTGTTCATATCCTTTGCCCACTTTTTGATGGGGCTGTTTGTTTTTTTCTTGTATATTTGTTTGATTTCTTTGTAGATTCTGGATATTAGCCCTTTGTCTGATGAGTAGATTGCAAAAATTTTCTCCCATTCTGTAGGTTGCCTGTCCACTCTGATGGTAGTTTCTTTTGCTGTGCAGAAGCTCTTTAGGATAATTAGATCCCATTTGTCAATTTTTGCTTTTGCTGCCGTTGCTTTTGGTGTTTTAGACATGAAGTCCTTGCCCATGCCTATGTCCTGAATGGTACTACCTAGGTTTTCTTCTAGGGTTTTTATGGTATTAGGTCTAACATTTAAGTCTCTAATCCATCTTGAATTAATCTTCGTATAAGGAGTAAGGAAAGGATCCAGTTTCAGCTTTCTACTTATGGCTAGCCAATTTTCCCAGCACCATTTATTAAATAGGGAATCCTTTCCCCATTTCTTGTTTCTCTCAGGTTAGTCAAAGATCAGATGGCTGTAGATGTGTGGTATTATTTCTGAGGACTCTGATCTGTTCCATTAGTCTATATCTCTGTTTTGGTACCAGTACCATGCTGTTTTGGCTACTGTAGCTTGTAGTATAGTTTGAAGTCAGGTAGCATGACGCCTCCAGCTTTGTCCTTTTGGCTTAGGATTGTCTTGGCAATGCAGGCTCTTTTTTAGTTCCATATGAACTTTAAAGCCGTTTTTTCCAGTTCTGTGAAGAAACTCATTGGTAGCTTGATGGGGATGGCATTGAATCTATAAATAACCTTGGGCAGTATGGCCATTTTCACGATATTGATTCTTCCTATCCATGAGCATGGTATGTTCTTCCATTTGTTTGTGTCCTTTTATTTCACTGAGCAGTGGTTTGTAGTTCTCCTTGAAGAGGTCCTTGACATCCCTTGTAAGTTGGATTCCTAGGTGTTTTATTCTCTTTGAAGCAACTGTGAATGAAAGTTCATTCATGATTTGGCTCTCTGTTTGTCTGTTACTGGTGTATAAGAATGCTTGCGATTTTTGCACATTAATTTTGTATCCTGAGACTTTGCTGAAGTTGCTTATCAGCTTAAGGAGATTTTGGGCTGAGACAATGGGGTTTTCTAAATATACAATCATGTCATCTGCAAACAGGGACAATTTGACTTCTTCCTTTCCTAACTGGATATCCTTTATTTCTTTCTCTTGCCTGATTGCCCTAGCCAGAACTTCCAACACTACGTTGAATAGCAGTGGTGAGAGAGGGCATCCCTGTCTTGTGCCAGTTTTCAAAGGGAATTTTTCCAGTTTTTGCCCATTCAGTATGATATTGGCTGTGGGTTTGTCATAAATAGCTCTTATTATTTTGAGCTACATTCCATCAATATCGAAGTTATTGAGAGTTTTTAGCATGAAGGGCTGTTGAATTTTGTGAAAAGCCTTTTCTGCATCTATTGAGATAATCATGTGGTTCTTGTCTTTGGTTCTGTTTATATGCTGGATTATGTTTATTGATTTTCGAATGTTGAACCAGCCTTGCATCCCAGGGATGAAGCCCACTTGATCATGGTGGATAAGCTTTTTGATGTGCTGCTGAATCCGTGTGCCAGTATTTTATTGAGGATTTTTGCATCGATGTTCATCAGGGATATTGGTCTAAAATTCTCTTTCTTTGTTGTGTCTCTGCCAGGCTTTGGTATCAGGATGATGTTGGCCTCATAAAATGAGTTAGGGAGGATTCCCTCTTTTTCTATTGATTGGAATAGTTTCAGAAGGAATGGTACCAGCTCCTCCTTGTATCTCTGGTAGAATTCAGCTGTGAAACCATCTGGTCCTGGACTTTTTTTGGTTGGTAGGCTATTAATTATTGCCTCAATTTCAGAGCCTGCTATTGGTCTATTCAGGGATTCAATTTCTTCCTGGTTTAGTCTTGGGAGAGTGTAAGTGTCCAGGAAATTATCCATTTCTTCTAGATTTTCTAGTTGATTTGCGTAGAGGTGTTGATAGTATTCTCTGATGGTAGTTTGTATTTCTGTGGGGTCGGTGGTGATATCCCCTTTATCATTTTTCATTGCATCTATTTGATTCCTCTCTCTTTTCTTCTCTATTAGTCTTGCTAGCAGTCTGTCAATTTTTTTGATCTTTTGAAAAAACCAACTCCTGGATTCATTGATTTTTTGGAGGGTTTTTTGTGTCTCTATCTCCTTCAGTTCTGCTCTAATCTTAGTTATTTCTTGCCTTCTGCTAGCTTTCGAATGTGTTTGCCCTTGCCTCTCTGGTTCTTTTAATTGTGATGTTAGAGTGTCCATTTTAGATCTTTCCAGCTGTCTCTTGTGGGCATTTAGTGCTATAAATTTCCCTCTACACACTGCTTTAAATGTGTTCCAAAGATTCTGGTATGTTGTATCTTTGTTCTCATTGGTTTCAAAGAACATCTTTATTTCTGCCTTCATTTCGTTATGTACCCAGTAGTCATTCAGGAGCAGGTTGTTCAGTTTCCATGTAGTTGAGCGGTTTTGATTGAGTTTCATAATCCTGAGTTCTACTTTGATTGCACTGTGGTCTGAGAGACAGTTTGTTATAATTTCTGTTCTTGCACATTTGCTGAGGAGTGCTTTACTTCCAATTATGTGGTCAATTTTGGAATAAGTGCGATGTGGTGCTGAGAAGAATGTATATTCTGTTGATTTGGGGTGGAGAGTTCTATAGATGTCTATTAGGTCCGCTTGGTGCAGAGATGAGTTCAATTCCTGGATATCCTTGTTAACTTTCTGTCTCGTTGATATGTCTAATGTTGACAGTGGAGTGTTGAAGTCTCCCATTATTATTGTATGGGAGTCTAAGTGTCTTTGTAAGTCTCTAAGGACTTGCTTTATGAATCTGGGTGCTCCTCTATTGGGTGCATATATATTTAGGAGAGTTAGCTCTTCCTGTTGAATTGATCCCTTTACCATTATGTAATGGCCTTCTTTGTCTCTTTTGATCTTCGATGGTTTAAAGTCTGTTTTATCAGAGACTAGGATTGCAATCCCTGCTTTTTTTTGTTCTCCATTGGCTTGGTAGATCTTCCTCCATCCCTTTATTTTGAGCCTATGTATGTCTCTGCATGTGAGATGGGTCTCCTGAATACAGCAGACTGATGGGTCTTGACTCTTTATCCAGTTTGCCAGTCTGTGTCTTTTAATTGGAGCATTTAGTCCATTTACATTTAAGGTTAATATTGTTATGTGTGAACTTGATCCTGCCATTATGATATTAACTGGTTATTTTGCTCGTTAGTTGATGCAGTTTCTTCCTAGCCTCAATGGTCTTTACATTTTGGCATGTTTTTGCAATGGCTGGTACCGGTTGTTCCTTTCCATGTTTAGGGCTTCCTTCAGGGTCACTTGTAAGGCAGGCCTGGTGGTGACAAAATCTCTAAGCATTTGCTTATCTGTAAAGGATTTTATTTCTCCTTCACTGATGAAACTTAGTTTGGCTGGATATGAAATTCTGGGTTGAAAATTCTTTTCTTTAAGAACGTTGAATGTTGGCTCTCACTCTCTTCTGGCTTGTAGAGCTTCTGCGGAGAGGTCTGCTGTTAGTCTGATGGGCTTCCCTTTGTGGGTAACCCGACCTTTCTGGCTGCCCTTCAGGTTCTTTTCTTCATTTCAACTTTGGTGAATCTGGCAATTATGTGTCTTGGAGTTGCTCTTCTCGAGGAATATCTTTGTGGTGTTCTCTGTATTTCCTGAATTTGAATGTTGGCCTGCCCTACTAGGTTGGGGAAGTTCTCCTGGATGATATCCTGAAGAGTGTTTTCCAACTTGGTTCCATTTTCCCCCTCACTTTCAGGCACCCCAATCAGACGTAGATTTGGTCTTTTTACATAATCCCATACTTCTTGCAGGCTTTGTTCATTTCTTTTTCTTCTTTTTTCTTTTCGTTTCTCTTCTCGCTTCTTTTCATTTATTTGATCCTCAATTGCTGATACTCTTTCTTCCAGTTGATCGAGTTGTTTACTGAAGCTTGTGCATTTGTCACGTATTTCTCGTGTCATGGTTTTCATCTCTGTCATTTCGTTTATGACCTTCTCTGCATTTATTAGTCTAGCTGTCAATTCTTCCACTCTTTTTTCAAGATTTTTAGTTTCTTTGCGCTGGGTACGTAATTCCTCCTTTAGCTCTGAGAAGTTTGATGGACTGAAGCCTTCTTCTCTCATCTCATCAAAGTCATTCTCTGACCAGCTTTGATACATTGCTGGCGATGGGCTGTGCTCCTTTGCAGGGGGAGACATGCTCTTATTTCTTGAATTTCCAGCTTTTCTGCCCTGCTTTTCCCCCATCTTTGTGGTTTTATCTGCCTTTGGTCTTTGATGATGGTGACGTACTGATGGGGTTTTGGTATAGGTGTCCTTCCTGTTTGATAGTTTTCCTTCTAGCAGTCAGGACCCTCAGCTGTAGGTCTGTTGGAGATTGCTTGAGTTCCACTCCAGACCCTGTTTGCCTGGGTATCAGCAGCAGAGTTTGCAGAAGATAGAATATTGCTGAACAGCAAGTGTACCTGTCTGATTCTTACTTTGGAAGCTTCCTCTCAGGGGTGTACTCCACCCTATGAGGTGTGGGGTGTCAGACTGCCCCTAGTCGGGGATGTCTCCCAGTTAGGTTACTCAGGGGTCAGGGACCCACTTGAGCAGGCAGTCTGTCCCTTCTCAGATCTCAACCTCGGTGTTGGGAGATCCACTGCTCTCTTCAAAGCTGTCAGACAGAATCGTTTGCGTCTGCAGAGGTTCCTGCTGCTTTTGTTGTTGTTGTTGTTAACTGTGCCCTTTCCCCAGAGGTGTATTCTACAGAGACAGGCAGGTTTCCTTGAGCTGCTGTGAGCTCCACCGAGTTCGATCTTCCCAGGGCTTTGTTTACCTACTTAAGCCTCAGCAATGGCGGGCGTCCCTCCCACAGCCTCGCAGCTGCCTTGTGGTTAGATTGCAGACTGCTGTGTTAGCAATGAGGGAGGCTCCATGGGCATGGGACCCTCCCGGCCAGGTGTGGGATATATTCTCCTGGTGTGCCCATTTGCTTGAAGCGCAGTATTGGGGTGGGAGTCACCTGATTTTCCAGGTGTTGTGTGTCTCAGTTCCCCTGGCTAAGAAAAGGGATTCCCTTCCCCCTTGCACTTCCCAGGTGAGGCGATGCCTCGCCCTGCTTCAGCTCTCGCTGGTCGGGCTGCAGCAGCTGACCAGCACCGATTGTCCGGCACTCCCTAGTGAGATGACCCCAGTACCTCAGTTGAAAATGCAGAAATCACTGGTCTTCTATGTCACTCACACTGGGAGTTGGAGACTGGAGCTGTTCCTATTCGGCCATCTTCACTTCAGGCATTTTAATCAATGCTGAAAATTTTCTCAAAACATTATTTAGGATATAATTTCCAATTAGGAGTTTTGTTTCATTTACTTAAGATATGGTTGTTGACACCTGTATTTGTGGATGTTTATTTTCTATTTATTTTCATGACACTATTGGTATGTTAAAGGTACGAAATGGATTTCCAGGAAGGAAGTCCCAGTTTATAACATTATGGCTACAGGAAATGAGGGTTTGATTTACATGAGCTTGGTTTTTTAGCCATCCAGGAATCAATTAGTTCATAAGTTGGAGATCATCTGCTCAAGTGGTTCCCAAACATCTGTTGCTGTATTGGTTTCACTGGAGTTACCTGAGATGGTTGGATGATTTGGTTAATTTTTAAAAAATGAACTCTCAGGATCTCATAGTCAACATGCGGGTGTTATGGCATAAGATCATAATTAGGCCAGGTCCAGCAGCTCATGCCTGTAATCCCAGGACTTTGATAGGCTGGGACAGGCCGATCACTTGGGGTTGGGAGTTTGAGACCAGACTGGCCAACATAGCAAAACTCCGTCTCTGCTAAAAGATATAAAAATTAGCCAGGTGTGGTGGTGTGCACCTGTAAGCCCAGCTATTCAGGAGGCTGAGGCAAGAGAATTGCTTGAACCCAGGCGGTGGAGGTCACTGTGACCTGAGATAGAACCACTGTACTCCAGCCTGGGAGACAGAGTGAGACTCCATCCCAAAAAACAAACAAATAAACAAACAAATAACATAATTAATAATTAAATACTATTATTGTGTGGTATTTAAAAATACTTATTTACATTTATTTAAAGCCCTAATGAGGAGTTCAGAAATTTAACAGAGCTTAAAGGAAATGGAATTCAAATCTAATTTTGCCATTGTCCCAAGGTGACCTAAACAACACACAAATGCTGAAGTCTGAGCATGGTGCTGCCCTGCTAGTGGATGGAAGCTTTGGAAAGGTTCTTCATTTCCTGGCAAGCATCATTTTATGTTAACATTATTATGAGTAAGATTTCTTGAGGTCTTAGATTCATTTTGAAAATGCTATCTACTATTTTTGTACTTCAAAATGACACATGATAGTGACCCTTGAAATACTCAAAGAATATTTTACTTGTAGATCTCAAAACTGCATAATGAATATTACTCAGAGTCATAAGCATTGACAGAGTCGCCTACAATATTCCTATTCCTTAATGCGTAACACCATACTGACAAGATTAATTGAAAAATATGCCTTAGGGGAAAAAGTAACAGTTGGGTAAGGAGAGTGGGGAGGATCTGGGATAGCGGGAAGGAGGGCCTATGATACAGATTATACTATCTTCATTGTTAAACACTGAATATAATCTCCCATCTTTCCTTACCAGCAGATTCACCTTCAACCTTCTTGCTTTTACCTAATTTAAATCGTTGCTTTATTCATACCTAAAACAAATACTGTCATAGGTTCATGTCCAATGCAGCATTTTGTGTACAGACTACAAGTTTTGCTTTAGAAGTTATGGGAGGCAGAAGGAACACAGCTTGAGTTTTTAGTTTTCAGGTTGAGCTTGCAGCAGGGGAGACAGAACAAACTTTGGACTTTGAAACCAATCCAACTTGTAAATCATCAAGAAAAAATGAAATTGAAAATTAAAAATTAAATCTATCCAGGCCTAGTCTAGGGAAAAGCTGTAAAGTTCTTAAAATGAGGATTTGGGTTCAGTTCGCACACCTCCTGTCCCTGATATATCTGCTTATGCTACTGCAAAGCATGTCCAACCCTTGGTACCATTTTATGTTTGGTTGATCTGATATCACTCCTTTCAGCATAGCTGATGACCCCGGTAGCACCAATTTTCCAAGACCACATTTTTTCTTCCCACTGTTTTTTTAGTACTACATGCTTTCTAACAGTGGTTTTGGACATTGTAATTCATTCCAGAATAGTGGAGATTTTGATCCTAATATTTTCAATCTGTCAGAATAAGGGAAAGCAGTCTCAAGACAGGTTGGTAGTAGGAATTGGCAACAAGGAGTCATCTTTGGGAATCCCCAATCATACTGGGTGGGCCACCTACTTTGTTTCCAGAGCGCTGGCAAAGGTAGGTGGAATACAGAATAAATTTCTCTAGTCATTTTGTTAATGATGTATTCAGGAGAACACAGTGTTGGTACTGAATGATCCTTATTGTTGATATACAAGCCCTATGTCACTAAGTAATGACACACCTCTTGCCTTCAGTTGTATATTTTTATTTGATAGACAACATTATTTAGTAATAAGAGACAATAGCCTAGACAGAGGAATCAAGAGTTTTAGGTCCTCTTGTTCTTTTACAGCTAAATTGTGGCAAATTACCAAATTTCTGAGTCTCAGATTGCTCTCCTGTAAAATGGAAATTTTAAAAGCCTATTACTAGTCTAGGAACCAAATGGAAAAATAAATATAAAAGGACTTTGTAAAATATAAAGTTATTCACTGATAAAGCATCATTTATCTTGTTTCTGCCCCTAAAAGGAGTTAAATTTGCCTTAACTCCTCTACTCCCTCTCAACTAGTCCTCCTCCTTAAGAACATCTTAGAATATTCATTTGTAAAATAGATGCCCCAGTTAGGGGTATGGCTACAATAAAGCCACTGTCCCCAGAAGAAAATGAATCTACAGCTAAAGTTAGTGAGACCACACAAGGAAGAAAGTGGTCTGATTGATCTCATATTATAGTTTCAAGAAGGAGCAGATGAACTCCATGAACACTGAGTTATTCGCTGTCAAGATGCATGATGTCCAATCAGTTCATTCTGATTTGCGGAATGTCATTAGATCACTAGCATCTAATAGGTGGATGAACTCAGTGTACTCAGGGGTGAAGAGGTGTATCACAGCTGGGAGCTGCCAGAGGGCCAAGGTGCAATCATGAATGATGTTTTCTGAAATTAGCTCTGATGATTCTAATATTGAAAAACATTGTTCCATAGAGAAATTTTTCAAAGAATATGCAGAGCATTTGGTAAATATGGGATTGAACACTGGAAAATTTAAAAGAATTTTGTTTCATTATAATCACTGAATGGCAGTGTACAGAATTCCATCTCTACAGTTGAAATTGCATCTCCATACAACAGACAACTGGATCTGAAGCTTAATATCTTGAATGGACATTACCATGATTACATATATAAATTACCACAATCAAGGTGAACAAAGGTGAAATGATGCTGTGGTTATTTTTAAATATTTCTGCCTAGCATTAGTTGGATAGACTCAGCCAAACTTTGGGCCTAATTCTCTGCTCCGATGATTAGAAGTGACATAAAAGTAACAAAGATAACCTTACACAGCACAATATATGTTTAAATAGCAAGTTGCAAATTACACTTCCAGAAGCAAGGTTATATCATCTTGTATTTGATAAAATGATTGGTTTGCAAAGGAAGGAGGATCCTACTTGCCCAATGTTCCAGCATTAGCACTACTTTTTCCAGCTTGCCTCATAAATCCTGGAATAAGGTAACTGATTTCCATCTATAGGCATACCTTGGAGATATCACAAGTTTTGTTCCAGGTTACCACAATAAAGCAAATATTGCAATAAAGCAAGTTGCAGGATATTTTTTGGTTTCCCAGTGCATATAAAGGTGACACTGACACTACAAAGTAGTGTATTAAGTGTGCAATAGCATTATGTCTAAAAAAAAGTATATACCTTAAGAAATATTTTATTGCTAAAAAATGCTAATATTCATCTAAGCCTGAGTCTTAATCTTCTTCCTGGTGAAAAGTCTTGCCTCAATGTTGATGGCTGCTAACTGATCAGGATGGTGATTGCTGAAGGTTGGGATGGCTGTGGCAATTTATTAAAATAACACGACAAGGTTGGCTGCAGCAATTGACTCTTTATTTCACAAAACATTCCTCCATGATATGCAATCTCTTTGAAGGCATTTTACCCACAGTAGAACTTCTTTCAAAACTCAAGTCAATCCCCTCAAACTCTGGACTGCTTTGTCCACTAAGTTTATGAAATATTTTTAAAATTTTGCTGTCATTTCAACAATGTTCACAGTATTTTCCCAGGAGTATATTCCCTCTCAGGAAACCAGTTTCTTGGCTTATCTACAAGAAGCAATTCTTCATCCATTCAAGTTTTACTGTGAGATTGCAGCAGTTCAATCATATCTTCAGACCCCACTTCTAATTCTAGCTCTCTTGCTGTTTCCACCACATCTGCAGTTACTTCCTCCATTGAAGTCTCAATCCCCTCAAAGCTGAGACTTTGAGTCTCTGGGTGTTGGAATCAACTTATTCCAAACTACTGTTGATGATATTTTAACCTCTCCCATGAATCTCAAATGTTGTTAATGACATCCAGAATAGTGGATCTTTTCCAGAAGTCTTCAATTTACTTTGTCTAGATCCATCAGAGGAATTACTATCTATGTCATCTATAGCCTTATGAAATTTACTTCTTAAATAATAAGATGTCAAAGTTAAAATTACTCTCAATCCATGGGCTGCAGAATGGGTTTTGTATTAACAGGCATGAAAAGAACATTAATCTCCTTGTACGTCTCCATCAGAGCTCTTGGGTAACCAGATGCATTATAAATGAGTGGTAATATTTTGAAACAAAGCTTTTTTTTTTTCTGAGCAGTAGGTCTCAACAGTGGGCTTGAAATATTCTATACATCTATGTTGTAAGCAGACGTGCTGTTATCCACACTTCGTTCTTCCATGTATAGAGTACAGGCAGAATAGATCTAGCATAACTCTTCAGGGCCCTAGGAGTTTCAGAATGATAAATGAGTATGGGCCTCAAATTCAAGTCACTAGCTGCATTAGCCCCTAAAAAGAGAGTCAACCTGTCCTGTGAAGTTTTGAAGCTATGAAAGGCCTAGATGGCTTTTTCTTTCTATAGAAAGCTGTTTTATCTACAAGGAAAATCTGTTGTTTTGTGTGTCCACATGCTTCAATTATTTTAGCTACATCTTCTGAAAAACTTGCCACAGCTTCTACAACAGGACTTGCTCCTTCACCTTGTACTTTGATGCTATGGAGATGGCTTCTTTTCTTAAACCTCATGAACCAACCTCTGCTCGCTTCACATTTTTCTGCTACAGCTTCATCACCTCTCTCAGCCTTCACAGAACTGAAAAGAGTTAGGGCCTTGCTCTGGATTAGGCTTTGGCTTAAGGGAATGTTGAGACTGGTTTCATCTTTTATTCAGGCCACTAAAACTTTTTCCGTATCAGCATGAGGCTGTTTCATTTTCTTATCATTTGTATTTTCATTGGAGTAGCACTTTTAATTCCCTTCTAGAACTTTTCTTTTGCATTCACAACTTAGCTAACTTTGGTACAGGAGGCCTTTTTTCAGCTTATCTCAGCTTTCGACATGGCTTCCTCACTCAATTCCATCTAGTTTTCGATTTAAAGTGAGAGATGTGCCACCCTTCCTTTCACTTGAACACTTAAGAGTCCATTGTAGGGTTATTAATTGGCCTAATTTCAATATTGTTCTGTCTCAAAGAATTGGGAGGCCTGAAGAGAGGAAGAGAGAAGGGCCATTGGTGAAGCTGTCAGAACACACACAACATTTATTAAGTTTAGCATCTTCTATGAGCAGAGTTTGTGGTGCTCCCAAAAAACTACAATAGTAACATCAAAGATAACTAATCGTAGATTACCACAACAGATGAACAGCAAGTGAACACATGCTGCTTGAAAAACGATGCTGACAGACTTGCTTGAGTCAGGGTTGCCAAAAAACTTCAATTTATAGAAAAACACATTATCTGCAAAGCACAATAAAGGGAAGCAAAATAAAAGGATGCGTGGATTTGCTTATGCAAACAGCTTCGTATCTGTGATAAAGGAATATACTAAGTAAAATATGGACTACCCTGGACTGTCTCCACAACTACAACCGATGATCACTTGGGCAAGAACTTAGTTCAAGTGCTTCTGTGGTCACACAACCCAAAAGGCCTCCACAGCAGAAATGCTGCTATTAGGTACTCACTAACTAATCATTGAGTCCCCAGTGTTCCCTGAGGGTTATTTCACAGGCTCCGTCTGACTCTGAAGCCTCTCAAAGTTATTCCAACGTTAAGCTCATTTCTATGAGAAAGAGGTGAGAGGAAAAAAGACCAATAGTGGAAGGCCAGCTTCAGCGCAATACATGTACTTAATAGTTTCTCTCATCTTATACGATATATTCACATTTCCCTTTAATGTCTGTTTTTGAGGGAGAGAAGCTTTATTCGTACCTACTTAGTGGCTGCTTTATAACAGTAAAATAGACGCTTTTGCAGAATTCTTTTCTGCTTTTTTTTTTTTTTTTTTTGGTGAGACAGAGTCTCACTCTATCCCCAAGTGGGGAGACCTCGGCTTACTCAATCTCTGTCTCGTGGGTTCAAGCGATTCTCCTCTCCTGCTTCAGCCTCCCAAGCAGCTGCGACTACAGGCGCGCACCACAACGCCCGGCTAATTTTTCTATTTTTAGTAGAGACGGGGTTTCGCTATCTTGGCCAGGCTATTCTCCACCTCCTGACCTCAGGAAATCCGCCCGCCTCGGCTTCCCAAAGAGGTGGGATTACAGACCTGAGCCACCGCGCCCGCCCCTGCCTTTTATTAAAGCTACAAATCACACACACTTCGCTTCACAGGGGAGCCCCGCCCCCTACTTCAGGCATCCAGCCATCCCGTATTCTCTAATGGCGTGGGGCAGAGCTATCGCGAGACTCCACTGTCTCCTCAGCAAGTCTTTAACAGCGTGGACTTGCGCAGAAGAGACTCTTGAAGCCAGTTCAGGAGAAAGGGGGCGGGGTGCTCCGACGAGCGCGTTCGCCTTGACCCCCACGCTACAGCGCGCGCCCGGCAGCTAGGCGCTGTGGTTTCTGGGTCTCCCGGGGAACCCCTACACTATCCCGCAAAAAGGGCTTGTGCCCACCTCAAGCCGATGTTCGGTGGGTGGCGAATGCGTGCCCGTGATCTGCGGAGTCGGTAGAGGAGCGCAGGCCTGGTGCAAAGAGACTCAAGAGGCTCGGAGAACCAGCTTGGGTAGGCGCTTGGGTGATAGAGGGTCAGGGGTCAGAGGTCGGGAGGGAGGGAGGTGGTCTCTGGCCTCCGGTACCAGGGAGGGAGGACGCTGGTTGTCCTGGAGCCGGGGAAGCTCTAGGGCTGAGAGGGAGCCGCTGCGCGAGTCTTCCCCACCCCCCTTCGCCATACCGGATTAGCGAATCCCGGACCACCATGTCCCTCCGGGGATAAAGTGGGGTCGTGGGAAAGGAGGGTATGCTTCTCCTCATGCATTGGGGCCTGCGGTGTTTGTCTCGAGCGTCCACCACCCTAGGATCCGGGAGTCCGTCGTCAGGCTCCTCGGCCTCGCGGTCGCTTGTTTGCTTGGCCTGCTGGGAGCGATCCGGCGCTGACAGCCCCGCTCAGACTTCGGGAGCCGCTTGTGGGTCTTTCGGAAGATAACTGAGTGGGTATCACCGTGCGCCGCAGATCTGCCCCCAAAGGCTGGAACTGGGCGGCCGCCTCCCTTCTTTGTGCGCGGTATTGTGTTAGTAAAAGGGGAGGCAGAGCCTTCTCAGTCCGACTCAAAGTTCTCCGTTACCTCTGGAGCCAGATTAATTACATTCGAATTCAGAACCACTCTTCCACATTGTACAGTTTGGTAGTTGCTAGGTTTATGAACGAAGATAGGGTGTTGTTTGATGATTGATGATCACTGTATAATAAATACAGTATTATTAAATACTGACCAAGAAGCTTTACAGTTTTTCCAGGTAGTTGGACATTATCACGAGGTAGAAATCCTAGATGTTTGATGCCTTCCAACGTGTACTTAAGGAACTTCGGGCTTTTTCTGAACAAAATAAGATAATTTTAAAGTTATTACTGTTATTTTAAATTATTCCAGTGGGCATTAGTAGGAATGATGAAACTCTTGAATAAAAACGATCCATGATATCTCTATTGTCACCAAAAAGACTATTTAGTTTATGATTAGTAAACATGCTTGAGACAGAGCAGTCCTGAGCAGTATTGTGATAATTATGTCCGTGCTCACAAACCTGCACTTTCTAGAGCTTTGAAGGACCAGTTAACTAGTAAGCTGGCAATTGAGAATACAATAGTTTACTTTTGAGAGATGCTATTGTATATCCTCTTTGTCCACCCGAAAGGAACTGGACTTACAGAATTATTAAAGCTTTTATTATTAAGAGTTTAGGCTAGTAAGATTTAGGGGAAACAATTTGGTAGTGAAAAAGCTTCTTATGAGGGCATTTTTCAAGTTTATGTAACTAACATATTTTAGCATTTAGTAGATGAAAATGCTCTCACCTTGCTGGAATTATTTCTACAGAAAAGGAAGAGATTATGTTAACCCTGGGTCATTAAGAGCTTCCTAGTACTTAGTAATGAGTGGGCTTCGTTTCCATAAGACAACATTGTGGACAGGAATATGGCAAGTGTATAATCCTTTTTGCCCTTAATAGCCTAAACCCAGATCTACCATGGATTTGTTGTAATTCAGGATTTGTATGTATCTTATAAACATGAAATAATATTTTTGGGGGAAAAATGTGAATTTAAGTTGTGTTATTCATTTGTTGGATTGTCTTAGTAATTTAACATTTTATGTTTATTTTTCTATCATTCCATCCTTGTTTTCTGTTGAAGGTAAAGTTCAGTCAGTTTCCCTGCCTTGTTCTAGTATTTCATTTTTCTCAGAATTACTAAAGAATAGTTTCATATTACCTATAGTCTTCTAGAATGTGGATAAGAGAGACTTCTCCAAAAAGAAATATGAGTAAAGTACAGTTAGGTCCTCAAAAGGAGGGAATATATCCACAGAATTAGAGATCTTTGTTTCACCCTTTTTGTATGTGTTTACTTCCTAGTACTGACCTGGCATTGGGAGCACTGAATGGGATACTACTCCTGCCCATCTTTCAAAGTGAACATTGTAGCAGTTGGGATCGAGGAGAGAGAGGACCTTAACTCAGCTTCTCTGGTCATGGAAGCCTTTCCAGGGAAGATTGGGATGGAAACAGGCATAAAAGCAATTCAAGCAAAAGGCTTTTACATTTAAATACAAGACAGTAAAAGTGTGGTCCATATAGAAAACTTCACATAATTACATTTTACCCAAACACTGCTAATTAAGGAGGAGGAAGTAGTTGTGACTGATAAGGTATGAAGAAAACTAGAAAAATATGGGATGTGGTTAGGTACAGAATTTCACCAGTACTTGACTTACTAGTTGCCATATTGCATTTTAGTCATAAGTATTTTTGACCAAATACTATTTTCTTTGGTGCGAGAAGTTAACCCTGAATAGAGATTTCCTTAAGTAAAGACTCAGTCAAAACCAGGAGCTTTTTGTTTGATTGGTTGATTTTTTTGATCATGCATGTTTACTCAGCTAAGAACTGGACGAAGGCAGAGCATTGCTAGAAATTCTGGTATTGACTTTTCTGCAGTGTATCATTATCACTGATAAGTGCCTTGAGGGACTAATATTGGAAGAATCAGGTTGAAAGAAAACATCTGAAGGAATGTGCAAATTATAATGGTGTACATAATTTAAAAGATACTGGATAGGTTTTACCAGAGAACAGAATAAATAGTTGAAGTAATGTTTTCTGGTTTGGTAATGTGTCTGTTACAAAATTATTGTAGGAAACATGGCACATGTTACTTCTCACATTCCATTGGCTAGGACTGGCACAGGACCATACTAAGCTGGACAGCCATTTCTCAACTACTCTATACTTTGAGTGGAAATAAGTGGATTTTAGTAGGCAGCTGGTTATCCATAACAAGGTTTTTTGTAGGGATTCTAAAAAATAAAGGGAGTAGTGCCTGGGTGTTTGCCCGAGACATTCTGACTTAGTTGGCTAGGCATCAGGATTTTTTAAAATTTCCCTGGTGATTCTAATGTGCAGTCAAATTTGAGAAGTACTGATCTGTGGTCCCCCATCCTGCGACATTAAAGTTTGGTTATTGTGAAATGTAATTTAGAGCAGGGGTCCCCAACCCCCAGGCTACGGACCGGTGCCAGGCCGTGGCGTGTTAGAACCGGGCTGCACTGCAGGAGGTGGGCTGCGGGCAAGCGAGCATTACCACCTGAGCTCTGCCTCCTGTCAGATCAACAGTCAGTAGATTATCATAAGAGCGTGGACCCTATCGTGAACTGCATATGCACAGGATCTAGGTTGTACACTTCTTATTAAAATCTAATGCCTGATGATCTAAGGTGGAACAGTTTCATCCCTAAACCACCCCCTCCCTACCCCACCCCTCTCCTCCAGTCCATGGAAAAATTGTCTTCCATGAAACCTGTTTATGGTACCAAAAAGGTTGGGAACTGCTGGTTTAGAGTATTCTCAGGATGACGATAAATAGCAACTACCATTTATGGAATGCAGGCCAAATTTCCGGTACTGTGCTGTTGTACTTAAACTATTTCTAACCACAATCCTGCTATCATCCCCGTTTTAGAGATGAGAAAATTGGCACAGAAGACTGGATAACTATTCCAGTGCCACACAGTTAGTAAATGCCAAAGCTGGAATTAGAATGAATGTAAGACTTCAAAGCATCGCGTTCTCACCTTTAAGCCACATTGCTTTGCTAATGTGAGACTCTGCTAGAGAGTTGCTTTTGGAGTTTTCAGAGTTAATGATTCCACAAGAACCATGTTATTAATATTATTATGGTAAGTGTGATACATTTTGTAACTGGCCCAATTCCCTTTCTGCACTCCCTCTACCCCTTCACCCCCCCATATCCATGCTTTTTGCCATGTGCAGTTTCACCCAGTAAAGAAGTGTAGTATATTTTTCCACTACTTAACATTGGGTCCATGGATATGTCTTGCTTTGGTCTGTGGCACCTTAGTGGTTTTTAAACACTTAGAAAACTACTTGTGTGATTGGATTTGCACTAATACACCTCAACCATTGCCATAAAGAACATTCCTGAGTTACTTTGCTGATCCAAGGAGAGAGGATAAGAACTGTATTAAGTAGAGCCAAACTACTTTTCCAGAAACCTAGCCTAGATTAACCTCCTTCAGCTAATGTGCAGATCTATGAAAATAAATAATTGCTGTATCAAGGTATTGAGCTTTGGGGTAGTGTGTTATACAGCATGTTTGTGGCAGTAGTTAACTGATAAGCTGGTATAGCCTAACATTTTAAAGTTCCTGCAGTGATCTGACCCACTTTCAGTATTCCATCTTATGCTTTGAAGAAAACTGGACAAACATAAACACTTAGGAAATTAAGAGCTTACTATATTATTCCTCCAAGATAAGAAAGGATAAGATGCTTTAAAAGTAGTTAACCATAGCCAAGGATTAAGTGAAGCACTGGCTAAGAGAATAGAATTCTTATGATTGACTTATGTACTGTCTGATATATAGACTTTTTGCAATTATGTGAATGCTGTATATTTGTGCTGTTCAGTACAGTAGCCACTAGTCACATAGGGCTATTGAGCACTTGAAGTGGGGCTAGTGAGACTGAAGAGCTGAGTTTATAACATTTAATTTTATTTACAGTCACACATCACTTAATGATGGGGCTGTGTTTTGAGGAATGCATCATAGACAAGTTTGTTATGTGAACATCTTAGAGTATACTTACACAAACCTAGGTGGTACCGCCGGCCTACTACACACCTAGGCTCTATGGTACAGCCTACTGCTCTTAGGCTACAAACCTGTACAGTATATTCTGTACTGGCTACTGTAGGCAGTTGTCATACAGTAGTATTTGTATATTTAAACATATTTAAATATGGGAAATGTACAGTAAAGATATGGTATAAAAGATAAAAAATAGTACAGCTTTGTGGGGTGCTTAGCATGAATGCAGCTTACAACACTGAAGGTTACTCTGGGTTAGTCAGGGAGTGAATGTGAAGGCCTGGGACAATACTGTACAATTCTGTAGACTTTGTAAACACTGCACACTTGTGCTACACAAAATTCAGTAAAAAATAAAGTAATGCAGTTAGGCGCAGTGGCTCACGCCTGTAATCCCAGCACTTTGGGAGGCCGAGGCGGGCGAATCATGAGGTCAGGAGATCGAGACCATCCTGGCTAACACAGTGAAACCCCGTCTCTACTAAAAATACAAAAAAAAAAAATTAGCTGGGCATAGTGGCGGGCGCCTGTAGTCCCAGCTATTCGGGAGGCTGAGGCAGGAGAATGGCATGAACCCAAGAGGTGGAGCTTGCAGTGAGCGGAGATCGAGCCACTGCACTCTAGCCTGGGCAACAGAGCGAGACTCCGTCTCAAAAAAATAAAAAATAAAAAAAAAAGTAATGCGTTATGATGTTACAATGGCTCTGATGTCACTAGTCCATAGAAATGTTTCAGCTCCTTTATGGAACCACTCTAATATTTGGTCCCTCATTGATCAAAATGTCATTATGCAATGCATAACTGTATTGAAAGTTAAATAGTCATATGCAGCCAATAACTACCTTATTGGATTTGCTTTGGCCAATAGTAGACAGAAACTACTTACTTGGAGCTGCCAAGGAAACCACCTTCCTTTGAATCACAGGGCCACCTTGTTCCTAAATAAAGATTCAATCATCAGGGAAGGAGAATAGACCTTAGGCAGGTAAATAATGTCACTTTAGTTTCTTTATGGTTATTGGTCTATTCATATTTTCTTTCTTGGGCCAGTTTTGTTCATTTGTATTTTGTTAGCAAAATTTTATCATTTATCATTTTATCCAGATTTTTCAGGTTTATTGAATAAAGTTAAATTTAATATTAAAATGTCTAAATCTTGTGCATCTAGTTTTTGTTTCTGCTCTTTAAATCAACTTTAAGATATGGTTTATATATAAGAAAATTCAATTTAAAGTATATAATTTGATGAGTTTTGACAGATGTATACTCTGCAATCATGTGTTGAACATTTATGTTCCAAAGCCTGCCTTCCTGTTCCTTTGCTGTCAGTCACCTCTTCTATTTCCTTGCCCCTGATAACCACTAATCTGCTTTCTGCACTTAGGTTTTTGCCATTTCTAGAATTTCATGTAAATAGAAGCATATAGTATATAATCTTTCACATCTAGCTTCCTTCAATTTAGCATAATACTCTAACAGTTCATTCATGTTATTTTACAGAAGTCTCTTTTTATCACAGATTAGTATTCCATTGTATGAATATGCCACAACATGTCCATTCACCAGTTGTTGGACATTTGGTTTTTCTTCCAGTTTGAGGCTTTTAGTAGTAAAGCTGTTAACGTTCAAGTTTAAATTTTTGTGGATTTATGTTTTGATTTCTCTTGGATAAATACCTAAGAGAGGGATTGCTAGGCTGCATATTAAGTTATATTCAATTTTATTAGAAACTGATAAACTTTTCCAAAATGACTGTGCTGTGTTCGAATGTTGGAGAGTTCATTTCTCTTTGAGCCATACTCGCAGTGTTTTAAATTTTTGACTATTCTAATGTATGAATAGTGGCATCTCATTGTGATTTCTGAGTTGAAATTTGCATTGCTTTAATGACTGATGCTGGTGAAAATATTTTCATGTGCTTATTTTACACTTATGGGTCATCTTTGGTGAAATGTCTGTTCAAAATTTTTGACTGTTTTTTAAATGTTTATCTTACTATTGATTTGTGAGAGTTCTTTACATAGTCTGCAAACATATCCTTCATCAGATACTTGATTTGCTAATATTTTCTCCCATCTATGATTTGCTTTCATATTTTGATGACAGTATCTTTTGAAGAACCAAAATGTTTATTTTTGATGAAACTTAATTTATCATTTTCTTACATAGTCTGTGGTTTTTGTTTCCTGCTTAAAAATTTTTGTGCCTTTTTTTGGGCGAATCCAATGTCATTTAGGTTTTCTCCTCTGTTTTCTTTGAGAAGTTTCAGTTTTAGCTTTTATTTTTATTATCTATTTTTAGTGAACTCTTATATTTTATGAGGTAAAGTTTCATTTTGTTGCATATTGGTATCCATTTACTAAAAGGATACCTTTCCCATTGACTGCCTCTGAACTTCTTTCAGAAATCAATTGACCATACATGTGTGGGTCTACTGCAGGACATTTTATTGTGTTCCATTGATCTATATGTTTGTCTTTACACCATTGCTACGCCATTTTTATTTCTTTTGACATACGTCTTGGAATCAGTGTAAATCATTCAACTTTATTTTTATTTTCTAAAATTATATTGACTTTCCTGTATTGTAGGCATTTTAATATAAATGTTAACATCAGATTGTCAGTTTCTACTAAAGAAACCTGTTGGAATTTTGAATGGGATTGCTTTTCTATAAGTTAATACTAAGAAATTGACATCTGAATATTTTGAGTCTTCTAGTCTATGGACATAGTACATTGTGTAGATCTATAATTATATACTATTATACTATTTTCTAAATTTTTATGTATGCTTGAAAATTTTCAGAATAAAAATATAGTAAGTTATCTTTTGGAGAAATTTAAAAATCAAAAAAGTTTACTGTATTTATGCACATATTTTTAATTTTTGCTTTTTATTTCCTTGTGTGTGGATCCAGATTTCAATCTGATGTTGTATTTCTTCTACCCAAGCGCTTCTAACATTACTTAGATTTTAGGTATACAAGTGATAAGTCCTTTTGCTTTTGTCGATCTTTTTTTCACCTTCATTTTTGAAAGATATTTTGCTGGGTTTAGAGCTGTAGGGTGGGAGCAGTGGCTAAACTAGAAAAATAGGGCAAATCTGGAGAGAAGTCCTCACTTTTCGATAATTTAATCATGGCATACCTTATTGTGATTGTTCTTTATGTTTGCCCTGATTGGGTTTCATTGAGCTTCTTGGTTTTCTGAGTTGATGGTTTTTATAGAATTTGGAAAATTTTCATGTATGATTTTTTCAAGAAGTTTTTTGTATCCTTTCTATTCTGTTGACATTTCAGTTTTATGCATGTTTGACCCTTAACATTGTCCAGTAGGTTTCTGATGTTCCATTTATTGTTTTTTTCAGTCTTTGTTTACCTCGGCTTCATTTTTGACAGTTTCTGTTGTTACTGTTGTTTCCATTGTTTAAGCTTATTCTCCTTTTTTTTTTCTTTGCCATTTCTAATGTGCTGGTAATCTCATATAATGTGTTTTTCATTTCAGATGTTGCATTTCCATCAATAAATTCTGTAGGAGTCATTTGTATGTCTATAATTTTTTTGTCATATTCATGTTTTCCTCTACCTTCTTGAACATATTGAGAATATTTATAGTAGCTGTTTGAATGTTTGTTTCTGCTAATTATATCATCTGTGTCATTTCTGGGGCTTTTTGATTTTTTTCTTGTCATGGGTCTTATTTTTCTGTTTTATTTTCATTTTTATTTTATTTTATTTATTTTTTTTTTTTATGTACCTGATAATTTTAGATTTGATGCCAGACGTTTGTGTTAGATTTTGTTTCACACTTTTAAAGTATTGTTGGGCTTTGTTCTGAGGGGCAGTTAAATTACTTGGGATTAATTGAGAGATTCACCTTCCTATTATATTGCTCATTAAATTATTTCTACAATTTATTTTATTTTATACGACAAATTGCCTTTACTAAATTTATCTATTAAAGACTAATAAAACCATTAGAATTTATTTGATGTATGAGATTATGGTTAATATGTTCATTCCCTAGTCATATTGACCTGGTAAAAAATTACTCATTGCTTTATATCTCACTGAAGATTTCGTATTATGTTTATGGGCTATGAATTTATGCTGAATTTCTCATCTGGTAACCCTTAAGTACTAAATCATCTCTCGGTATACCTCCTGTTGTTTCATTTGTCCTCTAGAGTTCACAGTTACCAGCCAAGAAAACTTGAAAATGAGCAGCCGGAGGAAACGTGCTCCTCCAGTGAGGGTAGATGAGGAAAAGAGGCAGCAGCTTCATTGGAATATGCATGAGGACAGAAGGAATGAGCCTATCACCATAAGTGATGATGATGAGCAGCCCTGCCCAGGTTCCCATACCTCTTCTGCTCATTGCATCATTCTAAGTGATAGTCTAAAGGAAGAAGTGGCTCACAGAGACAAGAAGTGTTCAAAAGTAGTGAGCTTCTCAAAACCAATTGAAAAAGAAGAGACTGTTGGTATTTTTTCCCCTTTGTCTGTAAAGTTGAATATTGTGATTTCTCCCTATCACTTTGATAATTCCTGGAAAGCATTTCTAGGAGAATTAACTCTTCAGCTTCTTCCTGAGCAGAGTTTAACTGAAAATTTTTCCGAAAGGAGTATTACATTGATGAGTTCAGAGTCAAGCAATCAGTTCCTGATTTATATTCATTCAAAAGGTGAAGATGTAGAGAAACAAAAGAAAGAACCAATGAGTATTTGTGACAAGGGTATTCTAGTGGAGTCATCCTTCAGTGGTGAAATGTTAGAAGATTTGGGTTGGCTGCAAAAGAAGAGAAGAATAAAACTTTATCACAAACCAGAAGGAAATCACATTATCAAGGTACTCAATTTTTTGTGGTGTCTTTTGAGGCTCTTCTACAGTGGCAGTCCACTTTTAAATTAACTTGTGAGAGAAGTTTGAAAAGCCAGCAAAGCCAGCCTTTCATTGTTAAGTTTCAAAGTACACTTTAAGCTTTTAATAACTACTAAAAGTATGTTACAACTAATCATTTTCAGGCTACACTTTTTCAAGATCTTCCATCTCTACTTTCAGTGACTTGTTTTGGTCCTCATCATCTGTTCCTCTTACTGCGGCAGTCATTTAACCATTTCTCTGTTTGCTATTTTGTGTTTTCAAATGCTTCGATTTTGTCTCTGGAATTGTATGATGTGAATGCAAATGAAATTCTGTTTGTTACTGCCTACAGAATTAAGTATAGTCTTTCTAATCTGGCACAGAAGTTCCTCCCTTGACAGGCCCTTGAGCCTTACTTACCCTTTATTACTCTGCTTTTTATTTTGTCCCAGAAACTCCAAATTGATTTATTTCCTCCATATACCATACTGACTGTCTGCATCTTTGCTTTTGCTCTTATAGTTCCCTCTGCTTCAGTTGTTCCCTTTCCCTGATAATTTCTGGTTATTTTTTAATATTTAGTATAGCATTAATTCACCCAGGGAGATCGTTTCTGAGGAGATCGTTTCACATAATACTGTGTGCCCTCTCCTCAGAATCTCTGGTAGATTTTTTTTTTTTTTCGGCCTTGGCGACTTGTCATGTACTTAACATTTTATATCATTCCCCTTTGGTAAACTATGAAGCCTTTCATCTTTACAGCCTAGTAAAGTACCTGGTACCTAAATTTTCAGTAGATGAATGAATAAATTTGTAATTTATTTCAGTCTCTGCCATTCAATGGCCAAATAACTTTATGTGAATCATTTAAATGCTCTAATTTCAGTTTCTTTATGAAATGTCAGTAATACCCATTCTTCTTACAGCATAAAATTGTATTTAAAACGAGGTCAGATAATGTAAGAAAGTATACTTTGCAAACTGTGAAGCAAATTAATATGCTTTTATGTTAAACTTGAAGATTTAAAACGTTAATTTCATGTTGTTTAACCGAAAACTGTTTCATATATTTCTTGCATCAATAACCTTAATTATAGTTTTAGAATTGTCAGAAGGGAAGGAGAAAATTTAGAATTATTAGATTGCAATTAATTTTTCCCTGTACAGTGAAACTATGTAACCAGACATTCCCTCTGTTTCCTGATTTTGCCAAAATTGTGGCTCAGTGATAGCAAGTATGTAACAATTTATGACTCACATATCTGTGTTCTCTCTATGTTCCCTGCAAACCAAGTCTTAATCTATTCTGTTTTTCCTGATCCTGAATTTTACAAATATTTAAACATTTATTGCTGCTGTAGTAAGACATCTCCAAGCAAGCCAAGACAGAATACAAACAGTAATGAAATACACTTTGTCATTCATTTCTGTGTAAGGCTGGTGGATTCCTGTTCTTTAGTGAAAGAATATGAGATTCTCAGTGATTAGGGACTCAGGTACAACATAGTCAACATGAAGTAAAGGGAACTAACATTTATTGAGTGTCTACCAGTAGAAACTTTTATAGTTATATTATTTAAGCTAGACATCTCTCCATTTTGTAAGTGAGAACACTTGGGTCAAAATAAATGGGTTATTTTTTCTCCAATTCAGTTAGCTTCTAAGTATCAATGCCAGGATTCAAAATCAAGTCTTTCAACTGTAAAACTTCATACTACATTGCTTCACTAGGGTAAAAATATTAACATTAATCAAAGTCTGTTTTTTTACACGTTTTAGTGTTTGATTCAGCAATAAGGATGCCCAAACCTAACAGTGTAGAAGACTCCTAGCATGTATATCATAATCTTCTGGGGAAATCTGCATTTTTAACAAACTTGACTGATTAATTCATTAGTTTTGGGAATCATTTTATTAGTAGATAGAACTAGGTGTTCTTATCACATTCTCCCAGGTTCGATTTCAGTTAGGGAAATATTTTTTTCCAGCAACTCGAATTGTACATTGTAGGCACTTACATTTGTAATTTGTTAGTGAAAATGAAACACGTGGGGGAAATTTGGTAGGAATGTATTTATTATTTGTGGCACAAATGCTATGAATACCTTTAAAAATAGTGATGCTAATTTTTTCTTTCTTATGTCTTCTTAAAGAATGGTGTATTTCAAATGAAACTACTTTTATTTTGATTAATTATTTGTAGGTTGGAATTTATCTTTTGGAAGCTGGCCTAGCAAAACTAGACTTCTTGAGTGATGCAAATTCAAGAATGAAAAAGTTCAATCAGGTTATGAAGAAAGTAATGGAAAAGTTACACAATTATATTATTCCAGGTAATATTTACAGTAAACTTAAAAATTGCTATTACTTAGGAGTTGTGAGTTTTTTTCTCTAAGCGCTGGACATAACAATCAGAAAAACAGCTAATAAAGTCATAATAAAAATTAAATGATTATATGGCAAATTATACTTATTTGAAATGCACCCACTAATATAATTTGTTTCTTTGGTTAACTCTGTGTTTACTTTATTGTAAATATTAAAGGATTATTTGCAGAGTCAATATGCAAGTCAAAAGGCAGAGTCTAAAGGGATCTGAGCTGGTTGGGATTTTTGCATTATTCCTGTGCTTTTATTTTGTCATGGCCAGAAATTCTTGGCTGGCATTTATTCCACCTCTCCTTTGCAGTCTGACAAATAATTTCAAAAGCTTGGTTCCCATAAAGACCAGATAACTTTGCTCTGTTTCTTGGCAAGACGTTGCATCTTTGGTCAGGACTGCAGATTCAGAGTTGTCTGCCATTGGTCACCACGGGAGAGTGTGGATGGCTTGGTGCAGCTCATCAACACTACTGGAAAAACAGCCCAAATTCTCCAAGTTCTGCTCATGGTGGGTCAGCATTATTTCAGGTGCAAATTATAGAACATTGTCATACTGGAGTATTTGAAAATCAGTTTCTAACTTTGATTGTTATTTCTCTAGTACATTTTTTGCAATGCTTTATAATATCAGTAATAGTAAATCATTTTGCAAGTTAGGTACTTTAAATGAGGAAACCTCTGGTTTTGGGATTAGAAGGAATGAATTTAAGTACATCTAGAGTTTTTAAAGTTATGGCCTTTTAAAAATATTACAATTTGTACATTTTAAAGCCTGGTATCTAAGGAAAACTTCAAATTTAACTATTAATCTTAGATTATATAATTTTAGTAAAAGTATAAAAGAACCAAGCATAAAGCTATACATTAATTGTGAAGTTTTGGAAATTTTACATGCCATATTTTTTATTGGCAAAAAATAAGTCATGAATTTTTTGGTGTGATCTTTTAGTTTTAGAAGTTATGAGGTGTGTCCTGTAGAAGTATATAGGCCTCTTTCAAAGCAATTCAGAAATAAATGATAGACTTTTTCACCTTGAAAGAGTTATGTTTTTAATAAAGAACCATTAACTGAAAGGAGTTTGTAAATATGTTCAAGGTTTTTATTTTTTCATGTTATAATAAGCATAAATCTACTTCCACAGAACAATTGTGCCCACCAAATGAAATTAGTATTTTTACTATTTTACAAATTTGCATTAATAACTTAATAATCACTTGTCTTCCAGTTGGCTGCTACTGCTACCAAATGCCTATCCTTTTTTAGCATAAGAAATAAAATGAGAACCCGTTTCTTATTGGGCATAGAACAGTTATGTCTCCATATGGATTTTGTATGTTAAAATTGTAAAAGTAAAATAAGTTGTTCCTGTATAAACTTCAAACAGTATTCACACTGAGTTCCTCAAATGTTTGTAAAATATCCGCAATGGCCAATACACGTGGCCATTCTCTGAGGGGCTTCTCTGAGCTTCTCTGAGGGGCTACAAAAATGAAAAACTTTGCCTTTGTCTCACTGGGGAAGGGACCAATGGACATAAATGATTGCAGTTGGTACTGCAGTAGATTACAATGTAGTATTACTATATCCAGAATATAAAAGTATTGCACAACAGAGGAGAACATAATTCCAGCCAGGGAAGGCAAAAGAAAATGCCATGGAAAAAGTAGCAGTTAAACTTTCTTGAATAATGGATGAGTAGATTTTTGATTAATGAAGAATTAAAGATAGGGCCTTTCAGTGACAAAACACACTGAGCAAGACCCCAGAGTTGGGCAAGTTCATCATATGCTCTTAGAATAAGAATTGCTTATAGTTAGAAAAGTCATGTCAATTTTTGAGTACATTTGTTGTGTGATGTACAGATGTGTTGGAAGAGGATGAAGATGATCCAGAGAATGAGCCAGAGGGACAAGACATTGACGAGCTGTATCACTTTGTGAAACAAACACATCAGCAAGAAACACGATCCATCCAAGTGGATGTCCAGCATCCTGCATTGATCCCTGTGTTGAGACCCTACCAAAGAGAGGCTGTCAATTGGATGCTACAACAAGAGTGTTTCAGAAGCAGTCCTGCTACTGGTAAGAATAAGATGTTTAAAGAAAAATTGATTAGAGAGATTACATCAGAGACAATTAGGGCAGGGGGAAATTAATCATTAAAATAAACATCCTGAAAATATAAGATAGAATGGGTGCTATGAACAAAATTATTTTCTAAGAAATTCTTTAAAATTGAAACCTAGAAAAATGAATTTGTGGGTTTCTTCATTCAGAAAAGTTTGAACTGGTTTTTCCTGCCAAAAGGAAATCAAAGGCTGCCTCAATTGGAATTTTTGAAAACCAAGAAATTTTTTTTACATTCCTTTCAAACAAAGAATTACTGTTCAGAATCTAGTCCAGTGGGAATCTTACTGATCATCTGTAAGAAACTCATAATGTAATGGTGAATGTTAGTGACAGAAAGCAAATTTACAAAAGTAGGAGACTTATGTGTGACTAATTTTCCTAGATTTTGCATTTTTTTCTTTACAATAATGTCATCTGTTTTTTTATGAAAGTAGTAGTTTTACGGGAGGCTTTTATGCCACTCCTTTATTGCTGTCTTTTTTCATTAACTTTGTGGGGGTAAAAGTGGTTTTTGGTTACATGGAGGAATTGTGTAGTGGTGAAGTCTGGACTTTTAGTGTACCCATCACCTGAATAGTGTGTATTGTACCACTATGTATTTTTTCATCCCTTACTTCCCTTCTGAGTCTCCAGTATCCATTGTACTAATATATATGCCCCCATGTACTTATAGCTTAGCTCACAGTTGTAAATAAGAACATGTAGTATTTGTTTTTCTGTTCCAGAGTTACTTCACTTGGGATAATGGCCTCCATTTTCATCCAAGTTGCTGCAAAAAACATTACTTCATTCTTTTTTATGGCTGTATAGTATTCCATGGTTTCCATGGTGTGTATGCACACCTGCTCCCCTCCACACACATTTTCTTTTTTTTTTTTTTCTTTTCTTTTTATTATTTTTTTTATTATACTTTAAGTTCTAGGGTACATGTGCATAACGTGCAGGTTTGTTACATATGTATACTTATGCCATGTTGGTGTGCTGCACCCATCAACTCGTCAGCACCCATCAATTCATCATTTACATCATGTATAACTCCCCAATGCAATCCGTCCCTCCTCCCCCCTCCCCATGATAGGCCCCAGTGTGTGATGTTCCCCTTCCCGAGTCCAAGTGATCTCATTGTTCACTTCCCACCTATGAGTGAGAACATGCGGTGTTTGGTTTTCTCTTCTTGTGATAGTTTGCTAAGAATGATGGTTTCCAGCTGCATCCATGTCCCTACAAAGGACGCAAACTCATCCTTTTTTATGGCTGCATAGTATTCCATGGTGTATATATGCCATATTTTCTTAATCCAGTCTGTCACAGATGGACATTTGGGTTGATTCCAAGTCTTTGCTATTGTGAACAGTGCCGCAATAAACATACGTGTGCGTGTGTCTTTGTAGTAGAGTAATTTATAATCCTTTGGGTATATACCCAGTAGTGGGATGGCTGGGTCATATGGTACATCTAGTTCTAGATCCTTGAGGAATTGGCCATACTGTTTTCCATAATGGTTGAACTAGTTTACAATCCCACCAACAGTGTAAAAGTGTTCCTATTTCTCCACATTCTCTCCAACACCTGTTGTTTCCTGACTTCTTAATGATTGCCATTCTAACTGGTGTGAGATGGTATCTCATTGTGGTTTTGATTTGCATTTCTCTGATGGCGAGTGATGATGAACATTTTTTCATGTGTCTGTTGGCTGTATGGATGTCTTCTTTTGAGAAATGTCTGTTCATATCCTTTCCCCACTTTTTGATGGGGTTGTTTGTTTTTTTCTTGTATATTTGTTTGAGTTCTTTGTAGATTCTGGATATTAGCCCTTTGTCAGATGAGTAGGTTGCAAAAATGTTCTCCCATTCTGTAGATTGCCTGTTCACTCTGATGGTAGTTTCTTTTGCTGTGCAGACGCTCTTTAGTTTAATTAGATCCCATTTGTCAATTTTGGCTTTTGCTGCCGTTGCTTTTGGTGTTTTAGACATGAAGTCCTTGCCCATGCCTATGTCCTGAATGGTACTACCTAGATTTTCTTCTAAGGTTTTTATGGTATTAGGTCTAACATTTAAGTCTCTAATCCATCTTGAATTAATCTTCGTATAAGGGGTAAGGAAAGGATCCAGTTTCAGCTTTCTACTTCTGGCTAGCCAATTTTCCCAGCACCATTTATTAAATAGGGAATCCTTTCCTCATTTCTTGTTTCTCTCAGGTTTGTCAAAGACCAGATGGCTGTAGATGTGTGGTATTATTTCTGAGGACTCTGTTCTGTTCCATTGGTCTATATCTCTGTTGTGGTACCAGTACCATGCTGTTTTGGTTACTGTAGCCTTGTAGTATAGTTTGAAGTCAGATAGCGTGACGCCTCCAGCTTTGTCCTTTTGACTTAGGATTGTCTTGGCAATGCGGGCTCTTTTTTGGTTCCATATGAACTTTAAAGCAGTTTTTTCCAATTCTGTGAAGAAAGTCATTGGTAGCTTGATGGGGATGGCATTGAATCTATAAATAACCTTGGGCAGTATGGCCATTTTCACGATATTGATTCTTCCTATCCATGAGCATGGTATGTTCTTCCATTTGTTTGTGTCCTCTTTTATTTCACTGAGCAGCGGTTTGTAGTTCTCCTTGAAGAGGTCCTTTACATCCGTTGTAAGCTGGATTCCTAGGTATTTTATTCTCTTTGAAGCAATTGTGAATGGAAGTTCATTCCTGATTTGGCTCTCTGCTTGTCTGTTACTGGTGTATAAGAATGCTTGTGATTTTTGCACATTAATTTTGTATCCTGAGACTTTGCTGAAGTTGCTTATCAGCTTAAGGAGATTTTGGGCTGAGACGATGGGGTTTTCTAAATATACAATCATGTCATCTGCAAACAGGGACAATTTGACTTCTTCTTTTCCTAACTGGATACCCTTGATTTCTTTCTCTTGCCTGATTGCCCTAGCCAGAACTTCCAACACTATGTTGAATAGGAGTGGTGAGAGAGGGCATCCCTGTCTTGTGCCAGTTTTCAAAGGGAATTTTTCCAGTTTTTGCCCATTCAGTATGATATTAGCTGTGGGTTTGTCATAAATAGCTCTTATTATTTTGAGGTACGTTCCAACAATACCAAATTTATTGAGCGTTTTTAGCATGAAGGGCTGTTGAATTTTGTCAAAAGCCTTTTCTGCATCTATTGAGATAATCATGTGGTTCTTGTGTTTGGTTCTGTTTATATGCTGGATTACGTTTATTGATTTGCAAATGTTGAACCAGCCTTGCATGCCAGGGATGAAGCCCACTTGATCATGGTGGATAAGCTTTTTGATGTGCTGCTGAATCCGGTTTGCCAGTATTTTATTGAGAATTTTTGCATCGATGTTCATCAGGGATATTGGTCTGACATTCTCTTTTTTTTGTTGTGTCTCTGCCAGGCTTTGGTATCAGGATGATGTTGGCCTCATAAAATGAGTTAGGGAGGATTCCCTCTTTTTCTATTGATTGGAATAGTTTCAGAAGGAATGGTACCAGCTCCTCCTTGTACCTCTGGTAGAATTCAGCTGTGAATCCATCTGGTCCTGGACTTTTTTTGGTGGGTAGGCTGTTAATTGTTGCCTGGATTTCAGAGCCTGCTATTGGTCTATTCAGGGATTCAACTTCTTCCTGGTTTAGTCTTGGGAGAGTGTAAGTGTCCAGGAAATTATCCATTTCTTCTAGATTTTCTAGTTGATTTGCATAGAGGCATTTATAGTATTCTCTGATGGTTGTTTGTATTTCTGTGGGGTCAGTGGTGATATCCCCTTTATCATTTTTTATTGCTTCTATTTGATTCCTCTGTCTTTTCTTCATTAGTCTTGCTAGCGGTCTGTCAATTTTGTTGATCTTTTCAAAAAACCAACTCCTGGATTCATTGATTTTTTGGAGGGTTTTTTGTGTCTCTATCTCCTTCAGTTCTGCTCTGATCTTAGTTATTTCTTGCCTTCTGCTAGCTTTTGAATGTGTTTGCTCTTGCCTCTCTAGTTCTTTTAATTGTGATGTTAGAGTGTCAATTTTAGATCTTTCCTGCTTTCTCTTCTGGGCATTTAGTGCTATAAATTTCCGTCTAGACACTGCTTTAAACGTGTCCCAAAGATTCTGGTATGTTGTATCTTTGTTCTCATTGGTTTCAAAGAACATCTTTATTTCTGCCTTCATTTCGTTATGTACCCAGTAGTCATTCAGGAGCAGGTTGTTCAGTTTCCATGTAGTTGAGCGGTTTTGATTGAGTTTCTTAGTCCTGAGTTCTAGTTTGATTGCACTGTGGTCTGAGAGACAGTTTGTTATAATTTCTGTTCTTTTACATGTGCTGAGGAGTGCTTTACTTCCAATTATGTGGTCAATTTTGGAATAAGTGCGATGTGGTGCTGAGAAGAATGTATATTCTGTTGAGTTGAGGTGGAGAGTTCTATAGATGTCTATTAGGTCTGCTTGGTGCAGAGATGAGTTCAATTCCTGGATATCCTTCTTAACTTTCTGTCTCGTTGATCTGTCTAATGTTGACAGTGGAGTGTTGAAGTCTCCCATTATTATTGTATGGGAGTCTAAGTCTCTTTGTAGGTCTCTAAGGACTTGCTTTATGAATCTGGGTGCTCCTGTATTGGTGCATATATATTTAGGAGAGTTAGCTCTTCCTGTTGAATTGATCCCTTTACCATTATGTAATGGCCTTCTTTGTCTCTTTTGATCTTTGATGGTTTAAAGTCTGTTTTATCAGAGACTAGGATTGCAACCCCTGCTTTTTTTTGTTCTCCATTTGCTTGGTAGATCTTCCTCCATCCCTTTATTTTGAGCCTATGTATGTCTCTGCATGTGAAATGGGTCTCCTGAATACAGCAGACTGATGGGTCTTGACTCTTTATCCCGTTTGCCAGTCTGTGTCTTTTAATTGGACCATTTAGTCCATTTACATTTAAGGTTAATATTGTTATATGTGAACTTGATCCTGCCATTATGATATTAACTGATTATTTTGCTCGTTAGTTGATGCAGTTTCTTCCTAGCCTCGATGGTCTTTACATTTTGGCATGTTTTTGCAATGGCTGGTACCGGTTGTTCCTTTCCATGTTTAGGGCTTCCTTCAGGGTCTCTTGTAAGGCAGGCCTGGTGGTGACAAAATCTCTAAGCATTTGCTTATCTGTAAAGGATTTTATTTCTCCTTCACTGATGAAACTTAGTTTGGCTGGATATGAAATTCTGGGTTGAAAATTCTTTTCTTTAAGAACATTGAATATTGGCCCCCACTCTCTTCTGGCTTGTAGAGTTTCTGCCGAGATATCTGCTGTTATTCTGATGGGCTTCCCTTTGTGGGTAACCCGACCTTTCTCTCTGGCTGCCCTTAAGATTTTTTCCTTCATTTCAACTTTAGTGAATCTGGCAATTATGTGTCTTGGAGTTGCTCTTCTGGAGGAGTATCTTTGTGGCGTTCTCTGTATTTCCTGAATTTGAATGTTGGCCTGCCCTACTAGGTTGGGGAAGTTCTCCTGGATGATATCCTGAAGAGTGTTTTCCAACTTGGTTCCATTTTCCCCCTCGCTTTCAGGCATCCCAATCAGACGTAGATTTGGTCTTTTTACATAATCCCATACTTCTTGCAGGCTTTGTTCATTTCTTTTTCTTCTTTTTTCTTTTGGTTTCTCTTCTCGCTTCATTTCATTCATTTGATCCTCAATTGCTGATACTCTTTCTTCCAGTTGATCGAGTCGGTTACTGAAGCTTGTGCATTTGTCACGTATTTCTCATGTCATGGTTTTCATCTCTTGTCATTTCGTTTATGATCTTCTCTGCATTAATTAGTCTAGCTGTCAATTCTTCCACTCTTTTTTCAAGATTTTTAGTTTCTTTGCGCTGGGTACGTAATTCCTCCTTTAGCTCTGAGAAGTTTGATGGACTGAAGCCTTCTTCTCTCATCTCGTCAAAGTCATTCTCTGGGCAGCTTTGATCCGTTGCTGGAGATGGGCTGCGCTCTTTTGCAGGGGGAGATGCGCTCTTATTTTTTGAATTTCCAGCTTTTTTGCCCTGCTTCTTCCCCATCTTTGTCGTTTTATCTGTCTCTGGTCTTTGATGATGGTGACGTACTGATGGGGTTTTGGTATAGGTGTCCTTCCTGTTTGATAGTTTTCCGTCTGACGGTCAGAAGGACTGTCTGTTGGTCTGTTGGAGATTGCTTGAGTTCCACTCCAGACCCTGTTTGCCTGGGTATCAGCAGCAGAGGTTGCAGAAGATAGAATATTGCTGAACAGCGAGTATACCTGTCTGATTCTTCCTTTGGAAGTTTCCTCTCAGGGGTGACTCCACCCTGTGAGGTGTGGAGTGTCAGACTGCCCCTAGTGAGGGATGTCTCCCAGCTAGGTTACTCAGGGGTCAGGGACCCACCTGAGCAGGCAGTCTGTCCGTTCTCAGATCTCAGCGTCCGCGTTGGGAGATCCAAGGCTCTCCCCAAAGCTGTCAGACAGAGTCGTTCGCGTCTGCACCGGCCCCCGCTGCTTCCCCTATTGGACTTCAGCTGTGTGCTGTCCCCAGACGTGGAGTCTACATAGACAGGCAGGCTGCCTTGAGCTGCTGTGAGCTCCACCCAGTTCGAGCTTCCCAGTGGCTTTGTTTACCTACTTAAGCCTCAGCAATGGCGGGCGCCCCTCCCCCAGCCTAGCTGCTGCCTTGCTGATAGATTGCCGCAGACTGCTGTGTTAGCAGTGAGGGAGGCTCCGTGGGCGTGGGACCCTCCCGGCCAGGTGTGGGATATATTCTCCTGGTGTGCCTGTTTCCTTAAAGCGCAGTATTGGGGTGGGAGTTACCCGATTTTCCAGGTGTTGTGTGTCTCAGTTACCCTGGCTAGGAAAAGGGATTTCCTTCCCCCTTGCGCTTCCAGGTGAGGCGATGCCTCGCCCTGCTTCAGCTCTCCCTGGTCAGGCTGCAGCAGCTGACCAGCACCGATTGTCCGGCACTCCCTAGTGAGATGACCCCAGTACCTCAGTTGAAAATGCAGAAATCACCGGTCTTCTGTGTCGCTCACGCTGGGAGTTGGAGACTCACACATTTTCTTTATCCACTCATTGATTGATGGACACTTAAGTTGGTTCCATATCTTTGCAGTTGTGAATTTGTACTGCAATAAACATGTGAGCAGGGGTGTCTTTTTGATATAGTGACTTGTTTCCCTTTGGTGAACAAGTTCCAGTAGTGTTCTGGAGTGAATGATAGATCTACTTTTAGTTCTTTGAGAAATCTCCATGCTGTTTTCCATAGAGATTGTACTAATTTGCATTCCCATCAGTAGTGTAAAAGCATTCCCTTTTTACTGCCTTCGTGCCAACATCTATAGATTTTTGAATTTTTAATGGCCATTTTATTCTAGAAGATAAAAATGTAAAATACCTATTAATCTCTAAAGAAGCCAACTAAAAATTACTTGCTGTTTCATTGGTGGGTAGAGACATGCTACTTATTTGGCATTTGGTTTAAATAAGTTAAAATATTAAGGGGAAGGATAGTGGAAGATTCTGGTAGAAACAAACTCAGCACTTCTGAGTTACGGTTTTTGATATTTTTTCCCAGTTAAGTAAGCCTTTCTTCTCACTCTCAGACCCATAGAAGAGGTCAGGTCTGATTTGGGTAAATGTGTTAACCAGCTGGCATATGTCTATTGAGTTATTCAAAGACTTCATATAATTTATTGCAAGATTTATTAAAAAAGACTAATTTATCAGGTAGGAACTGGTTATATGTATTAGTTTTCCTGTTAATTCTCTGTAATCAGCTACAGTTTGCTTCTCTGTCCCATTATTTGCTGATGTGGATTTGTGCCCAAAACAAAGAGAGCTAAAGAGTAATACCAGAAGAAAGGAAATTGAGGGACCTTTAGCTTTTTACTCACATGTTAAGTATGTGGCTTTTCCAAAATGAGATTTCACAAGAATATGGGTATCACTATGTCAGAGTATCCTCACAGTTAACCTATTCTTATTTTAATGTGATTATCTGACTGAAGGTAAAACAAAAATTTGTTATTATGATTATATTTTTCTTTAGAAAGTGCCCTGCACTTCTTATGGCGAGAGATTGTTACATCTGAGGGTCTGAAACTCTACTATAATCCATATACAGGCTGGTAAGGCAAAATTTTACTTATATGCTTGATTTAAAAAATAAATATAATGAAAAACTGTCTGAGATTGTTAGCATGTCTGTAACTTTGGCTTTACCTCATGAAGGAGTCAAAGGTGAAGTCTTATTAGACATCTCTATGGATAGGATAGATTTAGATTTAATAGCACTTGTCATTTTTCAGTGAATGAATTTGGAATAATAGACATAAGGTGCTTAGTTATCAAGATTTAAAGAGATTATTATTCTAAGTAAAAATGTTATCTTATTTATTATAGGGCCAGTTTTTTTTTTTTTTTCTTAGTAATCATTAAACATCATGAATGAATCAGTAGTTATTGCCCTTTGTATTTTTCTTTTTATTCATAGATTCATAAAGGTCATAGAAAGAAGGCAGACATGTTCTCTTTTGACTACCACTCATTTCTGCGGAGTTACTTGTCAGCTCAGGCAGTTTTTTTGGTTATCACATTTCTTATGTTCGTAATCTAAGATTTGAATTATTTTGCTCTAAAATATAGTTTCAGTAAACTTAGACTTTATGCATTGCTTCCAGTTCTCTTTAGGAAAAGTATAATTTGTATTCACATTCTTGTGATGTGATTTATCTTTTTATTTTTTATTTTTCCTTAGCATCATTCGTGAGTACCCAAATTCTGGGCTGCAGTTACTTGGTGGAATTTTAGCAGATGAGATGGGTCTTGGAAAGACAGTGGAGGTTTTGGCTCTGATTCTGACACATACTCGACAAGATGTCAAACAAGATGCTCTCACTCTTCCTGAGGTAGGAGGGGTACAGTAGGGCTTGCAAAAGCAGGGGACATATGTTCTCGAAAAGCATCATATGTTAAACATTTGCTTGGCACTTAAGTCAACACTTTCTGTTCACTCTGTGGGTAATGATTTATATTAGTGGTTAGTTAACTTCAAGTGGGCAGAGAGAATGGGGTGTTTGTGACCCAGAAAGTTTATTTTTTAAGTAATGTTGGCCAACCTGGAAGAGAATTTGCAGTCACTTACTAAACTTCCTTCTAGTTGGCAGAGAAACTCCTTTACAAAAGTACTGTTGACTCCTCAAATGTTTTGTCACTAATAAAGTCTCCATATTACTACTAAATATTTTTAAGAGCTATTTAAAAATATTGTATAAATCTCAGATATATAAATGTTAGAACTAAATAATTAGAACTTTGTTAAAGAACAGGTAGCTTAGTAAATAGATTGCTAAATGAAACAAATTTCAAGTCCTTGTCCCAAAATACATAATTGTGTATAAAAATATAAATTTTAGAGTTACAGAAACAAAATCCACTAAGGCAAATATAGTATATAGCTCATATTTTCTAGTAATGAAATCCAAAATCAGCGTTTACATTAAATCTTGCTGAAATGAAGTCAGTAGTTAAAGGTGTAATTATAATTAATTATGTCTAGGATTCACCAGTCTCACAGCTTTAGCATTATGTTATCTTTCAGTAGGGTCAAGTTTGCAGAATTAGCCTTTTAGATTTGAGTAGGAAATAGAAAAAAATATGTTTTCTTTGTAGAAATGTGACTTGGAATATGTTGATTTAGCTCAGTAACTTCTTTCTGAGATTTCCTACTCATTACTCTTTTAATTCCAAGTTATTTTCATATTATTATAAATTCAATGGGTTAATTTTATATTTAAATATACCTTTAAAAGTTAATTTCAGGCCGGGCACGGTGGCTCACGCCTGTAATTCCCAGCACTTTGGGAGGCTGAGGCAGACGGATCACAAGGTCAGGAGATCGAGAGTATCCTGGCTAACATGGTGAAACCCCGTCTCTACTAAAAATACAAAAAATTAGCCAGGCGTGGTGGCGGGCGCCTGTAGTCCCAGCTACTTGGGAGGCTGAGGCAGGAGAATGGCGTGAACCCGGGAGGCAGAGCTTGCACTGAGCCGAGGTTACGCCACTGCACTCCAGCCTGGGTGACAGAGCGAGACTCAAAAAAAAAAAAAAAAAAAAGTTAATTTCAGAGGTTCCACACATAACATTTAAGTAATTTAAGATAATATGCAATTTTTTTTAAGTGATAGCTAGCTGTAAACTCAGAAATAAAACAATGTATGTATCTACAGCTATTTGGCCCTTTCTCTTGCAAGTTTTTTATAACTGTTTTGCATTTCCATAAAGAAGGAAAGTTAATTTCAATCAACAATTCAGAATACTGAGAGCAAAACACTGTGTAACTACTGACTGTTGTTTGTATCAGGGAAAAGTGGTGAATTACTTTATTCCGTCACATTATTTTGGAGGAAAACTGAAAGAGACAGAAATCCAGAATATCGAATTTGAACCAAAAGAAAAAGTTCAGTGCCCTCGTAAGTATGACATCTCTTAAAGGAAATACCTTTTTGTAGTGATCTCTGCTAAAGTTCTTGCAATCCTTAGAGATATCTTGTAATTGTTATAAATAATTGTTTTTACAGTTATGTATGCTTTTCATAAATTCAATTACAAGTCATAATATCTTAACAAAAGTAAAGATGTATTCTTTTGTTTGACTTGGCCCAGGTAGTTCTTGCTCAGTCTGTTGTATTTAAATCTCTTTAGCTTGCAGTTTAAACCAGGCTTTATTTATCTTTTAGGAAATGAACGTTTCGCATACTAATCGTAGCGTATACTTAAATAATTGTGAGAGTTTTCTTTTATAATTCTGAATGATTGTTGTTTTATAACATTAACAATTCAATATAAGTAATTCTTCCTTCAATTATTTGTATTACACTAATTTGTTTCTTAATATGCTGAGATACATTTTTATTACATATTTTTTCAAAATGACACTATGTTGTAATAAATCTTTGATTTATTTTTTTCTTAACTCAGTCCTCATGCAGATTAAGATTAACCAAGTTTTACTTTCTTTTCATTTTAATTATTTTGACTGAATTAGCGTATCCTTTTACATTTAGCTACACGTGTGATGATCCTGACAGCTGTGAAGGAAATGAATGGAAAAAAAGGAGTGTCCATCCTTTCCATCTATAAGTATGTCAGTTCTATATATAGATACGATGTTCAACGGAACAGGAGTCTTTTGAAACGGATGCTGAAATGTTTAATTTTTGAAGGTCTCGTGAAACAGATCAAAGGCCATGGTTTTTCTGGGACTTTTACATTAGGAAAGAATTATAAGGAAGAGGATATATGTGATAAAACAAAAAAGCAGGTAACAGAGCTTAAGTTAAGCTGCATATTAAGTACACTTATGTGATACCTTACCGAGTACATTGACAGATCCCACCTTGACACTGAAACTCTTACAATCTGAAGATAAAAAACAGAATAGGAAGAGTACTTATGTCTGTAACTTATATTTTCTACTTTGTGGATATAAACTCCATGAGAATAACTTTATTTTGGCTATCATTAAACCCAGAGGATAATGCTTGGCACATAACAAATACTCAGATATTTATTGAATGAATTATAAAATTAGTTGGCTAAGCCTATTATAGAGTCTAAAGCATCTTCTGTATTATTTATTTTTAGTATTTTTTTTTTTAAGAGACAAGGCATCTGTCTATTGCCCTGGCTAGAATGCAGTGGTCATAGCTAACTGCAGCCTTGAACTCCTGTGCCAAGCTATCATCTTGCCTTAGCCTCCCAAGTAATTATGAGTACAGGCTCATGCTACCATGCCTGGTTAATTTTTCTTATTTTTTGTAGAGATGGGGTTCTCACTGTGTTGCCCAGGCAGGTCTGGAACTACTAAATTCTTATTTTCTTTATATTATTATCTTATAAAATTTCTGCTTTTTGTTAGAAAACTGCTTCTGTTGGGCCAGTAATTTCAGTTTGCTTTTAGGAAAATAGTTAAAATATTTGCAATCATAAATAAAGACTAATGACAACAAGTCAAGATGTGGAACTAGCAGCTTGACCACCAAGAAAAAAAAATTATTTCCTGGAGTAGGAAGTCTGGTATTGTCCTTGGGTAGCATTGAAGACAGCAATCAACTGTGCTTTTGGTAATCCTGCTACCACCAAAACTAGAAAATTTCCCTCAGTTAATGCCATTGAATACATGTTGTGTCTTAACTCCCCTGTTCAACCTCAGCCCTGATATCACTTGGAGGAAGCTGTCCCTGTTACCTACCTGCCTATCATACTCCCACTATGTTGTACAACCCTCTTAGGTATTCCTATAGCATCATTTTACTTTTTACTGTTCTCACTTTTCCAGTAGACCCCTTTGAGACCGGGGCCAAGTATTGTTCATATTTGTGTCCCTAGCGTCTAACACAACTACTGGCACAGAACTGGCATTTAATAAGTAATTGTAAGAGAGGACACATGTAGAAAAGGGAAGGAAAGAAGCAATCAATTTGCTAATTGCAGTAACCAGTGGATTATCTTTTACTTTCTTTGGATGCAATATTTTAGTACTTGGTATTTTTGTAGTTGCCTCAATTTGTGTATTTATGTACTTGAAAGTACTAGTCTTGTATTGATTTAGGCAGACTAAATCATAGTAGGTTAATAACAAAATATCAGTAGCTTCCTTTATCTTCCTGATTTTTCATCACTTCAAATCTTACACTTGTAGAGCCTTCCTTTTGTTTTGAGGTAAAGCGAGGGTCCTTACAGAGGGCAGATTGGAAGCCACTTATCAAGAGTGATTCTCCTCAGGGAAAAAGGTAGCAAAGGGTAGATTTTTATATGAAGTACTTACATAAAGTCAGGAGTTTAATTTCAGAAGTGCATCTATGTTGAAATCAATTAATTAAATATTTTTTTTCATAGGCAGTAGGGAGTCCAAGGAAAATTCAGAAAGAATCTAGAAAATCAGGGAATAAGGACACAGATTCTGAATACTTGCCATCAAACACCTCTGATGATGATGATGATCCTTACTATTATTATTATAAGTCCAGGAGAAATCGTAGTAAATTGAGGAAAAAGCCTGTTCCATCCACAAAAAAAGGAAAAAGTCAACCATTTATCAATCCCCATTCACAAGGTCTCTGTCCAGCTACTAGCAACTCTGGAATAACTGATGTTGCTATGTCTAAAAGTACATGTATCTCTGAATTCAACCAAGAAAATGAAACAGAGGACTGTGCTGAATCTCTAAATCCTGCTGTTAGTGATGTACCACCTTCTAATACCATGAGTCCCTTTAACACCTCTGATTATCGCTTTGAGTGCATATGTGGTGAACTTGATCAGATAGATCGTAAGCCTCGTGTTCAGTGCCTGAAGTGTCACCTGTGGCAGCATGCAACGTGCGTGAATTATGATGAGAAAAATCTGAAGATCAAGCCTTTTTATTGCCCCCACTGCCTTGTTGCAATGGAGCCAGTGTCAACAAGAGCAACTCTGATCATCTCTCCAAGTTCCATCTGTCACCAGTGGGTGGATGAGATCAACAGGCACGTGAGGTCATCATCTCTTCGAGTCTTGGTAAGGCCACTTGGACTAGAGGGAGAGGAAAAGGTGAAGTTTTTCTTCTTCATGATAGTTTCCTAATCTTTGTTTCTTTGTTGTTTACCCTCAAAACTAACTGAATGAGTTAATAGTAATGTTAAAGCTTAAAGAAAAAAATTGAGACTAAGAACTAGAACAGTACAGTGTTATTCTTTTCTAACATCAGAATTTCAGCAGTTTAAGCATTCTGAATATAAAGATGTGAACACTTTTTTAAAATTCTTGAGTATGTAAATGAAAAAATCTTGGTATAAGCATTTATAGTCTTCAGAGAGAAATGCAATTCAAAGGCAGCACTGTGTTATAGGAGCTACTTATCTGACCTGCCATCTCTTAGCTCCAGAATCATCCTCTAAAGCTTCAGTTACCTCAGCTGTAAAATAAGAATTTACTTATACAGCAAATCTTTATTGACCACTTATTATGTGCCAGGAACTGTGCTGAGTTTTAAAAATGGTATCCAGTCATTTGTGAAGATTATATGATTTCATCAAGTACTGGGCACATAGTAATATTATTGTTTCCTAATATTAATACCCATCACTAATTTCATTCTTCCTTCTTTCCATGCAAGTGTTACTGAAGGTTTTTATATTTCATCCACTCTACATAGGCATGGAGAATACCGTAATAAGTAAAACAATTTTTGCTGTTAAGAAGCTCTGTTCTGTGTGGGTAGGCAAAGCTTTGAGTCTTAGTTCTATCAGTTTTGAGCAAGTCACTTTATTTTTCTTATGTGTGGGATAGGAATGTTAACTACCAACAGAATTATTGTTGAAGTTTGGAGATAATGCTTAGCACAGTATCTGAAATATAAAAGACATTTCATAAATAATAGCTCTTATTTTTCTACTTTTTCATACCATTGTGCTTTCACATATGCTATTGATTCCGTCCTCCTACCTACATATAGCCCTTTTCTCTTTTTGCCACCTATGAGAACCTTTAAGATATACCTCAGGTTTTAACTCCTCTGTGATTTCACCTTCTCTGCTACAGAATTGGTCTTTCCACTGTGATGCTGTCATGTTTACATTTATTACAGTTTGTTGCACATCAATTATGTAATTCATCTTTCACACTAAAACATATCTTTCTCTAAACAGGTATGGGATCTGTCTCATAGCATGAATGCTCCTAAGAAAATAGAGAGGACTTAGTAAAGGTATAAGTGAGTGAATATTTCATTGCCTTTAGTGAGCCTTTTTGCAGTAACTGCCTGTATTATTTCCTAGGTATATCAAGGAGTGAAGAAAGATGGCTTTTTACAACCTCATTTTTTGGCAGAACAGGATATAGTTATTATCACCTATGATGTACTTCGTTCAGAATTAAATTATGTCGATATCCCACATAGCAATAGTGAGGATGGGCGTCGACTACGGAACCAGAAGCGCTATATGGCTATCCCGAGCCCCCTAGTAGCTGTGGAGTGGTGGAGGATCTGCCTTGATGAAGCTCAGATGGTTGAATGTCCCGCAGTAAAAGTGAGAGTTTCTGCAAAATCTTTTGAGGACTGGGGAAGAAGTGGTAAATGGAATTAGGGGAACTTGAGTAGTTTAATAGTTTAAGCATAGTTAACATGTAGTACTGATATTGGTCAAAAGTTTGTTATTAAACACTACTTGTGCTTTTCTCTTGTGCTTTTAACTACATAACCCTTTGAAATTAATTTTATACTCTGTGAATCTTTGCTCTATGTGAAATATATATTTCTCAGTAAGATGTCAATTGATATATAATGCAAATCAAAGTAAACTGTGTTTAGGAACTTCTATAAGCATTTCTGCTAACTGGGAGCTCGTCATGTAGCCTCAGATAGCTTTGAACCAAAGTTGACTTTGACAGTCTTTTAAATCAGAGACCAAATGGTAGCAGAAAATACTACTTTAGAGACAGAATTTTGATTCAGCCTTTGAATGTCATATGTCTTTTTTCTTTTGTCTTTGGCCAGTCTATAACCTGAACTGAATATATGAATCATGTCTATTAGTATATCTGGAGGATAGAGTGATGTAGGACATGGATCAGTTATTCAGGGGGCTTTTTCATTCTGTATTTGAACTACCCCTCTGTTTTAGGGGACTGCGTGGCAGCTTCCCACTAGTGAGAACCACTGTACTGGAAGATGGTCCATTGAATATGACATTCAACATTAAGTGTGATAACTGTTAAATAAAAGCAGGTACATCTCACCGGAAGTGTAGCTTTTAATGGGCTATTTTTCATGAGTATGACTGACTTCTGTGTTCTTTCTCTGGTTTTCTGGATTTTGTTTTTATTTCATTTTTCTCTCTCATCAGGCTGCAGAAATGGCCCAGCGTTTGAGCGGGATTAATCGGTGGTGTATCAGTGGCACTCCAGTACAGAGAGGATTAGAGGGTAATGTATGGTTTCCTCACATATTGCATGCACTTGGAAAGCTACATTTTTTAGAGAGAAAAGTATTGTTATGCTTAACCTTTGCTGAAGTCCTTATTGACGTGATGATTCATATCTTTATAGTTGACTCCTAATAGTTTCAAGCGTTTATCTTTTTAAATGGGACTCAGGTGATTTTTCTGTTTATGTATATGAGGACAGATATATATTAAGAGGTCTCTTTGCCTTAAGTTGAACAATTATTGTACCTGCCTAAACAGCATAGATATGTCTGAATTAAAATTAGAGTTCCAAAGTCATAGGTAGAAAACAGAAAGAATCTAACCCAAAAGAAACAAAGGGTAGAGGCAGGGAGGAGGAGAGGCAGAAAAAGAGAGAAAGGGAGTTAATTTCAATTGACTGTGTCTGTGAAAATGGAGACTATAGTTTTTATTGTGTGAACCCATGAATACTAGGGCCATAATTTTAGTAATTATAGAAGTTAATAGCCTCATAATGTCACACTATATGTATATACCATTATTCCTTGTACCATTCCTTTTCTTGAACATTTAGATTATGTCTAGTTTTTTCCTCCTCTCCACACATACATTGAAATTATCCTTCTACGTTAATCTTATTCAATATCACTTTTTCTGTAGAACAGACACTGCATTTCTAAAACCTTTATTCAAGTTGTGAATATCTAAAATGAAAAGTTTAACTAAATCTTGTTTTATGTATTTCCCTAAAAACTGTTATTAAAGTGTAGTTAAATTACAAAATTTAAACATACTTGGAGTTCTGTAGTAAATACTCATCTTCAAAACTTATCTTTCTGAAAACCCAAGTTTTCGTGTGTTTGTGTTCAGCAGCATAACTTACCCCGCTAAAACAGAAATCTCAGCATCTGTTACTTTGACCTTTAAAAGCAATGTTTTCCAATGATTATTTTTAGGAAGAAAAGGTTTTCTAGTAATATTTTCTAGTATATATTTAAATATTTGCATAACTTAAATGTTACGTTTAGATACATATTTATAGAATCATATCAGGTTCAGTAAAGGACCACATTTAGTGGTCTCCTTTCATGTTTGGAAACTGTCGAAATTGTAAATAGGCATTAATAAGGTCTAAGATCTTACTCAGCTCAAAAGTTAGCTGAGAGGATATAGAAAAGAGTACATGATTATCAGAGTTACTCTTTCTCATTTTAATATTGAGAGAATATGAGCAATAATTTCTTAGTTCCTGGGTAGGTTTTTTTGGAGATATAAGATGTTGGCAAGTGTTTTGAGCACCTGTCACCATTCAACAAATTCTTGAGTAATTTTTTAAAAACCAGCTTTATTTTATTTATATCTTTGAACTTCATTGAGGTATGAATGACGTAGAATATAACCAAATTACCACATTTGAAAAGTTTTGACATGTATGTATAGCCATGAATATATTTGCGCAATAAGGCAAGTTTCCTCATGTTCCGTGTCAGCTCCAAAAGAACTTTTCCAGACTTTCTAGAATTTTGTCTTTCCTCCTTGCCTCCATATCTCTCTGGTATCTTGCAATTAAATGTTTTTTTTCTTGCAATTGATTGCAATATGATTCTTGCAATTAAATGGTTTTTTTCTAGTTGTCACACTAGGAATGTTAGCCTACTCATGACTTACTGTGTTGTATTTGGACATGGAAGTCTCATTTCTTTTCTTTTTGTGCTAAACTAGGGTTTCTCAACTTTGACCATATTGACATTTGGGGCCAGTTCTTTGGGAACTGTCCTGTATGTTTTAGGATGTTTAGCTTCTACCCACTAGATGCTGGTAGCACTCCTACAATTCTGACACCCAGAAATGTCTTCAGAAATTGCCAGCCTGAAAATAATGTCATCTACTTGGAATGTCAAATATGGAAGAACGCTTCCTAACACTTTCCATCCCCTACACTGTATGTCTACATAATGTATTCATTTGTATATAGAAATCATTGGCTTTGGGGAATATAAAAACCGGGGTTTACATCCTGACTTATTAGTTGTTTGTCCATAAACAAATTCCTTAAACATTTAAGTCCTTATTTTTCTTATCTGTAAAATAAGGTGTTTTAAAGGTGAATTATGATGAAGTATACAAAGGATTTAGCACAGTACCTAGCAAATATTAAATATTCAGTGAATGATAGTTGCTTCTACCTCTGCATTTGTTGTTTTTATTTTCCATTTATGTAGTCATTTATGTATTTTAGTGTCTTTGAAAGTGTTGACTTTAAAATAACAAATACTTTGTGATGCATTTATTATTTCATTTATTATTATTTATGTGTTTCGTTTATTTCTTTGTGAGGTAGGATAGAATCTTAGTCAGATTTTTGCTGTTAGGAAACCACAGACTGGATAACTACAAAAAAGAGAAGTCTATTTAACTCACAATTCTAGAGGCTGGGACATCTAAGAGCATGACACTGGCAACTGGCGAGGATCATCCCATGGTGGAAGGTGGAAGGGAGTACATAAGATAGAGAAAAGCATCAGGGGCTGGACTCACTTTGTGATAACCAGCCCTTGAGATAACTAACCCACTCCCGCAATAATGACATTAATCCACTCATGAGGGTTCCACCCTCATGAACGAGTCACATATTATTAGGCCCTACTGCCTAACATTTTTCATTGAAGTTTAAGCTTCTAACACATGAACTTTTGGGGGATATATTCAAACCATAACAGATGATAAGCAAAAGTACATACGATCCCTGATCTGTTGAGCTTACAGCTTAGAGGAGAACATATATTTCTTAAAATATTTCTTAAATACTTAGATAAATATCAAAATTGCAATTGAGATAACTTTCACAAATGAAAAAAATGGAAAATTCTAACTATAACAGGTTTCATTAAAAAAAATCCTATTCTGTAACATCATACAATTGGGATGCAGAAGGAACTGACAACTGAGCTGTGATCTGAAACATTAACATAAGCTAGGTAAAGAGGAAAGAAAAATCCTCTATTGTAGAGGAAACAGAAAATATTAATATAAATAGATCATGTGGCAGAAATAGTGTGGCTAGAATATAAAGAGCTAGGGAGATGATGGTAGATGGAGAGACTAGGTGAGTAGAGATGGGACCATGGAGGATGTTATTCCCCATGTTAAAGAATTTTGTTTTTTTTCTTAAGAGTAGTAGGAGCTATTGAAACAATTTAAACACAGTGGTTGGGGGTCATTTTGTGGTTAGATTTGTATTTCAAAAGATCACTCAAGTTGCAGTGTGGAGAGTGGTTTAGAAGAGTGGGTGTTAGGATATCAATTGGTTGTCTATAAGAAGTAATCTAGGCAAGTGGTGCTGACACTTGATTTGGACTAGGTTTGTCCTAAAGGTACAGAAAAAAGTGGATAAGGCAAAATTAACAAGCCTCAGGGACAGATCAGGAGATACCAAGATTTCTGACTTGCATAAATCCGTGAATGGTGACTGGTTTCCCCAGTGAATACTACCAGAAAAGAAACATGGGCCAGGCGCGGTGGCTCACACTTGTAATCCCAGCACTTTGGGAGGCTGAGACGGGTGGATCATCTGAGGTCAGGAGTTCGAGACCAGCCGGCCAACATGGGGAAGCCTCGTCTCTACTAAAAATATACAAATTAGCTGGATGTGGTGGTGGGCGCCTATAATCCCAGCTGGTCGGGAGACTGAGACCTGGGAGGTGGAAGTTGCAGTGGAGCCGAGATTGCACCATTGCCCTCCAGCCTGGGCGACAGAGCAAGACTCTTTCTCAAAAGAAAAAAAAAAGAAGCACGTGTGCAAAAAGATTATGAATTTGAGATGTTGGCAAGTTGAGTTTGAGATGGCTTTGGGACCTCAAAGAAGAGGTAGCATATAGCAATTGAATTTATTTGAGCTGAAAATATAAATCCGTGAACCTTTGTATAGCAATGATGCATTGGTTCTTTCAGATGTTGCTAACTCCCAGCAACCATCAAGGTAACTTAATTCAATCTAAATATTTGTTGATCATCTTCAGAATAAGTGTTGTAGGTGTGGGAAGGATATTTGTATTATTATTTTATGGCTTCTGAAGAGAATATATGCCCATTGTGAAAAAGTTTGAACTGTACATAAAAGTATAAATAAAATTACAAGCTGGACATAGTGGCTCACACCTGCAATTCCAGCACTTTGGGAGGCTGAGGTGGGAGGATCACTTGAGCCCAGGAGTTCGAGATCAGTCTGGGCAACATAGGGAAACCCTGTCTCTACAGAAAATAAAAAAAGTAGCCAGGCATGGTAGCACACACCTATGATCTCAGCTACTCAGGAGGCTAAGGTGGGATCACTGAGCCCAGGAGGTTGAGGCTGCAGTGAGCTAAGATGGTGCCACTGCAGTCCAGCCTGGGCAACAGCAAGACTTTGTCTCAAAAAAAAAAAAAAAAATTACAAAATTACACTCATAGTCTTCATTTGAAGACAAAACCACATCGAATCTTTTCTATGTAGATGTTTATATATTTGAGCTTATTCTGCCTGCACAATTTTATATTCCTTTATTTTTTTCCACTTAGCATCATATCCAAAGCAGTTTTTCTTAACTCCTTACAGATAAATATATGGAAAACTGTTTAGGATATGTTAAGTGGGCGGGTGGAGGGGAATAGAATATAAAATTGAGTGTGCCCAGTAAAGAGATACACAAGAAGTCCCATGCTCTAAAGCTAACAGATACAAGGCATGCTGAATCAGAAATGAAAAATAGTTCTATTTTATGGGATTACCATAATTTATTTATTTGAGTCATTTTTCAACATATTGTTGCTGTGAATATCACTGTGTAAGTAAATCTTATCTATATATTTTTATTACTCTCTTAGCCTTTTCTAGGAGAATTATTAGATAAAGGATATGAGGAATACTGCATCAGAGAATATTCTTCATGTCATCTGTGTGATTAGAAATTCTTTTTTCCAATCCAGCAAATCTTGCGTCTTTTGGTTTCAGAGCATGGTATTTCTTACGTATGTCTTACCAAGTACATTCAGTTGAGTGGTTTTTTGGTTTAACTTCTGATAGAAATTTCAGATTTTTGAATTAAGTATAAGCTTTGTGTAATGAATGATTCCATAAACCTAACATTATTTTAGCACCTAGCACAAAACCTAGGGCAGAATAGATGCTCAATAAATATAAATGGAATTGGAATTGAATTTCAGATTTAAGAGCCTATATGGCCTGTATTTTAATTCGTGGAAAGTTCTATGTGCGTGTAATGTCTGTAGAAACGCTTCTGCAAACTAGTAATGAAGTAATAGAGTTATTCTCAATGTACTTTATTTTTTTCTTTTCAGATCTTTTTGGGTTAGTGGTCTTTCTTGGTATTGAACCTTACTGTGTCAAACACTGGTGGGTTCGACTTCTCTATCGGCCTTACTGCAAGAATAATCCTCAGCATCTCTACAGCTTTATTGCCAAGATACTGTGGAGGTCTGCAAAGAAAGATGTGATTGACCAAGTCAGTACAATAAGTTTTTATTGATAAAGCTACTATAAGAGAAAAGAAACAACTGGGATAGAAAGTTAAATTTTTAGGTGACATCTTTTTTTTTTTTTTCTGCTCCTTTTTACAGATCCAAATACCACCACAAACCGAAGAAATACACTGGCTCCACTTTTCTCCAGTGGAAAGGCATTTCTATCACCGTCAGCATGAGGTGTGCTGCCAGGATGTGGTGGTAAAACTCAGGAAGATTTCTGACTGGGCTCTGAAGCTCAGCAGGCTGGACAGAAGGACTGTCACCTCTATCCTGTATCCATTGCTGAGGCTCAGACAGGCCTGCTGTCACCCACAGGCTGTTCGTGGGGAGTTCTTGCCACTCCAAAAAAGGTTTTATTATCAACTTTTTAATATTGCAGTTGCTATATCATAATAGACAATATTTCTAGCCCATAGTTTCATTCAGAGATGTGTAACTGAGTTGTCAGTTATTTTTAATGGTGTGGAGGATTTTCTTTGGTGTGGAACCTCATTTGCAACAGAGAATTATATCAAAATTATTTTCATGGTTTTCAGCTTTTCTCTTTTGCAGTGGGTTTGGTTTTTTTTTTTTTTTTTTTTTTGAGACAGCGTCTCACTCTCTTTCCCAGGCTGGAGTGCAGTGATGTGATCATAGCTCACAGTGGCAGCCTCAAATTCCTGGGCTCAAGTGATCCTCCTGCCCCAGCCTCTCAAGTAGCTAAGACTACAAGTGCACACTACTACAGCCAGCTAATTATTTTATTTTATATTATTTTATTTTGTTTTTTTTTTGAGATGGAGTTTCACTCTTGTTGCCCAGGCTAGAGTGCAGTGGCACAATCTCAGCTTACTGCAATCTCTGCTTCCTGGGTTCCAGCGATTCTCCTGCCCCACCCTTGCAAGTATCAGGGATTACAGACATGTGCCACCACACCCAGCTAATTTTGTATTTTTAGTAGACGTGGGGTTTCATCATGTTGGTCAGGCTGGTCTTGAACTTCTGATCTCCAGGTAATCCACCCCGCTCAGCCTCCCAAAGTGCTGAGATTACAGGCATGAGCCACCACGCCCCACCTGTTTTATGTTTTTGTAGAGACAGGGCCTTGCTATGTTGCCTGAGCTGATCCTGAACACCTGGCCCCAAGCAGTCCTCCTGTCTCAACCTCCCAAACTGTTGGGATGACAGGCGTGAACCACCACACCTGGCCTTGAACATTTCTTTTAAAATTAGGATTATTGTTGAGGTTTTTTAAAAATTATTATTTTGTTATTTAGGGTTTTGGCTGTACACCAGATATGAAAGGCTTTTGCTCTTACTTTATTTCATAGTTCCCACATCAAGGAATTAGATTACCATTAAATATTTTCTATCTCTCCCATTATTCATTCTGAGAACATTAAGAAATTTGTGTTCATAATACTCTGTTGTCCCAGAAAGTTTTTGTGAATCAGACTGCAACTCAGGAATTGGCCTTTGGCTATAAGAGATAGAAAGAGGATTCAATTTTGTCTTTGCTTTTAAGCAGGTTGTAGACAAATAAGGGAAATGATGAAAATTACAGATTTCTAAACTATGAAGTGAACATGGTAAATTTCAAAAGGTATATGTACAAATTGCTATGTACAGTTAGAGTCCAAAAACAATTTATATGTGAATGGTTAAGGTTAGACAACCTTTCGGTGGAATGGCATTTAACCTTTGAGGATCTTCATTTTTTACTGATTAAAAAAATATTCAGGCTCAAAGAGGTTTTCTAATTAAGTTGCAGTGCTGGGATTCAGAGTCAGTCTTACATTTTAATATTTGTAATGTTTAAATATATCATGTTGTACTTTGTTCTTGAGGAAGATTTTTCTAGTTTCGTTCTACCTTTACTGAAATGGGAAAAACTTAAAGAATGATGTGATCAAATAAAGGTACTTACATGGGAAAAAATAATGGTAAAAATGGAAGCAAAAAACAAATGCTAGAGATATCACAAAAACTGCAAGAGTCTCATACTCTTGATCATTTGTGATATAACACTCCCAACTGGAGTAACACTTGGGATTTTCTTTGTAGTTTTCACACTCTACCTTTTCTTTTAGCACCATGACAATGGAAGAGCTGCTGACATCTCTGCAGAAGAAATGTGGAACTGAATGTGAAGAAGCACATCGACAGCTAGTTTGTGCTCTCAATGGCTTAGCAGGCATTCATATTATTAAAGGTAGAAGGTGATTGCTTTGTTATCTCTGATTCTTCCAAACACTTCCCGAGTAAAGTTTATTATAGAAAAAATCAAAATCCCTCCCGAAAAGATACTCTCACACACTACTGGATATAGTTTAAATAGGTTCAACTTAATAGAGAGCAGTTTCATAGAACGTCTCAAAAACCTTTGAAGTTTACATATGATTTAACCAAACATTTCCATTTTTAGTTCTTTTTTGAGGAAATGAGGATACACAGATTTGTATTTAAGTTGTTAATCTTAGTCTTTAATAGTTTAATAGTAAACAAGTAGTCAAAATAATTAGAAATAGAAAAATGGTTAAATTTTGACACATTAAAGGGATATTGTTCATTGATTTAAAAATAGTATTATTTGTAGGATCATTTTTTCAGCAAATATTTGTGTGCCACACCTCATCTAGGTAACGATGATATGGTAAATAAAGTAACTCTCTGATCTTGCAGACCTTAAATTCTTACAGAGGGTGACAAGTACACACACATCCTCCCACACAGACACAAAATGTATATGTGTAAAGTTACAGTGTTCTATATTATGCACAAAATTAAAGCAGGTTAGAAAGAGCATCTTATATTTACATATTTACATGGATGAATATTAGTGACTTCTCCATCTGTCATGGATCACTCTTTTTGCGTTAGGTCTAATATCTTACAAACTGTCATTTCATGTATTTTGCCTGTTACTCTAGTTTTTACAGGAAAGAGAGTAAATCCATTCTCTGTTACTCTACCTTGGCTGGAAGCAAAGTTATATAACTGGCACTTTTAATAAGCTCCATGTGGACACACCTTTCCATATAAAGATGAGAAACATTAAAACTGTATTCCGTAGGTTCAAGAGTAAAGATGAAACATGTTAAGTAGAAACACTGAAAACATTCAAACTTCTGGAAATCAAAATTTCAATGTCTAATATAGAAAATTGACTTAATAAATTAGACACGGCCTAAGAAAAAAATCAATAAAGTCTAAAGTATAGAATAGTGATAGAAACTATCCAACATGAAAAACAAATGAAGAAGACTGAAAATTTTGAAAAGAGCACCAGTGAGGTTGTGGACTACTTCACATGGTCTGATATAAATGTGTGGAGTACCCAAAGGAAAAAAGAAAAAAAAAGAAAAACACAGGAAGAAATATATTGTGGGTTTTATATCATGTAATTGTACAATGTACAAAAGCAATAATACAAAGTCTGTGTGGGAAGACACAGATGTATAATATTGTAAGATTATTATCCTGTATATAAAGAGGTATAATATTATATGAAGGTAGATTGTGACAAGGCAAAGAATGTGCACCCCACAGCCACCACTTCAAAATACAACAAGGAGTTAGAGGTAATAATCCAAAAGAGTAGATAAAAGTAAAAAAATTAAAAATCAGCCAGGCGCGGTGGTTCGTGCCTATAATCCCAGCACTTTGGGAAGCCGAGGCAGGCAGATCACAAGGTTAGGAGATAGAGACTATCCTGGCCAACATGGTGAAACCCCGTCTCTACTAAAAGTACGAAAATTAGCTGGGCGTGATGGCAGGCGCCTGTAGTCCCAGCTACTTGGGAGGCTGAGACAGGAAAATCGCTTGAACCCTGGGGGTGGAGGTTGCAGTGAGCCGAAATTGTACCAGTGCACCCCAGCCTGGGCTACAGAGCGGGACTCCGTCTCAAAAAAATAAATAATAATAATAAATAAATCTTCTATCAAAAAAAAAGCAAAAAGTAAAAAAGGTTCAAAAAACAAATGAGATGATTAGAAAACAAACAGCAAGATGGTAAATTTAAACACAAGCTTATCAGTGATCACGTAAACTGTAATGGTCTGAATATCCCAATTAAGAGGCCTGGATTGTCAGACTGGATTAAAAACAAACAATAACCATCAATATGTTCTCTATAAGAAACCCACTTTATATTTAAAGATGCAAATGTAAGAGGATGAAAAAAGATACATTAACACTAATCAAAAGATAAAGCCACTATATTTCTGTCACGTAAAATAGATTTCTTATTAATACTGCCTACTAACTGATTGTACCACTGGAGCTTCTAAAGTAGATTTCAGAGCAAAGAATATTACCAAGGATAAAGGGTGTTACTTTATCACTAGAGAAAAAAATTCTAAATGTATCTGAAATAAGAGTTTCAAAATAAATACTAAAAACTGATAGAATTATAAGGAGAAATAAACAAGTGTGTAATGTCAGAGATTTCTACATCCCTCTCTCAGTTATATATAGAATAAGTAAAAAATAAGTGAGGGCATACATAGCTCAGACACCACTGTCAACCAGTTGACCAAATCAGTGTTTATTGACTACCCAACCAAAGAGGAATATACATTGTTTTCAAGTACATGTTAAATGTGTATGCAGATATGGCATATTCTGGTCTGTGAAACAAGGCAGTAAATTTCAGAGGATTCATGCCTACAGAGTATATTCTGTGGCCACAGTGGTAGATGCCAATAGCAGAAGGATAATTAGAAAGTCCCCAAATACTTTGAAATTAAAACACACTTCTAAACCTTTGGGTTAAAAAATAAAAGGGAAAGTAGGAGATACTTTGAAGTGAATAAAAATGAAATACCAAAATTTGTGGAGTGCAGCAAATCAGTTATTAAAAAGAAATTCATAGCATTAAACATGTACTAGAAAAGAAAAAAGTTTCATATCGGAGACTTCAACTGCTACCTTAAGAAATTTAAAACAAGAGCAAATGAAGTACAAAGAAATCAGTTGCTCAAAGAAATGTTTGCTTTTTATAGAATATAAGGAAATACTCTTACATTAAGCCTCTTTGAGAAGCCTATCTGTAGTGGTTAGCTCTTTAGCACAATAGAACCAGAAATGGCAAGTATCTCTTATTGTGCTAGATACTTGGGTAGAGTTATAAGGATTCTCAGAAGCTTAGTAGAAATAGCTCTGGACAAGAACTGAATAGGATGGGCCTTCTTATATGCTGCAGTTGGAACCTATGAAATAGTGTATATTGGTCAAGATTTCCGAACTTCAGTGTCTTTGTCAATAAAATATACAGGTGCTTTACTTACCTCAACTATTGTTCTTAATACAAAATGTGGAAGCACATTGAAAACTTTATAAAAACATAGAGATGAAGAATGATGTTATTGATTATGGTAATATGAAGGTTACCTCAGATTCTTACCACTTTCAACCTACTCACAATGTAAATTCTGTTATCAATATCTAATAGAAAAAGGCATATTATTATATATTCCTATTAAATTGTTCACATATAGTGCATGTAACTTGGTGGACAAATCTCCCCTCTAGAGTATTCCCTAGAAAGTCCTCAATTTAGCTAGCAGTGTATTGTTTATTATTAAGAGAAATCCCCTACCAGAAAGTCCATTAATAAAGGATATATTCCTTCTGATTTAATTGTAATTTAATTTTCTTTTTTTTTTTTTTTTTTTGAGACGGAGTCTCGCTCTGTCGCCCAGGCTGGAGTTCTGTGGCCGGATCTCAGCTCACTGCAAACTCCGCCTCCCGGGTTTACACAATTCTTCTGCCTCAGCCTCCCGAGTAGCTGGGACTACAGGCGCCCGCCACCTCGCCCGGCTAGTTTTTTGTATTTTTTTAGTAGAGACGGGGTTTCACCGTGTTAGCCAGGATGGTCTCGATCTCCTGACCTCATGAGCCACCCATCTCGGCCTCCCAAAGTGCTAGGATTACAGGCTTGAGCCACCGCGCCTGGCCTAATTGTAATTTTCTACTTAATTTTAATAGATTTGCTGCTTTTAGTTTTTATTAAGTTCATAGTGATGTGTTAAACAATATTCATTTTTTAAAGTAACATTACATATATAACTTACATAAATTAGATTCTTCTAATGTGAAGATCGGACAGTGAAGGTCTGACTTCTCAAAGAAATCTAAAATTAATTTCAAACTCTAAAAATATTTGCTTATATTATATGTAAATAAATACATGTGATACATTAATTCATATTCTGAGATTCTCCTTGACTGGTATTAAACACATTTTATTATTCCAATTTTGAACATTGTATTTTCTGCAGATGATTTTTGGAGAAAATTAACTTGACAATATCAAATCCACTGCAGTTTACTCAGAAATGTTAGTGCCATCAAGTGGCTAAGAATGGGTATTTCCAAATTTGACTTAAACCTTTGTAACTTTGAATATGGGTATTTTTGTGTCTTCCTCAGAAAGCATGTCTTTTTTAAAATAAACGTGAAAAACCGGGTATTATAGTGAATAGGTCAAATTCAGCTGCTTCACACTATAGTCTAATCACTATACCTTCTTTAAAAGGTGTGGTAATTATGAAGAGAAAATTGTTAAATGAATTATTCTCTATAAATGATAGTATAAACACTGATAGAATTCATAATGTCCTTTGAAAAGCTTTAATCAAGACTCTTAACTAAAAAAGAACTCACCGTGAAGATAATTGAATGTTAATGCCTGCGTTATAATGTAACTTTATTATTGTGAAAATAATCTTCTCGCTTATTTAAAGGGAATAGAAATTGGCTGACTACAGTTCTTTGATAATGTGTGTTTTAGAAAGCTTTGTATTAGCTAACTAATAGAACTAGATGTAAAGCAGTAGTATAAGAGCTATTCCAAAAATTTCTTTTAAATTAGGTATTTTGCACAACACTGAATATGCATAATGCCACTGAACTACACACTTTAGAAAGGGCTGAGATGGTAAATGTTATATATGTTTTACCAAAATTAAGATATGTGTATAAACTTATATATGAGCTAAAAAAAGACACGACTTCAAAATTTACAAAGGTTTGCATATATATATATATCTCATTGTAACTATGAACATGGTCCTAATTACATGATATTCATCAAACCAACTTGAAGTTTTTTTTAAAAAGGAGTATGTGTGATACTTAGGAAAAAAACTTGCTCAGCAAATAAGAGCTAGAACATCTGTGTACCTTTTTTTGGTATTTGATTGCATGGTTTTGCCACTGTTAGATTTTTGCTTTAATAGTGTTTATAATTTACCTGTTTTTTATTTTCCAAGCAGCAATTAAGATAGATTCTATTATTCAAGCCATTAAAAATGTTCATCTCTTATTTTATTGAGGTATCGTCAAACTTCCTATGTAAAGAAGTAGATAATACATAGGCATTGCAAGCCATAAGATCTCTGCACAACTATCAGCTTGACTGTTGTAGTACAACAGCAGCCACAGGCAGTACAAAAACAAATGAACAGAGCTGGGTTCTAATAAAACTATTTATGGACCTTGAAATTTAATTTTCACATGTCACAAATTTTTTAAAAATATTTTTCAACTATTAAAAATGTAAAATTCATTCTAAGCTGGTGGGCCCAACAGATAGGCAGAGGGTAGAAATGACCCGTGGGCCATAGTTTGCCAGCCTGTGCTTTGATCGATACTTTTTGAATTGCTTTATTTGAATGAGGTGCTAATTATTAATAGTAGAAAACAGCGTACATCTCAGACTAACTGATTTGTGTGACCAGAAGTAGAGGTGAGATCCCTAAGTTTCTGACATGAAGTTTTTAATTGCAAATTATTTGGCCTAATACCAAGAACAATAATAACTACCAAGAATAGTATATTTTTCTGATCATTATGTGTAGGTTGGTCGGAGTGTCTTAAATTTTTTTATAAATAGTCTATAATTACCTTAAGTTTTTCCTTAATTTCAAACATCATAATGACTAGTGATTGACACCCTTTAACTTCAGCAAGAGGAGATTTTTTTGTCTAAATTAAAAGTTTATCCAGTAGCATAATCTCAAAACATTACAGACAGGTTTGATTATAAACATATTTCAGTATAATTTTATATATTTCAAATGTAATATAAGAACATTATATTCCATGGAATTAAAAAAGGAACTGTACTCAGCCTTTTTTAAAACTTGGGCAATCATATTAATACCAAGTCAGATTTCTTTATTAAAATAGTTATAATCATTACATTTTATTTTTACAGTATTCTTAAATAATGGACAACTAGATGACATTGGGAGCTAAATATGTGACTCTCATACTTTATTTTTTTTTATTTTTATTTTTTTTTTTTGAGACGGAGTCTCGCTCTGTCGCCCGGACTGGAGTGCAGTGGCCAGATCTCAGCTCACTGCAAGCTCTGCCTCCTGGGTTTACGCCATTCTCCTGCCTCAGCCTCCCGAGTAGCTGGGACTACAGGCGCCAGCCACCTCGCCCGGCTAGTTTTTGTATTTTTAGTAGAGACGGGGTTTCAGCGTATTAGCCAGGATGGTCTCGATCTCCTGACCTCGTGATCCGCCCGTCTCGGCCTCCCAAAGTGCTGGGATTACAGGCTTGAGCCACCGCGCCCGGCCGACTCTCATACTTTAAATACATTTTAATTCTTTAGGTGAGTATGCCTTGGCAGCAGAATTGTACAGAGAAGTGTTGCGCTCCTCGGAGGAACACAAAGGAAAACTCAAAACTGATTCACTTCAAGTAAGTAAAGACTAAACAGTTTCATATGTATTCTGTTTGTTTTTTTAACAAAATAATTTTTCTGAACGTTTAAGAGGATAAATGGTAACAAACAGTCATAATCACTGGATGAAACTTGGGATTCAGTCTTCTCAATAAGCATTTTAGGTGATTTGTGTGTACACTATTTGAGAATCACTACTATTCTATTCCATTCAGGGATGTTTTGGACACAAGCCTGACAAGGTAAGTCTATATAAGCTACATTTAAAAATAGCTCAGAGTACTTGTACTTCCAAGAGTAGGTCAGTTTTATCACTTTTGCATATGAATATCAACATATTCACATGGTTTTCATTAAAAAGAAAAGGAACTAAGCAATAAAACCTATCTAATGATAATTTTTAGAGGTCATTAGGGAGATTTGGATATATTAATTATAACACTTCCCTTGGATCTGTCATTGACTTCTTGGATCTGTCATTGACTCATATAAACAAGGCTCTGTAGCTAAATAGGAAGTGAGCATGGGTTTATTAATTTTGGCAAGTTCAGGTTTGAGTCCCAGATAAGATGTCATTACCATTCGGAATATTGACCTTGGGACTGACTAACATGTTCACAAGTACACAGAGTGGATATTTAGAGGAACGTATGAAAAAGTGGAGGGAGAGGAAAAATTAAATATAAATCTTATATTCTGCATGGATAAAGGTTACAAAAGGCAGGTAGGTCCTAGACCTTAACACCCTGCTCTTGAGTAAAGAAAACAAAGTAGTAGTACTCAGATTGTTTTATAGGAAAAGTATTCAGTGATATGATCTTAATGTGGTGTTAGTGTTCTGTGTGCCATATAAATATTAGGTTCTCTTCAGAGTCTTCTTCATTGACTGTCATTATTATTGCCTTTGATGTGTTTGTAGAGACTTCATGCTACCCATAACTTGATGGAATTGTTGATAGCCAAGCATCCAGGGATACCGCCTACCTTGCGTGATGGCCAACTTGAGGAAGAGGTAATTATTATTTTTTTCATTCTTTCTATGAAAGTATATTTTCTTCAAACTTTATGCTCCATATAGTTGATATATCCTAGGACATACAACGTATGAATAAGTGTAATCACGTTTTCCTGTTACTTTGATGTTTCAAATTTTGTCGTGATTTTGGGTAGCAGAGAATGGCAGCAGTACGTATTATTTGGCTTCTCTGCTGATCTACCTGCAATTATGTGATAAATGTTTGTTGTAGATATGGCTGTTGGTAGCCAACAGAATGGGAGGTAAATAAATGAGTTTTAAAAAGGAAACTTTGATCTCATGGCAGATCTACAAAAGATGTAGCTTAGTAAATATACAAACTTTTGCACTCTCTCCACCTTTCTCTGTATTTTTTAAGGGGGTAAATAAAGTCAAATTTTTGGTGGTAGTTCTCTCAAAGAAGTTTCCTCTACAAAAAGTGTTGCCTGTTTTTGAAAAGAATGACATCGAAGAGTGATATTATAAATTATTTTACTATAAATTGTTAATAGCTTATTATGCACATTCTTCCAGGGATTTTTGCTGTTGTTAAACATTAAAGAGCTAAATCAAAAGAGGTATGTTTGAAATGTATTGAGCCTATAAATGGAGCCTTTATTTGTGTCAACAAGATAAAAAATGAGATATGCACAGCCTTTTTAAAACTGGTGGTTTTGGGGATGGAGGGGCCCTGGTAAACTATTTTAATTAACAAATATTTTATATATTTATGAGTAGAGAGTGATATTTTGATATATGTAGATACTAGAATGGCTAAATCTAGAAGAAAACCTAGGTAATACCATTCAGGACATAGGCATGGGCAAGGACTTCATGTCTAATACACCAAAAGCAACAGCAACAAAAGCCAAAATTGACAAATGGGATCTAATTAAACTAAAGAGCGTCTGCACAGCAAAAGAAACTACCATCAGAGTGAACAGGCAACCTATAGAATGGGAGAAAATTTTTGCAATCTACTCATCTGACAAAGGGCTAATATCCAGAACCTATAAAGAACTCAAACAAATTTACAAGAAAAAAAACAGCCTCATCAAAAAGTGGGCAAAGGATATGAACAGACACTTCTCAAAAGAAGACATTTATGCAGCCAACAGACACATGAAAAAATGCTCATCATCACTAGCCATCAGAGAAATGCGAATCAAAACCACAATGAGATACCATCTCACACCAGTTAGAATGGCAATCTTTAAAAAGTTAGGAAACAACAGGTGCTGGAGAGGATGTGGAGAAATAGGAACACTTTTACACTGTTGGTGGTACTGGAAACTAGTTCAACCATTGTGGAAAACAGTGTAGAAATACCATTTGACCCAGCCATCCCATTACTGGGTATATACCCAAAGGATTATAAATCATGCTGCTATAAAGACACATGCACGTGTATGTTTATTGCGGCACTATTCACAATAGCAAAGACTTGGAATCAACCCAAATGTCCATCAGTGACAGACTGGATTAAGAAAATGTGGCACATATACACCATGGAATACTATGCATCCATAAAAAAAGATGAGTTCGTGTCTTTTGTAGGGACATGGATGCAGCTGGAAACCATCATTCTCAACAAACTATTGCAAGAACAGAAAACCAATCACCACATGTTCTCACTCATAGGTGGGAAATGAACAGTGAGATCATTTGGACACAGGAAGGGGAACATCACGCACTGGGGCCTATTGTGGGGTGGGGGGAGGGATAGTATTAGGAGATATACCTAATGTAAATGACAAGTTAATGGGTGCAGCACACCAACATGGCACATGTATACATATGTAACAAACCTGCACGTAGTGCACATGTAGCCTAGAACTTAATTTGTAATTAAAAAAAAAAAAAAAGAATGGCTAAGTCAAACTAATTAACATGTCAATTACCTATTTTTATTTGTGTGTTTGTGTGTGTGTGTGTGTGTGTGTGTAGTGAGAACATTTAAAATCTACTTTCTTAGGACTTCAGCATATGAATTTTGGGGAAACAAAATTTAGTCCCTAACACCTATATTACTATATATTCTCAAGGATTATTTTTAAACCACAGTAACTCTAAGAAATTTTAATAACTCAATTAGCCAAGTTTTAGAAAGGTGTCTTTGCTTTGCCTATCATTTGAAATATTACTGTTCTTTTTCTCCCCTCTTTGCTTATTCTAACTAAAAAAATAATTTAAATAAAAATTTGGCAGACAAGTCTTTGGTGTTTCTTAAATTTTGTTACTTGCACAGGTACATTTTGTTAACTTCCATATATAAGGAATTTTTAGCGTGACTTTTATGTTCTCTACAGTGTAGTTGCACTTAACATGTTTAAATGCAGTTAAGTAGCTTTAAATATATAAAATGAGCCATTCTTCTTGAAACATCATACTGAATTATATTCTGGATTGGGAGTGACAGTTTATATTCTCTGTTTCAACACAGGCCAAACAGCTGCGAGAGCACTATATGAGCAAGTGTAATACAGAAGTTGCTGAAGCCCAGCAAGCTTTATATCCTGTGCAGCAGACTATTCATGAGCTTCAAAGAAAGGTATGCCAAAATGCAGTATTTCTTACTTGTATTTGTCTCCAGATATCATTTTGGGTTTTGGTTTTTTTGTGGGGAAAAACTTGAATTTTTTTACATCTTGGAATTCCTAGCACCTAGTACATTGCCTGATCCACAATACAAGTTTATTTAACTGTTAGCAATGATTATTGGTTGAATGAACAGATGCATAAATAAGTCAACTATTTGAGTTCTCTTTCTTTTGAACTCATGGGTTTTCTCTGACCTTGTGTATATAGCAGTTGTCTTTTGAAGAAAGTAAAGACTTCTATACCCTCCTTTTTATCTTGTTTCTGAGATGTTTTAAAATGTTAAAACATTAGAACCACAGGTATTTTTCCTGCAGAATTTATACCATTTGTCATTTCTAAAATTTCACTTTTATGAAATCAGTAGCAAAATCTAAAGAGGTTACACAAATACACTTTTATTTTCAATGTTTAAATCAGGTGTTGCAAATTTTTGTCTTTCTGATTTATTAATTAGTATTCTGGGATATAATTTTGTTAGTTATTGTAGATTATTCATTAAGTAGAATCTAGTTCAATTAGTTAAAGATTAGAATGAAGGCTTTCTTACGCTGATAAAGAGACCTGTGACCTTTTCACATTAGCCATTATTGAATTTTCATTTGGTGTAAATAATTTTTTTAGTTACAGCCTTGTTATGTAAATGCATACAACAAATTCTCATTTATGCAGAGTAGCTAGGAAATAGGGGTTTCTCTTTAATTATATTTTCAAAAGAGGAAGCGAGCATTGTACATAGAATATGTATACTCATCTCCCCTCTGTGATAGTCCCTTTGAGAATAGCATTTATTACTTTCTTTGAATTTTGACACCACCCTGCCCATTGATGGAAGCTTTGTGAGTACTAAAAAAAAAATAATAATTGATTAACTGCTACCTTTTTTACAGATTCATTCTAATTCTCCTTGGTGGCTAAATGTGATCCACAGAGCAATAGAATTTACTATTGATGAGGAGCTTGTTCAGCGAGTGCTAAATGAAATAACCAGCAACTACAAGCAACAAACTGGCAAGCTTTCTATGTCAGAGAAGTAAGAAAACAGGAAGAAAAAGTGTCTATCATAACTTTGAAAGCAAAGAAATCCTTGTATTTTTTAGTTTCTAATTTTTCATTATTACTGACTTTTTTTCTCCATTCATAAACTTATACACACACATTCATACTTCTTTTTTGCAGCCTTTTTTTATGGGTACCATAATTGGGTTTAACTCACAACTGCCACATACCTTTGTTACTTTAGTTACTTTAATATTTTACACTTCATAATGTGAGCACATTAGTAACTATTGAAATTATACAGGAAGGCCGGGCGCGGTGGCTCAAGCCTGTAATCCCAGCGCTTTGGGAGGCCGAGACGGGCGGATCACGAGGTCAGGAGATCGAGACCATCCTGGCTAACACAGTGAAACCTCGTCTCTACTAAAGATACAAAAAACTAGCCAGGCGAAGTGGCGGGCGCCTGTAGTCCCAGCTACTCGGGAGGCTGAGGCAGGAGGATGGCATGAACCCAGGAGGCAGAGCTTGCAATGAGCTGAGATCCGGCCACTGTACTCCAGCCCGAGCGACAGAGCCAGACTCCGTCTCAAAAAAAAAAAAAAAAAGAAAGAAAGAAATTATACAGGAAAAGTGCTTGGCAAAGTGCCTCGTGTATAGTGTGTAATTACAGATTTAATTAAATGTATATACATATATATATTCAACCAAGGAATATAACTCTTAGCCATTTTTCTTCTTTCTTCCCAATTTTCTGCTTTTATGTTTCATCCTGCAGGCACCTCCTCATATAGAGGAAGGATGTCAGGAGGGCTATCTGTAGTCAGGCTTAAAACGGAAGAATGTGGCAGTCGTACACTTTCAAAGATATCTGAGACAGAGACATACATTTTTCCTGCTCTTTTTCAGTTCCTGATCACAGGACTATCAAATTTTTTTGGTGTCTTTTACAGTAGACAGCCCAATATTATACTTTGAATACACTGTATGAAAACTCAGTCAAATGTTGCTGGTTAAACAAACAAACAAACAAACAAACAACAAACAGTTTCTTTAACACTTTGTTTGGCAACCATTTTCTGAATTTGAGGAAATTGACCTATTATTCTTTTCTTTGTGTTGTGTGTGGTGCTGATGTGGGAATCAGGTTCCGTGACTGCAGAGGTCTTCAGTTCTTACTTACAACACAAATGGAAGAGCTAAATAAATGCCAGAAGCTAGTAAGAGAGGCTGTAAAAAACCTGGAGGGACCTCCATCTCGTAATGTTATTGAGTCTGCAACAGTCTGCCACCTCCGACCAGCCAGACTTCCTCTCAACTGGTAGGTAATGGAAGAAATCATACAATGAAATGATACCATTTCTTTAAGTTAGATTTCTTAGAGAAGAAACAATTGACTCATATAGTAAAGGTTTTTTCGTTTTAATTGAGACAGAAGTAGAAAGAGATTATCAATCTAATTTAAAAAAAATAAAGTCTCAAGGACAAGGTGTGAAAAACCATGTAATTTTTTTTTTTCTAAAATGACGTTTCTAGTAGAAAGAGATATGAAATTAAAATACTAAGCTTCTCCTTAAAATTATCAGATTGCTGGTTATGTTTGTGAATATTTCTCTGTTAATCTTTTTTTTTCAGCTGTGTCTTTTGTAAAGCTGATGAATTGTTCACAGAGTATGAATCAAAGCTATTTTCCAACACGTAAGTTCTCTATTTGATTATTACCCGTCAAGAAAATGAAACATTTTTCAAGACTCAGTATTTTATATGGCTATATTTTCCCCCACAGTAACCTTTATTATATTGTTTCTTTAATTAAATTGATTAGTACACCTTTGGCATTTTGATTGTTTAATATGCCCAGTTTTACCTATCCAGAAGTTACCCCCTAAATGTTCATAGTGTAGTAATATATAATTAATTGAGGTGCAGTTTTGGGGAGTGGTAAAATCCCAGACTCTAGAGTCCAATGGGTTTGAATTATACAGATTTTACTAGCATTTTACTGCTATTCAAGGTAGAACTTATAGTATCTGGCATAACTTCTTCAAGAATAAAGAATGACACAATCAAATATGTTATTACTTTAATAAAACCATAAGTAAACATTGTCACAAACACTTGGATTCTCAGAGGGAAGCTTGTTAGAATAATAAATGTGTCCACTTTCATCCAGGTATGTTACTATTCTGTTTTAGGTCAAATCTGTTTCTGTAATTACTGAAGTAAATAATACATTTCTTCATGTTTCTATCCAAATTCTGTTCATTCATCTCCAACAGATATAACTTCTCTAAAATAGAAATTTTCCCCACATGTTTCCTTGCCAAGCATTCACTTCTGCATGTGAAGGAAGAAAACAAGATTTTTGTGTTGTGTTATGGCAAATGAATCAGTAGTCTTTTTGTTTATTACAGTCTACATGATAGAATTAAAAAAAAAAAAAAAACTGGCCAAATTTATGATGTTTTCAGCTTTTCCAAGGTTGCTTTGTTTTTTCCAAAGACTTCCAAACATGTTCTTTTAGAACTCACATTGAAAGTTGTTGTTGAAAAGTTACTGACCCTGCTTCTGTGTTTGCTTTGCTAATATAGCTCATTTACAGTGCTTTTCACTCACTGATAGCAGTTACTGTTGTTTTGTTCTGTTATGTTTTCAGAGTCAAAGGCCAGACTGCAATATTTGAGGAGATGATAGAAGATGAAGAAGGACTGGTGGATGATCGAGCACCTACCACCACCCGGGGTCTCTGGGCAATAAGTGAGACGGAGCGATCTATGAAAGCAATACTATCATTTGCAAAATCGCATAGGTTTGATATTGAATTTGTTGATGAAGGAAGCACTTCAATGGATCTCTTTGAAGCATGGAAGAAGGAATATAAGGTATAGTATTTTAAAACTTCCTTCCAAAATTAAAAATTCCTCTTTTTTACATCAATTTTGACTGCTACTTTTTCTCTCTCTCTAGTTTTTTAAAATCTTCTTTTTGGATTGGAGTGGCATAATTTCTCTTTGCCTAAAATGTAGTTGTTGTAATAAAGGATAGCAAATACCATAATACTCAAAGACATTCTATTTATTAAACTACTATAAGAAAATCATTATTAAACTGGAACTTATATGAAACTTTTTGTTTAGCCATGAAAGTTTTCATTCTATTATTAGCTTGATCTTCCACTGCTATTTTATGAAATTAGAGCTTTGTTTTCATTCTGTGAATAAGAAGCAGGCACCAACTACCTTAAAGACTGGGGAACATAGTAAATACTTCTCATCCTTTAAGTCTGGAAACCATTCCAATGAATAAAGACCAATATGCCCTTTCATATTTGTACTTTAATGATTCCATCATATTAAAACTCTGTACTTGAGATTTCATAATTCATTAATTTTCAATTATTGTTTTATTTGGATTAGTTATCCATTGTACTGCTTTGCAGGTGAGATAGGTAAAGGAAGGAAATAAGTGTTTTATTTATAATGACATATTTTTATTCAATTTCTTTTTTTTAAAGTTTTACTTTTTTAAAGTAGGATAAAAATTTTTATGCAGAAAGGTAGTTATTTGTACTCTCAGTTCATATGTCATAAATTGGGGAATACTTTTATAGCATTGAAATCATTGGTTTATAATAATTTTTTTCTCACACATTACTCTTGTGAATGCAAAGCAGATTAACACACTTAATTACAGTAAGCCTTGGAAGAAGTGTTAGGTACGATGTGCAGTTTCCCTTGTATTCTTCCTTTCGAATCAGTTTGGCCACATGCCCTTTGTCCAGAAGAGAGCTTATTGTGCAGTTCTCCCAGGTCTTGGTACATTTTTTTTGTGCATAACTTGATAGACCTTTTCACTGAAGAGCTACTTGAATGAAGTCCCGCTATACATATCCACCAGATCTACCTGAAAATGTAAAGTCAGTGAAGAGAGCCTGTCAAAAAATGCATACTGATTGATACCATTTCTGTGAATTTCAGAAACATATATAACTGAATTATTAAGAATACGTTTCATACACTATAAGTTCAGTGAAAAGTGTAGCAGGATAAGTACAATTCAGAATAGTGGTTGCTCCATGGTTGGGTATTGAAGGAGGGATATGTGAGGAAAGAGTGATACAATTGAGAAAGAACATGCAGAGCCTTTCTAAGGAATTCATATTTATTCTTTCTTAAATTAGATGGTGGGTACTTGATTGTGTATTTTAGTATTCTTCATACCATTTATACATAGTTGAATATGTGAAATATGTTATAATAAAAACATTTTTAAAAAATGAAACAGAGAAGAGATTCTGGCAGCCTACAATTGGACTTTATAAAGATTTTTGGTCCTACCAAGAAATCTTTGTATTCTGTTCCTGAGAATCTAAAGAGGCGGTGTCCTATAGAGATTTTTTCATTCACATTTCATTCTAACAATGACCCCAGGAACTACTTATTTTAGACACATAGCGAAAAAATGTGAGATGTCATTGAAGATGTTTGCTTAAGGCACATCTTGGTGGTTTTAACCAGTTTTAATTACATGCTTTACCACTGTGTTTGTCTTTTCTGTTCAGTTGCTTCATGAATATTGGATGGCTCTGAGGAATCGTGTGTCTGCTGTTGATGAACTTGCAATGGCTACAGAACGACTAAGAGTGCGTGATCCTAGGGAGCCAAAGCCTAATCCGCCTGTTCTACATATCATTGAACCACACGAGGTAATTGGCAAGTAAATCACAGAATAGGGAACAGCAAGCAGATATCACAGATATCAGAGACCCATAGAAGAGGCAGAATCAGGGCACTGAGCTCTACTGTAAGTGTGTATTTAATCTCCATTTTTAATTTGACCCATAGAAAATTATATTTGTAGATAAAAAATGGTCGAAGATGAGCAATTTCGTATCTCATACATGCTTAGCATTTTGGTGCATCTTGTTTCTCTCCAGGTTGCACGTTCATCTGTTTTTGAGTTTAAAACCTTGTATGTGCTATTAAGACCAATAGATATTCTCAGTCACTTTGTAGACATTTTCTGTTACCTTAGTTTTATCAGAAGTAGAAAAATCTTCCTTAAAAACAACTGAAACCTTTTCTTTTGCAGTGTTTCTTTTGCTAATGATGAACTAATATTAACAACTTTACCTTCTAATAAATTTGTCTTTGTAACTCAGGTTTAAAAACATTACTCCACCAATCTTTTTTATTCTCCATTAAAATATATTATTTCCTTTATAATTCATTATTATTTCTTATTTGTTTAGTGCTTTAAGTCTTTCTGTACAGCTTGGAGACTGTAACTTGGAAAAATTTAGATATATTCATTATATACTATCTCACTTAAATGTGAATTCTGAATAAGTTTTTCTGAGAAAATAAATTCTTGTTTGAGTGTTCCTTCTCTGCTGTATTCTACCAGGGGGACAAAGGAAAGAAGGGCAGAGAAATTCTTTCCTGGATTTCATGAAATCACTGAGGCCAGAGCAACAAATCACTTAACTTTTCTTTATTCCATGGATGTATTACTGAAAAAAATGGTACATAATAGAATTTGAGTTTGTTTTTATCTAACTTCAGGTACATAGGGACATTTCCTATTTGAAAGGAAAAAAAAGTCATTTGAAATATATTATCTAGTATCTATTTTGAAAACTTGTTAATTAGAATGTAAATGGGTTTTTTTAAAAAACAAAATACATTTGTATTACTGGAGAATTGAGAATTGTTCATATTTAATATAATTTAACTGTCTTTCTGAAAGAATAAAGAAGTTTTTATTTTTATTTTCTTTAGGTAGAACAAAACCGAATAAAACTACTAAATGATAAAGCTGTTGCTACATCACAGCTTCAGAAAAAACTTGGGCAGCTTCTTTACCTAACTAATTTGGAGAAGGTATTGTTTTTAAGACATGCTACTTTTTCCTATGCTGTATTATCATAAATGATTTTAGTGACTCCTTTCATAATGGTGCAATTTTTTTAAATTAATATTTTGTGTTATATGAGTCCGAACACTGTGTCTCTACAATAGCTACAGAGATCACAGAAGAATATTGTATCTATAGAAATTATATTATGCAGATGATGTAGAAGGCATGCACTGTATAGTAGAGAACAATGTAAATGGACTATAGTTCAAAGCCTTGAATAGTAAAAGTATTACAACGTATCTCTTGGTGAAAATAGCATAATACAATTTATACACATGCATTCATTTGTAAATACAAAAATATTTTGTAATTTGTTATTTGAAACTGTGAAGTGTGTTTGGAAAGCTACTAGATCAGAGTACATGGTAATAAAGGTAGACTTCAAATATTAAGTATAATTCAAAACATGTTCTGAGTTGTGATCTAAGTATTATATTGGACACTGATGAATTGGTGGGTCATTGATTAAATATAATTTCATTTTATTGCAGGCATTCATATTTTGCTAGTTGACAGAGAACCTTCTAGGGGCAAGATAGGGTAGTAAATATTTGGATAGGGCAAGTGAGGACAAGCTATAGATTTGAATTCTTCTGAAAACTGGCGTAACATATATTTAAAGTGAATCAGTAAATCTCAGACAAAATGAAAAGTTAGACGTTCATTATAGATATAACATGGTGACTAAGAAGATAGACTTTGGATCTGGACAGCCCAATTTTGAATCGTGACTCCACCTTTTTCTAGATATGTGACTTTATTTAAGTTATTCACTTTTCCTGACATCATCAGTAAAATGAGAATGATATCAACACTACTTTATAGTATAGGGCTGTCTTGAGGATTATGTGAATTAATATATGTAAAATGCCAGAGTAGTTTCTGCTCTGTTAAGCACTTTCTCGGTTTTTGCTGCTATTAATATTATTTAGATCCTTATTATTGTTATGATTACCAACACTTATTCTGAAAGGTAAAAAGAAGAAAAAAATTTTAAAGTTTCATGCAAATTGCTAACATTAAGAAGATAACACTTAGGCTGGGCGTGGTGGCTCAGCACTTTGGGAGGCCAAGGAGTTTGAGACCATGCTGACCAACATGGTGAAACCCCGTCTCTACTAAAGATACAAAAAATTACTGGCATGGTAGCACACACCTGTAATCCCAGCTACTCGGGAGGCTGAGGCAGGAGAATCACTTAAACCTGGGAAGCAGAGGTTGCAGTGAGTTGAGATCGCGCCATTGCACTCCAGCCTAGGGGACAGAGCGAGACTCCATCTCAAAAAAAAAAAAAAAAAAAAAAGATAACACTAAGGAAAAATGTCTCAACATTCCTGGGCATAAGTTTTTTAAATGTAAGATTTCTATACTTTAAATATAATAGTCAAAATAAAAAGAGTTATCTTGTATGTCATTGTTTATATGTTAAAATATTTTTTAAAACCTAGAATTTTAAGGATATAAATAATCTACCTAAGAAAATCCATTTGGCTATTAATAAAAGAAAAAAACATTTAACCTATAATGATGGAAAAATCAAATTACACGGGTGCTATTTTCTGCCAATAAGTAGGCACAGATATTTTAAATGATTACACACCCCAGTGATGAAAAAGGGCAGGGAATGGATGCATTTTATGCATTACCAATGGAAATATAAATTTATATAAGCTTTTCCTAAAAGCATTTTAACAATATCTATCAACAATTTTATGTAGGTTGAACATCTCAAATCCAAAACTTGAAATGCTCCAGTGAGCATTTCCTTTGAGTATTGTATCAGCACTCAAAAAGTTTATGATTTTAGGGTGTTCTAGATTACAGATTTTTGGATTTGGAATGCTCAACCTGTATATGAAGGAAAGGAAAAGGAAAACTGGACAACATAGATAAAATGAACTGGAGTCTACACGGTAGGATTAAATGGACATTATAGAACTGTAAAAATACAGTATCTGAAATCAAAAACTCTTTGAATGGAAACCAGACACAGAAAAAAACAGGATTCATGAACTCAGGTACAGTACAATAGAAAATACCCAATTTGAAGTAGCATAGATAGAAAAAGCAAAATAGGGCAAAAGAGATTTGAGACACAGTTATTTGATCTAGCATACTTGTAATTTCATAGATCTAGCATACTTGTAATTGAAGTTCAAGAGGAAGAGAATAGGACAGGAGCTTGAAGAGATAATGGCTGAGAATTTTCTAAAACTGATAAAAGTATGAGAAATGACTTAAAGATTCAAGAAGTTAAGAAACACTAAGCAGAATAAGTAAAGAAGACAACAAAATACTGCCTTAGGTACATCATAGTCAAACTGCTGGAAACCAAAAATAATGAAAAATAGAAATAAAAAAAGTTGAGAGATAAAACAGTTAATACTTAACAAAGGAGCACTAATAAAACTGGTGACTACATAGAGATATTTTTTTTTCACCTTTAGAGATGTTTCAGTGTTTCCATAGTTTAACCAGTTGACATTGGAACATCTTCAAACTGCTAAAAGAAAAAAAACAGCCAAACTAAAGTTCTATACTTAATGAAAATTTCCTTTTTTAAAAAAAGTGAAATGAAGATATTTTCAGACAAACATAAACTGGAAGAAGTCATCTCCAATAAACCCACATCACAATAAGTATTAAAGGAGCTTCTTTGGATTGAAGGAAAATTATTTCAGATTGAAGGATGCAATTACAGTAAGGAATGAAGAGCAAAAGCTTAAATACGTGGATAAATATGCAAGGATATTGACTATTTAAAAGCAACAATGCTGTCTTATGGGTTATACAACATATATAGAACTAAAATATTTGTCAGTAGCACAAAGGAAGGAGGTAAGCAGAGGTAAACTATTATAAGATTGCTCCAGAGGAATGGTCAAAAAAGTCCATAAGGCTATTGATCGTTTGAACACTAATGAACAAATATGACCCAATTGACACAGACCACTACACCCAACAACTTCAGAATGCATATTTTTTAGGTGTACATGAAACATTTATCAAAATAGACCTTATGCTAATTCAAAAAGCAGCTCTTAAAAGTATGTGAGAGCATGTTTTCTGACTGAAGAGGAATTTAAACCAGAAATCAGTAATGGAAAAGTAACTAGATAAATCCCTAAAAGTTTAGAAATTGACAGGATACTTCCGAATAACCCATGGGTCAAAGAAGAAGTCAAAATGGAGGTTAGAGAATGCTCTGAACTGAGTGAAAGTAAAAATATATGACAGTGCTTAGAGGAAAATTTATAACTTGTTTAACTTAAGGATCTGCAAATTATCATGCATGGGAAAAATTCATCCCACTACCTTTTTTCGTAAGTAAAGTTTTATCGGAATACAGCCACACTCATTCATTTACCTATTGTCTGTGGCTGCATTCATGCCACAGTAGCAGAATTGAGTAGTTACAACACAGATCATATGGCCCACAAGGCCTAAAATATTTATAATCTCACCGTTTATATAAATGTCAACTCTTTATTGATATATTGGAAAAGAATAGCTATTGTGAATTATAGTAGATTATTTACAAAGTGCTACAGCAATGACCCTTCCATTCTTGTTGCCCTTTGGAACTCGGTGAGACTATCTGAAAAAGCCTAGTTTACCTTCTTGAGCAGCAGAACCCTCAGCTCAGCCCTCCCTGCAGAACAGATAGCCTACCAACTGCCAAACATGAGCATGAGGCCTTCATAGACCATCCAACCCCAGCCAACTCAGCCCATCCCCAAATCACCTGTAGTATCATGGGAAACATGTTTGTTTTAAGTCACTAAATTTGTAGGTGATTTATTATATGTAAAAAGGAAAACTGGACAACATAGTAAAACGAAACGGACTCTATATGGTAAGATCAAATGAACATTATGGAACTGTAAAATATATACATACATTATTGATTTACTTATAAAAATCAATAATTAATAGAGGAAAAGAATAATTCATTGATTCAATTTGTTTAGATGCCTTATCTGAAAATCTGTTACCTGAAATGCTCCGATGAGCGTTTACCTTGATTGTCATGTCAGCACTCAAATAGTTTGGATTTTGGAGCATCAGATTTCGGATTTTGGATTAGGGTTATTCAATCTGTATGTTTAAAATTGTTTTCTTTTTTTTTCCACTCCTTGAATAAATGATATTTGTAAGTAAGTCTCAGGAATAATAATGTTAGGTAATATATTGATGGGTCATCTACATTGTTAGATTATGTAAATTGTAATTGCCGGTATTCATTTCCATAAATGAGTTACAAAACATGGATCAGATTTTATATGTAAAAATGTAACTAATGTATTTTTAAATTCTTTTTTGAATAGTCTCAAGACAAAACATCAGGAGGTATTAATCCAGAACCTTGTCCAATCTGTGCTCGACAGCTGGGAAAACAGGTAAAATTATAATAAACATCAGATGCATTTATAAAATACCTTATGGTTTTCCAAGGTTTCTACATAAAATTTTTCTTTCGCTCTCTCTCGTTTTTCCCACCACAGTTTCTATGAAAGGCAAGTATTACCGTCATCTTAAAGATAGCACTAGAGGTTAGGTGACATGCTTAGGGTTAGATATTTGAGCAATGCTTTTCTGAAATGGGAAGTGAAAAAATATTTCTAGAATGACCCCATCTTTTTCATTAAAGATGCATAGTTTCGAACATTGTTTCCAGTCACAAGGTTGTGTCTGGTAATTTGACTTTGTCAGGTTAATATAGTTATTCAGTAATTATACAGAAATGTAATATAACGCACATAGATTTACTTAAGGTATTACATTAGTATAGAATATAGTTCTTACTTGCCAGTATTAATATCTCGTAATACTTGTACTTTAGAGTACAAATTAATCTCCCCTACGGAAATTTAGATGTGATTTTGGTAGACCACTTAAATAGATTTCTTTGTGAATATTAGTATACATAATGTTCATAAACATATTCTCCTCTAGGAGAACTGCAATTTATGAAAATACAAGTTTCTGCTTTCTATGATAAATCTGTATATCTATATCAGAATATTCTTTGCCCTTGAAAATTTGAAAGATAAGCCTATTATTGTTGAAGAAGTAGAGATATTCTTGGCTGGTTTTTTCTATGGAACCGAGAGTTGAAAGGTAAATATATGCATTCCATATTCTGACCAGTAATAATCAAGAAGAAAGTACCTTTTAGTTTCCAAGATTGGTGGAGAAGGTGAGATCACAGGAATATGTGGTAATACATCTTAAAAGGAAAGATGCTACATTGGAAACTGAGCAAATAGTAGTGTACAAATGCTGACTTCTGACAAAAGTCAGTGATGAAACTGTGATAAAAGTTGTGATAAAAATGGAAGAAATCATGACATAAAGTAGTCTTTTTTGCTTTTAGTTTTGATAAGATTTATGCAACTAGACTGTCTCAGACATTTTATTTCATTTTGTCTTAAACATTTTCAGTTTTTAAAGTTCTTTCATATACATTAGTTCATTTAATTCTAGCATAACCTAGAAGACCATATTGGATTTCAATAATAGTAACAAAACTACTTTTCAAGCCCTGTTCATACTCACAATGTAGAGTAGCTGTATATTTTTTTCCTTTTTGGCTCCCCAGTTCTCCCCTTCTTCTAATTTAGAGCTATTAAATTAGAATCTATCAGAGATGACTCATATATACCAGCTGATGCCCCTGGAGGCATTGCCATTTGTCTCTTCTGTTTGGGTCAGTCAGCTTCCTGTCACTCCTAATGCTCAGGTGCCAGGTATCTCATTGCTTCTTCTCCATTGCACATGTAGGTGGACCTGTCTTGACATTTAGTTGGTCCATTTTGAGCTCCATTGAGTCACAAAACTCCTTTCTAATAGAGTACCCCAGTGGCGCTAGAGGTACATAAAGTATGATATAGTGCTGCTCTGTGTCATACAAAAATGCTAGTAAAACAGCTCTTCGGTTTCATTAGTCTTAACTCCTATGGACTCTGGCAGAGGTGCAGCTAGAGAACAGTAGGAATAGTATTAGCTGATAATAGGCAAAATAGTGGTTTTAAAACCAAGCTTATATACCTCAATTTTCTCTTCTTTCAATGTGAATTCTTTTCCTAAGAGCATCTTAGTTGATTCAGCAAAGAACCTCAAGTGGGCCAGCCTCATACTTTCTTTCCATACATGTGCAAATCCTAAAAAAAAAAAAAAGTTAGCTTAAGTATTTAAAAGTTTTGTCACTCAAAAGACAGTCAGTTTTTCTTATTGTTTTTACCAGATAAAAAAAGTTAAATCTACATTTCTAAGATGCCATAGCTTTTAGAACTTACACCTAGACTAAATCTATTGCTCTTTTACATCTCTCATTGCCAAAGAGGGCAAAAGTCTCCATGGTATGTTACAAAGATTCAGAGAGGATTATTTTATTTTTCCCAGATAGGACAAGGGGTTTCTTAAAAATTTCTTTTTGGCCAAGTGTGGTGGCTCACACCTGTAATCCCATGCCAAGACAGGTGGATCACGGGGTCAGGAGTTCAAGACCAGTCTGGTCAACGTGGTGAAACCCCTGTCTACTAAAAATACAAAAATTAGCCAGTCGTGGCAGCGAGCACTTGTAATCCCAGCTACTCGGGAGGCTGAGGGAGGAAAATCGCTTGAACCCTGGAGGTGGAGGTTGCAAGGTTGCAGTGAGCCAAGACTGCGTCATTTGCACTCCAGCCTGGGTGACAGACCGAGACTGTCTAAAAAATAATAATAATTTCTTTTTGGTTGTATTTTTAAAAAAATAACCAGAACCACTTTCAAAATAAATGTGAGATACTAACTAACCCATAATTATTTTCTATATAAGTGCTTTAATTGTGAAAATATAAATCTATTTTTTAAACTAAATAGAATATGTCGAGTATGATATTATCTCCAAATTAATATTCTGAGTCCCTCTGTTATATCTGTTGTTAGAGTGCTGAAGGACTGATTTACGTTCTTCCCAAATACAGAAATGAGAACACCACCTTTCTACAGTGACTATCATGCTCACTTTTAGGATGAACACAACTGAAGATTATGAAAGCTTACTTTGGAATAAAAAATTAAAGGCACAACTTGGCTTTATGACAAAGAATATTAATGTCATAAAATCTTTGGGAAGAAAAATTGTGATTCTCTTCTCCTTTTGATATACTTCTAAGTTGTAAGGCATCTTTGATAGCACTAAGGCTTGTTCTGTTTTCTTTTTAGTGGGCAGTACTGACCTGTGGTCACTGTTTCTGTAATGAATGCATTTCTATAATTATTGAACAATACAGCGTGGGATCTCACAGAAGCTCCATTAAGTGTGCAATCTGCCGCCAGACCACATCTCACAAAGAAATCTCATATGTCTTCACCTCAGAGAAAGCAAACCAGGAGGAGGACATCCCTGTGAAGGTAAAGTAGGTCAGGAACACGTAGAAGCATAGGTAAGGCAATATAATATAGGAAGCAGTATCTGATTAAGAAAGCATGAACATCAGAACAAGCATGACAGTGAATAGGTAGATGCCACTGTTGTCCATAGATATACTGCCTGAAAGCGTCAGCTTAACCATCTAATTTTTTATTGTGGGAGGAACACAGAACGCTTATTCAAACATAATAGCGATAGTCATGTACACTGTAGCTAAAATGTAACAGCTAAAATTCCAGTTTCCTATCATCCTCTATAATATTACTATCCACCACAAGTAGATAGAGGTCTGGTTACATTAGAGATTTATTTAAAGTAAGAGTTTTCCTCATTCTTTTACTCAGCCCTGGATCTAAGGAAAAAAGGATGTGTCTAAACAGAAGGATAAAATAAATTGGCTAATGAAAACAACTACAAGATAGATGTAATGTGCTTTTTAAACAGCATGGATTGCTATTTCAGGGTAAAGCCAAATTTTGGCTTTATTTTCCTAATTTTTTTCCATGTTTCATTCAGAATTTTAAGAAAATTACTATAATTTGATATCCAGACGAGATCTGTAATTGGATTTACTGCTTTTATGGTATTTAATAAAAAGTCAAGACTATTTTGTTCTTTCTTTTCCTTAAATATGCTTTTTTAATATTTTTTTTCTAACCAGACTTAAACAAAAGACACATCAGTATCTAAATGTAGTAGCAAATATAGGCTTTAAGGAATAATTAGAGAATGAGAATTAGAGAATGGTGGGGTTGACTCTTAAGCAAGATGAAGTATTCTTTATTCCTTCTTCTGAGTTTTTGATACTCTCTTTTCACTTTTAAGTAATGTGTTTTGTAAGCAGAATCAGCTATAAGTTGAAATTCACTACCAGTAGTTAGGCAGTTATTAGGGTACCCTTCTCCCAAGAAAACTGTAGTTGCATTAAAGAACTTTTAATTGCTCTTTTTCACTGTTATTTGAGTAAAACCTGAAAATATCAGTCATACTGCTCTTTAGTCTATTGGGATAAGCAGAATCCCAGTTAGAATAAGCTTTCATCCATTCATTCCACACATATATATTGGACACACACTAGCACACACGCGGTGTGCTAGGCCTCATAGACGCAGCATACACATAAATAAAACAGATATGGTTACTACTCTTGTGGAGATTGGTGAAGGAGTTTTAATTAGGGCAAGAAGCACAGATGTTAACAAATAATTAATATGTTATAATTGTGATAAGCACTACAAAAGAACAAAGCTGGAGGCATCACACTACCTGATTTCAAACTGTACTACAAGACTACAGTAACCAAAACAGAATGGTACTGGTACCAAAACAGACATATAGGCCAATGGAGCAGATGATTTGGCGGATGGCAGCCAATGATTTGGGTGATGGCAGTAGAAATGGAGAGACGTGCGTATATTCTAGACGTGTTTAAAGTAAAGATAGTAAGAGAATGTTGGCAGCATTAGTGAAGGAGATTTCGTAGATCACCCCTGGTTTCTGATGTGAATAAGCAGGTGGGTGATATAAGGCATTTGGAAGAAGATACATTTAGACATACCATATTTAAGGTGCCTAAGACATCCAAGTAGAACTATCCAGGAAAGTGTTGATATGTGGAGCTGGAGATACAAAATTCAGAGTCACTAACAGAAAAGTTTACTTCAGATCGCATCCTATGAAGTCCTTAATTTTAAAAGATTGAATCAAGTTGGGAGGGCTGGAAAATGAGAAGGAGTAACCAGGGACAGGCAATCCAGTGGGGTATGCTGGCAACAAAGGCCACAGGGAAGCTCTGCTTCGGTAAGGAGGCGGTAGTTCTGAAGGTGGATCAACTACAGTGTGGACTAGTTTGTCTAATGAGGTCACTGATGACTTTAGAAGGAGCTCTTTTAACAAAAATGTAGAGGCAGAAAGCAGATGGGGAGGGATTGAGGGATGAGCAGGAAGTCAACAAGTACAAAAAATGCCCAACTATTTCATAAATTTAACTGTGAAATAGAAGCAGAATTGTAACCAGAAGATATGAGTACAGAAAGACATCACTTTTTTTTGGTTGTTTTGTTTAAGACAAAAGATTCTTGAGCGTGTTTAATCTCCCGTGAAAAAAAAGGATAGACTGAAGATATAGGAGAAAGGATAATTTGTAATACAAGTTTCTTGAAAAGGAGAATGTTGATGTATAGAAAGTAGAGGTTTCTTTGAAGTCAAATATCTATTGAGCACAAAAGATATAAACATAAATGTTCTTATCTGAGAATGGGAAATCATAGTCATTCCAGAGAGGACAGGTCTGCCAGATGTGACTGTAGAAGTTAGGTAACTCAAGTGAGGTGGAGAAGAAAAGATGCTAGAAGATTAAAGTGAGACCTGAATTTTGGATGAGTTGTCCAGACAGATGGTATGTAATATCTAGAGTTGAGGTATAGAGTAAATTAGGCACCAAAGTTCTTAGTGAATGTAGGATAGGGTTCAGTAAATTATAGCAAAGAGTACAGTTGGGATAACTGGGCTTCAGGAGGCTCAAAAAATGGAAGTTGTTATACCAATGAGAACTAATGCTCTGAAGCCTGCGTTTGCGTACCAGCAGTCAAATGTAACACTCAAATCCTTCTTTCAAAAGGGCTGCTGAGAGACCAGTATGTTTAGAGGATAGCCAGGTTCTAATTAGAGCAGGGAAGTGAAAAGCAATATTTCTACAAGAGGTAGAAAATATGAAACAATTTGTTTCATGATATACAAGTTCCAGGGGGCGCCAGCGAAAGGTCCAGCAGTGAAAGAAGAAAAGTGAGAGGGTGAACAAACAGGAAGGAAGTGCAGGACAGTATGGGAGGAACAGAATAGGCAAGGATACGTCATGAGAGCATCATGACCTAAGGATCATCTAGTCCTGTTCCCCGTCGGTGAATCCCCTGAATACATTTTACAGTCAGCCCTGTGTGTCTGTGGATATAGCCAACCATAGATCAAAAATATTTAGAAAAGGAAAAATTCCATGAAGTTCTAAAGAGGAGAACTTGAATTTGCAGCATGCTGAGTTTACGTTGAATCCACGCAAATGAAATGATGTGTAGGGATTACATGAGGTAATCTGGAGATGATTTAAAGTATACAGGAGGATGTGTGTATGTTATATGTAAGTACGACATTATTTTATACAAGGGCCTTGAGCATCCTGGGATTTTGATATCCACAGGGGTTTTGGAAGCAGTCAGTCCCTCACAGATACTGAGGGAGGACTGTATTTTTAAAGCAAATGCCTAAGAGTTACTGAATGAAGAAGTAGGTGACTTACGGTGCAGCCCTGAGGCATTTGACAGTTACTCTTTATCCTGCCTGCAACACTGAGAGCTACGCTCCTTCCCAGTCCCTCTCTCCGCCTTTCTTCCCACTCCTATAGTTTCTCCTTTCCTTCCCATAAAGATAGTCTTTCTTAGCCCTTCCTTTTTTCTCTTCATTCTCTTCCTCTGGCCACAGCATCTCAAGGGCCACAGATGGCCTTTGTGGCTAAGAAGAGATGGCTCACCCTTAGGTAAAAGCATGCATCACAGTACAAGGAACTGGCATAAGAAAGAACTGCTGTGTCAGGTTTTGTGCAGAGAGGTTAAAGAAGTGATTGCTCTAGCTACCAGTAAACAGCACAACCTCTATGAAACTGAGTCATTGAGCCCATCAAATCCAAACACCTGTTCATTTTATGGCAACTTTCCTAGACACTCAGGATAGAGACTGGCACAGTTACATGTGCCGTGCTGTTAGAGCAGGGATATCAGTGTATAAATACTGTTTATTGTGCTCTCACTTCTTGCTGTCTTTCATGGGTATTGATGAACATGTGAATTAACTGAAGCATCTTTAAAAAAAATTAAGATTATAGAATTTACTAAAGATAATTTCCCTTTGATAAAAAGATGCACATGTAATTACATTTTCTTTTGTTGAACATAAGACTGAATATTGTATCATTGTGCGGGCAAGTTTTATCCCTCCTCGACGTCCTCACATTGCTTCATGCCATGTTTAGGTTGGCTCTTCGCTGCTGTTTCTGTTACCATTTGTGTCTGCCACATTTGCCTTGTGCTTCCTGTCTCTTCTTCTGACTTCTGTCACATTTCTGCCCTGCTGTCTGTCATGTCCTCCTTGAAACATCTGCTTATTATATTCTGAGAATTCACCCCTCTCTTGTGACTCTTTGAAACTTCCACATAAAAGGTCATATTGCCTATTTTGGATTTGTATGTAAATAAAGATGGCTGTGTGTAAATAATTAAGGCATTATTTTCAAATTTTAGAACTACTGGTTCTAATTATTTCTAAACTATTTAAATCCCTGAGCTTTAACAAACAATACTGAGAAGTAATTTTTATTTAATTGAAATGTTTATATTTTCTGAAATATGAAATTTATTTCTGAAATGGTTATTTCACTGTATTTATGTCAAGATTCTCAGACATAGCAAACCATATATCATGCATAATGCTTAATCATATAGCTGTTTTGTGGATAAAAGATATTTGGAAAACATAAAACTACTATTTATTAGTAGTAGACATTTTTAAATAGTATTTCTTGGAAAGAAGAGATTTTACAATGTAAGGAATGCTGTTGATTGACCATAGATACAAAATGAATACTAGGATCACAAATGTCCTGTTTGGTGGATACACTTAAGTTGAAGACCATTTCTTCCCCAGCAACAGTGTGACAGTATTCCTAAATGACCTTTGGAACCTAGTGGGCATCTCACAAAGTAAACAAAATTCCCCTTGCAAGTTCTGACAACTGCTAGGCATTTTGGATGGTGAAGTGGGCCTCCTGGCAGAACATATGGCCCATGTGTCTTGTTCCCTGTGTCCTATGTTTGGCTAGGTTTCATACAAAGCGTTTTGCCAGTGGAAACCCTGACCCTATAATGAACAAGAGTCTTAAATAATAAGAAATTTCTGTCCGGGAGAAAATAGACATAACCACTATGTAGATACAGTGACAGCAATACAGCACCCTCTCCACCCACCACATACTACACAATTGCTTCTCTTGTCAAACTTTTAAGTATCTGACCATCAACTGGCTTGCTTTTTAAAATAAATATTTTTGTTCATTCTCTACCTCCATAAACTTTGACTCATTAGACCTGAGATGTGGTCCAGAAATCTGCATTTTTAGCAAGCAAATATCTTAATAATAGAGATATCTTATATGGCCTGTTTGTAGAAAAAAAACTGTATCTCTACATTCCAACTCACAGAGAAGCCTGGCCATACTATGTGTAGAATTCTACATGTGGAATCCTGTTCTGTTCTTTTTTAATTTGAATTTTTGTTCAGTTAATTTAAAGATCATTTGTGACATCTGTCTCACACTTTTAAAATATAATTAAAATAAACATCTGAGTGGAAAAAAACGGATTATGAAATTCTGACTGAGTTTAAAATAGGAATAAAATAATTTGGTAAATATAATCCAGAAGTGATTATATTTAAATATATTTATCTAAATATTCTTATATAAGACAAGTTTTATATAACATGAACATTAACTGGTAAATTTGGAATGCAGTTGTATATTTTTTGTTAAAATATGTTATGACTAAATATAATTACAAAAAAGAAATACCATTTCTCTTTCTGTTCACTGGCCAAGTTAATACTTGTAATTCTGAACTGTTAGCCTCATGTTAAAGTTATCTATAGCTTTCAATAAATTGAACACACAGTAGAGACTTCTAAGATATAAACTAAAAGTTATCTTTATGAAATTATCTTTATGAAAACATCATTTGTAGAGTGTAAACTCCATTAAAAGGTAGAGGACTTTTCATGAGGTAGGGATGTTGTTTTATTTACTATTTTATATGAGGCATTTGGAACAATACCTGGCATATAATAGACACTCAGTAAGTATTTGAATGCATGGATGGATAACAATTGAATAGTCTATACCTGGTAACCCTAAGAGCCTTTGTATCCAAATAAAATTCTTAACTTTTTTTCCATTGCTAACTTACATCTTTGAAATAATTATGCAAAATGTTTAAAATAACAGGATAATATTTTTGTGGCCTAATACACTTGTAAGATTTTCCATAGCCTAGACATAATTTCCATTGAGCTTTATTCAAATATCATGTGAATGCTTGAAGAACCCAGTACCTGCCCTACGCATGTGCTTGAAAAGTATTTCCCCTTTGTAGCACCAATCATACAAGCTTCATAACTGCACTCAATTGTATCTGTGGCCACCAGTATAGGTTTTTAGCATGGTCAACAGGTGCAGACAGAAATAAAACAATGTTAACTGATCTTAACTCAGCTGAACCTACTATGGACAACACACACACATTGAAGGAGTTAGCTCTATTTCAAAAAGAAAAGTCCAGAATAAAAGTAACAGAAGTCAGACAATACCAAAATAGGAAATAACTTAACTAACAGTCCTCTCAATAGGAAACTTTTTTGGAAGTTTTTCCTATATATTTGTGTGTATTTCATATGTATGAATACATATATTAATTAATATATATAAAATCTCTAAAGATACAGCCTGCTTGTTGACATAAAGTAGTCTCCAAACAAGAATGTTCTCTCTTTTGTTTGATTAAAAAAATAAGCCTGGGCCAGATGCAGTGGTTCCAGCCTGTAATGCCAGCACTTTGGGAGACTGAGACGGGCATATCACGAGGTCAGGAGATCGAGACCATCCTGGCTAACACGGTGAAACCCCGTCTCTACTAAAAAAATACAAAAAACTAGCCGGGCGTGGTGGCGGGCGCCTGTAGTCCCAGCTACTCGGGAGGCTGAGGCAGGAAAATGGCGTGAACCCGGGAGGCGGAGCTTGCAGTGAGCTGAGATCCGGCCACTGCACTCCAGTCTGGGCGACAGAGCGAGACTCCGTCTCAAAAAATAAATAAATAAATAAAATAAGACTGAGTGTATTCATCATCTTCATTGCATTGACTTTACTCTGATATTCTTGAGGAGTCAGCAGTGACTTTAGCTCTTAATTTTACAAGTGGAGCTAAGCATGACCATGGGAATCCACAGTTCCTGCACAGAAAAAGAGGTGGCAGAAAGATGTGGGCAGATGAGGTAAATAGAAAAAATAGAAAATGGCAAAGGAAAAGGAAGAACTAGATTGGTGACAAAGGGATATATTGAGTGACAAGCTCTTGATTCAGGGTGATGGATTGCCAAGCCCTGTTTCAGATAGTGCTCCAGTATTCACTTTTCTTATAGAGTCATTGAAGCGAAATACAAAGCAACAATACCTTCCTAGTCACTGAGCGTTATTTTTCTTTTATATGTGTAAATCAAGTGCAAGTAGCCCTTTGCTGCTGCAGCAGAGAACTCTCATATGTGTTCTCATTCCTTTCCTTTCTCCCTTAAGTAAGGAATCTCAGTAGATAGGTTATGGACATGAATCGAAATAGAGTAAAGCTAAGCTACAGTGTATCTTTCTACACCAGTACTCAGATTTTCACTATTAATGTTGCACCCTCTTTTTTCCCCAATAATAAGTCTTCAGTGCATGAAAAGCACTTCATCCCTTTGAAATTGCATCAGTAAAATAGTTCATCTCATTCTGGAGGGGAGAGGATTAAAATCTAGATCAGATGCTACTTGATTACTTTATTAGAAGAATTTTTTCAGTCTACTGAACATACGGCAAAGAAACAAAACTGAATTTTCTGTCATTTTAACACATTTAACAACTTGTAATTCAAAGGTTACGTTCTCCACATTTTACAACAGGAGGCTGCAACTATAGAACACCTTATTCCAATGAGACTTAACTCTGATAAAAACAAGTTAGTAGCACCTGTTAGAGCAGATAAGAAGCCGCATGACATTTCTGATCTTGAGTTGTGTTACTAAGTGACTTCCAGGCCAAACTTCATTGGAAAGATTCTTTATTGGCCTTTGGTGCTATTGCGTCTCTACTGTTTTTTCAGTGTGTTGACTTCCTGCCCCAAATTCTGGAGCTTTAACTTTGCACTTTATTTTCCAGAAAGTGAAAGACTTCACTTTACTTCACTTCTTTATTTTTAAACATTTTAGTTCTCCTGGCTGCTGACTTTGTGTCTTGAGTAGAAAACCAGGAGAGATAACAGCCTTGAGCTGACTGGGAACACTTTGTATGTCTCCCATCCCAGTTTTCTAGTTGACCTTAGAGAGAATTAGTGCCTTGGAGAGAAGAATGACAAAGATACAGTCAGTGAGGGTACAGGAGAGAAGCTGTGTCCTTACTCCAGAACTGGGCCTTGGTCATTAATGTTTCGGAAACATGAAGGAAAACCAAACATTAAGCACAAAGTTAGGATTAGGAGGTATGTGTGTGTGCTGAAGAGACTAAGAAGAAAGGATGGGAGTAAGGAAAGGGACAATAATGTCAGAAGAGGACAGAGGTGCTTATAGTTAAGTACAGCTTTATCAGCCTAATATATTAAGAGATTATCTAGCAGGTTTGTGGGATTTCTCTTCCCATGTACACTCTTCCCTAATGCATGACATTCCCTAATGCATAACATAGTATGCATCCCTAATGCATAAGCAAAGCTTAACTTTGCATCTGTTTACTGCTGTAGCTAAATACTGAGTGTGCCTGAGGCTACCAGTTTACCTGTCTTGAGAATGTTCATACTGTGTTAACAGCTTATACAGGAATAGATTGGTATCCACATTTCCTTTTGTTACTTTTTTGCTTTTTTGCAAGCAACCTTGCCTGTATGTAACCCATTCCCTTTTTCCTGTGTTAATCTTACTTTTTTTTAGCAATGTGAATATTTACTTTCTGTAGCAGTAACCGCATTGAGTAGTCTTCTCAGAAGCTGGCAGATTTGAACCCAAGTTTATTTACATATTTAAGATAGAAGAAACATGAGAAAGAGCAGTAGAATGTGTGTAGTGCTCATTGAGGCAGTATAAAGCATTCATTTCAATTGCCAAACCAACAGATAAACCATTATTATATGTTTTTCTCCATATTCTGTAACACGCGTTAGACTATTATGTATTTGGAGACAAGGGAGTGTGTTTTTTCATCCAGTTCCTCATATAGTTCTTTGTTAACTCCGAGTGAAAAATTGTATATATTTGTGGTAGTATACAACATGTTTTAATATATGTAGATATTATGGAAGGATTGAATCAAACTAATTAACATATCCATCACTTCACATACTTAACCAATTTTTGTGGTAAGAACATTTAAAATCTGCCTTCTTAGCAGTTTTCAAGTACAGTTGGCCTCCCATATTTGCAGACTCTGCATCAGCAGTTTCAGTTAACCGCAGATAAAAAATACTCAAGAAAAACCCAGCAACAATAAAAAATCACGATACAACATATTTAAAAAACAAATTTTTAAAAGACACTATAATTATTTACATAAGAGTTACATTGTATTAAGTATTGTAAGTAATACGGAGATGATTTTAAAGTATACAGAAGGATGTGTGTAGGCTATTATGTAAACACTGCCATTTTATGTAAAGCACTTAGCATCTGCAGATCTTGATATCCAGTGGGAATCCTAGAACTCCCCATGGATACCAAGGGACAGCTGTAAACAATACATTATTGTGTACTATAGTCATCATGCTGTACAGTAGATCTTTAGATCTGTTCCTTCTGTCTAACTAAAACTTTGTACCGTTTAACCCACTCCCTTCCCCAACAAACTCCAGCCTCTGGTAACCACCGTTGTGCTCTCTGCTTCTGTGAGTTCAATGTTTTAGATACCACATGTAAGTGAGATCATGCAGTATCTGTCATTTCTGTGCCTGGTTTATTTCAGTTAGCATAGTGTCTTTCAGGTACATAGGTGTTATCTCACCAGACAGGATTGATTTACTTTTGGGTAAAAACATATTCCATTGTGTATATATACCCTGTTTTAAAATTTATTCATCAGTGGATGGACACTTACATTGATTCCATGTCTTTGCTACTGTGAATAATGCTGAAATTAACTGGAGAATGCAGATATCTCTTCCACATGCTGATTTAATTTCCCCTGCATATATACCCAGAAATAGAATTGCTGGATCATGTGATAGTTCTATTTTTAATGTATTGAGAAACCTCTTTACTGTTTTCCAAAATGGCCCTACTAATTTGTATTCGTACCAGTAGTGTACAGGGGTTTCCTTTTTCTCCACCTTCTCACCAATGCTTATCTCTTGTGTTTTTTATAATTGTCGTTCTAACAGGAATGAGGTGTGTATCTCGGTGTGGTTTTAATTTGTATTTCCCTGATGATTAGTGTTGTTGAGCACCTTTTCCTATACCTGTTACCTATTTGTATGTCTTCTTTTGAGTAATATCTTTTCAGGTCCTTTGCCGATTTTTTACTCAGGTTGTTTTCTTGCTCTTGAGTTTTTTGAGTTTCTCATATATTTTGGATAATAACTCCTTATCACATGTGTGGTTTGCAGATATTTTCTCCTTTGCTGTAGATTGCCTTTGTTAATTATTTCCTCTGCTGTGCAGAAGATTGTTACTTTAATGCAATCCTATTTATCTTTTTGCTTTTCTTGCTTGTGTTTTTTGGGTCGTATCCAAAAAGGCTTTACCAAGATCATTGTCAAGTAGTTTGTAGTTTTGGGTCTTACATTTAAGTCTTTAATCCATTTTGAGTTGATTTTTATATATGGGGTGAGATAAGGGTCCAGTTTTATTCTTCTGCATGTGGATAACTGGTTTTTTCAGCACAGTTTATTGAAGAGACTGTGTTTTCCCCATTGTGTGATCTTCTTATGTTTGTTAAAGATTGGTTGACTGTGTATGTGTGGGTTTATTTCTGGGCTGTCTCTCCTGTTCCATTGGTCTGTATGTCTGTTTTTATTTCAGTAGCATACTGTTTTTATTACTATAGTTTTATAATGTGTTTTAGAATCAGGGAATGTGATATCTCTAGCTTTTTGCTCAAGATTGCTTTTGTTATCCAAGGTCTTTCATGGTTCCATATGAATTTTAGAATTGTTTTTTTCTATTTATCTTTGTCTGTTTTATGTTGCCATAGCAGAATATTTGAGACTGGGTAATTTATAAAGAAAAGGAGTTATGGCCAGATATGGTGACTCATGCCTATAATCTCAGTGCCTTGGGAGGCCGAGGCAGGAAGATCACTCGAGGCCAGGAGTTCAAGACCAGCCTGGGCAACATAATAAGACTCTATCTCTATGAAAACAAAAATTTCAAATTAGCCAGGCATGGTGGTGCACACCTGTAGTCCCAGCTACCCAGGAGACTGAGGTGGGAGGATCACTTGAGCACAGGAGTTCAGGGTTGCAGTGAGCTGTAATTATACCACTGCACTCCAACCAGGGTGACAGCACAAGACCCTGTCTCAAAAAGAAAAAGAAGAAAAGAAAAGAGAAAGTGTACTCCTTTTTCTGTAGGCAGGGAAGTTGAAGGAGATTGCCCTTCTGGTGAGGGCTTCCTTGTTACATGATAACACGGCGTAAGTTACAGGGATAGCAGACGGGTACAAAGAGAGAGCAACAAACAGGAGGAGGAAACTTACATTATAACAGCCCACCCTCACAGGAGCTAATTCTTCTTGCACAAGAAAGAATTTAGTCACTACCAAGAGAATGGCACCAAGTCATTCATGAAGGATCCACCCCCATGACTCAAAACACCTGCCACTAGGCCCGACTTCCCAACACCTCCATGCTGGGTATCAAATTTCAGCATGAATATCGCTGAGGACAAACTCAAATCATAGCACTATTTCCATGAAAAATGTCATTGGAATTTTAATAGGGATTGCATTGAATCTATAGATTGTATTAATATTTATGTAACAGTATTAATTATTTCAGTTCATGAACATATGTCTTTCCATTTATTTGTGTTCTCTTAATTTTTTTATTGTTTCAATGTTTCATAGTTTTCAGTGTACAAATCTCTCACCTTGATTAAATTTACTCCTAAACTTTTTTTTTTTTTTTTTACGGTATTATAAATGGGAATTTTTTATTGATGTCCTTTTTGGATCATTCATTGTTAGTTATAGAAATGATACTGATTTTTGAGTTTCTTTTGTATCCTGAAACTTTACTAAATTCATTTCTTTTAACAGGTTTTTGGTGGAATCTTTAGAAATTTGTATATATAAGATCATGTCATCTGCAAACAGTTTAACTTCCTTCTTTGAAATTTGAATGCCTTTTATTTATTTTCCTTGCCTAATTACTCTAGCTAAGACTTCCGATACTATGTTGATTAGCAGTGGCAAGAGTGGGCATTTGTGTTTTGCTGATCTTAGAGGAAAAGCTTTCAGCTTTTCACCACTGAGTATGTTGCTGGCTGGTAGGCTTGTCATTTATGGCCTTTATTGTTTTGAGGTACGTTCCTTCTATACGTAAGTTGTTGAGAGTTTATTAAAGTATGTTGAATTTTATCAGATATTTTTTCTGCAAATACTGAGATGATCATTTTTTTCCTTTATTCTGTGGTGTATCTCATTTATTGTTTTGCATATGTTAAACCATCCTTGCATGCCAGAGATGAATCCCTGTTGATCATGTTGAGTGCTCCCTTCTAATGTGTTGTGGGATTTGGCTTCCTAGTATTTTGTTGAGGATTTTTGCATGTTTTCATCAGAGATTCTGGTCTGTAATTTTCTTATAGTATTCTTGTCTGACTTTGATATCAGAGTACTTCTGGTCTTGTAAAATGAATTAAGAATATTCTCTCTTCAGTTTTTTAGAAAAGTTCAAGAAAGATTGGTATTAGTTCTTCTTTAAATGATTGTTCAACTTTACCAGTGAAACCACTAGTTCCTATGCTTTTCTTTGATGGGAGACTTTTTATTACCAACTCAATCTCCTTACTACATACTGGTCTATTCAGATTTTCTATTTCTTTGTGATTCAGTCTTGGTAGATTGTATGTTTCTGGGAATTTATCCATTTCTTGTAGATTTCCTGATTTGTTGGCATATAGTTTTTCCTAAGCCTCTTATGATTTTCTGTATTTCTGTGGTATCAGTTTTAATGTCTCTTCTTTCATTTATAATTTTTTTAATTTCACTCTTATTTTTTCTTAGTGTGCCTGAAGGGTTGTTCATTGTGTTTATGTTTTCAAATAACCAACTAAGAATTTCATTAGTCTTTTCTGTATTTTTTTTTCCGTTCTCTGTTTCATTTATTTCTGCTCTGATTTTTATTATATCCTTCCTTCTGCTGACTTTCGGCTTACTTTGCTCTTCTTTTTCCAGTTCCTTGTGGTGCAACATTAAGTTGTTTATTTGGAACATTTCTCTTTTTTTATGTAGTTGTTTATTTCTATAAGCTTCATTATTAGAACTGCTTTTGCTGAATTCCCATACCTTTTATTATGTTGTATTTCCATTTTCATTTGTCTCAAGATATTTTTAATTTTTCCTTTTAATTGCTTCATTGATCCATTGAATGTTCAAGAGCATGTTATTTAATTTCTACATTTTTATTTTTCCAAAATTCCTCCTATTGTGGATTTCTAGTTTCATTCGATTGTCAGAGAAGATACTTGACGTAATTTCAGTCTGAATTTGTTTTCAAGACTTGTTTTGTAACCTAACATTTTCTGCTAGGAAAGTAGGAAGTAACTAGACTAGGACGAAATGGTTCAGAACTGTAGCATTTGGAAGGGATCATTGAGCGCTACCACTGAACTGGCCAGTCATTGATAAAAGTGAATGCTCTGTTCTTTTCCTCCATAGAGATAGCACTACAGTGCTAGGAATGTTGGTTATAAAAAAATTATTGTACTTTTTTTTTTTTTGAACTTTTAGTAAGAAACATTAATTGGTGGAAGGATTCATAGTTATCCTGGTATTTCACTTGAAATATTTTTGAAAGTAAGCACTTGCAAGGAACATGGATGTTTTTGTCTAAATTCTGAAATGATCACCTTTACACTAATTTCCTATTTTCTCTTCGCTCTTATTTGAGATAATTATTAGACTGAAATAGGTTCTTTGTAGTACATTTCTAATCTTGCAAGTATACTTGAAAGTCTGCGTATCCAGAGAAAATAAGTGTAGAATCATGATTTTAGCATGAGGATTTTAAAACTTTTTCTATTATTCTATCTTGCTGACTTAAAATTAGTATAGCTTTCTTTCTTGTTTTGTTTGTATTTTTACCTTTGAATGTGTCTTCATGTAAAAGTGTGTTGAGAGGATTGAGGGAGAGGGTTATGCTGCTGTGGAAATATTTTTCTTTCTTTTTGGTTAAATCTGCCCTCGTGGTATAATCTAGGTCATTATAGTGCTCATATTTAATATCTCAGAAAGATAGTAAGTTCTTGAGTGTTTACTCTTTACCAGATGTTAGGCTAAATACTTTGTATACATTTGCTCATTTAATCATCACAGCTACCTTTGGAAAGAGATATAATTATCATTCAGCCCTGTTTGACAGATGAGGAAACAAAGGGTTAGAAACTGTAACTAGTGAGTTGCAGAACTATGAGTTCAACTTAAATTTGTCTCATTCAAAATCTCATAACCTTAATTTCTCTGTCATACCATCTCTGAGAGTACCTCAGAAGGAAAACTTTCTCATTGAGGGCTGCAGAAATACGTGCACTATTTTCCTCACTTTCTTATTTCTCCATTTTAAAAATCATTTTTTCACTTTCATCCTCGTCTGATAGAAATGGTTATGGAAGATGCAAAAAAAAAAAAAAAAAAAAAAACCACAGTTTTAAGTGTCTAGCTTTGTATGAATCTGTCTCATTCTAAGAGAGCATCATTTGTACCTCTGTCATTGTTTTTGGTAATACCCTTGCAAGAAAACGTTCTCCGTTGGTTGGATCCTTCACTGCTTAAGTTGGGAGTTTTGATTCATTGTATTCTTAACATTTCTAATGACATGATATCTGAAGAAAGGAAGAATAAATGAAGAGTGTTTTAAAATATCATTTCTGCTAATCTAATGTAACAAAATTTTGTAACTATAAAACCTGACTACTTAACTAAAAGATATTATCTTCAGGGTCATAGCACTGAATGACTTTCTGACATTCTTTTACATTCAAATGTCTGGGTGTAAATTTAATGACTTCTACATTTCAAAGCTAAAGAACATTTCCAGCAAACACAAAATGGAAAAGAGTAAACACACCTGATAATTTGTTTTGATGCATTTGTAGCTTTGATAATAAAAAGTATTTTATATTGCTTTTCCTTTCTATTCTTAACTAGATTTTATTTAGTAGTAATGTGTAATTTTTGTGTGTGTTCAAAGGGCAGCCATTCTACAAAAGTGGAAGCTGTGATCAGAACTCTGATGAAAATACAGCTTAGAGATCCAGGGGCCAAAGCACTCGTTTTCTCAACGGTATAATCAACATTTTCATCCTCAATATTAACTCGAACTGATTTTCCCTCACTAATCAGTTTGCAGCTGAGAACTAATTTTTAATGTTTACTCTTTGATTTTTTTCCCAAATCCATAAGATAGAATTATTTTTAGAGAAATGTGATGATGCTTCACAAGGCAATTTGTATGCTACATTTCATGATTTTTTATTAGTTTCATTTAAGGATTTTCTTAGTTTAATATTTTTAAAATTGGAATTTCTGACCTTGAAAGTCTCATTTCACAAGAATTTGGGTTAAAAAAAGAAAATCTACTGAATAAAGTGTTGAGTAAAACCCCTAGTTTTCATTTTAGAAAACTAAGTAACTATATTCCAGTGTGCACTCCATTATGTATTTTCTACTGTTTGTTTCTCTTAATTCCATTTTCAAAACCAGCATTTGATGCAAAAAAAAAATACTGTTTCAGATAGAGCTAAATAATATTGATAGTACTACATTTGAGGGCTTTGGTTTTGGTTTTATTTGCTTAACTCCAGTATAAAAGTCATTTTGATTTAATTACTTTTCAGATACCCTTAGATAAACGCTACATATAAATATTGGTTTTCTAATTGTTTTATGTGTTCTAGTGGCAAGATGTATTAGATATTATTTCAAAAGCTCTCACTGACAACAACATGGAATTTGCACAAATCAGTCGTGTTAAGACATTTCAGGTATGTTAAGATTTTACCCCTGGTTTTTGTAGTAGATACAGTTGCAAATTGAAACTGCTGTTAACTAGCTTAGTTACATTTATTGTCTGGTGTCACATAAGCCACATAAACAGCATCTGATTTCTTGATTAATTATTAAGTGAACATTTAGAAGCAGAGAAACTCTAGGTATTTTCAGTCTATGTAATGATACCTGTATATAACAAGACCATTGGCTTTTTAAAGATCTCCCAACTTAAGGTTCTTTTTTTTTTTTTTTTTTTTTTTTTTTTTTTTTTTTTTTTTTTTTAGTACAGGAAAAGATTACCTATGATATACCTGTTGAATGGACAGGGTCCTCGCATTGCAAGGATTAAGTTCTAAAGTCACTGTCAGGCAGAACTGCATGTGGTCACAATTATCCTTACATCATGCTCAGCATAGTGACAGACGTATGACCTGAAGCACACACAGAGACCAAATGAAAATTTAACAGATTCATGTCTCTTACCTCACATTCACTCTAGCACATTCTTTCTCTTTCTCTCTTTTTCCTCTAACCTCAATAGTTTAATTTGCATGCATCACATGCATCTGTCTTGTGATTCCTCTAGATATTACGAAGAACAAGAGAGCTTATATGATACATTTCTTCATAATTAAAATCAAGCGACAAGTTTACATTTTCTAAAGTTGGTTATTTTGCATTTAAGTTTCTTAGCTGTTACCTTTCACAATAGTAATAGATAGCATTAGACGTCTTTAAAGTGAGCTATTACATACTGCTCTTATTTTAACTGATCCAGCTAAAATTAAAATGTACCTTTCTTTTTTAGGAGAACCTTTCAGCATTTAAACGTGATCCCCAAATCAATATTTTGCTGCTGCCCCTGCACACAGGTTCTAATGGATTAACTATCATTGAAGCAACTCATGTTCTCTTGGTGGAGCCCATATTGAACCCTGCCCATGAGCTTCAGGCCATAGGGAGGGTGCACCGAATTGGACAGACAAAGTAAGGACTAAAATTAGAATCAGTCACATTTGCTTCAGTTTTCTGAGAAACCAAATCAGTCTTTAGACTCTTCATTTATGTTCATCATATCCTACTTGTTTTTAATTACTTCCTTAGATACTACATTTTTTATTTATTTTATAATTTATTTATAACTTTTTAATTATTTAATTAAAAGGCATGAGATTTCCAACCCTCCCTTCTCTCCAAGAAGCAAACCCCCAAATTGTCCCAAATTTTTCTTTTCCCTCCCACAAAAACCTTATCACTTTATCCAAAAAAAAATTGTTAAAAATGCTTAAGACAGCTACAAAGTTGAAGGCATCCATCATGCCTTTGAGGAGAATGGAGTTTTGTCTAAAGTAGTCCCGTGTTTAAAAGAAGACATACCTTGTACGTGACTGAAAATAAATGACTCCTTTTAAAATTCTTAACCTTAAGAAAAGACACCTCCTAGGTCAGCTCCAAGAGATCATTAGATTCAGTTTAAGGCCCAAAGCAAACCTAATAGTGAATATTATTATATGGCATGTATTAGCTTTATTCATATATCAGAATAGACAGTTATCTTTGATAAGGCCTGCTAAATGTGTTACCTTCTGGATGTTTAAAAAAGAAGTATCTTTTTTATTTAGAAATGTTAAATATCTTCGATGTTTAAAAAAGAAAAAAAAACACACATCGGTAATAAGCACTTATTAAATCAATATTTATTGAGTACCTACTGTATGTCAGGCATTATTCTAAATACTGAAGATTCAAATTGAATGATACATAATTTGTTTCCCCAAGTAGGTCACTGTGTAGTACAGGAAGCATGATTTAAAGTGTTGGGTAGAATGTGCAAAAGTATAATAATAAAAGGACTGTGTTAACAAAAGAAGGTAATGATCACTCGAGCCCTACAGGGTCAGGAAAGGCTTTATGATGTTGAGTCTTGAAGGAATAATTGTTTCAAAGTTGGCTGGAAAAGGGTAGTCACACAGCCAAAGAGAGTTAGAGATGCAAAAATACAGTGGTGGAAAATGACATGACATTTCTAGGGACTGTAAGGAGTTTGGAACTATTGCAGTGAAAGTATGAGAAAGGGATCAGGGGCAGGAAATGAAGTCTTCTGTGTCATACTCAGAAATGTAGACTGTCCTGTAAGTAGTAGCGGGAGAGAAAATAAAGGGTTTACTTGTAAACAGGGAAGAGACATGTTTATTAAACCCCTTAACAAATAGGGCAAAGTAACTGTAATAAATGCAGGCTTCTTCTAACTTACCACCAAGTGTCATTTAAAATGCAGTCACGTCTTTACTTGTTTTTTGTTGGTTTTCTTCTGTGTTTTTAAATACTGATATTTTGTCCTACCAGTGTTCTTTTAAAGCATAGGCTGGACTAGTCTCATATTTAAAACCACAAGTCCAAATGGCCATTCAGCATTACCCAACAATCTTACTATGCCTCCCAAGTGAATCTGTTTTTTTCTACCTTCTGAGGAGTCTGTCTTAAGTCTGTCTTCTTTCTCACCATTGCAATCTTGCCTCATACAGGGGAAACATATACAATCAGATTAGAAGTACCTCATCTTTCCATCATCAACTTGAACAGTCTGCCTGCATCAGTACTCACATGCTTTTTGGTAGATTTTTATTGAGTATCTTCTGTGTGCCAGGTACTGTTCTAGGAACATGAGATGTCCTCATGGAGCGCAATTCTAGCTGTAACGGGGTTGGTAGACAGAAAGGTGGTAAACAATAAACATAAGTACAATCTAGACTATGTTCAGAGCTGGAAAAGTAGAGCAGGGTGAGGAAGTAAGAGTGCAGTGTTTGGGCAGGAAGGCATGCAAGGCCTTATTGAGAAGGTCTGAGCAAGGACTTGAAAGAAATGGGAAAATGGGAAAGTTAGTCATACAGCTGTCTTGCAAAAGAACGTTCAAGTAAACAGTGCATTTGGTGCAAAGGCCCTAAGTCAGAAGTATGGTATGTTAGAAGAATAGCAAGGAACCACAGTTGCTAAAGGGGAGAGAAGCAGGAGTTGAAGTGAGCGCGCTCAGTGGAGAGAGGGATTATATTGGGCCCAGGAAGCCACTGTGAGGACAGTGCTTTTGCCCTGTGTGAAATCGGGAGCCATTGGAAGGCTTTGAGCAGAGGCCTGGCATATCTTAAGTTTTAAAAGAATCATTCTGAGTGCTATGATGGGGTGGGAGTGAAGGGGAACAAGGGAGAGTAGAAGCAGGCAGAGTCTTGGAGGCTATTGCAGTCATCCTGGTGAGAGCTGAAGGTGACCTGACCATGGCGGTAGCAGTGCACATGGTAAGGAGTGGTCAGGTTCTGGATATGTTTTGAAGATAGAACTGATAGTACTTTTGGACAGACTAGACATGGGGTGTGAGAGGGTCAAGGATAACACCATGGGTTTTGGCTTGGACAACTAGAAGGATGAAGTAACCTTTAGCTGAGCTGGAGCAGTCTACAGGGTAGAACAGATTTGGTAAGAGAAGAACTGACATTCAAATGGAGATTTCTATTCTGTAACTAGATGTACAAGTCCATTAAGTCACGAGACTGAATGAGATTACCTAGGGGTGAGTTTAGATAGTGATAGAATTTAGATAGAGGACCATGGACTGAACTCCAGGACACCAAATTTCAACTATTGTAGGAGAGGAGAAGAAACCAACAAAGGTAACAAAGATCAAGCAGTGAGTTAGAAGAAAACCAGAAGACGGGTGTCCTAGGAGCCACGTAAAAAATGTACCTCAAAGAAGAGGATATGATCACCTGTTGCAAGTGCTGTGAAAAATGTCAAGGAAGATAAGGATTGAGAACTGATCATTAGATTTAGCAACATGGAGATCAAAATCAGGTTAAGTGGTAGAGGTGACAGTCTGACTTCAGTTTTGGAGAAAATGGGATTTTGTGTGTTTCTTATTTAACAAATACTTATATAACAAAGAGAGGTTAGGTAACTTGCCCATGGTCAGACAACTAGTAGAAGCAGTTGCAGATTTCAGGCACAGCCATTCTGCCTTCACAGTACAAGCTTTAACCACAGTGCACTGCTGCTTCTGTGTGGCTGGTACAGCTAGTATTTGAGGAGTTTTGCTGCAGAGAAAAGGAAGAGAATGAGATCAAGAGAAGTATTTGTTTTTCCTTTCAAATGGGAGAATTAGAGAATGATTCATTAGAGACAACAAAAACTAGTGAAGGAGGAGAACAGGGAGAATGCTTGACAGTGTCCTTGAGTAGCCAAGAGGATACGGGATGGAACACTGAAGTGGAGGGAGGAGCATGGATATGTCATCCAGTAATAAGCAGGAAAGTACCTCATATGCCTTCCCTTTTATTACAGCAGAAGTATCCCTTTTCTTTCAAAAGCCACTCATTCATTTGTCCTGGACTCCATTCTTTCTCGTATTTTCAAGGACAGGTATACATTTCCCTTGTACAGATTGAGTATCCCTTAACTGAAATGCTTTAAGTGTTTTGCCTTTAGAATTTTTTCAGATTTTAGAATATTTGCATATACATGGTGAGATATCTTAGGAATGAAACCCCAGTCTAAACATGAAATTTATTTATGTTTCATATACAACTTCTACACATAGCCTGAAGGTGATTTTATGTAATATTTTAAATAATTTTGTTCACGAAAGCAAGTTTTTACTGTGTTTTCACTGTGACTCATCACATGAAGTCAGGTGTTGAATTCTCCACATGTCACGTTGGCATTCAAAAACTTTTGGATTTTGGAGCATTTTGGATTTTGGGTTTTTGGATTAGGGATACTCAACCTGTCATATATTACCCCATAAATATGTCTTAATATTATCCATCTTTAAAAAGAAAAAAACACTCCGATATATCCTACCTCCATCTCTACTTTTTTATCCCCCATTCTCTGTCAAACTGTCTGGTTTATTTTTCTCTCCACCATATCACTGAAGTGAGGCTTATAACATTTTTTAGTGACCTACTTCTTGCCAGTAGTCTGAGGGTTCTTTGTCTACACCCCTTCGATGAATTTTTCTAGTCTTAGGGCTTTAGGTAGCTTTTACGGATTGATGACTCTCAGGTATATATTCCCCAGCCCAGACATGCCCATATAACTCCTGTCCCAGGTGCATATATCCAGTTCTAGCTCTGCACACATTTCTCTGGACTCACCTTGGATACCTGTCTAATAGTTATCTGATAGGTTTCACATGGACAAAACAAAACTGTGTTGCATCTGCACTCTCACTCCCACCCTGAGCTTTCCCCATCTTATAATCTGGCATTGTCATCTGTTCCTGCCCGGATCAGAAATCTAGGACTCTTCTATATTTTTGTTTTCTCATCTCACATCCCAGTCATCTTTTAAGTTTTGTCAGTTCTGCCGCCAAAAGATGCTCCAATTCTACTTGACTGCTATCTCCACTGACACAACCATAGTGCATTCACCCTTACTTACCCAAATGACTACAGAACTTAACTGACTTCTCTGGTGCTCTTCTTGCTGAACAAGAAGTACATCCTCCACACAGTCGCCAAAGGGATTTCTAAAGTACGGTCAGGTATACATCAAATCATGCATACAAACTCACCAAGGGCTTCCCATTATAACCACAATACAATTCAAATGCTTGGTCACATCCTGGAAGGCCCTGTGTGACCTGGCCCCTGCACACTTCTCCACCCTTATTTTCACCTCTCTCTCTTGCTTACAGGATGCTTCTGCCGTGCTAGCCTTCTTTTGGCCTCTTGAACATGTTAGACTTGTTCCAGGCATGTTCCCTTCCCGGGGAATGTGCTGTTTCTTCCGTTTGGATGTTCTTCCTACTCCTCCTTTGCCTACTGGCCTCATTCCCATCACTGTTGTTTCAGTTTGCGTGTCAGCCTCCTCCCAGCATTATATTTACCTGAAACTGTCTTACTCCTTCATGTGTTTATTGTCTGTCTCTCATTAGAATGCCGTCAGGAGATTAAATAGTTCATTTTATTTGCTGCTCAACCCCTCCTAGCACCTGCCACAAGTGGGCACCAACTGACTGATGAATATAGCATGTAAAATGTGAAGTCAGTTTGTACTGATTTGTTTTACTGTGTTTTTAAGCTTCAAATTTTTCTGTACCTTTTAGACCTACTATTGTACACAGATTCTTAATTAAAGCAACAATAGAAGAAAGAATGCAGGCAATGCTGAAAACTGCTGAGAGGAGGTAGGTAATAATTTATGACAAGTAGAAGGGGGAAGGTTTTCCTGTTAAAAGTTTGTATCTTTGGAACTTCTTCACTTAGATGACGACAAAAAATACAACACAAATACTTTTTAAAAGCAAGGTCTGACGTTTTGCCTTTTCACTGTTTCCCAGTCAGTGTTCCAGACTTTGTATATTTGAATTAATGTATTAATCGTAACATAAATACAAACTATACTACATTTCTTTGCCACATTGGATCGCTTTCTAAACAAAATATATCTTTATGCCTGACATAAGCCTTAGTCTCATATGTGTAAACTAAACTCTTATTGCTACTTTCTACATCACACTTGTTAGTCATGTGCAGGTATAAATATCTGAACTTTAAAATTTGACTGTAAAATTTAAAATTTGGGAGTCTGAGGCAGGTGAATAACCGGAGGTCGTGAGTTCGAAACCAGCCTGGCCAACATGGCGAAACCCCGTCTCTATTAAAAACACAAAAGTTAGCCAGGCGTGGTGGCACGCGCCATAGTCTGAGCTACTTGGGAGGCTGAGGCAGGAGAATCGCTTGAACCCAGGAGGTGGAGGTTGCAGTGAGCCAAGATCATGCCACTGCACTCCAGCCTGGGCAACAGAGCAAGACTGTGTCCCTGGAAAAAAAAAAAAAAAAACTTGATTGGTTAAGGTTAATTGTGGTGTCAATCCAAAGACAGAACAAAAGCAGAGAGACCAAACCAGTCTTAATTTTAAAGGCTTGACTCTGGAATCATAGAACACTCTAATATTTATGCTATAATTTATTTAAATATTTTTGAAAACATAAATCTTTCTACATCTTTAGGAGGTAGGTAGGATTGGAAGGTACCCAGGGAAAAGATGATTGCCTTAGAAGGGATTGTCACATAGCAAAGAAGCAATCTGAAACCACAAATTTTCTTCCATTGATGGTTTCTGGGAAGGAAAGAGGCTTCCACAGGAGCCTTTTTACCTAAAACATGAAAGCTTTTTAAAGTTCTTGTTTCCTTGTGTATCAGACTTCAGTGATTTTTATTTAGGTTGTTTTAATAAAATAGCAATTATGAGTTGTTTGAAATTCTCTTGAAACAATTTAACTTTAGGTGGTAAGAAGGTAATTTGTAAGGTGAGAGCCTTAGTAGCAGTTGTCAAGAGTTTTGTTCTTTGTTCTGTTAATTGCACAGAGAAAAAAACATTTTGACAAACCCTAAACATAATATATAGAAGTCTTCACTAGTTTTGACAAGGTATAACAATGATCTTATCACTTGCTTTCCTCTGGGAGTTTCTTATAACCCAGTTACAAAAACTTAAGAAAAAATATGTGTCTAGTTCGTATTACTACAAATACAATCGCTGATGGCTTGGGGTTTCTTACTCACTGTGCTCATTTGGAAAACCTTGCAGTCACACGAACTCATCAGTGAAGCATTCAGAGGCTTCCGTCTTGACCGTGGCTGACCTGGCAGACCTGTTTACCAAAGAAACTGAAGAGCTTGAATGAACTACACTTGATTCATTCCATGGACTTTAGTGTATTAATAAACTTTCATAGCTGTAGAGCAAAGTTACAAGTTTTAAAAACCCAGTAGATAACAGTTACCACTGTTTCTAGTTGAATGAATTTGTTTCTTGTTCTGGTTATACAGTGGCCTAGTACTTACTGAGTCCTTTTCAATATACTGTTTTCAGAAGATCTATAAAGATTTTTAATTTTACACTCCTAATAAAATATTTATTTTTTGTCCCAAATAATATCTATATCTGACGATGCAAGGGAATTAAGAGAGGTAATGTGTACTTTTCTTATGATAAGATCAGTCATAAAAAGAGTTGGAATAAGAAAGTAAACTAGTCTAGTTTTATATGACCTGGTATATTCAACCAACATAGATCTCAGTTTTTGGAAGGGCCTTCAGTATCTTTAGCACATGATTCACCAGTATCTTGTTAGTAATATTTTAAGTAGATGGTGAATTACATTAACTCATTTTTTGAGTAGGCTTATACCATAACTTTACAACTAGTAATTTTGCAATAATACAACTCCTTAGAATAAGTTAATGTTAGACAGTTATTTCTTTCTTCTGCATCTTGCTACTGAAAACAAAAACAATGAAAATATTCATATTTCTATTATGTGTAAAGTGGTGTTAGTGTAGACAGTTAACTCCAAATAGATTTTTTTAATGTATTAATGATTACCTTAAAATTATCTGCTTTCTCTACTCTTAATTTTTCTTATTGTTAAAGTTTTTATATGTTGTAAGGTTGATGTATCTGTAAATATTGCAGTTTTTATGATTTTGTTTTATTATAACATGGAAATATGGCAGGGTTTTGTTTCAATCATTATTATACTGATGTCTTGGATTCTTTTTCTCTCCCATGTTCTTGTGTAACTAGAACTTTTTAGCCAGTGATATCTGAATTCATGGTAGAGTTGTTATTTCACTCCAGTTGTTCCTCCCTTAAGCACAATAAGTTCCTCCCAAAGCACGAGTCTTTGACCTTTTGAACAAGAGAATGCCATGTTCACAAAAGCGAATCGTTGCAAGTGCTAATAACCAAGTGTTCTTCTTCTGTGAGGAATTAATGGACTTTGAAATTGCTGAATAAGGAGTAGCTTGTTATATCCTAGCCATTTAATGTAATACAAATGTTCTTGTTTGGCTTCCTTTTCTTTGAGCCTTCAGAGTTTTAAAGGACCTTTTTTGACCCTCAGGACTTATTAGCTCCTAGTTAGCTGCCTGGCAAACTCATAGAACCATCCCCCTGGATCCCATTTGTCCGAGAGGCTTTGGTGCTCAGTTAAGGTGCATTTTCTTACTCTAGGTTTATAGCGTGATGTAATTCAACTGAAGAAAACACACACATGCTTTTGGTGCTTATTCTTCAGTTAAAAGGAGGTATGCATTGATTCTTTTATATGAAATTAAATCAAACTTATTTTTATAGCTCTTTACATATTAAAAAGAGCTTTCCTGTACATTTACATGTTTAATTTGCCCAACAATCTTGTGAAGTTGATACAATTAATATCATTCCTGTTTTAAAGGTAGAGAACTGAAGTTCAGATACATTGAAACTTTCTTAGGACATGTAGCAAGTAAACAGTGGAGCCCAGGTACCCTGACTCCATATCTTACATTCTTTTACTAATAACATGTCATACTGAGATTCAGAAGGCCCATGCTTATAATTTAAAAATGAGACTACTTCAGTATTCCTTTGTGTTTATTTTCTACTATTCCTTTCTGAGCTATGTTTTAGAGAAAACAATTTGATATGCTTCAATTTTGTAAAAACAAATTACATATATATATAAAAATTATCTGTATTAGACAAAAACTGTTTTTATTTATTTCTGTAAGATATCAATTAAATAAATATTTTAGTGGAAATGAAAATTGTGGAATTCTTTGATTTCTGAGCCTTAGAACATATAGGGTTTTTTGATTTTTTCTTTCAACAATATATATCAAAATGGCTAATACTACAGAATCCCATATTTTATATACATTTGTTACATCTTAAAAACAATTGTGACAGTTTCCAGTTGTTCAAAACAAATACAAATCTGATCCTCACATTTTCTTGGCTACAAACAAAGGATTTTTTAAGTTTTCTTCCTCTATTATTTTATAGCCTCTGAAACATTACTATGTTTATAAGTAGTTGTTCTTAAATGGGTGCTGTGCTAATGAACTAGTGAGAAAAAATGAGATAGCCACAATTGTTAGAATAGCCCCAGTCATTAAACTTAAATGTGTTTGGACCTGGAGAATCATTTTCTGTTACATGATTCCAGATGAGTTTACTAGAACTGAAAAGATATATACAACGTAAAGTATATATACCTTACTTCACATCCATTTTGCTTCAAACCAGGATAACTTTACTGTGTTTATTGCAGCATCAGTGTTTCTCTTTGTATGTGACCTGAGCTGAATAAGCCATGCATTCAGTTTTAGGAATTGTTATCTTTCATGTCACATGAACAACAAACTAAAAATCTTAACATGATAATTCAACATGCAACTACTAATACTTTACAACTAATGATCAGACCAACTATTTATCTGAATATTTAGGAACTGAATTTAACAGTGCAAGATTAATCACCAACGCAAGCTCTCCTTTCAGGTGGACAAAGTAAGAAATCATGTCGTTTTAATCTCCTGCTCTCATTTAATAGCTCTTCCAGTGTGCTTAAGTTATTTGTGTTTATTAAACGACAAGATAACCTTTCAGAAATGCAGAGATCACTCATGCTGAATAACCTCAGGCTTACTTAATTCAAATAAAAGGTGTCTTTCAATCTTTCTAGAATTTAGGTAAACAAAATCCCACAGTGTGCCATTTCATACTTTTTAACTGGCATACAAATGCAAAAATGAAATGTAAAAAAAAGAATTTAAACCAATTACATGAATTAAAAACCAATGCAAAAACAAAAAAAAAGGCATTACAACAGAATACTACAAGCAATGCATTTTAAGCCTGTCTACTCTGATAAAGGACATCTAGTCATTAAGACTTCTTCAAAGTGAGATCAGTTAACTGTTTATAAAATTTTCTGTTTACAAGAATCCCTGTGTACCTGTTACATTGTGAAGCCCACATGAATGCTTATCACATGTAAGGGTTGAATATGAACCATTTGCAAGCCTTCCCTTAGAGGAAGGCTATGTAAATAATTGATAATCCCAAAGGGGGTTCGAGCCTTGTGCTAGGTATGTGGTGTTGCCTCTAAGTTACAAAACAGATAGTATCACATCCAGAAAATAGCACAAGTACTTGGCAGAGGCCAGAGTTGTCATCTCCAGCCTTCTCCTGCCCTCAGACAGCCTTTCAGGGGCATGTATAGCTCATCTTTGAAGAGTGAAGGTCCCCACACCATCCTTGTATCTTCTTCATTTAATGTCAGTGTGAAAGTCCCCACACCATCCTTGTATCTTCTTCATTTAATGGCAGTGACTCTCAATACTGATTTTTGGGGACTGACTTTGTTATCTTGAAACCAAATTTTTATTGCAGCTTATGCTTCTTTTCCTGCAAAACAGAAATTAAAAAAAAAAAAACAGCCTCCATTATCTGTATAATGATCTTTGTATAGGTGACTACTATTATTAAATCAATAACTTTTTCTCTCCCTATCAAAAAATCAGCCTTTTTTAAATGGTCTGCCTTTCCAAACCCTATTGTTATCTTTGTCTCTCCAATAAACTTGTTTTTAATGCTCCACACCTGCCTAGAGAGCATATTAGAGGAGTGACTTGTCCAAAGACACATTTTTGATCTATGGGGTCTTTCCAGACCTGTGATTTGTATGTGCGCACAGTTCTGATCACTGACCCTTCCAGTGTTCTAAGGAGCAAACATTTGTGCTCAAATTTCCTTAGAAATCATTTCTGTACATTTTATTATTTATTTAGGATATACTTACTGAAGTTACCTGTGGTCATTTTCTGCCAAGACTATTTAACATTTACCGCATCATGTCCCTAATTCTTTACCCAGATTCGTAAGGCACCTCATGCCTCTTCTGTTCTCTTGACTTCCCATAATCAAACAACTGCTATCTCCAGTTATTTTTCCAGAGCCTTTGTAAAAATTTCCATTGACTGAGAGCATCATTGCCTGTTGATAACGTTGAGTGTATTTTTCCTTTGTTCCAGAATCATGTCTTCTTTAGTAAATGCAAATCTGTGTTTTAAACAGGAATGCATTTTAGTTTCTGATCTTTATCAGAATGTTTATAAGTGATTCCGCTATTAAACTGTGAAAGCATCAGTGTGGAATGTTGTATTTACCTAAAACTTCCCCAGTGCTTTTCACTTCTCAAGTCCATAATTATAATCATGTTAATGTTTATATTCTGCAACTGACCATTTTCTACCCTGCACTCAGATTTGCCTTCCCAGGTTTTCTACCAGCATGATAGGGTGCAAGTAAAACTTTACACCTCTGTAAGAGGCACTTCTGTCTTTTTAATAAGTTGTTAATGATGACTCAAGCAGTCATCTCGTTTACGCAGTGATTTATTTTTAAGGGATTACTCTTTACGCATACAGCAGAAGATATAGCAAGTTTCCTTCTTAAAATGGCTTTGGCCTTTCAAGCAAGATAAAGATCTCTACTGAGTAAACCACCTTTTTTATTTTTTATTTTATTATTATTATTATTATTATTATTATTTTTGAGACACAGTCTGTGTTGTCCAGGGTGAAGTGTCATGACAGCTCACTGCAGCCTCAACTTCTCAGGCTCAGGTGATGTCCCCACCTCAGCCTCCCGGGTAGCTGGGACTACAGACATGCACCACCACACCTGTTTATCTTTTTGTAGAGACAGGGTTTTGCCATGTTGCCCAGGCTGGTCTCGAACTACTGGGTTCTAGCAATCCACCTGCCTCGGCCTCCCAACATGCTGGGATTACAATAAACCACCTTTTAATTCTCTCTCTTTTTCCCTTCCTTTCTTCCATTATTCCTTATTTCCTTTTCTTCAATCTTATTTCCTCTTTGGTTTTGAAACTGTATGTGTAGACATTGGAAAAAGCAATTTATCCACCATTACATAAAAAGGACACTTAACAGACCACTGCCCAAGCATTCCTAACTGGAGTCAGTGGACTTATGGAGGGAAAGAAGGTCCACAGGTGAGCTTCAAAGGGCAAACTCCCAACATTGTGTACCGTCCAGCAGCTTCCTAGAGACAGAGTTTCATATTGTCTGTCAGATTCTTAAAGGGATTCAAGGCCTAAAAGGACCCATTGCCATAGACCATCAGTTTCCAAGTGTGATCCTTAGGGATCTCCAAGACTAAGCAGTCTGAAAGGCCCTAGGATTTTCTTCATATGTGTCAACGAAAACAACATACTCAACACATTTATTAACAAAGCTGATATATGAAAGCTGGTTGCCTTCAGTTGGGAACTTTAAAGAGATTTGCAAAATTGTACAACAATGCCATTCTTTTCACTTAAGTCTTTGTTTTATTTTAGAAAATAGTTATTTTTCATTTCACAATGTGTTATTATATGTTAACATGTAATAGGTTTATTATTTCTAGTTAATATTTTTATATTGCTTAGTTTTAATTTCTAATAAGGTAAATAATTGTGGATATAACCCATATAAACAAAAGCAAAGTCTTAATAGAGTCCTTAATCATTTTGGAGCATATAAAGTATTCTTGAGCCCCAAAAGTTTGAGAAACATTGATCGCTTGTATCATCTTCAGTTTCTCTCCATCAAGAACAAGGCAAGGAATTGGCATAATTTTTTCCAGCCAAGTTTGTATCAAGGTGCTATATGCACATTTGTAGAAAGAAATCTACCCACAGCAGGTGCATTGGCTCACACCTGTAATTCCACCCCTTTGAGAGGCTAAGGTGGGTGAATCACTTGAGGCCAGGAGCTCAAGACCAATCTGGGTAACATGGTGAAACCCCATCTCTAGTAAAAATAAGAAAATTAGCTGGGCATGGTGGCGGATGCCTGTAATCACAGCTACCAGGAGGCTGAGGTGGGAGGATCACTTCATTTTAGGAGGAGGGAAGGAGGAAGAGAGGGAGGGAGGAAGGGAGGGGAAATCTGGTGGACTTAGTATAACAAGGAGTTTGATTTAATTTTGCGCCTTATGCTTTGTTTGAAAAAAAAAATTAAATGGTTAAGGTTGCGTATGGTAGCTTTTTAAACCAAACCCTGTCTCCATATGAACGTAAAGTGGACAGTGATGTTCTGTGCTTTGTGACCAAAGAGATAATTGTCACCTGTAATGGTCAGTTTTATCTATCAACTTGGTAAGGCTGTAATCCATTTGTTCAATCAAACACTAATCTCTGTGTTGCTGAGAAAATATTTTGTAGATGTGATTAACATCCTTAATCAGCCTATTTTAAATAAGAGAGATAATCCTAGATAACCTGGAGGATTTTATTCAGTCATTGGAAGGGTTTAGTAACAGAGTGGAGCTTCCCAGAAGAAATGCTGCCCATGGACAGCAGCTTCAGCTCATTCCTCTGTGTGCCAGCCTGCCCTCCCTGATGGCTGGCCCTCCAGATTTCAGACTTGTCTAGCCAACTCCTACAATTATGTAAGCCAATTCTTTGGGATAGATCCCTTAATTTATTGCAGCTACTGGTTTTTTTTTTTTTTCTCTGAATTGTGACCGGTACACCACCCTTGGGGAAGACTTTCAAATGTACAAAAGAAGGTACCCAAACTACCAGATTTTTGCTCAGCAAATGGTGATACTGTTTATGCTGCCACTTTTAAACAGCACTATAATGTTTCTAAAAAAAAATACCCAAAAATGTTTAGCCATGACCTAAACACGTAAAGAATAAAGGTTGTGAAAATAAAAAGAGAGAGAAAGAGAGGTTGGCTAGGCGTGATGGCTCACATCACACCTGGAATCCCAGAACCTTGGGAGGCCCAAGTGGGCAGATTGCTTGAGGCCAAGAGTTTGAGATTAGTCTGGCCAACATGTGAAAACCCTTTCTCTATTAAAAATACAAAAATTAGCTGGGAATGGTGGCCCATGTCTGTAGTCCAGATGCTGAGACACAAGAATTGCTTGGACCCGAGAGGAGGAGGCTGCAGTGAGCTAGATCATGCCACTGCACTCCAGCCTGGGCTGCAGAGCAAGATTGTCTCAAAAAAAAAAAAAAAAAAAAAAAAAAAAAAAAAAAAAAAAAAAAAAAAAAACCTTGGGTGGGTGATATAGTTTGGATATTTGTCCTTTCCAAATCTCACGTTGAAATTCGATCCCCAATATTGGAAGTGGTGCCTGGTGGAAGGATTTTGGTTATGGGGTTGGAACCCTCATGAATGACTTGTTACCGTATGTGTGATAATGAGTGAGTTCTTACTCTGTTATTTCCCATGAGAACTGCTTGTATAAACAATCTGGCACTTTCCTCCTCTCTCTCTCTCCATCTCTTGCTTTCTGCTTTTTGCTGCCATGTGATGCCTTTCATGAGCTTTTTCTTATGAAATCTGCAGATCAATACCCTTATTCTCATCCACTTATCAGTCACATGTCACCTATAAATGGAGACGGGAGCTAATCACTAAGAAAGGAGAGTAATTGGACTCTCATTTATTTACTCCGAGTGTATTGTTGTTTCCATGTGCATGATTACATGAGTAATTGCAGATTATACTCTCTAGCTTTAAACTCACTTTCTCGAACAAGTGACATTAAAAGATTGCTCCTACAAAGAATCCTTGTATCAAAGATAATAGTAATAATGCCAGAAAACAACAAAATAATAGCACAGCTAATACTTTTACAACTGACTACTGAGTTCTGTTAGCTATGTGACTAGGTAAAAACAATGAAGACTGATCAGATCTGTCAAGCTGTCATACAATGAAAATTCTGGATTATCAAGAAAATCTGAAATATAAATTTACACCCATTATTAATAACTACATTCCTATTTTATTTATCCATTCCCACACTGCTAATAAAGACATACCCAGATTGGATAATTGATAAAGAAAAAGAGCTCTAATGGACTGAAAGTTCCATATGGCTGGGAAGGTGAAGGAGGAGCAAAGGTACCTCTTACATGGCAGCAGACAAGAGAGCTGTGAAGGGGAACTGCCCTTAAAACCATCAGATATCCTGAGACTTATTCAAAAAGCTGCCCCCGTGATTCAGTTACCTCCCACCAGGTCCCTCCCATGACACATGGAGATTATTATGGGAACTAGAATTCAAGATGGAATTTGGGTGAGGCACACCCAAACCATATCACCTATTATGTTTCAGTCAGATATATCTTTGCACTGTGACAGCCCATAAAAGAGAATTTCAAAATACACTGAACTTAGAATCAAGTCAACATTTGCCATTTGACAAAGTGCTGAAGAACAATAATGTGGTTTGGCTGTGTCCCCATCCAAATTTCATCTTGAATTGTAGCTCCCATAATCCCCACATATCATGGGAGGGACCTAGAGGGAGGTAATTGAATCATGGAGTCAGGTTTTCCCATGCTGTTCTCATGATAGTGAATAAGTCTCATTCTGATAGTTTTATAAAGGGCAGTTCCCCTGCACATGCCCTCTTGACTGCCACCATGTAAGATGTGCCTTTGCTCTTCACTCACCTTCTGCCATGACTATGAGGCCTCTCTAGCCATGTGGAACTGTGAGTCCATTAAACCTCTTTTTCTTTATAAATTACCCAGTCTTAGGTATTTCTTCATAGCCGTATGAAAATGGATTAATACAGTAAATTGGTACCAGTAGAGTGGGGTACTGCTATTAAGATACCAAAAAATTTGGAAGCAACTTTGGAACTGGATAATAGGCAGAGGTTGAAACAGTTTGGAGGACTCAGAGGAAGACATGAAGATATGGGAAAGTTTGGAGCTTCCTAGAGACTTGTTGAATGGTTTTGACCAAAATGTTAATAGTGATATGGACAATGAAGTCCAGGCTGAAGTGGTCTCAGAGGGAGATGAAGAACTTATTGGGAACTGGAGCAAAGGTGATTCCTACTATGCTTTAACAAAGAGACTGGCTGCATTTTGTCCCTGCCCTAGAGATCTGCAGAACTTTGAACTTGAGAGAAATGATTTAGGGTATCTGATGGAAGAAATTTCTAAGCAGCAAAGCATTCAAGATGTGACTTGAGTGCTCTTAAAAGCATTCAGTTTTATTCATTCACAAAGATATGGTTTGGAATTGGAACTTATGTTTTAAAGAGTATAACATTTGGAAAATTTGCAGCCTGATGATGCAATAGAAAAGAAAAACCTCTGTGGAGAAATTCAAGCTGGCTGCAGAAATTTACATGAGTAATGAGGAGCCAAATGTTACTCACCAAGACAATAGGGAAAATGTCTTCAGGACATGACAGACATCTTCATGGCAGCCCCTCCCATCACAGGCCTGGAGGCTTAGGAGAAAAAAATGTTTTCACGGGCTAGGCCCAGGGCCTTGCTGCTTTGTGCAATCTCAGGACTTGGTGCCCTATGTCACAGGCATGGCAAAAGGGGCCAACACACAGCTCAGGCCATTGTTTCAGAGGCAATGGGTAAATACACCCATTCCAAATGAAAGAAATTGACCAAAACGATGGGGCTACAGACCCCATGCAAACCCCAAGTGTTGGCAGCTTACACATGGTGTTGGCCCTGCAGGTGCACGAAAGTCAAGAACTGAGGATTGGGAACCTCCTCCTAGATTTCAGAGGATGTATGGAAACACCTGGATGTCCAGTCAGAGATGTGTTGCAGGGCAGAGCCCTCATGGAGTACCTCTGCTAAGGCAGTGCAGAAGAGAAATATGTGGAAGCCCCCACACAGAGTTCCCACTGAGGCAATGCCTAGTGGAGCTGTGAGTAGAGGGCCCACCATCCTCCAGAGTGCAGAATGGTGGATCCACTAACAACTTGCATCATGCCACAGGCACTCAATACAGGCCCATGAAAGCATCTAGAAAGGGGGTTGTGTCCTACAAAGCCACAAGGGCAGAGCGTGAAGTTGGATGTGAGGCATAGAGTCAAAGGAATTCATTTTGGAGCCACAGTTCAGCCTATAATAATAACGGAGAGAAATGAAAACATGTCTTCATAGAAAAACTTATATGTGAGTATTTATAGCAGCATCATATATAGTAGGCAAATGTGGAAACAACCCAAATGCCCATCAATTGATAAATGGACAAACCACATATGGTTATACTTCTAATGGAATATGATTTGTACAAAAAAAAAATGGATGAACCTTAAAAACATTATGCTAAGTGGAAAAAAACAGTCCCAAAATACTGTATATTTCTGTTTATATGAAATGTCTAGAATAGACAAATCTTTATTTATTTACTTATTTATTTATGTATTTATTTATTAGAGATGGGTTCTCACTCTGTCACCCAGATGGGAGTGCAGTAGCAGTATCATAGTTCACCGCAGCCTCAAACTCTGGGACTTAAGCGATCCTCCTGCCTTGGCCTCCTCAAGTAGCTGGGACTACACGTATACATCACCACTCCTGGTGAGAACAGGCAAATCTTTAGAGACAGAAATTACATTAGTAGTTGCTTAGGACTAGGAGAGGAACTGGAGTGACTGCTAAGGGACATGGGGTTTCTTTATGGAGTAATGAAAATGTTCTAAATTTAGACTGTAGTGATAGTTGCACAAACTTGTGAATCTACTAAAAACCATTGACTTGTACACTTTAAATGGCTGGATTTTATGGTATATGAATTGTGTCTCAAAGATATTTTTGAAATATTTTTAAAGTAGCACAAAAGCTTATTTTGAAAAATATCATTTAGCATGCAAAACTTTGGCAGAGCCAATTGTAGATGAAAATGAGACAGATGGTCTTCAAAATATGAAGCACACGTTGTAAAGAATGTTGTACTCCAGGTCTGTGAATCTTACTGATAGCTGGCAGCCATAGTTAAAATGTTGTAGCATCTGGAATTGTGGGCTGTAATTGAAACTCAACTGAAGAGCTCTCCATGGAGCTGGAATGACCAGAGAATGCATAAAGTTGTTAAATATGAAACAAAGATAACTATTATCTTTTAAAAACCTCTCATTGAAATAGGAACACTTTTACACTGTTGGTGGGATTGTAAACTAGTTCAACCATTATGGAAAACAGTATGGCAATTCCTCAAGGATCTAGAACTAGATGTACCATATGACCCAGCCATCCCACTACTGGGTATATACCCAAAGGATTATAAATTATTCTACTACAAAGACACACGCACACGTATGTTTATTGCGGCACTATTCACAATAGCAAAGACTTGGAATCAACCCAAATGTCCATCTGTGACAGACTGGATTAAGAAAATGTGGCACATATACACCATGGAATACTATGCAGCCATAAAAAAGGATGAGTTTGCGTCCTTTGTAGGGACATGGATGCAGCTGGAAACCATCATTCTTAGCAAACTATCACAAGAACAGAAAACCACACACCGCATGTTCTCACTCATAGGTGGGAACTGAACAATGAGATCCCTTGGACTCAGGAAGGGGAACATCACACACTGGGGCCTATCATGGGGAGGGGGGAGGGGGGAGGGATTGCTTTGGGAGTTATACCTGATATAAATGATGAATTGATGGATGCTGACGAGTTGATGGGTGCAGGACACCAACATGGCACAAGTATGCATATCTAACAAACCTGCACGTTATGCACATGTATCCTAGAACTTAAAGTATAATAAAAACAAAAAAAAACAAAAACAAAAACAAAAAACCTCTCATTAACCCTCATGATATTCTTGGGTGAAAGTCTAATCTGGCACACTTGCCAACTTCTAATAAAGAATCATATGGTCTTCCAACTCACATAATGACTAATTCTAAAGCATGCAACCTCAAAGTAGTACATTCTCCCTGTTCTAGAAATACAACCCTAGAGGGCCAATCTTCCTTCAGCATTCAAATATTGAGTAAAACAACTGAACTGTAAGGTTCAACTAAAGGAATGCAACTGTGATTTGAGCTGTGGAATGGCTATGGCCTAAGTGAAGAATTCTCAACCTCAGCACTACTGATTGATATTTTGGGCCAGGCAATTCTTTCTTCTGGGGCCTGTCCTATGCATTATAAGATTGAGCAGCATCCCTGGCCTCTACCCATTAGATGCCAGAAACACACTCCATCCCCAAGCTTTGACAACCAAAAATGTTTCCAGATATTTCCAATATCTCCTGGGGCTTAAATCAAGAACCACTGGCATAAGCCACGGAAGAACTAACCATTTACCATGGTACAGGTTGAGTATCCCATATCCAAAATGCTTGGAACCAGAAGTGTCTTGGTTTTCAGATTTTTGAATATTTGCTTTATATGCTTACTGGTTAAGCATCTTAAATCCAAAATGCATATCCTTTGAGCCTTATATCAGTGCTCAAAATGTTTCAGAGTTTGAAGTATTTCAAACTTGTGATTTTGGGTTTGGGATGCTAATCTGCAATAACATACACCATGTACCAAAAGAAAAAAATTGATATGTTTAATTTATACATCATTTATTAAAGCTCTGTGGAGTTTAAATATTCAGAATATTATGTAAAAACCAGTTTCCTTGATCATACTACGTTTTGATGACCATAATCTTTGACAACTTTATTCAGGAGATTTTCATATGTTGCTCTAAAGTTTAAACCCAATGCTGAAATGCCAGCTTGGAGCCACAGAAGGAATGAGCTGTTTGTATTCTATTAAAAGACTGCCCTTGAACATTTACAGATGAAATAATTTCAAGGGGACAAAAATGTGATTTTAAAATCAATTTTGCCACCTACTAAAGGATTTGCTAAATGGATCACTATGAGGTGATGGATGTGTTAATTATCTTGATTTTGGCAATCATTTCAGAATGTATATGTATATCAAAACATTACATTATACACCTTAAATATGTACTTTTTTTGTATGTCACTTATACCTCAATAAAGCTCAGAATTAAAAAAAAAATACTGTCATTAACTGAGGGTTTGCAAATACACTCTAAGTCTTTATCATTAAGGACACCAGGTGGCATGATAGAACTCACTTTCATTGTCCTTCCAGACTATCAACTGAATCACATAAAAATGAAAGATGAAGTAAAGTTTTGATACAGTGTACTTCAAAGTTTTTAAATGTGAATTTATTGTACTCTGAAACTATGATGTAGATGACATCGGCCCACACATTATTATTATTATTATTGAGATGGAATTTCACTCTTGTTGCCCAGACTGGAGTGCAATGGCACGATCTTGGCTCACTGCAACCTCCGCCTCCTGGATTCAAGTGATTCTCCTGCCTCAGCCTCCCAAGTAGCTGGGACTACAGGCTTACTCCACCATGTCCTGCTCATTTTGTATTTTTAGTAGAGATGGGGTTTCCCCATGTTGGCCAGGCTGATTTTGAACTCCTGACCTCAGGTGATCCACCTGCCTCAGCCTCCCAAAGTGCTGGGATTACAGGCATGAGCCACTCCGCCCAGCCTGCCCACACATTTTGATGTCATAATACTAACATAACATCACTTTGTGATATTAATTTTGTGACACTGAGAAGTCTTCACCTGTCTCAAGAGGACCCTAAGTAGACCTCATGCCTCTGCCTTCTAGAGGCTGGGACTACGTAGTTTCTAATTTTTCGTTCTTTTTTTCATCCCCTCCCTCCCTCCCTCCCTTCTTTCCTTCCTTCCTTCCTTCCTTCCTTCCTTCCTTCCTTCCTTCCTTCCTTCTTTCCTCTAACAACTGTTAATGAGACACTAAAACTGACATCCCCACTGACACTTAGCAATTACAGTATGCTGCTGGGAAGCATGAGCATGCTGGTTTCCTCTCATAGCAGGAATGGGAGGCTTACCAAGAACCCTCCCCAGAATTTATGTCCATGATTTTGGCTACAGATGACCATTAAAGCAATATAAGGTCATAACCAGTAAAGTCTTCTCCTGTAACTTTCAGAAAATAAAATAAACTTGTTAACTGGACATTGTGTCAATTAATAGTGTAAGAATAAACAGACTGGCTATTTTCTATAATCTCGGTAAATGGCATTCTTCCTTTTTTTTTTTTTTCTCAAGGCAAAAACTCTGGAGTCATCCTAGTGCCTTTTTCTTCTCTCATCTTTCACATCTAATCCACCAGCTAATCAAGCCTACCCTCAAAATGCATCTAGACTCTGAACACTTTTCATCATCTCCGCAGCTACCACATAGTCCCTGACATAATCACTCTTTTTTTTTTTAATTTTCAACTTTTATTTTAAGTTCAGGGATACATGTGCAGGATATGCAGGTTTGTTACACAGGTAAATATGTGCCATGGTGGCTTGCTACACAGATCATCCATGTATTAAGCCCATTATCCAATAGCTATTCTTCCTGATCCTCTCCCTTCCCCTACCCCTACTCTCCAACAGGCCCCAGTGTGTGTTGTTCCCTGCCATGTGTCCATTTATTCTCATCATTTAGCTCCCACTTATAAGTGAGAACATGCAGTATTTGGTTTTCTGTTCCTGTGTAAGTTTGCTAAGGATGACAGCCTCCAGCTCCATCCATATCCCTGCAAAAGGACATGATCTGATCCTTTTTGTTTGTTTGTTTGTTTTTGTTTTTTTTCTTTGTTTTTTTTTTTTTTTTGAGACGGAGTCTAGCTCTGTCGCCCAGGCTGGAGTGCAGTGGCCGGATCTCAGCTCACTGCAAGCTCCGCCTCCTGGGTTTACGCCATTCTCCTGCCTCAGCCTCCCAAGTAGCTGGGACTACAGGTGCCCGCCACCTCGCCCGGCTCGTTTTTTGTATTTTTTTTTTAGTAGAGACGGGGTTTCACCGTGTTAGCCAGGATGGTCTCGATCTCCTGACCTCGTGATCCGCCCGTCTCGGCCTCCCAAAGTGCTGGGATTACAGGCTTGAGCCACAGCGCCCGGCCGATCTGATCCTTTTTATGGCTGCATAGTATTCCATGTTGTATATGTACATTTTCTTTATCCAGTGTATCACTGATGGGCATTTAGGTTGATTCTATGTCTGCTATTATGAATAGTGCTGCAATAAACATGTGTCTGCATGTGTCTTTATAAGAAAATGATTTATATTCCTTTGAGTACGTACCCAGTAATGAGATTGCTGGGTAGAATGGTATTTCTGCCTCTTTGTCTTTGAGGAATCACCACACTGTTTTCCACAGTGGTTGAACTAATTTATACTCCCACCAACAGTATTAAAGTGTTCCATTTTCTTCACAATCTCATCAGCATCCATCATTTTTTGACTTTTTAATAATCACCATCATGAATTATGTGAGATGATATCTCATTGTGATTTTGATTTGCATTTATCTAATAATTAGTGATGTGAAGGCTTTTTTCATGTTTGTTAGCCACATGTATGTCTTCTTTTGAGAAGTGTCTGTTCATGTCCTTTGCCCACTTTTTAATGGGATTGCTTTTTTTTGTACATTTGTTTAAGTTCCTTATAGATTCTGGATATTAGGCCTTTGTCAGATGCATAGATTGCAATTTTTGCCCATTCTGTAGGTTGTCTATTTACTCTGTTGATAGTTATTTTGCTGTGCAGAAGCTCTTTAGTTTAATTAGACCCATTTGCTAATTTTTGCTTTTGTTGCAATTGCTTTTGGTGTTTTCATCATGAACTCTTTGCCAATGTCTATATCCTAAATGGTATTGCCCAGGTTTTCTTCTAGTGTTTTCATAGTTTGGGGTTTTACATTTAAGTCTTTAATCCATCTTGAGTTGATTTTTGTATAAGGCATAAGGAAGATTCCAGTTTCAACGTCCTGCATATGACTAGCCAGTTCTCCCAGCACCATTTATTAAATAGGGAATCCTTTCTCCATTGCTTGTTTTTGTCAGGTTTGTCAAATATGAGACAGTTGTAGGTGTACAGTCTTACTTCTGGATTCTCTGTTCTTTTCCATTGGTCTATCTGTCTGTTTTTGTACCAGTACCATGCTATTTTGTAGCCCTGCAGTATAGTTTGAAGTTAGCTAGCCTGATGCCTCCACCTGTGTTCTTTTTGCTTAGGATTGCTTTCAGTATTCAGGCTCTTTTTTGGTTCCATATACATTTAAAATAATTTTTGCCAATTCTGTGAAGAAAGTCAATGGTAATTTAATGGCTTTATATTGAATTTATAAGTTGCTTTGGGCAGTATGACCATTTACATAATATTGATTCTTCCTATCCATGAGCATGGAATGTTTTTCCATTTGTTTGCATCATCTCTGATTTCTTTGAGCGGTGCTTTGTAGTTCTCCTTGAAGAGGTCCTTCACTTCCCTTGTTAGCTGTATTCCTAGATATTTTATTCTTTTTGTGGCAATTGTGAATCAGAGCTCATTCATGATTTGGCTCTTGGCTTGCCTGTTGTCTGTTGTCCGTGTACAGCAAATTTTACACTTTGATTTTCTATCCTGAGACTTTGCTGAAGTTGCTTATCAGCTTAAGAAGCTTTTGAGTTGAGACGATGGGTTTTCTAGATATAAAGATAGTTTGACTTCCTCTTTTCCAATTTAAATACTCTTCATTTTTTTCTCTTGCTCAATTGCCTTGGCCATAACTTCCAATACTATGTTGAATAGGAGTTGGGAGAGAGGGCAAACTTGTGCTGGTTTTCAAGGGGAATGCTTTCAGCTTTTGCCCATTCAGTAAGGACACTGGCTGTGAGTTTGTCATAAATGGCTCTTATTGTTTTGAGGTATGTTCCCTCAATACATAGTTTATTGAGAGTTTTTAACATGAAGGAATGAGGATTTTTATCCAAGGCCTTTTCTGCATCTATTTAGATAATCATGTGGTTTTTGTCCATGAAATGAAGAGCCTAAGAAGAAAAAAATTCCACGAACGTATCAGTAGGTGCAAAAAGAAAGCATTTTACAAAATCCAACACCCATTCTTCATAAAAACTCTTAGTAAATTACAAATAAAGAGGAACTTCCTCAACCTGATAAAGGATATCTACAAAAACCCTACAGCTAACATCATATTTAATGGTGAGAAACTTGGAACTTTCCCACTAAGATCAGGACAAAAGCAAGGATATCCCCTCTTACCAGTCCTTTTCAACATTGTTTTTGAAGTCCTAGCTAATGCTCTACAACAAAAGGAAATAAAAGGTATACAGATTGGGGAAAAAAGAAATGAAACTGTCTTTGTTCACAGATGACACGATCATGTATGTAGAAAATCTGAAACAATTGACAAAAAAAACCCTTCTGGAACTAATAAGAGATTATAGAAAGGTTATAAGAGAAGACTAATATATAAAAGTCTATTGCTTTTCTATATAACAGCAATGAACAAGTAGAATTTAAAATAAAAAATGTAATACCATTTACCTTAGCACCCCCCAAAAATGAAATACTTAGGTATAAGCCTAGCAAAATATGTACAATATCTTCATGAGAAAAACTACAAAACACTGAAGAAAAATCAAAGAATAACTAAATAAATGGAGAGATAGACCACGTTTGTGGATAGCAAGGCTCAATATTATCAAGATGTTAGTTCTTCCCAACCTGATCTATAGGCTCACTGTAATCCTTAGTAAAATCCCAACCTATTATTTTGTGACTATGAACAAACTAATTTTAAAGTTTATATGGAGAGGCAAGAAAAAAAGAAAAAAAAAAAACCAAGATAGCCAAAACAATATTGAAAGAGAAGAACAAACTCAGAAGACTGATAGTATCTAACTTCAAGACTTACTATAAAGCTATAGTAATCAAGACAGTGTGGTATTGGTAAAGGAAAGGACAACTAGATCAATGGAAGGAATAGAAAACCCATAAATAGATCCACATAAATATAGCCAACTAATCTTTGATAAAAGAGCAAAGGCAATACAACGAAGCAAAGATTATCATCTCAAAGAATGGTTCTGGAACAGCTGGACATCCACACAGAAATCACTGAATCTGTACCCTTCACAAAAATTTACTCAAAATGAATCAGTCTTAAATTTAAAATGCATAATTATAACACTCCTTGAAAATAGCATAGAAGAAAATCTAGATAGCCTTGGGTTTGGCAATGACTTTTTGACTACAATACCCAAGACACAATCCAAAACACAAATGATAAGCTATACTTCATTCAGATTAATTTCTGCTCTGCAAATGCCACTGTCAAGTGAATGAAAAGACAAGCTACAGAATGGAGAAAAAATTTTCAAAACACATATCTGATAGGGAACTGTTATCCAAATACATAAAGAATACTTAAAACTCAACAATAAGAAAACAGACAACTTGATTTAAAATGAGCCAAAGACCTTAACAAGTATCTCAAAAAAGGAAATAGATGGCGAATGCATCAGGGAAATGCAAATTGAAACAAGATATTGATACACACCTATTGGAATGGCCAAAATCTAAAACACTGACAACAATAAACGCTGGTGAGGATGTAAAGCACTCATTGTTGGTGGGAATGCAAAATGGTACCTCCACTTTGGAAGCCAGTCTAGCAGTTTCTTACGAAACTAAACATACTCATACCTCTTGAAATAAATATGAGAGACATTATTAGTTAAGAATAATAAAGCAAACTATTATAATTCAATATTTTTAACTTTTTCCTAAAAATAAAAAATGGTTCATTGTAGATGTTTATATTTGTCCCAAAAATGATATTTCAAGAAATCAACTATTAGAATGATTGTTTCACAGTGGACTTCTTTTTATATTGCAACAATTGACTGCTGAGGCTGTACATCCTTCTTCAGCTTTAGATTGAATATACTAAGCAAAAGACTAGAGGGGTGAAGTATAAAAAACAATATTCTTCTAAGAAAGCTAGATTATCTTCTCTTGATTCTTTAATTTTCACTGACTCTCTTCCTGTATCCTACCTTAATGCTGATAACCTCCTCTTAGCTGGACTGAAAACAAGTGACCCATTAAAACTTCCTAATAAAAAATAACATTCAACAAAAGTTAATTCTACCCCCAAATATTCTTTTTTAGAACTCAGGTATGAAGTCAGAACAACTTGGGTTTAAATCCAAGCTTCACAACTTATCAGCTGCGTGATGTTAAGCAAAGTTGTGGGCTTTGGTCATTCCTCATGGGTAACAACAGAGATGATGTTACTTGGCGTTATGGGATGAATTGTATCTCCTCTTCAAAAAATTTGTATGTTGAGGTCCTAACCCCCAGGGTCTTAGAATATGACTATGTTTTGAGACAAGGCCTTTAAAGAGGTATTTTAGGTATAATGAGGTCATATTGGTGGACCCTAATCCAGTTGGACTGCCATTCTTACAAGAAGAGGAGCTTTGGACACAGACAGGTACAGAGAGAAAACTATGTCAGAACACAGGAAGAAGGCATCATCTATAAGGTAAGGAAACAGGCCTCAGAAGAAATCAACCTAAAATAAATCAACTTGACCTCAAACTTCTAGCCTCTAGAATTGTGAGAAAAACAATTTCTGTTGTTTAAGCCACCCAGTTTGTGGTATTTTGTTATGGCAGCCCTAGCAAACTAATATACTTGGCAAAGTTGTTTTGTTTTGTTTTTAGTCTACAAGAGAGTTTTTGTGGAGGTATCTGTATTTAATTCCTGTGGGTGTTGTAACAAATTCCCATGAACTGAGTGGCTTAGAACAGCGGGAATTAATTCTCTCAGTTCCGGAGAGTAGCAGTCTGAAATCAGTTTTTCTGGGATAAAATCAAAGTGCTGCCAGGGCAGCTTCTGGTGCTGATGGTGACATACTCCAAACTACCTCTGTGGTTACCTCTTCTGTCTGTGTCAAATCTTCCTTCACCTCTATCTTTTTTTTTTTTTTTTTTTTTAAAGACAGAGTGTGACCCTGTTGCTCAGGTTCAGGTGCAGCAGTGCAATCACAGCCTACAGCAGCTTCAACCTCCCGGACTCAAGTGATCCTCCTGTTTCATTTTGCCTCTCTCTTATAGTGACACCTGTGACTGCATGGAGGGTCCACCAGGTTAATCCAGCGTAATTTCCCCCCATTTCAAATTCTTTGCTTAATTCCTTTTGTAAGAGTCATTTTTCCATATAAGATAATATGTACAGGGAGGGATTAAGACCTGATATCTCTGGAGTCATTAATCAGTCTACTACGGTGTGATAGAGGGATGAATTTGGATACTCATCTAATGAATGGAAGTTGCGTTCCTGTGAGTTGTTAATGTTCATGAACAAGATGTTTAGTGCACCTGTTCATTTTGAGATCAGGGAGTGACGAAGAGTAGAAAAGTGAAACTAAAATACTGAAACAGTAAAAATAGCACAGAATATTTCCCCCATAGTGACCTCAAATTTGAGCTTTAACTTCTCATTTAAAAGTTTTAGATTTTGTATGTTGGAACTGAAATAAGTGCTTTGAATATAAAAAAACATAGAATACAGATCTGGCCAATCTGTTGGCAACCTTGAAGGGTGTTGACAAATCTTTATATTCACTGTAAGATTTTTGCATACCAAAAATGTTACCCCTGTCCCCTCTCTGTCAAAGGCCAGAAAAAGTGACAAGTGATTGTGTGCTAGACAAGTCAACGTATGTGTGGAGAAGGAGAAAGCACTTTTGCCCCACAAATCTCTGGTGACAAAGGACCCAGAAATCAAGAAGCAAATCTTCTAGTCTCCTTTAAGCCTTCTCTTTCATAAGTGGCCTCCTCCCTAGAATGAAACCACTGTTGAGTATCCACGTCCCCGTTGGTCCAGCATGAGACTTCTGCACCTTTGGCTCTTTGAATGATACCTGACATGAACTCTCTGGCCACTTTCAAAATGAGGTCAGAGGTTGCTGGCTCTCATGCTGCTAATAATGTCTGATAATGATAAAACCATGTCCTAATTGTCTGGTATTTTATCATAAAGAGCACTTTGATGTGCAGATTCTCTTTCCAAGGTGTTAGGAAAACAAAAGTAGATAAGACACATATTACACCCTTACGGATCATTTCAATCCAGTTAATTATAACTCTTTTAATCCCAGAAATGTAGAAAGGAGGATAAGAGAGTTATTATTATCCTCATTTTCCAAATGAGGAAGATGGGTGTTAAAAACATTTTTCAGAAAAAGGTTAAAGTGTGACTTTCATACAGATATAAAAATGAATAGATGTTAAAGATTTTGTTTAACACATTCAGTGAGGGAAGCAGACAGATGTTATAACCATTTCAAAAAAGAAGTCAAGAGGCACAAATTTATATGTCATAAAAGAATGTTGAAATTAATGGGGAATGAAAGCAACTGTTTTTCCCCCTTGGGGATAAAGGTGAGGAAGAGGGAAGTCAATACAGCTTGTGGCACACAGGACAGAATTTGTGTGACTATCAGGTAAGTTCAACAAAGAGTTGTGAAATAGCTCCATGGAATCAGATCACCAGAGGAAGGATGTATAAATGCATAGATTTCCAAATAGGGCCTGGATGTGAATCTCAGATTTTCTGACACCAAATTCAGGTTTGTTTCACTCTACCACATTGTCCTAGCTTCTGAAAAAGGTACTCTTTTGTCACCTTAAGTCAAAGAAAGTTACCAAAAAGAAAAAAAAAAAAAATAGGAAATGAAAGCATAAAAGGTAAACTGGTCAGAGGTTTCCTGCTATTCTGCTTTGTTTAGAAATGCTCACTGAGGGAGCCAGTAAGCCAAGATGCAGCTGAACCCGACTCTTGGAGAGATTGCCCAGGCCTCTGCCCATACTGAGGCACAACTCCTGAAATGAAGCCAGCTTCAGAACTGCTGAAATGCATGTTGTTTCTCATTGCAGTTGGAATAGTAGCTTGAACTGGGATGGAAATTAAAAGTCTGCTTCTAAATCCTAACAGGAATCTCCTAAGCAGGATCAAAGGCCATCTGTCTTAGTCAGCTCAGGCTGCCATAACAAAATACCATAGACTCAGTGGAAACAACAGATTTTATTCATTCATTCATTTATTCATCCATTTTCAGCGGTTCTGGAGGCTGGAAGTCCAAGATCAGGATGTCGCATGGTTAGGTCCGGTGAGAACTCTTTTTAGCAACCATCTTTTCATCTACTTCCTATGTCCTCACATGGGAAAGAGAAAGTGAAACCTCTCTGGTATCTCTTTTTATAATGGCACTAATCTCACCATGAGGGCCCCACCTTCATAATCTCATTGAAATCTAATATCTCCGAAAGGCCCCATCTCTAAATGTCATAACGTTAGGAGTTAGGACTTCAATAGTTGAATTTGCATGGGGAAATAATTCCGTCTATAGCAATGCCAATATGTGAACTAACTAACGTGCTTAAGCTGGGGACCTGAGATGGTCACAATTACGGACAAGAAGATGTTCAATCCAAAATAATGAAATTATAGCAGTTTACAAAAATGTTACAATTTATGTTTCTGAATGTTCCATACTAGAAATAAATAGAAAGGCACCATGGTCTCAAAGTGTGTGTGTGTGTGTGTGTGTGTGTGTGTGTGTATACATTTTATTTGATAGTTTGGACTTACTAGGCTGAAGGAAGAAGAACATTAGCAAAAAAAATGATAGTGGCATTAATACATTTGCTCACTACTAATGACCTAAAACTTGGCAATTCAAAAGGAACAAATAATTATTTCAGTGTAGACTGTCACAGAATCTAGGGCATCATCAAACTTTGGTCCCTTTGGGCTTTTTGCTTGGAAAGAATGCAGTCTCTCTCTTTTTTTAACATTAGCTTTATTCTCCAAACATTTTAAAATTTCATTCATGGGCTATTATTTTGTTCATAAGCTAAGTGACTTACCAAAAAAAAAAAAAAATTCTTTCTTTGTACCAGATCGTACCAGATTTGTATCTTTCCAAGAGGCTTTATTGTTTTGTTGTTACTGTTTTTACTTTTCTTTTTAAATTTTTTATTTTCATAGGATTTTTGAGGAACGGGTGGTATTTCATTTTTGTGACATCACCCCATCCTCCCACCCCTGGTCCCTGACAACTGCCATTCTACAGTTGAGAGATTTGGTGATTTGTGAGTTTCTTTTTTATTTACTTTAAAAAATGTTTGATTTCTTTTTTAGAATCGTTCTCAGTTTACAGATGTTTGGCACAAGTGAAAATAACAGGGCTTCTTCAATAATAAATGTCTCTAAGGAATAAACAGTTAGACACCCAAATTAGGGTCTAAATTAAGGAAAGGTGAAACATGAAGAATAAAGAAATGAGGAAGTGAGAATATAGATGATAGACCTAAGAGATTTGTCTTAAGTTATGGTCATACTACAAGGAGAGGGCAGGTGATCTAATTTGTCAACAAGATGAAAGAATAAAGCACTCACATAAAGAAGTGTAAGTTTACATACAATGATTTGCTTTGCGGGTTTGCTGGGACCACAGCACAAGCCAGACACTCACATGATGCAAATTACTTATGTGGATAAATAATAGATATGCACATATCACAAGAGATTTTAACAAAACCTATTTAGCAACAATTTGCTAGTAATACACTATAAATAATCATAATTCTTCATTGACTTGTATTCTACCAAGTCTCAGTCCTGTTTTCTCAGGACATTAAGGAGCTCAGCCAGCTCCTTAATGAATTACTAAGGACAGCAGAAAGCTGCTGCCAAAAGATGCTGCTTGTGAAATTTACTTTCCTGAAAACACTTTGATTATGTCTGTTCCCTAATTACAAACCTTTACTGGCTCCTCTTTGACACTGACAACGTCCTGAACTCCTAAAGAGGGAAAAATTTGTCCTTTATTAACTAGCCCAGTCCATCTCAGACACTCTCCCCTAAAACCTCTGGTCACATTAAGCTCGCTGTCCTCTCAACTCCTATGCACCTTTGCATAAGCTATTGTCTTTACTCAGAATGCTCTCCTTTCTCTTTGTCTTCTTAATAACATGGGCTATCGCAAAATGATAACTTACTACTGTCAATCTTATCCACATCGCTTAAAATAGTTGTTTGTTGAAGGAATTATACAACTTAAACTCAGGAAAGGTATGGCAATATATCTGCATTTATCCATCCATTCCTTTGGAATTCTGGTCTTATTTATTTACCCTTTTACAGGGAGGCTTGGTTAAGTTCATAAAGATTTTTTGTCCTTGATTAGCTTAAATCAAATTATTGCAATCAAGTCTCTCATTTTCAAGTCTCACCACAAGAATCATCTAGTCTCCTTTACTAGTAATTCCATAGATGTTCATTCATACTTGGGATACAGCACTTGCAATAAGATATATAATTGATCTGTTTGCATATGTGCCTTTTTCAGGCTGGATGGAGATTCCTGTATTCGCCTTTGTATCCTCAGCTCTAACACAGAGTCTCATACATAATTGTTGTTCAATACATGACATCCTTATATTCAAACTCCTGTCCAGTGACACTGGACACTACACAATTTGCTCTTAATCATTCATTTAATCTTTCAACTAAAATAAACTGAGTGCATACTATGCCAGACATTGGGAATACAAAGACTAATAATACATCGTACCTACCTAGTTCTAAAATCCAGAAAAAAAAGAAGTAATCTTATACCTTGCATGTGAGAGGGTTTTCTAAGACACTCAGGAGAATTTGATTTAAAAAATAGGAAAATAAGGGTTGTACTTCTTTATTAGTCTAACACAGGAAACTGCACTTCACAGACATGAAAATACTGTTTCAAAGATAAATACAGTACCTCATACATTCAGAACAGAGTTTGACAGCTGAAACACAGAAGAAATTGTTCAACATCTACTATGTAACTGCCAAGCTCTATGCAAAATGCTGTGAATGTAAAAACAAGACACAATATTTGCCATTATGTAAACTTGATATGTTTGGGGAAAAGTATACACCCATGAAACTGTTACCACAATCAATGCCATAAACTTAACCAACACCTCCAAAAGTTTCTTCCTCCTCCATTCTTATTGTTTTGTTTTGTTTTTCCTTTTTGGTAAGAGCATGTAACATATGCTCTACCATCTTAGCAAATTTTAAAATATGCAATACAGTATTGTTATTCATAGGCCCCATTTTGTACAGTAGATCTCCAAAATCTACTCATCCTACATAAATGAAACTTTGCAACCTTTGACCAACATCACCCCATTCTCCCACCCCCAGTCCCTGACAATTGCCATTCTACTCTCTGCTTCTATTAGTTCGACTATTTTACATTTTACATATAAGTGAGATCATACCATGTTTGTCTTTCTGCGTCTGGCTTATTTCACTTAACACACTGTCTTCCAGGTTCATCCATATTACCACAGATGGGAGAATTTCCTCCTTTTTATGGGATGAATAATATCCCAATGTGTGTATGTGTATGTATCTATATCTACATCTATATATACGTGTGTGTGTCTGTGTGTGTATATACACACACACACACATATATAATGTTTTCTTTGTCCATTCATTTGTCAATGGACACAGGTTGTTTCCATATCTTGGCTACTGTGAATAATGCTGCAACGAATATGGGAGGATAGATATCTCTTCAAGATACTGATTTTATTTACTTTGGATATACACCTGGAAGTGGGATTGCTGGATCAAATGGCAATTCTATTTTTAATTTTTTGATAAATCTCCATATTGTTTTCCATAGTGGCTGTACCAATTTACATTCCCACCAACAGTGTACAGAATTCCTTTTCTCTACACCAACACTTGATGTCCTTTTTTTTTTTTTTGTAATAGCCAGTCTAGAGTGTATGAGGTGATATCTCACTGTAGTTTTCATTTACATCTCACTAACGACTAGTAATATTGTACACATTTTCACATACCTCTTGATCATTTTGTATGTCTTCTTTAGATAAGTATTTGCCCATTTTTAAATCAAGTTATTTGTTATGGTTTTCTATTGAGTTGTAGGTATTAAAGTCTACAAACATTTTTCCCCCATTCGCTAGGTTGCCTTTTCATTTTTTAAATTGTTTTCTTTACTAAGCAAAAGCTTTACATTTTATGTAATCCTACTTGTTCATTTTTTGGTTTTTGCCTGTGTTTTTGGTGTGATATCCCAGAAATCATTGCCCAGTCCAATGTCTGCAAGCTTTTTCCTCTATTTTGAGACTATTATTGTTTCCAGTTCTACATGTAAGTATTTAATTCATTTTGAATTAGTTTTTGTATATGGGTCCCACTTTCATGCTTTACATATGGATATTAAATTTTCCCCACACTATTTACTGAATAGATTATCTTTTCCTCATTGTGTATTCTTGGCATCCTTGTCAAAGATCAGTTGGCCTGGCCGGGCGCGGTGGCTCAAGCCTGTAATCCCAGCACTTTGGGAGGCCGAGACGGGCGGATCACGAGGTCAGGAGATCGAGACCATCCTGGCTAACACAGTGAAACCCCGTCTCTACTAAAAAAATACAAAAAATTAGCCGGGCGAGATGGCGGGCGCCTGTAGTCCCAGCTACTCGGGAGGCTGAGGCGAGAGAATGGCGTAAACCCGGGAGGCGGAGCTTGCAGTGAGCTGAGATCCGGCCACTGCACTCCAGCCTGGGCGACAGAGCGAGACTCCGTAGACATTTTAACAATATCAGTTCTTCAAATCCATGAACATAGAATGTCCTTCTATTTATTTGTATCTTTTAAATTTTATTTCATCAATGTTTTGTAGTTTTCAACGTACAAGTCTTTCACTTACTTGGCTAAGTTTATTTCTAAGTAGATGCTTAGATGCTATTATAAATATTTTTAAAATTTCCTTTATGGATAGATTGCTTAGTGTATAGAAACACAGCACATTTTTGCATATTAATTTTGTATTCTGTAATGTAATTTTACTGAGTTCAGTTATTAGTTCTAACAGTTTCTTGTGGCATCTTTAGGATTTTCTACACGTAAGGTCATGTCATGTGCATGACATAAGATAGTTTTACTTTTCCTTTCTGAATTGCTCTTGCTAGGGCTTTCAATACTATATTGAATAGATGTGGTGAGAGTGGACATCCTTGCCTTTTTCCAGGTCTTAGAGGAAAAACTTTCAGGTTTTTACCACTGAGTATGGTAGTTGTAAGAAATACACTTTTAATTCATTAACTATAAATGCCTGTTTCAAAATAATTTTAGCAGTATAGGCAATTCTATTCATATAAAATTTGAATTTAGATTATAAAAATCTAATTGTTGTCTAGAGATTAATATAGGTTAAACAAAAACCCATCTTAGACACTATTAATGTATCTGTAAAACATACTCACATTTGCCACTCAGAAAGAACAGAGATAGAATTCAATTCAAGACCCCAAAGCACTTTCTCCTCTTCTTGCCATTCCAACACATTCTGCCACTCTTTTTCATCTTGGTATCTACAGGCCACAAAGCTGCTTGGGCATTGTTACAACAACTTCACAACTTTTTACGTTGGCTTGGAATCAGAAACAACATAATTTAGAAGCAAATTCAGTAAATTTTCACTATCATTTACTCATTCTAACTGAAGTCTTGCTGCTGCTTGATCTGTGATCTTTTACAATGGTTGCTGTTTTATTTATTTGTTTTGCATTACAAATTTATTTTATTATTTGAAATTGATGCATTCTAACATTACCTTTTGTAAAGCACACAATTTTATTTCTGATTTGCTGTCAGTATCTCCACTCATTGATTTGTCTACATGGACAAGTTATTCTGAACATAATAATGATGTATAGTTCAATGTGCAATTGAACTATAAAATCTAAATGATGTCCAGTGCCACATTAAATAAAAATCAATGATTTTTTCAATCATTTGAACATTTGAACTGTTTAACACTTTCTAAAATAAATATAGATCAATTAGAGACATGTAACAACTAAACTTTCACAGAAAATTACAATTAATATCACAGGTTAATTGGGTGAGATTGAGTTATTAGCATTCTACTCAATTTAAAATTGGGATACATTTCTTCAAAATTGGTTAGACATACATTTTGTTTTTATCTGATCATCTACAAGTACATGTACATACAAAGATCTCCCAAGGAAAAATTTTGGGTTGTTTTGCATGCATCGTATTTTTTATACTATCCAGAATACTTAGTCCATAATAGTCAAAAGCATATTTGTTAATATCAAACTATCATTTTAATGTGACATGAATTACATAAAAATGCAGACTAATGAGAAAAGCAAAGTCTAGATCAACCACAAGTAAGTCCATTTCTGTCTGCCAAGTCATAAAGAGCCATGAAATCTAAAGTACCACATCACTCCAGTTCTCTATGCCTGTTGAAAGTATGCCAGGTTATTCTTTCATCCAGCTTTAGCATTTTGAACCTTTAGGGTTTCTGTAGTTCTGTGACACATTTATTGAATATTGAAGAGGAAGAAAAACTCGGCAGAAAACCATTGTTGTTTTAAGTTTTACTGAGGTATAATTTACATCTAATCAACAGCACATATTTAAAATGTTAAATTTGATAAGTTTTGACATCCATGAAACCATCACCACAGTCAAGATAGTGAACATATTCATTACCCCAAAGAGTTTCCTCATGCTTCTTTGTAATCTCTCTCCCCCTTGTTTTCCTCTACTCATTCCCCTCTTCCCAACCAGATCTGCTTTTTATCACTGGAGATTATTTTAGAGGTCTATGTAAAGAGAATCAAACAACATGCACTTTTTTTGGTCTGGCTTTTTTCAGTAAGTATATTTATTTTAAGATTCATCCAAATTTTTTCACATATAAATCTTTTTTAAAAATTATATTGCTAAGTAACTTTCTGTTTATGGCCATACGACAATATATTTATTCATTCATCTGTTGATGTTTATGTTATTTTCAGTTTCTGACTATTATAAATAAAATGGCTATGAGCATGCATGAATAAGTCTTTGTGTAAACATAAGCTTTTTTTCCCCTTAGGTAAATTCATAGGAGTAGAATGACTGGGTCATATGGTAGGTGTGTTGGCCTTTTTAAGAAATTTCTAAACTGTTTTCCAAATTCTGTACCATTTTAAATTTCCACAGACAAAAATGTATGAATGTTTCAGTTTCTTCACATCCTCACCAACTTAGTATAGTCATTCCTTAATTTTAGACATTCTACTAGGGCTACAGTGGTATCACATTGTGGTTTTGATTTGCATTTCCCTATAACCAATGATATTGTGTGTTATATCATACGCTTATTTTCCATCCATTTATCTTTGGTCAAATGTCTATGCAAATATTGTACACATGTTTTATTGGGTTGTTTGATTTCTTATGGTTGAGTAACAGTGCACTTCTTGCAAGCAAAGTATAGTCTTATTTTTTTATTTCTACTCTGACAATCTGTGACTTTTATGTGGGGCAGTTAGAATATTTACATTTAATGTGATAGGTGGTATTGTAAGGCCTAGATCTATCACCTTCCTGTTTGTTTTTGCTCTGTCCCATGTGTCCTTTGTTCCCCCTTGTCTCTTTTCCCATCTTCTTTTGTATTAATTGTATTTTTAAAATTCTTTGTTTATTAGGTGTAGTTATTTTGATGTGGTTTGTGTCATTGTTATTATTGCTCCTGTTTTAGTGGTTGTTTACAGCATATTAATAGCTTACCATTGTCTATCTTTAAGCAATATTATACCACTTCATGTACAATACAAGAGCCTTACACTAGTATATTTCATTTTTCTCCTCCTAGTCTTCATGTTATTGTTGATATACATTTTACTTATTTACATTTTATAAATTTTAGAATGCATTGTAATTAGTTTTAATACTCAATCAGTTATCTTTTTAGAAGATATAACTATAAAGGAAAAAATGTTAGGTTTTTACTCTTAGGGTTATCGTTTGTGGTGCTTACCATTCCTTTGTATAGATCCATAATACCATGTGATATCATTTGTCTGACTGAAGGACATATTTTAACATTTCTTGTAGTGATGATCTGCTAGCTATAAGTTCTTCCAATTTCACTTTTTAAAAAATGAGCTATTTTACTAGGTCTAGCAGTTTAAAGGTGTTTTTCCTTTCAGCACTTTCAGGACGTTTCTCTCTTGTCTGCTCACTTAATCGTTCCTATTGAGAAATGTGTTATACATGTCTTTATTCCTCTGTGGATAGTGTTTCTTTTTCCTTGAGCTGCTCTTAAGATTTTCTCTTTATCACTGGTCTTGAACAATTTATTTACTGTGTCTGTTGTTTCTTCATTTTTTTGTATTTATAGATTTTAGTTGTCTCAAATTTGGAAATATTTTGGCCATTATTTTTCTCTCCATTCTCCCTGCCCCTTGGCACTCAGGAACTCCAACTACGTCTGTACTGGGCCACTCGAAGTTGTTTCACAGCTCTCAGATGCTCTGTTTACATTTTTAAAATTTGTTTTAGTCTCTATGATTCATTTCTGATAATTTCTATTGCTGTGTCTTTAAATTCACTAATCTTTGACCGGACGCGGTGGCTCACGCCTATAATTCCAGCACTTTGGTAGGCCGAGGTGGGTGGATCACGAGGTCAGGAGATCGAGACTTTCTTGGCTAACACGGTGAAACCCCGTCTGTACTGAAAATACAAAACAAGGCCGGGCGCGGTGGCTCAAGCCTGTAATCCCAGCACTTTGGGAGGCCGAGACGGGCGGATCACGAGGTCAGGAGATCGAGACCATCCTGGCTAACACGGTGAAACCCCGTCTCTACTGAAAAATACAAAAAAACTAGCCGGGTGAGGTGGCGGGCGCCTGTAGTCCCAGCTACTCGGGAGGCTGAGGCAGGAGAATGGCGTGAACCCGGGAGGCGGAGCTTGCAGTGAGCTGAGATCCGGCCACTGCACTCCAGCCTGGGCGACAGAGCAAGACTCCGTCTCAAAAAAAAAAAAAAAAAAAAAAAAAAAAAAAAAAAGAAAATACAAAACAAATTAGCTAGACGTGGTGGTGTGCGCCTGTAGTCCCAGCTGCTAAGGAGGCTGAGGCAGGAGAATGGCGTGAACCTGGGAGGCACAACTTGCAGTGAGCAGAGACCACACCACTGCACTCCAGCCTGGGTGAGAGAGCAAGATTCTGTCTCTAAATAAATAAATAAATAAACTCACTAATCTTTTCTTCTGCAATGTCTAACATATCATTAATCCTATCTAGTGTGTTTTTTTAATTTCAGTAATTGTAGTTTTTATTCCTAAAATTTTAATTTGAATATTTTGATAAGTACTATGTCTCCACTTAATTTTGAAGGACATGGAGTGTGTGTGTGTGTGTATATATATATATATATGTGTGTGTGTGTGTGTAAATATATACATACATACATATATATATATATATATATATATTTTTTTTTTAGATGTAATCTTGCTCTGTCGCCCAGGCTGGAGTGCAGCGGCGCGATCTCGGCTCACTGCAAGCTCCGCCTCCCAGGTTCATGCCATTCTACAGGGAGTATATTTATAATGCCTTTTAAATACCTTTGTCTGTTTTTTCTGACGTGTCAGTTCTGTGTTAGTTTTAATTGACTGATTATTCTCCTTATTAAGGGTCATGTTTTCTTGCTTCTTTGCATGCCAGAATATCTTTCGTTGGAGGAAGACATTGTGAGTCTTACCTTTTTGGGAGCTGGGCATTTTTATATTCTTATAAATATAATTGAGCATTGTTCTGAGGTGCAGTTAAATAACGTGAAAACAATTTGATTTTGGGGGATCTCATTTTTATGATTTGATAGACATGTCAGAAGCAGTGCTAGATAAGGGTCTAATTATTTCCCACTACTGAGGCAAGACCTTCTTGAGTACTCTACACAGTGCCCTATGAATTATGAAAATTTCCACTTTGGCTGGTGAAAATATGAACTATTCTCAGCCATTGCAAATGTCAGTCACTGTTCTTTCTGATTCATTCAGGTAATGTTTTTCCTGGCCTCAGGTAGTTTTCTCACATGTGAGCACTGACTAGTACTCTGCTGTAAGTCAGGGTTTGTTCGCTGCCGATTTCCTGGATTCTTTTTTAGTGCAACTCTCTTTTTGTAAACACTCTGCCTTGTGAACTCCAGCTACTTGGGCATCTTTGGATCCTTAGTTCCCTGTTCTCAACCTAGGGAATCTGCTGGAATCTACCAGTGATCCCCACCCTTGTGTCATGACCTGAAAATGCTCTTAAGGAAGTAATCTGGGGCAAACATAATGTTTATCTTGTTTGTTTCCTCTCTCTATGGTATCACTGTCCTGCATTGCCTGATAGCCACTGTCCAGAAAACCATTGTTTCATATATTTTGCTGGATTTTTAAATTTGTTTCAAACAGCATGATAAATACATTCATGTTTTTCCATTTTTGCCAGAAAGCAGAAATCACTGTCACAAAATTTTGCAGCTAAAAACAGAAGCAAAACAAAATCTTGTTTGTGGAAATCTTATTTATCCCTTTCTAGATTTTTAGAAGCATTTTCTATTTAACATATTGCTTCAGTGTGAATGTTTGTGTACTCCTCAAATCTATGTGTTAGAATCCTCTTTCTCACAGTGATGGTATCAGGAGAAGGGCCTTGTAAGAATACTACTAGTTGCCTTCTGGCAACACTGCCATTTGAAAGATAATAATAACAGCAACAATAATAAATGGATATTGAATGCTTGCCATAATGAGATATAATCAGATGCATAAATCCAGCTCAGAGACTAGGCTATTTAGTGCCTAGTTGACAAAAAGGGCTGATTAGTAATAATATCAGTTAATGCTAAAAACATATGTTATCCATCAGGCATTATTGTAATTCTTGACATATATTTACTAATATGATCTCTATAATTACTCTGTGGGAATGTTGTGTTTCTATTTTACAGGTGGGGTAACCACGGCATCAAGAAGTTATTTATCCAAGGTCTCTCACTTAGTAAATGACAGAAGCAAATATGAGCCCAGCAGTATTATTCCAGAGTCCTTCTCAATTAGCCTTTAAATTTGTTTAAATATGAAAATCGGGATTATCACAGCTCTGTGCATGTGGGAGTTCAATTTTTCTCAGAAGATGCAAAGAAAATTTCTGAACTATTTTTGCAGCAGTACTCATATATGCATGCAGGGAGAATATTGGGTATAGCCCAATATTCTGTCATTAAGTTCTCTTGCCAAAGTTCTTTAGTCTGTTTTAAGACAGAAATGATTGCAAAATGCTGAGTTGTGGATTGTCCGTTTAGTGCTGTCTAATAAAATGATCTGTGATGATCTAAATGTTTATATCTGTAGTATCCAATAACCAGTAGACATACGTGGGTATTGAACCGTTGAAATGTGAATAGTGTAATTGAAAAATGAAATTTTTAGTTTAATTTCAGTTAAATTTAAATAAAAAAGTCACAGGTGGCTAAAGGTTACTGTATTGAGCAGAGTAGATCTATGATGGAGAAGTTTCCACTTGCCATCACAAAGGGCAGCACAAAAAAGCTTTTGTAAGATACTAATTAAAACCTGTGAGAACCAAAATAAAGCTCTTCTAGCCACTCTCTATGATTTCATTCCACCCACTCTTCCTCTTCCCTCTTTCCTGCCAGACAAAACACACACAACATAAACACATGCATAACACACATAGACACAGACTCTCTCTCTCTCTCTCTTTCTCTCTCTATCACATCAGAAAAATAGTTATTTCCTGAGTAGTATATCCTGGACTTCCGTGTTGACCAGGACTTGCTACTGTTGTTTTCTCTGCCTGAAATGCCCCTCTCCTCTAGCCTTGTAAATGTCTCCTTCCTTCGCAAAATGTCATCTTTCCTTTCTTGGTCCCCTGAATCCCCTTAACAGAATTGATTGTTCCTGTGTTCCTAGGTGTGATGGTTAATTGTATACTTCAACTCGCCTGTGCCATGGTGTGCTCAGAGTAAACATTATTTCTGGCTGTGTCCACTGGGGTATTTCCACATGAGATTAGCATTTCAATCAGTGGACTCAATAAAGTAGATGATTGTCACTGGTATATGTTGGCATCATCCAACATGTTGAAGGCCCAAATAGAACAAACCAAAAAAACAAAAACAATGAAGGAAGGAGGAATTTTTCCCTTTTGCTTCCTACATGCTTGCTGAGCTATCAGTTTCTCCTGCACTTGAACTGAGATTTACACCTTCCACTCCCCTGGTTCTTAGGCCTTCAGAATTGGACTGGAATTATACCACTGGCTATACTGGGTCTCCAGCTTGCAGATTATGAGACTTTTCAGCCTCTATAATTGTGGGAGCCAATTCCTCATAATTTCTCTCTCTTTCTCTGGAGAACTCTAATACACTAGCTATAAATGACCTCTGTGATTTAAAATTAATTATTTATCAACTGAGGATGGATTGCTGGATTAGTGAAAAAAAAAAAAAAAAAAAAAAAGAGAATGGAGACTAGAAGACCACAATCCAAACTGATTTCACATAACTGCACAGGGCATGAAATGTCCCTGGTAGCATGTCAACCAATCATGTTTTGTAACAATCTCAGCTTTGCTCCAATTATTCAAAAGATGATTAGTACATACTACTTTTGACAGTGTTGCTTTTTCCTCCAGTTTAGCAATGAGAATTTGTGTTACAAATGCACCTCATCATCTTGCATAAAACATAGAACTTCCAATTTGGGGCTTTTTAGTAGAAAGCAATGGCACACGGGATACTGATATGACTCCTGTGAATAAGTTGACTTCAGAAGCCCAACTTTACTCTGATGCTATTCAGTATGCCCAAGGTATCCCCATAGTTTGCAAGGATAAGGCAGACTACAGAATAAATCTTTAAAGGTGCCTTCCAAGAAAAGTGTAAATATTAAATTTGAATATCTCTCACTACTAATGGGAAGTCAAGACGCACTCCTCAGATAAAAAGAATTTGCTATTCACCTGGAGTAGTGCAGTCAGTTGAGAGCCTCCTGCTCTTGTGCCCTCAGAAGACTGGATAGCTCCCAGCCAATGCCTGGGTATGGTGTACCAGGGCCTGGCCATCTGTCCCTCATGCAGAGCTCCTCCTCTGTCAGTGTTTGCACCAGAAGTCTCTTTTGCTTGGCCGAGATTTTATCAGTACTATACTTATTGCTGTTTGAGGCTAGTCCTACCCAATCCTCCTTCCTTCCTAATCTCCTTTCCACAACGGTCAGACTTACATCACAATCTGAGTCTTTCCCTGTCTATTCCTACTCCCTTTTCCCCTTTGTCTTTCACTGAAATTACTCTTGATGAATTTCTTGCTCTTCTAATTACATTTTGGTATCTGTTTCCCAGGAGACATAAACTGATAGAATTAGATCCAATTTTAGAAACAAGAATCAGGCCTATAGAAGCACAGGACTTGCCTCCATGGCCTCTCCATCTGCTTCTAGGTTGAATCAGGAAGATGAAAATATATTGTTTACTAGTTTTTATTCATTTTTACTTTAAATGTTGGTCTTTTGTGGAACTGTGTTCCAGAAACAGAAATAGGTTCAGCTACTGCCAAGAACTTTTTTCCCCTACTTGATCCATAAAGTAAAAGAAGTAATAGGTCACTATAACTGGCAAAGTGGGATTATCTAGTTTTACTATGCCAATAAGAATGAATTAAGACAATTTTTTCCAATAAGAACATACACAAATATAAATCTATATAAATGTGTACAATTTTTCTATTGCCTAAAACATATCTATAATTCTGTTTCTTATCGTATATGCTTCCCACTTGACCAAACACAAATTGGAAAGGAAAAAATATTCTAGAATTGCCTCTTTTTTGAAAAACATATGAAATATTTATGCTTAGGCCAATCATAAGAAAAACCCTAAATTCAAATGCAGAATTTTTTAAATTCTTTGGTTTATTGTAGACACAACTAGAAGATCCTGATATTCAGAAGTTTGGCTTTGTAGAATGATGATGCCTCAATTAAATCTAACCATCCTGTGGAAATTTAGATTATACTTGGTAGTAAATCATAATGCTATGAAGACATTATAAAACTTATAAAGTGATATGATTTTTTTCACATATTAAAATAAGTAAGAAATCGGTTTAAACTTATTGAAACTCCTTTTCTGAAAGGACATTTAGAGGTTGTTTTTAAGCCACCACCAATACTGGCGTTATTGTTTTAAAGCCACTTATCAGCATTTAATGGAAAAAATGAAAAACAGAGTTACCTATATTGCTCACAAATTACCTCTAAATTATTTAGTTTATTTTTAAAGGTAAAATCCCTCCTCAAATAACAAATATCCATCATATGTATCTTTATCACCCCTAAGAGGCTGTAAATAAATCCTGGCAGATTATAAAGACTTGTTAATGATGAATTACACACCAGTAACTCCAAGACAGACCTGGAGGACATAAAGTTCCACAGCATGACCATGTCAAGTGGTGAAAGATCAAAAGTCAAAGTGAGGGACTCGGGAGAGATCCCAGGACATCTGGGTGCTAAACCTGCCTCTGCCATCTTGGAGAAGTTCTTGAACTTTCCAGGCCATTTTCTCACTCAGACTGTGAGAGGACAGGTTTTGAGGATGTCTAAGGTTGAGTCCTGAATGAGCAAGGCTACTTCCCTTGGATAAGAAGAGCCAGGGGTGAACAATAAATATTTCCAAGGTGTAAAGTTGGAGCATAAAGAAAAACCTAACCAGTCTTTCCCTCCATCTTCTCACAGAAGATTGATTTAGAAAAAATTAATCTTCATGTACAAATGAAAAGATGTTTAACTAGTCATAAAACCTGCAAGTGTGATTAAATGGAAGCAAGCAGTTGAACACAAATTGGGATGCTTTGCACCCTTCTCAATCTTTAATCTGCCCTTTATACATCAGGCTCAGGGCCTCCACCAGACGGGTCATTAAAGACCTAGGGATTACAACAGAAGGTTTTTAGTAAGAAGGCTCTTAGTTTTTCCCTACAACATGCTCGCATGCACATGCTGGTCAAATAAATTCAGCCCATTTGACTAAACAGAATATTTCTCTTCTTTTTTTTTTTTTTTTTTTTTTTTTTGAGACATAGTCTTGCTCTGTTGCCCAGGCTGGGATGCAATGGCATGATCTCAGCTCACTGCAACCTCTGCTTCCTGGGTTCAAGCGATTCTTCTGTGTCTGCCTCCCAAGTAGCTAGGACTACAGGTGCATGATTAGCCTAGCTAATTTTTGTATTTTTAGTAGAGACGGAGTTTCACCATATTGGTCAGTCTGGTCTCGAACTCCTGACCTCAGGTGGTGCACCCACCTCGGCCTCCCACGGTACTGGGATCATAGATGTGAGCCACCAGGTGTGACCCAGAATGTTTATCTTCTGAGCTACTATTTTAAACACATAGGATAGAAATTTCCATTTCTTTTTTTTTTTTTTTGAGACGGAGTCTCGCTCTGTCGCCCAGGCTGGAGTACAGTGGAGGATCTCAGCTCACTGCAAGCTCCGCCTCCCGGGTTTACGCCATTCTCCTGCCTCAGCCTCCGGAGTAGCTGGGACTACAGGCGCCCGCCACCTCGCCCGGCTCGTTTTTTGTATTTTTTAGTAGAGATGGGGTTTCACCGTGTTAGCCAGGATGGTCTCGATCTCCTGACCTCGTGATCCGCCCGTCTCGGCCTCCCAAAGTGCTGGGATTACAGGCTTGAGCCACCGCACCCGGCCAGAAATTTCCATTTCTAAGACATAAAATAGTGGTCTCTTTTAATCTGGAAGATGTATCACTATCATCGTTGATACAGCATCTACTCAGTTACACTCCTGATTTTCAAAAGTCAAACCCATGTTGCAATCATTATACAAGAAAGCAATTGAAGATAGGGAATACTGAAGATGCGGAATATTATTTCTGAAGAAGCCTAGATTAAACTTTTTATGTCACATTCATTTTTGTCAAATTCTAGGCCTTTAACAATCCAACTTGAACACAGCTGGGAGTATCCTTCTCATTAATCTGGGTCTGATGACATGTTCAAAGCTATACTATTGAAGGGAAGAAATAAGAAGACTGGCAATCGAAACATAATAAACGGAGTGCCATAAGAAGAAATACCTAAAATCCAGTTTGAGGAGATGAAGAAAGCAAGATATAAATGAGAACCTGAAAAACGAGGAGAGTAGCTAGATTCTGGTGGGGTTTAGGGGAAAGGGGAGAACACTGGGTCAGAACAGTATTTGTAAAGGTTCCAGAAGCACAAGAGATTAGAAAGTATTTAGGACTAAGTATAGAGTTTGGGAGAATGGGAGCAGATAATGATGAATAGAAAGATTGGAAAGGCAAGTGGGACCAGATCATGATGGAAGGACATGTTTGTTGAACCTCCATTTCCAAACACTTTTCACCTATATTCTGAATCTTCATTTTATCTCCACAACAAACATGCTTAGAAAGAATATTGTCATTTTCTTTTTTTAATTTTTTTTAAGACAGGGCCTCATTCTGTCACCCAGGCTGGAGTGCAGTGACATGATCATAGCTCACTGTAATCTCAGAAATCTTGGTTCCAGTGACAGATCCTCTCACTTCAGCCTCCCAAGTAGCTAGGACTACCAGCATGTGTCATCACACCCAGCTATTTTTATTTTTTTATTTTATTTTTTTGTAGAGACAGGGTCTTGCTATGTTGACCAGGTTATATTGACATTTTTATAAAAGTAAAATATAAAAGTACTTTTTGTAAAAGTAAAGTGATTTGCTGACATTTCTTTAACAAATGTGTTCCATATGCTATTAATAATACTGTCTCCTGTATGTTAAAATGTTAAAAGGTGACTAGAGGAGGAATGTTGATAGCAAGTGTTCTCTTGCCACTCATTCTGCAACTCACAAGTTCCTCCTCAGTCATAGACTTCCACACCCATTTGCATCACCCGTTAGAAAATTCATCCATGGTTTTTACAGGATTTAAGCCTTAGACTGATTCTGTAGGGGGTCGCTGGCAGAAATAAAAAGTGACTCATTGGACAGAAGTAATATCCTGGGATTCTTGCTTCTATTTTTAATGGTATTAGATCCAGAGAATTCAAATTATTAATGACAAATTTCATGGGTAAGTTAATCAAGTAAAAATGACCAAAAAATTTTTCTCTGGAGTATAAATTGCAGTCACCAACAACTTGGCAAGGTGTTAGGAGCAAAATTTGTACAACAGTTGAGTAATGTGGTGACTTGACTGTCCTCTCCACATGAGTGACTTGTCACTGGCTGTGACATATACTAAGCTAAATCTAGATAGAAGAGGCTTTTAAGTAATATAAAATTGATAGTTGAACTCTGACTGGACCTTAGCATTTATTTCTCATTTGTCCAAAATTCATTTTTTCAGCCAGATGAAACAATACCCAAGACATTGAAAGTCGATATGTGTTGAAAGCAGGATTATTAATTTTTGATGAAGTAAAATCCATGTTTTCATGTCTTCTCAATTTTTCCTAGGCACTCTTAAGTTGGGAGGCATAAACGGTATTGAAAATAACGAGTTAAAAAAAATCTAGGACACAAATCCAGATATTCAGTTTTGTTGAGATTTCTTACAGTGATCTGTACTCCATGGCATAGTTTAAATATATCACAGTTTTGCTATTGGAAATCTGGTATGCTTCCCATCTAGACAAGGTTTTGGAAATCATATTATGTATTAGGCAAAATATGACTATATGATACTAAATTTTAATTAAAGATTAATGGGCATATTAGAAGTTTCTCAAAGTTAGGCTAGAAATATATCTCAAATTAGCCTAAGCAAACAGACAGAAAGGAGGAAATTTATCATCTTAAGTAAGTGGGCAGTCTGTCACGGGTCAGGTACAAACAGATTGAGGAGACCATGCAATGTCATCAGGCTCTGTTCTTCACCTCTGGATCTGTTTGCCTTGAAGTGCTCTTCATTCATAGGCTGATATTGTTAGGTTTTGGGTCCCCACCGAAATCTCATCTTCAATTGTAATCCCCATAATCCCTACGTGTCAAGAGAGAGATCAGGTAGAGGTAGTTGAATCATGGGTGTGGGTTCCCCCATGCTGTTCTTGTGATAGTGAGTTCTCACAAGATCTGATGGTTTTATAAGGTGCTCTTCCCACTTTGCTCAGCACTTCTCCTTCCTGCTGCCTTGTGAAGAAGTTGCCTTGCTTTACCTTTGCCTTCCACCATTATTGTAAGTTTCCTGAGGCCTCCCAAGCCATGCTGAACGGGAGTCAGTTAAACCTCTTTCCTTTGTAAATTACCCAGTCTTGGGCAGTTTGCTATGGCAGTGTGAAAACAGACTAATATATAGATTTTCCAAGTCTTGACAAAACAGTGCCTCTGAGCTCTATTATTCTTATAGCTGCAGATTACAGTGAAAGCAAACATCGCCCATCCTGGCAATTAGAATTACAACCTGATTTGAGCTACCTGCACATCCTTGATCACAGTTTGGAGAGGAATAATGAGCACTTGACTGACCTGGTTGATTGACCCTGAATTTAGTTGACCTTGAAGTAGGAAATGGGTTGCTTCTCCAGAAGAAAAAAGTGCAGAGCAAGTAAAAATAAATAAATAAATATCTTGCAGATGTCTTCTACACAGGCAAATCAAATACAGAAAATATTTCTCTTTTGGTAGCCAAAATAGATAAGCATCTTTAGAAAACACTTTTTCACAATATTTTCTACATATTTGAAGAATATATTATTATGCTATTAGAAGGGAAAACATTGTCTTGCCCTTCTACCAACACAAATTGCTTAAAATCACAAAATGTTTTCCCAGTAACCAAACTATTAAAATACATTTTTAATGGACTCAGTTACTTTAAATTCAAGTAACTATGAGTTAACATATTATCTACAGTGAAAACAAAAACAAAACTTTGTTCATAATATATCTTAATGGAAGTTAATTAGCTGACACAGCTGGCAAAGAAAACAAATTAAGAAACAGAATGACATTTAGGCAACTAACTAAATTAAAAAGCAGGTCTCTCTTTCTGGAACCTGTCATTGTGTGTATGACCCCAAGCTCTCAAGCTTATTGCTAAAAATCCTTAGTATCATTCGAAATTTTCTTTACCTCAGATACTTTTAATAAAATATTGACAAATTCATCCCTGTACACAACTTAGGAAAAAAAAACCTTTATTCCATGAGTGCTCAAAAAACAGATGTTTACTTGTAATCTATTGTTTTGATAGCTGACTATGGGATTGGAGGCACAGAAGAAGCAGGCAGGGGCAGCAGGAGGAGGGAGAACAGGCTGTGAAGACAGGGAACAGTCAGTGTTTCATGTTAGACCTTAAAAACAAAAGGAATTCTGAAAACTGGCACAGTTATCACATTATAAACAAAATGCCTTTCCAAACAGATTGTATAAAAGGCATTTCTCAAGTTAAACAATTCCCCTACTGCCATGGTTGTGAAAGAGCAAAGACTAAAGAAGGAAACAATCTACCTTCTTTCTCAACTGGTTAAGGCAGATATTCTCAGAATCTTTGAGGCTGAATCTTTCTCATATGAGTTGATTCCATATCATTCCCTCTCATTCCTATTCATTCTAAAAGTGTAATTTGGAATCTCTTCCTTATGAAATTAAAAGGAGTTTTATTTTTTAACACAATTTGATGCCATGTTTTGACTTAATTGGGCCATACTATGGGCTTTTCCCACTCAAAAAGTGAGTGGGAAAGTGAGGTCCATAGAGCTAGAGGTTGGAGAGCTGCCCAGACAGGATTTGATGCCTTCAGGGTGGGCTTTCTCACCCACCCCTTCTTCATTGGATAGACCTGATCATATTGAAGTGTTATTTCCCTCTACTTGAGCTTCTCTAATTAAAGACTGGTTTCTGGATCAGAAATATGATTGGTGCACACCACTGCTTCCTATATAGGGTGTTTTGCACATATGGGTTTTGATAATAACATTTGTCTTTGATTCTGACAACAGGCAGTTGGCTGCTTAGATATAAAAAGAACCTATAATAACCTATTCACAGAGCTGCAAATGCACAGAGCAGCAATGCAGCTCCATTGGTTTGTTCCATTGTCTAGACCTTCCACTTACCCTGCCTGTCCATTCCCCTAGACCCACTTCAGTGGACAATGGGCACATGGTACATGAGGAAGACATACCTAGCTGGGACCCATGGGAAAGGCCTGCACTAACCAGAAGAACTGGGAGATTATCAGCCTCTGGGAAGGAACTCATGTGCTTTGGAACAGAGAGTTCATTTAAAACATGATGGTGATGGGTAAGAAAGAGGGGAGAAAAAATAAAAAGTTGTCTTTGCCTGGTTCTGCTCCTGCTAGTTTCACTACATCCTGCAGCGAGAGGTGGGGAAGTTAAAAACACCTGTGTTGTCTCAGTCAAGCCTAGAACTGAAGCTGCCTGACATCAAACCAATTGTCCAGGACCAGCATTTCCAGCACTTCCAGTTGTCCATATCTGCACTTCCAGGAGTAAACAGGCAACTGAAATGCAAGTTTGTCAGCAAAAATCCTGGGAAACAAGTTCCTGGTAGAACAACAGTTAGATCAGGGGATCACTTCTGTGTCGGTATTACAGTGAGGTGTAGTCACAACCCAAACCACAAGAGCTTTTCAACCCAAAATCATAGCTTGAATTGCAGTGAGCAGGAAAGCATGCACACTTGTTAAACTAAAAAAAAAGTACAATTACCTGCTCCATAACAAAGATGCCAAATTTTTGAAACATATAAATTAAAAATTATTCCTAGCTGGTGTGGTTCAAACGTAGGTGTCCCTCCAAAATTCTCATGTTGGAACTTAAAGCCCAAAGTGATGGTATTAAGAAAATGGTCATTTGGGTGTTGATTAGGCCACATGGGCTCTGCCCTCTTAAATGAATTAATGCTCTTATAAAAGAAGTTGGGAGTGTTCTAGCGCCTTTTTGCCTTTCCATCTCTTCTGTCATGGGAAGACAGCATTCTCTGTTCCCTTTTCACTCCTTCCTCTGAGTGAGGATTTAGCAAGTACTGCCTACTTTAAGCAGGGAGCAGCCATCACTAGGCACCAAATCTGTCAGCACCTTGATCTTGGACTTTTCAGCCTCCAGACTGTGAGAAATAAATGTCTATTGATTATAAATTTCTCAGTCTGTGGTATTTTGTTTTAGTAACAAACCTACACTAGCTTTAATAAGCTTCTCTTAATGTTTAATATATTGTAGTTACATAATAGAATTATAATTGGAAGACTGTAATATATTGTAACAGATTACTAAAGCAGACCAATAAAATGAAGAGTCTACCTGACATCACCTTTTGAAGCCGTTCAGATTCCACTGACCAAATAGGATAAAAGGTCACTGTATTAATCAAGGTTCTCCAAAGAAACAAGAATCAACAGAATATATACATATGTGTGTGTGTATGTGTGTGCACAGGAACATTACATATTTATATATAGTATATGTATGTGTGTGTATATACACCACATATTTTTATATTATATATTTATATGATATATGCCATATATAAAAAATATAATATATGAACATATGTCTCATATATAAATATATAATATATGATATATATATTAAAATACATATATGGAAAATTTACATATTATATTTATAAAATATGTTATATATTTTAATATATAAATAATATATAAATTAATATTATAATAAATCTCTCTCATTATATATAGCATATAATTCTGTATATAATTAATATAAAAATTATATATGTATATGCTATATATTTATCTAATTATTATATTTTAAATAATTATAACAATATTGTTATATTTAATATACTATCCATAAATATTTACAGTTTATATAAATATATAAATAATGTATAATTTTATATAAATTACTGTTATTTAGATATAAATATATAAAATTAATATGTGATTTATATATAATTAATATATATAATTAATATATAATTTATGTAAATATGTTATATAATTATATAATTAATGTATATATTATGAATATAATGAGAGATTTAATGTAATATTTATATATTTTAAAAATATATACAAAATTTTAAAAATATATATAAAATTCTTTTTATATAATTATTTACATATACAATGTATGCATTATATATAATTAATTTTATATATTAATTCTATTATATATACTATATAACATTATATATTATATGATTATATATAATATATGAAATGAGAGAGATACAGAGAGAGTTATTGTAATAAATTGGCTTACATGATTGTGGAGTCTTGACAAGTTCAAAATCTGCAGGGTGGGCTGGTGGGCTGAAGAGCCAATGAAGAACTGGTATTGCAGTTCAAGTCTGAAGACAGTCTGCTGGCAGAAATCCCTCTTCCAGGAAGTTCATCTTTTTCTCTTAAGGCCTTCAACCGATTAGATGAGGCCCACCCACATTATGGAGAGTAATCTACTTTACTCAAAATCTGTTGATTTAAATGTTGATCTCATCTAAGAAAATACCTTCACAGAAACATCTAAAATAATGTTTGATCAAATATCTAGGTGGTGTGGCCCAGCTAAGCTGACACATAAAATTAACTGTGATAGTCACTTTCTCCAATGTAAGCTATTCTGATCTTGTTTGAACCTTCAAACCCCAATTATCAATAGTCAGAGGCCAGGAAGTATTTGGAGCTGAGAGAATGTATTTTATAATTTAAAAAAATGAAACACCTATGAAGAGTTATTTGAAATTACTAACATGTTAAGAGCCTTTCCTAAAATGGGAGAACACCAATAAAGAAATCAATTCCATTGAGCTTTCGCTCAGGTTTCCCCATGTTTTGGAAGATACCACTTTTCTAGTAAAACAATCATACCAATTCTTTCCTTGTAACTGACATATATAATGATAAGATGTAGATAAATAATGTAGGTGAAGATTCCATTGACTAATTCAAACTTGCTGCTTCTGACTTAAAAGAATGTGTGACGTATTTATCTCAGAAATTGTTAAGAAACAGCCTCTGGAATTTGGAAATATAAAATAGTTTTCTTCAACCTTACTTTAAAAAGATATGTATATATGTTTCACCTCTAGAACGTACTTTCTAATTCTATATGAGGATAGTACTTGGTAGCACTATTGTATGTAACCCAAAGGGCAGTCTTAGAATGGGATGGTGACCAGACAGCGTCTAACCCAAGTGGTTCTCTAGGGACCAAATATTTAAAACTCAAAGATTCTTGGGCTGGTATATAGTTGAAAAACGGCACAGAATATTTTAAGTAGCAACATAAAACCTACTGTTCCAGAAAAGCTTCCTGGCTTTCATTTTCCTATTAGAGATATTTCCAGATATATCAAAACATCTACAAAGATAACTTGATTATCTAGGTATTATCTCCCTTTAAGTGCAGAACTTTATTATCCTGAGACTACACGTTCTTTGCAAAAGACATGAATCTGATTTCTGGAAATGAGAACAAAATACCATTGTAATGAATAATTTCTATTTACACTTTATTATTGGTGGCAAATGATTAAGCATTTCAACTTGCGATGCTGAGGATATGTTTATTTCTTCAACATACTGTGTAAACTATGTACTAGCTTTGTTGGGTACGCTGGAGATTCTGAGAAGAGTAAGACACAGCTTCTAACCTCAAGGAGGTCTTGTTCTAGTTGGAGATGCAGGTGGTGGTGTGCGTTAAATGTTTTTCCCCATCCAAAATTCATGTTGTAACTTGATCTTCAATGCAACAGTATTAAGAGGTGAGACCTTTACGAGGTCCCTGACTCATGAGGGCTCTGTCCTCCTTCATGCAGTTTGGTTCTGTTTTAAAATGGCTTGACAGAGGAAATTTGCCCCTTTCCCTCCTTTAGTCCCTTCCATGATATAAGAACACAGCACTCCTCCATTTTGGAGTACATGACAGCGAGGTGCCATCTTGGAGGCAAACAGCAGCCCTTGCTAGACAGCAATCCTGCCAGAGCCATGATCTTGGACTTCTTAACTTCCATAACTATAAAAAAAATAAGTATCTGTTCTTTCCAATTATCCAGTCTGTGGTATTTTGCTACAAGAACGCAAATGGACAAAGACGGTGGGTAAACAAGTGTAGGTGTCATAAAAACCAAGACACAAAGGGGGTCAAGTCTTCTTCAGAGAGAATAGGTTAATGACAGTCCAAGTCATTATGAAAGATATAAATTATCCCAGTGTCTACTGCATGTCCAGCAGTAGATATAGCCTTCCCTGAGTCTGATGTTGCCCTTAGCTGTGAACTATTTGACTCAAGTTGAAGTTTTTACCTTGTGGTTTTCCTTCATAGCTGGCAGGCAATGGGCTACATGGACTATGGAGTCTGAAAGACAGGGTACCTCTCACAAAGCCTGACTAGAAGGGAGAATAGGAGGCAGCCAATGTAGAACTGGTGCCCGAAGGGTGATCTTTAGGGAGCTGGAGCACTTTGTCCAACAATTATCAAACACAAGATCTACCACCCTCACACTCTTGGCTCAGTCATTCTTCATCAGAGGGTTGCTAAAATAGTGTAGGCCTTTATTGTATTTATTATTTATACACTGATGCCTACTCCCAAGAATATGTAAGCTTACTTGAAGTCCGTACATACAATATAACCAATGAAAGAATACAATAATGCTTTAAAATAATTAAGGAGGTAATAAGTAGGTAGTTTAATCTAGTTTGATGCAACTGAGCATTAAATTTAGCTCTATTTTTGCTGATAGTAAAAGAAAAAAGGAAAAAAGACAAGGAGGGGGAACAGGATGAGTTCACATGCTTTTATCAACATAAAAAGAAAATGAGCAATTTAGAAATATTTTTATTCTTCCTCTGGTACAAAATTCTAAGAGGGAGTATAGTGTAAGGATATTTCTATAAAGAGGACTAGGTAATTAATAATAGTACAAAGGATGAAGATACATAAATACAGCGTGTCGGTGTTGGGGAGGTTATGAATTCTGAATAAAAGCAGAAGGCAAATTGTTAAAGTTTTCAAAGGTCTTTCTATAGAGAGCCAATAAAGTGACAATAACTCCCACTATTATATGTTGACACTGTGTTAGAGCTTTACATATATTTTCCATAACAATGTTGGGAGGTACATACTACTGTTCTTCTAGAAGTTTCCTAGGGGAACTGTGAGAGATTGAGGATCTTGATCATGTAAAGCTAAGACATGAATCTGGGTCTTCATGGTCTAAAGTCACATTCTTTCCATTCTACTCATCCAGGCATGTAGATTTCTATTGATTTGGTATGGAGATAGAGTAAAACAATGTGGAAAATGCTAGTTATCATGTTCCTGTATCTCCAAAAACCACTGTCCAAGTCCAACTTTTGACACAACCAAGAGAGCAAAAAACTTGAGTTTAAGTTAACTGAAAAATGCTTGCAATATTACTATTTTCCAAAAGAAAATTCAGATGTTTTATATACATATCATTAAGAGGAAAAACTGGTTTTCTTTTAAATGAAAATTAGAGCCAGATACAGACTTTCCAAGTTGACGAGTAAATTATATCCTTGCACAAAAGTAGACTGGGGTTGATGAGGATTAGGGCCAAAATTTTTCACAATAAAGCTTGAAAGCAGCATCTATCATTAAGGACTCCTGCTTGAAAGTGATAGAAACCCAATCTGAACCCATATTGAGAAAGATGAATTTGTTATCTCTCAAAATCTAAACAAGTAGTGAGTATCCAAACCATGTGAAAGAAAGCACTGAGTTGGGTCTCAGGAACTGACTGTGTCAGGAACTTGAAGGATGCCAGATTTCTCTTTCATTTACTTTCTCTCTCTCACTTACATTCTCTCTCTCTCTCTCTCTCTTTTGCTCTCTCTCTCTTCCCCACCTCCCCTCTGTGCCAACTTTGTCTCACACTGAGTCAGTCTTTCTCTTTGTGGCAGGAAACATGATTACTGACAGTTTCTAAGTTTTACATCTCAATTCAATCACAGGACAAGATTGCCTAACACACACCACACCAACTCCCCAACAAACAACAAAAACAACTCAAGGAATGCCCCTGATTTGAATGGCTTGGTTTGGTTACCCATCCTTAGAGCCCTCAACACTTTCTAGGAGGCAGAATTGCAGTGGGAGGAGGGGTAGTTTCCAGAAGAATGAGTTGCTTTTTTTTTCAGAAGGAGGCAGGGGTGGTTAGTAGACAAATAATAAATATTCTTCTCAAGATTGTCTTGTCTCAGTGGCTTTTAAAAGTACAGACTAACAACTGTCAGATTCTTCTATATGATAGAATATATTTTGTTTAATTGATGGATTAAACATTTTATTTATCAATACCTTATCTTATTTCAAAAGAGATTTAAGATCTTTAAAGGGCAATATAAAATATAGCAATAAGCTACAAATAAAATATGCCAATAAATCATAAACTACAAATTCTATGAGAATAAATAAGGAAAAACAAACATGGGGGTAAAAACTAGGAGTAGAAATGAGTTAAATGAAAGATGAAATCATACTGTCATTTTGAGCTACAAATTTTGCTCTGTGAGAGTGAATGGGAAAAGGGAAATTTTATTGATGACCCAATTCATAATATCCGTAAAATGAAAACAAATCAACTTCTCAAGATAAGCCTGGCTTATCTTCCTCACTTTAGCACCAGAAAAGAAATTTTGAGATAGTTTATAGAGAGTGAGATATGGAATAACATGATTTCCATAGAAGGCTGCAAAGAGAAATTATCTGTGCAAGTCCAGAGCATCACACCAAATAGAATTCAGGAGCAACAATTCAGTAGGGGGCCAAAAAGTATATTCTAGAGTTACATGTTTCAGCTATTAAGAGATTAAATTCAATGAAATATTTTATTCATGTATTCAATCAACAATTTTTGTGGGGTACCTACTACTTGACAAAGTGAGAAAAAAAGATGAAATAATAGATAAAATGTGAATTTTCCCAAAGGCATCCATGGACATTGTTTCCTGCAGTTGAGTTTTTAACAGATACTTGAGTGACAAGGAATTCGAGAGTATATTCTCTAGGAAGTAGCTAGCAATTCTTCTATGTTGCCAATTACGCACACAATTATATAGTTTCCTGCAGGGAAGAGCTAGCGTTGCAATAAATAACTTGTGAAAAAAATAAATGAATAAAGACATTTTCCTGAAGCCATCCACCTTCCTCTTGGAGGTGAGTGAGGCAATTTCACTAGGCAGAACCAAGACCATCCTTAGAAAACAAATTGTTATCATGTCCCAAATTTCTGTTCCAGATAATTTTGCAGTAATTTTGACTGACAAAAAATTACAAGGTGACCTATCTGAATGCCTGTTTCAACATAACAAGAGCCCTATAAAACACATGAGAACAACAAGGCTTGAACTACGTGCTGGCATAGCCTCCAAGAAGGACAATTTGTACACATCAAGATCAGTGGACAAGGTATCATGCTACATTGATTCTTAATAATAATTTAATAGTTGAGATATAGCAACCAAAAGATAATTTTGAAGTAGTTATTCATTTGGGGAAAGACAAGTAATAATATAACCAATTTTCTGTTAAACGTCCTACACTGTGGTTGTATCATGCATGCCTATAAAAATACTTATGAGAAATCTATGGTGCCTGTAGAATACTTCTTTTTTGAGCAGCCTGTATGCAGACGGGCCTGCTGGATAAGGTAGCCATGAAAGAATTATCCCAGGGAACTTACCATGTGCTAATGTTAAATAATTTATTCATCACAGTGGGGTTATAAAGCATCAATTGGACACCAAAATGACAGTTTGGATTGCAGTATAATTGGTAATCATCAGGGAATATTATTATACATAATAGTCATTATATTTCATTATATAATATTATTAAGTAATAATTATAATTACTATTAAATAGTGTATGTTATTATTATTTTACTGTCACTAGTTAGTAGATTAAGGTATTAGCCACCTGTCATTCCTGTAAGAATGTGTCCTTTACTGTTTGCTATGGCCAGAAAACATGCATTTAATCAATACAATCATTGTGACAATTTACTAATTCTAATTAGGAGTGGAAATTAATCTATCAGCTCCTATCACTCTATGTTAGCAAGCAGTGTTGTGATAAAGTCTCTGAATCCACATTGAAAGCCTGCTATTTATATTGAAATCATAAAGCTTGGCCCACGCATCCTTATTAAATCAATAGATTAGAATAGATCAGAAATGATGCAAAAATTCAGAATTTGCTTCTAACTTTTTTGTCATTTATGTGAAAGAGAATATAGCAGTGATCCAACAGTAAACCAGTTTTACCTCCTGCTTTCTTATTCCTCATAAAGGAATAGTCATAGCCTGGTAAATAGTAGTCACTGAGTAAATTTGTGTTGAATGAACTACACTGAGCAGATCACTCTTAAATAGGAAGTCAAAGGATTTTAGTCTTGTAAATGGATAAACTACATTTTGAGCCAATGCTGAAGAAATAAAGGTGAGTTAATAAAGATGATTTTGGCCAGGTGCAGTGACTCACACCTGTAATCCCAGCACTTTGGGAGGCCAAGGTGGGGAGATCACTTGAGGCTGGGAGTTCGAGACCAGCCTGGCCAACATCGCGAAACTCCGTTTCTGCTGAAAAATACAAAAAGTAGCCGGGTGTGGTGGCACACGCCTGTAGTCCCAGCTACTCCGGAGGCTGAGGCAGGAGAATTGCTTGAACCCAGAAGGTGGAGGCTGCAGTGAGCTGAGGTCATGCCACTGCACTCCAGCCTGGGCTACAGCATGAGACGCCATCTCAAAACAAAAACAAAAACAAAAAGAGGTAAGTTTTGACTTTGAATTGAGAGCGTCCTCGAGGATCCGTGTCAATACAAGTTGATTAACCATAATGCTAAGAATTATTAGTTTCATTTAGAAATTATTCTAATATAAATTTCCAGTGAAAACTTGACTGTTCACAGACCTCTGAAAATTAAATCTAAAAAGTCAAGTAATGTAGGTAACTAAGGGTTACTCTTTTAGCTTTAAAATGGTTTGGCTGTGTTTTTTATTTTAACCATTTTAAATAGTAATTTTAATAAATATACATGCTTCTATTTTTTCAAACAGAATTCATTGGACATGTCAACTTTTTCTGATGTGCTACAGAATGTTATTATAAACATCAGTTACAGCACTGCCCTCAGGACTGATAGAAAAGTATAGTCACAAGACAGATGTGTGATTTTTTTTTTTTTTAAGCTTTTCTGTTTACATTTTTCTACCTTCTCCTCTTCCCCCAGACTCTCAGGCAATTCTTTCTTCTTGGTTTTAGTATATGTGCTTATTTCAATCCTATTGTCATATTTCAATTTGTGGCCTCTACTCCGTGGTAGGTTAAGATATTAAAAAGTCACACTCAAAACTGTATGCAAAAAATTCTCATATTTTTATGAGAATTTAGGTTTTAAATGGTTACATGGAATCCCTCTATGAAAAAAAAAAGTGTGCATTTTGTTTCAGAGTATTTTTACATATTTTGATTGTTCTTACTATATCTATTTTAGTCCTTTTTGGCTTCTGGGATATTGGCTGCTTTCCTGAGTAGGCATATTTTAAAGACAATTAAGTATCCTAGAAATGAAGTACTAACGTATACACAAGACTAGTTAAATAACTGGTTAACCAATAAATATATATTTCGTGAGATTCCACTACTTTCTCAGTGTTGAATAGAGGTCATATGTGTGTTGGGGAAGGTATTTTCCTTCCATTTCAAAGGGCAGGAAACATTCATTTCAGTAATAGTGTAAGCCTTCTGAAATGGTGATAGGGAGATGAAGAATTAGGCTAAATAACAATTTAAAAATATTTCATAAAATAGCTGTTCTGAAATACCTATAAAACAAACATATGAGAGCATTTATCATAGGAGGTGATAATTGAGTATTTATTTATGTTATTATTTACTTAAAGTCTATCTCTCCAACTACACTGTAAACACTATGCAGATAGGGACAATATCAGTTTTACTGACCACTTTGACTTTTAGTGTTTTAAGAGATAACAGGTGCTCAATGAAAAATTTCAAATGATTCAATCCATGGCATATAATTGATAAGGAGGCAATATTTTCTGATGTAAAGAACATGGGATCCAGGTTTATAAAATTCCCTTTCTTCTGGTTACATGTGATTTCAGAAAAGTTATTTATTGTCTCAGAACTGTGGTAACTTAATGGGAAAAACTGAGATAACAGTAAAGTCTATTAAATAAGTTGTTGGTAGGGCCAAACAAAATACTATATGAAGAGTATTTCTTACACTATAAGATGCTATAATACTTTTTTGTCAAATTATAGTAAGAGATGAATAAAAGTCTCAAGAAGAAACAGTATTTGATTACAGCTGTTGTTGCTTGACAAAAATATATAAATAGCCATAATCCTTAATGGCTGCTAATGTTCCCAAAAGTCATCAGACATATGTGCTTCCTGGCTGAAGTATACCTATGCGTATTCTTACTACAAAATTGAACTTGATGCTCATCAAGCCTCTGGATCTAACTATCACTTCGCAGGAAATACGGGAGTAGTGGGCATCAGTAAACTTCAGACTAAGAGAAATTCTTTTTTTTTTTTTTTTTTTTTTTTGAGACAGAGTCTCGCTCTGTCGCCCAGGCTGGAGTGCAGTGGCCAGATCTCAGCTCACTGCAAGCTCCGACTCCCGGGTTTATGCCATTCTCCTGCCTCAGCCTCCCGAGTAGCTGGGACTACAGGCGCCCGCCACCTCGCCCGGCTAGTTTTTTTGTATTTTTTAGTAGAGACGGGGTTTCACCGTGTTAGCCAGGATGGTCTCGATCTCCTGACCTAGTGATCCGCCCGTCTCGGCCTCCCAAAGTGCTGGGATTAAAGGCTTGAGCCACCGCACCCGGCCGAGAGAAATTCTATTAGACAAATGACCTGGTCTCTTTAATGAATAAATTTCAAGGGATTAAAGAGAGAGAGTGAGAAAGATGGAAGAAGAAGGGTTAAGGAGACTTAAGAGACACATCAACTAACTGCAATATGTGGCCCACGACTTGGTTGCATCAACAAATACATTTTTAGGAATTATAAAAGAGAAAGGGAGAACCTAGAGATTAAAATGGATTTCATCAAAATGAAGACATTTACTCTTTTTTTTTTTTTTTTTTTGAGACGGACTCTCGCTCTGTCACCCAGGCTGGAGTGCTGTGGCCGGATCTTCAGCTCACTGCAAGCTCCGCCTCCCGGGTTCATGCCATTCTCCTGCCTCAGCCTCCCGGGTAGCTGGGACTACAGGCGCCGCCACCTCGCCCGGCTAGCCTTTTTTTGTAGTTTTTAGTAGAGACGGGGTTTCTCCATGTTAGCCAGGATGGTCTCGATCTCCTGGCCTCGTGATCCGCCCGTCTCGGCCTCCCAAAGTGCTGGGATTACAGGCTTGAGCTTCCGCGCCCGGCCCTGACATTTACTCTTGAAAGACATTGTTAATGGAATGAAAAGACAAGCCACAAAGTAAATATTTGTAAAACACACCTACTAGTGGTCTTTTATCCAGGCCATATGAAGAATTTTCAAAAGAATGTTAAGAAAAACTGCTCCATTTAAAAAATGAGCAATAAGCTAGGCATAGTGGATAATGCCTGTAATTCCAGCACTTTGGAAGGCCAAAGCAGGAAAATTCTTTGAGGCCAGGAGTTTGAGACCAGCTTGGGCAACATAGTGAGACCCCATCTCTACATAAACTAAAAGTATTAGCTAGGAATGGTGGAGCACATCTAGCTACTCGGGGCTGAGGTTGGAAAATCACTTGAGCTCAGGAGTTCAAGTTTGCAGTGAGCTATGATCATGACACTGCACTCCAGCCTGGGCAACAGTGCAGGACCCCATCTCTTTACAAAGAAAGTGGGGCAGGGGCAAGTAAACCAAACAGACACTTGACCAAAGTACAGATATAAATGGCAAACAAGCACATAAAAAGATGCTCAACATCATCACTTATTAGAAAAAATGTGAGTTACAACCACAACAAGTTACTACTTTATATCTGTTACAGTCATTTGAGTTTAATAATACTGGTGAGGATGCAGAGCAAATGAAACTCTCACACTGCTGGTGAGAATGAAGATGGAACATTAGCAGTTTCCTATAAAGCTAAAAATGTACTTACCATGGGACACTGGCGCAGGCCATGCAGGAGAGGGACGGCCCGGACCCTGATCGCATAAGGCTGCTCCTGAGCAAGGCTCAGAGCCCTCTGGATGTTGGCAAGGCCACTTCCAAGGCCTATGCAGCAGGTGGTGCTGATGGGCTCTTCTGCATTGCTGGAATAATCTGTGCTATTTTGCTTTGCATTCAGTTGATCATATATATGCAGACAACTATTGGAGGGGATTCACGGTGAGGTCTGGGGAGTGTTACTCATTCGGTATTAGTACTGCCCACCCCACTCCAGATCCTGGAAAACGAGGCAATACCCATGAGCTGGAAAGATAGAAGAGAAATCTCACCACATTACCCTCAGAAAATTTGGCCCTGGGCCTGTCCCTTCAATAGGGTTAATGGCCAGTGGGGATAGGTGATGGGAACACATAAGAGAAAGGGAAATATGGTATCCCCCTAAAGGCAGAAATTATATGCACAATTTGTCATGGTAAAGTTCCCATCTTATTTCATATTCAGGGGATTGTATATATATATATATATAGTGAAAGAATGGTGTAAATAAATAAAAGGTTAATTCCATGAAAAGATTTGAGTTTGTGGAATACAAAAAGAAGACAAGGATGTTAAACTTGGTGCCCTAAACAAAAGAAAGGAAAATTGTTGTACATAGTTATACAATCAATGTTAAAATATAACTTTGCACTCTATACACTTTAAGAAACTGCTGCGTCAGTTCAAAGCTTATAAACAATTGTGCTGCTGTAATTGTCCCTGCAATCTTTTCCTCAAAGCCACACAGGTTTACTTCAATAGTCCTGTTTAGCACCTGTAACCGCAAGAGCCACCAAGTCTGAAATAAGACTTTGTTATGTTAACCATTAAGGCTTGCTTATCTAGTTTCATAAAAGAAGATCAAGATTCCCAAAAAAGGTAACCAAGGAAAGAAGAACAAACTGACCATCCATGAAGAGAACTGTTCTTGATGAACTTCTGAAAATATCCTGATAATCTATATATAATTATGTAATCACCTGATGCTCTGCTGATTGACAATTGTTCTATATAATATGTAATCACCTGATGCTCTACTGATTGACAATTGTTCTATAAAATACTATATAAGCCTATAGTAAAAATCATTCGGGGCTGTCAGCCCCTTACGGGGCTGCAGTCTTGTCTGTGTCTTCTTGCATGTTGTGTCTGGTGTCTTTATTGTCTCTCGCCACCTTGCCTCTCCCCTTTGGGTACCTTGGCCACGCTAGGGCTGGACCCCGGCAGGACACAGCAATCATATTCTTAGGTATTTCCCTAAATGAATTAAAAACTTATATTCATACAAAGCCTATACATGAATGTTTAGAGAGCTTTTAGCCATAATTGCAAAAAACTGAAAACCATCCAAAAGTCTTTCAATAGGTAGATGATGAGGCAAACTGTGTTATATCCACATAACAGAATACTACTCAGCAATAAAAAGGGAGAAAATACTAATACATACAGCTACATAGGTGAATCATGAACACAATATACTAAGTGAAAGAAGCCAGACTCAAAAGGCTATATGGTGTGATTCCATTTGTATGACATTTGGGAAAAGGCAAACCTATAGAGACAGGAAAACAAACAAACAAAAAAAAAAAAACAAAGCTTAATGCCTCCCAGGGCCTGAGGGTAGGGAGAAGTACTGACAAGGAAGGGACACAAGAAAATTTTTTGGAATGATAGAAATATTGTGTATCTCGGTTGAGATGGTGATTACAAGACTGTGTTTGTCAACACTTACAATCATATACTTAAAAGGGTGAATAGTGCCATGTATAAATTATAGCTCCATTTCACAAAAAATTCAGAAGACAAATCAACCAATTACAATTGGTTGTACATTGATTTAATTTTGTTTCTGATTTTACAATGTTAAAAAATTTTTACAAGGCAATTCGAAGTTTTTGAACACCGACCTGTTTTATGATAATAATGAATTATTATTTTCAAGGTGCTGTGATAGTATTATTGGTATATTTACATAAATAGTTAATAACTTCTAGAGATACATAAGGAAATTATATGATGCCTGGAATTGGCTTCTATATAATCTAGATGGGCAGAGCAAGGAGTGCTGATGAAGCAAGATTATTCATGAGGTTATAATTATTGAAGCTGGGTAATGGTACAGGAGGGCTTAGCATGCTACACTCTCTACTTTTTTTTTTTTTTTTTTTTTTTTTTTTTTGAGACGGAGTCTCGCTCTATCGCCCGGGCTGGAGTGCAGTGGCGGGATCTCAGCTCACTGCAAGCTCCGCCTCCCGGGTTTACGCCATTCTCCTGCCTCAGCCTCCCGAGTAGCTGGGACCACAGGCGCCGCCACCTCGCCCGGCTAGTTTTTTGTATTTTTTTTAGTAGAGACGGGGTTTCACCGTGTTCGCCAGGATGGTCTCGATCTCCTGACCTCGTGATCCGCCCGTCTCGGCCTCCCAAAGTGCTGGGATTACAGGCTTGAGCCACCGCGCCCGGCCCACTCTCTACTTTTAAATGTGTTTGAAGTTTTACCTAACGAAACATTTTCTAATGTGCAATGATTTTGTAAAAACAGAACTCGATTCTATAAAAAAATAAAAAACACAGAAAGAAAGAATTTATGTTAGAGGAGCCAAGGCAAATATGGAAACTCACAACATAAAAGTTGCTTTTTCAGTTCCCAGGAGGGTTTGAGCATAACTGCTGACATCTTAATTGAAAATTCATCATGTCTGGCATCAGTTCATACTTCCAGACACTTGCTCTACCACTAAGCTACTTCTATCTTGATAATTAAGGTATCAAGTTCTTATCTCCTGGGCCATTATTAACACATATTGATCACAAAAATCTTAAACTAACCTGAAATATTTAAGTTGGTACAAACTTTGGTACAAACAGTAGACCTCTGTAAATTTCTGTCATTTGTTGCTGCCTGTTATTAAAAATGTTTATTCTCGTTTGGTTTTAGATTTTACTCTTCTATTTAGTATGACTATCTATTGCATGAATTTTATTTTATGTAATCTTGCTTCAAACTCTTGAAAATATAAATGTATTCAGAGGTGAAGATAGTAGACACATATGTAAGATCTTATTGCAGAGTATTTAATAATGATATGCTACATGGTGCTACTGTAATGGTAACTTTCATTAATTTTAAAAAATCCTCCAAATGTATCTTGTCCTCAGTCTTTTAGCATCCCTCTGTTCTTATTCCCAAGAGAGTCCAGGGGGATAAGAGGCCGAGCAAGTGAGCCAGGGCCATGAGGCACAGGGTCACAACTAAACTAGTGGACCAGGGCCAGCATGGCTCGGGCCAGAGCAGGAGGCAGCCAACAGCAGCAACACCAGAGAGAGCTGGGAAGAGAGCACAGTGGTGCAGCCAGAGGTAAACAGGTTGGGAATGGTCAAAGCAGAGTGTGGCCTCTTGAGTTCATAGGACAGAAGTATTGGTCCTGCTGTCCCCTGTGACGGTGCATTCTTCAAGTGGTTGTATTTCAGGGACTGACTCGAATTGCATTGCTTTTTTTCTCCACCAATGCATCTGAATGACAGTAAATTCCTTAGTTCTTGGCTCTTCAGCAGCCCATTCTGAGTCTAATGTTGATATTAATATTAATCAAGTATTTAATGAATATCCATCTGGGCAAATTCAGAAACACTATCAGTAAACAACTTGGACTGACTTCTGTGAGAGATATAGATTTGTAAAATTTTTTAATTGACACGTTGTAATTGTACATATGTATGGATGCAATTTCCTGTTTTAATAAATATCTATGCTGTATAATAATCAAATCAGGATAGTTAGTATATCTATCACCTCATGCATTTATCATTTCCTTGAGGTGAGAACATTCAAAGTCCTCTTTTCTAGCAATTTTGTGATTATATAATACCTTACTGTTAACCATAGTCACCTTATTATGCAAGAGAACACTAGAACATATTTCTCCTATCTAATTGCAACTCTCTATCTATTTGACTCTCTCCCATCTAATTGACCAAGCTCTCTCCCTCTTCCTCATCCCCTCTTCCTTCCCCATTCTCTGGTAAACACTGTTCTACTCTCTACTTCTATGATACTGACTTTTTAAAAAATTCCACATATGAGTAAGATCATGTGTGTATTAGTCCATTCTCATGCTCCTAATAAAGCCATACCTGAGACTGGGTATTTATATAGGAAAGAGGTTTAATTAACTCACAGTTTGGCATGGCTGGGGAGGCTCCAGGAAACTTACAATCATGGCAGAAAGGGAAGCAAACACGTCCTTCTTCACATGGCGACAGCAAGGAGAAGGCTGAGCAAAAGAGGGAAACGCATCTAATAAAATCACCAAATCTCATGAGAACTCACTCACTGTCATGAGAACAGCAGCATGGGGGTAACCACCCCTATGATTCAATTACCTCTCACCAGGTCCCTCCCATGACACCTGGGAATTATGAGAACTACAATTCAAGATGAGATTTGGGTGGGGGCACAGCCAAATCATATCAATGTGGTATTTGTCTTTCTGTGTCTGGCTTATTAAACTTAACATAATGTCCTCCAGGTTCATCCATGTGGTCACAAACGACAAGATTTCTTTTTTTAAATCATAGAACAGTATTCCATTGTGTATATAGACCACATTTTCCTTTTCTCTCTTTTTCTTTCTCTTTCCTTCTTTCTTTCTTTCTTTCTTTCTTTCTTTCTCTATCTTTCTTTTTTTTTTTTTTTGACGGAGTTTCACTCCTGTTGCCCAGTCTGGAGTGCAATAGTGCAATCTCGCCTCACCACAACCTCCGTCTCCTGGGTTCAAGTGATTCTCCTGCCTCAGCCTCCTGAGTAGCTGGGATTACAGGCATGAACCACCATGTCCAGCTAATTTTGTAGTTTCAGTAGAGATGGGGTTTCTTCATGTTGGTCAGGCTAGTCTCGAAGTCCTGACCTCAGGTGATCCACCTGCCTCAGCCTCCTAAAGTGCTGGGATTACAGGCATGAGCCACCATGCCTGGCCTACATTTTCTTTATCTATTCATTCATTGTTTAACACTTAGATTAATTCCATAGCTTTGCTATTGTAAAAAGTGCTGCAATAAACATGAGAGTGGAGACATCTCTTTGGCATACTGATTTAATTTCCTATGGATATATACCTAGTAGTGGGATTGTTGGAAAATATGGTAATTCTATTTTTAATTTTTTGAGGAATCTTCATACTGTCCTTTCTCCAATGTATATTCTTGGCACCTTTGTTTTCCATCATGGCTGTACTAATTTACAATCTCACTAACAGTGTGTAAATGCCTGTTTTTCTTCACATACCTGCCTACATTTGTTTCATCTTTTTGATAATAGCTATTCTAGCTGGAGTGAAGTGGTATCTCACTGTGGTTTTCATTTGCATTTCTCTGATGATTAGGGTATCTTTTCATGTACCTGCTGGACATCTGTGTGTCTTTTTTTGAAAAATGTCTACTCATGTGTTTTTCTCATTTTTTAAGTTAGGCGATTTGTTTCTTTGCTGTTGAGTTTTTCACGTTCCTTATATGTTCTGAATATTACCCCTTGCCAGATGGATAGTTTGCAAATATTTTCTCCCATCATGTAAGTTGTCCTTTCACTCTGCTTATAGATCCCTTTACTGTTCAAAGCTTTTAAGTTTTATATAATCTCATTTGTTTTTCTTTTTGTCACTTGAGATTTTGAGGTTTTATTTTAAAAATCCTTGCCCAACTCCATGTCATGAAATGTTTCCCCTATGTTTTCTTCTAGTAGTTTCATAGTTTCAAGCCTTTAATTTAAGTCTTTAATCCATTTGAACTGATTTTTTGTATACGATGAGAGGTAGGGATCTAGTCTCATTTTTCTGCATGCAGGAGATGTGGTTTTTTAATTTTTTAATATTTTTAGGTAGGAATCTAGTCTCATTTTTCTCAATTTTCTTCCACACCATTTATTGAAGAGATTGTCCTTTCTCCAGTGTGGATTCTTGGCACCTTTGTTGAAAATCAATTGGCTATTGGATGTAAGTTTATTAATTTATTCCTGAGCTCTCTATTCTGTTCCATTGGTCATTGTGTGTGTTTTTACGCTATTTTGGTTACATTAGCTTTGTAGCATATTTTGAAGTCAGGTAATGTGATGTCTAAGCCTTCCTTCTTTTTGATCAGGATTGCTTTAGCTATTTAGGGTCTTTGTGATTCACACAAATTTTAGGATTGTTTTTCTAATTCTGTGAAGAATATCATTGATATTTAACAGGCATTGCATTAAACCTATAGATCACTTTGGGTATTATGGCCATTTTCACAATATTAATTCTTTCAATCCACAAACATAGGTTATCTTCCCATTTATTTGTGTCCTTCTCAATTTCTTTCATCAATGTTTTGTAGTTTTTCAGTGTAGAGATCTTTTACTTTCTTAGTTAAGTTTATTCCTAAGTGTATTAGTCTGTTCTTGTATTGCTATAAAGAAACACCTGAGACTGGGTAATTTATAAAGAAAAGAGGATTCACTGTCTCATGGCTCTGCAGACTGTACAGGAAGCATAGCGGCTTCTGCTTCTGTGGAGGCCTCAGAGAACTTCCAAGAATGGTGGAAGACAAAGAGGGAGCAGGCCTCTTACATAGCAGGAGCAGGGCCGAGAGAGAGGGAGGAGGTGCTACACATTTTTAAACAACCAAATCTCTTGAGCATACACTCACTATTGTAACACAGTACCCAGGGGAACATCCAGGCCCCATATCCAACATTGGGAATTACAATCTATTGAACATGAGATTTAGGTGGGGACACAGATCCATACCATATCACTAAGTATCTTACTTTTCTTGCAGCTCATGTAAATGGAATTTTTTTCTTGGAATTTTTATTAAAATTTTTTTAAAACCTTAAATGTCATATTTCCAAATATGATCTTAAAGACTTTTTTCCTGTGTTAAAAAATAGTAAATAATGTTTGTTTCTCATTTGATTTATAGTAGAACCCTATTATAGCATGGTTGGTTACTTAAATGAATTTATGTATAAAATGAGATAAATAAAGCCATTGTTCCCTAAATTAAAAATACATTAAAAAATCAAAATAGAGATGGCTTCTTGAGGTGCCTTTCAATCTAAGATAGAAACTATCTTTCTAATCCACCTCAATCTGAACACCACTGTAAACATATGAAGAAAGTATTTTGCTTTCCCCTTCTAGGCTCTACTTGTCCCCATAGTTACCACAGATGTGTCTCCCAATTCACTAAACTCTTGTCCTTGGCTCATAAACCCCAGATGCCTGTAGGGTAAGTTCAAGAACCTAGTTCCTAATCTTGTCACCACCAAAGTCTCCTTTAATTATCTATCCCTGCTCTTCTTCTCTTCATACACACACAGTCTCATTAGTTTAAACAATTTTGTTTTAACTTGACATGCCACAATTTTATTTACAAGCAAGGAAATTTGATCTTTAATCAGCCTATATGTGACGTGTAGCAACAACATAGAAATAAGCCATACATGGTCACTTTATTTGGATTTGCAACTCCACAATTCCAGAAGGATAGCCATCTAAACATTCTCAAAATGGAAGCATCGGGACCGTATGACATTTTGCTGTTTTTATGCAAGGTGCTACATCACAGAGGTATGGGTGCCAAACAGTAAGTCTCCTACAGCTATTCTGACACTGCCAATGATTAACACTCTGGCTTCAGACTGGCATTTGCTGTCTGCATTTATCAAATAAAATAAAAGGATTAATAATCTGTAAGATCTAACTTATTTGCTTGTTTTGTTTTGTTTTGTTTGGTGAACTCAGATATTCCTGAAAGAGAACAAATATGGAATCAGGAGACCACAGCCATACATCCAGTTCTATGTTGTGAGACTTTCGGTGTCTTGCTTAAATGCTCATTGTCCCTATTTCTCCAAATGCAAAGTAGAGATAACTTGAGTAATTCATGAGATTGATAGTGAACTTACAATTGGTTATAAAAAATGATTTGAAATCATTTTAAATGCATTACACAAATATGGGGGGGTGGTTTGCACTTCACCTAAAATTAACTTAGTTCAGTTGTACTTATCAAAATGGACTCACAACTTTTTGGGGGAAGAACTTGCCTCTGCTAGTGAAAGTAGCAAAGTAAAAGAATTGTATCGAAGCCAGCACTTCAAGGCCTAAGGCAAGAGCAGAAGGTAAAAAGTAGAAATATTTTTCCCAACTTGTTGTGTGATCTAGTTTCAGCCCTTCTGGTTCCCGGCACCTGCTCTTACTGAAAAAAAAACCTGGCTGAGGCTGGAAGTTATTGTGGATATTCACAGCTTTCCTTATGTCATAGGACCCCATAAGCAATAAAAAGGACTTTCTTGGCTGGGCACAGTGGCTCATGCCTGTAATCCAGCACTTCAGGAGACCTAGGTGGGCAGATCACTTGAGGTCAGGAGTTTGAGATCAGCCTAAGTGGGCAGATCACTTGAGGTCGGGAGTTTGAGACCAGCCTGGCCAACATGGTGAAATCCGTCTTTATTAAAAATACAAAAATCAGCCAGGTGTGGTGGTGCACCTGTAATCTCAGCTACTCAGGAGGCTGAGACAAGAGAATTGCTTGAACCTAAAAGGTGGAGGAGGTTGCAGTGAGCCGAGATCACGCCACTGCACTCCAGCCTTGGTGATAGATCCCTCTTCTCAGCAGATTATTTATCATCCACATCCCTGCCGTCCTCACTCCATCCCAGATTTGAAGATCCATATATTTTCAGACTTCTTAGGTAGACTCAAGGAAGCTTTCATGTTGCTGTTATTATGCCAGGTCAGGGTCTTCTAAACCATGAGCTTGCACAACACAATTAGATCATGTGCATTTACTCTGATGTACTTTGCATCATCTAGCTCTGTAAAATTTGCCTTCTGTTTCTTTCTGAAGTCTTTCCCCCACTACTTCACAAATGTTTATGTTCTTTTATAAACATTAAAAGCATTTAACCAAATGTGGGAAGCAACCGAAGTTATCTTAGCACTGAGGCATTAGACTGTTCTGTTTCTCTGAGGAATGTTATTGTGTGACCTCACTAAGGAGGGAAATAAATAGAAGCATATGTTGTTTATAATATTTCTCTGCATAAGATAAACTGAGAAGTGGGTGAGCATAATCAGGGTGTGGCAAGCTAATTCAGCTCTGGAGTGTCTGAGAAAGACTTGGGGACAAATTCAGGACAAATTAAACACCCAGAGAAGATGACAAAGGCATTTGGGTTGTGGTGACATAGGCTTTAATGTATGACTCATGTGGGCTTGCTTTAGATTTTTCCATTTCAGATTGGAAATTAAACTAAGCATCTTATAAGCAAACTGCAAGTCAATGTAAAGTTAATCTAGTTTTTGTTTGCGTGTGTTTGTTCTCAATATCTTGTTAATTAAATCACATTATGTGGGAGTCAGTGGTCCTAGACTCTGGTTCTGGCTCAGAAATTGATTTTATTGCCCTTTCTACTTATGAAATATGAGTGATATGAAAAGTCATAATGCTTCAGGGGGCATTAAATGCCAATTAAGCTGGCTCCAGGATTTCTATAAAAAGGATATTAAGGGTAAATACTTTGGTTCTTCCTTTGCATCCAGATACCCAATGAAACTTCTACATGGATTAAAAATTTGCTCCAGGGTGTCAAGGCAAATTGAGGATGATGATGTCAGAGTTGCAACCTGTGTAGTTTTGATATGTCACATATTACTATGTAATTCATATTTAAAAAAAGAAACAGACACAGATACGGAAGCAGAGGAAAAAGAAACAGAGAAACAGAAGGGCTATTGGGTGGAAGACTTTGCTTCTCAAGACTTAGCAACAAATAGGAAGTTCACATACAGGGCTAGACTTTGGAGGCCTCCATCTTCCCTTTTAATTCTTTCACCATCTTGAGGCCCCTGAAATCTCCTACTCCCATGCCTCAGGTCCTCTTCTGCTACCAACTGTCCATTATTCTAAACAAAATACTGCTCATTCCAGGGTTGCTTTTAATAGATGATTCCACAAGACCTCATAAATTACCAAAGGAACAAATTGATAACATTGTGCTCCAACCAGATGACTTGTCTTTCAATACCCACCACTGGAGAGACCTCAGATTTCCCAACTTGGAGGAAGAAGAAAAGAAAAGATACCTTTCCTAAAGTTTTGTTTTCCCACAGAAGATGTCAGTCTAGAGATGAATCAGGGGGCCATTTGCCAGGTACTAGCTTCAGCTTTGTAAGCTGATAGGAATGTAGAGCATGCTTATCTTTAACCCTTTGAATACTAGAGAAGCAAATTAGAAAGTGAGTTTCATCTTAGAAAGTGAGTTTCTTTTTAGGTCTTACCATTCCTTGATGCTCTGGAAGACATCCAATTCTTCTTTTGGTGGAAAAACTACCCCAAATCTACAATTTTTACTTTCAAGACTTATGTGATAGAGTCTTTCTTACTGCAACAACTTGATTTACATTGAGCAATATTAATATCAATCCATAATTATTGACTTGCATATACACATTTCTTTCTCCTGTTCCAGTCCCATCTTTGATACTCTAAATACATCCTGAATCACTTTGTGTAACTAAGGATAAATGAAAGTAATGCTAGATACTTTATTTATTCAGGAAATAATCTGTCTTAGAAAGACAAATTAGCTTAGCTTGCTTGTCACCTTAGATATTTCAGTGGAGTGGAAAATAATCCATTGACCTTGAAGACCACCTTGCTTCTGTTCCCTGAAATGTCCCAAAGTAGCTGTGTTCAGGTAAGCTTCTATCTCAATGTAATAATGCATTTTCTTTCCTTTACTGTAAAATGTAAGGTCAGAGAAAGGCCTATGAAAAGTGTGCTGCCATCTCAAAATATGAAGCAACAACAATTTACAATTATTGGTGTAACACACATGTCATTTAACCAACATTTATTTAACATTGAGTATATCATATTCCCCTAGGCTCTGGGAATACAGGAATAAATTAGATAGACAACAGACCCTGTCCCTTCACCTACTGGGATTATCAGCCTTGCTTAAGTACAAGGCTTACCAGGTTTCAGCTACAATTTTTTTTTTTTTTTTTTTGAGATGGAGTCCTGTTTTGTCACCCAGGCTGGAGTGCAGTGGCACAATCTCAGCTCACTACAACCTCTGCCTCCCAGGTTCAAGCGATTCTCCTGCCTTAGCCTTCTGTGTAGCTGGCATTACAGGTGTGTGCCACTTACCCTGGCTAATTTTGTATTTTTAGTAGAGATGAGGTTTCACCATGTTGGCCAGGCTGGTCTTGAACTCTTAACCTCAAGTGGTCTACCCACCTTGGCCTCCCAAAGTGCTGGATTAAGGTGTGAGCCGCTGCACCTGGCTTCCGCTACAAATCTTAATGAGTAGACTCAATATCTCTCAGAGGCCCATTGCACAGGATGACTCAGTTGTTTCTGAGTTTTTCCAGAGATCTTGTTAGAAGTACTCAAGAATAAATCCACTTATGATCTTGTGCTTGGGCCTCCTTGTCACTGCCCAGTCCATCGAGGGCAAGGCCAATCAGCTATTCTGATAAGGGCACAGCTCCCCTGGCTTCTGTAGCGCCCCTGCAGTTCTATCAGGCTCTGCAGCAAAGTTGCCCCATGGTGGAACGCAAGTGGGAAATAACTTTCCTTTGCCTAAAATAATGTCACAATTCGTCACTTGAGCTTGAAGCTGCACAAAGACAGCTCCTTCTTTGCTAAGATACTTGACTACCTCTAGGATCTGACTGAGGAAAAGACACCTAACAGTATTGAGTGCTCACATGTGCCAGGCACTGTTCTAAGTACTTTAAAGATATTAATTCATTCAACTCTCAAAACAGCACATGTTGGGGCAGGGGAGAATACTATTCTTTCCTATTTTAGAGATGAGAAAAATAGGATCTGATGTATTAGTTATCTATCACCATACAACAAATGATCAAAAGCTTAATGGCTTAAACAACTTCACATTTTCTGGAAATCAGGGCATGGCTTAGTGGGGGCCTCTGTTTTAAGGTTTCTCACAAAGCTGCAATTCAATGTGTTGGCCAGGGCTAGGGTCTCATCTGAAGGCTTGATAGAGAAAGGATCTGCTTCCATATTCATGTAGGTGGTTGTTGGCAGGATTCAGTTCCTTTGGGATATTGAATTGAGGGCCTGGATTCCTAACTGATGGTTGACAGTGAATATCCTCAGTTCCATGCCATGCGGGCCTCCCCAACATGACAACTTGTTTCATAAAAGCCAGCAAGAGGGAGAGTCTGCCAGCATGACAAAAGTCACAATCTTTCGTAGACATGAAAGTGATACCCTAACACCTTTGACATATTTAATTGGTTAAAAAGCAAGTTATAGCCCTTGTCCTCATTCAAGAGAAGATTATGCATGAACAGTAGGAGACATGGGTCATTGGGGGCCATCTGAGAGTCTTTCTCCTGGACAGAAAGGTTAAATAATTACCAGGAATTATGAGTCAGTATTTAAGCATAGGAAATCTACCTCCAGAGGAAAATGAGACTCAAATGGTTTGGAAACCAGGCTAGGCACAGAAATAATATGAACTTCTGTTTTATCACCTGTTCGATGAGTCACTAAAACAAGGATGATAAAGATGTAGACTTTTTTGTGTTAGATTTTTTTCCCTATGCAGGGTTTTTAAAAATTTGAAAACCACATCATGTGGTTTTACATAGTTATATGAATTTTCAGGAGCTTTAAAAATAATCAGAAAATATGTTGCCACCATTTCCTCCATTCACATGTGGCACCAGCTATTAGACTAGAGCTAAGTAACAACTTAGTAACAATGTGCTTGTCTAATCCCAACAACCTCTTTTGAGCCCTCTTCTTGTTACTAGCATGGCATTTATATGAAGACATTTGACTTTGCTACAAATGCAATTGAATAGAGAGTATAGTAGACCTGAGAACTAAATAGTGAGCCCATTTATGGTATAAATTAAAAGTGGTTTCTCCCAGATATTTAATCCATATCAAATTTCTTCAAATAATGAGAAATGTATACATAGAAATTAAACATTATCTGAAAATGTACTATCAAAAAGTGCTGTTCGCTTAGCAAAGTCACATATGTATTTGTAGACAACTGATCTAAAAGGACATCTTTTAGATGTCCTGAGAGAAGGCTACCTGATCATCTGCTTAAGCACAGACTTAGTACCCATAAGTGCTAGCTTCCCAAAATTCAAATACTACACCTTTGAGGTACAACCTTTTGGGGAAGGGGATTTTTCATTTGTTTCTTTATTTGTTTAATGAGCATATATTCTGTATGCTAGGCACTATATTAAGAAATCTAATTGTAATAATTCAAACTGTGAAATATTGAAATGCACATGATAGATAATTTCAACAATGTCTTATAGTAAGTCTGTGGTGTACAGGAACAAAACCCTGGTCTTCTGCTTTTCCAATATTCCAGGCTGCCTTGGTTCAAATTCTCTTGAAAATTTAGATAAAATTGCAAGGTTGACTTTGGGTTATGAGTATTACCCTTGGCAGGCTGCTTCAATTACCATATAAGTGTATGTTAATTATCATATTTCTCATACTTCAAATGAACTTATACAGGAAATATAGTTATAGCTACTAGATTCTAGACTCTGGGAATTAGGTGATTCAAACTGACTCTTTCTTTCTTGTAATTCCAGAGGAGCATATCATAAAAGAGGAATGGTATTTCCCACCACAGTCCCAGCTGGTAATTCTGATTGTCCCATGATTTCACAGCTGCAAATCAGCCCCAACCCAATCACACTTGTCTCTGGCAATGATCCTTTCCTTAATTAGAACATGACTTAGACTTTAGTCCTAACTTATCTGTTGCCTTGGCCCTGGGCTACCTGAGCACAGGCTGGTTTAGTTGGAAAAAAAAAACCTACTTGAACATAGGTCTGTTTATCCTAACATTGAACAAAGGGAAGAGCCATTTGTCTGGTTGCTGAATTTACTTTATTTAGCAACTGAATTTATTTTCTTTGACAACTTCTCTCTCTTACAGTCTAGTTTTGTCTAGGCTTTGTACTTGTGGTGTCATTTTTATAGTTCTTATTCCTTCCTCAACTTGGGTATGGCCTCTAGAAAAAACCACTAGGTCTTGTCCAAGCCTGTATATGACAGCATGTGGGGTGTGATGTGAGGAGCAGGCAAGGCTTTCCTCTAAGGCAGCAGGTAGGTTAAACCTAATATTGCCCTTTCCTCCTTTTTAAAAAAAACCTTGAATTTCCAGGGTCCCTGTCACTTCTCTGAGTGGCTAAGTCACACAGATGAGAGCTTTCCTCTAGAAGTCTGTGTCAAAATACATGTATATTAGAGAGGAGGGTATATTTAAAGAAATTTGTGATTTCTGGCATTCTTTCTGCTCACCTTACACTTTGATACATTGTCTTAGAAAGGCACCAATAGAAGGTAAATAGAAGATACACAGAAAATGAGGATAGGATCAAATGACAGGAAAAGTAAATATTTTATTTTTCAAATAAAATACTATGCATCTACAATATACATGGTAGTATACTAGATAGTTGGGGAAGATATAAAAGTGGTGCAAAATCTGCTTCCATGAATTTGGGAGATAATCTGTGAGCCAGTATCTACATGTGAATCTATATGTTTCACATATAAATTTGTGAAAAAGATAACAGTGCCATCTGGTACATGTAAAAGTGCTGAAAACAGTATTTGCTATAGAGTCCTCTCAGAGAGGACATGGTATTAGAGCTGTATATTTAAGAAGTAGGAACCTCAGATTTACTGTGATCACAGGTGGCTTGGAATTGGACTGTGCATAGTGTTTGGTAGATAAAAGAAACAAATCAGGCTAAAATGAAAGATTTACTTTGAGCAACTGCAGACAGGAGTTGAGACTGTATCTCATGGGCTCTAGGTAGCCATCTGCTATGGTCTGAATGGTTTTGTCTCCGTCTCAAAAATTCATGTTGAAACTTAACCCCAATGCAACAGTGTTGGAAAGCATGGCCTTTGGGAGGTGACTGAGTTTTAAGAGCTCTGCTCTAATGAATGGGATTAGGTGCCCTTATAAGAGGGCTTGGCAAAGGGAATTTTTACTCTTGCCCCTTCACCTTCTGCTATGAGGACAGAGCTTTACTCTTCTCCAGAGAAAGAGGTGTTCAATGTGCTATCTTAGAAGCACAGATGGGACCTTTATCAAACAACCAAACCTGCCCATGCCTTGATCTTGAACTTCCCAGCCTCCAGAATTGTGAGAAAATAAATTTTTCTCCTTTACAATTATAATTTCTTGTAATGTATAATTATCCAGTTTGTAATATTTTGTTATAGCAGCATAAACAGACTGTGACAGTTAATATTGAGTGTCAACTTGATTGACTTGAAGGATGTCAAGTATCGATCATAGGCATGTCTGTGGGGGTGTTGCTAAAGGAGAATAACATTTGAGTCAGTGGGCTGGGAAAGGCAGACCCACCCTTAATCTAAGTGGGCACCATCTAATCAGCTGCCATTGCAGTTAGGATATAAAGCAGGCAGAAAAACGTAAAAAGGCTAGACTGGCCTAACCTCCCGGCCTACATCTTTCTCCCATGTTGGATGCTTCCTGCCCTTGAACATCAGACTCCAAGTTCTTTAGTTTGGGAACTCAGACTAGCTCTCCTTGCTCCTCAGCTTGCAGATGGCCTATTGTGGGACCTTGTGATCGTGTGAGTTAATGCTTAATAAACTCCCTTTTATATGTATCTGCCCTATTAATTCTGTCCCTCTAGACAACCCTGACTAATACACATACTAAGACACCATCCCATCGAGATGTCTGAATACAAAAATAACAAGATAAAATGAGTGTCTTAGGAAGAATTGTATTGATAGTGGATTTGAGATAGCAGACAGTGCAGGAGAAAGGACTGGTTAGGCAACAGCAGAAATCCAAATTTGTTTAAGACAGTAATGTTTAAAATAAACTTCAGCCACATTAAATTTAAAGGAGTTTGAGCAACGAACAATTCACGAATCAGGCAGCCTCCTGAGCCAGAGTAGGCTCTGAGACTCCAGCACAGCCACATGGTGGAAGATGATTTACGGACAGAAGAAGGAAAGTGACGTACAGAAAACGGAACTGAGGTATACAAACAGCTGGATTGGTTACAGGTTAGGGTTTGTCTCATTTGAACAAGGTTCAAACAACTGGCTACATTTGATTGGCCAAACTCAGTGATTGACAGAAGTGTGGGCTATGGTCTGTTTACTCCTCCACTTATTATAGTTCACGGTGTACACAGAAACTTTTAGGCTGAACTTAAAATATGTAAGGAGGCTGCTTTAGGCTAAACTTGATTTAACAGTAACTAGGAATGAAGGTGAAAGAAAAAAAGGATTTTAAATAATTGTCTGTACATGGAAAATTATCGAGATGAAGGGACAAAGAAGACAATGACTGAATGACTCAGCCTGAATGACTCAGCTTCAGGCGGGTGAGAGTGACCTCGTGTCAGCTAGGTGACTTAGTAGAAGGTAAAGCCCCAGATCTCAAAAAGTATAATTAGAGATTCACAGAATTTTAAAACTGGAAAGGGTTCTGGAGATAATCTATTTTAGATCCTTTATAAGAGGACAAAAAAAAAAAAAAAAAAAAAGGCAAAAGAAAGGTCTGTGACTCAATCCAGGACAGTAAGCATGGAGGGGGGCCATAGTGTAGCAGCACCTACATCCTCTCGCACCAGGCCATCCTGCTTGTTTCCCCATCCTGACCATGTAGCTCTCCAGACAGTGGTTCTCAAGGTCTGAACCGAGGACCAGACCCTGTCTGCAGTCAAATTAGGCAAAATAAAGGAAACAGATAATTTTTCAAAAAGTTAATCATTTAAGGAATCAGTCTTTACTCTGTAATCTAAGTTCCTAACTCAGTCTTTGTTTTAATTTACGTATCTGAAAAACCCACAGGTGTGAGAGTCATTTCTCTGTAGGATAGCAAGTTATGTGTGAGCTCTCTTTCCCAAAGCACAACAGCAGGGGGTAAAGAAGCAGCCACAAAAAGGATGACAACAGTGTTTTCCTGGCTCTGCCCCAATCCCCACTGCCAGGATTACAGCCATCTTCCCCTTGTTGTAATTCTCTTGCCATAGGGGTGGGCAGGAGTCCCGACAGAGGGGCGGGGGCGGGTGAGCGGCTCCCACCACCCAGAGCCCGGAATCACTGTCCCTCGGCCGCAGACCAAGGCTTGGTGGTGGCAGCTGGGGCGTGGACATCCATTCTTTGATATAGCCCTGTGGGATTTCTTTACTCCTCAGTTATATGCAAGGTACACTGCAAAAGCGGCTTCAAGTCCCCTCCCCAGCTAATTACCTTCCCGGAATGACGCCTCGGCCCCTCACAGAAGCAGACCCTAGTGGGCTGTCCCGTCTGAGCTCCAGAGAGGCTCTGCCGCCCGCCGGGATCCAGGGCTGCTTTCAGTCCCAGGGGACGTAAAACCCGACAGGGGATAACGGGTCACAGCACCGTCCTGGCACTAAGTCACGGGACTTGGGCACGCTGGGTTAGCCGGCGGGAAGGCCTGTGGCGGCAATCACCAAAGGTCGAGCAAGGGCTGACCCATTTCCTCCAAAAATGAGCCAAAGGGAAAGCAGTGCCCCGGAGTCAAGGGATCGGGGCTACTTCTCCTTCAACTAGCGGCGGGAACAAGTCATGCTACTGGGGCCTGTTTCCTCAATTGTAAAATGAGGGTTCTAGGATTCCCTCTAGGAATGTAAGATTCTAAAATTGAACAGGGTTTGGTAGCACCGCCGGGGCGGAGCCTCACGGGGCGCCGCTGGAATGCAACGACAGGACTAGCCACAGCGTGAGCTCTCTCCAGACCCTACTCTAGCCACGTGGCTGCGAGGTCAGAGGGCAGCGTGCGCGTCCCCGCCGGGCCTGCGTGCGCGTCCCCGCCCAGCTGTCTGCAGAAGCCGGGCCGGGTGGGCGGGGCGCAGCGGGGCGGGGCGCGCGAGGAGGGCGGCTGCCTCTGGAGTAGGCCGGCTGGAGAAGAGAATAGGCGGCGGCCGGGCTGGGGAAGAGGGGTGGAGGAGGCGGTCCGGACGGCTGTGTGGGGCACGGAGCGTCGCCGGGACAGAGCGGAGCAGCTGGGCACGGCGTCCAGGGCAGCTAGGGCCTCGGCCGCGGTTCGGCCGTGCTGGCCGGTGAGTGTCGGGAGGCCCGCAGGGAGGCCGGCGCCGTCCGCGCTGCGGCGGGGACCGAGGCGGCGGCCGGGCAGTTAGAGGCCCGCAGCCGGGATCGAGGCGCTGGCGCTGGCGACCGTGGAGTCGACGGGCCCGGCCTGGAGTGGAGGAAAGGCGGCTGACCCCGGTCCGTGCGCGTCCCGGGTCGGCCATCCGGTCGCGCTGAGAAGGCGTCCGTGGCGCTGGTGTCCGCGCCCGGCCGCATGCCGGGCCAGCCGTTGAGGTCAGCAAATGGCGACTCGAGCCCCGAGGGCACCGACCTCTGTGTTCCCCCCAGTTTGTGTGTCTGTGTAGTGGGAAGGGACGAAGGAGGAGGTAAACTTAGGGAACCCTAAGCTTCTTGTTCAGTCTGGCTTTTAGAAACTTGGGTTCTTTGGGGACAAACGGGTTAAAGTAAGACTAGGGAGGCATCATCCACTGTCTGCACGGGATGAGCAAAGTTGGTAACTTTTCCATTCATGGAAGTGAGAGGATCTTATCCTTAGCCTCGGTCGTTATTAAAGGGAAACTTCCTTATTTTGCAGACCTGAGGTTATTTGTGTTGTTCCAAGACCTGCACCTTGGAACTGCTTTGCTTGGAAGGGGTTTATAGAGCGCATGCTGAATTCGGAGTAATCTGCCAATATGTTTTTAACATGTGTATTTGGGAGTATAGAGGCAAAGAGGCAGAACAGTATGTATTTACCGTGGTCCTAGTACTCCATTTCCGTCTCCCTTTCTCTTGTTTTTCTTTTTGAGCCCTGTCGTAAGTCCCAAATAAAAGATGCTTGGGAACGAATTGACCTTTTATTCCATGATTACTTCGTTGACTCTGATCCAAGATGAAGTTATTTATGGGCATTATGATATCGGTGTAGATTAAGTTAAAACTCTTTTAATACAAAATCCCAAACTTTTTAAATTTCCATTTGCTCAATTTCAATACTGTTTGTTCTTTAGAGACCTATGTAAATTATATTAACAGGTTTTGCATTTGCTCATACTAAGGTTTTCCAAAGCAGTCCAGTTGTTGACATGGCAAAAGGAAAAGTGTAGCATAAAATAAACCTTTAGGGTTTTTCAGAGGGTTAGATTTCAATATGCGGTTTCCGCTGAATCACTCTTCTTAATGCTTAGTCACTGTTTCTCATCACAGAAGTTTAATTGGGGGTAACATGGTGTTTTGCTAACTTTTTAAATTGCCAATTTGTTTTTACCTAGCACTGTAGTGCCGTGACGTAACTTTTTTTTTTTTTTTTTTTTTTTTTTAATTCTGGAAATGGTGGAGTTTCGTGAATGCTATAAGAGAACTGAGGTTTCCAATATAGGCACACTTAATGTATACCAAGTGTACTAGGTATTTAATTTCAATCCAGTATTTCTCCCGGTCTAGCATTGGGAGACTTCTTCTAAAAAGTGTCCTAATATATCATTAAAAAGCAATATTATATAGGTAATGATAGCGTGTATAGAGAGGTACCTTAAGGTCACCAAAATAGGCATTGGTTAATGCTTACTGTTTGCTATAACATGTTTCTAAGATGTGAATATTTTAATGGGTAAGCCCTATGCTATTCCGTATGATTTTGGATAAATCTTTTAATTCAGTTCCTAAGACTGCTTATTTGATAAAAGGAGTTAGTACATACTATAGAATGTCATTGTATCTGTAGAATTTTTTGACATAAAACAATTGAGTCAAAGGCTGTATAAAATGTAAATTAAATTCAAATTCAGTGTGATGAACTAGAGGAGACTGGCCTTAAACAAGTTGCTTCTATATTTTAGGTAGGTAGATGTTAGATACAGACAAGCGGATCAGTTAAAACCCAGTCTATGAAAATCTTTTTTTTAAAGAATGGGTAATGTTATTACTAGGTAGTTCCTCATATGATTGCATTTAATTAATGATCTCATAAAAATAATTACACTTACAATTTTTGTGTATGTAAGTGTGGCTGTTGTGCAAATCGAAGTACATCTGGTTTCTGAGAACTGCATGTTTATATCCTATTGCACATACACATAATTGTAAACAACCTTTATAAAGTTCTAGATTGTTTCCAGAGTAAAGTAATTGCCTCAAGGTCACTAAGCTGAGACTCCTTGGAAGCCCATTCCCCCATGTCGTGTTACCTGTTTTGATAAACTGAGTTCTGCCATTTGGGTGGATTATTTTTATATGAGTATCAACTCAAATAGGTTCTAGTCTGAGTATTAAATATTTATTAATACTATTTCAATTTCCTGTGTAAGTCTATGATCGTTTCATTTGCTTATTTAGTGGAGAACATTGCAAATAGATTTCGCTTTAGAATATGCTACTCATGACCATGACCATATTTAGAAATGAAGAATATATGTTTTGATATATCTGGAACAATAAAACGTAAAAAAAAATCCGTATAATTAAGTCATCCATTTTATAAATGAAAACGAAAGTTTAATAAAAGAATGTATACATTGTAATCCATTTAGCCATTTGGGATTGAAAGCTACTGCTTTGAGTTGGTAATTTAAGGATAATGTCTTTTTGATTTTGTCTAACCACTGCCCCCCAAACCCACCTCTTTTTAAACAGTAAGATAAGATGCCTAACTGAGGTATAGATTTATTATCATTTTTTAAAGCTGAGTGCGTCTGATAAACAGTCAGTAGAGGTACTATGCACTAGTACCTCTGGACTTTACAAGGGATGAGATTTGCACTGGAAGAGCTTATAACTGATTGCTAAATTTGAAATTTCATTTGTGGACTTAACTTGTAATAATGGTTAATTAATTGAACAAATCTGTCTATAGTTTTATATCAGCCTTACATTAGAACAGTATATTACTGTTTTAAGTATATTTTATTTAATACCATGTTAATTGTAATACTAAGCTGTAGGCTGATAGCACTTCCTATTTTGAACTTCTTTTTCTCACTCTATTCAGGCACCTTTGCATGTGTAGACCTTAATCTCTTCCTTTCTTTTTGAACCCAGTGCTTCTGTATTCATTTTTGTTTTTCCAGTAATTGGTCTGCAGGTTTGATTAGGGAATTAAAATAGTAGAAAAATATAAGGTAAATGCTTCTTCCTGTGTTTCTCATATTATTATTATTTAAGATTTTAAAACAATGGAAGGTTGAAACTAACTTTCTCTGATTTGCTTTTTTAATAGATGATTTGTCTTACTCCATATATAATGCCTGAAACATATTACTTATGTGCTCAACATATATTTGAGCACCATTGACTTTTTATGGCCAGTACAATGAAGTAATTTTGATTCAATTTGATTGATGCCAGATCTGTAAGGTATTTTTATGTGGAATATGTAGTTTTCCATGAAATGAAGACTCTGATTTGTCCATTTCATTATTTTCTTATATTATAATTCTTCATGTATTTAACACAAATGAGTCTCTAATTGAGGCAGAATTTTGAATGTAGGGAGCATAAGAATGAATGAGACAGAGATGATTCTGACTTTCATGGAGCTTATAGTTTTCCTGTGGAAATAGATATTAAACAAAACAATGACTTACTTAGAGTTGTCACTAGTATTACCAGGGAAAAAGGCAGTGTGTAATGAGTATACACAATATGGGATCCATACCTTGTCTTTGGAGTATGTGGAAAAGGAACACATAAGCGGAGATTTAGGGTTGAGGCAGCAGGGGTGTGTGGGGAGGAAAAGATATGTGTATCTGTCTGTGTATTAGAGGTAAAGGCAGACATTAGGAACAGCCTTGAAGCAGCAGGTTATTTTGAATACATTACATGGCTCTTATATTTTAAAATCATGCTAATTTGCACTTCTTTATATTTACTTACCTCCTTATGTATTTTAATGAATTTTTAAAAATACTTTTTTGAGGGCAATGTATTTATGCCTTTAATGATAAGATCTCATTTCATTATATGGGAAAATGCCATGTCTTAGAACTATTTTTATGAATTGCTTGTCAGCCACAGAGTATGAGTTGGCAAAGAACTTCTCTTAGAGAAAATTGAAAGAATTGAAAACATTTGATGATTTACTAATGTTTTCAGGTCCAGCGAAACTTTTCCAGTAATTTAAATTCAATGTGTAAATTATTAGAGATGTTAGTTATTTTCTACTGTGCCTGCTGTGTAACTGATAAATAAGAGATTGATGTTTTTCAACCTGTTCTACAGGATTTACAGGCAATTGCAAAATACTTTATAAAGGCACGTTTAATTTGATCGTAGTGGTCTTGATTAGGTGGAGGATGAATCTAGGAGAGTTTTAAATTCTGAAGCTGAGGGTTCTATTCTCAGAATACTCTTCGTATTGACTACTGTATTTTCTTAATTTTTTTCTTAATATAGTTAATAGGAAAATGGAATTGAAATTCATTCCTCATTTGTATGGCTATTTTAAGAATTGTTAAATTTAGTAATGTAATGTTCCATACACTTATACTGAGCATTATCTATGTAAATTATTCTTCAAATAATTTAAAACATATATATTCAAAGCAGAGTAAAATGCTATTATAATTGGAAGAGACCAAAAGACTTTCTTGACCACAGGAGTGATTAAGTACTGGGATAAACTACAAGCAAAGTTGTGTAATCTCCATTACTCACATAACGTCTTAACATTAGATCACCAGTTACAGAAGTGCCGCCTTGTTTTTAAACTTTTATAAGTAAACATACCTGTTATTGTCCATGGATGTTGATCGGACATGGAGCTAGAACGTATAGTCCTAGCTCTGCCACTTACTAGGTAGATGACCTTGGCAAATCAGTTACTCTTTCTGAACCTCAGTTTCCTCCAGGTTGTTATAAAGACATGTAAAGAAGGATAAAATAGGCACATAATTACTGTTCTCTCTTCCTTCTAAGTCTACTTCAGAAAATAATAAATGTTATGAACTTGTTGCTATGAATGCTTTTTTAAAACCTTATTCAAAGGGGGATGGATAGTGTAAAAGAGACTGTCTAACTGAAGCTTGACTACTTTCCTTCTACTTTTGAAAATTATGGCTGTTTTTGCTTTTAACTCAGACCCTGTTTCAAGCAGTCGCTATTTTAAGCGCTTTTGAATTAAGTGATATTTTTAAGATGTGTTTTCCCTGGTGGTGTCATGTGATGGTGTGTACAGTAACATAAAGTGTCCCTAAAAGTTCTGAGAGCACTGGTTACTTCTGTTGAAACTGCTTGTATTTTTAGGTTTCTCCCTTAGTAACAGTCAAGCTGGTAACCTTCAGCATGTGAGATCATCTCAGTCTAGTTCTTGCAAAATAAGAAAGCTACAGCTGTTTTCACAATCTAATCACTCAGTAAGATTTGTTGTAATTCTTAATAAAGTTTCTCTTTAAATGTCCGGTTAATTTTCAAATGTTTGTCACTAGTCTTTTCCTATATGACTATTTTAGTATGTCTATTTTTATAGTTCCATACTTATCTTTAAAATTTATGAAGATAAACATTTAAAAATATTCAACTCATAATTTGTAATTTTTAACACAATTTAAAAATACAATTTTGTTGTTGAGTATGTACCTTGTCTTTTCTTTGACATCATTGAACACCATAATATCAACTTGGAACTTTTCTACTGAATCAAGAAAAACTCTGTTGTTGATGATTCAGGTACACTTTTGTTCTTCTAGCTTGAGGAAACTCATGCCTCAACTGGAGAAAAAGATAATAGCAATTGAGGAGTGATTACTTAGTTACCTGGAACCAAGATAGATTTTATGGAAAACTATGTCATAGGGTTAACAATCTCTTATGCACTGAGGTGAAGAAAACAGGGTAAGAATCACCTTCCTGTCCAGAAAATTCTTATCTACTACAATGCAATTTAATTTTGGAAATGTTGAACTGAGTTGCCCGTGCCATATACAAGTAGAAATATATCATAAGTAATCCATTGTAGAGAGTGAAGAGGAGTTTGAAAGAGGAATCTGGGCAGGATGTATAGATACATTTTCAGCATATGTGTGGTAATTGAAACTTTTGGAGAAAATGAAAGCACCCAGGGAGGATGTACAGAATAAGCAAAAAAATGACACAAGCCCTGAAGAAATGCAGTATTTAAGTAATTATTATTGAGGAATAGTTAAGAAAACTAAGGGTAGAAGAAAGACTGGAGTGACATCATGAAAAATAAGAGGATTTAATAGTCCCAAAGTAAGAGATTAGTCATCATCACGATACAATGGCCACAGAAGATGGAGTCTGGAAAAATATGCCCTCCAGATTTAGTATTGAGGTTCTCAGCAGAGCAGTTTTAATAGGGGTATTAAAAATAGAACCAGAATAGAGAGTTAAAGGACATATAGGAGATTAGAAGTTTTTTGGTGGTATTTTTCTTTAGAAAGCTTGACTGGATAAGAAAAAAAATGGTGGCAAAGGGCGGATGTTATGTTATTATTTCAATTATTATTATCACTTTTTGAGACAGAGTCTCCCTCTGTCACCCAGGCTGGAATGCGGGGGTGCACAATCATGGCTTACTGCAGCATTAATCTCCTGGGCTCAATTGAGCCTCCTGCCTTGGCTTCCCAAGTAGCTGGGATTACAGGTGCATGTCACTATGCCTGGCTAATTTTTTGTTTTTGTTTTGTAGAGAGAGGGTCTTACTATGTTGTCCAGGCTGGTCTTGAACTCCAGGCCTCAAACGACCCTCCTATCTTGGCCTCCCGAAGTGCTGGGATTACAGGTTTGAGACACCATGACTATTATTTCAGTTTTTAAAAGTTAAATAATCTTTTAAGTTTTTATTGCTAATAGGAAACACACCAGTAAAGAAATTGATTATACTAAAAATACATTGAATAAACTCACTAATTGTAATTAAGTCAATATATTATGGTTAGACTTATTTTTGATATAAAACTTTTCTTTATAAAAGTTACAGTGCAAATTTTAAAGCAGGAAAGACTTAATCCTTTCATGTTATTTTATAGAACTATTTCTCTGCTTAAAATTCTCAGTGACTTCCAGTTGTAAAAGTGTGAACTCTTTAGAGCAGCATAAAGCACTCATCATGATTTGCCTAATTCCTTTCTGGCCTCATCTCTTACAGATACCTTGCATTTTTCCCTGTGATTCAACAGTACTAGGGAACTTGAGGTTTTGCTAATTCATACTTTTTGGTATTTGCATTTGGTATTACTTCAGCACTGAATGCCTCTCGTTTTTACCAGTTTACCCTCCCGTACTTAAGACTTCTCTTTCAAGACTACTGTGAATTATTCTCTAATCCCTACTCATATTGATTATTATCTTCTCTATTGGTACCATTTTACTTCTGTCATATGGACCACATAAAAACGACACTTTTTACTGTCTTTGACATCTTGCTGTAGCTTTTTGAGAGGAGGCACTGTGACTTGCTAATCTTCATATTGACACACCAAACACAGTGCCTGATCCATGATAAACAATAAATAGGCATTTAGTGAATGAATGTGACCCTCAAAAGTAAGTGATTTGCCCACAGCCACAGAGCTTGAGCTAGAACTTTTATATCTGGATAAATTCCTTGTATGTTCTAATTAAGACTTAATTTGTTGCAGAATTTATTAAGGCATATATAGAAGGAAGGATTAATAGATGAAATCTTAAATGAATTCATTTAGAAGGGATAAAAAGAAAACTTCTAATAAAGTTTTAAATATATTCATGAAATTCATACTGTTCTCTTTTAGTAATATGAGGTCTCTACAATGTGGGGTACAATCAAAATCAGTTTAGTTGAAATTAGAAAGATAAAAGTGAAAACACTCTGAAATCTAAAATGCACATTAACTTGTTTTTAACATTATATAGTATACAGTATTAGAATTTAAATCATATATTTTGAAACTTTTGCCCTTTTAGGCATATTGTTATATGGCATATAAAAATGAGCCCTTATGACATTCTATAGTATTGAATTGTTACTAGAATATAAGTGCTTACATCCTTTCAAGACATTGATTATATGTAAAATTAACTGGCTAAGTATGTTTATTTTATATATGTCATCCTAAAATAAACCAAGATATTAGATACATTAGTGATTTAATTATTAAACAATTTTGAAAAATTAACAATTTTTTGGCTAACTTCTTATCTTTTTCCATTTCATCAACCAGAGCTGTGCTAGCCATTATGGAGGAGCAGCTGCAGCATTCCCATTGTGTGAATTGTGTCAGTAGACGGTGCATGACTAGACCAGAGCCTGGGATTTCCTGTGATTTGATTGGTTGTCCATTGGTTTGTGGTGCAGTTTTCCATTCTTGTAAAGCTAAAGAGCATCGACTTTTATGTCCATTTGAACGAGTGCCTTGCTTAAATAGTGACTTTGGATGTCCGTTTACCATGGCCCGAAATAAAGTTGCTGAACATCTGGAAATGTGCCCTGCAAGTGTAGTGTGCTGTACTATGGAATGGAATCGATGGCCAGTTAGTTATGCAGACCGGAAATCATATGAAAATCTAAGCAGAGATGTTGATGAAGTGGCACAATTGGATATGGCCTTGGCTCTTCAAGACCAAAGGATGCTCTTAGAATCCCTCAAAGTAGCCACCATGATGTCAAAAGCAACTGATAAAGTATCCAAACCTAGAGAACAAATCTCTGTTAAATCAAGTGTCCCAGAAATACCACATACTAATGGTTTGGTGTCTGTTGATGAAGAATCTTATGGTGCACTTTATCAAGCTACTGTAGAAACAACCAGAAGTTTGGCTGCTGCTTTGGATATCCTGAATACTGCTGCAAGAGACATTGGCATGTTAAATACAAGTATCCCAAATGACATGGATGAAGAGCAAAATGCGAGAGAAAGCTTAGAGGATCAAAACTTGAAAGACCAAGATCATCTTTATGAGGAGGAGATAGGAGCAGTAGGTGGAATTGACTACAGTGACACAAATCAGAATGCCCAGTCTGAACAAAATGGTTCAAGTGATTTATTATGTGACTTGAATACAAGTTCTTATGACACTTCGGCTCTTTGTAATGGCTTTCCTTTGGAAAATATATGTACCCAGGTCATAGACCAGAATCAGAATTTACATGGTGATTCAAAACAAAGTAACTTAACAAATGGAGACCGTGTGGCATCAGATGGCACTTCAAAACCTTCCAGCTCACTTGAGGTAGCAGCACAACTTAGGGAAATAATACCATCCAGTGCTTTGCCTAATGGCACAGTTCAGCATATCCTCATGCCAGATGATGAGGATGAAGGTGAATTGTGTTGGAAAAAAGTAGACTTAGGGGACTTGAAGAATGTGGATGTCTTATCTTTCAGTCATGCTCCTTCATTCAATTTTCTTTCTAATTCATGTTGGTCTAAACCAAAGGAAGATAAAGCAGTAGATACATCAGATTTGGAAGTTGCAGAAGATCCCATGGGCCTCCAAGGAATAGATCTGATCACAGCAGCGCTGCTGTTTTGTCTAGGAGATTCTCCAGGAGGTCGGGGTATATCTGATAGCCGCATGGCTGATATTTATCACATTGACGTTGGGACTCAGACTTTTTCACTTCCATCTGCAATATTAGCTACGAATACAATGGTTGGGGAGATAGCTTCAGCTTCAGCTTGTGATCATGCCAATCCACAGCTTTCAAATCCAAGTCCATTTCAGACACTTGGGCTGGATTTAGTATTGGAATGTGTCGCTAGGTACCAACCCAAGCAGCGTTCAATGTTTACCTTTGTGTGTGGACAGTTATTTAGAAGGAAAGAATTTTCTTCCCATTTTAAGAATGTGCATGGTGACATTCATGCTGGACTCAATGGCTGGATGGAACAGAGGTGTCCTTTAGCTTACTATGGTTGTACCTATTCTCAGCGTAGATTTTGTCCATCAATACAAGGAGCGAAGATTATACATGATCGCCATTTGCGGTCATTTGGAGTTCAGCCATGTGTATCTACAGTATTAGTGGAGCCTGCTAGAAACTGTGTGTTGGGATTACATAATGACCATCTAAGTAGTCTTCCTTTTGAGGTCTTGCAGCATATTGCAGGCTTTCTTGATGGCTTCAGTTTATGCCAGCTCTCATGTGTATCCAAGTTAATGAGGGATGTGTGTGGCAGCCTGCTTCAGTCTCGTGGCATGGTCATACTGCAGTGGGGGAAAAGGAAGTATCCAGAAGGAAATTCATCATGGCAGATAAAAGAAAAGGTTAGTTTAATCTTTACAGCCTTTTATTTGACATAAAGAGGGCTTTTGTAATACTGCTGAATTAATACAATTAATATCTTGTTGAGAAATTAACCATTCCCTAAAACTTACTAAATCAATGTGATGACAGAATTTTTTTAATGGAAATTAGTAATGAACTAGGATAGTTAGAATTGTTTGCCATAATTATAGGTTTACTAGAACTAGATTATAATCTAATATGGCAGAGACCACTTATGTTTCTCAATTTTTCTATAACAACTCTTTTTTGTTTGGATCCATTTTACCATCTTCTAATTTGGACTCCATCTGAAAAATTTGCATCATAAGATAATGGAGGAAGTAAGAAGAGGGTTTTTTTCCTGCTTGTAATTGTTTCTCCATTCTATGGCCATTTCGTTCTTAGGATTCGGTTGTTTCAGGTATAACCTAAATAGCGAGAGATGAGAAAAAGTTATAACTACGACTGTGGTCATATATTAAAGTGACCAGAGGAACATAAATGGATGAATGAGGAAATGCTTTAGGCTCGTGTGAGAAAACAGTAGGGCAGTAGGATTTGATATTTTGGGTGGGGACTCGGTTTAGTGAAGTCCAAAGAAGTGATGCATACTGTATTGGAAACTTGAGCTGGAGATTTAGGCAGACCTAAGCAAATCTAAGCTACACCATTTTCCTTCTGTGATACCCTACTTTTGCTCAGCTTCTATTTGGCACTACTCAGTAGGAACTGGAAGGCATTACAGATATCTTTGATTGAAGGTGTTTTTTATTTTTGAACACTTACAATATGAAACTTTTACATTTTCTAAAGTGGAAACAATTGTGATAAACTTTACATTTAGTTGCACAGCATTCAAACTGGTTACTTTATTTGTAGCACCTTTAGGTTTTCTTTCATTCATTGCACTGATTTTTCAGAATTCTACATCCACTTGGTTTCCCTGAGGCTTTGACCAATAAATGATCACACAAATTGTTTCATGATTTTTTTTTTCCAAAAGGGAATTTCTGATGGCAGAAAGTTTCTGCCACTTGTGTTTGTGTGTATTATTGTTTTCCCTATGATTTTGTATCTTTTCTTCTCTTTGGGATGGGACACTCTTAGTATGGTCTTTTTATCTTTGCCTACTAGTATTGACATACGGAGTGAAATGTTTTTTTTTTTTTTTTTTTTTTTTTTTTGAGACGGAGTCTCGCTCTGCCGCCCAGGCTGGAGTGCAGTGGCCGGGTCTCAGCTCACTGCAAGCTCCGCCTCCTGGGTTTACGCCATTCTCCTGCCTCAGCCTCCCAAGCAGCTGGGACTACAGGCGCCCGCCATGTCGCCCGGCTAGTTTTTTGTATTTTTTAGTAGAGACGGGGTTTCACCATGTTAGCCAGGATGGTCTCGATCTCCTGACCTCGTGATCCGCCCGTCTCGGCCTCCCAAAGTGCTGGGATTACAGGCTTGAGCCACCGCGCCCGGCCGGAGTGAAATGTTTTTTTGGGGATTCTATAATCATTCCTGCAGAAAATCTCACCTACTCTTCAAATTTAACTCGCCATCGTTTATATAGATTACTCACACATCTGTATCCTAGCCATTTGCTCCACTGAACTCCCAGCCACTATACACAAGCATCTACTGGACATTTCCACTTGATTGCCCTACAGCTTTCTCAAACTCAACATATCCAGCCTACTCCAGTCCTCCCCCTCTTAGTCTGAGAAAGTGGCACCATCCTCACCAAGTTTCCCAAACCAGGAATTTAGGAGTTATGTTGACTGCTTTTTCTCCCCCCTTTGTTTTTATTCAGATAATCATGAAGTCCTGTTTATTTTCCCTTTCTCATACCTCTCAGGTTTGCTTCTCTGTTTGCACTGCCATTTCCCAAGTTCAGTCCCAACTTTAGTAGTCTCCTGGACTACAACAACAGCTTCCTTCTAACTGGGTTCCTACTTCCATTTGGGCCCTTCTACAATGTATACACAAGAGCTAATGTGATATATATTTTCTTGAATACAATTCTTACACTGTCACTGCAGTGCTTAAAAACGTGTTTAATATTTGTTCATCACCCCGGGATAGAGTCCAGCTCCTTAATAAAACATTTGAGACTTTTCGTAATCTCATCTTTATCTTTTCACTTTCCTTTTCATTTTATACTGTAACCACGTTGATTTACTGACAGTTCCCTAATGTTTTTTCTTGCATTAAGTCTTTAAAGTATGCCATCCCTAATACTCACACTTGAGCACCTGCAATATGCTACTCAGTGTGCATTAGTACTTGTATTAACTTACATAATCCACTGTCCCCATTTTACAGACAGAGGTTAAGTAAGCTTGCCAACTAATTGACTTAGGAAACTGGTTTCTCCATCTTTTGATCTTCATCTTTCTTGCTGTGTCCTGCTTACTCTTCAGGTTTTACCTCCTGAAGATAGCTTCTTGGCACCCAAACCCTGACACCTTCTGAGAGTTGCACTGCTCTGTGTTCCTGTGGTGCTCCATTAAATACCTCTACTAAAGCGCTCATTGTGCTGTTGTGAAATTGATTGATCAGTTTCAGTCACTAGACTATAAATTCCTTGAGAAGTGGGACTCTCAGGGAACCAAAATACTCCCTTGCATAGCAGCTACTATGTAGTAGGCACTCAGTAAGTACTTGATGCGTACTTGGATGAAAGATGGATCCATTACTAAGAAACCTTGTAATCAGCAGGGGGAGTCATACATTTTCTTTTGCCTGCTTTTCCTAAGTTTGTTTCAGCAGACTCTCAGTTGTACGGAAGTAGAGAGACTGCCTGTCTCCATTGAATCTTTCAGCTAATTCACCTGCCAAAGCTTAAGGAAAACTCCTAATGCCTTTGTAGTTTTGTGAGCATAGGGAATGGTAAGGGAGGCTAGTGACATCTATACTATCACTAGGCCTTCACTGACTCCTGGGAAATTACTCCATAAAGGGTATTTGATCATAACCCTAAGGAGTATAGGAGGTACCCTTGTGCTGAACAATGGGGACTTTCTATTGCTAGTTGACAAATAATTGGTTTCCCACAAAATTTGAAGACATCTAGCCACCCCGAGAAGATATTACCTTGCTTTCCTGAGAAACAATAAATGCTGAGGGTTTTGCTTAAAACTGGCACTCTCTAAAGCAGGGGTGTCCAATTTGTTGGCTTCCCTGGGCCACGTTGGTAGAAAAAAATTGTCTTGGGCCACACATAAAATATACTAACTATAGCTGATGAGCTAAAAAAAAAAAAAAAATTCAGATAACGTTTTAAGAAAGTTTACGAATTTGTGTTGGACTGCGTTCAAAGCTGTCCTGGACCACATGCTGCTCACGGGCCCCGGGTTAGACAGGCTTGTTCTAAAGCATCTGCTGTTCAACGCGTATAAATTGTTCCCTGTATCAACATTTGTCTGTTGATACACTTAGCAGGGATGCCTAGGCCTGTCCTGCCCCATTCATGCTTGTTATCTAGGTCTGTCCTGCTCTGCATTCATGCTTGTTACTTATGTTCAGGTAGCTATATGTTTCAGTTGTAAAGATGACGGGCATGGGGCACAGTCTTTGCTGGACTAATAATTTGACAGTGCTTTAGGGCCTAGAGCTGTTGGGTGGACAAAAGGGGAAGAAGCCAATATTTTTACCTACAGACATGAATAGGGATGGCAGGTGAATATTTTGCCTAGAAACATGTTTTACAATGATATGAACTAAAATAGGATCCACTTTATAAATATTATTTTTATATAAAATTTCAGAGCGATTTTGAACAAATCAAAGTACTTGAATATTATTAACCACCTTTAGTACTTGAGAACAGCAGGAAAATAAGCTTACCTTGGCATACAATATTCTAGGGTATTTTTTAGTACTGATAGTATAAATAGGAATGGGAGAGAAAAATCTGGAGGAAAAAAATAACACTTGCATTGTATCTCCAGAGTGTGGTTAGTTCTAGATAGCCAGTCGGAGAGTATGAAAGAATAGTGTGCAGTACATAATATTTTAGGAAATGGCTCTGAATTTGTGCAGTTTTAATTTTATAAAAATCATTTGGTAAGCCAGATTGGGGTGTGATTTTTAATACTGAGTTTTGTCTTTCATTGTTTTTAAATTTATTGAAGTCATAATGTCATAGAAGTGATTTACCTTGTAAATATTTGACAGATATATTTGTATCCAAAAGGATTTGCCAATTTTTAATTTTATAGCTATTTGAAACTTTATATTGGATGCTTCTGCAATAGCAGAAATGTACGCAGGAGCAGAGCAAAAAGTGTGTTTTGATTCTCTACAAATTGACTTGTTTAAATCTAAAGTAGAATTTTCTTGTAGGTATGGCGATTTAGTACTGCATTTTGTTCTGTTAATGAATGGAAATTTGCTGACATCCTAAGCATGGCTGACCACTTGAAGAAATGCAGTTACAATGTTGTCGAGAAACGGGAGGAAGCAATCCCTTTGCCATGTATGTGTGTGACACGAGAACTCACTAAAGAAGGACGTTCACTACGCTCAGTTTTAAAACCTGTACTTTAAAAGTTGTAATTTTACTTGCACATATATGCAAGCACCTAGTATAATTTCTTTGTAATATGTGAAACTTTATTAATGTATTAAATATTACAACTAGCTAAATTTATTGTCACTATGTATATAATGTTTTGAAGTGACATCTATTTTTATAAAGTACTGTTTAGTTGGAAAAAGTTGCCTTAATGTTTGAAATGTGTGAAATTTGTGGAACTTGCTGGACAGGGTGATTTAATTTTTAGCTGCATAATTTTAAGAATTAGTATTTTCAGTGGTGTGCATATTTTTGGTTCCTAAATTTTTGCTTCTTAAACTAAAAATATCCTGACCAATTTATTCCTTGTTTTCTGTGGGTTGCAACCCATGCAATCAAAAAGCAAAACTTTGATTCAGATTTTTTACAGCATAGGTTTTTCATATAAAAATATTCTCAATTTCTTAAGCACTGCCATAAGATCATTATAATGTTTTTGTTTTTTAGTGCTTCCCTATACAATTGTTAATGCACAAATGATCTCTAATATATACTTACATATGTAAAATCGTAATTAAAGTTTGATAATGCAGTTTATCATGTTTTAAAAATAATCCACAAAGATGTTTTTAATCTCATATACTTACAATTCAACACAGAGTGACCATGTGCAGCTTTCTTTTTTGTTAGATGCCACATCCAAAGACTCATCGCAGTGTGTTATGTGACAGGACAATGCAAAAACAAGCAAACAAAAAGTAAGCCTGTGAATATACTATAATTTGAAACTGCTCCTGGTATTACATATTTGCTGGATATCTAATGTTTTAAAAGATAATATACCTCATTTTAAGTTTGAATTGGGCATATTGTATAAATTTCAAATATTCAGAATGCAAAGGGCTTAACTATTAAATTTTTGCCTTTTGATGTTTATAAACATTACAACTGTGTTGTTTTAAGACATTTAAAAACATGAAATTTGTTATCTTTGTAAAATGACAATCATGTAGAAACGTGTTTCGGTTGACAATCTCTTTGAAACGTTTCCAAGTTAATTTCCCATAGGCTTCACCACCAAGAAAGGAAGAATTGCATCTTTGCGTAATGGTCAAGGTATAATGCAAAAATATACCTATTCTTGAAGTAGTTTATTATAGTTTTCAAATTGATTTATACCATTATTAACCTGATGTGGTCTGCTTAAAAAATGAATATATCAGTGTTTAGAAATAAATTGCAGAGGTGGGGATATATGCTTAAACAATTTGTCTTTAGCATTTGGTAGTCTGAAATGGTGACAGATTACTTGTTAAAATTGTGAAAACTCTGTTGTGTCCTCTCTTCCTACATTTGTCCCTGAGAGTGCTCTATGATTACTAGGTTCTTGATTCCCATATATGGCAATCGGGCAGAGGCGTTCCTTGAGCATTAGAGTTCCGAAGCTTAAGGTTTGTTTTGGTTGGGTCAAGTCCTTAGTACAGTTGAAAAATATAGCATTAAAGACTAATCAGTTGTTTTGCCTCACCAGTCATTTTAAATAGTAGAATACTTATTTCTCAGTGCTTAAAATTTCTTTTTCAACTGTGAGATTGAATAAACAGTCTGTATTTCTGTGAAAAAAAACAAAAAAAATATATAATACCATAAAATATAACTCTACCTTTTAAAGTTTTGCTGAAGAATATGTCTGTGGTTAGGATAGCACAAGCATTAACTTTTCTTTTATAGTTATGCTGTTTAAAATTGATTGGTTTTAAATTTAGACTTCTTATTTCCACACTGGATTATGAGATATTTAATAATTTTCCACCTTATATTTCTTTTACACATTTTGCTGTTCTCTTTTTTGTTACTATTATGCCACCATACCATTTTGTTAAATGTTTTCTTTGTGAAACATTTGTTCAAGTTCTAATAAAATTAATATTTTCCCTTAACATGGCTCAATACCTTTAAAAGCTTCATTTAAATAAAATTTTAATACTTGTTTGACAAATTCCAACACAATCATATTGTTTCTGTAGTGTGGATTTTCTGCATGTTATGGTATTTGTTGATTATCATTGCTCACACATGTTTTACTAGTGAACCTTAATTTTTTAAAAATATGAGACACTCATTAGTTAGCTTTCTCTGATCGTTCAGTGTCTCGAAAGTAATACCACCTAAGTTCACTGAAAGGCGGAAGAGCTTCTAGCATGGTTATATCTCTAAAAGTTGTCATGGAAACTATCTGTCTCTCCTCTTAAGTTTGAAAAGGTTTGTATGTTGGCCTAATAGATTGTACTTTGAGAAGTCATCATTGATTCGTTAGTCTTTGCTAAATAGCAAGGTAAAAGGCAAGCATCAGGATGGAGGGAAGTATTTGAATTCACTTTTATCCTCTGCCTCCTTCCCCAATACTGCCTGTTAGCTTAATCTTTCTGCCTCCTTTCCTCTCCCTTTCCCTTTTTTTCCCTTTCTCACTCTTTTTTACTAGATTTTGAGACTCACAGATCTTACAGCAGTGGTTCCTAAAGTGTGGTCCTTGGACCAGCAGGAACATCAACACCTAGAAATTTGTTAGAAATGCAGATTATTAGGCTTCTCTTCAGACTTAGTGAATCAGAGGAACTCTGGGGTGGGACCCAGGAATCTGTTTTAACAAGATCTCCAGGTGATTCTAATGCACAGTAAAGCGTTAGAACTTAGAGGGAAGCCTGGGTCATGTCAGCTACACTCTGGTGCATTACTGGAGTGGATATATGTGTGTACCTGTGTGTGTTTGTATAAATATATGTGTAATCAAAAATTGAGAGATGGTAATTTATTAATGGTTAAACTATATATGTTGTCTCAATTTTACAGCCATATGACAAAATACACTGGGTACTATAGTTGTTGGACTTGTATTCTTTAAATTAGTCTTTACTAGTATTTAAAATTTTACTAGTGTTTCTTCTGTTCAAGGTAAATTGCAGTGCAAATTTTAGTTCATTAGCGGTAACACTTAGCATAGTCATCTCATTCTCTTGTTTAGTGGTTGTGTAGAGTCGTGAACATATTCAGATTGTAGGGTAATCAAAGAGTAGAAGTAGACAAATATTGGATTAAATCCTACAAAAATACTTTTAGGGATCTTTTCAACCCTATCAATACGATGTTTTGAAAGATTGGATCTCTTGTTTATAGTAGTATAGAACATTTTCTGATCTTTTTGACTCTGTGCTGCCTATCTCATCAATGTTGTTGCTATTTATATCTGTCCTTTAACATTGGATGTTGGGGTCTTAGTAATGTTGATGATAATAGGATTTTCAGCAAAACTTCCATATCCCTTGAAGATATGGTAGCTTATATTACTATATTGATAACAGTTTTACCTGTGGAGATTTGACTAGTTTTAGGTGTTTGGAAGCAAAAGAGGTTTCTTCATGTTTTGCATCCCAACCTGAAAAGACATGGGGTTTATTAATTTTAAAATTTCCTAAGGAAAAATTATTCAAATATTTTAAAATGTGTTTTGTGCATGACATGCCACATTGGTGATATGATTGTGATTGGAGCTTACAGAGTTGGTTGTTTAGAAGTGCAGTAGAAAGAAAGCAATTGGCCCTTATTCTCTGGACAAACTTTTGATGGAAATAATTTCTCTGATAGGTGTTTGACTGGTTATCTAAATGTTGCTGTAAGTAGTCTTACTTAAGATGCTCATAGGGTCTAGGAAGCAGAGAATATTAGTTATACCTTTATCAACTCATCAGTGACTTGTTTCATGGTGTTTAAGATAATTTAATAATGGGGTTTGACAGGATTTATCTGATTTCCAAAAAAGCAAAGTTTGAATTCAGCAAAGATCAACTCTAATGAAGTCCTTTCTAAAGGGGAAAGGAAAGATGGTTTGCTTTTGAAGTCATCTTTTACATAATTATTCCCTTTATTTAAAAGATTAAAGTGAGATCAAGAGATAAAACCTTTCAAATTTGAATTTTATGGATGAGAAAACAGGTACTCAAAATTTAGGCAGTGATTAGTGTACCAGGATATTTGAGAGAGAATTATGTCCTTACATGGATCACTTTTTCACTTTACAAATGCAGGAAGAAAAGAGACATTCAGATGTAAGGAAATTTGGAAAATGTTGTCTAGGATATTTGATTCTTACTGCTTTGGAAAGCATTTTGGGGCAATACCAAAAGGAAACAGACTAACCAAGTGTGGTATGTTGCTCTGAAAATGTTTGCGAAACTAAGGCCTCTTGCTGAATTTTACAAATAGGTTACTGCATCTATGATTAAACTTTTTAAATAAATTGCTTATGCATATGTTTATTTGACATATATAATCTTCATAATTGGCCAGTACACCTTGAGATGTATTAATGGCGATACATCTCGAGGTGTTTTGTTACCTTAGCACATTTCAGAACTGGCATTTTGTATTCAGATTGTTTTATATTTCAGTGTATTATGTGGACAGTGACTCTTCATTAATAAACTACAAAGAAATGGGTTATAAGGAAGATTCATGAACATGCTGTATAGAAATACAGTAAAAATTCATTGATGCAAAGTCCTTTTTTAAAAATAATTTTCAATCTTTTTGATATGCTGGACGGAAGCTTCTGTCTTTTACTATGAAGAAAACAGTTCTGAAGTGAACTGACAACATAAGGCAAATACTGGGTAAAAATTTAAACATCTCCAAAATCATTAACCCATTTGTATGCAAATATTAGGGAATGGTTCTTCAATACGTAGCTAGTTCTTGTGGTGGTTAATAGTTCGTGTGTTTGAAAGTAATAAAACAGGCCGGGCGCGGTGGCTCAAGCCTGTAATCCCAGCACTTTGGGAGGCCGAGACGGGCGGATCACGAGGTCAGGAGATCGAGACCATCCTGGCTAACACGGTGAAACCTCGTCTCTACTAAAAAATACAAAAAACTAGCCGGGCGAGATGGCGGGCGCCTGTAGTCCCAGCTACTCGGGAGGCTGAGGCAGGAGAATGGCGTAAACCCCGGGAGGCGGAGCTTGCAGTGAGCTGAGATCCGGTCACTGCACTCCAGCCCGGGCGACAGAGCAAGACTCCGTCTCAAAAAAAAAAAAAAAAAAAAGAAAGTAATAAAACTGCATTTGTGTTGAACTCTTAAAACCAGTTAATTAGGTCAGTTGCTCCTAACAAAGGCAAATTCATCAGATTTAACTTCTACCCTTTTCTAATATAAATTTTTAGAAATTTTGTTTCTCAGATGTAATGCAAATAGGTTGATACATTTGTTTATTCTTTGACAGAGAAACTGACCAGAGTTAGCTTTTTAATACCGCTTCCAGTCAAAAAGTAACATTGTTATATTTCGTTTTAAAATCATACCATTTTACAGTATAATCATACTGCACTGCCATTATCTATTTGCTAGTATCTATATACTATAATTATGGGGCCATCTAGGTAGAAACCATATCTTACGTGGCTTTGCATCCCTGTCCCTAGCTGAGGGTCTTACAAACATGCAGTGATATGGTTTGGCTGTGTTCCCACCAAATCTTGTCTTGAATTGTAACTCCTCAATTCCCACATGTTATGAGAGGGACCTGCTGGGAGGTAATTGAATCATGGGGCAGGTCTTTCCCATGCTATTCTCATGATAGTGAATAAGTTTTAAAGTCTGATGACATAAGAACAGTAACAATTTGTTAATATTCAAAAGATTTAAGTTGAAAAAAAAGGGGTCCTGCACTCTGCTGTCCTATAATATTTTTTTTTTCTGTTGAAATCCTCCTTTCCATTTTGTCATTATTGCTTCTTTATCCCATGACTTCAGTTTTCTGGTGAGGTGACCCTGAATTTAGTCATTTTGGTCAGTAGTTTTAGATTTAAGTAACTTATCACACTTGTTTTAAAGTTTCTCTCAGCTCACCCATGAAGAAACAATTCTTTTTTCATTTTTTCCTTCGAAAATCAGCAAGTATTGCTGAATCTAACTGAAGTATCAGCATTCAGGTTTAAGCATGTTATTTGATTGAAAGAAACCAAACCATGGAAATAATGGGCACTGTACCTGCTCAAGAGTAAAATTACCCAATGAATAATTATGTCATCTGGATGTCTTTTATATCAATTGATGACTTTAAAAAAAAATCTGTCTTTTAAATAAAATATGGAAAGAACAGTATTGGTCCCTACAACATTCCAATAGCTTTGTCATGACAGCCATGACATATGAAATAAGTTACTCTGAATGGCTAATAATTCGGTGGACATGAATTCTAAAGATTTTTATTTGCACTTAAAATGTTAAAGTAGTATTGTTCATTTGATCAATGTTTGAATACCAGTCAGTATTGAAAACTTTTAACTGCATTCTGAAAGGTCACTGCACAGATTCACTTACCTCAGATGTCATTTAGCTTCCTTTTCTCATGATTTACATAAATGTTACCTTAAATGCAGAAAGATGTGCTATTCTTTGGAGGATAAAAAACCTAAGTGAATGAAGCTAGACACAAAAGGCTACATCTTATATGATTTCATTTATATGAAATATTCAGAATAGGTAAATTCATAGAGATAAATCAGATTTATGGTTGCTGGGGGAGGGGAAGTAACTGCTTCATGGGTATGGGGTTTTCTTTTGGATTGATGAAAATATTGTAGAACAAGATAATGGGGATAGTTGCATAATATTGTGAATGTGCCAAAATGCCACTGAATTGTATACTTTAAAATGGTGTATTTGATTTATATGTTATTACAATTAAAAGAATTTGGTATTTGCAGTCATTACCAAAGCCAAAAACTAGTGTTCTCAACGTTTGTGAAATGCCCAAACCATGGTTTAGAATTAATTTATAGCATTAGTAACATGACAAATCTATTCAGCTTAAAGTTCTCGTAAAATTTGTGAATCCCATCATAGAAGTACCCCTGACAGCAGCAGAAATAAAGCTGTAATTCATCAAAATTTCCTTATATTTAATACTTCTGTGACTGAGTAATTGACTTCTGTGTCAATGTTTATTTTTTATCCTTTGAAAATTTTTATGATTCCTTGTGGCACATCTCAAACATACTTTTTAAAGATGTGATTTTAAAATCATGCTTTGAAAAAAATTTGTGTAATTTTCAAGGTTTTTTTTTATAGTTTTATACTTTGTTTCTTTTAAAGAACAAATGCAACTTGTATTAGAGTAAGACTAAATAAATTGTACTGATGTGTACATTTTTATGCCTTTGTATTGTCTTGTGGGGAAAAAAACTATTTGAATCTTAAGATTGATAGGAACTCTAATGATCATTTAGTTTCTCATTTTATATTTGGAGAAATTGAAGCTGAGGTTGTCGGTGTGTCATTCATTTAACAAGCATTTATTAATGAACACTCATGCCAGGTAATGTGTAGGCTTGGCTCTGGAAGGTTATTTCATGCTTGAAAGTTTCACAGGTAATTTCTTTTTTTCTTCTTTTTTCTTTCATCATCTAGTAACTATGCCAGACACATGGACAAACGGACAAGTTTCAGAGGAAGGGAGGCTTCTGCATAGAATCACTTTAAGTGGTTCTTCTCATAATTCTCCAAACATCTTAAAGAGATGTTCTTCATCACAGTAAAGCACACATGATCATAAGTAGTCTGCTACTTAAGTACATAAGTCATACTACTTTCATGACTTTGGGAAGGGAGTATTTTTGAATCACTTTAAACCAATTATTTTCCATTGTTTTAAGGAGCCAGCTTCATACTGTTGGTTCAAATCAATCTGTAAAGAAAAGTTAAATTGTTTTGCAGATAACAGTGCCTCTCATATAGTTGGGGGTATATATGTGAAAGGGTGTATATGCTTTTTGCATATACATAGATATGTATTATCTATATGCTGGTATCTATATACTATGATTATGGGGCCATCTAGGTAGAAACCATATCTTATGTGGCTTTGCATCCCTGTTCCTAGCTGAGGGTCTTACAAACATACAGTGATATGGTTTGGCTGTGTTCCCACCAAATCTTGTCTTGAATTGTAACTCCACAATTCCCACATGTTATGAGAGGGACCTGCTGGGAGGTAATTGAATCATGGGGGCAGGTCTTTCCCATGCTATTCTCATGATAGTGAATAAGTCTCATGAGATCTGATGGTTTTAAAAACAGGGGTTTCCCTGCATGGGCTCCTTTCTTTGCCTGCTGCCATCTATGTAAGACGTGACTTGCTCCTCCTTGCCTTCCACCATGATTGCGAGGCTTCCCCAGCAACGTGGAACTGTAACTCCATCAAGCCTATTTTTCTTCCCAGTCTCAGATATATCTTTATCCATAGCATGACAATGGACTAATACAGTAAATTGGTATTAGTAGAGTGAGACGCTGCTGAAAAGATATCCAAAAATGTGTTAAGTGACTTTGGAACTGGGTAACAGGCAGAAGTTGGAACAGTTTGGAGGGCTCAGAAGAAGACAGGAAAATGTGGGAAAGTTTGGAACATCCTAGAAACTTGAAGAATGACTTTGACCAAAATGCTGATAATGATATGGACAATGAAATCCAGGCTGAGGTGGTCTCAGATGGAGATGAGGAACTTACTGGGAACTGGAGGAAAAGTAGCTCTTGTTATGTTTTAGCAAAGAGACTGGTGGCATTTTGCCCCTAGCCTAAAGATTTGTGGAACTTTGAACTTGTGAGAGATGACTTAGGGTATCTGGTGGAAGAAATTTCTTTTTTTTTTTTTTTTTTTTTTTTTGAGGCGGAGTCTCGCTCTGTCGCCCGGGCTGGAGTGCAGTGACCGGATCTCAGCTCACTGCAAGCTCCGCCTCCCGGGTTCACGCCATTCTCCTGCCTCAGCCTCCCAAGTAGCTGGGACTACGGACGCCCGCCATCTCGCCCGGCTAGTTTTTTGTATTTTTAGTAGAGACGGGGTTTCACTGTGTTAGCCAGGATGGTCTCGATCTCCTGACCTCGTGATCCGCCCGTCTCGGCCTCCCAAAGTGCTGGGATTACAGGCTTGAGCCACCGCGCCCGGCCTGGTGGAAGAAATTTCTAAGCAGCAAAGCATTCAAGAAGTGACTTGGGTGCTGTTAAAGGCATTTAGTTTTGTAAGGGAAGCAGAGCATAAAAGTTTGGAAAATTTGCAGCCTGATAATGTGATAGAAAATAAAATCCCATTTTCTGTAGAGAAATTCAAGCTGGCTGCAAAAATTTGGATAAGTAATGAGGAGCTGAATATTAATCCCCAAAACAATGGGAAAATGTCCCCAGGGCATGTTGGAGGTCTTCACAGCAGCCCCTCCCATCACAGGGCTGGAGACCTAGAAGGAAAAAAATGGTTTCAGGGGCTGGGCCCAGGTGCCCCTTGCTCTATGCAGCCTAAGGACTTGGTGCCCTGCGTCCCAGCCACTCCAGCCATGGCTAAAAGGGGCCAAGGCACAATTTGTGCCATTGGTTCAGAGGGTGCAAGCCCCAAGGCTTGGCAGCTTCCACATGGTGTTGAGCCTGCAGGTGCACAGAAGTTGAGAATTGAGGTTTGGAACCTCTGCCTAGATTTCAGAGGCAGAAAAGCCTGGATATGCCAGGCAGAAGTTTGCTGCGGGGACAGGGGCTCCATGGAGAATCTCTTCCAGGTAGTGCAGAAGGGAAATGTGGGGTCAGAGCCCTCACACAGAGTCCCTACTGAAGCACTGCCTAGTGGAGCTGTGAGAAGAGGGTCACCGTCCTCCAGACCCCAGAATGGTGGATCCACTGACAGCTTGCACTGTGCACCTGGAAAAGCCATAGACAATGCCAGCCCACAAAAGCAGCCAGGAGAGGGACTATATCCTGCAAAGCCACATGGGTGGAGCTGCCCAAGACCATGGGAACCCAATTCGTGCATCGGCATGACCTGGATGTGAGACATGGAGTCAAAGGAGATCATTTTGGAACTTTAAGATTTGACTGCCCCACTGATTTTGGACTTGCATGGGGCCTGTAGCCCTTTGTTTTGATCAGTTTCTCCCATTTGCAATGGGTGTATTTATCCAATGTCTGTACCCCCATTTCATCTAGAAAGTGATTAACTTGCTTTTGATTTTACTGGCTCATAGGTGGAAGGGACTTGCCTTGTCTCAGATGAGGCTTTGGACTTTGGTCTTTTGAGTTAATGCTGAAATGAGTTGAGACTTTGTGGGATGTCTGGGAAGGCATGATTGGTTTTGAAATATGAGGACATGAGATTTGGGAGGGACCAGGAGTGGAATGATATGGATTGGCTGTGTCCTCACTCAAATCTCATCTTAAATTTTAACTCCCACAATTCCTACATGTTGTGGGAGGGACCCAGTGGGAGGTAATTGAATCATGAGGGTGGGTCTTTCCCATGCTGTTCTCGTGATAGTGACTATGTCTCATGAGATCTGGTGCTTTTAAAAATGGGAGTTTTCCCCACACCAATTCTCTCTTTTCCTGTTGCCATCCATGTAAGTTATGACTTGCCCTCCTTGCCTTCTGTCATGATTGTGAGGCTTCCCCAGCCACGTGGAACTGTAAGTCCATTAAACCTATTTTTCTTCTCAGCCTCGGGTATGTCTTTATCAGCAGCATGAAAACGGACTGATACAGAAGGCATTCAATAGAGGTTTGTTAATCTGATAATGAAAAATGATTGAATAATTTAGTGTTGTGTCAGTTAGCTTTTGCTGCATAACATGAAATCCTAAAAGTTTGTTTAAGCAACAGTATAATTAGCTCATGATTGATTGGCTCAGCATTTCTGGTTGGCCTGACCTGGCTGATGTCTTCCTAATTGGCTCACGTCCATGGTCAGCTGATGGGTCGGCTGGAGGTTAGATGATCTAAGACCACCTTACACATCTTACACATGTTGGCCAGGGTTATGGGGATGATTACACCATGTGTCTCTCATCATCCATCAGGCTACCCAGGCTTATTTGCAGGGCAGTAACAAGAACAGCAAGAGTGTAAGCCCCTATGTTCAACCCCTTTCCAAGCCACTGCTCGTCACATTTATTAATGTCCCATTTTCCAAAGCAGTCACATGGCCAAACCCAGATTCAGGGGGTGGAGAAATAGGCTCTATACCCTTTGATGGAAGGAACAGCAAAGTCACAGTGCAAATGAGTATGTGTATAGGAATAAGAAGAATCATGCCTATTTAAGTCTACCATAAATGTTGAGAAAATTTTTGCTTAATCTACCTGAATGTTAAAAACGAGTCAATTCGGCCGGGCGCGGTGGCTCAAGCCTGTAATCCCAGCACTTTGGGAGGCCGAGACGGGCGGATCACGAGGTCAGGAGATCGAGACCATCCTGGCTAATACGGTGAAACCCCGTCTCTACTAAAAAAATACAAAAAACTAGCTGGGCGCGTTGGCGGGCGCCTGTAGTCCCAGCTACTCGGGAGGCTGAGGCAGGAGAATGGCGGGAACCCGGGAGGCGGAGCTTGCAGTGAGCTGAGATCCGGCCACTGTACTCCAGCCTGGGCGACAGAGCGAGACTCCGTCTCAAAAAAAAAAAAAAAAAAAAAAAAAAAAAAAAAAAAAAAAAAAAAAGAGTCAATTCAAAATCAGAACTATCTTTTGCCTCTTTTTTTCAAACTGTAAAGCTAGTGTTTTAGTCTGGGTTCTCCAGAACGACTAAGAGATATCTGTCTATCTATCTATCTATCTATCTATCTATCTAGAGAAATTGACTTACTCAATTGTGGAAGTTGAAAAGTCGCATGATAGGCCATCTGCAAGCTAGAGAGCCAGGAGATCCAGCAGCCTGGAGGACCAGGATGTCCAGTAGCCTGAATCATGTTTGAAGACTTCACAACCAAAGAAGGGAAGATGATGGTGTAACTCTCAGTATTAGGCTTAAGGCCTGAGAGCCTAGGGGACTGCTGGTATGAGTCCAGGAGTCCCAAAGCCAGAGAACCTGGAGATCTGATGTCCAAGGGCAGAAGATAAAGGGTGCCCAAGCTCCAGAAGAAAGAGACAGAGCAAGAATTCCCCCTTCCTCCATGTTTTTGTTTTATCCAAGACCCCAGCTGATCAGATGGTGCCTACCCACATTGATGGCAGATTATCCCTACTCAGTTCAATGACTGAAATGCCAATCTCCACTGGAAACACCCTCATGGACATACATAGGGCAATCCAATCATTCTAATCAAATGTTAAAACACCTGGGTTTGTTTCCCTTTCAGCAGAAGAAGGATGGGCTTAATGCCTACTGAAGCACTGAAGATACGTAATGCTATACCACCTACCTGGATATCCCTTAATCCAGTCAAGTTGACATCCAAAATCAACCATTACAAGTTCGTCCCTTGTCAACTTAGCACCCATACACATCTCTTTATCATACTTAATCTCTAAATAACAATACAGCCATCTTGTGCATAACCAAAAACTCATGAATCCTTTCCCCAGAAGAGGAGGTAAAGTTCTTGCATGATGTTTACTCCTTTTCTGATATACAATAACTAAAATTCTATAATGTAAAATTAACAGTACTCATACTAATAAAAGCTCAATACATATAATGTTACATAACAAAGGATAAGCAATGAAAACAAAGATATTTGCTTCATATATGTGTATACACACAAAAACGTATTCTTAACAAAATAGGGATTGTACCGCCCTTGTTTCTGTAACTGGCCACATGGTTGTAACTGGTATTTATAACTACCTTGTTCTACTACCCGTTGTGTATTCCCTTTGCCTGCAGTAAGCACCTTAGCTGGTTATTGTTCTTTACCTGATGGAGTAACCCAAACCTCTATTCCTGTAGGGTCTCAGCAATTTGCAGCCCTGCCTGGATTGGGTTATGATAATTTCCCATTGACCTTAATCACAGGATATGGTAGTACTAAGAGACAGCCTTAGGGATACCTTGTATTACAGACATACTCTTGTTTACCCCATGGTAGAATAGCAGTTCAATTTCTCCTCGATAGTCCAGATCAGTCACCCCAGCCAACACTGTTACTCTTCTCTTAGCCTGCTGACTCAGGCATGAAGAGCCCAAAGTGGGCAGATAGCAGTCTTAACTTCTAGCTCAATGGAATTGTTATGTCTTCTGGTAGAAATATTTATCCCTTTGGAACTAAAACACCCAGGCCAGGGGAGCTTGAAGTTGTGGGAATAGGAAGCAAAAATCTTGCTAGTGTGTCACCAGGGGTAATGGAGGATAGTGCCACACCTATCTTCACCCCTTGATTCCTGGATCCATGAATCCTGGCTATGGAAGAAAGAGTACCATATTCCTGGTGCTGATTTGGAGCAATTGTGGTCTGCTGGAGAACACTGCTCCAGTCGTGCAAAGTGTTATCATCTAGTTGGCACTGTAAAAGGCCATTTCACCATTTTATCAAGACATTTGCTTCAAGATGATGGAGAACACGGTAAGATAAGTTAATTCAATGAGCATGAGCCCATTGCTGCACTCCTTTCTCTATGAGGTAAGTTCTTGGTCAGAAACAATGCTGTGTGAGATACCATGACCATGAATAAGAGTGGAAGTGGCACCACTCACCATCATCCTTAGTGATCCACTAGCAAAGTTTTTGCTTCCTGTTCCTGCGACATTACATTCTGCTGGCCTAGAGATCTTAGTTTCAAAGGGGAAACACTGCAACCAGGAGACACAACAATGATTTAAACTGGAAGTTAAGATTGCCACCTAGACACTTTCGGTTCCTCCTACCTTTAAGTCAACAGGCTAAGAAGGGAGTTACAGTGTTGGCTGGGGTGACTGACCCAGACTATCAAGATGAAATCAGTCTACTACTCCACAACAGAGGTAAGAAAGGTATGCATGGGATACAGGAGATCCATTAGGGCGTCTTTTAGTATTACCATGCCCTGTGATTAAGGTCAATGGGAAACTAGAGTAGACCAATTCAGGCAGGACTACAAGTGGCCCAGACCCCTCAGGAATGAAAGTTTGGGTCACCCCACCAGGAAAAAAAAACATGATCTGCTGAGGTGCTTACTGAAGGCAAAGGGAATACAGAATGTGTAGCAGAAGAAGGTAGTCATCAATACCAGCTATGACCCATGGCCAGCTGCAGAACCGAGGACTGTAGCTACCATGAGGATTTCCTCCTTCTTTTGTTAAAAACATGTTTGTGCCTGTATACACTTGTAATAAGAAAATATCTTGTTTTATTTCCTTTTCCTTTATCATATGACATAAGATTTATTGATTTCATATCAGCATTTAAGTATTGTTAACTTTATGGAATAGTATTTGTGTTGGGGATTGGTATGTTTCCGGTTGTACGAAGTAACAATTCCGGTGTAATTATGACCTTATTGTTATCTTTTTTTGAAGATTATGTATGATCTCAGGAGATGTGTATGGGTTCACGTTGACAAGGGGTGGACTTGTGATGGTTAATACTAAGTGTCAATTTGATTGGATTGAAGGATTCAAAGTATTAATCCTGGGTCTGTCTATGAGGGTGTTGCCAAAAGAGATTAATATTTGAGTCAGTGGGCTGGGGAAGGCAAATCCACCCTTAATCTGGTGGGCACAATCTAATCAGCTGCCAGCAAATATAAAGCAGGCAGAATAATGTGAAAAGAGTGAGACTGGCCTAGCTTCCCAGCCTATATCTTTCTCCCATACTGAATGCTTCCTGCCCTCAAACATCGGACTCCAAGTTCTTCAGTTATGAGACTCAGACTGGCTCTCCTTGCTTCTCAAGCTTGCAGACAGCCTATTGTGGGACCTTGTGATAGTGTAGGTTAATACTTAATAAGCTCCCCTTAGTGTGTATGTGTGTGTGTGTATACACTAATATAAATAAATATAACTAATAGGATATATCTATATAAGAATTCTATAAGTCCACAGATGATAGTTTTAACAGAATATTGCATGCAAAGAAGACAAATACATACCTTGAGTAAGTGTCTATTAGGTCTAATGTAATCAACCTGCCATGCCACCATGTGCTTGGCTAATCACCCCAGGGAATGATGCCATATCAGTGGCTCAGTGTTGGCCTCCGTGGCTGGCAGATTGGGCACCAGCAGTAGCCGTGATCAGGCTGGCCTTTGTGAGTGGAAGTCTATGTTGCTGATCCTATGCTAACTTCCATTCCTGCCACCATGACCACTTTGTTCATGAATCTGTTGGACAATTACAGGGATGACTGTGGAAAAAGACTGATTGGTATCTAAAGACTGGGTCATCCTATCTACTTGTTTTTTACAATTCTTCTCTACTGAGGTCATCCTTTGGTGAGTATTCACATGGGACACAAATATCTTTATGTCCTTTGCCCATTTAAAAATGCCTATCCACATACCTCTTCATCATATTTCTTTTGTCACTGGTTTTTCACCATGTTTCTTCCAAGCCCTTAACCATCCAGCCAAACCGCTGACTACAGCCCATGAATTGGTATATAATCACACATCTGTGCCTTTCTCCTTCCACACAAAGTGCATGACCGGGGCAGTGCCCAAAGCTTACCCCTCTAAAAAGATACTCCTTCACCTATGGACTTTCAGAGACGTCTTAGAAAGGGGCTGTAGAGCTGCAGCTAGCTGTCTACTGTCGGTAGTACCCACATATTGTTCAGAACTATCTATTAACCAGGCCTGAGTCTTCTCTTCCTATCAACTGATCATAGCGAACTTCCCATGAGGTTACAGCTACAGGCTGAGAAGAGGAGCCATTGTAGCAACAGCAGAAACCACGGACATTTGTGCCAGCCACTTCTTCACGGACCTTATTTGTGCCTTCAGGACCTGCCTGTGTTTGATCATGTATATACCACTTACATTGTTGATGAAGTGCTGCTGTGCATGCCTAACTTTATGTATTGGTGGATCAGATTACATCCAGTTCATAATAGGGATCTTGGGTCACATGGTAACTTGGTGGCCTATGGTCAAGCTTTCAGCTTCTAATAAGACTCAGTGGCAGACCAAGAGCTGTCTCTCAAAAAGAAAGTAGTTATTTGTGGATGACGGCAGGGCAGTGCTCCAAAATCCTAAAGGCCTCTGTTGCAAATCACCTATGGAAGCCTGCCAAAGGCTGCAAACATTATCCCTATCTGCCACTGACACCTCAAGTACACTTGGAGCTGCTAGGTCATAAGACCCAAGTGGCAAAGCAGCTTGCACAGCACCCTAGACCTGTTGCAGAGCCTTCTCCTGATCTGGACCCTACTCAAAACTAGCAGCTTTTTGAGTTACTTGGTAAATGAGCTAGAATTTACCAAATGGCATTTCACCCCTGTGGTTTGGATGTGTCCCCTCTAAAATTCAGGAATGCCAATTAGGTAGTATTAACCCTTTTCCTGTTTAGAATTTTTAAAATGCAGCTCATGGCCAGCACTCATTTAATTTTATATAAACATGCTCTTTGAGGCTGCAGCAAAACTGACTGATTTTCCAATGTGAAAATAAAATATAAAAACTGTTCTTGGCTGGTGTTATTTCTAAACAGAAGTAACATCAGACTTGACTAGATCATCAGAATCGTCTATTTCAGAAAAATCAGATTCATCAAATGAATCCTTAGCCAACAACTGTTCAGAACAATGTTAACATCACATGTAGAAATGCTACATTTTCTAGGATTTGACATTTTCAGTGAATGAAAATAACTATTTTGTAAATGAAAATATCACTACTAAATGTAGAATGCTATAAATAGAATGATGTCTTTTGTTTCCAAAGTCAATATACTAGAGCACTGCAAAAATAATAATAAAAGTGAGATATTTCATAGCAAAGTTATCTCAAGGTATATGCTACAGCTGCTAGCACCACTGGTGAGTATTCTCAGAGCAAACAGGAAAAGAGTTAAGAGGTGGGGCCTTTAAGAGGTGATTTAAGCCATGAGAGCTGCTCCCTCATGAATGGGATTAAGATCTTAAAAAAAAAAAAAAAAAAGGCTTGTTTAGTATTTGACTCACTTAACTCCACCATCTAAAGACACAGCATTTCTCCTTTCTGAAGGATACACCACTCGCCAGACAACCAAATCTGCCTATTTAACCTTGATCTTGGACTTCTTAGCCTCCAGCACTGTGAGAAAGTAAATTTATTTTCTGTATAAATTACCTAGTCTGTGGTATTTTGTTTTAGCAGCACAAAATGGGCTAAGACAGAAATTGGTACTGATAAATGGGGGTGTTGCTGCAACAAATACCTGAAAATGTAGAAGTGGCTTTGAAATTAGGTAATAGGCAGAGGCTGATAGAGTTGGTAGGAGCAGGCTAGCAAAAGCCTATATTGCCATGAGTGCGGCGAAAGGGTGATTCTGATGAAGGCTTAAAAGAAAAGGAGAGCTGCAGAGAGGACCTTATTCTTCTTATAGATTACTTAAGTGGCTGCGAAAAGAATGTTGGTAGAAATACAGACAGTGAAGACTACTCTGTCATTTCAGATGGAAATGAAGAACAAGGTATTGGAAACTGCAGGAAAGGCCGTCCTTGTAATAAAGTGGCAAAGACTTGGTTGAGTTGTGTCTGTATCTTAGGACTCTGTGGAAGTTAGAACTTAAGAGTAATGAACTAGAACATTTGATGGAAAAAAATTGCTAAGCAGAAAAGTGTTCAGGGTACTGCATGGCTTCTCTTAACTGCTTATAGTAAAGTGCAAGGAGACAGAAACAATTTGAAGATGGAAATATATAAATATAATCCAAAACCAAAACAAACTATAAAGATTTAGAAACTTTTAGGCTGCCCATGCAAAAAATATAAAGTCACGTTTAGGAGAGAAAACAATGGGTATGTCCAAGAGACCATTTGGTTATATTCATATGGATAGAGGGAAGCCAGGTGGTATTCATCAAGACAATGGTAGAATGACTCTGAAGGCATTTCAGAGATCTAGGCTGCCACATCCATCATAGGTCCAGAGCACCAAAGTCTTGAGGTCATAATGGTTTTGAAAGAGAGGCCCAGGGCTCTTGTGGGATGTTGGGGAAAAGTCTTCATCTCTCCTTCATGTTTGAAGTTTGCTCTTGCTAAGTACAGTATTCTTGGCTGACAGATTTTTTTTTTTTTTATGTCAATTTTACTCTCTCCTGGCCTTCAGGGTTTCTGCTGAGAAATCCACTGAAAGTTGCACTAGGGCTCCTCTGAATGTGATTTTTTTTTTTCCTTTTGCTGCTTTGAGTATCCTTTCTTGGTCTTTGATTTTTGTTAGTTTGATTATGATGTACTTTGGGAAATCTCTCTTTGGGTTAAATTTGATGGGTGATCTCTGAGTTTCTTGTACCTGGATGCTACCATCTTTCTTAAGATTTGGGAAGTTCTTAGCCATTGTTTCCTTAAGTATACTTTCTAGGCCTTTTTCTCTCTCATCCCTTTTAGGAACTCATAGTATACAGAGGTTAATTCACTTGATGTTGTCCCATAATTCTCACAGGCCTTCTTCACTGTTTTAAAATTATTTTTACTTTTTTCTCATCTGATTGGGTAATTTCATGTTATGTCTTAACTCACTGAATTTTTCCTGTTTTATCAACTCTGCAGTTGAAGCTTTCCAATGAGTTTTTTGAATTTCAGTTATTCTTTATTTCTACTAGTTTTTAAAAATTGTTTTTATTTCTTTATCAAGTTTCTAATTTTGTTTCTGGATTGTTTTCTAACTTTCATTTAGTTTCTGTCTGTATCTTTTTGTGATTCCTTGAACATTTAAAAGATTATTCTGAATTTTTTTATCAGACACCCTCTAGATCTTTTGTTTTTAGGGGCTCATTACTGGAACATTGCTGGTTTCTTTTGGTGGTTTCAGATTTCCATGAGTTTTTACAATCCTTGTTTCTTTATGTTGATGCTTTCACATTTGAAGGGGGTAGCCACCTCTTCCACTTTTTGTAGGTGCTCTTTGGTGGTATTTTACATTTACTACTTAATATTAGAATGTAATCACTGGTTTACTATTGCTTTCTGGCCTGGAGAAGACATATACTGAGCACTGGAACTTAAACTCTGCACTGAAACTTAAGCACTGCCCTACCATTGTTTCCCAGTTTGGGGAAGACTTAAGGAAGCATTAGACCTATTTACTGACTTTTTAGTTGTTTCAGATCATCAGAAGGTTTCATAGAAACGCTAGGACATTGTGGGAAATCCAGCCAGGAATTTGGGCCTTGTTGAGGATTGTGCCCCCGCCACACTATGGTGCCAATCAGGCTCCTCAGTGTGGCATCCCTACTGACCAGAGCACATAGCAGCCACCAAGATCCACACACCAGTTGCTGTAATCGGCACCCTTGCTTTTTGTCCTCAATCCACTCCAGATGGTTCAGCCCAATTGGCACTACCAGTAGTTCCCATGGGACAAGCTCAGCGTGGTCTTCCCATGGAGATTTTCAGACTAATGGGGAGATCAAATGCCAACCTCCAGTTCTGTCCTCCAGCTTCCAATAAAGTGGGTCTGTAAAAATTCTCTTTAAGAGGCATTATGACAGCTTAAGAGGAGATGGTAGAGCAGTCTGAAATAATTGTTCCTCTTCTTGGTTTTGCTTTTCTTGATTCTGTGGGACCAGGTGATTTCTCTATTTCTCTCCTGAGTTCTGCGAATTCTGGGTGGTATTCTGGTGTTTGAATAATTTCTAATTATATTTGTGTGTGTTGGGGTGGGGGAAGCGATGCTGGAGGATATTCTATTTTGCCTTCCTGCTGACATAACTCTCCTATAATCTAGGTAATTATTTTGAAACCTTAATAGCCATTTGTTACTTAGATGTTTAAATATTCAATTACTAGGGCAGTGGCTGAGTAGCTTTATGGGACCAACTGTCTGACAGATAACAACTGTAAAATTAGTACCAAACATTTAAAACAATACTATTTGAAGATACTATAGAGGGTCTTAAAGCAGGCATCAAGTGGAAATAGGTCTACCCTTTAAAAATGTACACAAGTGAAATTTGCATGAATCACAGAAAGCCATAGCCTTACTGGCTTAAGGTGTAAAAATAGAGTTGAGTCTAGCAAAGGGGCCAGAAAGTTAAGGAGGAAATCTTGTAAGAGAAGGGACTAGGAAGAATGTGAGCACCAAAATCTATGTATAAAATTTGCCTAAATACTTGACTACCAAACTACGTATGTGCAGGTGAGAGCCCATTGAGCCAAGCAAAAACAAACAGCAGCTAGAAACAGAAAAAAAAAAATGAGTAGAGATTTTAGCTACATTCCACAGAAGAAAAAATGGACATTGGAGTTTGATTCAGTGAAGTAAATTGCCCACTAGAACAAAAATCACTTTTCAAAGGAACAAAATGGAATCCAGAGTCATCTTTACAGTTCATAATTCATAATATCTAGTATCTTATAAAATCCACCAGATTTGTGAATAAACAGGAAAAAGTGACCCATGCTCATGAATAAGAGTAGTTAATAGGATATAAACCCAAGGTAATTCAGATGTTATAAATAGCAGACAAAGACTTTGCAATAGCTTAACATAAACATACATTCACATTGCTTTTCCATTTGTATGTATCTGCATGTGAGTATATGAAAGAACCATAACTGCAATGAAAAATCACTGAATAGTATTAATATTATGGTATGGTGTTGTATGAACGCTCTTGAGATGACTTCCAGTGATTCCTTTTTCCTAGTATTCATGCTTTTATGTAGTCCCCTTCCCTTGAGTGTAGACTGGATCAAGTGACTTACTTCTCACCAATAGAAGATGACTAGTGATTGTATATCATTTGATGATTGGGTTCCAAAACATTATGGCTTCGATCTTGCTATTAGAATATCTTTCTTGCTTGCCGATGAGGAACTGGATCTTGCCAAAAAGTGTGGAGTGAGCTTAGAAGTCAATGCTTTCTCAGCTGAGTCTTCAGTTGAGATCATAGACTTTGGGTTGACTTCTTGATTTCAGTCGTGTGAGAGAACATCAAGCAGAGGACCCAGATAAACTCTGAATTCCTGACCCACAGAAACAGTGAGATAATAAATGTACATTGCTTTAAGCTGCAAATTTTTAGGGTAATTTTTTCCACAATAATAAATAAATACTAGTGGGAATAATAACCAACTAAAGATGGTAGAACAAGAAGTCAACAAACTTTAAGAAAGATTATTGATATTATCCCTATATGAAGAACAGGAAAAAAGATTGAAGAAAATTAAACAGAGCTTCAGAGATATATGGAATAATATCAAGGAGTCTTATATACATACAATGTTAATTCCAAAAGGAGAAGACTGAGAGAATGGAGCAGAAAAAAGGATATGGAAAACTAGTACCTGAGAACCTCCCTCTGAATTTTAAAGACATCAGTTTTAGCATTCAAGGGGTTCAAATGAGTTCCAAGCAGGATAAATTTAGTAAAAACTGAAACTGAGCACTTCATAGTTAAACTGCTCAATCTAAAGATAAGACAAAATTTCGAAAGCATCCAAAGCAACATATTATATACATAAGCAAAAAGTTATTAATTATGGGTTATTTTTCATTAGAAAATTTAAATAAAAATAAATTGTTTGATAGGACACTAAAATGCTATTTTTAAAGATTTGAACAAAGACTATTGTTCATCTATGTAATTGTGTCTAGCAAACTATTTTTCAAAATGAAGGTAAAATAAAGACATATAGAGAAAACACTGACTAAAATTATTGTTAATACACATATACAATAAGAAATGCTGAAGTTAGTTCCTCAGAATGAAAACAAATGATACAAAATGTTAATTTAGAACTACAGAAATGAATGAAGATCACCTAAAATGATAAGTATGTTGGCAAATGTAAGTGACTATATAATTTATTCTTCTCTTAATTACTTTAATGGCATAATATGTAAAGCAAACCTTTTATGCATAGGGTTTATAATGTATTTAAATGTAATATTTATGACAACAATTAAACAAATAATAGGGGCAAGTTGGTAACTGGAGTAGTGATATTCCAATGCTGCCAAATAGAACAATAAAAGATTATGATAGGCTGGGCACGGTAGCTCACGCCTGTAATCCCAACACTTTGGGAGGCCAAGATGGGTGGATCACCTGAGGTCATGAGTTCAAGTCCAGCCTGCCAACATGGTGAAACCCCATTTCTACTCAAAATACAAAAATTAGCTGGGCATGGTAGTGGGCACCTGTAGCTACTCAGGAGACTGAGGCAGGAGAATCACTTGCACCCAGGAGGCGGAGATTGCAGTAAGCTGAAATCACACCATTGCCCTTGAGCCTGGTTGACAAGAGCAAGACTCCATCTAAAAAAAAAAATTGTGATAAGTTGAAAATGCAACCATTTAAAAAATGCAACACAGATATATAATTACCTTCACTTGCAGATGATATAATTATCTACATTGAAAATTCTAAGGGATCCTCAAAACAACTAGGAAAAAGAAGTGAATATAGAACAATTTGTAGAGACCTACAAAGAGACTTAGACTCCCACACAATAATATGAGAGGCTTTAACACCCCATTGTCAATATTAGATAAATGAGACAGAAAATTAATAAGGATATTCAGGAGTTGAACTCAGCCCTGGATCAAGTGGACCTAATAGACATTTACAGAACTCTCTACCCCAAATAAGCAGAATATGCATTCTTTTCAGTGCCACATGGCACTCATTCTAAAATCGACCACATAATTGGAAGTAAACACTCCTCAGGAGATGCAAAAGAACTGAAATCATAACAAATGGTCTCTCAATCCACGGTGCAATCAAATTAGAACTCAGGATTAAGAAACTTACTTAAAACCACACAACTACATGAAAATTGAACAATCTACTACTGAATGACTCATGGTTAAGTAATAAAATTAAGGCAGAAATAAAGAAGTTCTTTGAAACCAACAAGAACAAAGAGACAATGTACCAGAATCTCTGGGATGCAGCTAAAGGAATGTTAAGAGGGAAATTTATATCACTAAATGTCCACATCAGAAAGTTAGAAAGATCTCAAATCAACACCTTAACATCATGATTAAAAGAGCTAGAGAAGAAAGAGCAAACAAATCCAAAAGCTAGCAGAAGAAAATAAATAACTAAGATCAGAGCTAGAACAGAAGGAGATAGAAACCAAAAAATTCTTTTAAAAAAACAATGAATCCAAGAGCTGATTTTTTGAAATAATTAACAAAATAGACCATTAGCTAGACTAATAAAGAAGAAAAGAGAGAATAATCAAATAGACACAATAAAAAAGATAAAAGGGATGTCACCACTGACCCCTCAGAAATACAAACTACGATCAAAGAATACTATAAACATCTTAATGCAAATAAACTAGAAAACCTAGAAGAAATGGATAAATTCCTGGACATATATACCCTCCCAAGACTGAACAAGAAACAAGTCAAATCCCTGAATAAATCAATAACAAGTTCTGAAATTAAGGCAGTAATTAATAGCCTACCAACCATGAAAAGGCCAGGACCAGACAGATACACAGCCAAATTCTACCAGAGGTACAAAGAAGAGCTGGTACCATCTCTTCTGAAACTATTAAACTATTCCAAACAGTTGGAAAGGAGTGACACCTCCCTAGCTCAGTTTATTAAGCCAGCATCATCCTATACCAAAACCTGGCAGATACAGAACAACAATAACAAAAAGAAAACTTCAGGGCGACATCTCTGATGGACATCAATGTGAAAATCCTCAGTAAAATACTGGCAAACTGAATCAAGCAGCACATCACAAAGCTTATCCACCATGATCAAGTCAACTTCATCCCTGGGATGTAAGGCTGGTTCGACATAGGCAAATTAATTAAATGTAATCCATCACAAGAACAGAATCAATGACAAAAACCACGATTATCCCAATAGATGCCAAAAAGGCCTTTGATAAATTCAACATTCCTTTATATTAAAAATGCTCAATAAGCTAGGTATTAATAGAACTTGTCTCAAAATAGTAAGATCTACTTATGACAAATCCACAGCCAGTATCAGACTGAATGGGCAAAAGCTGTAAGCATTCCCTTTGAAAACTGGTACAAGAGAAGGATGCCCTCTCTCACCACTCCTATTCAACATAGTATCAGAGGTTCTGGGCAGGGCAATCAGGCAATAGAAAGAAATAAAGCATATTCAAATAGGAAGAGAGAAAGTCAAATTGCCTCTGTTTGCAGATGACATGATATATTTAGAAAACCCCATCGTCTCAGTCCAAAACTCCTTAAACTGATAAGCAACTACAGCAGTCTCAGGATACAAAATCAAGGTGCAAAAATGACAAGCATTTCTATACACCAACAATACACAAGCAGAGAGCCAAATCATGAATGAATTCCCATTCACAATTGCTACAAACAGAATAAACTACTTAGAAATACAGTTAACAAGGGATGTGAAGGACCTCTTCAAGGAGAACTACAAACCACTGCTCAAGAAAATAAGAGAGGACACAAATAAATGGGAAAATATTCCAGCCTCACGAATAGCAAGAATCGGTATCATGAAAATGGACATACTGCCCAAATTTATAGATTCAATGTTATTCCCATCAAACTATCATTGACATTTTTCACAGAATTAGAAAAAAACTACTTTAAATTTCATGTGGAACCAAAAAAAGAGCCCGTATAGCCGAGACAATCCTAAGCAAAAAGAACAAAGCTGGAGGCCTCATGCAATTGGACTTCAAAATATGCTACAAGGCTGCAGTAACCAAAGCAGCATGGTACTGGTACCAAAGCAGCATGGTACTGGTGCCAAAACAGACATATACACCAATGGAACAGAATAGAGACCTCAGAAATAATACCATACCACACATCTACAACCACCTAATCCTCAACAAATCTGACAAAAACACACAATGGAGAAAGACTTCCCTGTTTAATAAATGGTGCTGGGAAAACTGGCTAACCATATGCAGAAAACTGAAACTAGACCCCTTCCTTATACCTTATGCAAAAATTAACCCAAGATGAATTAAAGAATTAAATGTAAAACCCCAAACCATAAAAACACTAGAAGAAAACCTAGGCGGCCGGGCGCGGTGGCTCAAGCCTGTAATCCCAGCACTTTGGGAGACCGAGATGGGCGGATCATTAGGTCAGGAGATCGAGACCATTCTGGCTAACATGGTGAAACCCCGTCTCTACTAAAAAAAAAAAAAAAAAAAAATACAAAAAACTAGCTAGGTGAGGTGGCGGGCACCTGTAGTCCCAGCTACTCGGGAGGCTGAGGCAAGAGAATGGCGTAAACCCGGGAGGCGGAGCTTGCAGTGAGCTGAGATCCGGCCACTGCACTCCAGCACTCCAGCCTGGGCGGCAGAGCGAGACTCCGTCTCAAAAAAAAAAAAAAGAAAAGAAAACCTAGGCAATGTCATTCAGGACATAGGCATGGGCAAAGACTTCATGATGAAAATACCAAAAGAAATTGCAACAAAAGCCAAAATTGACAAATAGAATCTAATTAAACTAAAGAGCTTCTGCACAGCAAAAGAAACAACATCAGAGTGAACAGGTAACCCACAGAAGGGGAGGAAATTTTTGCAATCTATCCATTTGACAAAGGTCTAATATCCAGAATCTACGAGGAACTTAAACAAATTTACAAGAAAAAAACAAACAACCCTATCAAAAAGTGGACAAAGGATATGAACAGATACTTCTCAAAAGAAAACATTCATGAGGCCAAAAATCATATTAAAAAAAAGCTCATCACTGATCATTAGAGCAATGGCAATCAAAGCCAAAATGAGATACCATCTCACACCAGTCAGAATGGTGATCATTAAAAAGTCAAGAAGCAATAGATGCTGGTAAGGCAGTGGAGAAATAGGAACACTTTTACACTGTTGGTGGGAATGTAAATTAGTTCAACCATTGTGCAAGACAGTGTGGTGATTCCTTAAGGATCTAGAACCAGAAATACGATTTGACCCAGCAATCCCATTACTGGGTATATACCCAAAGGAATATGAATCATTCTACTATAAAGACACAGGCACACATATGTTTATTGCAGCACTATTTGCAATAGCAAAGACATGGAATCAATACAAATTCCTATCAATGATATACTGGATAAAGAAAATGTAGTACACCATGGAATACTATGCAGCCATAAAATGGAATGAGATCATGTCCTTTGCAGGGACATGACTAAGCTGGATGCCACCATCCTCAGCAAACTAACAGAGGAATAGAAAACCAGACATTGCATGTTCTCACTCATAAGTGGGAGTTGAACAATGAGAACACATGGACACAAGGAGGGGAACAACACACCAGGGCCAGTCAGGGGATGGGGAGCAAGGGAAGGGAGAGCATTAGGACAAACAGCTAATGGATGCAGTGCTTAAAACCTAGATGGAGGGTTGACAGCTGCAGCAAACCACCATGACACATGTATACCTATGTAACAAACCTATATGTTCTACACTTGTATCCTAGAACTTAAGGTAAAATTTTAAAAATTTTAAAAAAGAAAAGTACAGAACTCAAGATTAATATACAACAGTCAATTGTATTTTTATATATAAAAAAGGGAAGTTAAGATTTCATTTACAATAGCACAAATAAAAAATGCGAAGGAATACATTTAATGAAAGAAGTGTAAGTCTTCCAATTGGAAAGCTATACAACATAGCAGAAAAATTATAGAAAACCTAAATAATTTGTCAGTAATGTAATTTGTCACTACATTTTGAAAATGATAAAGAAAATACTTAAAGCAGAAGGAAAATGATATAAAATGAAAATTTGGATCTGCACTAAAAAAAGATACAAAATGAAAATTTGGATGATATAAAATGCTAAATTTGTGAGTAAATATTAATTTTTTATTTAAAAAATGTATTTAAAGATAACGTGCTGCTTAAAAGAAAATAATGTCTCGTAAGGTATGCATACAAAGAAATTTATATATGTAAAAGCAAAATGTATGACAAAAACACAAAGCTTGTAGAGAGAAAATCTATGCATACTTTTTTGTAAGATTCTTACAGTATTATTAGTGATATAATATTACTTGAATGTAGATTAAACTCAATGCCAGACAGAATTCTAAAGTGGCCTTGCTAAAATTCTTGGCCTGGGGAATACACAAACCTTTTATCAGTTACTCAAATAAACACTGATCTAGACGATCTTGTGAAGTACAAATGTAATTAGTATCCCAAACCAAAATCAACTTGACCTTAAAATAGGGTGATTATACAGGTGCATCTGAACTAACCACACAAGCCTTTTAAATGCACAGATTTCTCTGGCTGGTTACCAAAGAGGAAATTATGGAGATGTATTCTGGTTGCCCAGAAAGAAACCAAACATCCATATTATGAATTGATGGCCTCCAAATGTTGACAGTGGTCCCTGGCTGACAGCTAACAGGAGAATTGGGACCTCCACCCTACAATGATAAAAAAGTAAATCCTGCCAGTGAGCTTAGAAGAGGACCTAGAGCTCTAGATTAGTACTAGAGCCCCACCTAACATCTTCATTTCAGCCTGGTGAAATCCTGAGCTAAGAATTCAGCCACATTATGCCTGGACTTTTAAATTCCTGAAACTATGAGATAATAAACTTGATGGTTTTAAGTCACCAAGGTTCTGGACATTTGTTATGCAATAATAGAAAATGAATGCAATGTTAAAACTTCAGCAACCCCACCTACACACACAAAGAAAAAAAAAGAAAAGAAAAAATAGGTATAGCCAACAACACAGATAAAATGGAATCATAATTTATACTAAATTCAAAAGGGGGCATAAACATAAGAAAGAATAGACAAGGCAAATAATAAATAGCATGATGGTAGATTTGGACATAAGTTCAACCATTCTAATAATTGCAGTAAAATTCAGTGGCCAAAACATCCCAACAAAAAAACACGATATTCAGATTAGATAAAAATGCAAAAACAAACTACATACTGCCTAAAAGAAGCCCACTTTAAATATGAAGATATAAATAGGTCAAAAGTAAAGTGTGTAAAACATATATTATGTTAAAACTAATAAAAACAAAGCTGAAGTAGTTATATAAATATAAAACAGATTTCAAAGCAAAAAATATCACCAGTGATAATGGGTGATAATAGAGTCAAGTCATCAAAATTTGTGAAGCTAATGACAGAGTTTCAAAACACGTGAAGCAAATCAGAACTTGAAAGAGAAATGCAAAAATCTATAATTACAGTGAGAGATTTCAACACCACTCTTAATAATTGACAGGACAATGAGACAGAAAATCAATAAGTGTGTAGAAGACTTGAGCAACACTATCAACCAACATGACCCAAATGTCACTTACACCCAACAACAGAAGAATAGTTATTTTTTTTTTTTACATGCACACAGAACATTGACCAAAATAGACACTATTCTGTGCCTTAAAAACAAGTCTTAATGAGTTTAAAAGTATTCAAATTGGAATATGTTTTCTGGCCAGAATTAGGAATCAATAATGGAAAGAAATCTGGAAAATACAAAAAAAAGGTAAGCTAAATATCATACTTATATATAACCTGTTGTCAAAGAAGAAATCAAAATAAAAATTAGAAAGTATATTAAAATGAATAAAATTGAAAACACATGTCAAAATATAAAGATAAGGCTGTGCTTTAAAAAATTACAGCACTAAATTCCTATATGAGAAAATAAATGTCAGAAATTAATGATTTAAGTGTTTTTCATTTTTTTTTTTAGAGACAGGGTCTTGCTCTGTTGCCCAGACTGGTCTCAAACTCCTGGGCTCAAGTGATCTGCCTGCCTCAACCTCCCAAAATGCTGGGAGTATTGGCATGAGTCACTGCACCTGGCCATAAAGACCTCAGCTTTGAATTTCAGAAATGCGTGAAAGAAAAAATAAATACAAAGTAAGCAGAAGAATGGAATGATAATGATAAGATTAGAAAACAATAAAATGAAAAAATAATGAAAATTAATGAAATTAAAACCTGGCTCTTTGGAAAAAAAAAACTAAAATGGATGAACCTCTAGTCAGACTGATCTGGAAAAAAGAGGTAACACAAATTACCAATATCAAGAATGACAGAAGGGAATCTCCCTGCAGATGCTAAACCTTAAAGGGAAAATTAGGGGATAATATGAACAACTTTATGCCAACAAAATTGACAATTTAGATAAAACGGAAAAAGTATTTGAAACATAAACTACCAAAGCTTACTTAGGAGAAATAGCTATCCAGAATAGCCCTATGTATTTGACAGAAATTAAATTTATAGTTAACAAACAAACAAACAAACAAGAAAAGCAATTCCCCACATAGAGAATTTCAGGCCCAGGTGGCTTCGTTGGGGAATTTCACCAAATCTTTAAGAAAGAAATCATGCCAATTCTGTCCAAACTCTTCCAGAAAAATGGAGAAGTAGAAAACCATTCCCAACTCATTTTACGAAGCAACATTAAAATCAAGAAAGAGCCCTACAAGAACAGAAAGCTGCAGATCAGTACCCTTCATGAATATAGATGCAACTATTCTCAGCAAAATTTTGGCAAATCAAATCTAACAATACATTAAAAGTAGATTACACCACGACTCTGGGGGCATTATTCCAGGAATGCAAGCTTAGTTTAACTTTTGAAAATCAATAAATGTAATTCACTATATTAACAGGCAAAAGAGAAAAAGACATATGACAATTTCTTCAGGATGAGAGAAAATAATTCATAAGAATGGTGAAAGTATAAATATTAGTACAGATGAAGTGCCATTTTCCTTGTCCTCTAGAAATTTGTTGTTGTTTTTTCTGTTTTTGAGATAGAGTCTCGCTCTGTCATCCAGACTGGAGTGCAGTGGTACAATGTCAGCTCACCACACTCTCCGTCTCCTGGGTTCAAGTGATTCTCTTGCTTCAGCCTCCCGAGTATCTGGGACTACATGTGCATGCCACCATGCCCAGCTAATTTTTTATATTTTTAGTAGAGACAGGGTTTTGCCATGTTGGCCAGGCTGATCTTGAACTCCTGACCTCAAGTAATCCACCTGCCTTGATCCCCCAAAGTGCTGGGATTAGTAGGCATGAGCCACCACGCCCCACCACCTCTAGAAATTTTGATCCTATTTATGCTCTTGTCTTAACTTTCTTGACTTCATGACTTCATATTTTTCTAATTTTCTTATTTTAATTTCTGGTTCTTTTGCTGATTTCTTTTTCCTGACCCTTCTTTTCCCACTTATGGCCATCCATCAATGTCTAAGTTTATTATTTTGTACTATTTTCTAGTATTGGTGTTGTTTAATAGGAATACATCTCAATCTATAGCTCTAGGTATATATATCTCAAAATACCTATTGGATATTTTCACATGAATGTTATTATTTCAAACTGCAACGAACGGCCAACATGTTAATAATCTTTCCCTTAAAAGTAACTCTATACTTACCATATGACCCAACAATTCTTCTCCTTGGTATTTCCTCAACAGAAATAAAAACATGTCCACAGAAAGACTATGCAAATGTATAGAAGCTTTGTTCTTAATAGCTCCAAACCAAAACAACTCAAATGTATATCAGTAAGCAAATGAATAAATAAATTATACTACAACTGTACAATAAAATACCACTCAGCAATACAATAGAATGGACTACTATACACAAATAATATCTCCAAATATTAAGCTGAGAAAAAGAATCCAGATGGAAATGAGTACCCACTCCTTATTTCATTTATATGAAACTCTAGAACAAGAAGGAACTTGTGGTGATAGAAAGAGTATCGCTAATTTTTTTCTGGGGCCAGAAGTGAGTAGATGTGAATTGACTATGAAGCCTCTCTCTCAGTTTCTGGTGATTTTCTGCCAGTCTTTGGTTTTCCTTGTCTGTGGCTGTATCATTCTTTGCCTTCATATTCACATGGTATTCTTCCTATGTATATCTTTGTGTTCAAATTTCCAAAATTTCCTTTTTATGAGGATACCAGTTATACTGGATTAGGAGTACACCTACTCCAGCATGACTTGATCTTAAAATTAGATCTCTTTCCAAATAAGATCACATTCTGGTACTGGGGGTAAGAACTTCAATATTTGACTTCCGGGGGGACACACATTAATCCATAAAATGTAACTAGAACTCATGACCAAGAATTAGCGATTAATCTAGACACATTAGTAAGACACTTGCTTGTAAATGAGTAAGAAATAAAGTCCACAAAAATTAGCAGTTATCCTAGTGAAATTTCTAGGAATCCAGTTGTCTGGGACATGTCAAGGTACCTCATTCAAGGTGAAGAACAAGTTGCTTTATCTACCCTCTCTCAACACTAAGGAAAATGCACAACACCTAATAGGCCTCTTTGGATTTTGGAGGCAATATATATATCTCTTTTGAGTATGTTATTCCAACCCAGTTACAGTAAGATCTCAAAAACTATCAATTTTGATTGGAGCCCAGAACAAGAGAAGGCTCTGCAACAGTACAGACTGCTGTACAAGCTACTGTGCCAGTTGGGCCATATGATCCAGCAGATCTGAAGGTGCTTAAAGTGTTAGTAGTAGATAGGGATACAATATGGAGCCTTTGGCAGAGAGTAAACACAGTGCTCAGCTTCACAGTTCATTTCCTTCTTTCCAATCCTTATCTCTGTATTTTTCTTGCCTTTATCTATTTAATAAGTCCTCCAGTTCAATATAGAATAAAAAGGGCAAGACAAACATCCTTACATTCTCCTCATCTTAAAGTAAAATTCTTTATCACTTAATCATCAAATTTGACATTAGCAGTAGGTTTTACACACTCCCTGTATAGCAAATTGAGGAATCTAACTTCTATTCCTTTTTTTTTTTTTTTTTTTTGAGACGGAGTCTGTCTCTGTTGCCCAGGCTGGAGTGCAGTGGCCAGATATCAGCTCACTGCAAGCTCCGCCTCCCGGGTTTACGCCATTCTCCTGCCTCAGCCTCCCGAGTAGCTGGGACTATAGGCGCCCGCCACCACGCCTGGCTAGTTTTTTTGTATTTTTTTTTTAGTAGAGACGGGGTTTCACCGTGTTAGCCAGGATGGTCTCGATCTCCTGACCTAGTGATCCGCCCGTCTCGGCCTCCCAAAGTGCTGGGATTACAGGCTTGAGCCACCGCGCCCGGCCTAACTTCTATTCTTAATTGAGGGGAGATTTTGTTTTCATCACAAATGGATGTTGAATCTTATCAAATGACTTTTCTGCATCTGATAAGATGATTATATAATATTTCTACTTTTCTTTTGTTGCAGCAAATTACATTCATTGATCTCCAAATGTAACCTTGAATTTCTAAGATAAACTCCACCTCATTATTTTGTATTGCCTTTGTTATTTGATTTGCTAATAATTTAGGAAGGACTTTTTCAAAGTTTATGAAATATATTGGTCTATAATTTTCTTATTAAATTTTTGTCAGGTTTTATTACTGAGGTTATGCTGCCCTCATAAAAAGAATTGAAGCAGTGTTTCTTCCTTCTATATTTTCAAAAAGAGTTTGTGTAGGTTGGTATTATTTATTTCTAATCTATTTGATAGAATTTACCAGAGAGACTAGTTGGGCTTAGAGTTTTATGTGAAGGGTTTGTAAAATTGAGAATCAATTTCTTTTGTAGATATAAAAAGATGTTTAGAATTCTTGTATTTTGAATCAGGTTCAGTATTTCATGTATTTCAAGAAATCCATCAATTTTATCAAAGATGTTAAATTTATTGAATTTATATTTATGCTGGGATAGTTCGCTACCCTTATGCAGAAGAATAAAACTGGGCCCCTACTTTTCACCGTATAAAAGAAATTAACTTAAGGTGGCTGTCAAGATGGCCAAATAGGAACAGCTCCAGTCTGTAGCTCCCAGTGAGATCAATGCAGAAGGCAGGTGATTTCTGCATTTCCAACTGAGGTACCCAGCTCATCTTATTGGGACTGGGGTATAACCCACAGAGGGCAAGCCAAAGCAGGGCGGGGTGTCTCCTCACCTGGGAATCACAAGGGGTTGGGGAACTCCCTCCCCTAGCCAAGGGAAGCCTTGAGTGACTGCGCTGTGAGGAACTGTGCACTCCAGCCCAGATACTACATTTTTCCCATCGGTCTTTGCAACCCGCAGACCAGGAGATTCCCTTGGGTGGCTACGCCACCAGGGCCCTGTGTTTAAAGCACAAAGCTGGGTGGCTGTTTGAGCAGACACTGAGCTAGCTTCAGGAGGTTTTTGTTTTTGTTTTTGTTTTTCATATCCCAGTGGTGCCTGGAATGCCAGTGAGACAGAACCGTTCACTCCCCTGGAAAGGGGGCTGAAGCTAGGGAGCCAAGTGATCTAGCTCAGTGGATCCCACCCCTACGGAGACCAGCAAGCTGAGATCCACTGGCTTGAAATTCTCACTGCCAGAACAGCAGTCTAAAGTCGACCTGGGACACTCGAGCTTGTTGGGAGTAGAGGTATCCACCATTACTAAGGCTTGGGTAGGCAGTTTTCCCCTCACAGTGTGAACAAAGCCTCTGGGAAGTTCAAACTGTGCGGAGCCCACCACAGGCATCTCTGAAAGAAAGGCAGCAGCCCCAGTCAGAGGCTTATAGATAAAACTCCCATCACGCTGGAACAGAGCACCTGAAAAAGGGGCAGCCATGGGCATAGCTTCAGCAGACTTAAACATTCCTGCCTGCTGGCTCTGAAGAGAGCAGTGCATCTCACAGCACAGCACTCAAACTCTGCTAAAGGACAGACTGCCTCTTCAAGTGGGTCCCTGTCCCCTGTGCCTCCTAACTGGGAGACACCTCCTCACAGGGGTTGACAGACAACTCATACAAAAGAGCTCCAGCTGGCATCTGGTGGGTGCCCTTCTGGGACAAAGCTTCCAGAGGAAGGAACAGGGAGCAATCTTTGCTGTTCTGCAGTCTCTGCTGGTGATACCCAGGCAAACAGGGTCTGAAGTGGACCTCCAGAAAACTCCAGCAGACCTGCAGCAGAGGGGCCTGACTATTAGAAGGAAAGCTAACAAACAGAAAGGAACAACATCAACATCAACAAAAAGGAAGTCCACACAGAAACCTCATCCAAAGGTCACCAACATCAAAGACCAAGGTAGATAAATCCATGAAAATGAGGAAAAACCAGTGCAGAAAGGCTGAAAATTCCCAAAACCAGAATGCCTCTTCTCCTTTGAAGGATCACAACTCCTCACCAGCAAGGGAACAAAACTGGACGGAGAATGAGTTTGACGAATTGACAGAAGTAGGCTTCAGAAGAGTAATAACAAACCATTCTGAGCTAAAGGAGCATATTCTAACCCAATGCAAGGAACTTAAGAACCTTGGAAAAAGGTTAGAGGAATTGCTAATTAGAATAACCAGATTACAGAAGAGCATAAATGACCTGATGGAGCTGAAAAACACAGCATGAGAACTTCATGAAGCATACACAAGTATCATTAGCAGAATTGATCAAGCAGAAGAAAGGATATCAGAAATTGAAGATCAACTTAATGAAATAAAGCATAAAGACAAGATTAAAGAAAAAAGAATGAAAAAGAATGAACAAAGCCTCCAAGAAATAGTGGACTATGTGAAAAGACCAAACCGATGTTTGATTGGTGTACCTGAAAGTGACGGGGAGAATGGAACTAAGTTGGAAAACACTCTTTTTATATTAATATAAGGGTATTATCCAGGGGAATTTCCCCAACCTAGCAAGACAGGCTAACATTCAAATTCAGGAAATATAGAGAACACCACAAAGATACTCCTTGAGAAGAGCGACCCCAAGACACATAATTGTCAGATTCACCAAGGTACAAATGCAGGAAAATATATTAAGGACAGCTAGAATGAGGGGTTGGGTTACCCACAAAGGAAAGCCCATCACACTAATAGCAGATCTCTCTTCATAACCCCTACAAGCCAGAAGAGAGTAGGGGCCAATATTCAACATTCTTAGAGAAAAGAATTTTGAACCCAGAATTTCATATCCAACCAAACTAAGATTCATAAGCAAAAGAGAAATAAAATCCTTTACAGACAAGCAAATGCTGAGAGATTTTCTCACCACCAGGCCTGCCTTATAAGAGCTTCTGAAAGAAGCACTAAATATGGAAAGGAACAACTGGTACCAGCCACTGCAAAAACATGCCAAATTGTAAAGACCATCAACACTATGAAGAAACTACATCAACTAACTGGCAAAATAACCAGCTAGCATCATAATGACAGGATCAGTTTCACACATAACAATATTAACCTTAAATGTAAATGGGCTAAATGCCCCAATTAAAAGACACAGACAGGCAAATTGGATAAAGAGTCAAAACCTATTGGTGTGCTGCATTCAGGAGACCCATCACATCTGCAAAGACACACATAGGCTCAAACTAAAGGGATGGAAGAGTATTTACCAAGCAAATGGAAAGCAAAAAAAAGCAAGGGTTGCAATCCCAGTCTATGATAAACAGTCTTTAAAGCAACAAAGATCAAAAAAGACAAAGAAGGGCATTACATAATGATAAAGAGATCAATACAACAAGAAGAGCTAACTATCCTAAATATGTATGGATCCAATACTGGGGCACCCAGATTCATAAAGCAATTTCTCAGAGTCCTACAAAGAGACTTACAGTCCCACACAATAATATTGGGAGACATTAACACCCCACTGTCAATATTAGACAGATCAACAAGACAGAAAATTAACAGGGATATTCAGGACTTGAACTCAGCTCTGGACCAAGCACACCTAATAGACATCTACAGAACTCTCCACCCCAAATCAAGAGAATATACATCTTCTCAGCACCACATCAGAATTATTCTAAAATTGGCCACATAATTGGAAGTAAAACACTCCTCAGCAAGTATGAAAGAATGGAAATCATAACAAACAGTCTCTCAGACCACAGTGTGGTCAAATTAGAACTCAGGACTAAGAAACTCATTCAAAACTGCACAACTACGTGGAAACTGAACAACCTGTTCCTGAATGACTACTGGACAAATAATGAAATTAAGGCAGAAATATATAAGTTTTTTGAAACCAATGAGAACAAAGACACAATGTACCAGAATCTCTGGGACACCGTTAAAGCAGTCTTTAGAGGGAAATTTATAGCCCTAAATCTCCACAGGAGAAAGCAGGAAAGATCTAAAATCAACACCCTACCTCACAATTAAAATAACTAGACAAGCAAGTGCAAACAAATTCAAAAGATAGCAGAAGAAAATAAATAACTAAGATCAGAGCAGAATGAAGGAGACAGAAAAATGAAAAAACCTTAAAAAAAATCAGTGAATCCAAGAGCTGGTTTGTTGAAAAGATTAACAAAATAGATAGACCACTAGTCAGACTAATAAAGAAGAAAAGTGAGAAAATAGACACAATAATAAAGGATAAAGGGGATATCACCACTGATCCCACAGAAACTACCATCAGAGAATACTATAAACACCTCTATGCAAATAAACTAGATAATCTAGAATAAATAGATAAATTCCTGGACACATACACCCTCCCAAGACTAAACCAGGAAGAAGTCAAATCCCTGAATAGAGCAATAACAAGTTCTGAAATTGAAGCAGTAATTAACAGCCTACCAACCATAAAAAGTCTAGGACCAGATGGATTCAGAGCCGAATTCTACCAGAGATATAAACAGGAGCTGGTACCATTCGTTCTGAAACTATTGGAAACAATAGGAAAAAGAGAGAATCCTCCCTAATTCATTTTATGAGGTTAGCATCATCCTGATACCAAAACCTGGCAGAGACACAACAAAGAAAGAAAATTTCAGGCCAATATCCCTGATGAACACAAATGGAAAACTCCTCAATAAAATACTGGCAAACCAAATCCAGCATCACATCAAAAAGCTTATCCTACACGATCAAGTCAGCTTCATCCCTGGGATGCAAGGCTGGTTCAACATACACAAATCAATAAACGTAAACTATCACCTAAACAGAACTAATGACTAAAACTACATGATTATCTCAATAGATGCAGAAAAGGATTTTGATAAAATTCAACACTGCTTCATGCTAAAAATGCTCAATAAACTGTATCTCAAAATAATAACAGCTATTTATGACAAGCCCACAGCCAATATAATACTGAATAGGCAAAAGCTGGAAGCATTCCCTTTGAAAACTGGCACAAGACAAGGATGCCTCCCTCACTACTCCTATTCAACATAGTTCTGGAAGTTCTGGCCAGGGAAATCAGGCAAGAGAAAGAAATAAAGAGTATTCAAATAGGGAGAGAGAAAGCCAAATTGCCTCTGTTTGCAGATGACATGATTGAATATTTAGAAAACCCCATCATCTAAGCTCAAAATCTCCTTAAGCTGATAAGCAACTTCAGCAAAGTCTCAGGATACAAAATCAAGGTGCAAAAATCACAAGCTTTCCTATACACAGTGAAATCCCATTCACAATTGCTACAAAAAGAATAAAATACCCAGGAATATAGCTAACAAGGGATGTGAAGGACCTCTTCAAGGAGATCTACAAACCACTGCTCAAGGAAATAAGAGAAGACACAAACAAATGGAGAAATATTCCATGCTCATGAAGGAAGAATCAATATTGTGAAAATGTCCATACTGCCCAGAATAATTTATAGATTCAATGTTATTCCCATCAAGCTACCACTGGCTTTCTTCATAGAATTAGAAAAAGCTACTTTAAATTTCACATGGAACCAAAAAAGAGCCTGTATAGCCAAGACAATCCTAAGCAGAAAGAACAAAAGCTGGAGACATCATGCTTCCTGACTTCAAAGTATACTTCAAGGCTGCAGTAACCAAAACAGTATGGTACTGGTACCAAAACAGATATATAGCCCAATGGAACAGAACAGAGGCCTCAGAAATAATGCCACACATCTACAACCATCTGATCTTTGGCAAGCCTGACAAAAACAAGCAATAAGGAAAGGATTCCCTATTTAATAAATGGTGTTGGGAAAACTGGCTAGCCATTTGCAGAAAACTGAAACTTGACCTCTTTCTTACACCTTATGCAAAAATTAACTCAAGATAGATTAAAGACTTAAATGTAAGACCTAAAACATAAAAATCCTAGAAGAAAACTTTGGCAATACCATTCAGGACATAGGAATGGGCAAAGACTTCATGACGAAAACACCAAAAGTAATGGCAACAACAAGCCAAAATTGACCAATTGGATCTAATTAAACTAAAAAGCTTCTGCACAGCTAAAGAAACTATTGTCAGAGTGAACAGGCAACTTACAGAATGGGAGAAAATTTTTGCAATGTATCCATCTGACAAAGGGCTAATATCCAGAATCTACAAAGAACTTAAACAAATTTACAAGAAAATTTCATCAAAAAGTGGGCAAAGGATATGAACAGACACTTCTCAACAGAAGCGACCAACAAACATATGAAAAATGGCTCATCATCACTGGTCATTAGGGAAATGCAAATCAAAACCACAATGAGATATTGTCTCATGCCAGTTAGGATGATGATCATCAAAAAGGCAGGGAACAACAGATGCTGGAGAGGATGTGGATAAATAGAAGCACTTTTATACTGTTGGTGGAAGTGTAAATTTGCTCAACCATTGTGGAAGACAGTGTGGCAATTCCTCAAAGATCTAGAAACAGAAATACCATTTGACCCAATAATTCCATTACTGGATATATACCCAAAGGATTATAAATCATTCTACTATAAAGATACATGCACATGTATGTTTATTGCAGCATTGTTCACAATAGCAAAGACTTGGAACCAACCCAAATCCCCATCAAATTGATATACTGGATGAAGAAAATGTTGCATATATACACCATGGAGTACTGTGCAGCCATAACAAGGATGAGTTCATGTCCTTTGCAGCAACATGAATGAAGCTGGATCCCATCATTCTCAGCAAACTACCACAGGAAGAGAAAATTAAACACTGCATGTTCTTACTCATAAGTGGGAGTTGAACAATGAGAACACATGGACCCAGGGAGGGGAACATCACAAACTGGGGCCTGTTGGGTGGTAGGGGGCTAGGGGAGGGATAGCATTAGGAGAAACACCTAATGTAGATGACAGGTTGATGGGTGCAGCAAACGCCCATGGCATGTGTATACCTATGTAACAAACCTGCACGTTCTTCACATGTATCCCAGAACTTAAAGTAAAATAATAAAAAAGAGAAAATCAAATGTGAATCTCAGAGTGAGAGATACATTCTGTTGTAAAGGATGTAAACTGACTGTGACCTTTGAATGTTGTGTGTTCTTGGGAAAAAATTAACTTGAGATGGATTAAATATCTATTTGTAAGACCTCAAGCTATATAAGAATTCTAAAAGGGGGGGGCGGGGCAAGATGGCCGAATAGGAATAGCGCCAGTCTCCAACTCCCAGCGCTAGCGACACTGAAGACCGGTGATTTCTGCATTTTCAACTAAGGTACTGTGGTCATCTCACTGGGGAGTGCCAGACAATTGGTGCTGGTCAGCTGCTGCAGCCCGACCAGCGAGAGCTGAAGCAGGGCGAGACATTGCCTCACCTGGGAAGTGCAAGGGGGGAGGGAATCCCTTTTCCTAGCCAGGGGAACTGAGACACACAACACCTGGAAAATAGGGTAATTCCCACCCCAATACTGCACTTTAAGGAAACGGGCACACCAGGAGATTATACCCACACCTGGCCGGGAGGGTCCCACAGCCATGGAGCCTCCCTCATTGCTAGCACAGCAGTCTGCGATCTAACCAAAATGGCAGGAGTGAGGCTGGGGGAGGGGTGCCCGCCATTGCTGAGGATTAAGTAGGCAAACAAAGCCGCTGGGAAGCTCGAACTGGGTGGAGCTCACAGCAGCTCAAGGAAACCTGCCTGTCTCTGTAGACTCCACCTCTGGGGACAGGGCACAGCTAAACAACAAAAGGGGAAGCAGGAGAGGCCTGTGCAGACGTGAATGACTCTGTCTGACAGCTTTGAAGAGAGCAGTGGATCTCCCAACACGGAGGTTGAGATCTGAGAACAGACAGACTGCCTGCTCAAGGGGGTCCCTGACCCCTGAGTAGCCTACCTGGGAGACATCCCCCACTAGGGGCAGTCGGACACCCCACACCTCACAGGGTGGAGTACACCCCTGAGAGGAAGCTTCCAAAGGAAGAATCAGACAGGTCCACTCGCTGTTCAGCAATATTCTATCTTCTGCAACCTCTGCTGCTGATGTCCAGGCAAACAGGGTCTGGAGTGGACCTCAAGCAATCTCCAACAGACCTACAGCTGAGGGTCCTGACAATTAGAAGTAAAACTATCAAACAGGAAGAACACCTATACCAAAACACCATCAGTACGTCACCATCATCAAAGACCAGAGGCAGATAAAACCATGAGGATGGGGAAGAAGCAGGGCAGAAAAGCTGGAAATTCAAGAAATAAGAGCGCATCTCCCCCTAAAAGGAGCACAGCTCATCGCCAGCAACGGATCAAAGCTGGTCAGAGAATGACTTTGACGAAATGAGAGAAGAAGGCTTCAGTCCATCAAACTTCTCAGAGCTAAAGGAGGAATTACGTACCCAGTGCAAAGAAACTAAAAATCTTGAAAAAAGAGTGGAAGAATTGATAGCCAGAATAATTAATGCAGAGAAGGTCATAAACACAATGACAGAGATGAAAACCATGACACGAGAAATACGTGACAAATGCAAAAGCTTCAGTAACTGACTTGATCAACTGGAAGAAAGAGTATCAGCGATTGAGGATCAAATGAATGAAATGAAGCAAGAAGAGAAACCAAAAGAAAAAAGAAGAAAAAGAAATGAACAAACCCTGCAAGAAGTATGGGATTATGTAAAAAGACCAAATCTACGTCTGATTGGGGTGCCTGAAAGTGAGGGGGAAAATGGATCCAAGTTGGAAAACACTCTTCAGGATATCATCCAGGAGAACTTCCCCAACCTAGTGGGGCAGGCCAACATTCCAATTCAGGAAATACAGAGAACACCACAAAGATACTCCTCCAGAAGAGCAACTCCAAGACACATAATTGCCAGATTCACCACAGTTGAAATGAAGGAAAAAATCTTAAGGGCAGCCAGAGAGAAAGGTCGGGTTACCCACAAAGGGAAGCCCATCAGACTAACAGCAGACCTCTCCGCAGAAGCTCTACAAGCCAGAAGAGAGTGAGAGCCAACATTCAACGTTCTTACAGAAAAGAATTTTCAACCCAGAATTTCATATCCAGCCAAACTAAGTTTCATCAGTGAAGGAGAAATAAAATCCTTTACAGATAAGCAAATGCTTAGAGATTTTGTCACCACCAGGCCTGCCTTACAAGAGACCCTGAAGGAAGCCCTAAACATGGAAAGGAACAACTGGTACCAGCCATTGCAAAAACATGCCAAAATGTAAAAACCGTCGAGGCTAGGAAGAAACTGCATCAACTAACGAGCAAAATAACCAGTTAATATCATAATGGCAGGATCAAGTTCACACATAACAATATTAACCTTAAATGTTAATGGACTAAATGCTCCAATTAAAAGACACAGACTGGCAAATTGGATAAAGAGTCAAGACCCATCAGTCTGCTGTATTCAGGAGACCCATCTCACATGCAGAGACATACATAGGCTCAAAATAAAGGGATGGAGGAAGATCTACCAAGCAAATGGAGAACAAAAAAAAGCAGGGGTGGCAATCCTAGTCTCTGACAAAATAGACTTTAAACCATCAAAGATCAAAAGAGACAAAGAAGGCCATTACATAATGGTAAAGGGATCAATTCAACAGGAAGAGCTAACTCTCCTAAATATATATGCACCCAATAGAGGAGCACCCAGATTCATAAAGCAAGTCCTTAGAGACTTACAAAGAGACTTAGACTCCCATACAATAATAATGGGAGACTTCAACACCCCGCTGTCAACATTAGACAGATCAACGAGACAGAAAGTTAACAAGGATATCCAGAAATTGAACTCATCTCTGCACCACGTGCACCAGGTAGACATCTATAGAACTCTCCACCCCAAATCAACAGAATATACATTCTTCTCGGCACCACATCACACTTATTCCAAAATTGATCACATAATTGGAAGTAAAGCACTCCTCAGCACATGTACAAGAACAGAAATTATAACAAACTCTCTCTCAGACCACAGTGCAATCAAACTAGAACTCAGGACTAAGAAACTCAATCAAAACTGCTCAACTACATGGAAACTGAACAACCTGCTCCTGAATGACAACTGGGTACATAACGAAATGAAAGCAGAAATAAAGATGTTCTTTGAAACCAATGAGAACAAAGATCCAACATTCCAGGATCTTTGGGACACACTTAAAGCAGTGTGTAGAGGGAAATTTATAGCACTAAATGCCCACAAGAGAAAGCAGGAAAGATCTAAAATTGACACTCTAACATCACAATTAAAAGAACTAGAGAGGCAAGAGCAAACACATTCAAAAGCTAGCAGAAGGCAAGAAATAACTAAGATCAGAGCAGAACTGAAGGAGATAGAGACACAAAAAGCCCTCCAAAAAATCAATGAATCCAGGAGTTGGTTTTTTGAAAAGATCAACAAAATTGACAGACCGCTAGCAAGACTAATAAAGAAGAAAAGAGAGAAGAATCAAATAGACGCAATAAAAAAATGATAAAGGAGATATCACCACAGACCCCACAGAAATACAAACTACCATCAGAGAATACTATAAACACCTCTACGCAAATCAACTAGAAAATCTAGAAGAAATGGATAATTTCCTGGACACTTACACTCTTCCAAGACTAAACCAGGAAGAAGTTGAATCCCTAAATAGACCAATAGCAGGCTCTGAAATTGAGGCAATAATTAATAGCCTACCAACCAAGAAAAGTCCAGGACCAGATGGATTCACAGCTGAATTCTACCAGAGGTAAAAGGGGGAGCTGGTACCATTCCTTCTGAAACTATTCCAATCAATAGAAAAAGAGGGAATCCTCCCTAACTCATTTTACGAGGCCAACATCATCCTGATACCAAAGCCTGGCAGAGACACAACAAAAAAAGAAAATTTTAGACCAATATCCCTGATGAACATCAATGCAAAAATCCTCAAAAAAATACTGGCAAACCGGATCCAGCAGCACATCAAAAAGCTTATCCACCATGATCAAGTGGGCTTCATCCCTGGCATGCAAGGCTGGTTCAACATTCGCAAATCAATAAGCGTAATCCAGCATATAAACAGAACCAAACACAAGAACCACATGATTATCTCAATAGATGCAGAAAAGGCTTTTGACAAAATTCAACAGCCCTTCATGCTAAAAACGCTCAATCAATTCGGTATTGATGGAACGTACCTCAAAATAATAAGAGCTATTTATGACAAACCCACAGCCAATATCATACTGAATGGGCAAAAACTGAAAAATTCCCTTTGAAAACTGGCACAAGACAGGGATGCCCTCTCTCACCACTCCTATTCAACATAGTGTTGGAAGTTCTGACTACGCAATCAGGCAAGAGAAAGGAATCAAGGGTATCCAGTTAGGAAAAGAAGAAGTCAAATTGTCCCTGTTTGCAGATGACATGATTGTATATTTAGAAAACCCCATCGTCTCAGCCCAAAATCTCCTTAAGCTGATAAGCAACTTCAGCAAAGTCTCAGGATACAAAATCAATGTGCAAAAATCACAAGCATTCTTATACACCAGTAACAGACAAACAGAGAGCCAAATCAGGATGAACTTCCATTCACAATTGCTTCAAAGAGAATAAAATACCTAGGAATCCAACTTACAAGGGATGTAAAGGACCTCTTCAAGGAGAACTAAAAACCACTGCTCAGTGAAATAAAAGAGGACACTACAAATGGAAGAACATACCACGCTCATGGATAGGAAGAATCAATATCGTGAAAATGGCCATACTGCCCAAGGTGATTTATAGATTCAATGCCATCCCCATCAAGCTACCAATGAGTTTCTTCACAGAATTGGAAAAAACGGCTTTAAAGTTCATATGGAACCAAAAAAGAGCCCTCATTGCCAAGACAATCCTATGTCATAAGAACAAAGTTGGAGGCATCACGCTACCTGACTTCAAACTATACTACAAGGCTACAGTAACCAAAACAGCATGGTACTGGTACCAAAACAGAGATATAGACCAATGGAACACAACAGAGTCCTCAGAAATAATACCACACATCTACAGCCATCTGATCTTTGACAAACCTGAGAGAAACAAGAAATGGGGAAAGGATTCCCTATTTAATAAATGGTGCTTGGAAAATTGGCTAGCCAGAAGTAGAAAGCTGAAACTGGATCCTTTCCTTACTCCTTATACGAAAATTAATTCAAGATGCATTAGAGACTTAAATGTAGACCTAATACCATAAAACCCTAGAAGAAAACTAGGTACTACCATTCAGGACATAGGCATGGGCAAGGACTTCATGTCTAAAACACCAAAAGCAATGGCAGCAAACGCCAAAATTGACAAATGGGATCTAATTAAACTAAAGAGCTTCTGCACAGCAAAAGAAACTACCATCAGAGTGAACCGGCAACCTACAGAATGGGAGAACATTTTTGCAATCTACTCATCTGACAAAGGGCTAATATCCATCTACAGAGAACTCAAACAAATTTACAAAAAAAAAACAAACAACCCTCAAAAAGTGGGCAAAGGATATGAACAGACATTTCTCAAAAGAAGACATTCATACAGCCAACAGACACATGAAAAAATGCTCATCATCACTGGCCATCAGAGAGATGCAAATCAAAACCACAATGAGATACCATCTCACGCCAGTTAGTATGGCAATCATTAAAAAGTCAGGAAACAACAGGTGCTGGAGAGGATGTGGAGAAACAGGAACACTTTTACACTGTTGGTGGGATTGTCAACTAGTTCAACCATTATGGAAAACAGTATGGCGATTCCTCAAGGATCTAGAACTAGAAGTACCATATGACCCAGCCATCCCACTACTGGGTATATACCCAAAGGATTATAAATCATGCTGCTAAAAACACAGATGCACACGTATGTTTATTGCGGCACTATTCACAATAGCAAAGACTTGGAATCAACCCAAATGTCCATCTGTGACAGACTGGATTAAGAAAATGTGGTACATATACACCATGGAATACTATGCAGCCATAAAAAAGGATGAGTTTGCATCCTTTGTAGGGACATGGATGCAGCTGGAAACCATCATTCTTAGCAAACTATCACAAGAACAGAAAACCACACACCGCATGTTCTCACTCATAGGTGGGAACTGAACAATGAGATCACTTGGACTCGGGAAGGGGAACATCACACATCGGGGCCTATCATGGGGAGGGGGGAGGGGGGAGGGATTGCATTGGGAGTTATACCTGATATAAATGATGAATTGATGGGTGCTGGCGAGTTGATGGGTGCAGCACACCAACATGGCACAAGTATACATATGTAACAAGCCTGCACCTTATGCACATGTACCCTAGAACTGAAAGTATAAAAAAAAAAAAAAAAAAGAATTCTAAAAGAAAACTTAGGAAACACCATTCTGGGCATCAATCTTTGGAAATAATTTTTGACTAATTCTCAAAAGCAATTGCAACAAAAAGAAAAATTTACAAGTGATCATAGGGACAGGAGGCAGGGAAGTTCTGGGGAGAAGAGAGTGGGTCCCTGGCAAGGGCTCCACCCTCAAGCTGAAAAGCCTGATACTGTGGTCCAAAGTGAGAACATACATCCCTGTTTTCATGTTTGGTTGTTGCCTTTTGCGAAAGCACCCATGGCCCAACCTGCCCACAAAATCCCCAAGCTCAGACAGCAGAAGAGGAGAAGCAGCTGAACATTGTAGACTATGGTTGAACATTGGAGAGAGGTGGCTGGACTTCAGAGAAACTGCTTGATGGTGTAGCTTTGGAGAGGAGTGACTGGACCTCAGAGGGATGGCTTGACAGTGTAGCTTCACTCTTGCGGGGTCAGTACAAAGTTCACTCTTGTGGGCATCCAAAAGTGCTTACCCTGGCTCCTGCACCCACTCATCTGTGCTCTCCCTCCAATGAGGAGTGGAGCAGCAAGTGAGTGGAGTTCACTTTTGCACTCCAGCCCACAAAGGGGTTGGGGAAATATCCTTCTTCATGAGACCTAATTAAACTAACCATCTTCTGCACAGCAAAAGAACTGTCAATAGAGTAAACAGATAGTATACAAAATGGGAGAAAATTTTCACAAACTATGCATTCAACAATGGTCTAATATTCAGAATCTATAAGGAACTTAACAAGCAAAAGCCAAATAATCCCATTGGAAAATGGGCAAAAGACATTAACAGACACTTCTCAAAAGAAGACATACAACCAGCCAATAAACATATGAAAAAAATGCTCAACATCACTAATCAGAGAAATGCAAATCAAAATCGCGATGAGATACCATCTCACACCAGTCAGAATAGCTATTATTAAAAAGTAAAAAACAACAGATTCTGACAAAGGCTGTGGAGAAAGGAACGCTTATTCACTGTTGGTGGGAATGTAAATTAGTTCAGCCATTTTGGAAGGCAATTTGGAGATTTTTCAAGGAGCTTAAGGTAGACCTACTATTCAGCTCAGCAATCACATTATTTGGTATATATCTAAAAGAAAACAAACTGTTCTACTAAAAAGACACATGCAATCACATGTTCATCTCAGCACTGTTCACAATAGCAAAGACATGGAATTAACCCATCAATGGTGGATTGGATAAAGAAAATGTGAATATATGTATATGTGTATATATATATACACACACACACATATATATACACCATAAAATACTATGAAGCCATAAAAAAGAACAAAATAACATCCTTTGATGCAACATGAATGCAGCTGGAGGTCATTATCCTAAGCAAATTAATGAAGAAACAGAAAATCAAATACCACATATTCTCATTTATAAGTGGCAGCTAAACACTGGGTACTAAGAAACATAGAGATGGCAACAATTGAAACTAGGGATGACTGGGAAAAGGGTGGGAGGGAGGAAGGCAAGGGTTGAAAAACTAAATGTTGGGTACTGTGCTCAGTACCTAGGTGATGGAATGATCTGTGACCCAAACCTCAGTGTCACACAATTTATCTAGATAAAAAACCCTATCATTGACTGTATTTAATTTCTGGTTTCTGTGATAAATATGCTAGCTTTTAAGTTAGAATGTTTATATAATGCTGGTCTACTATCAAAGTTGGTAATATAGTATTTATACAGATGAAATTGTTGGAAAGAGGTTAAATAAATGCAATTTCTATAGGCCTGTGACTGCTGTGTGCCTCCTGGCTTCCCCCTTTTTAGATGGTAGTGTGTAAAAACTTATCCTATTCTTGTTCAATCATTGAATATTGAATATTTGGGGAGCAAGTAGCTCATCTCTTTAGATATTATGTCTTTAGATCAAAATGAATGTTTCTGAAGAAGTTGTACTTGAGGAACTACACCCAAGGAGATTCACCTGAACCTTGACTGATTTAGATGAGGAAACCCTAGAGCAGATGCCACAGTGTGAGAAGACTTGAAAGTCTTAGGAAAAGAATGAGCACATCTTGCATGTGGAAGGGTAGCAAGGATGTGAATTTTTGTAGCCAGAGAGTAGACTGTGACACATTGTATTTTCCAAAGATGACCTGCATTCTTTCTTTACAATACATTTTTTTTATTTTTGCTGTCAAATAAAAGTCAGATCACATTTTTAACTGCCCTCAAAACCTTGATACTCCTCCCACTGAGTGGTAAAGTCCATGTCCCCTCTCCCTGCAGTGGGTAGACTTTAGTGACTGCCTCAATTAATAGAGTATGAGAAAAGTGACACTACTTGACTTTGAGACAAAATCATAAAAATGCCATGTACCTTTCCCTTGCTCTCTTGGGACACTTGCTTTTGGAACACAGAACCATGTTGTGAGGAAGCCCACACTAGCCCATAGGAAAGACTATATGAGGAGGCTACATGCAAGTGTTCTGATTGACAGCCAAGCTGAGGTTCCAACCAACAGCCAGCAACAATGTGAGTGAAGTGACATGTGAGTGAAGACGGCATATTAATGAAACTGCCGCAGGGTGATTTTAGCCCCAACAATTGAATGATCCTCATCCTTAAACTTTTCCCAGCTGAGACCTCACAATTGTGGAGCAAAGAAGAGCCATTCCTGCTTTCCCTAGTCTGAATTCCTAACCCACAAGATTCATAAGCAAAATATAATAAATTTTCACCAAGTTTTGGGGGTAGTTTTCACCAAGTTTTTGGGGTCATTGGGGGTAGTTGTAGAGCCACTGAGCACTGGAAAATTAGAATAAATTATATAGTCAAAAAAAAAAGACAAAAAAACCCAAAAAACCCTGCACATGTACCCCGAATCTAAAATAAAAGTTGAAACTAATTTATATTTATATTGATTTTACATTGTTCACAATGTTTCCCTATTATACTTTTAATATCTGCAGAATCTGTATTCATAACTCATCATTCATTGCTTGTAACTAGTAACTTGTGTTTTCTTTTTTTCTGTATTACTTTTGATACTGGTTTATGAATTTATTAATTTTTTAAAATAATTGGCTTTTGGCTTTAAGTTCCTTCCTTGTTTGTCTGTTTTACATATCATTGACATTTGCTCTTCTCTTTATTATTTCCTTTGTTTCTACCCTGTGTACAATTTGTTCTTTGTTTACCAGCTTCTTATCAACTTAGACCATTGATTTTAAACATTTCATCTTTTATAAGTATTTAAAGATATAAATTTCCCTCTCATCACTGCTTCAGCTGCATCTCACAAATTTTGATGCTGTATTTCATTATCATTCAATTTAAGATTTCTCCTGTGATTCCTTCTTTTGTTTATTTAGATACATATTTAAAAATTTCAAAATTTAAGTAATTTTATAGATAGTAGTTTTAGTTATTACTGATTTCTAATTCCACTGTGCTCAGAGGATATACTCTGTATAATTTCAAACTTTCGAAGTTTATTACGACTTTTATTTTTTGGTCCAATCTGTGGCCAGTCTTGATGAAAAACCCATGTGCATTTGAACAGAATACGTATTCCACAGTTTGGGCTAGAGCATTTAATAAATACCATTCAGATATTACTTATCCTTACTGATTTCTTTTGCCCCTGCCCTATCAATGATGGAGAGAGAGGTGTGTAAATGTTTAATTATGACTGTGGATCTACTTTTTTTTTTTTTCTGTCAGTTTTTACTTCAGGTAGTTTGAAGCTCGTATTAGATGTATACTCCCTTAAGATTGCTATATCTTGATCACTGGCACTTTTATCATTATGAAATAAACTTCATTTTCTCTGTTTGAAAATATGCTATGGAAAAATAAAGGAACAATAGAAAGGAAAACAGCAAGGAGTGGGTGGGAAGCAGCTTACAAATTTTTAAAGTGATTAGAATAAGCCTCTTTAAGAAGGTAACATTTGAACCAAGACTTGAGGAAGTTAGCAAAGTGTAAGAGAAGAGTGTTTCAGCCAATACAGTTGCCCTGAGATAAGAGCATGCCAGTTATTTCCAAGGAATAATAAGAAAGCAGTGTGGGCTGGAGAACAGTGAGTGATGGAGAAAATAGTATGAAAGCCTATAAGGGAGATAAAGGGAATCCAGGTCTTATAGGGAGGGCCTTGAAGGTTTTGGTAAGACTTTGGCTTTTACTTTCAGTAAGGAGTCATTACATGGCTTTTAATATGACTTACTCTATGCTCTGACTTGCATGTTAAAGGGATTATTCTGGTTACTGTGATGAGTATAGAGTGTAAGAGACAAGGGATACAAACAAGGAAAACTGTGTGTAGTAAGCAGGGCAAAGAAGATGATGATATGGAACAGGGTAGTAGCAGTAGAAGTAGTGAAATATAAGAGAAAAAAAGAAGTCAATGATGACTTTACTTTTTTGAGGGCTGAATAAGCAGAAGTTTTACCTTAATTGTACAAAAAGAAAAGTAAGATATAGCTCTGTTTATCAACAATTCTCCAGAAAATAATGGGTCATAGAGATGTTAACATCTGTTAACAAAGAATGGCTTTTACTATGGTTGTGTCTGTGGCTCTCAGTAAAGCACACTGTGAGTCATTGGCTAAATGGGATAGAAGCACTGATAGATATGTTTTAAATGAAACATTTTATAAGGGAAAGAAATGAGACTCAAATTTCTTACAAACTAAGTAAACTATTCAATTGTATAAGACATTTAATTTTATTTGACATATTGATTTAAAATCTATACAGATTATACCACTAAAAGAGCTGATGGAATTTATAGAGACAATCTCACTGATGTGCTTACAGAGAATGTAAACTGATCCTAATGTAGGTATATTCAGAAAATTTTGAAAGTGAGCACCATCTAGACTGTGTTAAGGCTGGGCATGGTGGCTCATGCCTGTAATATCAGCACTTTCAGAGGCCAAAGTGGGCAGATTGCTTGAGTACAGGAGTTCAAGACCAGCCTGGGCAACGAGGCAAAACCCATCTCTACAAAAATAAAAAAATTAGCCAGACATGATAGCACTCACATGTGGTCCCAGTTACTCAGGTGGCTGAGGCGAGAGAATCCCTAACACCTGGGAGGTAGAGGCTGCAGTGAGCCATGATTGCATCACTGCACCCCAGTCTGGATGACAGAGAGAGACCCGGTCTCAAAATAATAATAATAATAATAATAATAATAATAATAAATAATAATAATATACACAAAGATGGGAACATAAGAGAAGAACCCTGTTCTAAGAAGTAGGTGTTTTATAATATTAAAAAGATAGGACATGCAGAGTTTCAGCCAAGATGGCTGACTAGATGCAGCCAGAAGGGACAGCTGCCATGAAGACTGGGACATCAGGAAGACTGACACACTCAGAGCAGATCTTCAGTGGGAAGGCATTCAGAGTGGACAGAGGGAGGATGTAAACAGTGGGCTAAATGGGGAGGAAGCTGGGAACCCTGCACAGAGCTACCAAGTACTGGGATTTGTTCGTGGTCCCCAGTGATTCCTGGGAAAGGGATGAGTTGAACAGGCAAGGAGTGGCCTGTTCTCATCATGGACCTTCAGATTCCTGGCAGCAGGAGACTCCATGATTCCCATGGACACTTGAGCTGGCAGGAAGAGATACATCGAGTGGTGGTAGGAGCAGAACTCTAGACTGTGTGGAGCCCAGAGGATTTGGTGTGGGAACATCTTCAATGGAACATAGCCAGGGACATCCATCCCCCAAGGCTTTCCATGATCTTCTAGGAGACTTTAGCCTCTGGGTGACTGTAGGATCTGGACAGAGCAGGGTGGTTTTGCCCATGATGGTGCAAGTCTCATCTGAGTGACCTCCTGTCTGTTGGCCTTTCCCAGGGTTCCAGCCGCACCCACTTGCATTACAACTTCAGATATTCAACATGGGTGGTTCCTGGGAGGTACCACCAACATGGGTGGTTCCTTAACATAGCTCCTTTGCTGGAAGACTGTGTCTGGTTGTTGGAAAACAACCCCTGCCAACATGCAGGAGCCCACCCCCACTTTCTCCCTACTGCAGCCTCCCTAGACTGCTTTGCTGGCATGTACTCATCCATGGCCACCCCTACATCACTTTACAAGAGTGCATGTGCACATACACCCCGCTGTGCCAATGCTGCCAATGTGAGTGCACCCCACCACCCCACCCCTGGCTGATGTGTGGGCACCTGGCTGTGCCACCATTGCCATCTCAAATGCATGCAGAGACACAGGCAATCACATCCTCCACATGCTGCCACCACCGTCAGTGTAAATGTGCACACAGAAGCCAGCAGCCCTGTGCCTGGCAGAGCCCCATCTCTACTTCGGCCACCACCAGTGCAAGTGCAAGCATAGATACTAGCAACCTTGCTAACACCCTACCCCCATCACGACACTGGCATGAACACACACAGGAACACTGGAGCCCCACTCCCACTGGTACATGGCCCTAGCTGACACATGTGTACACCATTATCCTTCCATGGCTGTTGGCACATGCAGGCAAGCATAGATACTGCTGCCACTGCTCTGATAAAGTGCTTTGGCTGGCACCACACATCAGAGTGTTGTGGCCAGCTTATCAGAAACACCTTGACCCTACCAGTATATCAATTTCCTAACTTTGAGGGGCCAGTTTACAAAACCAGTTGCCTGGTACCAGTCCCCCAGAGTTAGAGCATGTGGCCCAGGAGTGCTGAGCTGAGAATTGGCCCCCTAAATCTTCCAGAATCCAAGCCACTTGACAGAATCCCCTTATACCATGATCAAATCACCAAGGACATAAAAGAAGATAAAAGCAAAAAAAAAAAAAAAAAAAAAAAAAAAACTATCTGAAGGATAGCAGCTTCACAGATTGAAGGAACATCAGCCCACATGGATGAGAAAGAAACAGGACTTTCATCAGCCCACATGGATGAGAAAGAAACAAGAACTCTGACAACTCAAAAAACCAAAATATCTTCTTCCTGCCAAATGACTGCACTAGTTCACCAGCAATGGTTCTTAACCAGGCTGAAATGGCTGAAATAATAGACATGGAATTCAGAATATGGATAGGAATGAAGATCATCGAGATTTAGTAGAAAAACAAATCCCAATCCTAGTAATCTAGGGAATATAATAAAATGACACAGGATATAAAAAAATGAAATGGCCATTTTAATAAAGAACCAAACTGATCTGATAGAGCTTAAAAACTCACTTCAATAATTTCATAAGACAATTGCAAGTAAAATGGTAGCATTAATCAAGCCAAGGAAAGAATCTGAGATCTTAAAGATCTGTTATTCAAAATAAGTCAGCCTGACAAAAATAAAGAAAAAAGAATAAAGATGATTGAACAAAGCCTTTGAAAAATGTGAAATTATGTAAAGAGACCAAATCTATGACTCATTGGTATCCCTGAAAGAGAAGGAGAGAAAGAAAGCAACTTGGAAAACATATTCCAGCATATTGCCCATAAAAATTTCCCCAGTCTTACTAGAGAGGCTAACATTCAAATTCAGGAAGTGTAGAGAACCCCTGTAAGATACTACACAAGACAACCATACCCAAGACACATCATCATCAGATTTTCCAAAGTCGAACTTAAAAAATAAAAAGTTAAAGGTGGCTAGAGCAAAAAGTCCCATCAGGCTAACAGTGGAACTTTCAGCAAAAACTCTACAAGCCAGAAGACATTGAAGGCCTATATTCAACATTCTTAAAGAACAGAAATTCCCACCAAGAATTTTATATCCAGCCAAAGTAAGGAGAAATAAGATCTTTTTCAGACAAGCAAATGCTAAGTAAATTTGTTACCACCAGACCTGCCTTACAAGAGGTTTTTAAGAGAGTGCTGAATGTACAAAGAAAAGACTGTTACTGACCACCACAAAATACACTTAAGTACATAGACTATTGATACTATAAAGCAACCACACAAACACATATGCATTATAACCAGCTAGCAACATGATAACAGAATCAAATCCACACATATCAATATTAGACTTGAATGCAATTAGGCCAAATGCCCCAATTAAAAAATACAAAGTGGCAAATTGGATAAAGAAGTATGTTGTGTTCAAAAGACAGATCATTGAGGTAGAAAACTAACAAAGATATTCAGCATCTGATCTCAGCACTTGACCAAATGGTTCTAACAGACATCTGCAGAATTATCCACCCCAAAATAACAGCATATACATTCTTCTCATCTGCACATGGCACATATTCTAAAGTTGACCACATAATTGACCATCACAGAATTTTCATCAAATTAAAACAAAAAACAACTGAAATCATACCACTCTTGGATCACAGCACAATAAAAGTAGAAATCAATACTAAGAAAATTGCTCAAAACCATACAATTACATGCAAATTAAACAATCTGCTCCTGAATGACTTCTGGACAAACAATGAAATTAAGGCAGAAATCAAGAATTTCTTTGAAACTACTGAAGACAAAGATACAACACACCAGAATCTCTGGAACACAACTAAAACAGTGTTATGAGGGAAGCTTACAGCACTGAACACCCACATCAAAAAGCTAGAAACATCTCTAATGCACAACCTAACATCACACCTAGAGGAACTTGAGAAACTAGAGCAAACCAACCCCAAAGGTGGTAGAAGACAAGAAATAACTAAAATCAGAGCTTAACTAAAGGAAATTGAGATGTGAAAAATCATATAAATGATGAAAAAAAATTCAAAAGTTGGTTCTTCGAAAGAATAAATAAGATTGATAGACCCTTAGCTAGACTAATAAAGAAAAAAAAAGAAAGAAGATCCAAATAAACACAACCAGAAATGATAAAGGGAACATTACCACCAAATCTACAGAAATACAAAAGCCCCTCAGAGACTAGTATTTACACCTCTATGCACACAAACTACAAAACTTTCAAGAAATGGATAAATTCCTGGAAACATACAACCTCTCAAGATTGAATGAGGAAGAAATTAAATCCCTGAACACACCAATAATGAGTTCTGAAATTGTATCAGTAAAAAAATCCTACTGAACAATGAACTGAACAATGACATCACTTGGACTCGGGAAGGGGAACATCACACACCGGGGCCTATCATGGGGAGGGGGGAGGGATTGCATTGGGAGTTTTACCTGATATAAATGACGAATTGATGGGTGCTGACGAGTCGATGGGTGCAGCACACCAACATGGCACAAGTATACATATGTAACAAACCTGCACGTTATGCACATGTACCCTAGAACTTAAAGTATAATAATAAAAAAAAAAAAGACAGCGCATGTCAAATATAAAAAAGAAGAGACAAAATGAAAAATATTAGCATCAAATTTTTATTACCCAAAACTTAGTGCTTTAAGTTTTATATTTCTAGGTTGTTTTCTAAATCCTTTTCACCAAAATATTACAGTATAAATATTGTTTTGTAAGTTACTTTTTCTGATCAGTGATTTCTATCTTCCATTCCAGTAAATATTTATCTCACATTTTCCCAAGCCATATTAATATTTTTTTAAGTATTCTGCAAAATATTCTTTACAGATGATTTGTCCAAGGCAGTACCTATTCCAAGCCGTATATTGCATCTGATTATTGAACATTATAAATTTACTTTAAACTAGCAGTTTTTTTTGTATGACATTGACTTGTTGAAGAGTCCAGGCCAGTTATCTGTGAGAACTTTCTCTTGCCTTTATCTGATTGCTTCCTCATCTAGTTTTTCTCCACATTCCTGGTATAACCTGTACTCTTCAAGTTAAATCAAATAAGCAATTTTTGGCTAGAGAATATCTTAACAGGTATTGTCCTTATGATACCTTTAATACTTTTAAAATAAATATGATGACAGAGAATAAACATAACATGAAATATTATATTTCCAGATAATTCAAATCTCTCATTTAGTCATCAGACTCAACTTTCAGTCTTATACCCAGAAAGTAAGGAAGAGTGAATGATCAATGTGTGTTTTACATACTTTGCTTTTCTATTTTCTTCTCTCTAGCAGAAGTGCACATGACCAATGAAGCAGTAAAATTGAAGAGTATCAGGGAAAAGAGAAGAAAAGCAAAAGACCTTGACATCAACAAATTAAGTATAACCCTAAGTAACATGTACAACTAGAGTAATAAACACAAATAAATTTATTTTACTATTTACATTTTCAAATATGAAGATTACATATTGAGAATGACAGAGTAAGAACCTAAAATATTCTCTCCTCCATAAAAGCAATAATAACGCTGGCAGAAATAATCAACTTTTTCAGAATTCAAAAAATCAGCCAAAGCCTTTAGACAACTTTTTCAGAATTCAAGAAATTAGCAAAGGCTTTGCAACTATCAAGGAAAAATATGTACAAGAACAGGCAAATCCTAGTAAGAACAGTAAGCTTTATGACACTTTAACTTGCCCCTATTCCATCTTCCTTTCTCAAGATCCATGGAAACCTTGGAAACCACCAGATTGCAAACAAGGTGAAATTTATAGCCTAGAAAGAAAAATGAATGTTGAAGTCATGCTTACGCATGTACACAGAGACCTTTGAGAAAGAGTGGGAGACATTAGTTCCAAGGGTTTAAGAAAGTCTCTGTTCATATGACAAAATAAAAGCTAAATGACAAGTTTGAGATGTTCACACATGAAAAAGGCTACAGACTTTAGAAAATTAGTTTAAGAGAGTCACTAAAAAAGAAGCAAGAACAGCAAACCCTGAAGAGGGGCCAGAATCTGATGCCTAGAGTTGCCAATATGATACTAATGAAAGTTACAGTTTTCAACAAAAAGCTATGAGACATGCAAATAAACAAAGAGTATGGCTAATATGAAGGAATAAAGCAGTCAATATAAACCACCTCTGAGTAAGCAAAGATATTGAACATACTTGACAAAGACTTTAATTCAACCAATTTAAATATATTCAAAGAACAGAAGAAAATCATGTCTAAAGAACTAAGGGGGCCAGGCACAGTGGCTCAGGCCTGTAATCCCAGCACTTTGGGAGTCTGAGGTGGGTGGATCACAAGGTCAGGAGTTCAAGACCACCCTGGCCAAGATGATGAAACCCTGTCTCTACTAAAAATACAAAAATTAGCCGAGCATGGTGGTGGGCACCTGTTATCCCAGCTACTTGGGAGGCTGAGGCAGGAGAACCACTTGAACCCGGGAGGTGGACATTGCAGTGAGCTGAGACTGCACCACTGCACTCTAGCCTGGGAAACAGAGCAAGACTCCATCTCAAAAAATAAAATATAAATAAATAAAAATAAAATTAAAAAATCCTAAAGGAATGTATGACCAGCTATAGTGACTCACACCTGTACAATTCCCAGCACTTTGGGAGGCAAGGGAATCACTTGAGCCCAAGAGTTTGAGACTGGCCTAGGAAACATAGCAAAACCCTATCTCTACAGAAAAATACAAAAATTAGCCAGGTATAGTGGCATGTGCCTGTAATCCCAGCTACTTGAGGGCTTTAGGTGGGAGGATGACTTGAGCCCAGAAGGTCAAGGCTGCAGTTAGCTGTGATTATGCCACTGCACTCCAGCCTGGGTGACAGAGTTTAAAAAAGTATGATAATTCTGTCTCACCAAATAGATAATATCAATAAAGAGACAGAAATTATAAAAGGATCAAGTATCAATTCTAGAACATCACACACCGGGGCCTATCATGGGGAAGGGGGAGGGGGGAGGGATTGCATTGGGAGTTATACCTGATATAAATGATGAATTGATGGGTGCTGATGAGTTGATGGGTGCAGCACACCAACATGGCACAAGTATACATATGTAACAAACCTGCACGTTATGCACATGTACCCTAGAACTTAAAGTATAATAAAAAATAAATAAATAAATAAAAGAAAAAAAAAACTAGAGATTCAACAGCAGATTTGTGTAGCCAGAAGAATCAGTGAACTTGAAGATAAGCCAATTGAAGTTATACATTTTGAGAAATAGAATGGAAAATAAATTAAGAAAAATGAGCAGAACCTCAAAGTTCTGTGGCGCACCAAGCATATCAACATATGAATAATGGGAATCCCAGAAAAGGAGAAGAGACAGAAATGGACAGAAAAAATATTTGAAGAGATTATAGCAGAAATCATCCCAAGTTTGATGAAAAATATTACTCTATATATTCAAGATTCTTAGAAAATTCCAAGAAAGATAAATTAAAGTAGATCTACAACTAGATAAATAATAATGAAACATTCAAAAGTTACAGACAACATCATAATCTGGAGAGTAGAAAGAGAGAAGTGACTTATCATGTACAAGTGATCCTTAATAAGATTACAGGTAATTTGTTATCAGTAAAATGGAGGCAAGAAGGCAGTGAAATGATATAGTGAAAATGCTGAAAAAGAGACTATCAAGACAACTCTATATCCAGCCAAACTATCTATCAAAAGCGAAGCAGAAATTAAAACTTCCCAGATAAATAAAACTGGGAGAACTTGTTATTAACAGACCCCTATGACAAACTGCAGAGGAAGTCCTTCAGACTGAAATGAAATAATCTATATATGAAATTACATTTTCGTGAAGAAATAAAGAGCACTAGCAAGTATAAAAGTACTTGGGTAAACACAAAAGAAGGTATAAACGTAACTCTTATTTGTAACTCTTTTGTTTCTCCCAAAGGGCAACCATGTAAATAATTAATTATAAGTCTGTGTTGCTGGGCATAAAATGTACAAGTATATAATTTATATGACAATAACAGCTTAATAAAAGAGAAGGAAATGAGGCTAAATAGAAACATAGTTTTTGTAGATTATTAATATTAAGTGCTACTAATCAGAACTATATTGTCATATGTTAAAATGTTATATTAGTTTCCTAGGTCTATCATAACATATTAATATAAACTAGATAGCTTAAAACAATGGGAATTTATTCTCTCACACTCTTGGAGGCTAAAAGTATGAAATTAAGATGTCATTAGAGCTATTCTCCCTCTGAAGGCTGTATGGAAAAATTCTTTCTTTCCTTTTCCTAACTTCTGATTACTCCTGACAATCCTCGGCATTCCTTAGCTTGCAGCTGTATTGCATCAATCTCTGCATCTGTCATCACATGGCCTTCTTCTCTGAATCTATCATTTGTGTGATTTTCTCACATTAGGACACCAGTAACTGAATTTAGGGCACAACCTAATCCAGTATGATGTCCCCTTAACTTAACTAATTACATCTGAAATATCCCATTTCAAAATAAGGTAACAGTCTCAGGTTTTTGGTAGACATGAATTTTGGGGTGACATTATTCAACACAATACTGATGTTAATTGTAATTCCCAGAGTACTGCTAAAGAAATCACCCAAAGAAATAAAAGGCAACAATGTAATAAAAATGGTAAAGTGGAAAATATGTAACACAAAAAGACAGTAATAATGGAGAAATAGAGAAACATAAAAGACATAACACATTCAGAAAACAAACAGCAAAAAAGCATAAATGGATTAAATACTTTAATCAAAATGAAGCATCTGACAAAAATAATATAATTCAGTGATATTACACCTACAAGAGGCACCTTTAGATTGCACAACATATGTAGATTTAAAGATTTTTAAAATGCCAAAAGATATACCAAGCAAACAGCAACCAAACAAGAGCTGAGTGGCTATGTGAATATCAGAGGAAATAAGCTTCAGTAAAAAATGGTTAGTAGGTACAAAGGAGAATATTTTTGTAATGATAAAGAGGTTAATCCATTAAGAGGATATAACAATTATGAGCGTGTATGCATCTAACAAGAGAAACTCAAAATACATGAAAAAAAGGTTAAAATTTAAGGAGAGAGACAATTCAACAATACTAGCTGAAAACTTCAATAATCCACTTTCCTCTTTTTCTGAATAATTTTGTATTAAATAAACAAATGTTGAAAGGCTCTCTCACAGACAACAGATAACTGTTGTTCTTTAGCATTCCTTCATTTTACAACTTTCTCTGGTATGTGTGCAACAGGACACTCTTCTGGGTGAAGTCCACAGCAACATCCTTGAAGGACACTTATTTTAGAAAATATGGTGGGCATTTTTGTTCAGCCTGTATCATGTCTGACAGTGTCCACAGGCAATGGTCGAAAACCATGTGTTTTTTGTTTTCCCCCCACTGGGAAAAGACAGTTGTCTGTATTTAAAGCTCAAATTCTATTTGAGGTCATCAAATATTTTCTGTGATTACATATGGAAAGTTCTTCAGATGTCTGTTTAGTCTAGTTGATTAATAGTATCAATTAAGTCCTCTACATATTTAATGATTTTCTTGATCCTTGTTCAAGGAAGGAATCTACTTTCAATAATGAGTAGAAGATTAATCCAGAAACCATGAACTATTTTGGGCTTGATTAACGCTATTAGTCAACTAGACGTAACAGACATCTTTAGAATATTCCATGTAACTGTAGCAGAATACTTGTTTTTCTCAAATGCACATGGAGCATTCACCAACATAGACCATTTAGCCATAAAACAATGTATTTAAATGGGTTGAATTGTGTATGTTATGTTCACTGACCAGCAGAATAAAATTAGAAATTGATAAGAAAATTTGGAAAATGCACAAATATGTGAAAATTAGCCATTGTACTTACAAAGAAAGGGTCAAAAATGAAATCACGAGGAATTTAAAAAACACTTTGCAATGAACAAAAATGAAAGAACAATATACCCAAACATGTGAGTACAGCTAAAGCAGTGATAGGAAGAAATTTATAACTGTAAAAGCCTAAATTATAAAAGAGGAAATATGTCAAATTAAAAACCTGATTTTCCACCTTAAGAACCTAAAAAAAGTAAACTAAACTCAAAGCAACTAGAAAGAAGAACATAATAAAGACTAGAGGGGAAATAAACAAAATTAACAATAGAAAAATGGTAGAAAATATCAGTTAAACCAAAAGTTAGTCCTTTGCATAGACCAACAATATTGACAAACTTTTAGCTAGACTGATGAAGCATCAAAGGGAGAAGACTCAAATTACCTAAGCAAGAAATTAGAGAGAGGACATTACTACCTACTTTACAGAAATAAAAATGCCTAAATGAAGACTGCTATGAATGATGCTAGGCCAACAAGTTAGATAGTCTAGGTAAAATGAACAAACTCCTAAAAAGACAAATCAAAATTAATTCAAGAAGAACTAGAATAACTGAGAAGTCTTTATACAGTAAACTCACCATACACTGGTGTCCATCCCAGGGGAGGATTCTAAACACATTGCCAATACCACACACTGGTATCAATGCACTTGCACAAGTCTGCTAAGACAGGATACTTGTATAACAAGTTAAGCAAAGGAACTTCATGACTTACAGATAGGCAGCAAAGGACAACAGAAGCCTATGATTCAGCTCAAGTTGGTCTCTCAAGGCTTAGGAGAGTTGCTCAAAACGGATAGAGTCTACTCTGTACAGGTGTACCCCACATCTCATGACAGCTAAGGGATCCTAAAAACATACTGTGCTCTGAGTTTTATATATCAGGCAATTAGAACAGCAAGGCTGAAGCACTGCAGGACATCTTGCTCTAGAAGAAACAGGTAGGAAACTTGGACTGTTCCAGCCAGTTCCTTCTTATCTAATATATTGCATTCTTAGCAGATTCTACAGTTATTCTTGAGTACTACAAAGCAGAAAGTGGGGGAAGAGATGAGTTACCAAGGCCATTTGGGAATTTGTCTTACAGACCTACACAAAGTAAAGAGCTTGAATTTGTAATTTAAAACCGTTGCACTAAGAAAATCCTAGTCCTGGATGGCTTTACTGGTTAATTTTACCAAGTGTACAGAGAAAAATTGACAACAATCCTTCACAAATTTTTCAAAGACTTAAAACAAGAGAAACACCATGAGGCTAGCATTACCCTGGCACCAAAACCAAATGATGATATCTTTTTTTTTTTTTTCTATTGGCCACTTTTTATTTTTTAATTTTTAAAATTTTTTTTATTATACTTTAAGTTCTAGGGTACATGTGCATAACGTGCAGGTTTGTTACATATGTATAACATATGTTATACATATGTTGTATGGGTGTGCTGCACCCATCAACTCGTCAGCACCCATCAATTCATCATTTATATCAGGTATAACTCCCAATGCAATCCCTCCCCCCTCCCCATGATAGGCCCCGGTGTGTGATGTTCCCCTTCCCGAGTCCAAGTGATGTCATTGTTCAGTTCCCACCTATGAGTGAGAATATGCGGTGTTTGGTTTTCTGTTCTTGTGATAGCTTAAGAAAAGGAAACTACAAACCAATATCCCTTATGAATATAAAATGCAATTTAAAATCCTCATCAAGTTGCTAGAAAACTGACTTCAGCAACATATAAGAAAATTATATGCTGTAACCAACTGAGATTTATCCTAAAAATATAAGGCTTGGTTGACATGAGGATATCAATCTAAGTAATATACCACATTAATAGAATAAAGAACAAAAACACAATGATTAACTAAATAGCCACAGAAAATGTATTTGACAGAATTTAACACTATTTGGGATTTAAAAAACACTCATTAAACTAAGAATAGAGGAGAACTTCTTCAACCTGATAAAGGCTGTGAAAAACCTGTATCTACAACCATATTTAAGGATAAAGATTGAAACCCTCTCCCTTAAGTTCAGAAAAAAGAGAAGGATGTATCTTCTCATTATTTATATTTGACATAAAAAAGAAATTGAAACATCCAAATTGAAAAGGAAGAAGTAAAACTACTTCTATTGGTAGATGACATGATTCTTTTTTTTTTATTATTATACTTTAAGTTCTAGGGTACATGTGCATAACGTTTATATCATGTATAACTCCCAAAGTTGCTGATAACTCCCATGTCCCTACAAAGGACGCAAACTCATCCTTTTTTATGGCTGCATAGTATTCCATGGTGTATATGTGCCACATTTTCTTAATCCAATCTATCACAGATGGACATTTGGGTTGATTCCAAGTCTTTGCTATTGTGAATAGTAAACAAATGTAAAAACATTCCATGCTCATAGATAGGAAGAATCAATATCATAAAATGACCATACTGACAAAAGCAATTAATAGATTTGATGCTATTCCTATCAATCTAACATTAACATTTTTCACAGAACTAAAAAAATGTTTTAAAATTTATGTGGAACAAAATAAAAGCTGAAATAGACAAGGCAAGCCTAAGCAAAAAGAACAAAGTTGGAGGCATCATACTACCCAATTTGAAATTATACTACAGTACAAAACAACATGGTATGGGTACAGTAACCAAAACAGCATGGTGTGAGTACAAGAACAGACACATAGACCAATTCAACAGAATAGAGAATCCAGAAATGAGACTTCACACCTGCAACTATCTGATTTTTGACAAACCTGACAGAAACAAGCAATGGGGAAAATATTTCCTATTCAATAAATGGTGATGGGATAACTGGTTAGCCACATGCAGAAGATTAAAACTGGACCCTTTCCTGACACTACATAAAAAAATTATATCAAGATGAATTAAAGACTTAAATGTAAACCCTAAAACTACAAAAGCCATAGAAGAAAAACTAGACAATACCATTCAGGACATAGGCACAGGCAAAGAATTCATGATGAAGATTAATTGCAAACAAAATTAATTGCAACAAAAGCAAAAATTGACAAATGGGATCTAATTAAACTAAAGAACTTCTGCACAGCAAAATAAACTTTGCATTTTCAACACTGGAGCCAAGACAACACAAAGGGAGAAAGAATGGATTCTTCAAAAAATGATGCTGGGGCAATTGCATACCCACATAGTAAAAAGCTTATCCACCATGATCAAGTGGGCTTCATCCCTGGGATACAAGGCTGGTTCAATATACACAAATCAATAAGTGTAATCCATCACATAAACAGTTCTCAATGATAAAAATCACATGATTATCTCAATAGATGCAGAAAAGACCTTCAACAAAATTCAACAGTGCTTTATGTTAAAACTCTCAATAAACTAGGTATTTATGGAACTTACCTCAAAACAATAAGAGCTATCTATGACAAACCCACAGCCAATATCATACTGCTGGAGCGTTCTCTTTGAACAGTGTGACAAAACAAGGATGCCCTCTCTCACCACTCCTATTCAGTACAATGTTGGAAATTCTGGCCAGGGCAATCAGGCAAGAGAAAGAAAGAAAGGGTATTCAATTAGGAAAAGAGGAAGTCAAATTGTCCCTGTTTGCAGATGACATGATGTATATTTAGAAAACCCCATCATCTCAGACCAAAGTCTCCTTAAGTTGATAAGCAACTTCAGCAAAATCTCAGGATACAAAATCGATGTGCAAAAATCACAAGCTTTCCTATACATTAATAACAGACAAACAGAGAACCAAATTATGAGTGAACTCCCATTCACAGTTGCTACAAAGAGAATAAAATAACCAGGAATACAACTTACAAGGGATGTGAAGGACCTCTTCAAGGAGAACTACAAACCCCTGCTCAACAAAATAAAAGAGGACACAAACAAATGGAAGAACATTCCATGCTCACGGATAGGAAGAATCAATATCATGAAAATGACCATACTGCCCAAGGTAATTTATAGATTCAATGTCATCCCCATCAAGCTACCAATGACTTTCTTCACAGAATTAAAAAAAAAAAAAAAACCTACTTTAAAGTTCATATGGAACCAAAAAAGAGTCCACATAACCAAGACAATCCTAAGTAAGAAGAACAAATCTGGAGGCATCATGCTACCTGACTTCAAACTATACTACAAGGCTACAGTAACCAAAACAGCATGGTACTGGTACCAAAACAGATATGTAAACCAATGGGACAGAACAGAGGTCTCAAAAATAACACCACATATCTACAACTGTCTGATCTTTGGCAAACCTGACAAAAACAAGAAATGGGGAAAGGATTACCTATTTAATAAATGGTGCTGGGATAACTGACTAGCCATATGTAGAAAGCTGAAACTGGATCCCTTTCTTACACCTTATACAAACATTAATTCAAGATGGATTAAAGACTTAAATGTTAGACCTAAAATGATAAAAACCCTAGAAGAAAACCTAGGCAATACCATTCAGGACATAGGCATGGGCAAGTACTTCATGTCTAAAACACCAAAAGCAATGGCAACAAAAGCCAAAATTGACAAATGAGATCTAATTAAACTAAAGAGCTTCTGCATGGCAAAAGAAACTACCATCAGAGTGAACAGGCAACCTACAGAATGGAAGAAAATTTTTGCAATTTACCCATCTGACAAAAGTCTAATATCCAGAACCTACAAAGAACTTAAACAAATTTACAAGATAAAAAAAAAACAAACAAACAACCCCATCAAAAAGTGGGCAAAGGATATGAACAGACACTTCTCAAAAGAAGATATTTGGCTAGGCATGGTGGCTCAAGCCTGTAATCCCAGCACTTTGGGAGGACAAGGCGGACAGATCATGAGCTCAGGAGATCGAGACCACCCTGGCTAACATGGTGAAACCCTGTCTCTACTAAAATAAATTTAAAAAAATTAGCCAGGCATGGTGGCAGGCCCCTGTAGTCCCAGCTACTCAGGAGGCTGAGGCAGGAGAATGGCATGAACCTGGAAGGTGGAGCTTGCAATGAGCCAAGATCGCGCCACTACACTCCAGCCTGGGTGGCAGAGCAAGACTCCATCTCAAAACAAGAAAAAAAAAAAAAAAGACATTTATGCAGCCAACAGACACATGAAAAAATGCTCATCATCACTGGTCATCAGAGAAATGAAAATCAAATCCACAATGAGATACCATCTCATGACAGTTAGAATGGTGATCATTAAAAAGTCAGGAAACAACAGATGCTGGAGAGGATGTGGAGAAATAGGAATGCTTTTAAACTCTTGGTGGGAGTGTAAATTAGTTCAACCATTGTGTGCCCACAGCCTTGGGCAATTCCTCAAGGATCTAGAACTAGAAATACCATTTGACCCAGTGATCCCATTACCGGGTATATACCCAAAGGATTATAAACCATTCTACTATAAACAACACATGCCTACATATGTTTATTGTGGCACTATTCACAAAGCAAACACTTGGAACTACCCCAAATGTCCATCAATGATAGACTGGATTAAGAAAATGTGGCACACATACATTATGGAATACTAGGCAGCCATAAAAAAGGATGAGTTCATGTCCTTTGCAGGGACATGGATAAAGGTGGAAGCCATCATTCTCGGCAAACTATCACACAGACAGAAAACCAAACACCGCATGTTCTCACTCATAGGTGGAAATTGAATAATTAGAACACTTGGACACAGGGTGGGAAACATCACACACTGGGGCCTGTTGGGGAAGTGGGGGGCTAGGGGAAGGATAGCATTAGGAGAAATACCTAATGTAATTGACGAGTTGATGGGTGCAGCAAACCATCATGGCATACGTATACCTATGTAACAAACCTGCACATTGTGCACACATACCTTAGAACTTAAAGTAAATAATAATCAAAAAAAAAAAAAAACAAACAAACAACCCCATCAAAAAGTGGGCAAAGGATATGAACAGACACTTCTCAAAAGAAGATATTTGGCTAGGCATGGTGGCTCAAGCCTGTAATCCCAGCACTTTGGGAGGACAAGGCGGACAGATCATGAGCTCAGGAGATCGAGACCACCCTGGCTAACATGGTGAAACCCTGTCTCTACTAAAATAAATTTAAAAAAATTAGCCAGGCATGGTGGCAGGCCCCTGTAGTCCCAGCTACTCAGGAGGCTGAGGCAGGAGAATGGCATGAACCTGGAAGGTGGAGCTTGCAATGAGCCAAGATCGCGCCACTACACTCCAGCCTGGGTGGCAGAGCAAGACTCCATCTCAAAACAAGAAAAAAAAAAAAAAAAGACATTTATGCAGCCAACAGACACATGAAAAAATGCTCATCATCACTGGTCATCAGAGAAATGAAAATCAAATCCACAATGAGATACCATCTCATGACAGTTAGAATGGTGATCATTAAAAAGTCAGGAAACAACAGATGCTGGAGAGGATGTGGAGAAATAGGAATGCTTTTAAACTCTTGGTGGGAGTGTAAATTAGTTCAACCATTGTGTGCCCACAGCCTTGGGCAATTCCTCAAGGATCTAGAACTAGAAATACCATTTGACCCAGTGATCCCATTACCGGTATATACCCAAAGGATTATAAACCATTCTACTATAAACAACACATGCCTACATATGTTTATTGTGGCACTATTCACAAAGCAAACACTTGGAACTACCCCAAATGTCCATCAATGATAGACTGGATTAAGAAAATGTGGCACACATACATTATGGAATACTAGGCAGCCATAAAAAAGGATGAGTTCATGTCCTTTGCAGGGACATGGATAAAGGTGGAAGCCATCATTCTCGGCAAACTATCACACAGACAGAAAACCAAACACCGCATGTTCTCACTCATAGGTGGAAATTGAATAATTAGAACACTTGGACACAGGGTGGGAAACATCACACACTGGGGCCTGTTGGGGAAGTGGGGGGCTAGGGGAAGGATAGCATTAGGAGAAATACCTAATGTAATTGACGAGTTGATGGGTGCAGCAAACCATCATGGCATACGTATACCTATGTAACAAACCTGCACATTGTGCACACATACCTTAGAACTTAAAGTAAATAATAATCAAAAAAAAAAAAAAAACAACAACAACAAAAAGGCAAATACCACAAATTAATAATGGGCAAAGGATTTGAATAGACAAATACCAAGATGATACACAAATGGCCAGTTAATACATCAAAAATTTTCAACATCATGAGTCACTAGATCGGTGCAAATAAAAACCACATGTGATAGAACTTCATACACACAAGGATGACTATAATTTAAAGGGAAGAAAATAACAAGTGTTGGCAAAGATGTGGAGAAACTTGATTCCTCATGCATGGCTGTTGAGAATGCAAAGTGCTGCAACCACTTTAGAAAATGTTTGGGATTCTCTCAAAATAGAGTTACTGTATGATTCAGCAATTCCACTCTTAAGTATATACCTGAGAGAATAGAAAACATATGAGTACACAAAAACTTGCACATAATGTTCACTGGAACTTTACTCATATTTGCCAAAAGGTAGAAACAACACACATGTCTGTCAAGGATGAATACATAAACACAATGTGGAATATCCATGAATTAGTCAGTTCTCACACTGTTATTAAAGACATACTTCAGAGAGTAATTTATAAAGAAAAAGAGGTTTAATAGACTTACAGTTCCACATGGTTCGGGAGGACTCACACTCATGTGGAAGGCAAAGGAGGAGAAAGTCATGTCTTACATGGCGGCAGGCAAGAGAGCATGTGCAGGGAAACTACCCTTTATAAAACCATTAGATCTTGTGAGACTTATTCACTATACTGAGAACAGCATGGGAAAGACCCACCCCCACGATTCAATTACCTCTCACTGGGTCCCTCCTACAACATGTGGGAATTATGGGAGCTACAATTCAAAATGAGATTTGGGTGGGGACACAGCAAACCATGTCATTCTGCCCCTGGCCCCTCTCATATCTCATATCCTCACATTTCAAAACCAATCATGCCTTCCCAACAGTATCCCAAAGTCTTAACTCATTTCAGCATGAAGTCAAAAGTCCACAGTCCAAAGTCTCATCTGAGAAAAGGCAAGTTCCTTCCTCCTATGAGCCTGTAAAATCAAAAGTAAGTTAGTTACTTCCCCAAAACAATGGGGGTACAGGCATTGGGTAAATATACCCATTCCAAATGAGAGAAACTGGCCAAAATGAAGGGCAGTAGGACCCATACAAGTCCAAAATCCAATGGGGCAGTCATTAAACATTAAAGTTCGAAAATGATCTCCTTTGACTTCATGTCTCGCATCCAGGTCATGCTGATACAAGAGGTGGGGTCCCACAGCCTTGGGCAGTTCTGCCCCTGTGGGCTTGAAGGTTGCAGCCCTTCTCTTGGTTGCTTTCATGGACTGGCATTGAGTGTGTGCAGCTTTTCCAGGTGCATGGTACAAGTTGTCAGTGGATCTACCATTCTGGGGTCTGGAGGATGGTGGCCTTCTTCTCACAGCTCCACTAGGTGATGCCCCAGTGAGCACTCTGTTGGGAATCTGACCCCACATTTCTCTTTTACACTGCCCCAGCAGAGGTTCTCCATGAGAGACCTGCCCCTGCTGCAAACTCCTGCCTGGGCATCCAGGTGTTTCCATACATCCTCTGAAATCTAGGTGGAGCTTCTCCAACCTCAATTCCTGACTTTTGTGCACCTGTAGGCCCAACATCACGTGTAAGCTGCCAAGGCTTGGAGCCTGCATCCTATGAAGCAATGGCCTGAGTTGTACATTAGCCCCTTTTGACCATAGTGGGAGATGAAGCAGCTGGGACACAGGGCACCATGTTCCAAGGCTTCCCAGAGCACTGGGGCCTTGGACCAGGCCCATGAAACCAATTTTCCCTCCTAAGTCTCCAGGCCTGTTATGGGAGGGGCTGCCATGAAAGTCTCTGACATGGCCTGGAGACATTTTTTTCATTGTGTTGGTGATTAACATTTGGCTCCTTGTTACTTATGCAAACTTCAGCAGGCTTAAATTTCTCCACAGGAAATGTTGTTTTCTTTTATATAGCATCACCAGGCTGCACATTTTTCAAACTTTTCTGCTTCACTTCCTCTTGAATGCTTTGGTGCTTAGAAATTTCTTCTGCCAGATACCCTAAATCATCTCTCTCAAGTTCAAAGTTCCACAGATCTCTAGGGCAGGGGCAAGATGCCTCCAGTCTCTTTGCATAGCAAGAGTGACTTTTGTTCCAGTTACCAAGACATTCCTCATCTCCATCTGAGACCCCCTGAGTCTGGACTTCATTTTTCATATCCCTATCAGAATTTTGGTCAAACCCATTCAACAAATCTCTAGGAAGTTCCAAACTTTCCCACATCTTCCTGTCTTCTGAACCCTTCAAGTCTCTAGGAAGTTGCAAACTTTCCCACATTTCCTATCTTCTTCTGAGCCCTCCAAACTGTTCCAGCCTCATCTGTTACCCAGTTCCAAAGTCGCTTCCAGATTTTTAAGTATCTTAACAGCAGCACCCGACTCTACTGGTACCAATTAACTGTATTAGTTAGTTCTCACGCTGTTATAAAGACATATCTGAGACTGGATAATTTATAAAGAAAAAGAGGTTTAATGGAACCACAGTTCCACAAGGCTGGGAAGGCCTCACAATAATGGGGGAAGGCAAAGGAGGAGAAAGGCATACCTTACATGGTGTCAGGTAAGAGAGCTTATGTGGGGGAACTACCCTTTATAAAACCATTAGATCTTGTGAGACTTATTCACTATCATGAGAGCAACACAGGGAAGTCCTGCCCCTGTGATTCAATTACCTCCCACTGGATCCTTCCCACAAGATGTGGGAATTACGGGAGCTACAATTCAAGATGAGATTTGGATGGGGACACAGACAAACTATATCAATTCATATATAAAATGCTACTTGACAATAAAAAATGAATGAAGTACTGATACATGTCTCAACTTGGATAAACCTTAAAAACATTGGGCTATGTTAAAGAAGCCAGACACAAAAAGGCCATATATTATGTTATTCCACTTATGTAAAATGTTCAGAGTAGGCAAATCTGTAGAGAAAATTGATTAGTAATTGATAAAGGTTGAAGTATAAGGGTATGTGGAGTGGTTGCTTATGGGTATGGGGTTTCTTTTTGGTGTGGTAAAATATTGTATGAATGTATAAAAACTGGTGAATTGTCTACTTTTTAAAATATGAATGTTATAGTATAACTTATATCTCAATTTAAAATATCCAATATGTAAAGTTTACAGATTTTAATGTCATTAACCTAAACAGAGTTTTGGGATTTTCACCTGTGCTTTGTTTTGCCTGCTCTTAGTTTGATCAATACTGTGTGTTATGAACAGAAGTGCTTAGAGCATTAATCTCATTTGTGTACATCAGAAAAAATCCACCACTGATAATTTCTTCATTTATATTTTCTTTCTTCTGCATTAAACATTTATTCATGTTTAAAATTTAAAAATGAAACAAAATTGATTTCAACATTACAACTCATAAGCACTCTCAATAATTCACAATCCTGCAGCAGTAAAAGAAGCAGCAGTGATAGTCCACCATTAATGAGTGTGGCACAGAAAATAAACTTCTGGTTATTTATTATTCTATTGATGTTGACTTTAACATACACTCCTTTATTTCCCACTCCACTAAACATTTCTGGAAAGCCAAATGAGTGGAAATGATGTTTGTAAAGGGATGAACTTGAAATAGTGGATTGATGTCAAACTTTGAAACTTTGACACTATTAGCAAATGAATTATAAGAAACACTGGAGCTGAGATCTTGAAGACAGTGCAGCCTCAGGTTACTGAAATATTTACTTCCTAAAATAGCCTCCTAAAAATAGTGTTTCATATTGCACTATTGTATTCACATCATCATTCTCTACCATTATTCAGCTCTGCTACTCTTTTAATTCGTGTTTCCTTGGAGTTACAGACACCACTTTTGGGAAGTATACTGTGTGCCGTAGGCACTTTGGGGATTAAAGAGTATGCAGAAACTTTTAGCTCATTGTTTCTATTGGGTACTCTCAAAGTGCTGATAAGACAGGCTTCCAAAGAGTATTTTCTAGACAAAACACTAAGGCGGATGCAGAGCTACTGAGCCACTCTCTATTCCCCGTCTAAAGCATCTCCACCCTTTCATTCTAAGCATGTACCCTTGCTTCTAATACCACAAAAAGCAGGATATAGATGAATTGTTAGCTGCCTAGATGCTGAGACCCGACTACCTCTGTTGTTGCAACATCAAGAGATTGCACTATAAGGTAAGCAATGTAGGCACCGTGTTACTGTCATTATTTTTCTTTTAAAGATGATACAACTAAGTTAGCACCATAGAAGGATGCAACCCCTTCAGTGGAGGCTTCATGAATAGGCAGCACCCTTTCCTTGCCCAGGCACTGCCAAGATATTATTCAGTTTTCCTCTGGCTTTCACTGTTAGTATAAGAAATCAGTAGTTTCCTTTGTGGGTTAACTGCTTTTTTTTTTTTTTTCCTCTCTCTGACTGCTTTTAGGTTAACCTTTTTGTCATTGGTGCTTTTCATTTTCTTTCTTTCTTTTTTTTTTTTTTTGAGACAGAGTCTTGTTCTGTCACCCAGGCTGGAGTGCAGTGGCATGATCTTGGCTCACTGCAACCTTCGCCTCCCGGATTCAAGTGATTCTCCTATCTCAGCCTCCCAAGTAGCTGAGTGTACAGGTGCCCACCACTACACTTGGCTACTTTTTGCATTTTTAGTAGAGACTGGGTTTCACCATGTTGGCCAGGCTGGTCTCAAACTCCTGACCTCAAGTGATCTGCCCACTTTGGCCTCCCAAAGGGCCAGAATTACAGGTCTGAGCCACAGCGTCAACCCTTCAGTTTCATTATGATAGATCTTTGTATCGATTACTTATTCATTGCATTTGAATTCATCATAATGCCAGAATCTGAAGGTTTATATCTCTCAAAAGATTTTCTTTTTTTAAAAAAAAATATTTTATTTTAAGTTCTCAGATACATGCACAGGACATGCAGGTTTCTTACACAGGCAAATGTGTGCCATGGTGGTTTACTGCAACTCTCAACCCATCACCCAGGTATTAAGCCCTGCGTGCATTAGCTATTTATCCTGATGCTCTCCCTCCCCCTTCCCCCGTGTCAGGTCCTGGTGTGTGTTGTTGCTCTGCCTGTGCCCATGTGTTCTCATTGCCCTCAACAAGGTTTTCTATAAATGGTATCCAAGAAATGTGAACAGTAACTAGAAGGGGATGTGAGGAAGAGGAAGGTTTGACTTGTTTAAGATTTGAGAAATAATAGCATACATGTTACTAAGGGATCTGACCTAGTAAAGAAAAATTGGTGATGCAGTGGGGAAAGAGTTACTGTAGTCCTTGATCAGCTAAGAGAGGATGAGATTGTGTTGGGATGGAGGAATTAGCCTTAGAAAGGAAGACCAACAGTTACTGTAAAAGAGAGAAGATAGGGTGTATGAGTACATATGTTTTGTTGGGCAGACTGGGTGGAGGTGAGAGTTTGTAGATTGTTTGTTATTAAATTATTTCTGTGTTTTCAATAAAGATTTTGTCAAGTTGGCTCCTTCATATGTTTCCATGCAGATTATATGGAAGATCAATTTGTGTCAGAAATTTGCAATAAGCTTAGAAAAAAATGCTGCTTATCTAGAGCAGTGATTCTCAATAGGAGTGATATTATCCCCAGGGGATATCTAATATGTCTGGAGATATTTTGATTGGCCCACCTGCTGGAGGACTGCTGGCATCCAGTGGGTAGAGGTCACAAATGCTGCCAAGCACTTGCACAGGCAAGCCCCATAAAACAGAAAACTGTGTGGCCCAAAATGTCAATAGTGTTAAGGTTGAGAAACTCTGATCTAGAGCAGTGGTAGGCAAATTTTTTTTTAGAAAGGAAAATAGAAAACATTTTAGGATTGGAAGCCATTTGGTTTCTGTTGTAACTACTTAACTCTGCGATTGCAGTGTGAAAGGTGCCATAGACAAAATACTAATAAGTGGTCCTGGCTGTATCCCAATAAGCTTTATTTATAAAAACAGGCAGGTGGCCCATGGGCAGAGTTTGATAACCTCTGATCTAGAGGACTCTTGCTTTTTCTGCAACCATCTAAGAAATAGGGGCAGAGTTTGGACTAATCATAGATGGTAGCCATGATTAAAACTTCTTCATTCCTGGTGAATATCGATGCTTTGATATGTTGGCTGTCCCCCTATTTGGTGCTTAGTGAATACTTTAAAATCCAGACTTAAATAAGTCAGTAAGTCACTAGTTCTTAATTTCAAAGTTAGATTTTCTTCTCTCATTTGCCCGCTGCCCCTGCCACCCGAGGTGGTCTAATAGCCCCTCTTCCTAGTCACATGTTTAGGATTGCTATTATCCAAAAGATAATAAGCATTGGCAAGGGTGTGGAGAAAAGGAAACTCTAGTACACTGTTGGTGGGGACTCAGATTGGTATAGCCATTATAGAAAACAGTATGGAGATTCCTAAAGAAATGAAAAATGGGACTCCCATACAATCCAGCAATCTCTCTTCTAGGTATATATCCAAATGAACTGAAATTAGCACTTCATAAAGATATCTGCACTCCCATGTTCAGTGTAGCATTATTCCCAATAGCCAAGATATGGAAACAACCTAGTGTCCATCAACAGGCGAATGTATAAAGAAAATGTGATACATATGCAGTTAAATATTATTCAGCCTTAAAAATTTGCCATTTGCTACAATGTGGATGGACCTTGCAGACATTATGTTAAGTGAAATAAGCCAGATACGGAAAGAAAAATATTGCATTATCTCATTTATAGTGGAATCTAAAATAAAACGATCAAATACAGCCATGCATCACTTAACAATGGGGATATATTCTAAGAAATGCATTGTTAGGTGATTTCATTGCTGTGTGAAAAGCATAGAATGTACCTACATAAACAGAGATGGTAAAGCCTACTATAGACTACACACCTACATGGCATAACCTATTGCTCCTAGGTTACCAACCTGTACAGCATACTACTGTACTAATACTGTAGGCAATTATAATATGATGATAAGCATTTGTGTATCTAAACATATCTAAACATAGAAAAGGTACAGTAAAAAAAAGGCATAAAATAATTTTTTAAATGGCATACCTGTATAGGGCACTTCCCATGAATGGGGCTTATACGACTCAGGGTTGCTCTGGGTGAGTCTGTGAGTGAGTGGTGAGTGAATGTGAAAGTCTAACACATTATGGTACACTACTGTAGACTTTATAAAACTGTACACTTGGGCTACACCAAATTTATTAATTTTTCTTTCTAAAATAATAAACTAAGTTTATTGTATCTTGTTAACAATATACATTTTTAATTTTTAAAAAACTTTTTTGACTCTATTGTAATAACATCTTAAAACACAAACACATTATACAGTTCCACAAACAAATTTTCCCTTGTATTCTTACTCTGTAAGCTTTTCTATTTTTTAAATGTTGCTTTTTTTTTTTTTTCTATTTAAACTTTTTTGTTAAAAATGAAGACACAGACCCACCCATTAGCCTAGGCCTACACAGGGTCAGGATCATGAATATCACGGTCTTCCACCTACACATCTTGTCCCACTGGAAGGGTTTCAGGGACAGTAACACTCGTGGAGCTGTCATCTCCTGTGATGCCAATGCCTTCTTCTGGATTACCTCCTGAAAGACCTGGCTGAGGCTGTTTTACAGTTAACTTTTTTTGAATACATAGGAGTACATTTTAAACTAGCAATAAAAATATATAATACAGTAAACACATAACCAGTAACAATCATTTCTTATCATTGTTAAGTATTATGTGTGACACATAATTGAATGTGCTATGCTTTTACATGACTGGCAGCACAGTAAGTTTGTTTACACCAGCGTCACCACAAACACTTGAGTAATGAATGCATTGTGACCGCTATAACATCACTAGACTATGGAAAATTTTCAGCTCCATTATTATCTTATAGGACCACTGTTGTATAAGCGGTCCATTGTTGACTAAAACATCATTATTGATACTCGACTGTATACAGAGATAGAGAACAGTGGGGTGTGGGAGAGGGGAGAAATAGGGAGCTACAGGTCAAAGGATACAAAGTAGCAGATATGTAGAGTTAGCAAGTCTAGACATCTACAGATGTGCAACATGAGAATTATAGTTGATAAAATTGTATTATATTAGAGATTTTGTTAAATAAATTTAACAAAAAAGCTTATAAAAGTAACTACATGAGGTGATTGCTATGTTAACCTACTTCACTATAGTAACTATTTTATTATTTCTATAGTTCCCATAACATAATGCTGTAAACCTCAAATATACAAAATAAAATTTATTTGTTAAAAAGCTGGCCCCCACATCTCTATTGACATCATTTTGAATTGTTGTTTTGGTAACCTAGTATCCTCCAGACTCAGCAGTAAATCTTCTGTCTAGATTAATTTAATGTTATTTGAACTGTAGCATCTTTTATGATGTAGCAAATAAAATTGAAGCCTCAGAATATTTTATAAAAAAAAGAAGACCTTTGGAGTTAAATGATCTTGAATTCCAGTATCAGCTCATCCATTTATTAACTTGAAACTGAGAAGTAATTTATTTAACCACTTGGGCTTCATTATCTTAAACAGCAAATTTCTAATTCACAAAATTGTTAAGGGGATTTTATTAGATAATGTAACCAAAGTTTGAAACTCAGTGACCACCACAAGGTAGCTTTTTAGTAATTAGTGGCTTTTAGCAATAGTATTATTATTACCAAACTACTTGAGAAAATCCAAATATTTCTGAGGCAATTAGACTTTTCCCCAAACATTTTGCATTTTAAACCAGATGCTTCACTTATTTAAACAATGAGATGCCTGATAGACTGTTCTGTAAAAACAAATACTAATCCTGTGGTATTTCTTTGTGCCTAAAATAGTTTTTGCATATTTCTGCTTGTAGAAAAATGTCACACTTTCAATTTTCCAAGTATAAATTGTCAGACAAGTCCTATGTAAAAAAGAACTGTTTTCTGAATCAGTAAATACAAGAGAAGTTGGTAAAATCTTCCCTGTTTCACTTTCTTTCTCATAGTTACTTAGCCACCAGCTAGTACTTTTGAAAAATCTCCTTTGAATAGTAAATACTATTGAGATTTGTGTTTATTACTAAATTGAGGATTAAATATGCAGTCACCATTTTCCTAAAGGGCACAATTGAAACCTAGGTAAAATTACCTCATTGCCATGAAGAGACCAATGTTTGGCCCTTCCTGTTTATGTGCTGTTACTTATGCATAATATAGTAATAAGAAAGTCCCTGAGACTGGGATTGCAAATATGAGTGTGTAATGCAGCCAACCACCCTTCTTTAATATTTAATATAAGCCAGTCCTCCATAGGCATTCCTTACTTGATTTGAGAACACACCCATTTAGTGTTATATGAATAAGGAGACAGTATGTTTTGGTTTCCCTGGGATGATCTAGTTTACCTCTGTTGTAAATCAGTTAAAACTGTTCATTATTTTAGCACTTATTTTTATTCCCCTAACTGACCTGTTTTGGATAATAAATTACATGGTGACCCTAGATTTGAAAACTTTGGAGGCACTCTGAAAGAAAGCAATTGAAATATTATTAGAGGCATTGGGAATAGCCACTATTAAGAAATGCCAAAAGGAATTGGCTTTATTTATTTGTTGAAAAAAAGAGAAAACTAAAGGAGATTATGCTCTTCAAGAAGCAAATATGGAAGGATATGCTGTAAGAAGAATCAAAAGCTTCTGACTCTTTCCTTCTTGGGGCTGAACAGCATTACAATTCACACACTGAAGGTATGCTGTGTAGAAATTAGAGGTTAGGAAACCACTGCATGCACTAAATTGCACTCCCAGTAAAGGTTATTTTTTCCTGTTTTGAATATTCTTTAAGAAACACATAGAATATGGACATACTCTATGGCTTAGCAACTCTACTCCTAGGTATATACCCTAGAGAAACTTGTGCAAATATACATAAGGATGTACGTGCCAGGATATTATTAGCTTCACTGTTTGTAATAATCGCATACTGAAAATAACTCAACTCATCTATCTACTAACAATACAATTTAAAAAGTATGGGGTCGGGGTGGAGCAAGATGGCTGAATAGGAACAGCTCCAGTCTCCAACTCCCAGTGCTAGCGACACAGAAGACCAGTGATTTCTGCATTTTCAACTGAGGTACTGGGGTCACCTCACTAGGGAGTGCCAGACAATCGGTGCTAGTCAGCTGCTGCAGCCTGACCAGCGAGAGCTGAGGCAGGGCGAGGCATTGCCTCACCTGGGAAGTGCAAAGGGGAAGGGAATCCCTTTTCCTAGCCAGGTGAACTGAGACACACAACACCTGGAAAATCGGGTAATTCCCACCCCAATACCGTGCTTTAAGCAAACGGGGACATCAGGAGATTATGCCCACACCTGGCCGGGAGGGTCCCACGGCCACGGAGCCTCCCTCATTGCTAGCACAGCAGTCTGCGATCTAACCGCAAGGCAGCAGCGAGGCTGGGGGAGGGGCGCCTGCCATTGCTGAAGCTTAAGTAAGTAAACAAAGCTGCTGGGAAGCTCGAACTGGGTGGAGCTCACAGCAGCTCAAGAAAACCTGCCTTTCTCTGTAGACTCCACCTCTGGGGACAGGGCACAGCTAAAAAAACAACAGGGAAAGCAGCAGAGGCCTGTGTAGACGCGAATGACTCTGACAGCTTTGAAGAGAGCAGTGGATCTCCCAACACAGAGGTTGAGATCTGAGAACGGACAGACTGCCTGCTCAAGGGAGTCCCTGACTCCTGAGTAGCCTAACTGGGAGACATCCCCCACTAGGGGCAGTCGGACACCCCACACCTCACAGGGTGGAGTACACCCCTGAGAGGAAGCTTCCAAAGGAAGAATCAGACAGGTACACTTGCTGTTCAGCAATATTCTATCTTCTGCAACCTCTGCTGCTGATACCCAGGCAAACAGGGTCTGGAGTGGACCTCAAGCAATCTCCAACAGACCAACAGTTGAGGGTCCTGACTATTAGAAGGAAAACTATCAAACAGGAAGAACACCTATACCAAAACGCCATCAGTACGTCACCATCATGAAAGACCGGAGGCAGATAAAACCACAAAGATGGGGAAGAAGCAGTGCAGAAAAGCTGGAAATAAGAGTGCATCTCCCCCTGCAAAGGAGCGCAGCCCATCGCCAGCAATGGATCAAAGCTGGTCAGAGAACGACTTTGATGAGATGAGAGAAGAAGGCTTCAGTCCATCAAACTTCTCAGAGCTAAAGAAGGAATTACGTATCCAGCGCAAAGAAACAAAAAATCTTAAAAAAAGAGTGGAAGAATTGATAGCTAGAATAATTACTGCAGAGAAGGTCATAAATGAAATGACAGAGATGAAAACCATGACATGAGAAATACGTGACAAATGAACAAGCTTCAGTAGCCGACTCGATCAACTGGAAGAAAGAGTGTCAGCGATTGAGGATCAAATGAATGAAATGAAGTGAGAAGAGAAACCAAAAGAAAACAGAAGAAAAAGAAATGAACAAAGCCTGCAAGAAGTATGGGATTATGTAAAAAGACCAAATCTACGTCTGATTGAGGTGCCTGAAAGTGAGGGGAAAATGGAACCAAGTTGGAAAACACTCTTCAGGATATCATCCAGGAGAACTTCCTCAACCTAGTAGGGCAGGCCAACATTCAAATTCAGGAAATACCACAAAGACACTCCTCGAAAAGAGCAACTCCAAGACACATAACTGCCAGATTCATCAAAGTTGAAATGAAGGAAAAAATCTTAAGGACAACCAGAGAGAAAGGTCGGGTTACCCAAAAAGGGAAGCCCATCAGACTAACAGCAGACCTCTCAGCAGAAACTCTACAAGCCAGAAGAGAGCGGGGGCCAATATTCAACTTTCTTAAAGAAAAGAATTTTAAACCCAGAATTTCATATCCAGCCAAACTAAGCTTCATCAGTGAAGGAGAAATAAAATCCTTTACAGATAAGCAAATGCTTAGAGATTTTGTCACCACCAGGCCTGCCTTACAAGAGACCCTGAAGGAAGCCTTAAACACGGAAAGGATCAACTGGTACCAGCCATTGCAAAAACATGCCAAAATGTAAGGACCATTGAGGCTAGGAAGAAACTGCATCAACTAACGAGCAAAATAACAAGTTAATATCATAATGGCTGGATCAAGTTCACAGATAACAATATTAACCTTAAACGTTAATGGACTAAATGCTCCAATTAAAAGACACAGACTGGCAAACTGGATCAAGAGTCAAGACCCATCAGTCTGCTGTATTCAGGAGACCCATCTCACATGCAGAGACATACATAGGCTCAAAATAAAGGGATGGAGGAAGATCTACCAAGCAAATGGAGAACAAAAAAAAGCAGGGGTTGCAATCCTAGTCTCTGATAAAACAGACTTTAAACCATCAAAGATCAAAAGAGACAAAGAAGGCCATTACATAATGGTAAAGGGATCAATTCAACAGGAAGAGCTAACTCTCCTAAATATATATGCACCCAATAGAGGAGCACCCAGATTCATAAAGCAAGTCCTCAGAGACTTACAAAGAGACTTAGACTCCCATACAATAATAATGGGAGACTTCAACACTCCACTGTCAACATTAGACAGGTCAAAGAGATAGAAAGTTAACAAGGATATCCAGGAATTGAACTCATCTCTGCACCAAGCGGACCTAATAGACATCGATAGAACTCTCCACCCCAAATCAACAGAATATACATTCTTCTCAGCACCACATCACACTTATCCAAAATTGACCACATAATTGGAAGTAAAGCACTCCTCAGCAAATGTAAAAGAAAAGAAATTATAACAAACTGTCTCTCAGACAACAGTGCAATCAAACTAGAACTCAGGACTAAGAAACTCAATCAAAACCGCTCAACTACATGGAAACTGAACAACCTGCTCCTGAATGACTACTGGGTACATAACAAAATGAAGGCAGAAATAAAGATGTTCTTTGAAACCAATGAGAACAACAATGCAACATACCAGAATCTCTGGGACACATTTAAAGCAGTGTGTAGAGGGAAATTTATAGCACGAAATGTCCAGAAGAGAAAGCTGGAAAGACCTAAAATTGACACTCCAGAATCACAATTAAAAGAACTGGAGAAGCAAGAGCAAACACATTCAAAAGCTAGCAGAAGGCAAGAAAATCTAAGACCAGAGCAGAACTGAAGGAGATTGAGACACAAAAATCCCTCCAAAAAATCAGTGAATCCAGGAGTTGGTTTTTTGAAAAGATCACCAAAGTTTACAGACGGCTAGCAAGACTAATAAAGAAGAATAGAGAGAAGAATCAAATACAGGGAATAAAAAATGATAAAGGGGATATCACCACCGACCCCACAGAAACACAAACTACCATCAGAGAATACTATAAACACCTCTACGCAAATCAACTAGAAAATCTAGAAGAAATGGATAATTTCCTGGACACTTACACTCTTCCAAGACTAAACCAGGAAGAAGTTGAATCCCTGAATAGACCAATAGCAGGCTCTGAAATTGAGGCAATAATTAATAGCCTACCAACCAAAAAAAGTCCAGGACTAGATGGATTGACAGATGAATTCTACCAGAGGTACAAAGAGGAGCTGGTACCATTCCTTCTGAAACTATTCCAATCAATAGAAAAAGAGGGAATCCTCCCTAACTCATTTTATGAGACCAACATCATCCTGATACCAAAGCCTGGCAGAGACACAACAAAAAAAGAAAATTTTAGACCAATATCCCTGATGAACTTCGATGCAAAAATCCTCAATAAAATACTGGCAAACCGGATTCAGCAGCACATCAAAAAGCTTATCCACCATGATCAAGTGGGCTTCATCCCTGGGATGCAAGGCTGGTTCAACATTCACAAATCAATAAACGTAATCCAGCATATAAACAGAACCAAAGACAAGAACCACATGGTTATCTCAAAAGATGCAGAAAAGGCTTTTGACAAAATTCAATAGCCCTTCATGCTAAAAACGCTCAATAAATTCGGTATTGATGGAACGTACCTCAAAATAATAAGAGCTATTTATGACAAACCCACAGCCAATATCATACTGAATGGGCAAAAACTGGAAAAATTCCCTTTGAAAACTGGCACAAGACAGGGATGCCCTCTCTCACCACTCCTATTCAACATAGTGTTGGAAGTTCTGGCTAGGGCAATCAGGCAAGAGAAAGAAATCAAGGGTATTCAGTTAGGAAAAGAAGAAGTCAAATTGTCCCTGTTTGCAGATGACATGATTGTATATTTAGAAAACCCCATTGTCTCAGCCCAAAATCTCCTTAAGCTGATAAGCAACTTCAGCAAAGTCTCAGGATAAAAAATCAATGTGCAAAAATCACAAGCATTCTTATACACCAGTAACAGACAAACAGAGAGCCAAATCATGAATGAACTTCCATTCACAATTGCTTCAAAGAGAATAAAATACCTAGGAATCCAACTTACAAGGGATGTAAAGGACCTCTTCAAGGAGAACTAAAAACCACTGCTCAGTGAAATAAAAGAGGACACTAACAAATGGAAGAATATACCATGCTCATGAATACGAAGAATCAATATCATGAAAGTGGCCATATTGCCAAAGGTTATTTATAGATTCAATGCCATCCCCATCAAGCTACCAATGACTTTCTTCACAGAACTGGAAAAAACTGCTTTAAAGTTCATATGGAACCAAAAAAGAGCCCGCATTGCCAAGAGAATCCTAAATCAAAAGAACAAAGCTGGAGGCATCACGCTACCTGACTTCAAACTATACTACAAGGTTACAGTAACCAAAACAGTATGGTACTGGTACCAAAACAGAGATATAGACCAATGGAACAGAACAGAGTCCTCAGAAATAATACCACACATCTACAGCCATCTGATCTTTGACAAACCTGAGAGAAACAAGAAATGGGGAAAGGACTCCCTATTTAATAAATGGTGCTGGGAAAATTGGCTAACCATAAGTAGAAAGCTGAAACTGGATCCTTTCCTTATTCCTTATATGAAAATTAATTCAAGATGGATTAGAGACTTAAATGTTAGACCTAATACCATAAAAACCCTAGAAGAAAACCTAGGTAGTACCATTCAGGACATAGGCATGGGCAAGGACTTCATGTCTAAAACACCGAAAGCAATGGCAGCAAAAGCCAAAATTGACAAATGGGATCTTATTAAACTAAAGAGCTTCTGCACAGCAAAAGAAACTACCATCAGAGTGAACAGGCAACCTACAGAATGGGAGAACATTTTTGCAATCTACTCATCTGACAAAGAGCTAATATCCAGAATCTACAAAGAAGTCAAACAAATTTACAAGAAAAAAAAAAACAAACCCATCAAAAAGTGGGCAAAGGATATGAACAGACATTTCTCAAAAGAAGACATTCATACAGCCAACAGACATATGAAAAAATGCTCATCATCACTGGCCATCAGAGAGATGCAAGTCAAAACAACAATGAGATACCATCTCACACCAGTTAGAATCGCAATCATTAAAAAGTCAGAAAACAGCAGGTGCTGGAGAGGATGTGGAGGAATAGGAACACTTTTACACTGTTGGTGGGATTGTCAACTAGTTCAACCATTATGGAAAACAGTATGGCGATTCCTCAAGGATCTAGAACTAGAAGTACCATATGACCCAGCCATCCCACTACTGGGTATATACCCAAAGGATTATAAATCATGCTGCTATAAAGACACATGCACACGTATGTTTATTGCGGCACTATTCACAATAGCAAAGACTTGGAATCAACTCAAATGTCCATCAGTGACAGACTGGATTAAGAAAATGTGGCACATATACACCATGGAATACTATGCAGCCATAAAAAGGATGAGTTTGCATCCTTTGTAGGGACATGGATGCAGCTGGAAACCATCATTCTTAGCAAACTATCACAAGAACAGAAAACCAAACACTGCATGTTCTCACTCATAGTTGGGAACTGAACAATGACATCACTTGGACTCGGGAAGGGGAACATCACACACCGGGGCCTATCATGGGGAGGTGGGGGGGGAGGGATTGCATTGGGAGTTATACCTGATATAAATGCCGAATTGATGTGTGCTGACGAGTTGATGGGTGCAGCACACCAACATGGCACAAGTATACATATGTAACAAACCTGCACTTTATGCACATGTACCGTAGAACTTAAAGTATATATAAAAAAAAAACCTCCTTAAAAACTGTAAAAAAAAAAAAAAATGTTGTCTTCAGATAGTGGAATATGCTATACATAAACAAAAATAATTGAAGCATAACTGTATGCTACAATATGTAGATATATGAAAAACATCATGTTTAGCAAAGGACATAAGTTACAAAAGAATACATGAAGTACGATTTCCATTTATACAAAACTCAAAAAATAGGCGAAACTAATTATTTAGTCTTGGTAGCTCCAGACAAAACCATAAATAAAGGATTCAAGTTCAAGCATTAAGTTGAAACGTGAAACTGCAGATCTTCAACCATTGTTAAGTTACAAAAAATGGCAAATTTGTTTTTATTAAGTAGTTTATTTGGGAGGCACAAAAAATGGCTTAAGAGTGGCCAGGTGCAGTGTCTCACGCCTATAATCCCAGCACTTTGGGAGGCTGAGGCAGGCGGATCATGAGGTCAAGAGATCGACACCATCCTGTCCAACATGGTGAAACTTTATCTCTACTAAAAATACAAAAATTAGCTGAGCGTGGTGGTGTATGCCTGTAGTCCCAGCTAGTCAGGAGGCTGAGGCAGGAGAACCGCTTGAACCCGGGAGGCAGACGTTGCACTGAGCCCAGATCACGCCACTTTACTCCAGCCTGGTGACAGAGTGAGACTCCGTCTTAAGAAAAAAAAAAAGAAAAAGAAAAGAAAGAAAGAAAGAAAAAAAGCTTAAGAGTGAGGAAATAGACAAGGAAGGGAAGCAGTGCATTTTCAAACCACTTAACCACTGTGAATGTCTGCAACTTAATCTCCTTACGGTAACACTAGGGAGCCAGTGAAAAATATGCACCAAGATTAACTTATTTTATGGGTAATGAAGTTGAGATATTTTTACACTATTTCTTGTCAATTTTTGTTAGGGTCCTGCTTCAGGGTTTTCAGACTCTGCACAGCATCCCTGTCTATCTTGAACATCTCTAGCATAATGGGATTGGCTGGAGTGTATGTTCCCAAAGGCATTGTTATTTATACCACAGACTGAAACTGCTATGGAGTCTTTCTTGTTCTGGGCCCAACCCCAAGTTGTAATCTGCCAAATGATGCAATAAATGCCTGAGGCAATATTCTGAAATGTGGTATATGTTCTCCACAATCCAAAGAGATCTACTAAATAACTCTGAAATTCCTCTTTCTTAATTGTAAGAATTGCAACATGCAGTAACTTGTCCTTTAGTTCCTTTACTGCGTTCCACAGACCACTAAATCTCTGAATCCTCCATTAGTGTTGCAGGCCCTTGAATCTTTGAAGGGATTTTATCCAACCCTCTGAGGTGCATTGCCTTATGAGGCCATCTGTAGTACTGCAACTTCATGATCCTCAGTTCCAATTATTACATCAAATACTGTGGCTGGATGCGATGTTTTGAGAAATATCTAGAGGATTGAGGTTCCTTTGGACTATATTGTGCTTGAGATCAGGAGAGCTATCAGAGTCCCAGAAAGACTGTGATGTAGTCTACTCTCATCCATCATGATCCATACAGTTTTTGCAAGGGCCAGATTGGTGAATTAGATGGAGATATGATGTTTCTGTATCCTTTAAATTTTTTAAAGAGATATTAATCTCTGCCATTCCATCCAGGATTGATTGTTTCTAATTCACTGTCTTGCCTGAAGTGAAGGCAGTTTCAAGAATTTCTACCATTTTCTACTACCTTTTATGTTATGATTTTACTCCATGAGTCAAGGAGCCAATCTAAGTTGAGTATCCTTGAGACCATCTCTGGAAACAGGGTCAGCTGGTAGCTTCTCTGGTCCTATGTTCTGAATACATTACAGCATGTTCACTCCTTTAAGCCTTTTTATCCTTTTCTAAATACTCCTCTTAGGCAATTTCAACATCTTGCCTCATTCACTGTATGCTGTGTTTTTTCCCAAAATCCCAAGGAGCCATTCCAATAGCGCATTAGGACTGGCTCCACAAGTCCTTGCCAAGATGTTATATCTTGAGTCACAGGACAGTGCCCTTCACAATGAGTTCACCCTTATCCAGCTTATATTCTACCCCCTCAATTTCAGGTATATCCTCTCAGTTGCTGCTTATACATATTAGCCAGGCCATGCAGAATGTTTGGTACATAGGTTGTTTCCTCTCATGGAAGAGCAGTTCATCGCCAGTAAGGCTGTGCTGAGACATAACCCTAGTAACTGCTGTACAAGTCGTGAGTGGAAGGACAGATTTTTAAAAACATGGATATGCTCCTCTCTTCTGTGTAGAATTACTGGGGTAAATGGCCATATATCCCTTAAGTGTGAAGGAATGGGGAAAACTATTTAAGTACTTGCTGTAGCATTACAAAGTTCTTCCTTAAGGGGAAGGGGATCTGGCATTCTCTTCAATTGATGGACTTTAGTTTTCAGAATTGATTCTGGTTTGCAAATTGAGTAAAGAAACAATTTTCTATTATGGTGACTAATGACTGTCTTCTGCTCTGCTCTTGTTCTTATAGCTTGTACATGTCATGCAACATCTTTGTTGGATGCCTACCCATCTTGCCTCTAAAAATACCATCGCTATTAGATATCACCACAGATATCTGTGAGAAAGAGATCCTTGGTTATGATTCTGGATGTGTTATCTATATATTGGATCTTCCTTAAGTGAGACTTCTGCATGATTTCCAAGCAAGGAGAGGCTATCTAGCATGGGAGAGTGGAGGACTTACATAGCACAGAGGGGTCAGGATAATCTGAAGGTTCAAGATTTTCACGCACAGAAGAACAGATGTTTCTGTTTCAGGTCTCTGTTTCAGGTTCCTATTACTATTATAACTCTTATTATAAGAGTTTTAAATCCTCCTAGCGCTGGGAACCATTTTCCAAACATGGCCCCAGGATCAAATCCATGCTACACTTGCACAGGCACATGTGCCAATTTTGTCATATCCCTATGTCTTCAGCTACTTGCCCTTGATTATCTATGTGTAGGCAGCAATCAGTAAGGTTAAATTTCCTAGAGACCTCTCCTTCAGCTGCTAACAAGTAGTTGAGAGCTAATCTATGTTGATAGATAGCATTTCTCATATGAGTTTCTTGCCAGGCCAGAATAGTCAGGGCTCTGCCAGTTTTATTAGCGATGATTTTTAAGACAGCTTGTAACCGTATGATTCAGTTGATCATGTAAATGGGGGTCCAGTATCCCCACGAGCCGTCTTGTGCCTAAGTATCAGGCCCATAATATTGTATGATTATCTCAGGAGGCCATTTATCATTTTTTCAATTTCCTATAGCTATACTTCTCTTTTCATGGGAAGCATAGACAGGGAAGCCCAGGAGTTTGCCTGTATTTATGGGCAGTAGGAAGAAAGTTTAATAGTGCCAATAACACAACTACTTGTCTGCTAGTCAGGCAGCTTAGTGTAGGCTCTATGTCCACATATCCAGTATAGCCCAGTGGGGGCCGTCTAGTTCTGGTGGGATTCTGGATGGGCCAAAATTGTCTGCAACTTTGGAAATTTACTGAATGGATTTTTCTCTGTGTGGTTTGAACTCCACCATGTAGTCTTCCTGCAGGAAGAATGAAGTCCTTCTCCACTCTTGCTATATAGTATTGCCAAATGATTGAGGCTTTTAGGATCTAGAAATTATCAGGGTGATTCTTTTGAGCTGGGAATTCATCAGGAACTGGGTCTGTAGGTACTAATTGTGGGGCTTCCCATGGCCACTGATCTCCTATTACAGTTCATCCACATACATAACATGAAGTGACATTGAGAGACTGGGCTACATGCTTGGCTAATTGCAAAAACAAATTTCTTGTTTTTCCTGGAATTTCTTGTACTGGCACATTTAGTTCATCACAGAAAGTTTGAAACACTGGCTCAGGGGAGTGTTTGTAAACTTCTCCTCAAACCACAATATTTACTCGAGGATCCAGTCCAGCCCCATCGATTCCTAAGGTCACATGCTCCTCTTTTTTCCAGCAAGGATCGAGGGAATTGGTTATTACTTACTCTAAGGGGTTACACATTGTTCCTTAGTATAGGAAGGGCTATTTTTTCCTTTCTGAAGGTGGACTGGATCTTTTCATTTTTTTTTTTTTTTATCCAAGTGGCCTAAATGACACAAGATCAGTATTTACATTTATTTCTATACAGACCTAATTTATGACAGATGTACTTATTTTCTGCCATATAGCCTATTTTCTAATTAAGAGAACCACACCTTATTCCTAACTTATTACTATTAATGACAGCACAGGCATCAAATTTTAAGGTGATTTGTTTGGGCACCCCTTTTTCTTCTGTTTTGGCTAACACTTTACTTGTATCATTTATGAACCCTCACCAGTCCTCAGTCCTTAATCTTATTTTAAAAACAGTGGTCATGGGATGCTCAGATGGGTCATAACACACATCGGGTTGGTCATTTCATGGGCTACATACCTTGTATAGAATAACATTATACAAATAAGTTCTTTTTAGACTTCCAGTACACTTATAATAACCATAAAATAATAGGACTGCAGCAACCTTTTGTCCTACTTCAGTGACTTGATGTATACACTGAGAACAGTCCTCAGTCTGAGGAAGGTCAGTTGAAGTCCTTACTGTAAAAGTTCAAATTTTAAGGAAAATGAGTCCCGTGATGAGTTTCCTCATGCTTCGGTCTTGTGTGGACCAGTCAGCTTCCGGGTATAACTGGAGCAGGGCTTGTCGTCTTCTTCAGAGTCACTTTGCAGGGGTTGGCGAAGCTGCTCCCATCCATGTACCGCTTACAGTCTACTGATATTTAAGGATGGTCTCAGAGGTTGGGCCTGCTAGAATAAACTGAGTCCAACAGCTCTACACAGATATGTTCAACTGGGATCTCTGATACCGGCAGCAAGGTGGTGGGGTTTCGGGTGTTGCAAACTTCAATGGTTATATGGGGATTTTCACATAGCAAGCTTTGGTACTTGGTTACTCTAGCATTTGTTAGCCAATGATGTCCTTTGGTAGTCATTAAAGTTACCACAGCATGGGGGGCCTTTATATTCAAGTTTTGCCTAAGGGTTAGTTTATCTGCTTCTTGTGCTAACAGAGCCATTGCTCTAGGGCCCTTAGACTTGGGAGCCAGGCTTTGGAAACCCTGCCTAGTTGTTTTGAGAGATAGGCCACTGGCCTTGGCCAGGGCCCCATAGTCTGGGTTAAAACTCCAACTGCCATTTTTTCTCTTTCTGACACATAGAGTGTAAAGAGTTTTGTCAGGTCAGGTAGTCTCAGGGCTGGGGCCGACATGAGTTTTTCTTTTAACTCATGAAAAGTTCATTGCTGTTGGTTGTAATATATGCAGTTTATCTAATCTACATTTTTATTAACTGTCACCCACCAAAATAATGACTTAAATCCTGCAGCAATTTGATTTCAAGCTTTAAATTTATCTGGTATTCCTCATGGGACTCCAATTGCATCTAAATAGACATGAGAGTCGAAAGACCCATAAAGGGCTTCTCTCACTTTACAATGTCTTTTTTTTTTTCCTTCTGGTTGATGAAATGCCAGAGTGAAAGGGATAGCCAATTGGACTAAAGTACATGTGCCACTCCAGTTATTTGGCAGAGTGCCCAGTAAAGGTCCACCACAATACCACCACACATTCACTTGGGGATGAACAATGGCTGACTGATTGATAAGCTCTTGAAAATTCTTAAGCTCACTTCATCCTTTCAGGTCTCCAAGGAACGCTAAGTTTCCTCCCTGTCATGAGAGACATGAAGTGAATGTAGTGTTGGTAGACGGAAGCTGGATGGCCCTCAGGGTCTGACCCGCAGGGTGCCAGACTTCAGGATATAGCAGAGAGAGTTTGGCATGACTTATTACTCCAGGTTGTAGAATCCTGGAAAAGAGCTACCATGCAGCTCACACCTGGTCGACTAGAGGACCACCTTAGTGGAAAGGGGACAATCTGGTCCTCTGGCCTGCCACGTCCACAGGCATAACAATTGCTTTTGTTTACCATGCAGATGGAATATTTGATCTATTTTAACCAGGCATTTGTATCTTGGCATTCTGTCTTAATTACTAAAGTTTAAGTCTTTAACTTCTATGATCCTCTAGTAAAATGAATATATGGTTTTAGGAAATTACAAAAACCAGTTGGGGCAGTCCATCCTTGCTCTTTAGTGGTCCACAGAACATTGGACCAACTATGGCATGAAAACTCTACATCGGGGGCAAGACTCCTGGTTAGCACTGGGGTCTTTATCAAAATCTCCCAGAATTAAATGGTCCTAATTTACTAATGCCCAGTCTAAGGAGAGTCAGGAGGGACAGAGGTACTTTTCTGAAGTAGAAAGCTGTCTTTGACTTGGCAAGTCCCCACAGGGTATAAGGCAAGCATTAAATGCAATACTTTGAGGTGAAATTGACTTGGTTATGTTAATAACTAGATGATCAGCAATAGAATGAGGAAAGAAGAAAGAGTAATAGAATAGAAGAAAAGAGTTAAATTTTTCTTAGCTTTAGTTTGGTAAGGTTTTCCCCTGGAACTATGGCCCATGACTCTGGAGGGGGTGGCACTATCTTGACTTGGGTGTGATGAGTTCATTTTTTTTTTTTTTTTTTTTTTCCTGTTCGAACAGTAGTCTTGGTGGTTAACAGCACAAGGTAAGGTCCTTCCCAGGCTGGCTCGAGTTTTTCTTCTTTCCACCCTTTGATGAGAACATGATCTTCAGGCTGGTGCTGGTTTACGGGAAATTCTAGGGGTGGTACGTGTGCTAAAAGACTTTTAGTTTTTGAGAGAAAGGAAAGTGGAAGATAAACCAAGTATGTAATTTTTAAGAAATTGACATTTTGTTTTAAATGTAGGGACCTTGGCAGTGGACTTTATAGTTCTTAGTGCCTTTTTACTGAGAAATTTCCTTTAGCATCTATTTTTATTAGTTTTTAAGCCAAAGAAAGCCAAATACCAGTTTACATTTAACAATGCTTCTCATATGATTTTTATACCAGATAAGCTAAATTTTATCTTTATATTAGTGTGTTATTAATGTTAAATCTAATTTTAATAAAACCTTTTAGACATATTTATCTAATTTTTAATGTTTGACCATAAGGTAAGATTTTATAGACTCTTTTTAACTTTTTATAATTTTTGCTAAAAAGCAGGTTGCTGCTTTAAGAAAAACCTGTTATGCTTTTACTTTAATGTCCAGTTCACAGAAAAACTGGATGATAATTCTTTAACTTTAGCTAATATGTTTACACACAGAATTTTCTTTACAATTAACTTTTTAAAACTTGCTTAAATCTTCAAAACAATAGTTTTTTTCCCAATAGTTTTACATTCAGGAGGCCTAGTTACTTTTAAATTCTACAACTTTTTTGCATAAATTCTTTTTTAGAACATTTTTCTCTTTCATGACTTTCACAGACAATTCTTCAACATGCCTCAGCTTTCTGACTTATTACAAATAATTCTTTCTTTAAACAACCAGTTAATTTATTTCAGGACAATAATTTACCATATAATACTTTTTATATAAATTCCGCCCCCCCCCTTTTTATTCCTTTTTTTTTTTTTTTTCCTTAGGACACTTCTGAACTGATGAGGTGTGTTCACAATGAGCTTTCCTCTAAAAGTTATTATTTTTTAACTTTTTTTGTGTTGTTGGCAAAGCAGTTGCCACTACAGATTGAATGCATTTGGACCATCTGTAGGTTATGGGGTTAAGGATTTTTGATAGGAAGGCCTCAGTGCTTTCAGGATACGTCCTTGTTTACACAGAAAACAAAGTGGTATTGGAGTGATACAGGGTTAGGAGATATTCTTCAATTATCAATTATAGGTTTTAAATTTACCTTGGCATTTAAAGGAATAGGGTACACTTTTTTTCCCTTAACTACTTGTATATCTCTCTCTTTCTTTTTCTTTCTGTCTTTGACTTTCCTTTTGCCTCTGTCTCTTCCTCTCTCTGCCTCTCTCTCTCTCTCTCTCTCTCCTTGTTTGTCTCTTCCTCTCTCTCTTTGCCTCTTTTCCTCTCTGTCTCTTTCCTTTCTCTCTCTCTGCTGGTCTTTCCTTGCCTCTGCCAGTCGCTTAAGCTGCTGTTCTCTCAACGACTGTGTGTTGGGGGCAGGGGGTCTAAAACCAGCTGTAACCAAGTGTGTATGTAAAGGAGCTGGTCTGGGTTCCCTAGCTTACATGTTACCTTGTGCCATATCTTTGAAATAAGGGACCTGTCCAGGCTTCCTTCTAATGGTCAACCAACTTAGAATGCTGGCCAGTCTATCTTACACAAAGTTTTAAGTTTTGCTGGTGTCATAGTACTCCATAGTCTCCCTTAAATTCTTTTTTGAAATTTTTCAACACAGTTTCTAGTAGAGTGGGCTCATTTGTGCCTGATCTATGCTTCTTCAAGACAAAACACCATGCTCACACCACCAAAACAAAGAACGGGTAAAAGGGGCACACACACTTTTGCAGTTTGCACCAAACCAAAATCAAAACCAAAATCAGAGTATCCAGAAATCCAAGCCAGGTCAAAACCAAAACCAAAGTATCAAGCAATCCAAGTCAAGTAAAAAACAAAAACCAAAGTGCCAGTACAGGCACACCGTGGATGATCAGGCCACACTTACATGCAAATGGAGTAGGCAAGTTCCCAAGATCAAGCCTGTCAAGCAATTCAAACCAAGTCAAAACCAAAACCAAAGTCCTGATAAAGGCATGCCATGGGTGATGAGGCCATGCTTCCACTCAAATGGAGTGGGCAAGTTTCAAAGACTAGTCTTACCAAGTTTTAGATGTCCAGTCTCCAAGTGCCCGTTCCTTCCCAATGTTCAGCCACTGTGTTGATCCTCCATGGGGGCCTGCCACACACTACTTTAGCCAGGCGTCCTACCCAGGAGCACTCTCAGGATCCACGTCACTCGGGCTGGTTGGAGTCCCCCACAGGGATGTTCCGCAGGGCAGGCTTAAGCCGCCGAAGGAGCAGCCTCGACCATCCACCATTCACCTTGCTTCCCAATCAGGGAACCAAGAAATGTAGCAAGACGAGCCACAGACAAAACTCCTCAGACACCGAGTTAAAGAAGGAAGGGGTTTATTTGGCCATGGGCATAGACAAGACTCCTGTCTCAAGAGCTGAGCTATCTGAGTGAGCAATTCCTGTCCCTTTTAAGTGGTCACAACTGTAAGGGGGTGAGTGTGAGAGGGTTGTGATCGATTGAGCAAGCAGGGAGTATGTGACTAGGGGCTGCACACACCAGTAACTAGATCGGAACAAAATAGGATAGGGCTTTTCACAGTGCATTTCTGTACAATGTCTGTAATCTGTAGATAACATAACCAATTAGGATCTTTATTTTTTTTATTTTTTATTTTTATTATACTTTAAGTTCTAGGGTACATGTGCATGACGTTTATATATTGTATAACTCCCCAATGCAATCCCTCCCTCCTCCCTCCTCCCCATGATAGGCCCCAGTGTGTGATGTTCCCCTTCCTGAGTCCAAGTGATCTCATTGTTCAGTTCCCACCTATGAGTGAGAACATGCAGTGTTTGGTTTTCTCTTCTTATGATAGTTTGCTAAGAATGATGGTTTCCAGCTGCATCCATGTCCCTACAAAGGACGCAAACTCATCCTTTTTTATGGCTGCATACTATTCCATGGTGTATATGTGCCACATTTTCTTAATCCAGTCTGTCACAGATGGACATTTGGGTTGATTCCAAGTCTTTGCTATTGTGAATAGTGCCGCAATAAACATACGTGTGCATGTGTCTTTATAGTAGAGTAATTTATAATCCTTTGGGTATATACCAGTAGTGGGATGGCTGGGTCATATGGTACATCTAGTTCTAGATCCTTGAGGAATCGCCATACTGTTTTCCATAATGGTTGAACTAGTTTACAATCCCACCAACAGTGTAAAAGTGTTCCTATTTCTCCACATCCTCTCCAACACCTGTTGTTTCCTGACTTCTTAATGATTGCCTTTCTAACTGGTGTGAGATGGTATCTCATTGTGGTTTTGATTTGCATTTCTCTGATGGCCAGTGATGATGAGCATTTTTTCATGTGTCTGTTGGCGGTATGGATGTCTTCTTTTGAGAAATGTCTGTTCATATCCTTTCCCCACTTTTTGATGGGGTTGTTTGTTTTTTTCTTGTATATTTGTTTGAGTTCTTTGTAGATTCTGGATATTAGCCCTTTGTCAGATGAGTAGGTTGCAAAAACGTTCTCCCATTCTGTAGGTTGCCTGTTCACTCTGATGGTAGTTTCTTTAGCTGTGCAAAAGCTCTTTAGTTTAATTAGATCCCATGTGTCAATTTTTGCTTTTGCTGCCGTTGCTTTTGGTGTTTTACACATGAAGTCCTTGCCCATGCCTATGTCCTGAATGGTACTACCTAAATTTTCTTCTAGGGTTTTTATGGTATTAGGTCTAACATTTAAGTCTCTAATCAATCTTGAATTAATTTTCGTATAAGGGGTAAGGAAAGGATCCAGTTTCAGCTTTCTACTTATGGCTAGCCAATTTTCCCAGCACCATTTATTAAATAGGGAATCCTTTCCCCATTTCTTGTTTTTCTCAGGTTTGTCAAAGATCAGATGGCTGTAGATGTGTGGTATTATTTCTGAGGACTCTGTTCTGTTCCATTGGTCTATATCTCTGTTTTGGTACCAGTACCATACTGTTTTGGTTACTGTAGCCTTGTAGTAGAGTTTGAAGTCAGGTAGCGTGACGCCTCCAGCTTTGTTCTTTTGACTTAGGATTGTCTTGGCAATGCGGGCTCTTTTTTGGTTCCATATGAACTTTAAAGCCGTTTTTTCCAATTCTGTGAAGAAAGTCATTGGTAGCTTGATGGGGATGGCATTGAATCTATAAATCACCTTGGGCAGTATGGCCATTTTCACGATATTGATTCTTCCTATCCATGACCATGGTATGTTCTTCCATTTGTTTGTGTCCTCTTTTATTTCACTGAGCAGTGGTTTGTAGTTCTCCTTGAAGAGGTCCTTTACATCCCTTGTAAGCTGGATTCCTAGGTATTTTATTCTCTTTGAAGCAATTGTGAATGGAAGTTCATTCCTGATTTGGCTCTCTGTTTGTCTGTTACTGGTGAATAAGAATGCTTGTGATTTTTGCACATTAATTTTGTATCCTGAGACTTTGCTGAAGTTGCTTATCAGCTTAAGGAGATTTTGGGCTGAGACAATGGGGTTTTCTAAATATACAATCATGTCATCTGCAAACAGGGACAATTTGACTTCTTCTTTTCCTAACTGGATACCCTTGATTTCTTTCTCTTGCCTGATTGCCCTAGCCAGAACTTCCAACACTATGTTGAATAGGAGTGGTGAGAGAGGGCATCCCTGTCTTGTGCCAGTTTTCAAAGGGAATTTTTCCAGTTTTTGCCCATTCAGTATGATATTAGCTGTGGGTTTGTCATAAATAGCTCTTATTATTTTGAGGTACATTCCATCAATACCGAATTTATTGAGTGTTTTTAGCATAAAGGGCTGTTGAATTTTGTCAAAAGCCTTTTCTGCATCTATTGAGATAATCATGTGGTTCTTGTCCTTGGTTCTGTTTATATGCTGGATTACGTTTATTGATTTGCAAATGTTGAACCAGCCTTGCATCCCAGGGATGAAGCCCACTTGATCATGGTGGATAAGCTTTTTGATGTGCTGCTGAATCCCATTTGCCAGTATTTTATTGAGGATTTTTGCATCGATGTTCATCAGGGATATTGGTCTAAAATTCTCTTTTTTTGTTGTGTCTCTGCCAGGCTTTGGTATCAGGATGATGTTGGTCTCATAAAAAGAGTTAGGGAGGATTCCCTCTTTTTCTATTGATTGGAATAGTTTCAGAAGGAATGGTACCAGCTCCTCTTTGTACCTCTGGTAGCATTCAGCTGTGAATCCATCTGGTCCTGGACTTTTTTTGGTGGGTAGGCTATTAATTGTTGCCTCAATTTCAGAGCCTGCTATTGGTCTATTCAGGGATTCAACTTCTTCCTGGTTTAGTCTTGGGAGAGTGTAAGTGTCCAGGAAATTATCCATTTCTTCTAGATTTTCTAGTTGATTTGCGTAGAGGCATTTTTAGTATTCTCTGATGGTAGTTTGTATTTCTGTGGGGTCGGTGGTGATATCCCCTTTATCATTTTTTATTGCGTCTATTTGATTCCTCTCTCTTTTCTTCTTTATTAGTCTTGCTAGCGGTCTGTCAATTTTGGTCATCTTTTCAAAAAACCAACTCCTGGATTCATTGATTTTTTGGAGGGTTTTTTGTGTCTCTATCTCCTTCAGTTCTGCTCTGATCTTAGTTATTTCTTGCCTTCTGCTAGCTTTTGAATGTGTTTGCTCTTGCCTCTCTAGTTCTTTTAATTGTGATGTTAGAGTGTCAATTTTAGATCTCTCCTGCTTTCTCTTGTGGGCATTTAGTACTATAAATTTCCTTCTACACACTGCTTTAAATGTGTCCCAGAGATTCTGGTATGTTGTATCTTTGTTCTCATTGGTTTCAAAGAACATCTTTATTTCTGCTTTCATTTCGTTATGTACCCAGTAGTTATTCAGGAGCAGGTTGTTCAGTTTCCATGTAGTTGAGCGGTTTTGATTGAGTTTCTTAGTCCTGAGTTCTAGTTTGATTGCACTGTGGTCTGAGAGACAATTTGTTATAATTTCTGTTCTTGCACATTTGCTGAGGAGTGCTTTACTTCCAATTATGTGGTCAATTTTGGAATAAGTGCGATGTGGTGCTGAGAAGAATGTATATTCTGTTGATTTGGGGTGGAGAGTTCTATAGATGTCTATTAGGTCCGCTTGGTGCAGAGATGAGTTCAATTCCTGGATATCCTTGTTAACTTTCTGTCTCGTTGATCTGTCTAATGTTGACAGTGGAGTGTTGAAGTCTCCCTTTATTATTGTATGGGAGTCTAAGTCTCTTTGTAGGTCTCTAAGGACTTGCTTTATGAATCTGGGTGCTCCTGTATTAGGTGCATAGATATTTAGGAGAGTTAGCTCTTCCTGTTGAATTGATCCCTTTACCATTATGTGATGGCCTTCTTTGTCTCTTTTGATCTTTGATGGTTTAAAGTCTGTTTTATCAGAGACTAGGATTGCAACCCCTGCTTTTTTTTGTTCTCCATTTGCTTGGTAGATCTTCCTCCATCCCTTTATTTTGAGCCTATGTATGTCTCTGCATGTGAGATGGGTCTCCTGAATACAGCAGACTGATGGGTCCTGACTCTTTATCCAGTTTGCCAGTCTGTGTCTTTTAATTGGACCATTTAGTCCATTTACATTTAAGGTTAATATTGTTATGTGTGAACTTGATCCTCTCATTATGATATTAACTGGTTATTTTGCTCGTTAGTTGATGCAGTTTCTTCCTAGCCTCGATGGTCTTTACATTTTGGCATGTTTTTGCAATGGCTGGTACCAGTTGCTCCTTTCCATGTTTAAAGCTTCCTTCAGGGTCTCTTGTAAGGCAGGCCTGGTGGTGACAAAATCTCTAAGCATTTGCTTATCTGTAAAGGATTTTATTTCTCCTTCACTGATGAAGCTTAGTTTGGCTGGATATGAAATTCTGGGTTTAAAATTCTTTTCTTTAAGAACGTTGAATATTGGCCCCCACTCTCTTCTGGCTTGTAGAGTTTCTGCCGAGACATCTGCTGTTATTCTGATGGGCTTCCCTTTGTGGGAAACCCGACCTTTCTCTCTGGCTGCCCTTAATATTTTTTCCTTCATTCCAACTTTGGTGAATCTGGCAATTATGTGTCTTGGAGTTGCTCTTCTGGAGGAGTATCTTTGTGGCGTTCTCTGTATTTCCTGAATTTGAATGTTGGCCTGCCCTACTAGGTTGGGGAAGTTCTCCTGGATGATATCCTGAAGAGTGTTTTCCAACTTGGTTCCATTTTCCCCCTCACTTTCAGGCACCCCAGTCAGACGTAGATTTGGTCTTTTTACATAATCCCATACTTCTTGCAGGCTTTGTTCATTTCTTTTTCTTCTTTTTTCTTTTGGTTTCTCTTCTCGCTTCATTTCATTCCTTTGATCCTCAATCGTTGATACTCTTTCTTCCAGTTGATCGAGTTGGTTACTGAAGCTTGTGCATTTGTCACATATTTCTCGTGTCTTGGTTTTCATCTCTGTCATTTTGTTTATGATCTTCTCTGCATTAATTAGTCTAGCTGTCAATTCTTCCACTTTTTTTTCAAGATTTTTAGTTTCTTTGCGCTGGGTACGTAATTCCTTCTTTAGCTCTGAGAGGTTTGATGGACTGAAGCCTTCTTCTCTCATCTCGTCAAAGTCATTCTCTGACCAGCTTTGATCCGTTGCTGGCGATGGGCTGCGCTCCTTTGCACGGGGAGATGCGCTCTTATTTTTTGAATTTCCAGCTTTTCTGCCCTGCTTCTTCCCCATCTTTGTGGTTTTATCTGTCTCTGCTCTTTGATGATGGGGACGTACTGATGGGGTTTTGGTATAGGTGTCCTTCCTGTTTGATAGTTTTCCGTCTGACAGTCAGAAGGACTGTCTGTTGGTCTGTTGGAGATTGCTTGAGTTCCACTCCAGACCCTGTTTGCCTGGGTATCAGCAGCAGAGGTTGCCGAAGATAGAATACTGCTGAACAGCGAGTGTACCTGTCTGATTCTTTCTTTGGAAGTTTCCTCTCAGGGGTGACTCCACCCTGTGAGGTGTGGGGTGTCAGACTGCCCCTAGTGGGGGATGTCTCCCATCTAGGCTACTCAGGGGTCAGGGACCCACCTGAGCAGGCAGTCTGTCCGTTCTCAGATCTCAACCTCCGCATTAGGAGATGCACGGCTCTCCCCAAAGCTGTCAGACAGAGTCGTTCGCGTCTGCACCGGCCCCGGCTCTTTCCCCTGTTGAACTGCAGCTGTGCGCTGTCCGCAGAGGTAGAGTCTACAGAGACAGGCAGGCTTCCTTGAGCTGCTGTGAGCTCCACCCAGTTCGAGCTTCCCAGCGGCTTTTTTTACCTACTTAAGCCTCAGCAATGGCGGGCGCCCCTCCCCCAGCCTCGCCGCTGCCTTGCGGATAGATCACCGCAGACGGCTGTGTTAGCAGTGAGGGAGGCTCCGTGGGCGTGGGACCCTCCCGGCCAGGTGTGGGATATATTCTCCTGGTGTGCCTGTTTCCTTAAAGCACAGTATTGGGGTGGGAGTTACCCGATTTTCCAGGTGTTGTGTGTCTCAGTTCCCCTGGCTAGGAAAAGGGATTCCCTTCCCCCTTGCGCTTCCAGGTGATGCGATGCCTCGCCCTGCTTCAGCTCACACTGGTCAGGTTGCAGCAGCTGACCAGTACCGATTGTCCGGCACTCCCTAGAGAGATGACCCCAGTACCTCAGTTGAAAATGCAGAAATCACTGGTCTTCTGTGTCGCTCGCGCTGGGAGTTGGAGACTGGAGCTGTTCCTATTCGGCCATCTTGCTCCGCCCCCCTCAGGATCTTTAACTACTAGGCTTAGGGTGTGGCGCTGGGCTGTCTGCTTGTGGATTTCATTTCTGCCTTTTAGTTTTTACTTTTTCATTCTTTGGAGGCAGAAATTGGGCATAAGGCAATATGAGCGGTGGTCTCCTCCCTTATCTAGAGCAATATATGATATCAATTATTTTAGTTTGAATTCTCCCAGAAGCAGATTTTGAAATCAGGATTTAAGTGAATATGGTTTATTTGAGGGATGAAGGCAACCCTGGTAGGAAGGCAAGGAAGATAACCAACTACCACTGTGGACAACTGAAGATTAACCCCACTAGATAAACTCAGAGAGCCACTGTGAAGCTCTCCTCAGTTGTCCCAGTGGAGGGGAAGATGGAGCCAGAGTACCTTTATACCAATTGCCATCCACCATTGTTTAAGGGTGCTCTATGGGTATTTTTCAGCACTTGCACAACAAAGTTTGCTTTAACAGCAAGTGAAAGCTCCGGGCAAAGACCTTAGGCATTGAGAGCTGTGTGCATTAAAGTGCTAAAGGCAAGGGCTGTGGGTGGGATGCTGACAGCCTCAGCCAAACAAAATCGTATTATAAATGTATATGTGGGAAATAAAACTACAAAGAGAATAAAGAAATGATTATCACAAAATCGATGTTTTAAATGTTTTAAAATAGATATTAATTATTTAACTTGCTCTAATTAGGTTTGGATTTGCACAAGTAGTTTCTTTTCTTTTTTTTTTTTTTTTTTGAGACGGAGTCTCGCTGTGTCGCCCAGGCTGGAGTGCAGTGGCCGGACCTCAGCTCACTGCGAGCTCTGCCTCCCAGGTTTATGCCATTCTCCTGCCTCAGCCTCCCGAGTAGCTGGGACTACAGGCGCCTGCCACCACGCCCGGCTAGTTTTTTTTTTTTTTTTGTATTTTTTTAGTAGAGACGGGGTTTCACTGTGTTAGCCAGGATGGTCTCGATCTCCTGACCTCGTGATCCGCCCGTCTCGGCCTCCCAAAGTGCTGGGATTACAGGCTTGAGCCACCGCGCCCGGCCTGCACAAGTAGTTTCTATCTGGCATCTCAAACTACTGAAGCACTGGTTGTATTTTAATGATTAATAAGATATATTGCCAAATTCCAATTTACTGAAGAACAACTTAGTTAAGAAATAAATCAATCTGACTTAAGCCCTTGTGTTATAAACATAGGCTTCACTGCTTATTTTTATGGCCCCATGCTTCTGTCTAATTTAGCACATTTATTCCTGAATTCTGAAGATATCAGTCTTATAATCCATATTATTTACAGGTCTTTCTCTCCGTTGCCACTATAATCTTTCCTATGAAGGGAAAAATTAATGAGCTGTATTTGCCAATGGTTTACTTGTGTGAACTAACTCTCCTCTCTCTTAATGCAAACCAACCAAATTCTCAACAATGTTTGATGATAATGATGATGATAATCAATATTTGCCTAGTGTTTTTATTTGCCAGATACTGCTCTATGCACTTTCCCATATGATATATCATTTAATGTTCATATAAATCTGGTAAAGTATGCTCATTTTTGTTCACATTTTTTAAGTGAAGAAACTGAGATCTGGAGAGTTTAAATAACTTGACCAAAATTACTTAGCCAGGGATAATAAACAATAGAAACACAGGTTGAATCAGCTTATCCCTAAAAAAGGGACTATATAGATTAACGTAACCAAAGCAGAGAAAGGTCAGGGGAATTGTTGACCTCAGGGGAAAAAAAATGATTCACATCCTTGAATACTGAGATGATTCTGTCTCTTGTCTTTTCTTCTTTCAATGTGTTAGCTTCATTTTTTCAGCCAAGTTGTTCCCATGAGTCTGGAAAGTAGGTTGCAAGTAGTACTCAGTTTTGGTTGTAGTCTGATATTTTAAACACTTTTCTTCTCCAGTTGAGGGAGGAATCTTGTCATGCCAGCTTAGATCATGTGCTCATTCCATTAATCTGGGGTCAAAAAACTACAGCTTGCACCTATTTTTGTAATAAAGCTTTATCGTAACACAGCCATGCTCATTCTCTTACATTTTGTATATGGTTGCATTCATAGTAAAAGGGCTGAGTTGAGTAGTTGCAACAGAAGTCATATAGTCTACAACACCTAAAATACTTACTATCTGGCTCTTTACAGAAAAAGTTTGCTGACCCCTATCATAGGTCAACAACTATGGCAACTTGGTCACAGCTCTTCATATTGTTCCCACTTCATTTGAGTCAAGTGCATGGTTGTTGCTACATGGGTTGACATTTTGCCCTCCAAACTGTCTTCAAAAAGAGTACAGTGTGATTCAGCCTCCAATCTGAAAACTTTTTGTGTTTTCAGAAGCAGTAAGTCAGCAAAGCATAAAATTTATATTATTGGAGCAAATATTTATCATTGGTGAAAAGACTACCATTCCATATTTTCTTAAAAGCAGTATCTGAGTGATTTACTGGGCCTGAGAAAGATTGCCACAAGTTGATGAAGCAGAATTGTTTTGTGACTAAGATACTTGAAATACATTTCATAAGGCTATAGTTATCATTGAGAGTGATTACTCTGATAAACCTGGCCATAGTAAATTGAAAAACTTCTTGAAAATATTTATTATTCTAGATACCTTTACAAACATTTGTGATTCATGGGAGGAGATCACAATATCAATATTAACAGAATTTTGGAACTACGTGGTTACAACCCTCACAGGTGACTTTAAAGAGCTCAAAGACTTCAGTGGAGGAAATTACTGAAGATGTGGTGAAAATACGAAAATACCAAGAGAACTGGAATCAGAAGTGGGGCCTGAAAATGTGACTGAATTGTTGTAATCTCATGATAAAACTTGAACAAATGTAGAGTTGGTTCTCTGGATGAGCAAAGAAAGTGTTTTTTTGAGATGGAGTCTACTCCTGGTGAGGATGCTGCAAACACTGTTGAAATGACAATGAAGGATTTAAAATATCATATAAACATATTTAACAAAATAATCACAGAGTTTGAGAGGGTTCACTCCAGTTTTGAAGGGCATGCTATTGGGGGTAAAATGCTATCAAACAGCATTGCATGTACAGAGAAATCTTTCATGAAAAGTCCAGCAATATGGCAAATTTCATTGCTGCCTTGTTTTAAGAAATTGCCACAGCCATCTCAGCCTTCAGTAACTATCAGCCTTATTTATTAGCAGATCAACATCAAGGCAAGACCCTCCACTGGGAAAACGATTATAACTGGCTGAGGGCTCAGATGCCTGTTATCAATTTTTAGCAATAAACCATTTTTAATTGAAGGCGTGTACTCCTTTTAGACACCAAGTTATCGCCTGCTTAAGAGACTAAAATGTAGTATAAACATGACTTTTATATGCACTGGAAAACCAAAAAATTTGCATGACCTGCTTTGTTGTGATAGTCACTTTATTGTGCTGCTTTGGAACCAAATCCACAATATCTCCGAGGTATGCTGGTACACTTAATTTGGATCATAATTTAGCCATGACCGTGACCCCCTTTTTCAGTGTTTCCTTGTACATAGCTCACTATCCATTTTAAAATTTTTCTTTTTTATTTTAAAATAATTTTAAACTTGGAAAAAGTTGGAAGAATTGCTCAAAAAACTTCTGAATGCTCTTTTCCCAGATCCTCTAACTAGAAATGATTTGTGCATTTGCTATACAATTATCTTCTCTCTTTTAATAATTTTCTCCTTCTGTGGTGATTATGTATATGTATTGGATAAATTTATATTAAATATATATGTACCCATAACATAATACTACATACAGATCATAAATATACCTTATAAATATATGCTATATATAATATATATCCTAATATCACAAATACATATTATATATTATACGCATATCATATATACATATATTTCATGAATTTTAGGAAACTGAGAATAGTTCACCAAAAATTTTTAATGTGCATGTATTAGGGTTCTCTAGAGGGACAGGACTAATAGGAGATATATTATATATAATATGAAAGGTAGTTTACTAAGGAGTATTGACTCACACGATCACAAGGTAAAGTCCCACAATAGGCTGTCAGCAAGCTGAGGAGCAAGGAAGCCAGTCTGAGCCCCAAAACCTCAAAAGTAGTGAAGTCGACAGTGTAGTCTTCAGTCTGTGACTGAAGGCCTGCGAGCCCCTGGCAAATAACTGGTGTAAGTCTAAGAGTCCAAAAGCTGAAGAAGTTAGAGTCTGATGTTTGAGGGCAGAAAGCATCCAGCATGGGAGAAAGAGGCCAGAAGTCTCAGCCAGTTTAGTCCTTCCATGTTCCTCCACCTGCTTTTATCCTACCCACCCTGGCAGCTGATTAGATGGTGCCCACCCAGATTGAGGGTGGGTCTCCTCTCCCAGTTCACTGACTCAAATGTTAATGTCTTTTGGCAACACCCTCACAGACACACCCAGGAACAATACTTTGCATCCGTCAATCCAATCAAGTTGACATTCTAATATTAACTATCACAGTGCATTTCCTAATAGAAAAAGGGCATACTCTTATATGCCTTTTGTGCAATCATCAAAATTAGGAAACTTAACATTGATACAATACTATTATCTAACCTGTAGTTCTTTTACGTTTTTATTGGTAGGGTCATTACGGCATTTTTTTTTTTTTTTTTTTTTCTGGCTCAGGATCCAATTTGGAATCATAAATCTTATTTAGTTGCCATGTCTTTTTTGTCTTCATCAAGCTGAGTCCCTCATCCTTGGTTTGTGTCTTGTGATATTGCCATTTCTAAAAAGCATAGATTTATTCATTATATCTCTCAATTTGGGTTTGACTGGTATTTTCTCATGAAAACATCAGAAAATCCATGTTGGGTAGAAATACATAGAGTTCTCCTTACTTTATAGTATATGATCCTGAAATCCCAGAATATAGAGGGTATCGGTAGAGTAGCCAGTATTCTCATAGGAAGTGTGGAACTAGCACTCTGCCAATCAAGGATAATCTCACTGGCTATGTCAGGTGAGCCAATTGCATGCTTATTCTGCAGGAATCTGATCGAGAGACATTCAAGACAAAGTTATGCATAGCAAGAGCAATAGAGGTGAAAGAGAAAATAGCTGAGTCATATTCAAAGGCAGAACACCAGAGGAGAGATCAAAGGTGGCCAGTTTATCAGAAGACAATAATTAGAGTTGTGGAGACACCAGAACCAATAAAACCGATCTAATAAAACAACTGTTGTATTTTAAACAGTATTTTGGTTCTGGGTCTTTGTGAGGCCTTCTTGTCTCTGTTTCACATGAAGCTCTAGTAGCTGAGATAGCCTAATTGTGTCTCTCTTCCCCCTACACTGAGAATCAAAATGATTTAAATAGATGAAGGCTATGACTTGTGGGATCTTGTAATATCAAATAGCATTGTCAATGATAGAGGAAAATAATCAAATAATTATAAAGATGCACTACTTTATTTTTTGTTGAAATACAATTCACATAACAGAAAATTCATATTTTTTAAGTGTACAATTCAGTGGTTTTTTAAGGCACTCACTATGTTGCACAATAATCACCACAATCTAATTTGAGAACATTTCCATTACTCCAAAAAGAAATTCTATACATATATGCATAATTAGTCACAATTTCTCTCTTCCCTCATCTTCTGGCCACTCTCAAATCAACTTTCTACATGTATTTGCCTATTCTAGAAACTTCACATAAATGGAATAATACATTATGTGACTTTTTGTGTCTGGTTTCTTTCACTTACCATAATGTTTTCAAATTTCATTCATGTTGTACCATGTAATACCTCATTCGTTTTTATGGCTGAATATTTTCTTTGATTAAATGTATATATCACATTTTGTTTATCCATTCATCATTGACAGACATGTGAATTGTTTCAACTTTGGGCTACTATAAATAATGCTGTTATGAACTTTCACATACAAGTTTGTGTGGGAATATTTATTTTCAATTCTCTTGGGTATTTACCTATGAGTGGAACTGCTTGGTCATGTGGTAATTTTATGTTTAACTTGGTAAGAAACTTCCAGATTCTTGCCATGCAGTGGCATCATTTATGCCCCCACCAGCAACGTATGAGAGTTTCAATTCATCTACATTCTCACCAATACTTCTTATTATCCTTTTAAGAAAATTATAGCCATTCTAGTGGGTGTTAAATGGTATATCACTGTGGTTTTGGTATGCATTTTCCTAATGATTAATGATGTTGAGCATCTTTCCATGTGTTACATGGCCATTTGTAATTTTTTTTTTGAGAAATTAAGATCATTTGTCTGCATTTTAATCAGGTGCTCTTTTTATTGTTGAGTTGTAAGAGTCCTTTGTATATTCTGGATAAAAGACACTTATCAAATATGTATGATTGGCAAACATTTTCTCCCATTCTGTGGGTTATCTTCTCTTTTTCTTGATGGTGTCCTTTTTAAATTTTGATAAAGTTCAATTTATTTGTTGCTTATGCAACAAAATTAAATTTGGTATCCTATCTAAAATAACCCATTGCCTAATCTAAGATCATGCAGATTTATAGCTATTTTCCTACTAAGAGTTTTATAGTTTTAATTCCTACAGTTAGCCTCTGATCTATTTTGAGTTAAGTTTTGTGTATGATATGAAGTGGGGATCTAAATTTATTCTTTTGCACATGGATACCCAGTTGTCTCAGCACCATGCGTTGACTGATCCAGTTGAAGCAGTTAAAGCACTATTTCCCCATAGAATCATCTTGGCACCTTTGTCAAAACTCAATTAACCATAACTGTATGGGTTGATTTTTGGACCCTCAATTCTATTCTATTGGTCCATTTGTCTATCTTTATGCCAGTATCACACTATCTTGATTGCTGTAACTTTGTATTAAGTTTTGATATTGGGAGATATATGCCCTGCAACTTCGCTCTTCTTTTTCAAGATTATTTGGCTACTCTGGGTCCCTTGAATTTCCACATGAATTTTAAGATCCGGTTGCCCATTTCTGCAAAATAGGCAGGTGGAGTTTTGTGTTAAAGCTGTCAAATAATTTCAGGTGTATTGCCCAAATCTTATTAAGAGTAAATTTTCCATTCCATGAACATGGGATATCTTTTCATTTATTTAGATTTCTCCAATTTTTTCAATAATATTTCAACTACTCTTGTTGTTTTTAGTGTACAAGTCCTACACTTTGGTTAAACTATTTTTTAGTGTATTTGAAATCGGATTTATTTTGTATCCTACAAATTTGCTGAATTCATTTATTATTTGTGTTTCTGTGTGTGTAGACAGATGTATTGCTTTAAAGAAATTTAGGACCAGATTGTTTGGCTTTCACATTTGTGCCTCACCACAATTAATCACATTGAAATAGTTCTGTGCTTTTTCCAAAGGAATAGAGGAAAATAAATTTTCCCTTCTATCACTATTTTTATACTAGAACTAAATGAATTCCTATTATCTCAACTCTCATTGTCTGCAGGGACTCACAAGTCATCCAGTGGCCACAGAGAAGAGAAACTGAATTATTAAGATTCCTACTTTCATTTTTGTATATATTTCACAAACATAAAAATGTTAAAATTCTACATTCTCTAGAAAATGAGAATTTAGCCAGAGTTTTCAAAGGATAAAACTGGACAAAATTTAGATAAATTAACTTATATTTCTGAAATTTAGCAGAGTCTATAGTCATGTCAAATCAAGTAACCGAATGACATCACTCGAGATGAAAAGAAAACAATGATTCAAAGTGGAAATATAAACACTGTAAAAAATAGAATTATAAAAATCTTACTGTAAATTTGCAGCTAAGTAGATTCCAGAGAAATGCAAAAACTTATTCCAAAATGATAGAAAACTCTATATTTACATGTTCAACTCAAGTAGATAATAAAATAACATTATATCAAAACTTCTGTTTTCAAAGTATGAACTTAAAAGCACAATGCCTGTGAATTTAGTTAAAAAATTAAATGAATAACTTTAATCTAAAATAACATGTAGAGTGAGTTTTATATTTTATCTTTAAATTAGTATGAGTGTTCGAGTGTCTATCTCTATCACCTATCTATCTATCATCTATCTCTACTCTCTATCATCTATCTATCCATTTATTCATCCATTTATCCACCTAGCTATCTATCCATCTAGTTTTCTATTTATTGTTCTACTATAAGTCTAAGGCTGGTTAGTAAATTGTATGCTTTAAAAAAGGTACATCTCAGCACTCTACATTTAGCATTTTTCTGGTCACCAACATGTATGGTCAGGCCCTTCCCCCACTTTCTCCTTGAGAAAGGTAGATCTCTTTTGTAATACTTCTTGTGAATCTGAAACTGTGGTTCCCTGATGTGGATGACGGTATTACAATTCACAAATATTTGCTGCCCTTTTCAGAAATAGCTTTACATTTTCCTGCATAATTGAATAACAACTTGGCAACGTGACTTGCTTTAACAATGAAATATGAGTGTAATTACCTTGCATCACTTCAAAGCAAAATCTTTAAGAGCCATCTTTTTTTTTTTTTTTTCTTTTTCCTCTGTCTCAATGACCCGCAAAATTCTAGCTAGAGGCTTCTATTTTATCCACCAAGGCCCTGGAGTGAATATGATATAAAGCAGAGATACAGCCAGCCAAAGATGGACATGTGATATGACTGATATATAAAACTCTTGTGATTGTTAAGTCATGGATATTTTGGGGACATTTGATGCCAAAGTATAACTTAATCCTGATTGATATACCTAGTGTTTCAGCCTTTTTCAAAAAGGCATGCAGAGAAAGAGAATATGGTGGGGAACGATTTGCTCTTTGGAAGCTGGGAGGAGAGATTTCTTTCAAGTGAGTGGGTATGTGCTGGCTCTCCCCTGGTAAATAGGTAAAGGATAAATGATGGGGAAACGGTGAGTAGGTAAAGGGCAAATAGGTAAAGGGTAGCTTCAAGATCAATCCCTATCTACTACTAGATCCCTAGAGTGAGTGTTGTCCACCTAGAAGATAAAAAAAAAAAACATATACTGAGGATGACCCACCTACTGAGCAGGTGTACCATTGTTTGTACTTTAGTGAAAAATGCCAAAGACGCTCTTCCATTTTTGGACAGGGGTGACTTGGAAAGAAGGTAGCATAATAAATTCCCCTGCTTCTAAAAGTTTTAAGACTGTTCTTGATCAGTATCCCAGGACAATGTTGCTCCTTGCAATATCCCAAGGAGGAGAATGGGGTTAAAAATACTGATTATGCACGCAATCACCATTGCGTTTAAAGAGTGGTAGAGAATATTCTGAAAAAGCACTACGATTATATTGTTCACAAAACCAAAATATCACTGAAATCTTTTCTTGAATCAAATTATTATTCTCAGTCATGGATTGTGTATTTCTGGTGCATGTATCATGGACACTTCAGGGTAACTCATAGTCTTTCAAAGAAAGGAGTAAGGATGAAGAGAATGGAAACAAGGGTAAACATAACTCTCTGACAATCCTTCATATTTTAGGAATTCAAGTTTATAGATGAAAATAAATTAACCAACTTACAAAATAGTCTCAGTTTTCTTGTACATCAAAGAGGTTCTTTGTGCTCTTTAAAATCTGCAGTTCTTAATACAATGTTTTTTTCTTTGAATTTTTCTAGCTCAGGTACATCTAATTATATTAAATTGAGTAAATATTAATAACCATTAATCTGGTGAAATCAATTATGCTTTCATTTATTTTGTGGAAGAATTTCAAAAGTAAATCATAGAATCAATTGCTACTCCACCTTGGACATGCAAACTTAATTAAATCACAACACTTTTTTTTTCTGGTAAATTTAGTGCCCCTGTAATGTAGTCACTATGGTGTAGTCAGAGCTGGACATTTGCCAGAAATAAAAGATTCTGGGAAATCAATCCTTTCCTCAGAGTAATAATAAATCACAATTTCTAAAAAGAATGTTGCTGCTTCCCAAAGATATTTACTTATAAAAAACAGTCTCATGTATCTAGCCTAATACTGAAAAGATTTGATGACTGTATGAGTTTATTAAACGCATATTAGTCTTGCAATGATTGAAATTGTTTGCCTGGTAAGCATGTGGGTGCATGTACTCACACACTCACTCCTGAAGGTAATAGAAAATAGATTATAACAATTTACAATGTGCTGATATCTGTGGTTGTGAAATAGTATAATGGAACTCATGTTTTCATATTAAACTGAGGTGTATGAAATGGTTCATCTCTTGATTTTAATAAGTTTGATATTATCTCTTTGAACATTAAACATCCAAGACATTATTTTCCTCTTTTCTTTTCCAGTTCTTCTTCATAGAACTACTATAACATTTTTGTCTTTTTACCTATTGTCTTTGTAACAAATAGTGATATGTGAAACATGTAAAGTACCTAATTAGTCTAAAATGTATTTGAGTAAGCCAAAATGTGTTTGGAATAACAAGTTTAGAGATCTGCATTCTTTTGTTTTTACTCTAAAATTACATACTTTAAAATTTTCTGCCTCTGCTTTTGTTGATAAAGATAGCTGACTTGGAATACAACTTCCTTCTACCTTCATTCCTTTCTTGTTTTTTGCCTATCTCAAATTCTGGTTGCAAGCCCTTTGTTATGTGAGATCAGACCCAACCTTCTCACATAAGAGAAATGTTGAGAGGAATAAATAAGATACAGTAGGTAAGATAGCCCAGTGCCTAGCACTTAGTAGATAAAAGCTCAATAAATGGAAAGTTATTAGTATTATTACACATTGTTTAATAAAGTATCTGGGCTTAGACTTAAAAGTGCCAGGTTGGCTGCATGTCCTGCATGCTGGAGTACTCCATCGGGAACACCACAGAGTTATGTTATTCTTTGTAAGATTATTTGTGCCTTGGTGTATTTTATTATTTTCTATTGATTGAGGCTAACCCCCAAAGTTACACATGAAATCTTGTAGGTGTTTGTCTGTTAAAGGTGCAAGGGATTCCTATCTGGTAAAAAAGATACATCCAAATGTTACAGTTTAATTGCCCAGTAGGAAGTTAATCAATTTGGTATCTAACCTAGTAATTGTTTAGCATTCTTTCAGTTCCTACATACATTGTATCTTAAATTCTCTTTGAATCAGCTTTACCATCCTGCTGGTTCTCTCATTAACTTACATACATGAGAGTCATTGTAGAAAATTATATTTTAATTAGGTCCTAGTGCATGCTTGGACAAGTGTATATATCTGAATAAATAGCTGTTTACACTAGTTAAATATGAGTACACTACCTCCCCCTACATTATTTTTGCATTTCCAGAGAATCCATAAATTTCTAGTAAGAACTAAAGATTTAGAGTAAGCCCAGGGTCATTACTCAACTTCTGGTGTATCCTTTCTCTCATGCTGAAGGTCAATAGGGTTTCACTGAAGACTTCTCATTTCCAGATACCACCAACTCTTATCGTCCTCTCTGGGCTCTCTTCTTCTTCCAGCTGATGGTGAAGTAAAAGAATGTTTCAAACTTACCTTCTGCCTGCAGCCCAGTTTTATGTTTAAAATACTTTTAATATAACACACAGACAGTGGTTAGGAAAAATAAGCAAGGAGTGAATTACAGAGGGTTCAAGTTCTTAAAAAGTACTTGTCTTTTTCAGCTCCATCAGGCAATTTATGTTCTTCTCTAAACTGGTTATTCTAGTTAGCAATTCTCCTAACCTTTTTTCAAGGTTCTTAGCTTCCTTGCATTGGGTTAGAACATGCTCCTTTAGCTCAGAGGAATTTATTACCCACTTTCTGAAGCCTACTTCTGTCAATTCGTCAAATTCCTTCTCCATCCAGTTTTGCTTCCTTGCTGGTGAGGAGTTGTGATCCTTTGGAGGAAGAGAGGTATTCTGGTTTTTGGAATTTTCAGACTTTTTGCACTGCTTTTTCCTCATTGTCGTGGATTTATCTACCTTTGATCTTTGATGTTGGTGACTTTCAGATGGGGTTTCTGTGTGGACATGCTTTATGTTGATATTGATGCTATTCCCTTCTATTTGTTAGTTTTCCTTCTAACAGTCAGGCCCCTCTGCTGCAGGTCTGCTGGAGTTTGCTGAAGGTTCACTCCAGACCCTGTCTGCCTGGGTATCACCAGTGGAGGCTGCAAAAGAGCAAAGACTGCTGCCTGTTCCTTCCTCTGGAAGCTTCCTCCTAGATGGGCAGCCGCCAGATACCAGCTGGAGCTCTCCTGTATGAGGAGTCTGTGGACCACTGCTGGGAGATGTCTCCCAGTCAGGAGGCACGGGGGTCAGGGACCCACTTGAGGAGGCAGTCTGTCCCTTAGCAGAGCTCGAGTGCTGTGCTGGGAGATCTTCTGCTCTCTTCAGAGCCCACAAGCAGGAACGTTTAAGTCTGTTGAGGCTGCTCCCACAGGTGTCCCTTCCCCCAGGTATTCTGTACCAGTGAGATGGGAGTTTTATCTATCAGCCTGTGACTGGGGCTGCTGCCTTTCTTTCAGAGATGCCCTGCTCAGAGAGGAGGAATCTAGAAAGGCAGTCTGGCTACAGCGGCTTTGCTGAGCTGTGGTGGGCTCTGCCCAGTTCGAACTTCCTTGTGGCAGTATTTTACACTGTGAGAGGAAAACCGCCTACTTAAGCCTCAGTAATGGCAGACGCCCCTCTCCCCACCAAGTTCAAGCATCCCAGGTAGACTTCAGACTGCTATGCTGGCAGTGAGAATTTCAAGCTAGTAGATCTTAACTTGCTGGGCTCTGTAGGGGTGGTGTCCACTAAACTAGACGACTTGGCTCCCTGGATTCACCCCTTTTCCAGGGGAGTGAACGGTTGTGTCTCGCTGGCATTCCAGGCACCACTGGGATAAGAAAAAATATTCCTAGATGGCCGAATAAGAACAGCTCCAGTCTCCAACTCCCAGCGTGAGCGACACAGAAGACCGGTGATTTCTGCATTTTCAACTGAGGTACTGGGGTCATCTCACTAGGGAGTGCTGGAAAATCGGTGCTGGTCAGTTGCTGCAGCCCGACCAGCGAGAGCTGAAGCAGGGTGAGGCATCGCCTCACCTGGGAAGCACAAGGGGGAAGGGAATCCCTTTTCCTAGCCAGGGGAACTGAGACACAACATCTGGAAAATCGGGTAACTCCCACTCCAATACTGCGCTTTAAGCAAACGGGCACACCAGGAGAATATATCCCACACCTGGCCGGGAGGGTCCCATGCCCACGGAGCCTCACTCATTGCTAGCACAGCAGTCTGTGATCTAACCGCAAGGCAACAGCAAGGCTGAGGGAGGGGTGCCCACCATTGCTGAGGCTTAAGTAGGTAAAAAAGGTGCTGGGAAGCTCGAACTGGGTGGAGCTCACAGCAGCTCAAGGAAACCTGCCTGTCTCTGTAGACTCCACCTCTGGGGACAGGGCACAGTTAACAACAACAACAACAACAAAAGCAGCAGAAACCTTTGCAGACGCGAACGACTCTGTCTGACAACTTTGGAGAGAGCAATGGATCTCCCCACACGAAGGTTGAGATCTGAGAAGGGACAGACTGCCTGCTCAAGGGGGTCCCTGACCCCTGAGTAGCCTAACTGGGAGACATCCCCCACTAGGGGCAGTCGGACACCCCACACCTCACAGGGTGGAGTACACCCCTGAGAGGAAGCTTCCAAAGGAAGAATCAGACAGGTCCACTCGCTGTTCAGCAATATTCTATCTTCTGCAACCTCTGCTGCTGATACCCAGGCAAACAGGGTCTGGAGTGGACCTCAAGCAATCTCCAACAGACCTACAGCTGAGGGTCCTGACCGTTAGAAGGAAAACTATAAAACAGGAAGAAGACCTATACCAAAACGCCATCAGTACGTCACCATCATGAAAGACCAGAGGCAGATAAAACCACAAAGATGGGGAAAAAGCAGGGCAGAAAAGCTGGAAATTCAAAAAATAAGAGAACATCTCCCCCTGCAAAGGAGCGCAGCCCATCGCCAGCAATGGATCAAAGCTGGTCAGGGAATGACTTTGACGAGATGAGAGAAGAAGGCTTCAGTCCATCAAACTTCTCAGAGCTAAAGGAGGAATTATGTACCCAGCGCAAAGAAACTAAAAATCTTGAAAAAAGAGTGGAAGAATTGACTAGTAGACTCATTAATGCAGAGAAGGTCATAAATGAAATGACAGAGATGAAAACCACGACAGGAGAAATACGTGACAAATCCACAAGCTTCAGCAACCGACTCGATCAACTGGAAGAAAGAGTGTCAGCGATTGAGGATCAAATGAATGAAATGAAGTGAGAAGAGAAACCAAAAGAAAAAAGAAGAAAAATAAATAAACAAAGCCTGGAAGAAGTATGGGATTATGTAAAAAGACCAAATCTACATCTGATTGGGGTGCCTGAAAGTGAGGGGGAAAATGGAACCAAGTTGGAAAACACTCTTCAGGATATCATCCAGGAGAACTTCTCCAACCTAGTAGGGCAGGCCAACATTCAAATTCAGGAAATACAGAGAACGCCACAAAGATACTCCTCGAGAAGAGCAACTCCAAGACACATAATAGCCAGATTCACCAAAGTTGAAATGAAGGAAAGAATCTGAAGGGCAGCCAGAGAGAAAGGTCGGGTTACCCACAAAGGGAAGCCCATCAGACTAACAGCAGATCTCTCAGCAGAAACTCTACATCCCAGAAGACAGTGGGGGCCAACATTCAACATTCTTAAAGAAAAGAATTTTAAACCCAGAATTTCATATCCAGCCAAATTAAGTTTCATAAGCGAAGGAGAAATAACATCCTTTACAGATAAGCAAATGCTTAGAGATTTTGTCACCACAAGGCCTGCCTTACAAGAGACCCTAAAGGAAGCCCTAAACATGGAAAGGAACAACTGGTACCAGCCATTGCAAAAACATGCCAAAATGTAAAGACCATCGAGGCTAGGAAGAAACTGCATCAACTAATGAGCAAAACAACCAGTTAATATCATAATGGCTGGATCAAGTGCACACATAACAATATTAACCTTAAATGTAAATGGACTAAATGGTCCAATTAAAAGACACAGACTGGCAAACTGGATAAAGAGTCAGGACCCATCAGTCTGCTGTATTCAGGAGACCCATCTCATATGCAGAGACATACATAGGCTCAAAATAAAGGGATGGAGGAAGATCTGCCAAGCAAATGGAGATCAAAAAAAAGCAGGGGCTGCAATCCTAGTCTATAATAAAACAGACTTTAAACCATCAAAGATCAAAAGAGACAAAGAAGGCCATTACATAATGGTAAAGGGATCAATTCAACAGGAAGAGCTAACTCTCCTAAATATATATGCACCCAATACAGGAGCACCCAGATTCATAAAGAAAGTCTTTAGAAACTTACAAAGAGACTTAGACTCCCATGCAATAATAATGGGAGACTTCAACACTCCACTGTCAACATTAGACTGATCAACGAGACAGAAAGTTAACAAGGATATCCAGGAATTGAACTCATCTCTGCACCAAGCAGACCTAATAGACATCTATAGAATTCTCCGCCCCAAATCAACAGAATATACATTCTTCTCAGCATCACATCGCACTTATTCCAAAATTGACCACATAATTGGAAGTAAAGCACTCCTTAGCAAATTTAAAAGAACAGAAATTACAACAAACTGTCTCTCAGACCACAGTGCAATCAAACTAGAACTCAGGACTAAGAAGCTCAATCAAAACCGCTCAACTACATGGAAACTGAACAACCTGCTCCTGAACAACTACTGGGTACATAACGAAATGAAGGCAGAAATAAAGATGTTCTTTGAAACCAATGAGAACAAAGATACAACATACCAGAATCTCTGGGACACATTTAAAGCAGTGTGTAGAGGGAAATTTATAGTACTAAATGCCCACAAGAGAAAGCAGGAAAGATCTAAAATTGACACTCTAACATCACAATTAAAAGAACTAGAGAGGCAAGAGCAAACACATTCAAAAACTAGCAGAAGGCAAGAAATAACTAAGATCAGAGCAAAACTGAAGGAGATAGAGACACAAAAAACCCTCCAAAAAATCAATGAATCCAGGAGTTGGTTTATTGAAAAGATGACCAAAATTGACAGACCGCTAGCAAGACTAATAAAGAAGAAAAGAGAGAAGAATCAAATGGTCACAATAAAAAATGATAAAGGGGATATCACCACTGACCCCACAGAAATACAAACTACCATCAGAGAATACTATCAACACCTCTATGCAAATCAACTAGAAAATCTAGAAGAAATGGATAATTTCCTGGACACTTACACTCTCCCATGACTAAACCAGGAAGAAGTTGAATCCCTGAATAGACCAATAGCAGGTTCTGAAATTGAGGCAATAATTAATAGCCTGCCAACCAAAAAAAGTCCAGGACCAGATGGATTCACAGCTGAATTCTATCAGAGGTACAAGGAGGAGCTGGTACCATTCCTTCTGAAACTATTCCAATCAATAGAAAAAGAGGGAATGTCCCTAACTCATTTTATGAGGCCAACATCATCCTGATACCAAAGCCTGGCAGAGACACAACAAAGAAGAGAATTTTAGACCAATACTCCTGATGAACATCGATGCAAAAATCCTCAATAAAATACTGGCAAACCAGATTCAGCAGCACATCAAAAAGCTTATCCACCATGATCAAGTGGGCTTCATCCCTGGGATGCAAGGCTGGTTCAACATTCGCAAATCAATAAACGTAATCCAGGATATAAACAGAACCAAAGACAAGAACCACATGGTTATCTCAATAGATGCAGAAAAGGCTTTTGACAAAATTCAACAGCCCTTCATGCTAAAAACGCTCAATAAATTCGGTATTGATGGAATGTACCTCAAAATAATAAGAGCTATTTATGACAAACCCACAGCTAATATCATACTGAATGGGCAAAAACTGGAAAAATTCCCTTTGAAAACTGGCACAAGACAGGGATGCCCTCTCTCACCACTCCTATTCAACATAGTGTTGGAAGTTCTGGCTAGGGAAATCAGGCAAGAGAAAGAAATCAAGGGTATTCAGTTAGGAAAAGAAGAAGTCAAATTGTCCCTGTTTGCAGATGACATGATTGTATATTTAGAAAACCCCATTGTCTCAGCCCAAAATCTCCTTAAGCTGATAAGCAACTTCAGCAAAGTCTCAGGATACAAAATTAATGTGCAAAAATCACAAGCATTCTTATACACCAGTAACAGACAAACAGAGAGCCAAATCATGAATGAACTTCCATTCACAATTGCTTCAAAGAGAATAAAATACTTAGGAATACAACTTACAAGGGATGTAAAGGAACTCTTCAAGGAGAACTACAAACCACTGCTCAGTGAAATAAAAGAGGACACAAACAAATGGAAGAATATACCATGCTCATGGATAGGAAGAATCAATATCGTGAAAATGGCCATACTGCCCAAGGTGATTTATAGATTCAATGCCATCCCCATCAAGCTACCAATGAGTTTCTTCACAGAATTGGAAAAAACGGCTTTAAAGTTCATATGGAACCTAAAAGGATCCTACATTGCCAAGACAATCCTAAGTCAAAAGGACAAAGTTGGAGGCATCACGCTACCTGACTTCAAACTATACTACAAGGCTACAGTAACCAAAACAGCATGGTACTGGTACCAAAACAGAGATATAGACCAATGGAACAGAACAGAGTCCTCAGAAATAATACCATACATCTACAGCCATCTGATCTTTGACAAACCTGAGAGAAACAAGAAATGGGGAAAAGATTCCCTATTTAATAAATGGTGCTGGGAAAATTGGCTAGCCAGAAGTAGAAAGCTGAAACTGGATCCTTTCCTTACTCCTTATAAGAAGATTAATTCAAGATGGATTAGAGACTTAAATGTTAGACCTAATACCATAAAAACCCTAGAAGAAAACCTAGGTAATACCATTCAGGATATAGGCATGGGCACAGACTTCATGTCTAAAACACCAAAAGCAACGGCAGCAAAAGCCAAAATTGACAAATGGGATCTAATTAAACTAAAGAGCTTCTGCACAGCAAAAGAAACTACCATCAGAGTGAACAGGCAACCTACAGAATGGGAGAACATTTTTGCAATCTACTCATCCGACAAAGGGCTAATATCCAGAATCTACAAGGAACTCAAACAAATATACAAGAAAAAAGCAAACAACCCCATCAAAAAGTGGGCAAAGGATATGAACAGACATTTCTCAAAAGAAGACATTCATACAGCCAACAGACACATGAAAAAATGCTCATCATCACTGGCCATCAGAGAAATGCAAATCAAAACCACAATGAGATACCATCTCACACCAGTTAGAATGGCAATCATTAAAAAGTCAGGAAACAACAGATGTTGGAGAGGATGTGGAGAAATAGGAATACTTTTACACTGTTGGTGGGATTGTAAACTAGTTCAACCATTATGGAAAACAGTATGGCGATTCCTCAAGGATCTAGAACTAGATGTACCATATGACCCAGCCATCCCACTACTGGGTATATACCCAAAGGATTATAAATCATGCTGCTATGAAGACACATGCACACGTATGTTTATTGCGGCACCATTCAGAATAGCAAAGACTTGGAATCAACCCAAATGTCCATCTGTGACAGACTGGATTAAGAAAATGTGGCACATATACACCATGGAATACCATGCAGCCATAAAAAAGGATGAGTTTGCGTCCTTTGTAGGGACATGGATGCAGCTGGAAACCATCATTCTTAGCAAACTATCACAAGAACAGAGAACCAAACACCGCATGTTCTCACTCATAGGTGGGAACTGAACAATGACATCACTTTTGGACTCGGGAAGGGGAACATCACACACTGGGGCCTATCATGGGGGGGGAGGGGGGAGAGATTGCATTGGGAGTTATACCTGATATAAATGCCGAATTGATGGGTGCTGACGAATTCATGGGTGCAGCACACCAACATGGCACAAGTATACATATGTAACAAACCTGCACGTTATGCACATGTACCCTAGAAGTTAAAGTATAATAATAATAATAAAAAAAGAAAACAGAAAAAATATTCCTGCAGCTAGCTTGGTGTCTACCAATATCCCTGAATGAACATCGATGTGAAAATCCTCAATAAAATACCGGGAAACAGAATCCAGCAGCACATCAAAAAGCTTATCCACCATGATCAAGTTGGCTTCATCCCTGTGATGCAAGGCTGGTTCAACATATGCAAATCAGTAAACGTATTTCATCACATAAACAGAACCAATGACTAAAACCACACGATTTTCTCAATAGATGCAGAAAAGGCCTTCAACAAAATTCAACACTGCTTCATGCAAAAAAACTCTCAATAAACTATGTATTGATGGAATACATATCAAAATAAGAAGATTTATGACACACACACAGCCAATATAATACCGAATGGCCAAAAACTGGAAGCATTTCCTTTCAAAACCAGCACAAGACAAGGATGCCCTCTCTCACCACTCCTATTCAATATAGTATTGGAAGTTCTGACCAGGCCAATCAGGCAGGAGAAAGAAATAAAGGTATTCAATTAGGAAGAGAGGAAGTCAAATTGTCTCTGTGTGCAGATGATATGATGGTATATTTAGAAAACCCCATTGTCTCAGCCCATAATCTTCTGAAGCTGATAAGTAACTTCAGCAAAGTCTCAGTATACAAAATCAATGTGCAAAAATCACAAGCATTTCTATACACCAATAATAGACAAACAGAGAGCCAAATCCTTTTCACAGCTGCTACAAACAGAATAAAATACCCAGGAATACAACTTACAAAGGATGTGAAGGACCTCTTCAAGGAGAACTACAAATCACTGCTCAACAAAATCAGAGAGGACACAAACGGGGAAACATTCCATGCTCATGGATAGGAAGAATCAAGATCGCGAAAATGCCCATATTGTCCAAAGTAATTTCATGCTATCCCCATCAAGCTACCATTGACTTCCTTCACAGACTTAAAAAAACTATTTTAAATTACATATGGAACCAAAACAGAGTCTGTATAGCCAAGACAATCGTAGGCAAAAAAGAACAAAAGCTGGAGGCATCACAGTACCCAACTTCAAACTATACTACAAGGCTACAGTAACCAAAGCAGCATGGTATTGGTACCAAAACAGATATACAGACCAATGGAACAGAATAGAGGCCTCAGAAATAATGCCACACATCTACAACACCTGATTTTTGACAAATCTGATAAAAAAACAAGAAATGGGGAAAGGATTCCCTATTTAATAAATGGTGCTGGGATAACTGACCAGTCATATGCAGAAAACTGAAACTGGACCCCTTCCTTACACCTTATATGAAAATTAACTCAAGATGGATTAAAGACTTAAACGTAAGACCTAAAACCATAAAAACCCTAGAAGAAAACCTTGGCAATACTATTCAGGACATTGGCATGGGCAAAGACTTCATGACTAAAACACCAAAAGCAATGGCAACAAAAGCCAAAATTGAGACATGGGATCTATTTAAACTAAAGAGCTTCTGCACAGCAAAAGAAACTATTGTCATAGTAAACAGGCAACCTACAGAATGAGAGAAAGTTTTTGCAATCTATCCATCTGACAAAGGGCTAATATCCAGAATCTACGAGGGACTTAAACAAATTTAAAAGAAAAAAACAACTGCATCAAAGAGTAGGCAAAGAATATGAACAGACACTTCTCAAAAGAAGACATTTATGCTGCCAACAAACATGTGAAAAAAACTTGTCATCACTGGTCGTTAGAAAAATGCAGATCAAAACCACAATGAGACGCCATCTCATGCCAGTTAGAATGGCGATCATTAAAAAATCAGGAAATAACAGATGCTGGAGAGGATGTGAAGAAATAGGAACACTTTTACACTGTTGGTGGCAGTGTAAATTAGTTCAACTATTATGGAAGACAGTGTGGTGATTTCTCAAGGATCTAGATCCAGAAACACCATCTGACCCAGCAATCCCATTACTGGGTATATACCCAAAGGATTTTATATCATTCTGCTATAAAGACACATGCACACATATGTTTATTGCAGCACCATTCACAACAGCAAAGACTTGGAACCAACCCAAATGTCCATTGATGATAGACTGGATAAAGAAAATGTGGCACATATACACCATGGAATACTATGCAGCCATTAAAAAGGATGAGTTCATGTCCTTTGCAGGCACATGGATGAAGCTGGAAATCATCATTCGCAGAAAACTAACACAGGAACAGAAAACCAAACACTGCATGTTCTCACTCAGAAGTGGGAGTTGAATAATGAGAACACATGGACACAGGGAGGAACATAACACATCAGGACCTGTCGGGAGTGGGGGCTAGGGGAGGGATAGCATTAGGAGAAATATGTAAAGTAGATGACGGGTTGATGGGTGCAGCAAACCACCATGGCAGTTGTATACCTATGTAACAAACCTGCATGTTCTGCACATGTATCCCAGAACTTAAAGTAGAATAATTTTTTAAGAAAGTACTTATCAGCTTTGCCCTGCCAAGTCTCCATTCTCTACTTAAGTGTAAATGAGTAAGCACTGCTTTCAACTAGCCACTTCCCTTTTTCTCAAACTCTTTGAATGTTCCTTTGGGAGTTTCAAATCATCCCTTCCAGCCACCATTCTTTTATTCCTAAGGGTTGACTTGTCATGCTCTCCACTCTGTTTGGGAAGGGTATTAACCAGCCTGCCGTTCAAGTTACTCAGACCTAGGACGATGTTTTTACAGCTGAAGGAAGCTCTAAACCAGTGTCTCTAATCTTGAGGTCCAGCCACCTGGCTTGGCACTCTACCTTCCCCAGGCAAAGTCATTTTAGGTCACTGCCTGGCAAAACCCAGGCTTGAATGACCTGTTGAGTAGAGGTGCTCAAAGGAGAAGTGAGTGGGAGGAGGTGTAGATTTTACAATGATGGAGGTGTGTGACGGAAACGGCAGGTCAATGTCTTTTGAAATGGTATATGCTTCATTGCAATTCATGCTTGGAGCATTCCTAAAAATTAATATTTGAATAATGTAAATTGCAAAGAAAGAAGAATGACAAAACAGGCTGGTGGTGATGCACTGAAGATGCAAAACTTCTCTATGGTGGGATGGATGGGAAGTGGAATTACTGGAATCTACTGGAGACTAGAGATTTTTATATGTATCAAAAAAAGACATGAACTTTTACAATAGTTGAGGAATGTAGTGAGATTTTGGGGTAAAGCCTTAGTTTAGTTTATATCCTTCTATTGTTCTAGATTCCTAAAGGGGTTTCTAACCCATGGGAACCCCAACTTCTGAGGTAGCCTAAGCCATAGTTTTTCAATCCAGAAAAGTCAGCTGTAACATGCAAAAGTTTTTAAGCTATATCAAACTCTCTCTGAAAGGGTTTTTTTTTTTTTTTTTTAAATGCTACAAAATTGCGAATAGTATATGTGACATTTAACTTTTAGATATTTTTTTTTTTGAGTAATAAACTAATACTTACAACAATCCCAGAACTATGTGGATAAAATATGGTTTACATCAGTGAATGTGTATATACATATACAATACTACAAGGAAAGATTTATGATAACTCACCGACTAGTGAAAGATTGCTTCTGACTTTCTTTCGGTGAAAGATTCACCGACTAGTGAAAGAGTGAAAACATAAATCTCCCAAGATCGAACTAATAGGCTTTCCCGAGGGGACTTCAAAATAATTTACATTTGAACTGGATCTTGAAACTCTGCGTTTGAATTTATCACCCATTCCTCAGGAAAGTTTATAGTTATATACAAGATAGCATTATACAAATGAAATTCAATGACAACAAATAAGTTTGGCCTTTTAAAAATTATTATCAGAATTATGTTACTCTAGTGGACTGATTCTTGCTCTAAATTTAGCTTGTCCCCATAGCATAAAGAATCTGACCTCAAATGGATTTCATAAATAATCCCTTTTAATAAATACCATGATTCTTCTAAATGTAAAAAGAAATCTCATATGGAAGACCCAACAAGGAAAAAGATCTAAAACTAACACAATTTGAAAACTGGTAAAATTCTTCACCTTGGCTTCTTAAATCTGTTTCCATTGCCAACACATATATAAAAAGGCAAAAAAATTATAATTTCCAAGAACCTGCAGCCAAATCCTCTCCAAATGCTAAGATATATATGTCTTTACAGATTCATTGATCCGTTTAGACTGCCACTCATGATTCATCTGTTCTTTAATTCCTAAGGATGAAGTTAAGTTACAAGAAATAATTACAGGAATTAATTTTTTTTAAATTAAGAGTTGACGGAGAATAACATTTAAATATGCTAGAATTTAGATGCATTCTGCAACAGATTTTCCTTATCAGAATTTATATCTGTATCTATATCTATAAGCTGAAAGCACGCCTTTTAGCCCCTGGCTCTGCCCCTTCCTTGCTGTGGGCCATTCATTGGACCTTTTTGAGCTGGAGTATCCTCACATCTAAAAATGAGGATAACAATTGTAGTTACCTTATAGGATTGGTGAAAGACTTAACTAAGATAATATGAGTATGAAAACCATGTTCCTGGCCCATAATACAGGCTCAATGGATATTATCATGGTTAATACTTATATATCCAAATGATTGTCAAAATATGATCAAGGCCTTGAAATATGTCCCTTAAGCCCTGTTTTGGTCTTGTTCTCCTTTCCAGTTGCATTTTACTTACTACACAGTGCAGCCATCCAATTTATGCCTTATTTAAATCCTTGCCATAAAATATTATGTATTTTGTTTAGGGGCTTAAGAGGGTTACTTCTTCCAATGGTTAAAATTATTCAACTTCTTCATGATGAGAGAAGAATAAAGGAAACAATGTCTGCTGAACATACATATTGTTTAATTTTTCTGCTATTGTTTCATCTACAGAATGGGCAGAACTCACTCTGGAAGAGCTAGTGGGAATAATGCCATTTGGGAAGCACACAACATAGGCAGCACAGTGGAGCACAACAAAGTCTGGAGCTGTTAGTTCCTGGGTCCTGAAGGAATGAGAACTTTCACTGGAGTCTGGATTCCACTGTAGACAAAATCCTCTTTGTATTGCCAAATGACTCTTATTTTCCTAAACTTACTCTAAGAATATCTTTTAACAGCAATTTGAATAAACCGACTCACATACCACTGTGATTTGATGTCTGATTTGCTACTGAATCAACTGTGTTTGGCCAGCCTTTCTGTCTTCACATTTTTCATAGTGTTTATCCTTAAGCTTAGCAACCAACCAAACTTTGAGTGGAATATCAGTATTCAAGAGTAAAATGTATTATTAGTTTTCTAATTGTTCCACAAGAGATTGAGTTTGTGTAGTTTACATTTTTGCACTTTCTGTTTTACTTATGATACTCTCAACGCATGAAATTTTGGCCTGTTCCCTCTCACTATTCACAAACTTCCAAACACTGGTAAAAATGCCTCTGTGTGTCTTTAATTCACATAACAGATTTATGTTATGTTAAATGTTAGTGAATATATAAACGGAAGAATACAACGATAATTTTGTTAAAGAATCAAAAAGTATCAGGATATTCGTCTTAAGATTGTCTTATGGCAGTGACAAATTGAAGTTCCCCACCAAAATGTACGAATGTTGGATTTGGGCCAGACAGCTAAAAAAAACTGTTTCTTGATCCAAAAAGGTTTTAAGTTGAAAAAATAGTGCTTTTACTTAAAGTAAATTTTAAACAAAGGTTTTCTTTTTCTTAATTTACTCCATTAAAAAATGCATACATTTGGACAGAGACTCCGTCTCAAAAAAAAAAAAAAAAAAAGCGTACATTTATAGTCACAGAATTAGTTTTCGTTTTGACCTTAAAAGTATTTACTCTAAACTTACTTTACACATACTAAAAATGTAGTTTTTGAAAAAAGAAAGTGATCATGTGGCTTTTCAGACAAGAGAATGGTATGTAATGTTTTGCATCAGCTCCGGGTCTTGTCCACCAATCAGAGGTCCTTCAGAGCTGGTAGGATCTAGAAAGATCATTATTTTATACCCTCATTTTACAGATAAAGAACCTGAGACCCGCTAGAGTAAGTGACTTGGTTAAGATACGGAGCGCTCCAGAGACCAGGTCCAAGATCTTCCCCCGTTTCACAATTATAAGGCGGCTGTCTAGAGGCCATTCCCTTCCTTTGATCCTCATAAAGTTAATTTCCAGTCTTTTGGAGAGGACTGGGCGATCGCCTGGCTTAGAAGTTTTCCTCACTTCCCGAACCCCATTTTCTCTTCCTTTTCTTCCGCTCGCCGTGTCCCCAGCGCCTACAGCTGGAAATCAGCCGCCCGTGAGCCTGCGGGGCACAGAGGCGGCTGACGGCTCCGGTGACCCCCTTCCCGCTGGCCTGGATGAGACCTGGGCTCGGGAACCGCGTGATGCAGCCCAAAGAACGCGCAGAACAGCACGTGCTCCCCCCCGTGCCCCGGGCTCCCGCGCCGCCGCCCAATCGCCGCGGCCGCCTGACGCTCAGGCCGGGCCTACCGGCCGCGGGGACTCAGGGTCCGGGGATTCGCGCCGCCGCCGCACGCCATGCGCTTTCGCTTCGGGGTGGTGGTGCCGCCCGCCGTGGCCGGCGCCCGGCCGGAGCTGCTGGTGGTGGGGTCGCGGCCCGAGCTGGGGCGTTGGGAGCCGCGCGGGGCCGTACGCCTGAGGCTGGCAGGCACCGCGGTGGGCGCCGGGGCGCTGGCGCTGCAGGAGCCCGGCCTGTGGCTCGGGGAGGTGGAGCTGGCGGCCGAGAAGGCGGCGCAGGACCGGGCGGAGCCGGGCCGCGTGGACACGTTCTGGTACAAGTTCCTGAAGCGGGAGCCGGGAGGAGAGCTCTCCTGGGAAGGTATTGCCAGCAGACGTCTGCCCCCCGGCGTAGAGCAGGAGCTCCGGCCCGCACCGCCCCCGCCGGGGCCTAGGCCTCGGGCATGCCCGGCAGGCCCCGGCGGCGCGCGTCTCGGGCTCTTTGCCGGCGTCCCTGCGCACTCCCCGGACGCCCCGGGCTGACCCTGCTTTGCCAGCCACGGTGTCGCTGCCAGCCGCGGCTCCGGCTTCCTACTGGTTCCCTAGACCCGTGCAGCGCTCCCGGCCGCCTTCCAGTCCCCTCGGTCGCCTGCCCCTCTAACCTGATTTCTGCACACCCAATCTTCAGCTTCTTTCCAACCGCAGCTGCTTCACGGGCCAGTGCCCTTCGTCTCCCGCCCGGGGCCCTCTTCGCCCTCCGAGTCCCCCTCGCCCTCCGAGTCCCCCCTTCGCGGGTCCCTTGGCTGCTCGGCCGCGCGCCGCTGATGGCTTCAACTGCCCAAATCCGCTTTAGTTGAGTTTTGTGTCCTCATTTTCCTGCTCTAATTCGCTAAAAAGAAAAACGATCCAACCAACGAAAGTAGCGTTTTCGCTAATCCTAGACTGCAACGTGCTGCTTAGATTTTTTTTTCTTAGATATTGAGAATGAACTAATGGAAAGACATTGAATATTTCCCTTTTTGGATTTTTTTTTCTTTCTTAATCCCAGATATATGACAATTGAGACATGACCTGATTTCTTAAAATCCTAAAACAATACATGTTGGTTGTAGAATAATAATGATGATAAAAAAGAAATCTGCATAGTAAAAACTTAACAGTGTTTCCTCCACACAATCTTAGGCACACTGCTTGTACACATTTATGTATGTGGTATATGCATATACTTTTTTTTTTTTTTTACAAAAATTGTATAATACATAATTCTGAATTTTTGCTTTTCTTGCCTAACAGTATGTTACGGACATCTTTCACTGTCACTACGTGTAGATATATATTTTACATGTAGATGTATTTTAAATGGCAACAAATTATTCTGCATCTACGAACCTGCATTTAGGTTCTTTTCAGTTTTCCTCTGTTATAAACAGTAGTGGCTTAATTGAAATTCCTTTTACAGGTATCTTTGACCATTCAAGAGTGTTTCTACAGAGTGGATTCAAAGAAGTGAAATTATTGGGTCAAAATGCAGTCATTTTTTTTAAACGCTTCGTTAAGGACTGCTAAATTATGCCCTAAAAGGGTGATAACTAATGTCGGCTCCCGCCAACAATGTCTGAATTGAGACAGACCCTTTAAGGGAAATGTGCAAGGTTGAAGACTGGAGTGGGTGTAACTCAATAGTTGAAGTCAATGAAATGAATGTCTCTTTAGAAGTTTATATGAAACGAATGGACCATTTAGCCTGTAATGATGTAGAGACAAAGAATCAGTAAAGAAGGTTAGAGTGGAATATGTTTATATATTATCCTTGTTATCTTTTTGTTCCCCACTAGGCTTATGGTCTGGTAGCATTTATTGGTTTTTTATTTTACCATGACAGAATTGAAAGATACCCTCTTCAGTTTATCCTTTCTTTACAGGGTATGACTATTATTCATAGTATTGTAGAATTATTTTTTAAAATAAAATATCTGATAATTGTAATAAAACTGTAAATGGTGTGAAACAAAGATCTTCCCTTTCCCTAGTTCTTTTTTTTTTTTTTTTTGCTTTAAGTTATCAGGGACTCCCATGTACCCAATCCCTAGTTCTTCTTTTCTTTAGCTTTTCTGATAGTCCTCCCTATGCTGTAGTTTGCTTATGTTGCTATTTCTTAAGGTACCACAAACTTTTGTTTTTAGTTTTTCTAATAGTTACCATATAAGTTATATATAATTTTAAAAATTAAAATTAGGCAATATTGACACCTACTGGATGCACATAAAATTAACCATCACACCTGTTATGAAATATGAGAAATTTAGCTCAAGTTCATTCTCTGTCTTCTCTGCTGATTTTTTTTTACTGTTATTTTCAGTTTTTTTTGATAAATATTTTTCTTCACCATCCAAGCAGGAATTATTTTCAGTTTTGTGTTAAAAGTTGAGTGTTTACTTTCTAGGAAGTTACTCCTGTAAGAGAGGGTAAGAAAAATATTACACATTTCTTCCTCTCTCCTCAGCTTGGTTTATTATGACTTTTACATTATCAGGTTTTATATAATTTATATTGTTTTCTGATTGTTACAGTGCCTTCTTGTTTAAGGTAAATAGACTGATTCTAAGCATTGTAAATTAACAGAGAGCTTTATGAGAAGCAGGGTAGCCAAGTGTTTAAAAGCAAGGATTCTGGAGCCAGATTGCCTGGTCTCACCTACCAGTGTGGGATTTGAGGCGCATCACCTCAGCTCACAATGAAAGGACCAAGCTGCCTAATAAATGAACTGTATTTTGTAGAATAGTATATATATTAAGAACTTAGAAGAGGACATATGGTAAATGTTAAATAAGGGCTAGGTATTATTTTTTACTATTATTGGGAAACCATGTAGTGCAATTAGACTTGTAAACAAGGAAATAAAATTTTGTGACACGAAAACTATACAACTGCAAGGAAAAATTCTTTTTTTCACTAAAAATCATGCTCGAATTTTACTTAAAATAGTACTACAATTTGTTTTACTTCATATTTGAACTGTAATGTTCTTCTACAACTTGTTTAAAAATTTGTTATTAATTTTTTTAACAGAAGTGTTACACCAGCTCTCACAATGTCCTAGCTTGATTGCACTACTTGATGAATGCATATTGCTTATTTCTTGAAAATAAGATTTTTTCCTCGAAGAATTAGGATTCCTGTTCTAATTTTCACTAATATATGGCTCTCTGATATATTTATGTGTGTGTGTGTATGTATGTATGTTTCTGATATATATATCAGTTTTATATAAAATATTGACTGTTGACTTTCTATTATATAGAAAGTTCATTCTTATAATCCTATTAGGCAGGAAGTTACTCCTATATGAGAGGATAAGAAAAATAGCTTACACATTCCTCTCCCTTCCTTACTTCGGTGTGCACGCGCGTGTGCGCGCGCACACACACACACACACACACACAGGTTTTAGCTATAAACCTGAGAATAAAGAAAACAATTGAACTCCTATATTAGTTGCACTGTTTTAAATGGTATATCTTCCTCTTTCTTAAAAACCTTAATCATTTCTTTGGATAATTTTCAAGAAATAGTAAAATCAGAGAGAATATCTGAGCCCTTAAATTCCTAAAAGGTCTTTATTTGGGTTTGTGTTTCAATCAAACGATCTTGATTGATCATTTGGTACAGTATTCTGGTCTTAAAATAATTTTCCCTTGAAGACTTTGCTTCAGTAATTTCTAGCATCTGTGGCTGATAATTCTAATGTCAAACTAAGCCCATTCCTGTTAGCAGTCTGTTTTATCACTTGGCACTTGATTGGCTCTTTAAATTCCAGAAATTGTTTCCTTCAACTCAGGGAAGTTTTCTATGATTTCTCTCTCTCTCTCTCTCTCTCTTTTGTTGTTCATTAAAAAAAATTCTTCTAAAAAATGGCATGCGTGTGCAGAACATGCAGTTTTGTTACGTAAGTATTATACGTGTGCCGTGGTGGTTTGCTGCACCTATTGACCCATCCTCTAAGTTCCCTCCCCTCCACCCCCACCCACCAACAGGCCCTGGTGTGTGATGTTCACCTCTCTTGTGTCCATATGTTCTCAATGTTCAACTCTTGCTTATGAGTGAGAACATGCGGCATTTGGTTTTCTGTTCCTGTGTTCTCATTAGTCGTTGGGCACTTAGGTTGGTTCCGTATCTTTGCAATTGTGAATTTTACTGCTATAAACATACATGTACTCTGTAGTCAATTGTTTTTTTTCTTGATGGTTCTTTTATTCTATTGATTTTTCTCCAATATCTGGTAGTCCTAGGATATCCATTCATTTTTATGAATGAAGGATACACTGATCAGTAGGGGTAGCTGTGCTGGTTTTCTGTTGAAGTTGTCATGTTTACTGAAAACCTCCTCTAAATGGGAGAACACTCATGGAGTACTGTATAATTTGGCAGATTTTTTTGAAGGATAAAGTTCCGCTCAGGGTGTGTGGCTGAGGAGCCATAGGCTTAAGATCGTTATTGTTGACAATGTAAAAAGAACTTTATCATGAGGCGGGATAATTTAGTATATTTTATTGTTGAATGGAGTTGCCTTTTTCTTTTCCTGTAGGCCTGTTCGGTGGGTCTGTAGACATCACAGGACTTGTTTCACCCAATCTCCAGCTCCTACACCCACACTCGGGTCCTTTCCAGGAAACACTTCCATTACTGTATTTAGAGCATGCTTATTTCATGTTGGTGATGGGAAGGGGTTGAAGGAGGCAGGTGGGAAACCATTCTTTCAACTCCTCTCCAGGCTGACACGTGTTTATTTGTTAGGTTTCCTCTTTCATTTTGCTTTTGTAAAAGGCCTCCCTGACTACCTTCTGATTCTTTCTTATAACATCTGTTCCTTTTTCTTATACAACTTATTACAGTCTAAACATCATATTGACTATGCTGGATTGGACTTTTTGATTTCAAGTAATAGTAACTGAATGTTAACCAGCCTAAAAATAATTTTAAAAAAATAAATTCATTTAACCAAACTGAAAGAAGCATGGAGTACAACCTGTCTCTCCTCACTTGCTTTCTACCTCTCACTCTCTCATTCTCAGATTTGCTTTTCTCAGGGCTTGGCTTTAGTTTCTCAAGATAATTGACTCTGTCAAGCTAGGCTTTCTCACAAGAAGCTCGGGATTACATGCCTAAATTGGATGTCACATACAGTGTCACACTATATTCTCTTGGCTTTTCCCTTAAGGCAACAAGATGGCTGCTGCAGCTCTGTTCAGCTCATGTGCATTTAGTGGAATAAGGGAGAAGAAGGAAGAGTGGAAGAGTCATCCATGGGTATTGCCTATAATCTAGGAAGCAAAAACTTTACCAGAATACCTCCACACTCCCACTTTGTTTTATGTTTAGAATCGGCCAGAACTGCTGTGTTTGACTGCCTCTGCTGCAGAAGAGACTGAGTGTATTAGTCAGTTCTTGCATTGCTATAAAGAAGTACCTGAGATTGGGTAATTTATAATGAAAAGAGGTTTAATTGGCTCATGGTTTTGCGGGCTGTACAGGAAGCATGGCTGGGGAGGCCTCAGGAAACTTAACAAGTATGGCAGAAGATGAAGGGGAAGCTGGGATGATCTGCATGGCTGGAGCAGGAAGAAGAGAGAAAGAGGGAAGTGCTACACACTTAAACAGCTAGATCCCATGAGAACCTGCTCACTATCATGAGAATAACAAGGGGGAAGTCCACTGTCATGATTTAATCACCTTCCACAAGGCCCTTCCTCCTGTTGGAATTATAATTCAGACGTGAGATTTGGGCAGGGACACAAATCTAAACCATATCATTCTGCCTCTGGCCTCTCCCAAATCTCATATCCTTCTCACATTGCAAAATACAATTTTTTCTTCTCAACAGTCCCCCAAAGTCTCACCTTATTTCAGCATTAACTCAGAAGTTCACAGTCCAAAGTCTCATCCGAGACAAGGCAAGTCCATTTTGGTTAGGAGCCTGTAAAAGCAAAACCACTTAATTACTTCCAAGATACCATGGGGGTACAGACATTGGCAAAATACTCTCATTCCAAAAGGGAGACATTAGTGAAAACAAAGGGGTTACAGGCTGCATGCAAGTCCAAAACCCAGCAGAGCAGCCGTAAAATCTTAAAGTTCCAAAATAATTTCCTTTGACTTCATGTCTCACACCCAGGTAACATTGATGTGAGGGGTGGACTTTTAAGGCCATGGACATCTCTACCCCTGTGGCTCTGCAGGGTGCAGCCCCCATGGCTGCTTTAATGGGCTAGTATTGAGTGCCTCTGGCTTTTCCAGGTCCACGGTACAAGCTGTTGGTGAATCTACTATTGTGGTGTCTAGAGGACAGTGGCCTTCTTTTCATAGCTTCAGTAGGCAGTGCCCCAGTGGGAACTCTGTTTGGGGACTCCAACTCGACATTTCCCCTCTGTGCTGCCTTAGTAGACATTCTCCCTGAGGGCTGTGCCACTGCAGCAGACTTCTGCCTGGATATCTAGGTGTTTCCATATATCCTCTGAAATCTAGGTGGAGGCTCTGAAGCCTCAACTCTTGCCCTCTGTACACCAGCTGGCTTAACATCACATGGAAGCCTCCAAGGATTATGGCTTGCATCCTCTGGAGCAGTGGAGTGAGACATATCTGGGACCATTTTAGCCAAGGCTAGAGGTGGAGAAGCTGGGATTCAGGGAGCAGTGTCCTGAGGTTGTACAGGGTAGTGGGGCCCTGGGCCTATGAAACTATTTTTTCCTCCTAGGCCTCCAGGCTTGTGGTGAGAGGGGCTGCTATGGAGGTCTCTGAAATGTCTTCCAGGCCTTTTCTACATTGTCTTAGCTATTAATATACAGCTCCTCTTTACTTTTGCAAATTTTTACAGCCGGCTTGAATTCCTCCCCGAAAATGGGTTTTTCTTTTCTGCCTCATGGCAAGGCTGCAAATTTTCCAAGCTTTTGTGCTCTGCTTCCCTTTTAAGTATAAGTTCCAGTTTCAGATGATCTCTTTGCACATAAATATGAGTGTATGCTATTAGAAGCAGCCAGACCACATCTTGAATGCTTTGCTGCTTAGAAATTTCTTCCACAAGATACTCTAAATCATCTTTCTCAAGTTCAGATTTCCACAGATCTCTAGAGCAGCGGCACAATGCTGCCAGTCTCTCTGCTAAAGTGTACAACCTGAGTGGCTACTCTAGTTCCCAGTAAGTTCTTCATCTCCATCTGAGACCACCTCTGCCTGGACTTCACTGTCCCTATCAGTATCAGCATTTTGGTCACAAGCATTCAACAAGTCTCCAGGAAGTTCCAAACTTTCCTTCATCTTCCTGTCTTCCTCTGAGTCCTCCAGACTGTCCTCACCTCTGCCCAACACCCAGTTCCAAAGCTGCTTCCACATTTTTGGGTATCTTTATAGCAATGCACCTCTTCCCAGAACTAATTTTCTGTATTAGTTCTTGCATTACTATAAAGAATGACCTAAGACTGAGTGATTTATAAAGAAAAGAAGTTTAATTGGCTCATGGTTTTCCAGGCTGTACAGGAAGCATGGCTTGGGAGGCCCTGGGAAACTTGCAAACATCGCAGAAGGCAAAGGGGAAGGAGGCATGTCCTACATGGCTGGAGCAGGAGGAAGAGAGAGAAGGGGAAGTGCTACACGCTTTTAAGCAACCAGATCTCATGAGAACGCACTTTCACAAGAACAGCAAGGAGGAAGTCCACCCCCATGATTCAATCATCTCTCACCAGAACCCTCCTTCAACATTGGGGATTACTATTCAGACATGAGATTTGGGTGGGGACAAAAATCCAAACCGTATCGCTGGGAAAGTGCTTTATTTAGGTCAGCATATTCCTTTCCTGAAGAAAATTAGGGTACTGATTACCAAGAAGAATGAGGAGAGTAGATTTTAGGTAGGCAGCTAACAGTGCATGCTACAGTTAAAAGATACCATGTACAACATTTATTTGTGTATTTTTTGGTTTCTGTCTTCTACCAGATTGTGAGCTCTATGAGTGTAGGGACTATGTGTATTTTATTCATTCTTTTATATCTTGCAATTGTAGTTAGTACATAGTAGCTGCGCAGTAAATATTGGTTGGATGAATAGAGCACAGAACAGAAGGAGATGGAGGGTTTTTTTTTTTTTTTTAAACCATGGGCTAATTACTTCTTAGGTGCTTTCAGTTAAATTACCATTTGTCCTTATAACAACACTGCAAGGCAGATACTCATTTCTCTGTTATGTAAATAAGAAGATTGAGGCTTTCCTCTAGGTCTAATCTGTTGTAATCCCATCCAGTGAAATTTTATTTTCAGATACTGTATTTCTCGTCTCTAGAAGTTCCATTCAGTATTCTTGTGCATCTTTTTCTTTTGTTCTCATTTAGCTTATGTTTTTCTTTAAATTCGTGACAATGTTGAAGATATAGTCAGTCTTTATTTTCTCATTTCCTTATCTATGTCATATTTGGGTGTGGTTTCTATTGACTAATTTTTCTAACAGTTATTGATAGTATTTGACTACTTCTTTCCTTGCCTTTTTTGAGTAACCATAGCTGAACTTTATTTATGGATTATTTTAAGGTATGATAAATTATATTACATGTATTTTTAAGAATAAGCTGTTTAGAATAATTTTAGATTTACAGAAAAGTTGCAAAGACAGTATAGAGAGTTCTCATATACTCCTTACCAGTTTCCTCTATTGTTAATATTTTATATTAGTATGACACTTGTGAGAAATAAGGACCAATGTTGATACATGATTTTTAACTAGGATCCAAATTTCATTCATATTTCATTATTTTTTACTTAACATACTTTTTCTCTTCCAAGACCTTAACTATATGACCACATTACATTTATTATTTATGACTGTGATAGTTTCTCAGACTTTATGTATTTCTGCAATGACCTTGACAGTTTTGAATAGTGTTCATCAGGTATTTTGCAGAAAGTTTCTCAATTGGGATTTTTCTGGTGTTTTTTCTTGTCATTAGACTTGGATTATGGGTTTTTGGGAAGACCATCGAAGTAAAGTGCCTTCCTTATTACATCATATCAAGGATCTATACTATTAACATGACTTACTACCGTTTGTGATGACCTTGATCACGTAGTCGAAGTTGTATTTGTTAGTTTTCTCTGCTGTAAAAGTTGTGTTTTCCCCATATTTCCATACTGTAGTCTTTCAGAAGAAGTCACTGTGCAGTGCTCACATTTAAAAAGTGAGAAGTTATGTCCCACCAGCTTGAGGGCAGAATATCTACATTAATTATCTGGAATGTATTTGTATGGAGGATTTGTCTCTTCTCCCTCATTTGTTTACCTATTCAATTATTTTATATATATAAATTCACAGATATTATTTTATACTTTGGTTTGAATATCTTACTACTTTATTTTCTCGTTCATTTTATTTCAGGTTTGGCCATTGAGAACTCTTTTGGTGGCTTCTCTTCTGTGTCTCTTTAACATCCCCCTGTCTTTGTGTGTGTGATTTTTGGTTTCTTTGTTTTTGAGTACTTCCTTATTTTCTGGCACTGCAAGGTGCTCTGAGATCATCTTTTATATTTCCTTCCTCCACGCCAAAATTGGACATTTATCCAGGGAGCTCTGTTTGATTTTATTGTAGAATGGTATTAGAAATCAAGATCAGGCAGTGAGTGTGCCTCTTCCTTCTGGGATATTGTTGTTTGTAGGCCTTCTTAGCTGGCAAAACAAAGAAATATGTGTTTATATTAATTACATATATGGGAAATAGACAGACTGGATTAAGAAAATGTGGCACATATACACCATGGAATACTATGCAGCCATAAAAAAGGATGAGTTTGCATCCTTTGTAGGGACATGGATGCAGCTGGAAACCATCATTCTTAGCAAACTATCACAAGAACAGAAAACCAAACACTGCATGCTCTCACTCATAGGTGGGAACTGAACAATGAGATCACTTGGACTCGGGAAGGGGAACATCACACACCGGGACCTATCATGGGGAGTGGGGAGGGGGGAGGGATTGCATTGGGAGTTAAACCTGATATAAATGACGAATTGATGGGTGCTGACGAGTTGATGGGTGCAGCACACCAACATGGCACAAGTATACATATGTAACAAACCTGCACGTTATGCACATGTACCCTAGAACTTCAAGTATTAAAAAAAAAAAAAAAGTTCTGTGGATTTTGATAAATGCACAGTGTCATGTATTCATTATGATAGTCTCATTTAGACTAGTTTCACTTCCATAGAAACTCCTCTGTCTTTTGTCTATTCAACCTTCCCTACTGCTCAAACACTTGGCAACCACTGATCTGTTTACCATCTCCATAGTTTTGCCTTTCCACAATGTCAAGTAATGAGAATCATACAGTATGTAGCCTTTTCAGACTGGCTTCTGTCATTTAACAATATATTTAATATCTATCTATGTTTTTTTTCTGTAGCTGTAATTTCTTTTTATTGCTGAATGATATTCCATTATATGGATGTTCCACATTTTGTTTATTTGCCTATTGAAAGACATCTTGATTGTGTCCAGGTTTGGGTAATTATGAATAAACATTGGTGTGCAGATTTTTGTATAGGTATGAATTTTTATATCAGTGGGTAGATATCTAGGAATGAGTTTGCTGGATCATACGATAAGACTATTCAGCATTGTAAGAAACTGCCAAACCATCTTTTAGAGTGGCCTAGTATTTTTCATTTCCACTGGCATAGAATGAGAGTTCCTGTTCCACATTTTCATCAGCATTGGTGTTGTTAGTGTTTTGGATTTTAACAACTCTAATAGGTGCATAGTGGTATCTCATTGTTTAAATGTGCAATTCTGTAATAAATGATATTGAGCATTGTTTTATATACTTATTTGCCATCTGTATATATTCTTTGGGTGTCTGTTCATATCTTCTTTTAATTTTTAAATTTTTTTAAATCATGATTTTTAAGAATTCTATGTATATTTTGGATACAAGTCTTTGAGAGATGAGTGGTTTGCAAATATTTTCTCTCAGTGTGTGACTTATTTTTTATTATTGTAGCAGTGTCTGTTGCAAAACAAAACTATTAATAAAATCCAACAATTTTTTTTTTCTTTCATGATTATGCTTTTGGTATTGAATTAAAAAACTCTTTTCCAAATCAAAGTTCATCTAGTTTTTCTCCTATGTTATTTTTGGAAGTTTTTACATATGTATATATTTATAAGCCATTTTCTGTTAGTTTTTATGTTTTATATAAGGTCTGTAGCTAGGTTCTTTTTGCTCCCCATATGGACATCCACTTGTTCCAGGACAATTTATTGAAAATACTGTCCATTGTTTTTTAAATTGTCTTTGTTAGAAACCACCTGACTTTATTTGCATATGTCCATTTCTGTGCTCTCCATTCAGTTCTATATGTCTGTTTTTTTTGAAGCCAGTATCACACTCTGTTCATTACTGTAGCTTTTTACTAATTTTGAAATAGTGTAATGTGAATCTTCTAACTTTGTTCTTGTTCTTCAAAATTGTGTTGGCTCTTGTTGGTCATTTGCTTTTCCAAATACTTTTTAGAATCAGTTGTTGACTTGTACAAAATAGCTTGCTGTGATTTTGTGTTGAAGCTATAGATCGAGTTCAGAAGAACTGACATCTTAACAATATTGAGTTTTCCAACTTATAAACATAGAATATGTCTCCAGTTTTGTTAGATTTATACATAAGGGTTTTTGGTGTGCTGTTTTAAATAGTATATTTAGTTTTTCTTAAACAATTAAATTTCAGTTCTTTGCTGATATCTAGGAGATAAATTAACTTTTGTATCTATTGATTTTTGTTTGCATGCTCGCTGTTGTAATTTACATTGTTTCATAGAGTTTGGATTAGTTTCTGACAGTTAAGTTACTTGTGGATTAACTTGTTCTATGTGAGGTTCCTCTTGAAGGTCTACAAGGGCAGGTCTCTAGGAGGGTTAGTGCAGCCTCGTTATTAAGCAATGAACTCTGGGTTCTTTACTGAATGCCTCATGTACTCAGTGCCCCAAGATTTCCTCACTCTGTCTGGTGGAGACTAAAGTTTTTCCCAGTTCTGTTTAAGCTCTGCAAGTTGTCTGGCTTACAATTTTCAGAAATTTTTCTTTTCTTGCCATTTGTTCTTTGTATGACTCTGCCAAAGTTTACCTTTTGCATCCACAATTGACATGCAGCCAAAGAATCTAGGAAACTCTCATGCAGTTTTATGGACCTCTTTGTCTGTATAGCTTTCTCATCTCTGGTATTTAACTCTCACTTTGTTCTCCCCAAATGTGAAAGAAGGCTCCCCATCCCTATGTCATGGTTTGGAAATGCCTTGAAGTCAGAAATCCATGGATTTGTATCATTCATCTTGTTAGTTTTCTTCTCTTAGGGATTATAGTCCTGTACTGCCTTTTATTCAACATTCAAAAACAATTATTTCATGAAGTTTGCCATTTTTCTAGTTGTTCTTTTTGTAGGCAGGAACAGAAATCTCTACTGATTTTTAAAAATTTTGCAGGCAGATATTTGTCCAACATATTCCTAATTTTTTTGCAAAATAAGTCTTGATTTTGTTGTTTAACGTATTTCTAATTTTTTGTATATTTGTGTATTTTTGTGTTCTGTATGTATGTATATGTATATAGTCTAAACTATATCTTTCTTGTGAAATTAGATTATTTATTTTGGCACTCTCTTCCTTCATGATGAAAATCCTTAACTCTAATTATAATGTGCCATTAGATTGGCATGTCCCCACTCAATGATACTCTGGATCAGATTTTATATTCTTAGATTTTAATGGCCATAAATTCAGCCTTCAAATTGTCACTATTTTTTTGCTCCACTCTTTCATTTGTCCTGCACAAACTGTAATTTCCCTTCATTTCATATCACCTTTTGTGGTACAATGTTTATGTTAGAGCATATTTGACATGAAAAATTTTGAATCCTTAAATCTATTATAATTTAAGAAGATTAAACAAATCAACATGAAATTTTATGTCTTTAAAATAACACATTTGTTTGTGAAGGCAGCCATAATCAAGTATCACACGCTAGGTGGTTTAACAGAAATTTATTTTTCCACACATCTGGAGCCTAAAGGCCCAAAATGTAGGTGCTATCAGAGTTGGTTTCTTATGAAAGCTGTGAGGGAATTATCTGTTCCAGGCCTCTTTCTTTGGTTTATAGATGGCTATCTTCTCCCTGCATCTTAACACCATCTTCTCTCTTTGTGTCTCTGTGCCCACATTTCTTCTTAAAAAGGCACTAATCATATTGGATAGGGGCCACTCCTAATAACCTCATTTTAAATTTATTACCACTGTAAACACCCTATCTTCAAATAAGATCACATTATGGGGATCTAGGAGTTCAGACTTTTATATGAATTTTGGGGGACACAACTCAACCCATAAGAGAATAAATCTTTTCTAATATTTCATTCACCAAATTATTCTTAATATTACAGGTGTTATGATTTAGTATTCCCTTCCATACCACATCACCTCTACTAGGCAGGGCATGGAAATTTGGCAAGTAAATTTTAATATCCCATATACAAACTCTGAGTTCTAGAACTTAATAGGGAGAAGTTCTTTGTGTTTGTGTAGGATGTGCGGTATCTTTGTATTATCAGTGAGAAGAGAATTGAGAGAAAATGCCAACAAAACTGGGAGGTGAGTAGAGACTCTGTTTATTCCAGCTGGTCCTTTTCCTTGACATTTCTCTTAATTCCCCTATCCTTCTTTTTCAAAAGAATATTCATTTAGTGTGTTGTTTCAGCCAAAATGATTCAGAGTTTTTGAGAATATTATCAAGAAATACGTTCAAATCCAAATGAAAAGTCTTTCCCCTTACTCTTGGATCAAACCACAGTCTTCTACAAATCCAAAATAAAATTGTGCCAGACTAAAATAATCCAGGTATAAAAATTGCTACTGTTTCTCATTCTGTGTCCCCCCGTATCTGGTCTTCCATCATTTGCCAGGGTTAATGAGAGCTGAAATGATATTACTTGCTACTTTTAGATGATTTGTTCATGTTCTGTAGAAGCAGAATGGGGGTTCTAATATTAGGGCAAATGAAAGAAAGTACTGTTGCATGCTCACAGGTGAGAAGAGACAAAAGTTATGAACTTTTCCCCCCAAAAAGGTAGTAAAGCAATTACAATGTTATGAAGTGTTCTTTGGTGACCTACCAGAAACAAAATAATAGTTTGGATAAAGTATAAGCTTAAACCAGTATACCATATTTTATGATATCTAGAGAAATAATAGGCATCTGATGGGGATTTTTTATTTGTGTAAAAATAATGCTTATGTGTTTGAGATGTGAGAGTGAATGTGTCTGAGATGTGAGAATGAGTTGTGAATGAATGAAAGTGAATGCTCATGTGTTTGAGTTGTGAGAATGAATTGTGCTTGCAGAAAGCCAGTAAATAGATAGTTCAATGAGATAAGAGTTGTCTTAGGAGATTGCGTCTTTTTCTGAAAGAGCTAGAATAAGGCTGACAGGTCAAGATTGACTGTCTGGACCTCCACCAGGTGTGAGAAGTTTTAGTACCATTGTTGGTCCTAGGACTTCTGTTCCAGTAAGCTCATTAAAATGTTTTATTTTTCCAACCCCATCACCAGTTTGAGTTTCATTATCTGGAATATCTTCTAAGTTTTTTGCTCTGATGCTGGCATCCTGGGCAAAGTCCAGATAGCTCAGACCTGTAGTGCAGCCAGTACGTACAGGAGTGAGAAGCCCAACAGTTTCAATTCCGTGATCTTTATGTTTTTAAATGGGAAATTGTAATGCCACATGAATGTAGCATTTTATCCTGAATTTTAGCTAACTAAAACTTGAGAGAATTAAGGGAGTGATTTTTACTCTTTTTTATTTGACAAGGTCTGGCTCTGTCACCCACCCGAGTACAGTGGCATGATCTTGGCTCACTGCAGCCTTCGCCTCCCAGGCTCAAGCCATCCTCCCACGTCAGCCTCCCGAGTAGCTGAAACCACAGGCATTATTTCACCATGGCCAGCTAATTTTTGTATCTTTTAGTAGAAATGGGGTTTCTCCATGTTGCCCAGGCTGGTCTCGAACTCCTGAAACACAAGTGATCCACCTGTCTAGGCAACCCAAAGTAATGAGATTACAGGTGTGAGCCACTGCACCTGGTCAGGTTGTTATAAAATTATTGTCTTTTAAATCTTAGTCATAAAAGGCTCAATACTGTTTCTGTGAGCAAAGAGAAATTTTATCATGGTTTGATCTATTACCAACATCTCTCAACATTATATTTGTAGATTTTATGAACTGTGTATGTTTAGAAGTTAGCATAACATTTACATTCATGCCTTTTGCCATAAAATACCAAAATATTACCATCTCTATTGTTCGGAGTCAGCAAAAGTCTATCTGTTTGATGAATATGACAATCAGTATTTGGCACAATTCCAGAACTAGAATAATCTGGAACCCCACACATGGAAAACAATATTTGGGGGTCACACTGTTAGTTCCATCATCTTCAATTTAGAGCTATCCTGAATTTCATCCATGGACTTCTGAGGTAAAAATAATTCTGAGTGTTGTACAAAAAGACATTAGTTTAAAGTATTACTTTAACACTTACTAGTTCAGAATAAGTATGAAGAAGAATTTACTTAATGTATGTGAGTATTGCTTGTAAATGGAAGTAAAACTATTTTATATAAAAATATTGACAATATTTTGTCATTGGTTTGTGTTTCTTAGTTTTGGCAATGTCTCATGTTTTCTCTACAATGAAGAAGTATCCCATAAAATAAATACTTATTTAAAAATAAGTTCTTTACTCCAGAGCTATGTATGCTTTTTTTTGCACAGACTTCAGTCTTTCTGAAATTTTAGCTTGAAAATGTTGTCTTTTGATTGTGGTTGAAGAAGTTTTGTTATCTCTCAGAGGGATGTACTTAGAATCCATTAGGGAATCAATCTAATTAGAGATGAGAAATGTTGAGAGATATGATCCAAATGAAACATAAAAAACACTAAAAGCTCTTCTAGGTATTCTGGTAATTCAAAAATTTAATTTAACTTTATTAAACCTCAAGTTTTAGTATTGTTTAAATTGTTATTTTGGTATTAACCACTGAGAAGAGATCTCTATTAATTTTGCCCCTTCAATTAGGAAAACTAAAACCCTAACAAATCAGAATCAGTATTTTATTCACTTATTCTACTCATTTAAGAACTTGGAAGCTGTTATACACCTGGAATTCTGATAGGTACTGGGATAACAAGTTGAAAAATTTACAGCCCTTGAAGTTAAGAGATATTTTTAGTTGAGGGGAAAAAATGCTTATTGTCAAGTAAGGACCAAAGCAGAAGTCTGAAACTTGTATGCAGTGTTGTGGAAGAAGTTCATCTGGGTGGGAATCCAGGAGGGAGAAAGGGATTGGGAAGGCTTTATAGTAGGGATAGTATTTTGAACTTGGTATTTAATGAAAAATAGGATATTCTCTCATTTATTTTTGTATTGCAATTATGGGAATAAATACAACAAAACTGTTTTAAAAAATCTGATCTGAATCCAAGAAGAAATGGGTACTCAGGCTTTATCCTCCATGTGAGGGAGACAGGAGAAAGGCTGATTTTATTAAAATGACAAGGAAGGCCGGGCGCGGTGGCTCAAGCCTGTAATCCCAGCACTTTGGGAGGCCGAGACGGGCAGATCACGAGGTCAGGAGATCGAGACCATCCTGGCTAACATGGTGAAACCCCGTCTCTACTAAAAAATACAAAAAAAAACTAGCCGGGCGAGGTGGTGGACGCCTGTAGTCCCAGCTACTCGGGAGGCTGAGGCAGGAGAATGGCGTGAACCCGGGAGGCGGAGCTTGCAATGAGCTGAGATCCGGCCACTGCACTCCAGCCCGGGCGACAGAGCGAGACTCCGTCTCAAAAAAAAAAAAAAAAAAAAAAAGACAAGGAAAGAGCCAAAGTTGGAGGGTTTCAAAGATGTTTAAGCTTTTTGTGGTGGGGTTCCCTGGGTGTGTGGTGGTGTGGGGTGAGCTGCATGAACACATTTTGGGGTGAAGGAATCCTGAGTGAGAAGACTGCCACAGCTGTGAAGAGGGTGGGAATGGTGGCTGCAGGAGGCTGTGGGGCAGCCACTCTGGGGCAGGGGTAGGGGCTTCTTTCTTGAGGCCTGGAGGACCTGAGCAGGGATCGCATCTCTTGCTGCATGGGTTCCCTCCAGTGGTCTCTACTGATATTTTTCTTTTCTGTCAAACATAAAACATCAGACAACTTTCTAGTGAATTTTCTAGGCACACCAGTGATGCCCTGTCCTGGAATGCATTAGGATCACCTTGGGAGCTTTTTAAATCACAGACCTGCAGAATCCTCATGGGTGGATCCTGGGAATTCATATTTTTTATAACAGTTTGCTGAGATGTAATTCACATACCATAGAATTCATCCGTTTAAAGTGTACAGTTCAGTGGTTTTGTCTCTTTTGATCTTTGATGGTTTAAAATCTGTTTTATCAGAGACTAGGATTGCAGCCCCTGCTTTTTTTTGTTCTCCATTTGCTTGGTAGATCTTCCTCCATCCCTTTATTTTGAGCCTATGTATGTCTCTGCATGTGAGATGGGTCTCCTGAATACAGCAAACTGGTGGGTCTTGACTCTTTATCCAGTTTGCCAGTCTGTGTCTTTTAATTGGAGCATTTAGTCCATTTCCATTTAAGGTTAATACTGTTATGTATGAACTTGATCCTGTCATTATGATATTAACTTGTTATTTTGCTCGTTAGTTGATGCAGTTTCTTCCTAGCCTCAATGGTCTTTACATGTTGGCATTTTTTTGCAATGGCTGGTACCGGTTGTTCCTTTCCATGTTTAATGCTTCCTTCAGGATCTCTTGTAAGGCAGGCCTGGTGGTAACAAAATTTCTAAACATTTGCTTATCTGTAAATGATTTTATTTCTCCTTCACTTTTGAAACTTAGTTTGGCTGAATATGAAATTCTGGGTTGAAAATTCTTTTCTTTAAGATTGTTGAATATTGGCCCCCACTCTCTTCTGGCTTGTAGAGTTTCTGCCGAGATCTGCTGTTAGTCTGATGGGATTCCCTTTGTGGGTAACCAGACCTTTCTCTCTGTCTGCCCTTAAGATTTTTTCCTTCATTTCAACTGTGGTGAATCTGACAATTATGTGTCTTGGAGTTGCTCTTCTCGAGGAGTATCTTTGTGGCATTCTCTGTATTTCCTGATTTTGAATGTTGTCCTGCCCTACCAGGTTAGGGAAGTTCTCCTGGATGATATCCTGAAAAGTGTTTTCCAACTTGGTTCCATCTTCCCCCTCACTTTCAGGCACCCCTATCAGACGTAGATTTGGTGTTTTCACATAATCCCATGCTTCTTGAAGGCTTTGTTCATTTCTTTTTCTTCATTTTTCTTTTGGCTTAGGATTGACTTGGCAAGGCAGGCTCTTTTTTGGTTCCATATGGACTTTAAAGCAGTTTTTTCCAATTCTGTGAAGAAAGTCATTGGTAGCTTGATGGGGATGACATTGAATCTATAAATTACCTTGGGCAGTATGACCATTTTCACGATATTGATTCTTTCTAACCATGAGCATGGAATGGTCTTCCATTTGTTTGTGTCCTCTTTTATTTCGTTGAGCAGTGGTTTGTAGTTCTCCTTGAAGAGTTCCTTCACACCCCTTGTAAATTGGATTCCTAGGTATTTTATTCTCTCTGAAGCAATCGTGAATGGGAGTTCACTCATGATTTGGCTCTCTGTTTGTCTGTTATTGTTGTGTAAGAATGCTTGTGATTTTTGCACATTGATTTTGTATCCTGAGACTTTGCTGAAGTTGCTTATCAGCTTAAGGAGATTTGTGGCTGAGACAATGGGGTTTTCTAAATATACAATCTTGTCATCTGCAAACAGGGACAATTTGCCTTCCTCTTTTCCTAATTGAATACCCTTTATTTCTTTCTCCTGCCTGATTGCCCTGGTCAGAACTTCCAGCACTACGTTGAATAGGAGTGGTGAGAGAGGGCATCCCTGTCTTGTGCCAGTTTCCAAAGGGAATGCTTCCATTTTTTGCCCATTCAGTATGATATTGGCTGTGGGCTTGTCATAATTAGCTCTTATTATTATGAGATACGTCCCATCAATACCTAATTTACTGAGAGTTTTCAGCATGAAGTGCTGTTGAATTTTGTGAAAGGCCTCTTCTGCATCTATTGAGATAATCATGTGGCTTTTGTCTTTGGTTCTGTTTATATGCGGAATTACATTTATTGATTTGCATATGTTGAACCAGCCTTGCATCCCAGGGATGAAGCCCACTTGATCATGGTGGATAAGCTTTTTGATGTGCTGCTGGATCTGGTTTGCCAGTGTTTTATTGAGGATTTTTGCATCGATGTTCATCAGGGATATTGGTCTAAAATTCTCTTTTTTTGTTGTGTCTCTGCCAGGCTTTGCTATCAGGATGATTCTAGCCCCATAAAATGAGTTAGGGAGGATTCCCTCTTTTTCTATAGATTGGAATAGTTTCAGAAGGAATGGTACCAGCTCCTCCTTGTACCTCTGGTAGAATTCGGTTATGAATCCTTCTTGTTCTGGACTTTTTTTGGTTGGTAGGCTGTTAATTATTGCCTCAATTTCAAAACCTGTTGTTGGTCTATTCAGGGATTCATGTTCTTCTGGGTTTAGTCTTGGGAGAGTGTATGGGTCCAGGAATGTGTCCATTTCTTCTAGATTTTCTAGTTTATTTGCATAGAGGTGTTTATAGTATTCTCGATGCTAGTTTGTATTTCTGTGGGATCAGTGGTGATATCCCCTTTATTATTTTTTATTGCATCTATTTGATTCTTCTCTCTTTTCTTCTTTATTAGTCTTGCCAGCAGTCTATCAATTTTGTTGATCTTTCAAAAAATCAGCTCCTGGATCCACTGATTTCATGAAGGGTGTTTTGTGTCTCTATCTCTTTCAGTTCTGCTCTGATATTAGTTGTTTCTTGCCTTCTGCTAGCTTTTGAATGTGTTTGCTCTTGCTTTTCTAGTTCTTTTAATTGTGATAATAGGGTGTCAATTTTAGATCTTTCCTGCTTTCTCTTGTGGGCATTTAGTGCTATAAATTTCCCTCTATACACTGCTTTAAATGTGTCCCAGAGATTTTGGTATGATGTTTCTTTTTTCTCTTTGGTTTCAAAGATCATCTTATTTCTGCCTTCATTTCATTATGTACCCAGTAGTCATTCAGGAACAGATTGTTCTGTTTTCATATAGTTAAGTGGTTCCATCCCAAATCAACAGAATATACATTGTTCTCAGCACCACATCGCAGTTATTCCAAAACTGACCACATAGTTGGAAGTAAAGCACTCCTCAGCAAATGTAAAAGAACAGAAATTATAACAAACTGTCTCTCAGACCACAGTGCAATCAAATTAGATCTCCGGTTAAGAAATTCACTCTGTGAACTTTTTGAAGACCTGCTCATGTTTCCCAGTGGATTTTTTTTTTTTTTTTTTTTTGAGGAACAATGCATTATAACGTCCTTGAAAATTTTTAAGCTCTATTAGTCCAATGAAAAATGACATGAAATTTTTCTTTTTTTTTTTTCTTTTTTTTTTTTTTTGAGACGGAGTGCCGCCCAGGCTGGAGTGCAGTGGCCGGATCTCAGCTCACTGCAAGCTCCGCCTCCTGGGTTTAGGCCATTCTCCTTCCTCAGCCTCCCGAGTAGCTGGGACTACAGGCGCCCACCACGTCGCCCGGCTAGTTTTTTGTATTTTTTAGTAGAGACGGGGTTTCACCGTGTTAGCCAGGATGGTCTCGATCTCCTGACCTCGTGATCCGCCCGCCTCAGCCTCCCAAAGTGCTGGGATTACAGGCTTGAGCCACCACGCCCGGCCTACATGAAATTTTTCTAAAACACATTTGATTTAATGGAATTATCTGTTAGGTATATTTATCCTTCCTTTGGCAACTTTAATATTATCATCTATCTGCACACTTGTCTTAGATTTAGGTGCTCTTTTGGCTTTTTCATGAGATCATCTCTTATCTGAAGCTAAATTCTTTCTCTGGAGGACCTTATCTAATCCTAGGATGTTGTATCTCTAGTTCTAATCTCTCTTCTGGGCTCCAGACCTATATATCCTCTTGTCTACAAGACTTTTACATCTGGATGTCCTTTAAGTAGCTTAATTTCAAGATGCTCAAACCTCAACTCATTATCAGTCTCTGTAAAGATCCTTTTTCTGTGTTCCTGATTTAAAGACACTGCATCTCAGTCATTCAAATGTGTGGAAACAGAACTTTTGTAGGCTGCCCTGCCTGTATTATAAGCTTCTGTGGTGTAATGAGTCTTTCTGCAGCCACATCCTTTAAATTTTAATTTAATAGTTCTGGGATTGGCCAGGGAATGCAAACTTTATAATTTCCCCAGGTGCTTTTGATAATCAACTGGTTTGGAAGACCACTGTTAGAGACTCTGCAGTTGCAATGTTTCAATCTCCCAATCCTTTTGAGTTTTATCCTGCTCCCTCTGCCCTGGATTGTTTCCTCATGCCTTCTACAGGATCTAAAGAACTTCTACAGGATCTCATTTGTGTTTCTTCTCTATTCAATCCTTCCTCTACATGCTACTAGAATTATATTTCTAAAATACAGATGGGATAATGTCATATGTGTAATCAAAATATTTAGATGATGTATTAGTCTGTTCTTACACTGCTAATAAGGACATACTTGAGATTGTGTAATTTATAAATAAATGAGCTTTGATTGTCTCACATTTCCACATGGCTGGGGAGGCCTCATAATCATGGCAGAAGGCAAAAGAGGAGCAAAGTCACATCTTACTTGGCGGCAGGCCAGAGAGTGTGTGCAGGGGAACTCCCCTTTATAAAACCATCAGATATCATGAGACTTATTCACTATCATGAGAACAATATGAGAGAAGCCTGCCCCCTTGATTCAGTTACCTCCCACCAGGTTCATCCCATGACATGTGGGAATAATGGGAGCTACAATTCAAGATGAGATTTGGGTGGGGACACAGCCAAACCATATCCTTCTACCCTAGCCCCTCCAAAATCTTATGTCCTCACATTTCAAAACCAATTATGCCTTCCCAACAGTCCACCAAAGCCTTAACTCATTTTAGCATTAACTCAAAAATCCACAATCCTAAGTCTCATCTGAGACAAGGCAAGCCCCTTCTGCCTAGGAGCTTGTCAAATCAAGAGCAAGTTAGCTACTTCCCAGATAAAATGGGGATGCAGGCAGTGGGTAAATACACCAGTTCAAAATGGGAGAAATATACCAAAATTAAGGGGCTACAGGCACCATGAAGTCTGAAACCCAATAGGGCAGTCATTAAACCTTAAAGTTCCAAAATGATCTCCTTTGACTTTATATCTCACATCTAGGTCACATTGATGCAAGAAATGGGCTCTCATGATCTTGGGCAGCTCCTTCCCTGTGACTCTGTAGTGTCCAGCCCCACTCCTGGCTGCTTTCATGGGCTGGTGTTGAGTGTCTGTGGCTTTTCTAGGCACACAGTGCAAGCTGTTGGTGGATCCACCATTCTGAGGTCTGGAGGTTGGTGGCCCTCTTCTAACAGCTCCATTAGGCAGTGCCCCAGTGAGGACTCTGTGTGGGTTCTCCAATTCCACATTTTTCTTTTGCTTTGCCCTAGCAGAGGTTCTGCATGAGGGCCCTGCCCCTGCAGCAAACTTCTTCCTGGGCATCCAGGCTTTTCATACATTCTCTGAAATCTAGGTAGAGGTTCCCAAACCTCAGTTCTTGACTTCCATGCATCCACAGACTCAATACCACACTGAAGCTGCCAATGCTTTGGGCTTATACCCCCTGAAGCCATGGCTTGAGCTGTACCTTGGCCCCTTTTGGCCATGGCTGGAGTGACTGGCACACAGGGCACCAAGTTTCTAGACTGCATACAGCAGTGGGCCCTGGGCCCGGCCCATGAAACCATTTTTTCCTCCTACTTCTCCAGACCTGTGATGGCAGGGGCTGCTACAAAAGTCTCTAACATTCCCTGGAGACATTTTCCTGTTGTCTTGGAGATTAACCTTTGGCTCATAATTACTTATGCAAATTTCTGCAGCTAGCTTGAATTTCTCCCCAGAAAATGGGTTTTCTTTTCTATTGCATCATCAGTCTGCAAATTTTCCAACCTTTTATGCTCTTCCTCCTCTTGAATACTTCACTGCTTAGAAATTTCTTCCATCAGATATCCTAAGTCATCGCTCTCAAGTTCAAAGTTCCACAGATCTCTAGGGCAGGGCCAAAAGGGTGCCAGCATCTTTGCATAGCAAGAGTGACCTTTACTCCAGTCCCCAACAAGTTCCTCATCTCCATCTGAGACCACCTTAGTCTGGACTTTATTATCCATATTACTATGATCATTTTGGTCAAAGCCATTCAACAAGTCTCTAGGAAGTTCCAAATTTTCCCACATTTTTCTGTCTTCTTCTGAGCCCTCCAAACTGTTCCAGCCTCTGCCTATTACCCAGTTCCAAAATCACTTTCACATTTTAAAGTATCTTTATAGCAGCGCCCCACTCTACTGGTACCAATTTGCTATATTAGTCTGTTCTCATGCTGCTAATAAAGACATACCTGAGACTCAGTAATTTATAACAAAAGGAAGGAGGTTGAACTGACTCATAGTTCTGCATGGCTGAGGAGACCTCATAATCATGGTGGAAGGCAAAAGAAGGGCAAAGTCATGTCTTACATGGCAGCAGGAAAAGCACATGTACAAGGGTATGCCCCTTTATGAAACCATCAGATCTCATGAGACTTATTCATTATCACGAAAATAGCACAGGGAAAAACCCACGCCCATGATGCATTGACCTTCCACCAAGTTCCTCTCATGACACACGGATATTATGGGAGCTACAATTCAAGATGAGGTTTGGGTGAGGACACAGCCAAACCATATGAGATGATTTTCTAGTTTCTTAGTATGGTCTTTCTGGTTTCTCACAATCTGGCAATTATTTACTTTTGCCTACTCTTCTCCTGCCACTTCCTATCTTAGTACTGTACCATTTTCTTGGATTTCTGACAAAATCATGGCAGTTTTAGTTCTACAATAAACCATGATACATTCACTACGTTGACTTTGGTGTAGTGATATGAAAACCAATCAGAAGTAGTGTCTTAGCCCTTTCAGTCTGGTATAACAAAAATAGCTTAGATTGGGTAATTTACAAATAAAAGAAATTTATTTCTGACAGTTCTGGAGGCTGGGAAGTCAAAGATTAAGGCACAAGTATTAACAGATTTGGCTTTCTCTTTGCTTCCAAGATTATACCTTCTTACTGCAGCCTCACATGGCAGAGGGGAAAAGGGATGAACTCATTCCCTCAAGCCCTTTTATAAAGACACTAATCTCACTAATGAGGGTGGAGCCCTCATGACTTAATCACTTTTAAAAGTTCCTACCTCAGTATCATTGGATTGGGGATTAAGTTTAAACATAAATTTTGGAACAGCACAAACATTTGAACTATAGCAAGTAACCTCTCCAAATAATTTATATTTATTATATAATTCTTAAACATAGCAAGCAATTATACAATATAAAATTATTGAATATATTGAAACAAAATCATCTTATTAATATACAACACTAACACATGCGTATACACATTCCTTTGGATTAGGAGTACAAGGGCATGTTATTTTAATCTCTATGTGGTGTCTGCCATGGTCTTTTAGTGCATTGTAGGTATAGTTGCTCTGTTTTTCTCCAGTGGGTACCTAGGCCATCAGTGTTGATTGGATTTAGTATAAAGGCTTTCGTTAGAGCTTCTTGTCTGAGACTTAACCTTCCAGCATTAGCAGAGGGAAAGAACAACATGCACCCTTCCAGCTGGAGCAAATGTTACTGAGCTATAAAAATAACATGCAGTTTAGTGAAGTTACATATTTTGGTTATATATGTGGTTAGTGCACTTTCTGGCTTTGTTGTCCTCAACTGTTTGCAGGTTTACATATATATAAATTAGGCAACCTAATGTGTTGATTCTAGGTATAATTTTTGTACATCAGGCTCTGACACGCCACCTATCTGGCTATAGTTTTGTGTATATACCCAATAAGCAACCCTACAGTGTAATTCCTGTTACGATGTGGGATTCTTCACGGGATACAAGTAGTTCCTATGGATTTACACTGATAAAGTACTATGTCCAGAACTGGGACTTCGAGTCTTAATTTATACTCACAAACATCCTAAATACCTTTTCTCTACTTGTCTAATATGTAGTCATTTGCATCTTGAATATCTGAAACCTAAACATTCCAAGTCTTTCAGCCTTCTATGCACACTCCTCCTTTTCATATTTAAATAAATTGCTTGAAGATCTGATCTCTTTCCTCCAGGTTACTCAGAACCATCTTTCCTTGGTATATCTTAGAAATGTTGGAGCGTGGCAGGTGATTACTATTTACCAGTATCCATGTCCTCTCCCCAGAGGAAGATTATTATTCTTCGCTCTGTTGAAGAAGTATATATTTGTTATGTGGATTGCTTTGGCCAGTAAAATATGAGAGGAAGTGCTGTGTGTCACTTCCTGTTGCATTTCCTCATTCTCCTTTCTCTTTGCCAAGAAATTATTGTTGCTATTTCAAATAGGGATTGCCTTGATGGTCAGCATGAAGATGAGGACAATGTGAGGAAGAGCCCCTAGTCAATCTATAATGAACTCTAACATGGGAGATAATCAAACCCCTGCTCTTTTTCTTTGTTTGTTTTGAGACAGGGTCTCACTCTGTTGCCCAGGCTGGAGTGCAATGGCATAATCTTGCCTCACTGCAGCCTAGACCTCTCTGGCTCAGGTGACCCTCCCACCCACCTCAGCCTCCCAAGTAGCGGGGACTACAGGTGTGTGTGCCATCATGCCCGGCTAACTTGTTTGTGTGTGCGTCTATCTATCTATCTATGTATCTGTCTGTCTATCTATCTATCTATCTATCTATCTATCATCTGTCTAGTTAGATATTTTGTTGTTGTTTGTTTGTTTGCTTTTGGTAGAGACAGGGTTTTGCCAAGTTGCCCAGGCTAGTCTTGAACTCCTGAGCTCAAGCCATCTACCCACCTTGACCTCCCAAAGTGCTGTGATTACAGGCATGAGCCACTGTGTCCAGCCCAAACCTTTGCTCTTTTATGCCACTGATACTTCGGGGTTATTACAGCAAGCTCTAGGACCAAAACCAATGCCTGTCATGTAGCAGATGTTCATTAAATGCTTGATAAATGTATGAATTTGAGCAAGGCGCTTTCCAGAAATTTCAAACTGGAATACACGCCATCTCCCTTCTTCAATGTGATTATGCACCCGGAAATTTGTAACCTGAGATAAAGATGCAACATTGTCTTTAAGTATCAGTTTTTCTAAAAGATATTTGAGGAAAAAAGCATTATTTAGAAATTAAAACAGACATGTCTATCTTATGGAATAGTACACAAATCTCATAGAAATTTTAAAGGAAAAATAGAAGTCTTCTAAGAATATTAATACCAGTTGGGTATTGCCTCGGGTTATTTTTCCAAGACCCCTTGGACATGATAATCTCTGAGTCTCAGTTTTATCCTCTATGTAGTACAATATTTGGACAAAGGTGGAGATGTCAAAGGCTTTTTAGGAGGGCCTGTATGGTATGAACAGCAGTGAACTGAGAGCCAACAGCCTTGGGCTTGAGTCCTTGCTTTGCTACTAAATAAGCATAGGACTGTCAGGTCATTTAATCTTGACATTTAGACTCAGGAAAAGATGTACTAACACTTCCGCTATCTGTCCCACTGGATTTTTTGAGAAATAATACATTTTAGAGTACTCCATTATTAAGCTCTATTATTCCAGATGAAAAGTGATAGGAAATTCTTAAAACCTTTTCAAATCTGAATACTTTATTTATATTCTATTTCCACGGGGTGGCAGTATTTCACTTACACTCTGCTGTAATTTTTATAGTTTGTATATCATCTTATAGAAAAAAATGTAGTAACTATTTTAAATGAGTACTTCATTGTTTCCCAACCTTATCTTTCTCCTTTCTCATCCCATACACTCCCTTTCTCTCAAACAACTCAGATAAACCACTACCATTCATTTAAAAATATTTAATAAAGTAAATGTGATGGCAATCTCTTTAAGCTTAGCAATTTATTAAGAATTTCTGCTTCATTTGGGAAGAAGTATTAGATAGCTTAATTTTGCTTAGATGTAAGCAGATTACTTTGATGTAGGTAATTAAAGTTAGTTAAAAATTGGTTCTTTATCACAGTTTTAAAATAATGATTTAAAATTAAGTTGATGGATATCCTTTTTAACTGATAATACCAGTGATGCCTATTTTATCCTGTCATCAGAAGATCATCACACAGCTGTTATGTGAAATCCTTGATGTTTATGACATGTTTGAGAAACACTTTTTCATTATTTCATATCCGTTTACTTTGTGTCAGATTTTCCTAGAAAATTAGTCCCACAAGATGAGTTAAATAAGAAAAGTATACTGGTAAAGCTTGGTGAATAATTCCTTGCTGACTTTTGTTGATATTAAGGTTTTGAGGTAAGTAATGGCATAAATGTGTTAGAGTAGTTGTAGCCTACAGCATGAAGATCAGAGTCATTCAGCAGCATAATGGATGGCTAGTTTTCACTTGTAAAGAGACTATCAATGCAATTTTTAAACTGACATAAGCACTGTATTCTGTATAAGAGAGTAGTTGCTTTGAAAAATTAGGCTGTTTAAAGTTCTTTATAACACTTGATGTAGATAGAATAAATCTTTATTTTTAAATGGCTTAAAATGCTATATAACATTTTAATTGTTTTGTGTCAAATCTTTGCTGTCTTCAGAAAGAAAAAAAGGAATTTTTTTTTTTTTTTTTAAAGAATATCTAAGGCTGGCCGGGCGGGGTGGCTCAAGCCTGTAATCCCAGCACTTCCGGAGGCCGAGACGGGCGGATCACGAGGTCAGGAGATCGAGATCATCCTGGCTAACACGGTGAAACCCCGTCTCTGCTAAAAAGCATAAAAAACTAGCCAGGCGTGGTGGCGGGCGCCTGTCGTCCCAGCTACTCGGGAGGCTGAGGCAGGAGAAGGGTATAAACCCGGGAGGCAGAGCTTGCAGTGAGCTGAGATCGTGCCACTGCACTCCAGCCTGGGCAACAGAGTGAGACTCAGTCTCAAAAACAAAACAAAACAAAAGAAACATGTTTATCAAATTTGCTGATAAGAGAAAGTTGGGAGATAAATAGCTGGTATTTTGTTTAAGATGAGCACTATTCAAAATATTTTGTCCCACAGATAGGAATAAGCCAATAAGAGTTTAGTGAAAGTTAACTCTTACATTTGCATTAAGAAGTTATTTTATAAAAATAGAAAACAAGAGAAATTGCATTGATCACAAGTCAAAGAGAAAAGAGTTTGTGGTTTCAGTTTAAAGCTAGCATGGTTGGGCAGGGGTTGGTCAGAAATTGTAAACTACGTGAGTTAATGAAAAATCTTGTATCTTGGAAACACATAAGCCCATGTGGAGTTACTGTGATTATGGTCTTGTCTTGATACATGTAGGTCTGAACAAGGTTGTTGTTAAAATAATTGGAGTTTGTTTTAGTAGTATACCTCTTTTGCAAGTCAGTGTTCAGTTTTGCAAAGACTAGGAGGACTGGAAGAGATGTAAGGTAATAGTTAAGAGCTGTTATTGAGTTGTTGAACATAAACTGATAGTTCCTATGTTAAATCTTTTAAATGGATTATCTCATTGAATTCTCTCACAACAGCCCTATGAGGCAGATAGGCTTTTTCTTTTTTCTTTTTTTCTTTTTGCAAATAAGAAAACAGACACAGTTTGCTTAAATGATTTTCTCATTACTGTTAACAAAGAATAAATCGTACAACTTGGAATGAAGTCTGAGTCTGAATCTTGAGCCCATGCACTTAACTTCTGTAAAGTACTGCCTTTCAAGAAATACGTTTTATAGAACCCACAAAGGAGAGTTTTGACAGAGGGTGGTCACTCTCATTAAATATTGCACACAGGTAAAGATATATGAAAAATTATTATGGAAACTAGCAGATGACTTAGTTTAAAGTTTTTTCAGTAGAGCATTGAGTGCAGATGCCATATTGCAGGACACTGAAGAATGAATAGGGAAGTAAGAGTGCTGGGTGAGCACAGGGCTAGCTAGAGGCAAGAGAAGGCAATAAGAATAGATGCTGATGGGGCAGAGATGATTGGAAACCTGGAAGAGGAGGGGTTTGGGGAGATTTAAAGCCAGGAATAGAAGGAGAAGATTCTATGTTATAGCAAAGAGGTTGTACAAGCCAGACACAGTCAAGAACTAGACAAATAACTGGTACTCTCTTTCTTGCTCGCTTTTTGTGTGTGTGTGTGGCAATTGGCAAGTTTTAAAAGTACATTAAAATGCTTCTACTTTTACTGCTGACTTGTTTAAATAAAAATCAGGTGCAATTAAAAATGTAATACATGGAATACTTTTGAATTAAATCAGGTAGTGATGTGACACCTAAGGAAATATTTATCCTCCAAAATTATTTGCTGGAGAAAGATTATGTGTTCCAACCCATCACTATCACCATTATTTGATCCTCTCCACTCTCCACAGCCAACAGAATCCTAATTTCTTTAGGTAGCAATGGAATGAATCATTGCTGTAATCAGTTATGGTAATCTCACCCCTCTTGGGTAGCAATTAGCCTAAGGATGTTGATGTCACCTAGTTCTGGCTCATGAGATATGGGAAGGCGAGGCTCTCAGGAATGCTTTTGCTTTTCTCATGAAAAGGAACAGAGGCTTAGCTGGCATGACCCTTCACCCTTCTTCATGGCCAGGACTGCAGACATGATGCCTAGAGGTGACCCTCTGAACATGAGGTTAGAAGCATGACAAAAAGTTAGCATGTGAAAGATGGCAAAGCAGACATTTAGGAAGAGCTTAGTGTTAACCGGCTCTGGGCTACCTGGCTTCTCACCTCTAGTTATGTAAGACAGAGTCTTATATTAATATTTGTTTAGGTCACTGTTAGTCAGATTTTCTGTTGCTTGCAACCAGACATAGTTCTGAAAGAAAGAAAATTCTTTTTCTGTTGTTTCTTATACATGTGTAGTTTATGATTACAGCAAATTTTAGGATAATCTAATTACCAGGATTACACCCTCCTTTATTTTCAATTTATAATGTCTTATTAGAAGGATTTTAAAAAACCTAGTTTCTCAATTTTATCTTTAAAGATTGTATTTGATCATTTTATCCTCCATTTCAACTAGCTGTGTATTTCTAGTTTCTTTCCAGTACATATGTGATATTCGTGTCAGCTATATGCTCTTAATATTCATAAAATATTTTTGCCATGGAAGAAACCAATGTGTGAAGCTATCAGGGATTGTTTTTGCAGCAGAACTAGATGAGCTGAAGGGAATGTTTTACTAAATTATTTAGTCCACATTCTGGAAAATCTTAATTGAAGACATATTTTATGCCAAAATATGTTCTATGAAACTGCCAAAATGCATGTTTACCTAACTAGCTGGGTTAGGATGGAATTAAATGCAAAATATTTCTCAATGTTCTGAAGAGTTCCAGGATGAATATAACTATGCTGTGTTCTCTGCATCTAAATGTTGGACACTGTTGAGATATAGCTACTGGGGAAGTTATCTCCTTCTGCCTCAGCATTATTTGTATATTTAAGTGCATAAAGATAGGTTTTTGTGTGTGTGTGGGCTTCGAGGTATACAAAATGAAGTTGCAAAATGTGGTTAGAAAAATTTGCTTATACAATGAGACTAATACTGATATAGATGCTTTATCTATTTTTAACATATGACTTGGATTTGTGTTCAGGCTATAAATAGGGAAATTTCTAGTTAATTCTGACAGTGCCCTGAAGAGAAAAAAAAACGAACTACCAGTTTTAACAACAACAACAAAAGTCTAGACACTGCCATGAAAATTGTTTTAACAATAGTAGGAAAATCAACATTAAAGATTATTAGAATAATTAAATCAAAATTTATTAAACACAAAAATAAACATCTCTGCATGTGACATAGAAAGTAAATTTCGGTATCCAGCAAATGTTTCCAATAATACACAGATGGCACATTTTAATAGGTTGATCTTTAGTCATGGTTTAATAAGCTACCAAAAGATTTGAACATATCAAATTAAGTGGTCAAATCTTTTGGCATCTCTTTAGATTATCACATTGAATGAATTATTAATAATTCAATCTTGATGGTTCGAGTCAAGCCTATTAAGAATAATCTAAGTTTCAGATTTGATTTTAAAATTATATATCAAGGAAAGCTCTGTTATTGTGTTTAGTTTTAAATGAAAGCATAATTGGTAATGCCATTGTGGAATTTTTTCAGCATAATCTATAACTTTTGAGATGCTTCCTATTTTGAAGTGTGTTTATCATCATGAATCATTAACTAATGTAAATGCTTGGCATTAAAAAAAATACCTTCTTAAATACAGTAATGGTTAGAGATGTGTAATTCCATTCTTTACTTTCCAAGTCATGAAATCCAGTTGTTTTACAGCACTGGCTTTGGAATTCAGTCAGTAATACGGACATCCTGTAGGCCAGTGTTGTCACTCTACCCACTGAAATAAACAGATTTGTTCTTATTCATTTCCTAATTTGAATCATAGTTACTCATACAGTCTTGTACTGTTTGTTATGTATCTAAGGCATATCCTGTTGTTCATCACAGCTTAGCACCCATTCCCTCTATCATAAATCCTTTCTCAGTAATTCTAGCCCATACTGATATTACCTTCTCCAACATACTCCATTTTTAGTTTTCTACATTCATATAGACACTACAAACGTATCATAATTTTTCTTTCCCAGTGAGCCAGTTGATCCTTAGAATACAACTCAGCATAGCCTATCAGTCATCATACATGGAAAGTGGCATTTGAGATGAGGCCTATTTGCAATCCTTTGGTACTGTGTTCATGTTTCAGTTAACATATAGTTTTAAAATTATTTTCATAATTTAGTTTTGTTTCACTCACTAATGGCTTCCTATAACTTTTGCCTAATCAGCAGAGGTCCATTTATTAAGGGAATCATGTTTTAAACTTAATTTATTACCCCATCCTAGCATAGGACTGGATACATAATGAGCTGTCAATCATACTTGATTATTAATTGGATTAAATTGGAATATTTTGCATATATGAGTGTATTAGTCTGCTAGGACTGCCATAACAAAATACCACAGACTGGACGGCTTAAGCAACAGAAGTTTACTTTCTCACAATTTTGATGAGTAGAAGTCATAGATGAGGGTGCTGGCAGATTCCGCTTCTGGTAATGCTTCTCTTCCTGGCTTGCAGATAGCCACCATCTGTGTGTATCCTTACATGGTGTTTCCTCTGTGTGCTTGAGGAGAGAGAGATCTCTGGTGTTTTTTCCTCTTCTTATGGTGTGTAATGGCATTAGGACTTCACTCTGTGATCTCATTTTACCTTAATTACCACCATAAAGGTCCTATGTTTAAATTCAATCACATTGGGAGGTTAGGGCTTCAATATATAAATTTTGGGGTGGGGGAGACACAATACAGTCCATAACAATGGGATATTCAATTTGTACTTGTTAAAATGCACTATTAAAATTTGCTTTTGCTTTTACCCCCTTTTTTTTTTTCTATTATGTTTCTTCAGATTAACTTGGTATAAGGCTCCATTTCATCCATGTCTTTTTATAATCATGGAAGTTTTTTGTTGTACTGTTTTCTGCTCTGTATGGTTTGACAGCTGTTAATTAAATCTTTCCTTAAAATTCTTAGCTGGAACTGATCAAGGTCCTTCTGGGAGTTTTCCCTCAAAGATCCCCACTGGAGGCTTGGCAGATCGTGAATCCAAGGCTAAGCTTTATCAATCACTCCTGTTTCCTTTTTCTGCACGCCTTAAGCTTACCTTTGAGAGGGCTAACACGTCATACTGGGCTGCTAAACAACTGTCTCAAGGATATTTGTCTATTTTCTCATAAGCATTTGAATGACCTTAACTCTAATTGTTGGGAACAAATGGGGCCCAACCTATTATGCACCAAGTTATGAGCCCACTGAGTTGTAATTCTGCCATAATTCTATGCAGTAATTGTCTTAGGCTGAGTGGCTCATTTTTGACTAAAAGAGCCAAACAAGTTTATGTATACAAATGTACAGAAAGACTGGTGCTTATGCATCCAAAATTTCACGATATTATTTGTCATCAAAATAACAATAATCAATAGTAATCAGTTTTCTACCTTGAAACACACCACACACACACACACACTCACACACTCACACACACCACACACCCCACACACCCCACACACCCCTACCTGTGCCAGATGTTTGATTTATTACTAGGATCATACTATCATATTTGATATTTTCTTTCCTGATCCTCCAAATTCTAACTTCCTTATCAAATAATATTTTCATTTATTTTAGAAAACCTTGTTATCTCTAATTCTGGTACCTGTTTTAATCATTGCTGTATGGGTTACTTATTTGTCTTTATAATTCCTATTTCTGTTATTGATATTTTTAAGGGAAAAATCATAATTTATACATGTATGGGGTACATTGTAATGTTTTGATATAAGTATATATGTGGAATAAGTACATCAAGCTAATTAACACATATCACTTCACTTTTTGTGGAGAGAAACCTTTGACTTTAGTCACCCTACTACACAATAGATCTCAAAAGCTTATTCCTCCTGTCTAATTGAAACTTCTTACCTTTTGACAAACAACTTTCTTTTCCCTTTCCATGCATATCCACTCTAAGCCTCTACTAATCATCTATTTACTCACTACTTCTATGAGTTTGAATTTTTTAGATTCCACAAATAAGTGACATTATATGTTATTTACCTTTCTGTACCTGTCTTATTTCATTTAACACAATGTCATTTACGTTTATCTACATCATAGCAAATGACAGGATTTCCTTGTTTTTTTTTTTTTTTTTTTTTGAGGCGGAGTCTCGCTCTGTCGCCCGAACTGGAGTGCAGTGGCCGGATCTCAGCTCACTGCAAGCTCCGCCTCCCGGGTTTACGCCGTTCTCCTGCCTCAGCCTCCCGAGTAGCTGGGACTACAGGCGCCCGCTACCTCGCCTGGCTAGTTTTTTTTTTTTTTTTTTTTTTTTTTTTTTTTTGTATTTTTAGTAGAGACGGGGTTTCACCGTGTTAGCCAAGATGGTCTCGATCTCCTGACCTCGTGATCCGCCCGTCTCGGCCTCCCAAAGTGCTGGGATTACAGGCTTGAGCCACCGCGCCCGGCCGATTTCCTTGTTTTTTTAATGGCTGAATAGTATTCTATTTTGTATATACGCTATATTTTATTTATCCATTCTTCTGTTTCTTCTGTGTTTTGTTTTTGTTGTTGTTGTTGAGATGGAGTCTCGTTCTGTCACCCATGTTGGAGTGCAGTGGCATGATCTTGACTCATTGCAGCCTCTGCCTCCCAAGTTCAAGCAGTTACTCTGCCTCGACCTCCTGAATAGCTAGCTGGGATTGCAGGTGCCCACTACCACGCCTGGCTAATTTTTGTATTTTTAGTAAAGATGGGGTTTCATCATGTTAGCTGGGCTGGTCTTGAACTCTTGACCTCAAGTGATCTGCCCACCTAAGCCTCCCAAAGTGCTGGGATTATAGACGTAAGCCACCTTGCCTGGCCCATTCATCTGTTGATGGACACTTAGGTTGTTTCCATATCTTGGCTGTTGTGAATAATGCTGCAGTAAACATAGGATGCAGATTTTTTTTTGTCATATTGATTTAATTTTCTTTGTCATATTGATTTCAGTATATCCAGAAGTGGGATTGCTGGATCATCATATAGTAGTTCTATTTTTGGTTTTTTGGTCAATCTCCATGCCATTTCTCATAATTGCTGTACTAATGTACATTACCATCAACAGTGTACATGTTTCCTTTTGTCTACATTCTCACCAACATTTATCTTTCATCATTTTGATAGTAGCCATTCTAACAAGTGTGAGGTAAAATCTCATTATAGTATTAATTTTCATTTATTTAATGATTAATGATATTTAGTATTTTTTCATGAACCTGTTGGCCATTTGTGTCTTCTCTTGAAAAATGTCGATTTAGGTCCTTTGTGTACTTTTTTTTTTTTTTTTTATCTCTCAGAAAACTTTTTATTTCTCATTTCTTTCTTTTTTTTTAAATTATACTTTAAGTTCTGGGATACAAGTGCAGAATGTGCAGGTTTGTTACGTACGTGCCATGGTGGTTTGCTAAACCCATCAGTCCCTCATATACGTGAAGTATTTCTCCTAATGCTATCCCTCTCCTAGTCCCCCACCCCCGACAGACCCTGGTGTGTGATGTTCCCCTCCCTGTGTCTTGTGTTCTCATTGTTCAACTCCCACTTATGATTGAGAACATGCAGTCTTTGGTTTTCTGCTGCTGTGTTAGTTTATTGAGAATGATGGTTTCCAGCTTCATCTGTGTCCCTGCAAAGGACATGAACTCATCCTTTTTTATGGCTGCATAGTATTTCATGATATATATGTGCCACATTTTATTTATCCAGTCTATCATTGATGGGCCTTTGGGTTGGTTCCAAGTCTTTGCTATTGTAAACAATGCTGCAAAAAACATGTGTGCATGTGTCTTTATAGTAGAATGATTGATAATTATTTGGGTATATACCCAGTAATAGGATTGCTGGGTTAAATGGTATTTCTGATTCTGGATCCTTGAGGAATCACCACACTGTCTTCCACGATGGTTGAACTTATTTACACTCCCACTAACAGTGTAAAAGTGTTCCTATTTCTCCACATCCTCTCCAGCATCTGTTGTTTCCTGAGTTTTAAATGATCGCCATTCTAACTGGTGTGGAATGGTATCTCATTGTAGTTTTGATTTGCGTTTCTCTAATGACCAGTGATGATGAGCTTTTTTTCATATGTTTTTTGGCTGCATAAATGTCTTCTGTTTTTGTTTGTTTGTTTGTTTGTTTTGCTATTGAGTTGTTTGAATTCCTTATATATTTTGGATATTAACCTGTTATCATATAGGTGGTTTGCAAATATTTTTCCCACTTTATGAATTGTCTTTCACTTTGTTTCCTTTGCTATGCAGAAGCTTTTAGTATTATGCAATCCCATTTGTTTACTTTTGCTTTTGTGGCTTCTGCTTTCAGGGTTATATACAAAGGTTACATATTCAGGGTCATTTCCCAAATCAGTGCTGTGGAGCTTTATCCCTATGTTTTTCTAGTAGTTTTACAGTTTCAGGTCTTCTATTTAAGTCTTTAATTTACTTTGAGTTGATTTTTGTACATTATGTGAGATAAGGATCCAATTTCATTCTTCTGCATGTGGATATCCAGTTTTTACAACACCATTTATTGAACAGTCTCTTTCCCCATTGTGTGTCCTTGACACCTTTGTTGAAACTCAATTGGCCAATGTGTCCGCTTTATTCTAGTATTTGCTATCTTGATTACAATAGCTTTATAATATATTTTTGAAACCAAGGAGACTTGTCCCTTTTGCTTAAGATGGTTTTGGTTATTTGGGAAATTTTGTGGTTCTTTACAATTTATGGATTTTTTTTCTGTTTCTGTGAAAAATGACATTGAGATTTTGATAGGGATTATGTTGAATCTGTAGATTGCTTTGGGTAGTATAGACATTTTAACAATATTAATTTTTCCAATCTATAAACATAGCATATATTTCCATTGGTTTGTGTTTTCTTGAATGTTTTCATCAGTGTCTTACAGTTTTCAGTATACAGATTACTCACCTTTAAATTGTTTAAATTTACACCATAGTATTTTATTTTTGTTGCTATTGTAAATGGAATTATTTTCTTAATTTCCTATTCATATAGTTCTTTACTGGTATAGGAATCTACTGACTTCTGTATTCTGCAATTTTACCAAATTTGTTTATCACTTCTAACAGTATTTTGGTGGAGTCTTTAGGATTTTCTCTATATAAGATTTTGTCGACACATAAAGACTATTTCTTTCATTTCTTCATTTCCAATTAGGATGCCTTTTATTTCCTTTTCTTGATTAGTTTCTCTGCCTAACATTTCTAGTACTATGTTGAAAATTAATGATGAGAGTGGGTATCCTTGTCTTGCCCCAATCTTAGAGGAAAAACTTTCAACTTTTCACCATTGAATATGCTATTAGCTGTGGGTTTGTCATATATGGCCTTTATCGTGTTGAGATATGATCCTCTGTACCTAATCTGTTGAGAATTTTTACCATAAAAGGTTGTGAAATTTTGTCAAATGCTTTTGCTGTATTTATCGAGGTGATCATATGGTTTTTATTACTTATTCTGTTAATGCATTGTATCACATTTATTGATTCTTGTATATTGAACCATCCTTGCATCCTAGGAATAAATTCAACTTGACCATAGTAAATTATTCTTTTAATGTGTTGTTAAATTTGATTTCTAGTATTTTATTGAGGATTTTTACATTTATGTTCATCAGAGATTATTGGTCTATAATTTTCTCTTCTTATAGTGTCCCAGTCTGGCTTTAGTGTCAGGGTAATCCTGGCCTCATAAAATGGATTTGGAAGTTCTTTCTCCACTCAGTTTTTTGGAAGAGTTTGAGAAGAACTGGTATTAGTTTTTAAAATGTTTGGTAAAATTCAGCAGTGCTGCAATCACGTTTGGGACTTTTCTTTGATGGGTGACTTTTATTATTGATTTAATCTCCTTACTTGTTATTGGTTTATTCAGATTTTCTATTTATTCTTGATTTAGTCCAGTAGGTGGTATATTTCTATGAACTTACCTATTTCTTCTAGGTTATCCAATTAGTTGGCATATACTTGTTCTTAGTAGTTTTTTATGATTCTTGTTATCAGGTGTAATGTCTCCTCTTTCATTTCTGATTTTATGTCCTTGAGTCTTTTCTTATCTTTATTTACTTGAGTCATCTTCTTAGTCTAGAAAGAGTTTGTCTCTTCTGTTTATCTTTGAAAAAAAAAAACCCTCTTAGTTTTATTTTTAAAATTGTTTTTCTAGTCTCTATTTTATTCATTTCTGCCCTAATCTTTGTTATTTCTTCCTTCTTCTAACTCTGGCTTTAGTTTGTTCTTCTTTGTCTTTTTCCCTGGGATCCCTTTTTTGGGATCCTTCTTCTCCTTCTTTTTTTGATGTAGACATTTATTGATATGAACTTCCTTCTTAGAATTGACTTTGCTGCATCTAATAGGTTTTGATATGTTGTATACCCATTATCATTTGTCTGAAGATGTTATTTCCCTTTTGATTCCTTCTTTGACTTACTAGTTGTTCAGGAACATGTTGTTTAATTTCTGCATATTTGTAAATTTTCCCAGTTTTCTCCTACGATTGAGTTCTAGTTTCATATCATTATGGTAGGAAACAATAGTGGATATGATTTCAGTCTTCTGGAATTATTAAAGACTTGTGGCTTAACATATGATCTGTTTTGGAGGATGTTCTGTATATATTTGAGAAGAATGTGTATTCTTTTGCCGTATATTTCTGTTAGGTCCATTTGGTCTAAAGTGTAATTAAAGTACAATGTTTCCTTATTGCTTTTCTGTCTAAAAAAATGATGTTATGTCCAATGCTGAAAGTGGATTATTAAAGTCCCCTACTGTTATAGTATTGTAGTCTATCTCTCCCTTCAGATTGCTTAATAACTGCCTTAGATATTTAGGTGCTACTATGTTAGATGTATATATATTATAAATGTTGAAGAATTGACACCTTTATCATTATATAATTACCTTCTTTGTCTTTCTTTACTGTTGTTTAACTTAATCTTAACTTCATCTGATAGAAATATAGCTACCTCTGCTCTCTTTTGTCTTCCATTTGCATGGAATATATTTATCTATCCCTTTATTTTCCATCTATGTGTGTTCTTACAAGTAAAGTGAGTATTTTGTAGGCAGCATCTAGTTGTGGTGTGCTTTTTCAATCTATTCAGTCACTTTATATCTTTTGATTGGAGAATTCAATCCATTTTTACCCAAGGAAATTATATTATGTAAGGACTTACCTTACTGCTTTTTCATAATTTGTTTTCTGGTTGTTCTGTGTATCTTTTTTTCTTCCTCTTGTCTTTCTTTGTGGTTTGATTGTCTTCTGTAGTGATATGTCTTGAATGCCTTCTTTTTATATTTTGTGGAAGTATAATAGGGTTTTGCTTTGCAATTACCATGAGGTTTATGTAAAACATTACCTGTAACAGGCTATTCTAAGCTGATACCAACTTAACTTTAATCAAATACAAAAGCTCTCCACGTTTACTCCTCCCTACCACATTTTACGATTTTGATGCAAAGTTGACAACTTTTTGTAATTTGTATCCCTTAACAATTTATCAAAGCTACAGTTGTTTTTAATAGTTTTGTCTTTTAACTCTCATGTTAGAGATAAAATTGCTTTACACATCACCTTTCAAGCAAAAGACTATTTTGAATCTAACTATGTATTATTGATACCATTGAATGTTTTCCCTTCATGTATTTTATGTTATTAATTAGTGGTATGTTTTCTCAGCTTAAAGAACTCACTTTAAGAATTCCCATAAGACAGGACTAGTGGTGATGAATTCCCTTATTCTTTATCTTGGAACCATATTCTCTCCTTCCACTCTAGAAATCTGTTTGTGAATGTGGTAGGTTGTACTGACAGTTGGGGAGAAGGAGAAGAGAGAAATATTACAGAAATGCAAAAAACTTCAAATTAAATATTAAAAAATGCTTGCCATTAACTGCTCTTTTGTGGTCTCATGATCAGGGTATTTTGACTATCGTTTATTCTTACATAGTTTTTCTAGCTGGATCTTCTTTCTTCTCTTTCTGCATCTCACCTTTCCTTCTTCTTGTCAATCTTAACACCCCTTACTTCATCCTCTCCTTCACTGATTATATCTCAGGTTTACATTTCATTAGGAAGGACAGTTTAGCTATATCTATGACTACCCCTGAACTCAGCTATTTTCTACCTTTGCATTTTGCCATTCATCAAAGTGCTCAACTGGAACAGGATTCATCATCTCAAAGAGGCAGTTGGTTGAACAAAAAGATTTTTTGTGCTTTTTATTTCGTTTTTGCCATTAGAAGAGAACAGCAAAGTGCCAAAGAGTTTGTAATGACTATACCGTGTTTGTGCAACTTTGTGCAATAATAACTTCTGAGGCAGTAACATATGGGGCATGATCAGATGTGGGTGAGTTAATAGTTAAAATTAGAGATTAATGTGTTAGAATCAAAACTTATGTTCATATGCTAGAAATGAAACACTTAAAATAATTAAAACCCAAAGAGGATAGTTCAAATAAAATATTGTAAATTTTATTTTGCTTAAGGAGACTACACCTATCCAATAGATATTTAACCAACAATTTCAAAACTTTTGGCTTTATTAAGAAATAAACATATTTTAAGCCAAACTCTCAAACTTAAGAGAACTATGTAAAATAATGAGTTAGTTGTGAGTTTTTAAATTCTAGGGTTATTTCTGTGACTTTAATTGGAGTGCCAGACAGCACTTCCCTTACTCCTGCACATTTACTCACTTTGTTTGAAACCACCTTACTTGCCTTGATGAACAAATAACAAAAGTAGCTAAAACTGTTCTGAAGAAATAGATGTTTTTGTTAATTAAACCAATAATTTTCTACTTTTCTACCAAAAATACAGATTAGTTTATCCCAACATAGTGAGCGATTTATATGTTTACTTTTAAAATTTTAATTTTAATAAATGTATCTTTTAATTTTAACTTTTACAGATTTAGAAATACAAGTACAGTTTCATTATATGGACATATTGCACAGTCGTGAAGTCTAGGCTTTTAGTGTGTTTGTCACCTGAATAATGTACATTGTACTGAATAAGTAATTTTTTGTCCCTCACCTCTTCCTATCTCCCCACGTTTTGAAGTCTCTAATGTTTATTATTTCACTCTGTATGTCCAAGTATATCCAATGCTTAGCTTCGACTTATAAGTGAGAATATGTGGTATTAGACTTTCTAAGTTATTTCTCTTAGAATGATTGCCTCTACGTCCAAATAGGAAGACAGGAAGTCAAACTATCCCTGTTGGCAGATGATATGATTCTGTACCTAGAAAACCTCACAGTCTCTACCCAAAAGCTCCTTGTTCTGATAAACAACTTGAGCAAACTTTTAGGATACAAAATCAACATGCAAAAATTATAGCATTTCTATATGCCAACAGCATCCAAGCTGAGAGCCGAATCAAGAATAAAATCCCATTTACAATAGCCGTAAATAGAATAAAATACCTAGGAATACAGCTAACCAGAGACATGAAAGAATTCTGCAACAGGAATTACAAAATACTGGTCAAAGGAGTCAGGGATGACACAAACAAACAAAACATTCCATGCTCCTGGATAAGAAGAATTAATATTGCTCAAATGGCCATACTGCCCAAAGAAATTTATAGATTCAACCCTATTCCCATCAATCTGCCAATAAAATTATTCACAGGATTAGAGAAAAACTTTTAAAATTCATATGGAATCAAAAAAGAGCTCGAATAGCCAAAGCAATCCTAAGCAAAAAGAACAAAGCTGGAGACATCGCATTACTTGACTTCAAACTATACTACAAGGCTATTGTAACCAAAACAGTATGGTACTTATACCAAAATGGACACATAGACCAATGGAACAGAATAGAGAGCCCAGAAATAATGCCAGACACCTAAAACCATCTGGTCTTTGACACAGTTAACAAAATAAGCAATGGGGAAAGGACCCTGTTCAATAAATAATTTTGGGATAACTGGCTAGCCGTATTCAGAAGATTGAAACTGGACCCCTTCCATATACCGTATACAAAAGTTAACACAAAATAGATTAAAAACCTAAATATGAAACCTAAAACTATTTATTATTGATTTCTAGTTTGATTCTGTTAATGTCAGAAAACACTATTTGTATGTTTTAAGTTTTCTAAAAATTTGAAGTTGTTTTATGATACAGGATATGTTCTGTCTTGGTTTATGTACTGTGAACATGAACATGTGCATTCTGCTATACTGGGTGCTGTATAAATGTCAACTAGATAGTGTTGGTTGATGGTGCTCTTGAGGTTTCTAATATCCCTGCTGATTTTCTGTCTAATTATTCTAACAGTGGTTTTGAGGTCTCAAACTATAATTCGGGGTTTTTAAAATTCTTTCAGTTCTCTCAGTTTTTTGCTTTACATATTTAACAACCTTACTGTTTGATATATACACAGTTAAAGTTGCCGTGTCTTCTTGTTACAGTGATACTTTGAACATTGTATAATTTCCCCTCTCTAGTAATTTTCTTGGAGTAAAGAAAATAAAGTATACTTTATGTAATAGTAATATAACTACTCCTGCTTTTTGATTAATGTTTGCATAGTATATCTTTTTCTATGCTTTTACTTCCCACCTGCCTATATAATTTGAAGTGAATTACTTCTATACAGCATATAATTGATTCACTTAAAAATTACTCTGCCAACTTTTGTATTTTGATTGGTGTATTTAGACTATTTACATTTAACATAATTATTGGTATGTTAGAGCCTAAGTTTGCTGTTTTATTTTTTGTTTCTGGTTGTTTTCTCTTCCTCCTTTTTCTGTGATTGTATGGCATGTCTGGTTCATAACTGAATTTTTTTTAGAATTCTGTTTTGATTTACACATAAAATTTCTATATGCATTATATATATTATATACCTAACATCATAGTTGACTGGTAACCTTTTATGAGTTTGAGTGAATTTTAGAAAACTTACCTCCTTTTTCATTCCTTTGCCCTTCCTCATTTGCAATATAATTGCCTTAAATATTTCCTTTACATACATGTAGAACATCAGACAATGTTAGAATGTTTGCTTATTTACTTATATTTTTGTTTACTGTGCTTATTCTTCCTGTTTTCAAAGAGTTTCTTTTTGTTTAGACATCTTCTGTTAGTCATTTTTAAGATAATTCAGCTGGCAAAATTTTCTTAGTTTTCCTTCATTGAGCATATTTTGATTTTCCCTTTTTTTTCCTGAAGGAAATAGTCACAAAGTAAGACTCTTGGTTGACAGTTGTTCTTTTTTACAGCAATTGAAAAATGCACTTCCTTTGGTGACTTCTGATGAGAAATCTGCTCATATTAGAATTTTTTTTCCTTTACATTGCTGTTTTTCTCTGGCTACTTTTATGACTTTCTCTGTCTTTAGTTTTCAGAAGTTTAAATATGTCATGTCTCAGTATTGATTTCTTTGGGTTTATGTTGTTTGGACTTTGCTCACCTTCTTGAATTTGTAGGTTTTGCCTCTTGCCAAATTAGAAAAGTTTTCAGGCATTGTTTTCTCAAGTACTCTTAAGCCCTACTATCTTTTCCCTCTTTTTCTAGACTCCAATTACATAAAGTTAGATATTTTGTTAATAGTACCACTTGTCCCTAAGGGTCTGTTTTTTTTCTTTTTTCTTTTCTTTTTTTTTTTTTGAGGCGGAGTCTCGCTCTGTTGCCCAGGCTCCGCCTCCCGGGTTTACGCCATTCTCCTGCCTCAGCCTCCCGAGTAGCTGGGACTACAGGCGCCCGCCACCTCGCCCGGCTAGTTTTTTGTATTTTTTTTTTAGTAGAGACGGGGTTTCACCATGTTAGCCAGGATGGTCTCGATCTCCTGACCTCGTGATCCGCCCGTCTCGGCCTCCCAAAGTGCTGGGATTACAGGCTTGAGCCACCGCGCCCGGCCTATTTTTTTTTTTTTTAATTCAACCTACTTTCTCTGTTGTTTGCTGTTTAGATTGGGTAATTTCCATGGTTTTATCTTTAAGTTTGTGAAATTTTTTCCTGTGTCCCTTCCATATTGCTCTTAAACCCATCTATTGAGTTTTTAAAATTTCAAATATTGTGTTTTTCAGTTCTAAAACTACTATTTAGTTCCTCTTTTCATCTTCCATTCCATTGCTGAGATGTTCTGATTCTTCATTTGTTTGAAATGTATTCTAATGGGTTACTGAGGCTTTAAAATATTTATCACATAATTCTAACATTATTGTTCTGTTGGTGTTGGCCTTTATCAGGCATCTTTTTTTTTTTTCCATTTAGTTTGAGATCTTAGTGGTTATTGATGTAATGGGTGATATTCTATTGAAACCTGGACATTTGGGGTATTATATAATGAGGTTAGCTCTTATGTAAACCTTCGATTTTAACTGAAATCTTCTGACACTACTCCAGCAGAAGAATGGAAGTCTCACCTTATTACCCAGTTCCTCACACTGTTTGCATTCATAACCAAACCAAATAGACTCCTCCCTGAGTGAGGTGGTAGTTCTAGCTCTCCACTAGGCCTCCATTGATAGCTCTCTGCCTGAGAGAGGGAGGAATGCCTTGTTACTGCTTCCCACATGGCATCCACTGATGGTGGGGCGGGAAGGAGGTGAAAATCTTGACTTTCTACTAGGTCACCTGTGACATGATCTCAGTGGGAAGGAGGGGCATCTCGTTACTGCCAAATGGAGGTGGAAGTCCACCTTTCCACGTGGACTCCACTGCGTTGCCAAGGGTGATGCTGAAAGTTTCAGACCCCTACTCATCCTTTTCTGACACCATGGTAGTGAGTGAGTTGAGGCGCTGCAATACAGCTTGGCAAACAAAAGTGGAAGTCTACCCATGCTTGGCCTTTGCTGGCCTGGGTGGGTGTGGGGCCACATTTTTTCAGTGGGTTTGACTGGAGTAGTGTAGTTATTATCAAACAGATTTCTGTCTGGCTAGGCTTGTCTTTTCATTTGGCTAGAGAGAGTGGACTTTTGTCATATTTTCTTTTTGCTGTCCTTGTGTTACCAAGTTGCTGGCTTCTTCAGATCTAAGTCTGGGATATATAAGGCAAAAAGAAAATGCATGGAACTCAATACTTAGGTCTTTCCTTAGGTCTCAGTGTCTCTGGATTGTCTGTCTTCTCTTTGCCTTTCAAAGTTATCTTATGTTTGTTTATTTATAATTTTCAGGGTTTTAAATTATACTTAGTGGGAGGACTAGGGAAAAGTACATTTATTCCATAGTTCCACATGCAGAAATCTCCAAAACCAAAATTATTTTGCTATTCATTCTTGCCATTTCATTAGGTGAAATTAAAAAGACAAAAACCCATCCTCTAAAAGACATTTTAACTATTAGAACATATTTTTAATAACTCAGGTTACTATCCATGAAAGATTTTTTTTAAATGTTGCCTAAAACATAAATGTATAAAAATGAGCAATTAGGCCGGGCGCGGTGGCTCAAGCCTGTAATCCCAGCACTTTGGGAGGCCGAGACGGGCGGATCACGAGGTCAGGAGATCGAGACCATCCTGGCTAACACGGTGAAACCCCGTCTCTACTAAAAATACAAAAAAACTAGCCGGGCGAGGTGGCGGGCGCCTGTAGTCCCAGCTACTCAGGAGGCTGAGGCAGGAGAATGGCGTAAACCCGGGAGGCGGAGCTTGCAGTGAGCTGAGATCCGGCCACTGCACTCCAGCCTGGGCGACAGAGCGAGACTCCGCCTCAAAAAAAAAAAAAAAAAAAAAAATGAGCAATTAAAGAAATCATTGTAGGAATGAAGAATTCTTGTGAAGATAATGATACATAAATAATTCTTCTTGACCATTATAATTTATGAACATTTGATCTCTTCAACAATTATATTTTTAATAGGTAATAATTCAGTGTTGTAAGTCAATTGTACTGACCAATGGGAGCCATAGATATTCTTTTATTAAACTAAAAAAAACCCCACTCCTTGTAAGTAATCCAATCAATTCAAAACAGTTGACTATGACAGTTCCCCTCCATCCAATTCCATTTCCTAGAAGTAACCACATCCAGTTTGTAGGCTATGTTTACACTTTCAGTCATGCTCTGCCACTTCACTTAGTCACTCCTGCTTTTCCTTTTCAGCTTCTCTCTCATCTTTTGTAAGTTTATCCTTCTATCTCTGGCTGTTAAACATTGAAAGACTTTCAGACTTTGTTCTAGAACGTTTTTCCTCAATTCATATTGTTTTGCTTTGTGACTCATCTATGTTCCTATTTCAATTACCATTTACACTCAGATTACTCATATTTATGTTTCTAGTTCAGATTTCTGGTCTTAATATCAAATCAATAACTCCAGCTCTCTGTTTGACGACTCTTTTTGGATATCTAAAGAGCACTCCCAACCCAACATTGCCAAAACTGGATAGATGATCTTTCCTTACAGCCTGTTTCAGATTTTGCATCTCAGTGAATAGTACCACTGTATATTGAATTATTTTCACTAGAAGCTTAGGAGTCATTATTGATCCCCTTTCATTTTCACCTTCCTTTTCCAATGAATCAAGTCCTGTGGCTTTTCCCTCCTGAATCTGCATAATCCTTTCAATGTCTGTGACCAAGCTTCATCATAAACTACCTAGGCCAATATAGTAGTTTTTAAAATGGACTCTCTACTTCTGTCTGATTGTTCTTAAATTATTTTTTTACTCTGTAGCCAGAGAGGTATCCTCAAAATAAAATCTGGTTATGTTACATGCCTGCTTAGAATATTTCAAATTTTTAGTTGCTCTTATGATAAATATCTGAGTTCTTAACATGACCTAGCACAGTACCTGCCTCAATAAACGTTTGTAGAAGAACGAAAAAAACTTATGGTTTACAGTATTTTCTATTAAAATAGTATTACTATACATGTGTATCTCTGTATGCATCAGAGATTCTTTTTTCTTATTAATATTTCTGTTGGATATGTTTCTAGAAGTGAAGTTGCTAGTATAGTTTGGATTTTATCTATTAAAAATGAAGGATAATAGAGATGTGGTGCAGTGCCTTGTAGTCATTGAGAAAAAACATCCATTAAGAGAAAAAAGAGGTGACGGATCTAGGAAGATCAATAATGGTTTATTAAGGGAGTCATCCTGTACCTTCTGTCTGATGGAAGGAGTTATATCTCAAAGAAACACCAAATAATTTCAGGATTTTTTGAGAGCTTATGCCAAGCAAATTTAGGTTAAATATTTTGTAAGACAGAGCAAGGAGAAAAGAACAAATGAATCACATTTTAATATTCATAACAGATGTGATTTATTTTTGTAAATCACTCATACATTTAGTTTGCTTACATGTCTTTCTTATAGTATATTATAATTAGGTAGTATAAAGAAAGGCATGATTTGAAATGGGATAATAAAAAGGTAATAAAAATAATGTATGAATTATAATTTTTATAGAAATCAAGGTTTACTAGTATCTAAGACCATTTGGGCTGCTGTAAACAAAACACCATATGTTGGTTAGCTTATAAACAATGGAAATTTATTGCTCATGGTTCTGGAAGCTGGGGGGTCTAAAATTGAGGCATACCAGATTCAGTGATTGGTGAGGGCTCACTTTCTGGTTCATAGACAGCAGCGACATGCTGTTTTCTCACCATGGTGGAATGGAGCTAGGGGTTTCTTTCATCCCTCTTTTATAAGGGAGCTAATCGCATTGGTGAGGGTTCTTCTTTATGACCTAATCATCTCCTAAGGGCCTCAGCTCCTAATACCAACACCTTAGGTGTTAGGATTTCAACATATAAATTTTGGGGGAACAAAAACATTCATACCATAGCAACTAGTGTAGTTGATACTGCACAGAAATCGTGAAATAGGCAAATAATGTTTTTAGAGATGTGTCTCTACTTCCTTTGATCCATGGCACTCTAAGGAAGATGGTGTGTCTTTGTGCATATGACATCAGCAGGGAGCATCACAAAGGCATCATGCCGAAAAGGTGGGGGACTAGGAGAGGCAGGTTGCTACTAGCGCCGCACTACTAGTTCTATGACCTTGGGCAAGCTAGTTAATCTCTGTGAGACTTATTTTCCTCATTTGAAAATAATGATAATAACTGTTTTACCTGTAAAGTAGATTTGATGTGATCATTTATTATTTATTGATGCATTTATTTGTAATTATTCATTTTTTGGTTGAGCTGATACTAAAACACTTTATTCCTGATTTTATTTATAAATTTGCATACCAGAAAAATAGAATTGTGTAATACAGGGGCATTAATAGCTTTAAAAACCTTTTTTAGGAGCTTCTCAGCCTGCAAAGTGATTCATAATGGCCTCTTAGAGCACTGAGAGGTACCATGAAACTCTGAAAGAGCTAACATGCTTTTTATAACCCGTGTACTCAAAGGGAGTAAAACACTGATTTTCATAAGTAGCTCTTTACAAATTCCTACTGTTCTGTTTTTCACTCTAGTCTTTTTTGTTTATACTGAAATGTGTAGATTAAGTAGCTTTATCTTTATTTTTTTCTTGCTATTAATTTTGTATCAGCCGCTTTGAGGATGTTTAAACCAAACACTGATTTAATTGCTTTGTTTATCATTTCTTCTTGTTCTAGGCAATGGACCTCATCATGACCGTTGCTGTACTTACAATGAAAACAACTTGGTGGATGGTGTGTATTGTCTCCCAATAGGACACTGGATTGAGGCCACTGGGCACACCAATGAAATGAAGCACACAACAGACTTCTATTTTAATATTGCAGGCCACCAAGCCATGCATTACTCAAGGTAAAAATAGTGCTATGTTTATAAGCATAGAAATAGTACAAGAGGTAGCATTAGCAACAATGAAAATACTTACTGTGTTCAAAACTGCAGTGTCTCACTTTGGAGGGGTCTATAGGCCTGTAATACTTTGAGGAGATAATTACAGTGAATCAGTGTGTGAGCTTTTCTGGGTCTAGATGTGGAGGATTTTAAAAATAGAATTCTTTAATAAATGCATACCTTAGCATCAATATATTTTCACCAGATAGTAGCTAACCAATCTCTGTATTTATGTAGTGGATTATAAATAAAAACTTCACTAACATGGCCTAAATTAGTATTTGTGTCCTTTATGATACTACCAGTGAAACAAAAATTGGTATTTCCTTATAACATCTTACTGAAATAAATATGTGTGAAAATAAACAGAACTAGATTGAATGTGATTATCTGCTTCATTATTTGTTAATATTTTGATTTATTTGTTCATTTAATTCCTAAACCAGGAGGTTGCTAAATAAAACGTAAGGCTCATTATCCTTTTCTCCTTTCCCACTCATCGGAAATGATTATTTTTAATCACTTTATGGTTAGTTTTTCTTGAGATTAAATCTAAATCTTAAACAATGTGCATATGTGTTCCTTGTTAATGTACCAGTTTAAAAATAGCTATTGATTCCCCTCTGTTACACATAGGAAATTGATGTCTTTCGTACTTGTCCTCTCTCCGCACTCCAGTCCCTACTAGGCATTTTTTGAAAAGTTCCATTGTTACTTACCATCATACAAATTCTATGTCTTGACCCATCAGTTTTTCACAATGTCTCCTAGTTTCCTACATTGTAAGAGCAGAGATTTTTTTTTTGTTCCTGTGTTTTTTTCCACATCTATTTCCACCTACTGACTCCTGCTTTTAAATTACTTTTATAAATTCAAGGCTTATAAAATTTACATTAAACTTTGTAAATATAAATTTCTTTCACACTTTGATTATTTAAAATTTAAAAGCAATTGCCAACATTTAAAATATTATGTGTTGTTTGATTTGTTTTTCTAAGACCACCAGAGCGAGTACAAAAGAACCAGCGAGTAGGCAAGGCTAGGAGCAAAACTGCAAATTTATGTTTTGGTCACCTCGCTTCAGGGAAGAAGGTGTGGAGGGTGAGGTCCGTCGGTCTCCGGCAAAGGAGGCCAAGGGAGTCGCCCAGTGGAGCTATCGGAGGAAGTTCCTGATGCAGTCCCGACAGGAGAGGGGGCTGAGGAAGTTCCAGTGGCGCTCTCCCCGGGAGCGGATTTTCTGGGAGTGGGAGGGCAATAGGCGGGGCATGGGCGTGTCTGGGGGCGTTCCGTAGGTGCCGCCAGGTAAATCTTGGTCTCTTCGGATTGACGTCACCTGGCACATGCCCAGTTGATCTGCACCTTCCCGGGGCCGGCTGCATTTTCGCAGTGTGGGAAAAGTTGGTGATGAAGAACCCGGAAGTGCGCCATCTTGCCTCCGTTCATCCAAACATTATTTACTGTAGAACTTACAGTATTTGTGCTATACACAAGGAGATACGTTCTCATGTTCTTAAAGAACGTGTTGTTTTGAATGAAAGATACAATTAATAAAACAGAGTTGTGAGGGATAAAAGAGAGAGAAAATGCAATTTCACAATAGTTTTAGGCAATTAATATTCCTCTTGAACACATCTTTCTTTCAAACTTCTGGTAGATGTTGGCTTTGCTGGTGGGTTGTATGCTTAGAATGAGGAAGAGAAGAGTTAAGCATGTCTCATGGCCTTATGGCCTGAGCTACTGAATTAATGGTGTTGCTGCTTACTGAGATGGGAAAGACTAGGAAATGAGCAATTTGAAGTAGGGCTTGAGGTGAAAGTTCTACTTTAGTCATTTCTTGAAATGTCTGTTAGATTACAGGAAGCAAATTGATTTGATTTCAGGAATTTTAGGGAGAGCTTGGAAATAAAGATATAAAATTGGCAGTTATCAAGACATAGATAGCATTCAAAATGATGAGTCTAGATAAGACAATAGTAAATGAGTGAAGTATAGAAGAGACAAAGAGAAGAAGCAAAAATATTGAGCCCTGATGCACACAATTTAGAAGTCAAGGATAAGCAGAAGATCCAGAGAAAAGAATGAGAAGGAACACCTCTTGAGATGGTCTGACGTTTAATAAGGATGTGTATATGGGTTCTTTTAAATTGATCCTGAACCACATTTCCTGAATGAACCCTTTTTTCTGAAACGTCATGTCTTGGGCTCTGGAGTTTTTTTTCCACTGTATAATTATTTCTTCTCCTTGATTGCCTTTGTTCTTTGCCATCAGAGACACTCCTTACATGGATGTTGGACCTCTTGGATTTACATTTTATGTTTGTCATCTTTTGTATTGCTTTACATTTTGAGAGGCTTCTTTATTTCCAATTCAATATCAATTTTTTTCTTAATTTTGGTAATTGAATTCTTAATTTTCATGGACTTTTACTTATTCTGTTATTCACTTTTTGTATATTAGTTTCTTCTTGTTTATGAATGAGTATATTCATGAATCATAGAATACTAATGAAAGTTATTTTTAAGTTCTCTTCTCTATTTTTTTTTTTTTTTTGCTTTTGAACTTGTTTATTGTAATCCTTAACATAAGTCATTCTTTCTGAGCCTCAGCTCTGAACACATAAAATGGAGATAAAGTTGTTACAGGGGCTGAATGATGCAACAATATAAACAACTTTTAATATTATGATCAGTCCACCTCCATACGGTTTTCCATAATGGTTGTGCTAATTTATATTACCACCAGCAGTTTGTCAAGGTTCTCTTGTCTCTATATCCTCATCAACACTTGGAGTTTTATGATTTTCTTAATTGTAGCCATTCTGATTAGAGTGAGGTGTTATCTTCTTGCAGTCTTGATTTGCATTTCCCTGATAATTGATGACATTGAACATTTTTTTTTCATATATCTTATCCATTTGTATGTCTTCTTTTTTTATTATTATTATTATACTTTAAGTTCTAGGGTACATGTGCACAACGTGCAGGTTTGTTACATATGTATACTTGTGCCATGTTGCTGTGCTGCATCCATCAACTCGTCAACACACATCAACTCGTCATTTACATCAGGTATAACTCCCAATGCCATCCTTTCCCCCTCCCCCTCCCCATAATAGGCCCCAGTGTGTGATGGTACCCTTCCTGTGTCCAAGTGATCTCATTGTTCAATTCCCACCTATGAGTGAGAACATGCGGTGTTTGGTTTTCTGTTCTTGTGATAGTTTGCTGAGAATGATGGTTTCCAGCTGCATCCATCTCCCTACAAAGGACACAAACTCATCCCTCTTTATGTCTGCATAGTATTCCATGGTGTATATGTGCCACATTTTCTTAATCCAGTCTGTCACTGATGGACATTTGGGTTGATTCCAAGTCTTTGCTATTGTGAATAGTGCCGCAATAAACATACATGTGCATGTGTCTTTATAGCAGAACGGTTTATAATCCTTTGGGTATATACCCAGTAATGGGATGGCTGGGTCATATGGTATTTCTAGTTCTAGATCCTTGAGGAATCGCCATACTGTTTTCCACAATGGTTGAACTAGTTTACAATCCCACCAACAGTGTAAAAGTGTTCCTATTTCTCCACATCCTTTCCAGCACCTGTTGTTTCCTGACTTTTTAATGATTGTCATTCTAACTGGTGTGAGATGGTATCTCATTGTGGTTTTGATTTGCATTTCTCTGATGGCCAGTGATGATGAGCATTTTTTCATGTGTCTGTTGGCTGTATGAATGTCTTCTTTTGAGAAATGTCTGTTCATATCCTTTGCCCACTTTTTGATGGGGTTGTTTGTTTTTTTCTTGTAAATTTGTTTGAGTTCTTTGTAGGTTCTGGATATTAGCCCTTTGTCAGATGAGTAGGTCGCAAAAATTTTCTCCCACTCTGTAGGTTGCCTGTTCACTCTGATGGTAGTTTCTTTTGCTGTGCAGAAGCTCTTTAGTTTAATTAGATCCCATTTGTCAATTTTGGCTTTTGTTGTCATTGCTTTTGGTGTTTTAGACATGAAGTCCTTGCCCATGCCTATGTCCTGAATGGTGTTACCTAGGTTTTCTTCTAGGGTTTCTATGGTATTAGGTCTAACATTTAAGTCTCTAATCCATCTTGAATTAATTTTCATATAAGGAGTAAGGAAAGGATCCACTTTCAGCTTTCTACTTCTGGCTAGCCAATTTTCCCAGCACCATTTATTAAATAGGGAATCCTTTCTCCATTTCTTGTTTTTCTCAGGTTTGTCAAGGATCAGATGGCTGTAGATGTCTGGCATTATTTCTTAGGATACTCAGAATTGTGTATTGATTTGTGTATGTTGAACCAGCCTTGCATCCCAGGGATGAAGCCCACTTGAACGTGGTGGATAAGCCTTTTGGTATGCTGCTGGATTCGGTTTGCCAGTATTTTATTGAGGATTTTTGCATCAATGTTCATTAGGGATATTGGTCTAAAATTCTCTTTTTTCGTTGTGTCTCTGCCAGGCTTTGCTATCAGGATGATGTTGGCCTCATAAAATGAGTTAGGGAGGATTCCCTCTTTTTCTATTGATTGGAATAGTTTCAGAAGGAATGGTACCAGCTCCTCCTTGTACCTCTGGTAGAATTCAGCTGTGAATCCATCTGGTCGTGGAATTTTTTTGGTTGGTAGGCTATTAATTATTGCCTCAATTTCAGAGCCTGCTATTGGTCTATTCAGTGATTCAACTTCTTCCTGGTTTAGTCTTGGGAGAGTGTTAAGTGTCCAGGAAATTATCCATTTCTTCTAGATTTTCTAGTTGATTTGCGTAGAGGTGTTTATAGTATTCTCTGATGGTAGTTTGTATTTCTGTGGGGTCGGTGGTGATATCCCCTTTATCATTTTTTATTGCGTCTATTTGATTCTTCTCTCTTTTCTTCTTTATTAGTCTTGCTGGCAGTCTATCAATTTTGTTGATCTTTTCAAAAAACCAACTCCTGGATTCACTGATTTTTTGGAGGGTTTTTTGGTGTCTCTATCTCTTTCAGTTCTGCTCTGATCTTAGTTATTTCTTGCCTCCTGCTAACTTTTGAATGTGTTTGCTCTTGCTTCTCTAGTTCTTTAATTGTAATGTTAGAGTGTCAATTTTAGATCTTTCCAGCTTTCTCTTGTGGGCATTTAGTGCTATAAATTTCCCTCTACACACTGCTTTAAATGTGTCCCAAAGATTCTGATATATTGTATCTTTGTACTCATTGATTTCAAAGAACATCTTTATTTCTGCCTTCATTTCGTTATGTACCCTGTAGTCATTTAGGATCAGGTTATTCAGTTTCCATGTAGTTGAGCGGTTTTGATTGAGTTTCTTAGTCCTGAGTTCTAGTTTGATTGCACTGTGATCTGAGAGACAGTTTGTTATAATTTCTGTTCTTTTACATTTGCTGAGGAGTGCTTTACTTCCAACTATGTGGTCAATTTTGGAATAAGTGTGATGTGGTGCTGAGAATAATGTATATTCTGTTGATTTGTGGTAGAGAGTTTTGTAGATGTCTATTAGGTCCGCTTGGTGCAGAGTTGAGTTCAATTCCTGGATATCCTTGTTAACTTTCTGTCTCGTTGATCTGTCTAATGTTGACAGTGGGGTGTTGAAGTCTCCCATTATTATTATATGGGAGTCTAAGTCTCTTTGTAAGTCTCTAAGGGCTTGCTTTATCAATCTGGGTGCTCCTATATTGGGTGCATATGTATTTAAGATAGTTAGCTCTTCCTGATGAATTGATTCCTTTACCATTATGTAATGATCTTCTTTGTCTCTTCTGATCTTTGATGGTTTAAAGTCTGTTTTATCAGAGACTAGTATTGCAACCCCTGCTTTTTTTTGTTCTCCATTTGCTTGGTAGATCTTCCTCCATCCTTTTGTTTTGAGACTATGTGTGTGTCTGCATGTGAGATGGGTCTCCTGAATACAGCAAACTGATGGGTCTTGGCTCTTTATCCAATTTGCCCCTCTGTGTCTTTTCATTGGACCATTAAGTCCATTTACATTTAAGGTTAATACTGTTATGTGTGAACTTGATCCTGTGATTGTGATATTAGCTGGTTATTTTGCTCATTAGTTGATGCAGTTTATTCCTAGCATTGATGGTCTTTACATTTGGCATGTTTTTGCAATGGCTGGTACCGGTTGTTCCTTTCCATGTTTAGTGCTTCTTTCAGGATCTCTTGTAGGGTAGGCCTGCTGGTGACAAAATTTCTAAGCATTTGCTTATCTGTAAAGAGTTTTATTTCTCCTTCACTTATGAAACTTAGTTTGGCTGGATATGAAATTCTGGGTTGAAAATTCTTTTCTTTAAGTATGTTGAATATTGGCCGCCACTGTCTTCTGGCTTGTAGAGTTTCTGCCGAGATATCTGCTCTTAGTCTGATGGGCTTCACTTTGTGTGTGACCCGACCTTTCTCTCTGGCTGCCCTTAAGATTTTTTCCTTCATTTCAACTTTGGTGAATCTGACAATTATGTGTTTGGAGTTGCTCTTCTCGAGGATTATCTTTGTGGCATTCTCTGTATTTCCTGAATTTGAATGTTTGCTTGCCTTACTATGTTGCAGAAGTTCTCCTGGATGATATCCTGAAGAGTGTTTTCCAACGTGGTTCCATTTTCCCCCTCCCTTTTAGGCACCCCCATCAGACGTAGATTTGGTCTTTTCAGATAATCCCATACTTCTTGAAGGCTTTGTTCATTTCTTTTTCCTCTTTTTTCATTAGACTTCTCTTCCCACTTCATTTCATTCATTTGATCCTCAATCGCTGATACTCTTTATTCCAGTTGATCAAGTCAGTTACTGAAGCTTGTGCATTTTTTGTGTATTTCTTGTGTCATGGTTTTTATCTCTGTCTGTTCGTTTATGGCCTTCTCTGCATTGATTATTCTAGTTATCCATTCTTCTATTCTTTTTTCAAGATTTTTAGCTTCTTTGTGCTGTGTACGTAATTCCTCCTTTAGCTCTGAGAATTTTGATGGACTTCTCTATACTCGTCAAAGTCATTCTCTATCCAACTTTGATCCGTTGCTGGCGATGAGCTGCTTTCCTTTTGAGGGGGAGATACGCTCTTATTTTTTGAATTTCCAGCTTTTCTGCCCTGCTTTTTCCCCATCTTTGTGGTTTTATCTGCCTTTGATCTTTGTTGATGGTGATGTACTGATGGGGTTTTGGTATAGGTGTCCTTTCTGTTTGTTTTCCTTCTAGCAGTCAGTATCCTCAGCTGTAGGTCTGTTGGAGTTTGCTTGAGGTCCACTCCAGACCCTGTTTGCCTAGGTATCAGCAGCAGAGGCTGCAGAAGATAGAATATTACTGGTCAGCGAGTGTTCATCTCTCTTTCTTGCTCTGGAAGCTTCGTCTCAGGGGTGTACCCTGCCGTGTGAGGTGTGGGATGTCAGTCTGCACCTAGTGGGGAATGTCTCCCAGGTAGGCTACTCAGGGGTCAGGGACCCACTTGAGCAGGCAGTCTGTCCATTCTCAGATCTCAGCCTCTGTGTTGGGAGATCCACTGCTCTCTTCAAAGCTGTCAGACAGGGTCATTTGCATCTGAAGAAGTTTCTGCTGCTTTTTGTTTAGCTATGCCCTGTCCCCAGAGGTGGAGTCTACAGAGACAGGCAGGTCTCCTTGAGCTGCTGTGGGCTCCACCGAGTTCGAGCTTCCAGGAGGCTTTGTTTACCTATTTAAGCCTCAGCAATGGTGGGCGCTCCTCCCCCAGCCTTGCTGTTGCCTTGCAGTTACATTGCAGACTGCTGTGCTAGCAATGAGGGAGGCTCCATGGGCATGGCACCCTCTGGGCCAGGGGTGGGATATAATCTCCTGGTATACCGTTTGCTAAGACCCTTGGTAAAACGCAGTATTAGGGTGGGAGTTAGCCGATTTTCCAGGTGTCATGTGTCTCAGTTCCCCTGGCTAGAAAAAGGGATTCCCTTCCCCCTTGTGCTTCCCAGGTGAAGCGATGCCTCGCCCTGCTTCATCTCTCGCTGGTCAGGCTGCACCAGCTGACCAGCACTGATTGTCTGACACTCCCCAGTCAGATGAACCCAGTACCTCAGTTGAAAATGCAGAAATCACCCATCTTCTGTGTCGCTCGCACTAGGAGCTAGAGACTGGAGCTGTTCCTATTCAGCCATCTTGCTCCGGGTCCCAAGTTCTCTTACTGGAACTATACTTTTTCCTCCTGAATCAATTGTTTTTCATTCGTTTTGATCTTTCTTTGTTTTGTGTTATTGTTTTAGGTAACGTGATTATTAGTTGTTCATATTTACTATGTGAAAATTAGGTTGATTATTGTATATGGCTATCATAAGTTTCCTGTGCTATTACTGGCCTCTGTACCTGTGAGAGATGTTGGGGGCAAGCTGTGCTCAGGTGGGCAGATCCTATCTTTCTCAGCAGACTCAAATCAGACAACCCACCTACATACTTCCTCCGCCCCACCCTGAATGAAAAGATAAGGAGGGTCTGTTGTGGGGTACACCTCTCACTCTGAGAACATTTGCTCCCCAAGTTGATGTTTTAATTTTTAAATAAAGTATTTCTTCAGCTTCACTTACAGTGTCAAAGCTGCATGTGCAGGTGAGAGTGAACCTTAGTTCATGTACTCAACTATGCAAGAAAGCTTATGTTTCTTTATTTTCTTTAAAGCAACTTAGTTTTACATCCAAGTCTCTATCCTACTGAATTCTCAAGTAATTCAACCTGTTATCCACTGCAAGATGTAAATATATCTATGCTTATAAATAATAAGATATTTAAATGTATGTATACTATATAACACATTGTTTATTAATATAATAAATAATATTGTATGTGTATGTATATCTGGAGTTTAATATATAATCTAATATATACATACTCTCACACACACACACACACACACCAAGTCCTGGGAATCTTTATTTTTCAACATCTCCACGTGATTTTTACATGCATAAAAGGACAGTAGTTTATAATAGAAAAGGAATATTTTTATGCACCTTCAGTTGTTTTAGTCTAACTCCCCTTAAAATTTCCAGCATAATTCACCTTCACATGAAACTGGATAAGATGAAAATCTGAATTCAGTTTAAAAGAAAAGAGTCGGAAAGGCATTTATATATTTGATTATTAAATTGAAAACATCAAATTCTATCTGTTTGCCATGTTCATCTGACAATGTATAATGCTAAGATTACTTGTGAATTTATCTTAGCTGCTGAAATACATACAGACAGGTAGATTATATGTTTGAGCATATATACAATGGAGGTATTCAAACTCAACTATGAATTTATAATTACAAACTCTCAGTCTTTAGTTTAAATATAGGAATGGAATTATGCCTAGAATTTTTTTATGGTTGGGATAAATCATATCAGAATGGAATTGTCAGTATCCTTTATAAGGATAAGGCTTTTTAGAGCATATATATCTAAAAATTAAGTGTTATATAATAAGATAAATGGTAACTTCATTTATTCAGTGAGAATTGTGTGGATTACTCTGTGCAGCCTGTGTTGAGTGCTGGACCATCAGCAATGGAGAGACATGATCCTTGCTTTCATGGAACTTATGCTCTAGTGGAAGACAACATGTAAACAGCTGCAATACAGTTAAATATTTATTGTAATGAAGTTATATATGTAGTGTAAAAATGGACAGGAAAAATTTTTAGTTCAAGAAAATCTTTATGAGGATGTAGAACTTGAACAGAAATGTGAAGGCTTCTTTTTCTCAGGACATTTGGGAAAGTGAATTCAAGGTAAGAAGAATAGTGATGTGTTTTGGCTGTGTCCCCACCCCAATCTCATCTTGAATTGTAGCTTCCACAATTCCCATGTGTTGTAGGAGGGACCCAGTGGGAGGTATTTGAGTCACTGGGGCGTGTCTTTTCCATACTGTTCTCGTGATAGTGAATAAGTCTCATGAGATCAGATGGTTTTATAAGGAGGACTTTCCCTGCACATGTTCTCTCTTTGTCTGCTGCCATCCATTTAAGATGTGACTTGCTCTTTCTTGCCTTCAACCATGATTGTGAGGCCTCCCCAGCCATGTGGAACTGTGAGTCCTTTAAACCTCTTTCCTGTAAATATTACCCAGTCTTGGGTATGTCTTTATTAGCAGCGTAACAACGTGCAAATACAAATAGCAAGTGTACATGTAGAGAGGTGTGAGAGAGCAATATTAGGGTAGCCACCTAATTTTCTCCAACCAGGATGCTTTGAGAGTAAAAAGAGGTACTTTACATAATTAGCCTGAACATGAGGTATAGAAATAGGACTTTACTGGGAATGCCAGGACATATGGCAACCTAGAGAATATGTCACGTAAAAGAGAATATTCTGATACCTCTCAATATTCAGATGCATATATAAGCTGACAAGCACCTGTCTCCATAGAAGGACTACAGATATCCTTTGATAGAAATTAGCACCCATTCCATGTTATGGTTTACCTAGAGATTTTTATGTGGTACGTTTTAGTTTTTGATTGTAGCCAAGGTATACATGCCAGTTCTTTAAACATGTATTTAAAGAATTTATCAAATCTACAAGTTTTATTATGAGAAAAAGAAATCTTTCTGTCTCTTCTTTCCCCCACCCAACCTCCCCCAATTATGTCTTTCCACAGGCAACCACTTTCATCTCTTTAAGTTGATAATTTGCTACTTAACTTCAGGTAAATGATAAATAATATAATTATATTACTACTGTTTGGTTTTAGATCTAGCTATTATCTATGGACTTTACAACATGAAATATGAAGATCTAGCTCTGTTTTCTTCTCCTTCTCCGACATCCATCCTATTGTTCAGTCTTCCCAATATAGTAATACGTTATTTTTCATGCGATCAGTATTCTACATGTATATTCATATGCCTATGTAAATACTATTTAACAACCAAACAATTTGCAGATGTTTAAATCTCTCAGGGTTGCTATTGAGAAGTCAAAGCCATTATGCCTCCCAATCTTTTATGTTCAAATGTTTTTGTTTTTGTTTTTACTTCCATAAACGAAGAAGCCTGCAGAATCTTTTCATTTCCAGTAGTGTGAAATTCCATGATGAATATCTTAGTATGGGTCCATTTTATCCATTTTGCTAAGCTCTCAGTGCAGAAGACTTTAATTCTGCAAAGAGGTAAAATTTACTTCTTTGGATGTAAACTTCTTCAATTATTTCTCCCCTTTATTTCTGGAATTTCTATTACTGAAATGTTGGATCTCTGGCCTGAGTTTTCAATTTTCCTGTCTTTTATATTTTGCATTTCTTTTTAAATATATTTTTCTTCTCCTTTTTTGTTTTTTATTATTATACTTTAAGTTCTAGTGTACATGTGCACAACCTGCAGGTTTTTACATAGGTATACTTGTATCATGTTGGTTTGCTGCACCCATCAACTCCTCATTTACATTAGGTATTTCTCCTAATGCTATCCCTCACCCTGACAGGCCCCAGTGTGTGATGTCCCCCGCCCTGTGTCCAAGTGTTCTCATTGTTCATTTCCTAACTATGAATGTGAACATGCAGTATTTGGTTTTCTGTCCTTGTGATAATTTTCTGAGGATGATGGTTTCCAGCTTCATCCATGTCCCTGCAAAGGACATTAACTCATCCTTTTTTATGGCTGCATAGTATTCCATGGTGTATATGTGCCACATTTTCTTAATCCACTCTATAATTGATGGACATTTGGGTTGGTGCCAAGTCTTTTGCTATTGTGAATAATGCCACAATAAACATACGTGTGCATGTGTCTTTATAGTAACATGATTTATAATCCTTTAAGTATATACCCAGTAATGGGATCACTGGGTCAAATGGTGTTTCTAGTTCTAGATCCTTGAGGAATCGCCATACTGTCTTCCACAATGGTTGAACTAATTTACACTCCCACCAACAACGTAAAAGCATTCCTATTTCTCCACATTCTCTCCAGCATCTGTTGTTACCTGACTTTTTAATGATCATCATTCTAACTGGCGTGATATTGTATCTCATTGTGGTTTTGATTTGCATTTCTCTGATGACCAGGGATGATGAGCATTTTCTCATGTGTCTGTTGGCTTCATAAATGTCTTCTTTTGAGAAGTGTCTGTTCATATCCTTTGTCCACTTTTTGATGGGGTTGTTCATTTTTTTCTTGTAAATTTGTTTAAGTTCTTTGTAGATTCTGGATATTAGGCCTTTGTCAGATGGGTAGATTGCAAAAATTTTCTCCCATTCTGTAGATTGCCTGTTCACTCTAATGGTAGTTTCTTTTGCTCTGCAGAACCTCTTTAGTTTAATTAGATCACATTTGTTAATTTTGACATTTGTTACCATCGCTTTTGGTGTTTTCATCATGAAGTCCTTGCCCGTGCCTATGTCCTGAATGGTATTACCTAGGTTTTCTTCTAGGGTTTTTATGGTTTTAGGTCTGACATTTAAGTCAATGTGTAAGGAAGGAATCCAGTTTCAGCTTTCTACATATAGCTAGGCAGTTTTCCCAGCGCCATTTATTAAATAGGGAATCCTTCCCCCATTTCTTGTTTTTGTCAGGTTTGTCAATGATCAGATGGTTGTAGAAGTGCAGTGTTATTTTTGAGGCCTCTGTTGTGTTCCATTAGTCTATATATCTGTTTGGTACCAGTACCATGCTGTTTTGGTTACTGTAGCCTTGTAGTATAGTTTGAAGTCAGGTAGCATGATGCCTCCAGCTTTGGTCTTTTGGCTTAGGATTGTCATGGCAATGCAGGATCTTTTTTGGTTCTATATGAACTTTAAAGTAGTTTTTTTCCAATTCTGTGAAGAAGTCATTGGTAGCTTGATGGGGATGGCATTTAATCTATAAATTACCTTGGGCAGTATGGGCATTTTCACAATATTGATTCTTCTTAACCATGAGCATGGGATGGTCTTCCATTTGTTTGTGTCCCCTTTTATTTTGTTGAGCAGTGGTTTGCAGTTCTCCTTGAAGAGGTCCTTCACATCCCTTGTAAGTTGGATTCCTAGGTATTTTATTTTATTTGTAGCGATTGTGAATGGGAGTTCATTCATGATTTGGCTGTTTGTCTATTATTGGTGTATAGGAATGCATGTGATTTTTGCACTTGGATTTTGTATCCTGAAACTGCTGAAGTTGCTTATCAACTTAAGGAGATTTTGGGCTGAGATGATGGTGTTTTCTAAATATACAGTCAGGTCATCTGCAAACAGGGACAATTTGACTTCCTCTTTTCCTAATTGAATACCCTTTATTTCTTTCCCTTGCCTGATTGCCCTGACCAGAACTTCCAACACTATGTTGAATAGGAGTGGTGAGAGAGGGCATCCCTGTCTTGTGCCAGTTTTCAAAAGCAATGCTTCCAATTTTTGCCCATTCAGTACGATATTGGCTGTGGGTTTGTCATAAATAGCTTTTATTATTTTGAGATATGTTCTATCAACACCTAGTTTATTGAGAGTCTTTAGCATGAAGGACTGTTGAGTTTGTCGAAGGCATTTTCTGCTTCTATCGAGATAATCATGTAGTGTTTGTCATTGGTTCTGGTTATGTGATGGATTACATATATTGATTTGCGTATGTTGAACGAGCCTTGCATCCCAGGGGTGAATCCGACTTGATTGTGGAGGATAAGCTTTTTGATGTGCTGCTGGATTTGGTTTGCCAGTATTTTATTGAGGATTTTTGCATCAATGTTCATCAAGGATATTGGTCTAAAATTCTCTTTTTTGTTGTTATTGTATCTCTGCCAGGCTTTGGTATCAGGATGATGCTAGCCTCATAAAATGAGTTTTGGAGGATTCCCTCTTTTTATATTGATTGGAATAGTTTCAGAAGGAATGGTACCAGCTCCTCTTTGTACCTCTCATAGAATTCGGCTGTGAATCCATCTGGTCCTGAACATTTTTTGGTTGATATGCTATCAATTATTGCCTCAATTTCACAACCTGTTATTGGTCTATTCAAAGATTCATCTTCTTCCTGGTTTAATCTTGGGATGGTGTATGTGTCCAGCAATTTATCCATTTCTTCTTGATTTTCTAGTTTATTTGGATAGAAGTATTTATATTATTCTCTGATGTTAGTTTGTATTTCTGTGGGATTGGTGGTGATATCTTCTTTAATTTTTTTTACTGTGTCTATTTGATTCTTCTCTCTTTTCTTCTTTATTAGTATTACTAGTGGCCTATCAATTTTACTACAAAAGAAAGCAGAGCACTGAGGGAAGTTTAGAAAGGGGAAGGAAATTTATAAGGTGGGAGCCATGGCAGAATATTTTCATGTTAATAAAGAGAATATTTTCATGTTAATAAACATTATCCCAGAGAGTAGAGAAAAATTAATGATTAAGAAGCAAAATCTGATTAAGGAACAAAATCTGATTAAGGAGCAAAATCAGTGTGTAAGCAAGAGTAAACTGAATCAGGAGAATAAACGATTCATCTCTGATCCTGGGAGGAAGGCAGAGAACTTGGGCATGGATCCAGTAGGTTGAAGCAACAGTGAGAGCATGTGGAAGTTTGGTTTTTGATGGCTCTTTTCTCAGTGAAATAGGAAGCAAGGTCATCAGACGATAATGAGAAGAGAGAGAAGATTTAAGTTTGAATAAGATATATGGACTGGGTGACTAATGGAATATAAATGCGCTGATTCATGAATTTTAATTTTTATAAAACTCTCCCAATTCCAATATGACAGTGGCCATGACAACCAAAGAAGAGTTACTCTTTCGTATAAGAAATACAGAGGACAGAATATTTTTGACAAGCTCAACTAGCGTTTTTCCAGGGTTTTCTATGTGTTGCTAGCCAGATCAGAAAGAAGTCTAAGTAACATGCTAAAATGGAAGCTTGGCAGACTGGAAATTTTATATGATGTTTTTCAGTGCTAGAATTCAATCTATTATGTGAACCATTATGGAAAGTCCACTTCAGAAAGCCCAGCTGATTATATTAGGGTCAGTGAACACATCAGAGAATATTTATATCTTGTTTTCAGAAGGTGTATTATGGTCACTTTGCCATTCATTGATTGTGATTATTTAAATTGGCTTCAACTGACTTGTTTCTTAGATCATAGTCTCCTCTTTGGCGGAACAGATGGGAAGGATTATCAAACCCTTGGAGGAGGGTCCAGTTAAAAACCAGTAGTCAAAATGCATATATAACTTACTATGTATTCGAATTAATGTTGCTGTTGGCTATTTCTATATCATAAAGGCCCTATTATATCTTTTCCGTTCACAGACTTTTTTTGAAACATGAACTCTTTATTATCTTGTTTTGATAAATTGTAAAATACCTTTCCTGTCCTCTTTTTTCTAAGTCCTTTTACTTTTTCTCTTTGGATGTCATGAAGACTTATTGTTCCTGATAAATGAATCAATAGTGATGAAAATATCAGCTTAATTGATGAGCATGTATAAACATTACACTGAAAAACATACTTGGTGTATCAACACACAGACCTACTCACACACTCATATATACATACATGTACACACTGATAACATCTACTTATACAGGTTCTCTCTTGTATAATGAAAGAATTATTTTCTATCCACAGGCCATATGGTGTGTCTGATGGTCCTGTAGCAGGACTCTGGGATCCACACTGATAAAAATAGGAAGTAGATTTTAGATGTTTTACAAATAATATACTGGGCAAGTAAAACCATATAGTGCTTTATAACCCTTAGCTATTTCTGACTACGAGGGAAAAGACATCTTATACAGTGTCCCCTCATGCTATAGATGAACAAAGTGGGAACCAAAGCTATGGAGGTACTGCTCTGGGATCATAGCAGCCAATAAGTAGCAGAGCTACCATTCCCAGATTCTCCTCCATCTGCCTCTTAATTATTGTGTTTTCATGAGACAGGGTCTCTACTTTCTTGCCCCAGAGTAGTCTGTCATCAATTTCTGACCAAAACATAATTATGGATACAAACAAATGCCAAAAAAATCCTATTTTCATTAATTAAATTTTAAAGCTTATATAGTCCATATAAGTCTAGATAAGTTGAATTAATTATAAAAAGGACCTGAAACCTTTTTTCCTCTCTCAGCACCTTCATGCCATTTTTTAAAAAGATATATTTATTCAGTCATTTGCCTTATAGTTTAACTCACATCATTGTCCTTCCCCATCTTACTATCTTGACCATTATATTAATTGTTTGTCTCATTATCCTTTTTTTCTTAGATTACAGATCCTGTCCCAACACCCCTTTCTTCTATAAGACTTCTTTGGCCTATTTAGCTTTACTGAGGCAATTACTATTAATCTTAATTTATTTGCTATCAGTTCCATTGCTATACCCCCTACTTGGACATGTTTACTGCACACCCCATTAGGAATAGGCACTTGATGTTAGAGAAAGGCATTTTATGAGAGGATTTTACAGTGTATGTCACTTTTTTTGCTGCTATTCCAACCTAATTATATTAGGTATGACTCCTCATGCTAAGTTTTACGGAAACTTCGTGTGTAAAATCTCAAAGCTCAGACCCATAGTTGCATTAAATAGAAAGTTGCCAGAGAAATTTATTTAAATGTTGACCTCTCCAAGGTCTTCAGATTGTATCTTGACAGCAATTTTTTGCTTGGCCAAACTTTAGTCAGGTTCCTGAACCTCCTCCTAGACCCATCTGTAAAAGGGCCTGTATAAGCATTTTCCATGTAAATCAATTTTTAGCAAAGAACCCAGCTAAGTCAATTTAGCAAGAACCCCATCCTTGATATCTGATCATGTTCCTCATTTTCCACCATCCCCAAGTGACGTCTGATCCCCTTCCCATGACTTTGGTGAGAATCCTGTGGGTAAGTTTAGCCAGAATCCCATTTACCCCTGATACATCCTCTTAGTAATTTTCTATCCACTGATCCCCACCTTGCTCCTTGACTATAAATTCCTACTTGCTCATGCTGTGTTAGGAGGTGACCTAGCCTCTCTCCTCCACCACAAAATCCCATTGTTTTAGTCTCTATACCTATCATGATCAGTCATAATCAATCCTGAGTTTACCTTACCTCGCTTTAACAAGTATCATTAAATGATTATTTTTTCTTGAACAATTTTCAGGCTAACTTTTCTTGGTCCAGTTTTAGGCAGAATGAGAAACCTAAAGTTAAAATTAATGATCAATCAGGAAAGAAAATTCAGCATCTTCAAAAATGATAAATTAGTTAGAAAAATGATCAATTTGCTATAAAAAAATAGGTTTATACAAATGACCAGGAATGATTTTTTCAGTGCCAAGTGTAGTATATTTATATCTATATAGCTACTTGTATGTTTACAGTTGGTTCCTAGTCATTTCTTAGACAAATTAGAAAGAAACAGAAGTGAACACAGAGAAGGAAGTGGGAAGAAGGGAGGAACACAGACTTATCATCTGGACTTGGCCACTTTTCATTCTGCTATTCTGTGATAGTAGGTGGCAAAGTGTTTTTTTTTTTTTTTTTTTTTTTTAAACCCATTTCCTTTCTAAGCATGCCCTGTGCCTTGAATTTTACTTTGAATAATCTGTTGTTTCTGATGTTACCAGAGGCTTGGAGACAGGGCTTTTTGTATATCTTATTGCTTATAGCCATAATCATGAGTTTTCTTTTACTTCTTTCCAAAGAAAGCAAAGCCCAGAGGTGCAGTGAATGTGAAAGAACCATTATGATAGAGATCACTGATCACATGTGTTGCTCAGCTGGAATAATGGTTATTTACAGTTGAGGGGGTTTCCGGAGCCATTCTTTAACTCAGGATGATCAAATCCCATACGGTGAATTAAGTCAAGAAGGAGTAAAAAGGATAAATCAAGTAAAGTAAAAGTTGGAAAATAGGTTTGAACATTCATATGCCTAGTTTCAAAATCTTTTTCAGGAGATTAACACTATTCCCTACTGAAAAAAGAACATGTAAAAAGCTGAGTTTAGAAGTATCATTCTGATTACATACCATGTTCCCAGCATGGTATTAGATACTGTGAAAGTTTGTCAGCTTAAATAAAGTGAAATTAGATGGTGTTTGTTTTTAATCACAGAGGTGTTCTTCACCTTTAGAAAGGATTCCCTTGCGTTTAAACAAGCTCACATTCTCTGGATAGAACAGTCGGGTTGGGATTTCTCTTCAGCCTGAATTAATAATAGCTGAGGCATGATTTTGTTCTGGTCACTATGATAGAAAAATTAAAAATTAGAAAAAATACGCACTCAAGACCCTGTATAGTAATGCACCAGTTAATTCACACTTCAAAGATGAGTAATGAGAAGTTTAAACGCTGACTTTATGGCCTGTTGAACTGCAGATTGAAGGGCCTTCATAAAACTTGATGTAGGAATGCTCCTCATCTATCGGGTTTTGCCCATTCTATGCTCCTTGCTTTTTTTCTTCTCTACCACTGTCTTGATTTCCTGTCTACTTCTCTCTTGGACCTGTACCTGACTTTGTTTTTCAGGGCCTCTGCTGCTGTGCCCTATCTCCCTCTCTAACCTTCTCTGTCTTTTTCTGTCCACTCTTCCTATTTTAATGCCCTTTCAACTTTTCTTTATTGTCTTCTTGTTACTTTATTAACTGGTCACAATATGAGATTGAAGTCCAAGTCTAAACACATATTGAAAACGTTTTGTACTGTCTGTTCTAAATATGGTGATTAGGTGACTTTGACCTGTTTTCATTCAGCAATTTTTTAAAATTTATTATTTCATGTTATTTTGAGACAGAGTCTTGCTGTCTCCCAGGCTGGAGTGGAGTGGCGCGATCACAGGAACCTTGCTTCCTGGGTTCAAGCGATTCTCCTGCTTGAGCCTCTGGAGTAGCTGGGACTACAGGCATGCGCCACCATGCCCAGCTAATTTGTGTATTTTTAGTGGAAAGAGGGTTTCACCATGTTGGCCAGGCTGGTCTCGAATTCCTGACCTCAGGTGATCCGCCTGCCTCTGCCTGTCAAAGTGCTGGGACTACAGGTGTGAGCCACTGCACTCAGCCAGCAAATGTTTTTTGAGTGCCTACATTTTGCTAGAAGTTAGATATTGGAGTGAAAAGTTAAACAAGGCTTAGTGTCTTCTTTAGAAGCTAATAGTCTCATGGTGAAGACAAATAAAATATGTATTATTGTTCCTAGTATGGTATTAGGTATTCTTAAAGTTTTTCCCCTTAAATAGTAATAAAATAAAACGGTGTTTGCTTTTATCACAAAGGTATTATTCACTTTGCTTTCCCTTACATTTACACAAGTCCACATTCTCAGGATAGAACTATGGGGATCTCTTTTCAGCCTCTATGAATAATACCTGAGGAATAATTTTGGGTTAGACATTGGGGTACAAAGTTAAACAAGGCCTAGTCTCTTCTTCAGAAGCTAATAGTCTCATGCTAGAGACAAAAAAAAATATGTATTACCATAAAAATCTTAATATAGTTGTTAAAAGATAATTTTTCAGAAAAATTAAATTTAATAGAGCTTAATTGAGCAAAGAGTGATTCACAAATCAGCTCTGCACCTCCCACCTGCCCTAGCCTGCCACCAGAATAGGTTCAAAGCGACTCTGCTACATGGTTGGATGATATTTATGGATTAAAAAAAAAAAGCAAAATGAAGTAGAGAAAATGGAAGTAAGGTACAGAAACATCTAGATTGATTACAGCTTAGCATTTAGCCTGTTTGAACACAATTTGAACAGCTGGCTGTGTGTGATTGGCTGGAACTCTGTGGTTGGTACAAGAGTAAGTGACAGTCTGTTTACACATCCAGTTAGGTTACAGTTCACTAAGCATGGAGAAACCTTTATGCCAAACTTAAAATATGTAATGAGGCAGCTTTAGACCAAACTTAATTTAACAAAATTAAGTGATTTTTTACTTCTCTGTCAACTTATTTAAGTGATCTCTAGTTTAAATCTTGCTATATTTAGTATGTGACTTGCTTTCACAAATTTAGTTAATATTTAATTTTAAGGAACAATTATTTTTTAATAAAGGGAGAGTCGATGGTACTTAAAATTTTATGAAGTAAGGAAATTAACAAAATTTGTACTTACCTTATATTCTGATTTTCTTATCCTAATAAAACCTTTTCAATAATTATACTGTTGAAGTACAGAAAAAGCCTTCTGGGTAAAGTACAATGCTGCCTTAAAATTGTGCTTTAGATTTTTATCATTATTAAATAATAAAGTTTCACCGAGTATTGGGTATAGGACTGTTGCTTTGCACAATTCCAGAGTGTAGGATTCATACAGTAGTTTATGTGAATCTTCCCACCCCATCTTGTGGGAAAATTGGTTGGGTAATAATTTTAGACACCACACAGAAAGTTAGTGGGGATTGTAATATTTGGATTAACATTTACTTGAAAATTTTACAGTAAATTTTTTGACCAAAGACATAGTAATAGCTTCTAGTAAATTACCTATGTTAATCATTTTTAGTTTGTAAGTCAAGTGGCTGGTATTCCTTCACATCTCCTTTGGAACTGTTTGAATGAGTTAACTAACTCCTCTTATATCATTTAATTTTCATGCATATCCAACTTTGTAGCCTGAAAAATCTTTCTGGAATTGGTATAGGAAAAAGTATCCAAGCCTAAGGAACAAATATTTATAAACACAATAGAAAAATAGAGATTTTGCAATAGGAAAACAATTATAGAAAGGCAGCTAATCCGTTGACAAGACTAAGAGTTAATATTAATTTAATTAAAAATCAAAACCATTTCTGAGATTTAAATTTTAAATTTAGAAAATTATTGTGTCTTTTCACTACTTTAACTTATAAAAGCAAGACAGATTTTTTTTTTAACTTATTTTGGTTTGTGAAATAGCCTCAAAAGGGATTTGTCTTTCGAGAGTAGATATTTTCATCTTGCTTATTAATTTGAATTTTAATGAAAATAGCATAACTTTCATCTGGTATTCAGTGAACTATGCTGTTACAGAATAAGACTGAAATAAGATCTTTTGGTTGTATTTTAAATGAAAACAATAGGAAAAGCATCCACTGGGATTTCTGCTTTTAACAAAAACAACTAAATCTCTGATAGAAAATGTCTCAGAGTTATAGTAATAGTAATGAGAGGGAGAAATAATGAGTTTAGGAGCAAAAGTCACATCTATTGTGCTGTAAATGGTGAATTCAAACTACAGATCCTGATTAAAAATAAGAAGCCTGTGAATTTAACAAATGCTAGAATGTAGAACAGGTCAGTCATCAAATGGAACATATCTGTAAATACAATGCAAAATAAATAGATGCTAAAGAATGACTGCATGCGCGGACAGATGCAGGCAGTATTTACTATCTAACTTGGCTTAAAGTATTTTATCTTGTTGGCCTAATTAATTTCTTCAACTTATTTAAAGACATTTTCTTGGGCTGCTTTCTTGCTAATGCAAATAGCTTTTTAGGGGGAAAATTAAAGTAGTAAATATAGAGTGAACATAAAAGCAGCTAGTGTACTGAGAAAAAAGAACGTAATGAAGTTTTATTCCAGACACTTGAGCAAGCAAAAGTCTTATGATATACTAAGCTGATGGGAGGTTGATATTATCAGTTTAGGACAAACTTGAAGGGCAGTCCAAAGAAACGCATCACCTGAGTGCCCATAAGTCTGAGTTCAGCAGACTCTGGGGACAGAGATTGTAAATCTTCTACTGCCTTAAAAGTGAAATGACAGTCTTTTGATTAGAACATGAAATTGGTGCTTAAAATGAACCTGAAAATCTTTTTTTTTTTTTTTTTTACTTTTTTTTTATTATTATACTTTAAGTTCTAGGGTACATGTGCATAACGTGCAGGTTTCTTACATATGTATACTTGTGCCATGTTGGTGTGCTGCACCCATCAACTCGTCAGCACACATCAATTTGGCATTTATATCAGGTATAACTCCCAGTGCAATCCCTCCCCCCCCCCCCCTCCCCATGATAGGCCCCGATGTGTGATGTTCCCCTTCCCGAGTCCAAGTGATCTCATTGTTCAGTTCCCACCCATGAGTGAGAACATGCGGTATTTGGTTTTCTGTTCTTGTGATAGTTTGCTAAGAATGATGGTTTCCAGCTGCATCCATGTCCCTACAAAGGACCCAAACTCATCCTTTTTTATGGCTGCATAATATTCCATGGTGTATATGTGCCACATTTTCTTAATCCAATCTGTCACAGATGGACATTTGGGTTGACTCCAAGTCTTTGCTATTGTGAATAGTGCCGCAATAAACATACATGTGCATGCGTCTTTATAGCAGCATGATTTATAATCCTTTGGGTATATACCCAGTAGTGGGATGGGTGGGTCATATGGTACATCTAGTTCTAGATCCTTGAGGAATTGCCATACTGTTTTCCATAATGGTTGAACTAGTTGACAATCCCACCAACAGTGTAAAAGTGTTCCTGTTTCTCCGCATCCTCTCCAACACCTGTTGTTTCCTGACATTTTAATGATTGCCATTCTAACTGGTGTGAGATGGTATCTCATTGTGGTTTTGATTTGCATTTCTCTGATGGCGAGTGACGGTGAGCATTTTTTCATGTGTCTGTTGGCTGTATGAATGTCTTCTTTTGAGAAATGTCTGTTCATATCCTTTGCCCACTTTTTGATTAGGTTTTTTTTTTTTTTTTTTCTTGTAAATTTGTTTGAGTTCTTTGTAGGTTCTGGATATTAACCCTTTGTCAGATGAGTAGATTGCAAAAATTTTCTCCCATTCTGTAGGTTGCCTGTTCACTCTGATGGTAGTTTCTTTTGCTGTGCAGAAGCTCTTTAGTTTAATTAGATCCCATTTGTCAATTTTGGCTTTTGCTGCCGTTGCTTTTGGTGTTTTAGACATGAAGTCCTTGCCCATGCCTATGTCCTGAATGGTACTACCTAGGTTTTCTTCTAGGGTTTTTATGGTATTAGGTCTAACATTTAAGTCTCTAATCCATCTTGAATTAATTTTCGTATAAAGAGTAAGGAAAGGATCCAGTTTCAGCTTTCTACTTCTGGCTAGCCAATTTCCCCAGCATCATTTATTAAATAGGAAATCCTTTCCCCATTTCTTGTTTCTCTCAGGTTTGTCAAAGATCAGATGGCTGTAGATGTGTGGTATTATTTCTGAGGACTCTGTTCTGTTTCATTGGTCTATAGCACTGTTGTGGTACCAGTACCATGCTGTTTTGGTTACTGTAGCCTTGTAGTATAGTTTGAAGTCAGGTAGCATGACAACTCCAGTTTGTCCTTTTGACTTAGGATTGTCTTGGCAATGCGGGCTCTTTTTTGGTTCCATATGAACTTTAAAGCCCTTTTTTTTCCAATTCTGTGAAGAAACTCATTGGTAGTTTGATAGGGATGGCATTGAATCTATACATAACCTTGGGCAGTATGGCCATTTTCACGATATTGATTCTTCCTATCCATGAGCATGGTAGGTTCTTCCATTTGTTTGTGTCCTCTTTGATTTCACTGAGCAGTGGTTTGTAGTTCTCCTTGAAGAGGTCCTTTACATCCCTTGTAAGTTGGATTCCTAGGTATTTTATTCTCTTTGAAGCAATTGTGAATGGAAGTTCATTCATGATTTGGCTTTCTGTTTGTCTGTTACTGGTGTATAAGAATGCTTGTGATTTTTGCGCATTAATTTTGTATCCTGAGACTTTGCTGAAATTTCTTATCAGCTTAAGGAGATTTAGGGCTGAGACAATGGGGTTTTCTAAATACACAATCATGTCATCTGCAAACAGGGACAATTTGACTTCTTCTTTTCCTAGCTGAATACCCTTGATTTCTTTCTCTTGCCTGATTGCCCTAGCCAGAACTTCCAACACTATGTTGAATAGGAGTGGTGAGAGAGGGCATCCCTGTCTTGTGCCAGTTTTCAAAGACAATTTTTCCAGTTTTTGCCCATTCAGTATGATATTAGCTGTGGGTTTGTCATAAATAGCTCTTATTATTTTGAGGTACATTCCATCAATACCGAATTTATTGAGCGTTTTTAGCATGAAGGGCTGTTGAATTTTGTCAAAAGCCTTTTCTGCATCTATTGAGATAATCATGTGGTTGTTGTCTTTGGTTCTGTTTATATGCTGGATTACATTTATTGATTTGCAAATATTGAACCAGCCTTGCATGCCAGGGATGAAGCCCACTTGATCATGGTGGATAAGCTTTTTGATGTGCTGCTGAATCCCGTTTGCCAGTATTTTATTGAGGATTTTTGCATCGATGTTCATCAGGGATATTGGTCTAAAATTCTCTTTTTTTGTTGTGTCTCTGCCAGCCTTCGGTATCAGGATGATGTTGGCCTCATAAAATGAGTTAGGGAGGATTCCCTCTTTTTCTATTGATTGGAATAGTTTCAGAAGGAATGGTACCAGCTCCTCCTTGTACCTCTGGTAGAATTCAGCTGTGAATCCATCTGGTCGTGGAATTTTTTTGGTTGGTAGGCTATTAATTATTGCCTCAATTTCAGAGGCTGGTATTGGTCTATTCAGGGATTCAACTTCTTCCTGGTTTAGTCTTGGAAGAGTGTAAGTGTCCAGGAAATTATCCATTTCTTCTAGATTTTCTAGTTGATTTGCGTAGAGGTGTTTATAGTATTCTCTGATGGTAGTTTGTATTTCTGTGGGGTCAGTGGTGATATTCCCTTTATCATTTTTTGTTGCATCTATTTGATTCCTCTCTCTTTCCTTCTTTATTAGTCTTGCCAGCGGTCTGTCAATTTTGTTGATCTTTTCCAAAAACCAACTCTTGGATTCATTCATTTTTTGGAGGGTTTTTTGTGTCTCTATCTCCTTCAGTTCTGCTCTGATCTTAGTTATTTCTTGTCTTCTGCTAGCTTTTGAATGTGTTTGCTCTTGCCTCTCTAGTTCTTTTAATTGTGATGTTAGAGTGTCAGTTTTAGATCTTTCCTGCTTTCTCTTGTGGGCATTTAGTGCTATAAATTTCCCTCTACACAATGCTTTAAATGTGTCCCAGAGATCCTGGTATGTTGTATCTTTGTTCTCATTGGTTTCAAAGAACGTCTTTATTTCTGCCTTAATTTCGTTACGTACCCAGTAGTCATTCAGGAACAGGTTGTTCGGTTTCCATGTAGTTAAGCGGTTTTGATTGAGTTTCTTGGTCCTGAGTTATAGTTTGATTGCACTCTGGTCTGAGAGACAGTTTGTTACAATTTCTGTTGTTTTACATTTGCTAAGGAGTGCTTTACTTCCAATTATGTGGTCAATTTTGGAATAAGTGTGATGTGATGCTGAGAAGAATGTATATTCAGTTGAGTTTTGGTGGAGAGTTCTATAGATGTGTGTTAGGTCCGCTTGGTGCAGAGTTGAGTTCAATTCCTGGATATCCTTGTTAACTTTCTGTCTCGTTGATCTGTCTAATGTTGACAGTGGAGTGTTGAAGTCTCCCAATATTATTGTATGGGAGTCTAAGTCTCTTTGTAAGTCTCTAAGGACTTGCTTTATGAATCTGGGTGCTCCTCTATTGGGTGCATATATATTTAGGAGAGTTAGCTCTTCCTGTTGAATTGATCCCTTTACCATTATGTGATGGCCTTCTTTGTCTCTTTTGATCTTTGATGGTTTAAAGTCTATTTTATCAGAGACTAGGATTGCAACCCCTGCTTTTTTTTGTTCTCCATTTGCTTGGTAGATCTTCCTCCATCCCTTTATTTTGAGCCTATGTATGTCTCTGCATGTGAGATGGGTCTCCTGAATACAGCAGACTGATGGGTCTTGACTCTTTATCCGGTTTGCCAGTCTGTGTCTTTTAATTGGACCATTTAGTCCATTAACATTTAAGGTTAATATTGTTATGTGTGAACTTGATCCTGCCATTATGATATTAACTGGTTATTTTGCTCGTTAGTTGATGCAGTTTCTTCCTAGCCTCGATGGTCTTTACATTTTGGCATGTTTTTGCAATGGCTGGTACCGGTTGTTCCTTTCCATGTTTAGGGCTTCCTTCAGGGTCTCTTGTAAGGCAGGCCTGGTGGTGACAAAATCTCTAAGCATTTGCTTATCTGTAAAGGATTTTATTTCTCCTTCACTGATGAAACTTAGTTTGACTGGATATGAAATTCTGGGTTTAAAATTCTTTTCTTTAAGAATGTTGAATAGAAGATGGCCGAATAGGAACAGCTCCAGTCTCCAACTCCCAGCGCGAGTGACACAGAAGACCGGTGATTTCTGCATTTTCAACTGAGGTACTGGGGTCATCTCACTAGGGAGTGCCGGACAATCGGTGCTGGTCAGCTGCTGCAGCCTGACCAGCGAAAGCTGAAGCAGGGCGGGGCATCGCCTCACCTGGAAGCACAAGAGGGTAGGGAATCCCTTTTCCCAGCCAGGGGAACTGAGCCACACAACACCCGGAAAATCGGGTAACTCCCACCCCAATACTGCGCTTTAAGCAAACAGGCACACCAGGAGAATATATCCCACACCTGGCCAGGAGCGTCCCACGCCCACGGAGCCTCCTTCATTGCTAACACTGCAGTCTGCGGCGATCTATCCGCAAGGCAGGAGCGAGGCTGGGGGAGGGGCGCCCGCCATTGCTGAGGCTTAAGTAGGTAAACAAAGCCACTGAGAAGCTCGAACTGGGTGGAGCTCAGTGCAGCTCAAGGAAGCCTGCCTGTCTCTGTAGACTCCACCTCTGGGGACAGTGCATAGCTGAAGACCAACAGGGGAAGCAGCGGGGGCCTGTGCAGACGCGAACGACTCTGTCTGACAGCTTTGGGGAGAGCCGTGGATCTTCCTACGCGGAGTTTGAGATATGAGAACGGACAGACTGCCTTCTAAGGTGGGTCCCTGACCCCTGAGTAGCCTAGCTGGCAGACATCCCCCACTAGGGGCAGTCTGACACCCCACACCTCAGAGAGTGGAGTACACCCCTGAGAGGAAGCTTCCAAAGGAAGAATCAGACAGGTACACTCGCTGTTCAGCAATATTCTATCTTCTACAACCTCTGCTGCTGATACCCAGGCAAACAGTGTCGGGAGTGGACCTCAAGCAATCTCCAACAGACCTATAACTGAGGGTCCTGACTGTCAGAAGGAAAACTATGAAACAGGAATGACACCTATGCCAAAACCCCATCAATACGTCACCATCATCAAAGACCAGAGGCAGATAAAACCACAGAAAAGCTGGAAATTCAAAAAATAATAGCGTATCTCCTCCTGCAAAGAAGCGCAGCCCATCGCCAGCAACATATCAAAGCTAGTCAGAGAATGACTTTGACGAGATGAGAGAAGTAGGCTTCAGTCCATCAAACTTCTCAGAGCTAAAGGAGGAATTACATACCCAGCGCAAAAAAACTAAAAATCTTGAAAAAAGAGTGGAAGAATTGATAGCTAGACTACTTAATGCAGAGAAGGTCATAAACGAAATGACAGAGATGAAAACCATGACACGAGAAATACGTGACAAATGCACAAACTTCAGTAACCGACTCGATCAACTGGAAGAAAGAGTATCAGCGATTGAGGATCAAATGAATGAAATGAAGCGAGAAGAGAAACCAAAAGAAAACAGAAGAAAAAGAAATGAACAAAGCCTGCAAGAAGTATGGGATTATGTAAAAAGACCAAATCTCCGTCTGATTGGGGTGCCTGAAAGTGAGGGGGAAAATGGAACCAAGTTGGAAAACACTCTTCAGGATATCATCCAGGAGAACTTCCCCAACCTAGTAGGACAGGCCAACATTCAAATTCAGGAAATACAGAGAACACCACAAAGATACTCCTTGAGAAGAGCAACTCCAAGACACATAATTGCCAGATTCACCAAAGTTGAAATGAAGGAAAGAATCTGAAGGGCAGCCAGAGAGAAAGGTCGGGTTACCCACAAAGGGAAGCCCATCAGACTAACAGCAGAGCTCTTGGCAGAAACTCTACAAGCCAGAAGAGAGTGGGGGCCAATATTCAACGCTCTTAAAGAAAAGAATTTTAAACCGAAAATTTCATATCCAGCCAAACTAAGTTTCATCAGTGAAGGAGAAATAAAATCCTTTACAGATAAGCAAATGCTTAGAGATTTTGTCACCACCAGGCCTGCCTTACAAGAGACCCTGAAGGAAGCCCTAAACATGGAAAGGAACAAGCGGTACCAGCCATTGCAAAAACATGCCAAAATGTAAAGACCATCGAGGCTAGGAAGAAACTGCATCAACTAACGAGCAAAATAACCACTTAATATCATAATGACAGGATCCAGTTCACACATAACAATATTAACCTTAAATGTAAATGGACTAAATGGTCCAATTAAAAGACACAGACTGGCAAACCGGATAAAGAGTCAAGACCCATCAGTCTGCTGTATTCAGGAGACCCATCTCACATGCAGAGACATACATAGGCTCAAAATAAAGGGATGGAGGAAGATCTACCAAGCAAATGGAGAAGAAAAAAAAAGCAGGGGTTGCAATCCTAGTCTCTGATAAAACAGACTTTAAACCATCAAAGATCAAAAGAGACAAAGAAGGCCATTACATAATGGTAAAGGGATCAATTCAACAGGAAGAGCTAACTATCCTAAATATATATGCACCCAATAGAGGAGCACCCAGATTCATAAAGCAAGTCCTTAGAGACTTACAAAGAGACTTAGACTCCCATACAATAATAATGGGAGACTTCAACACCCCACTGTCAACAATAGACAGATCAACAAGACAGAAACTTAACAAGGATATCCAGGAATTGAACTCATCTCTGCACCAAGCAGACCTAATAGACATCTATAGAACTCTCCACCCCAAATCAACAGAATATACATTCTTCTCAGCACCACATCGCACTTATTCCAAAATGGACCACATAATTGGAAGTAAAGCACTCCTCAGCAAATGTAAAAGAACAGAAATCATAACAAACTGTCTCTCAGACCACAGTACAATCAAACTAGAACTCAGGACTAAAAAACTCAATCAAAACCGCTCAACTACATGGAAACTGAACAATCTGCTCCTGAATGACTACTGGGTACATAACGAAATGAACGCAGAAATAAAGATGTTCTTTGAAACCCGCGAGAACAAAGATACAACATACCAGAATCTCAGGGACACATTTAAAGCAGTGTGTAGAGGGAAATTTATAGCACTATATGCCCACAAGAGAAAGCAGGAGAGATGTAAAATTCACACTCTAACATCACAATAAAAGAACTAGAGAGGCAAGAGCAAACACATTCAAAAGCTAGCAGAAGGCAAGAAAAACTAAGATCAGAGCAGAACTGAAGGAGATAGAGACACAAAAAACCCTCCAAAAAATCAATGAATCCAGGAGTTGGTTTTTTGAAAAGATCAACAAAATTGACAGACCGCTAGCAAGACTAATAAAGAAGAAAAGAGAGAAGAATCAAATGGATGCAATAAAAAATGATAAAGGGAATATCACCACTGACCCCACAGAAATACAAACTACCATCAGGGAATACTATAAACGCCTCTATGAAAATCAACTAGAAAATCTAGAAGAAATGGATAATTTCCTGGACACTTACACTCTCCCAAGACTAAACCAGGAAGAAGTTGAATCCCTGAATAGACCAATAGCAGGCTCTGAAATTGAGGCAACAATTAATAGCCTACCCACGAAAAAAAGTCCAGGACCAGATGGATTCACAGCTGAATTCTACCAGAGGTACAAGGAGGAGCTGGTACCATTCCTTCTGAAACTATTCCAATCTATAGAAAAAGAGGGAATCCTCCCTAACTGATTTTATGAGGCCTACATCATCGTGATACCAAAGCCTGGCAGAGAGACAACAAAAAAAGAGAATTTTAGACCAATATCCCTGATGAACATCGATGCAAAAATCCTCAATAAAATACTGGCAAACCAGATTCAGCAGCACATCAAAAAGCTTATCCACCATGATCAAGTGGGCTTCATCCCTGGCATGCAAGGCTGGTTCAACATTTGCAAATCAATAAACGTAATGCAGCATATAAACAGAACCAAAGACAAGAACCACATGATTATCTCAATAGATGCAAAAAGGCTTTTGACAAAATTCAACAGCCCTTCATGCTAAAAACGCTCAATAAATTCGGTATTGATGGAACGTACCTCAAAAAATTTTGAGCTATTTATGACAAACCCACAGCTAATATCATACTGAATGGGCAAAAACTGGAAAAATTGTCTTTGAAAACTGGCACAAGACAAGGATGCCCTCTCTCACCACTCCTATTCAACATAGTGTTGGAAGTTCTGGCTAGGGCAATCAGGCAAGAGAAAGAAATCAAGGGTATCCAGTTAGGAAAAGAAGAAGTCAAATTGTCCCTGTTTGCAGATGACATGATTGTGTATTTAGAAAACCCCATCGTCTCAGCCCAAAATCTCCTTAAGCTGATAAGCAACTTCAGCAAAGTCTCAGGATACAAAATTAATGTGCAAAAATCACAAGCATTCTTATACACCAGTAACAGACAAAGAGAGAGCCAAATCATGAGTGAACTCACATTCACAATTGCTACAAAGAGAATAACATACCTAGGAATCCAGCTTACAAGGGATGTAAAGGACCTCTTCAAGGAGAACTACAAACCACTGCTCAGTGAAATCAAAGAGGACACAAAGAAATGGAAGAACATACCATGCTCATGGATATGAAGAATCAATACCGTGAAAATGGCCATACTGCCCAAGGTTATTTATAGATTCAATGCCATCCCCATCAAGCTACCAATGAGTTTCTTCACAGAACTGGAAAAAACGGCTTTAAAGTTCATATGGAACCAAAAAAGAGCCCGCATTGCCAAGACAATCCTAAGTCAAAAGGACAAAGCTGGTGGCATCACGCTACCTGATTTCAAACTATACTACAAGGCTACAGTAACCAAAACAGCATGGTACTGGTACCAAAACAGAGATATAGACCAATGGAACAGAACAGAGTCCTCAGAAATAATACCACACATCTACAGCCATCTGATCTTTGACAAACCTGAGAGAAACAAGAAATGGGGAAAGGATTCTCTATTCAATAAATGGTGCTTGGAAAATTGGCTAGCCATCAGTAGAAAGCTGAAACTGGATCCTTTCCTTACCCCTTATACGAAGATTAATTCAAGATGGATTAGAGACTTAAATGTTAGACCTAATACCATAAAAACCCTAGAAGAAAACCTAGGTAGTACCATTCTGGACATAGGCATGGGCAAGGACTTCATGTCTAAAACACCAAAAGCAACGGCAGCAAAAGCCAAAATTGACAAATGGGATCTAATTAAACTAAAGAGCTTTTGCACAGCAAAAGAAGCTACCATCAGAGTGAACAGGCAACCTACAGAATGGGAGAAAATTTTTGCAACCTACTCATCTGACAAAGGGCTAATATCCAGAATCTACAAAGAACTCAAACAAATTTACAAGAAAACAAAACAAACAACCCCATCAAAAAGTGGGGAAAGGATATGAACAGACATTTCTCAAAAGAAGACATTCATACAGCCAACAGACACATGAAAAAATGCTCATCATCACTGGCCATCAGAGAAATGCAAATCAAAACCACAATGAGATACCATCTCACACCAGTTAGAAAGGCAATCATTAAGAAGTCAGGAAACAACAGGTGTTGGAGAGGATGTGGAGAAATAGGAACACTTTTACACTGTTGGTGGGATTGTAAACTAGTTCAACCATTATGGAAAACAATATGGTAATTCCTCAAGGATCTAGAACTAAATGTACCATATGACTCAGCCATCCCACTACTGAGTATATACCCAAAGAATCATAAATTATTCTACTACAAAGACACATGCACACGTATGTTTATTGCGGCACTATTCACAATAGCAGAGACTTGGAATCAACCCAAATGTCCATCTGTGACAGACTGGATTAAGAAAATGTGGCACATATACACCATGGAATACTATGCAGCCATAAAAACGGGTGAGTTTGGGTCCTTTGTAGGGACATGGATGCAGCTGGAAACCATCATTCTTAGCAAATTATCACAAGAACAGAAAACCAAACACCGCATGTTCTCACTCATAGGCTGGAACTGAACAATGAGATCACTTGGACTCAGGAAGGGGAACATCACACATCGGGGCCTATCATGGGGATGTGGAGGAGGGAGGGATTGCATTGGGGAGTTATACATGATATAAATGTTCAATTGATGTGTGCTGACGAGTTAATGGGTGCAGCACACCAACATGGCATAAGTATACATATGTAAGAAACCTGCACGTTATGCACATGTACCCTAGAACTTAAAGTATAAAAAAAAAAAAAATGTTGAATATTGGCCCCCCCTCTCTTCTGGCTTGTAGAGTTTCTGCCGAGAGGTGTGCTGTTAGTCTGATGTGCTTCCCTTTGTGGGTAACCCGACCTTTCTCTCTGGCTGCCCTTCAGATTCTTTCCTTCATTTCAACTTTGGTGAATCTGGCAATTATGTGTCTTGGAGTTGCTCTTCTCAAGGAGTATCTTTGTGGCATTCTCTGTATTTCCTGAGTTTGAATGTTGGCCTGCCCTACTAGCTTGGGGAAGTTCTCCTGGATGATATCCTGAAGAGTGTTTTCCAACTTGGTTCCATTTTCCCCCTCACTTTCAGGCACCCCAATCAGATGTAGATTTGGTCTTTTTACATAATCCCATACTTCTTGCAGGCTTTGTTCATTTCTTTTTCTTCTGTTTTCTTTTGGTTTCTCTTCTCGCTTCATTTCATTCATTTGATCCTCAATCGCTGATACTCTTTCTCCCAGTTGATCGAGTCAGTTACTGAAGTTTGTGGATTTGTCACGTATTTCTCGTGTCATGGTTTTCATCTCTGTCATTTCATTTATGACCTTCTCTGCATTAATTATTCTAGCTATCAATTCTTCCACTCTTTTTTCAAGATTTTTAGTTTCTTTGTGCTGGGTACATAATTCCTCCTTTAGCTCTGAGAAGTTTGATGGACTGAAGCCTTCTTCTCTCATCTCGTCAGAGTCATTCTCTGACCAGCTTTGATCTGTTACTGGCGATGAGCTGCGTTCCTTTGCAGGGAGAGATGTGCTGTTATTTTTTGAATTTCTAGCTTTTCTGCCCTGCTTTTTCTCCAACTTTGTGGTTTTATCTGCCTCTGGTCTTTGATGATGGTGATGTACTGATCGGGTTTTGGTATAGGTGTTCTTCCTGTTTGTTAGTTTTCCTTCTAATAGTCAGGACCCTCAGCTGTAGGTCTGTTGGAGATTGTTTGAGGTCCACTCCAGACCCTGTTTGCCTGGGTATCAGCAACAGAGTTTGCAGAAGATAGAATATTGCTGAACAGTGAGTGTACCTGTCTGATTCTTACTTTGGAACCTTCCTTTCAGGGGTGTACTCCACCCTGTGATGTGTGTAGTGTCAGACTGCCCCTAGTGGGGGATGTCTCCCAGCTAGGCTACTCAGGGGTCAGGGACCCACTTGAGCAGGCAGTCTGTCCGTTCTCAGATCTCAACCTCCGTGTCGGGAGATCAACTGCTCTCTTCAAAGCTGTCAGACAGAGTCGTTTGCGTCTGCACAGGTTTTTGCTGCTTTTTGTTGTTGTTGTTTAGCTGTGCCCTGTCCCCAGAGGTGGAGTCTACAGAGACAGGCAGGTTTCCTTGAGCTGCTGTGAGCTCCACCCAGTTCGAGCTTCCCAGCGGCTTTGTTTACCTACTTAAGCCTCAGCAATGGCGGGTGCCCCTCCCCCAGCCTCACTGCTGCCTTAGAGTAGGCTGCTCTATGTTCCTAAAGTTCTAATAAAAATCTGCCCTGTGGCAACCTCTGACTGCCGCTGACCAAGGATATTGTTGGAAAAATGCCGCTTTTATTGAAAGGCACATCTATTATTACAGAACAAATAATTGAGAGTGACTAGCATAGAAGGAGGAGGAAACTGAATAAAGGAAATAGAGAAGATTATAAATGAAAGAAGACTAAGGTCAGAAAGAAAAACTAAATAGTATCTAATGGTGAGAGTAAATCCTGTTGGTAAATAGGAAGAAGAACCTTTGAAAAAAAATTTACAATGCATACCTGGAAAAAGAATCAGAAGGATTGAATTTTTCAAATAAAAATTAGGAAAAGGCCAGGCACGGTGGCTCATGCCTATAATCCCAGCACTTTGGGAGGCTGAGGAAGGCGGATCACATGGTCAAGAGCTCGAGTCCAGCCTGGCTAATATGGTGAAACTCCATCTCCACTAAAAATACAAAAATTAGCCGGGTGTGGTGGTGTGCACCTGTAATCCCAGCTACTTGGGAGGCTGAGGCAGGAGAATTGCTTCACCCTGGGAGGTGGAGGTTGCCATGAGCCAAGATTACACCCCTACACTCCAGCCTGGGTAACAGAGCGAGACTCCATCTCAAAAACCAAACAATACAAAAATTATCTGGGTGTGGTGGCATGCACCTGTAGCCCCAGCTACTCGGGAGGCTGAGGCAGAAGAATCTCTTGAACCCAGGAGGCAGAGGTTGCAGTGAACCGAGATCATACCACTACAATCCAACCTGGGAGACAGAGTGAGATTCCATCTCAAAAAAATAAGGGCTTGTTTTTTATCCTTATTGTAATTTCTTGCTCTTCAAATTTTATTGTTGATTCTAAATCTATTACTGAAATTCTCTAAAACGAATTCTACCTGATTTTGTTAGTGAACACTAAAAAAATTTCTAGCTTTTCTTTAAAAATAAATAAACACAAAAGCCAAGAGAATATTTTATCTTTAGTAGTACATTTTCATTTGTAAGACTGGACAAATTCCATGCTGCCAGACCATTAAAGGAATTTTAAAAAGTCTTGTAGATCAAGAATTTTTCCAGCACTTCCAGTACTGTACTTGGTATCCTGAGAATAAGAACATAAATAGATATGCTGGGTGAGAAAATTATCCCATTCAGCTTCATACAACTCCTTTGGCAATAGCACTATAATCGTGTCAGTTGTTTTCTATGATGCTGACATCATGTCATCATGTTGCCAGATCCTGATATTGATCAAGCCCTCTCTCTAATGCCACCTCTTCTGTGAATCCTTCCGTGGTAATGAGGGTAGAGATCTTGTTTGTTTTATTTACTGTTATATGCCAGATCTCAATGTCCACACTTTGCTTACTCAATATTAAAGTTATTTAATGATGCATGTTAATTTTCCCATAGACTACACATTAGGTTCAGGGCCCACTAGGGTCTAGGTGCTTTCCTGTGGTGAGGTTTGCAGGAGTTGGTGGTGGGAATGTGGACTGTTGAAGATCTCTCACCCTTTCTCCACACTGTGGAGGCTCTCTGGGCTCCCTCTGTCCCGAGCTGCCTTCCTGGCATCCTCTCCTTCTATGTCTCCAGTGTTTCCTGTAACTTCTGTGTTGAACTCGAGCATTCTCTCTTAGATGCTTTATTCAAAATGTGATTAGCTACTTGCTAGTTTAGTTTTTCTTTGTGGAGGAAGTGAGTGCTGGATGTCTCTAGTCAGCCACCTTGAGGCTTCTCTTCCTGTGGCTTCATTTTTATCATCATTATAGATTTTTGAAAACTAAAGATACAGCTTCTGTACTCTTGCATATTAGTGGATTTCTTGACTTGCTCTGAACATTTCCATTTCAAATCTTGCAGAAAAAAATAGGTCTTAGATGAATCTTTGGATTGCATTTTTGGATCAAACCCCTAAAGATACCCAGTAATAGAAGTAATACAACCTCAAAACACTTTCCAAACACTAAGAACTGAGCTTATTTCCTGCCTTATGATATAGCTAATTCCAGGGTCACACATTCATGTATTTATAACTTACCTTAAAAACAATGTTCAAATTAATGTATGCCAGTGCTCTTTTATTTTTATTTTGTTTTTTCCATTGTATCCTTTGTTTTCTTTGGGACAATTTCAGTAGGAAAAAACACACAAAATATTTTTATCTATGGCAATCCCTGAAGAAACTCTTATGTATATTTAAAGCTTTAGGGATGTCTAAAACCTGACAATCAATATCCTCTTCTGGTACCAGATTTCTCATGAATTTTGGCCCTTTTGATATTAAATTATTATTTTTAAAAATAATTTTGTTTTGTAAATATAAAAACATAACTTCTACCTTTCAAATATTATTTTAATATTATTTTAAAGTTCACTTTTTTGTGAACTTTTTGACATTAAGAATCATATCTTATTTACCTTTGTATCCTTACAATCTATTTCAGTACCTAGGTACAGAGTAGATCCTTCAAAATTACTAAACAGTTCTTTTGATTTTTTTTCTTGGTCACAGAAGGTACACACAGGTAACTTTTACATAATTAGTAGCTACCCTGCACTTCTCTAGCTCCTTTGGACAGAATCCAACATGTACCACAGTAGACGTTTGGGCACTTAAATAGATATTATAGCATATAGTGGTCATAAACCACTGAAAAAGCCAATCCTGCTTTTTTTTTTTTTTTTCCACAGCAAAATCATGCTGTTTGAAATACCAGGATCCTGGAGCTTAGAAGAGTCTAGATTTGCCACAGTGTCAACAAAGCATGATATGTGTTTGCTTGTGCTTGCACAGAGTCACGCACACAAATTCAACAAAACCAAGTCAAAATGATGCGTGCAATCTTGGGGAGTGAAAAAGCCACTCACAGTCATAAATAATGTACACTCAAGAAGCTGACAGTCTAGGGCATGAAATAGACTTCTGAACAAATACTATCATTGGTGGAAAAAGTCCAGATTTGTACAAGTTCAACTTTATACAAGTGAGGTAAGAGAATCTGGAAACAGAAATATTAACTGAAACTTCAGGAGCCTTGAAAAACAATTATATTGAAATACAGGACTCAAACTAAACAGAAATTGGTTTTGTGTTAATATTAGCGACTCAGTAGATAGTAATCAAGGTGTAAGCTAAACTCTCCATTTTATTTTCTTCTTAAACTTCCTTTTACATAATGAGGAAGTGATGTCAGTGAACAGATTACTTATACCAATCATTCTGTGGAAATAAAGGAGTTAGAATCTAGATCAGGTGTAATGAACTTCACAGACTTTGTAAGGTTCTATAGGCAACTGGGAATTTCATTGGACTTTGAGTATGGCAGATCAAAACTTTTTTTTGTATTTCCTACAATTGAGAAAATTTTCCATAACACAGAAAGTTAAATTATTATGTTCTTATTTCTGCTGCCTAGTCCTGAAATGATTTCCTGCTCATCTGTGCTTTAATACAGTATATGATTACACCAGCCTGACCAACATGGAGAAACCCTGTCTCTACTAAAAACACAAAATTAGCCGGGCATGGTGGTGCATGCCTGTAATCCCAGCTACATGGGAGGCTGAGTCAGGAGAATCACTTGAACCCAGAAGGCAGAGGTTGTGGTGAGCCAAAACTGTGCTCTAGTCTGGGCAACAAGAGTGAAACTCCGTCTCAGAAAAAAAAAAAAAAAAAAAAGATTACATAGTCTGTGTAAAAAATGTTAAAATTTACACTTAAAAATATATATCACTTGATCAACAGATATACAACAGTTCTGCAATCAGGACAGTGGGAGATAAAAGAAGTTCAAGAAAAGCTCCCTGCCCTACTAGAGCTTACTATTTACTCAGGCATTAAGGCCTGGCTATTTCAGCAGGAATGTATAAATTAAATAAATCTAGACAAGATCAGAAGAGCACCTAGGTGGCCACATGTGATACACACCTGTGAGGTTTAATTTTATGTGTCAACTTGGCTAAGCCATGATACCCAGAGAGCCAGTCAAACATTATTCTAGTGAAGGTGTTTTTTAGATGAGAATAATATATAAATAAGTAGACTTTGATTAAATCAGAGTACACTCCATAATGTGAGTGGGCCTCATTCAATCAGTTGAAGGCCTTAAGAAAAGCCTGACTTCCCTAGAAGAGGGAATTCTGCCAGTGGACTGCCTTTGGACTTAAACTGCAGCTCTCCCCTGCATCTCCAGTTGCCAGCCTATTTTGCAGGTTTTGGACTTGCCAGACTCTGTAATCATGGGAGTAAATTCCTGAAAATAAATTTATTTTCCTAATATACACAGACACATGTCCTATTTGTTTTCTTTCTCTGGAGAACACCAGTTGACACAAAAGTAACAACAGTTGAGTGCTGTGTTAGTCCGTTCTCATACTGCTGTGAAGAACTTCCCTGAGACTGGCTAATTTATAAAGCAAAAAGGTTTAACTTTTAACTCACAGTTCCAGATGGCTGAGAAGGCCTCAGGAAACTTACAATCATGGTGGAAGGTAAAGCAGGCACGTCTTACGTGGCAGCAGGTGAGAGAGAGTGAGAAGAGCAGGGAAAACTGCATTATAAAACCATCAGCTATTGTGAGAAATTACCCCCATCACAAGAACAGCATGGGGAAAACCTGCCCCCAGTATCCAATCACCTCCTTCCATCAACACGTGGGGATTACAGGTCCCTCCTTCAACAGGTGGGGATTACAGTTCAAGGTGAGATTTGGGTGGGGACACAAAGCCTAACTATATCAAGTGATGTGGCTTGAGCAGAAAAAAATCAGCCAAAGGCTTGATGATTATTGTACATCTGTTATCTTACTTTCTCTTTCCATGTTTAGTCTTCTTTCCTGGATGGTAAGCTCCTAGAGTTCAGTGGGCACTGTATCAAGTTCTGATATAAAGACTTGCAAAGGCAATATATTTTAATTCTTACATTTAAAGCAGTCAGAAATTAATATGCAAAAAGGTAAGCTGGCCATATAGATTCCTCCCTTCATTGGTTATTAGGAGGACTTTTAGAGGCCACAGGCAGTTCTGTAGAAGCACAGTACATGAAAAGCCTAGATTTCACTCTTCAAGAGTTGCAAGACATTGTAGAAATTGCTTCATGTCTCCACGCTTGTGTTTCTGCTTGTAGATTAAGTAAGATAATAGAAGTTCATGTACCCATGAAAATAGGCCAAACTAATTGTGCTATTTTAAATCAGAATAGTGGTTATCCTTGTGATAATTAAAAGAATATGAGGGGAGTGTTCTAATGGCTGGTGAAAGTTCTGCTTCTGGATCTAGGTGCTGGCTATATGGATACATTAGTTTGTAAAATAATTAAGTGGTACTTGTATATTTTTAATGTGTGTTACATTTCAGTACAAAGTCTTTAAAAGTTCATATGTTCTGTCTTGTAAACACCTTCAGAAAGTTGACAGGATACAAAAATTCTAATATGTCACAAGGATAACCCAAATTACTTGTTGCAGCATTTCCCTTCAACAGTTTCCATCAAAAAATTAGAATCCCATTAACAACAGACAGAAAGAGGTGGCAAAACAGAGGCAAAGAAAAGCAATTTTTTTGAAGTCCATTAATTGATTTTCAGTAGATCCACCTAAGTTTATGTGTTAGGTCTTTGGCACTATCTTTATTTTACTTGTTGATGTTTATCTCAAGAATGCAGTGAAACCAAATGCTTGTATTTGTGAAAGTACTTTTCAATATTTGTTAAAACATGATGGAAAAGCTAGATAATAATAGCTGTACAGGCTTTTTTATAGGTCATAAAAGGAATAAATAAAATACCTTATGAGTAGGTTTGAAGCTCCATAGCTCCTAGTCAGAAAATTGAATTATTTAGTGTTTCAGTAACAAGATGGGGCCATCCTTTTATGAACAACAAACATCATCCCAGTTGCCTACTTTAAATACCAATGAGAAGAGGGTGGATAGAATTTTCACACACAGACATTCTTGGAAATAAAATATACAACATTTTCTGCAGACCCCCCTTGACCTATTTAATAAAATAACAGAATCTCAAATTATGAAATGTTTTTCTTTACCACCTCAGTAGCTGAGGGGCATCCTTACTGTAGGTGTGTTGGTCTCTAGGGCTGGATATCCGTATATCTTAGCACTGTCAATCACTGCTACACTTCCCACTCCTTCTTCTTTTTCAGTTATTTTATATTCATGAGCATTCTTCTTTCTTTCCTCATGTAAATCTAAAAAGTACACCACTTAATTCCTCGTTTCTTTGATTGAAAATGCTGGATACAGAAGGCATTTCATTAGTACCTCACTCAATAATTCTGGTTACAGAAATGCTATGCATTGCTAAGTAGAGGGAAAAGACTCAGGACCAGCTTCCTGTACATTGATAGAAACAGGTGTTCTCTTTTAGTTGTCAAGTCAGCTCCCTTCTGAGAATCTCAGATAAGTGGTCCAAATTACGTCTAAGAGAAAAATTCGCCAAAGCGTAATTACTTTTCATGAGGGTGCCACAAATAATGAAAGGAAAAGAACACTTGAAGTATATTGTAGTCTGCTTAATCACCATCATTTTAAAAAGCTGATGTAGAATTCCTTACTTCAAGACAAATTGTATGACTTTGATGGTAAATTAGACATATTTTCTAAACACTAAATTATATTTCCTCGAATTCACGTTTGGCTAAGAAAAGCTGACTAGTCTTTGTAGCAATGGAATATAAGAGATAAGGTTTGCAGCTGCCATTTTCAAACAGTGCATTTTTGTCTATTCTTCAATTGCTTCCTGTGTTTCTATTCATATTGAATAAAATTCCTTTCTTTCATGTTAAGATAAATTTCATCAGGGTTACTATCCATGCAGGATGTGGTAGATTCCTTACTTCACCTTGTCTTTCCATTTCCCATTTCCCCCACCCCTACCCAAGAGCTAAATTTGTGGAGGGCAAGAGATAATTAGCATGAGTAGAAATTGTAAAGCTTTGCTCAATGATAAACAATTGTCTAGCACAGTGCCTAATAAATTCTGGTTATCAGAATTTTAGGTAACATTTATCTGCTTTTAAGTGAAGTTTTAGAACTGAATAATTTTAGTTGAGGCACAGTGGAAAATCTGAGACTGATAAAAGTAGGTTTGACTACAAGGTCAACCACTGATTAGATATGGAGAAGTTGCTTAAGCTCTACAAAATTTGGTTTATTTATAAAATTAGGATAATAATACCTATCCTTTAAGAATCAAATAGCATAACAAAAACATTTTCCTAGGATTGTACTTGATTAATAGTAGTAATTATAAAGGACATCTAATTTTTTTTTTTTTTTTTTGAGACAGTCTCACTCTGTCGCCTAGGCTGGAGTGCAGTGGCATGATCTCTGCTCACTGCAACCTCCACCTCCTGGGTTAAAGTGATTCTCGTGCCTCGGCCTCTTGAGTAGCTGGGATTACAGGCGTGTGCCACCACACCCAGCTAATTTTTGTATTTTTGGTACAGCCAGGGCTTTCACCATGTTGGCCAGGCTGGTCTTGAACTCCTGACCTCAGATGATCTGCATACCTCTGCCTCCCAAAGTGCTGGGATTACGGGCGTGAGCCACCACACCTGGCCAAGGACATCAATATTTTTGAGAGGGTGTATAGACTATTGGGGAAATGAGAGGAGAAAGTGCTCATGATACAAAAGCATCTTTAACCAGGACCAAAGCCTTCAAGTTGCCTTCTGTTTTCCTAATTGCTTTCTATTCCTTCCCATCAGCAGCTCTTCTATCTGTGATCCTCATCTTTTATCCTTTCCAGTAGATATTTATCCTTATCATTGAGAGCCTCCACCCCCATAGATACTAGCTTTTTGTACCCTGTATTTGATGAATGTTTCTTTTCTCCCTACAAGCAACTGGGTAGATGGAATAGAAATGCCCATTCATAACTTAAAATTTGCCATGATGATTAACTTGCTATGGGGTAGAGCTATAGGTTTCCCGACACATTATACATATAAGGCAGGGATCAGCAAACTTTTTCTGTAAAGAGTTGGGCGGTATATATTTTAGGCTTTCTGGGCTAAATGATTTCTGTCTCAACTACTCAACTCTTTGCAGTGGGAAAGTAGTTGTGACAATATGTAAACAAGTGAATGTGGCTCTGTGCCAATAAAACCTTATTTACAAAAATAGGCAGAAGACTGAATTTGGCCCATGAGCTATAGTTTTCTGGTCTCTCTAAAACACAGAAATGAATCAAATGATGCTAGAGTTTAAAGGGGCATACTAGTCATGTGGTCCAGGTTTCCCCAAAGAATGTTCCCATAGAGAGCTGTCTTCACACAACCAAAAGCTAACTGGTCAAACATATTTTTGAAATGTTACATTATTTGCCTCTATCATATAGGCTTACCAACACATTATTATTCTAAAGTCCCTGATGTTTTTAGGGTGTAATATTCATAATAGGATAGTAGCTAATGCCTTAATGTACTGCTTGCTAAGTGCTCAGAACCATTCTAAATGCTTTTACCTATATGATTTCATTTATTCTCACAATGCTGTGAGATATGCATTAATCCCATTTTATAGTTGATGAGGCTGAAGCACTGAGAGGTAAAGTACCTGCCCAAGGTAACATATTTAGTGGAGCCAGGATTCAAATGTAGGCAGCCTGGCTCCAGGGTCCGAGCTCTGAGCCACCTTCCCACCTCCATGTCACATCTCTAAATCTATGAGAATTACTGTGAAAGCTGGGAAACTGCTTATTGAATCAAGTTTTCTCAGTGTACACATTAGAAAAGAGAGACCTCGAGAGATTCAAGTGACTTTGCAAAGGTCATAAGCATAATTAATAACTTAGATAAGTCTACAAATCAATTAAATCACTACCTTGTATTTGAAGAAATGCTTAAATGAATCCTTTATCAAGAAAGAAAATCCTCTGAAAATGAATAATCACCTCTAACTTCCCGTTTTAATTCAGATTTTTTAACCAGTTTCATTTCAATGAGATATATACAAAGTTTGTTTTTTAAAGGTAGAATTTTTTTCACTTTTAAAATTCTGATAGGCAATCTCCAACAAGGGGAAGATGACACAACTCTATCTGCAACTCTGATCTCTCTCCCAGGCTCTGAATCAATGATTTCTGAATCTTAATGTACATTAGAATCATTTGGGACTGCCTAGACAAAATGATTCTGGGTGCCACCCCACTGCCTCAGATATTCTGACTTAATTGAGGATTCAGCAGAGATATTTTGAAGGAGACCTCCAAGAGATTCTAGCATGTAGCCAGGGCTGTGAACCACTGCTCTAGAATCACATTTGTCATTACTGCTCAACTTATCCACCTGTATTAACAGCTAACATTTAAAAATACTACATGGCATGAAATGGAACTTATGGTTATGGTCCATGGGTTATAATTAATAAAAATGTGAGTACACTCCAAGCATGAATGAAACCTTATTGCAGATGAATTTTACTGGTGGCTGTAGTATTCAATACACTTTAAGTGAATGAGACCTTTGGATTGACAAACATAGCTGCAAAGCTAGAGTGACCAAGGACTCAGGATTCTGTTAGGTTGCTACGAATCTCTCTGGTTCAGATAGAGGCTGATCTCTACCTTTTATGTGGCTGTCATAACGCAAGAGACTTAAGGTTGAAGAAATAAGTGTTTTGGAGAATTAGGTTTTGCCACCATCCACCACCTATTTACAAGTATATAATCATTTTGAACAGAAGACTTTAAAAAAGAAGTAATGTGTAGTAAAAGAATTTAGCATAGAAATAGACCATCTATGAGAACAAACAGAATAGAAATTACCAGGGATTTGAGGTGGTCTAATTACTACTATTGAACACTAAATGTGTCTTTTCTTCTGGCAGTTAAGAAAGGAAACATGTTGAGTTACACAGTTTTATATTCTGGCTAAAAACAGCTTTCACATTTATCTCCAGAGAAAATTGTTATTTTGAGCTAAATTCAACAAATAATTTAACACATACGTCCTTCGGATAAAACAGTTGCAAATGTCTTCAACACAGTTTTGTGAAAGTCAAAGAAGTGCTTTTCAATTGGTGATAGCTGAATGACCCCTCTAGAATACCTTGAGTTAGTAAAGTCCTTCCTTCCTCCCTTCCTTCCCTCCTTCTTCCTCCCTTCCTTCCTTCCTTCCTTCTTTCCTTCCTCCCTTCCTTCATTCCTTCTCCTCCCTCCCTTCCTTCCTTCCCTCCTTCCTTCCTTCCCTCCTTCCTTCCTTCACTCCTTCCTTCCTTCCTTCCCCTTCCTTCCTTCCTCTTCCTTCCTCTTCTTTCCTTCCTCTTCCTTCTCCTTCCTTCTTTCCCCTTTCTTCCTTCCCCTTCCTTCTTTCCTTCCTTCCTTCATATTTGCTTTTAACTATATGCTGGATACAATGTTAAGTGCCATGGGCAGTGTAAGGACTAAGATAGCATACTTGTTCTCTAGGAGGTCACAATACAGACAATGAAATGCTTAAGAAAACTCATAATTCAGAGCAAGAGAGGCCAGAGCCTGAAATAAAGATGTGTCATTGTTTGCACATATCTTTAACAAAGGTATGTATAAGATGCCATGGGAACACAAAGAATCAAAGAGCAAGGTGAGCCTGTTGGAGATCAAGGAAGATCGAGTAAGTTTGGTCGAATAGATGAGCAGAGGAATGCAATGGAAGATGTGTTCCAAGAGGAAGGGTAGCAGAATAAGAGACAGGGAAAGGAGAGCACATGGCTCATTAGGAAAATTACAAATATCTGCCCTAAATTGAGGTTCATATGGGGACATGGGAGTAGTGACACACGTAGGGGTCAGATTCCAAAGAGTGAGGCCAAAGGATTGAACTACATATCAAAGCAATGGGTATTCAGCTCAGTATTTTAGGATAAGGGGTGGGTTTCACATGCTTTATGCTTTAAAGCGATCACTCTAGTGACAGTGTGTAAGGGAGATAGACTGGGAGGTCACTTTGGAGGCTGTTGATACAATTCACTTCTTAAATGTTGTGGATCTGAAGGAAAGAAAGAGCATTCTACAAATCCTTAGGAGATTGACTTTTATGGTGGGCTAATGACTCTGGGGGAAGGGATAGGGAGAAGGTAAGGCATGTTTCCTGACTTACATGACAGGGTGGCTGTGGCACAATTCCCAGAGACTGGGAACCATAGAGAATCATGCACAAACGTAGGGAGCAAAGAGTAGGAGAGAAGGAAGATAAGTTGATTTGACTCTAATGGGATAGGCAGGAGAGAATTCCAATAGAGGGTTGAAGTCTGAGCTGGAGATAATGGATTTGGAGTTTACCAGCATATAGATGACAGTAAAAGCGATGTATGTCAGTGAGATATCTAGGAGTGTATAAATTGAAGTTAGACCAGAGTTTGGAACTCCAAGAAACACTCACACTTAAAAGGCATGTGAGGGACACAGTTTATGAAGGGGACGGAAGCATGGGAAAAATAAATTAGGAGTGTGTAGGGTAATAGGGTGATCAACAGGATACATGCAATCACCTAGTGATGGAAATTTCAATAGAGAATGAAAGAAAGTGTATGTGAGCAAGTGCGGCGGCTCACACCTGTAATCCCAGCACTTTGGGAGGCCGACGTGGGCAGAACACGAGGTTAGGAATTCTAGACCAGCCTGGCCAACATGGTGAAACCCCATCCCTACAAAAAATACAACAACAAAAATTTTTTTAAAAAAAGTAGCCAAGCGTGGTGGCATGCACCTGTAATCTCAGCTACTCCAGAGACTGAGGCAGGAGAATTGTTTACATTGAGGAGGTGGAGGTTGCAGTGAGCCAAGATCGTGCCACTGCACTGCGCCCTGAGTGACAGAGCAAGACTCCATCTCAAAAAAAGAAAAAAGACAGTGTACATTAAATTGTCAGTGAAGCAACAATTGTGCCAGGTGGGACTCAGTAGGTGCTGGGTCTCTGGCTGCTGGAGCGAATTATCTAAATAAGAGTCTATGGATAGTTTATATTGTTTAAGGGACAAATGAATTAGATAACAGAAAATTTGAGATCCTGACTCTTCTTGTTAGATGAGAATTCCAAGCTTAGATAAGGTTTCACACAATTAAGCACAGCTGTGAATGCAGAATAAATGCCCTTAAAAGTTTTGCCAGGGCCCGGCACAGTGGCTCATGCCTACTATAATCCCAGCACTTTGAGAGGCCGAGGTGAGTGGATCGCTTGAGGTCATGAGTTCGAGACCAACCTGGGCAACACGGTGAAACCCTGTCTCTGCAAAATATACAAAAATTAGTGGGTGTGGTGGTGCATGCTTGTAGTCCCAGCTACTTGGGAGGCTGAGGCAGGAGGAGTGCTTGAGCCTGGCAGGCAGAGGTTGCAGTGAGCTGAGATCATGCCACTGCATTCCAGCCTGGGTGATAGAACCAGACCTTGTCTCAAAAAAAAAAAAAAAGTTTGCCAGGATGATGACTTATCCCTGTAATCCCAGTGACCTGGGAGGCTGAAGCAAAGGGGTTACTTGAGGTGGGGAGTTCAAGATTAGCATGGGCAACATAGCAAGACTTCGTTTCCAAAAAGTAGAAAAGAAATTACCTGAGCATTGTGGCACATGCCTGTAGTCCTACTCAGGAGGCTGAGGTAGGAGGATCACTTCAGCCCAGGAATTCAAGGCTACAGTGAGCCATGATTATGCCACTGTACTCCAGCCTGAGCAATAAAGGGAGACCCTATCTCATGACAACAACACCACTTTTGAAAATATTGAAACATTTGCATAACATAAGATGGAAATGCCAATGTCCTGGGCTATGAAATGTGGAAGAGGCAATTTTAGTTGATAAAAATTTAAGATCAATTTTTACCAATTAAGCACTTCACTCAATAGAAGCTAGGTATGCTCAGTAGAAGAGATGATCTTAAATAAAACTGTATTCTGAAGGTCTTGCCAAGATGAATTAACTGCAGACAGGAACATGATAACCAAATGCACTCATGATGATTAGAGTTGTTTGAGATATACCAACTTAAATATGACAGTTTCATTTTGGGTGGGATTGGTACTTAATTCTCCTTGTTAATTGTATTAGGCTACATATCTAATTGCTAATTTACAATCTTTCCTAGTTAGTAATAAAGTAAATAGATCAAGTATTATTGGCAATATCTGTTTTCCCATATCTATGGATCTTCAGGATCTTTGGGTAGCTTAAGGAGGCAGAGGCCTTTCTGATTTTCACATCCTTGGGAGGTAGCAACTATTATGATTTCTCTCTGATGTCATGAAGTATACTCTTTATAATCTGACTTCAGGATGAATGAAAGAAGCAAAACTTCCCAGGGATTTGGGAAGCATCAGTATTATAATATTTTACATTATGCATTTCTCCTCTGTTCCTACCATCCTAATAACTCACATCTCATAGGGAAGAGGAAGTGTTTCTTGTTTGTCTTTTTAGAACCTTATCTAATTTTTGACATCCCTGACTGCAGCACTGCTAATTGTGTCAGTTTTCAACCATTTAAATTATTTGATGCCCCATAAATTTTAAGTCTTATGTGTATTTTCCCAAATTTTCAGCATCCATATATAAAAAAATCTTATGCTGCTTTTCGAAATATAACACAAAAGGAAATTTTAGGCTTCTATCAAGAGGTCAATGAGCACTGTAAATAGGAGAAAAGGGGAATGATTTAGAACCAAAGAAGGTCATTCTGTAAACACAGCCATTTGGTTTCCTGCAGCTTGCTCACTGGGAATTAAAAAAAAAAAAGGCAAAAGAGATTTTAAAATTATCTGTAGTTAGTAGAATTTTTTACAATAATGAGCCTGGTTAATATTAGCATCAGCAATAGAGATACAATGCTTGTCTTTCTGTTTGCTTTAGCAGGAGAATCTTACTTAGTCAACATCCCAGTGTAGCTGAACATTATGAATTGTACTGCACTATTGCAATGTATAATAATATGATAATAGTATTTAGATTAAATTATTAGAGTATTTGTTGATACTCAAACTGTGGTCCAAGGGTCAGCAGCTTGGGTGTTACATGGGAGCTCATGAACATGCAGACTCTCAGGCTCCAGCTCACATGTCCTATGTCAGTATCATCTTAGCATGATCTCCAGATGACTCATCTCCTTGTTAATATTGGAGATGCACTGGTCTAGATGAATAATAATCATACAACTATCCCAAACTATTTTTTTCTTCAGAAAATTATAATGTTGTTACTCAAAGTACTTCATAGAATCTCTTTTTATTCCAGGAATTCCTTGTATTTCAACAAATTAAATCGTTGGCAGTGAATAAGACATTAACATTAAAAAAGGAAGAAAATCATGATCTTTTCATTTTCCAACTGTCTTGTTTTCTAAATTCATTTTTGTTTTGGAGCTGAAACAGAGACCCACAAGTCCAAAGAATAGCTTAAAAACATCTATTTAGTAACTTGATTACATAAATAAATCTGTTTCATTGTGTATCACTTTGTCTACAGTGGATATTTCTATATGAGTTAAATTTAAACCATAAATTGTAACATGAATTAAATGTAACTCATAAGTTAAATTTAACCCTTAAATTTGATGGGCTACATGTCCAGTGTATAAAGTTTTTACTTCAATCAAACCCCATTTTACTAACATTTCCATAATAAAAATAAAGATTTGAGGGAAAACAAAAGGAATTGAATAGCATGAGATTATCAAGTTTGGGGCCATATACAGGCCATTAACATGATGCCTAATAAATAAAATGTTGATAAACTCTGAATCTTGTAAAAATATATAGTAAAGAACCTTGTAGATATTAGTTTTATTGAGAGTAGACCTGATTTAGAAAATTTAGGTTATAATATTGCTTTAGTAACCTTGGGATCATGTTTAAATCTTCTCTTTTCCTCAACTATTTCATCCAATTAATGTGCAAGTTCTGTTGGTTCTACTGCTAAAGTACATCTTGAACTTATCCACTTCTCTCTATCTGTACCACTAACTGTATTCTGAGCCATCACCATCCCAAAGGTCTTCCCTCTTCCTCTCTAGTCTCTGCTACACCCGCTGCCCAATCAAAGTTGCATATCACAGCCAGAGTCACCATTTATTTTATTTTTTTTAATTTATTTTTTATTATACTTTAAGTTCTAGGGTACATGTGCATGACGTTTATATCATGTATAACTCCCCAATGCAATCCCTCCCTCTTCCCCCCTCCCCATGATAGGCCCCAGTGTGTGATGTTCCCCTTCCCGAGTCCAAGTGATGTCATTGTTCAGTTCCCACCTATGAGTGAGAACATGCGGTGTTTGGTTTTCTCTTCTTGTGATAGTTTGCTAAGAATGATGGTTTCCAGCTGCATCCATGTCCCTACAAAGGACGCAAACTCATCCTTTTTTATGGCTCCATAGTATTCCATGGTGTATATGTGCCACATTTTCTTAATCCAGTCTGTCACAGATGGACATTTGGGTTGATTCCAAGTCTTTGCTATTGTGAATAGTGCCGCAATAAACATACGTGTGCATGTGTCTTTATAGCAGCATGATTTATAATCCTTTGGGTATATGCCCAGTAATGGGATGGCTGGGTCATATGGTGATTCTAGTTCTAGAACCTTGAGGAATCGCCATACTGTTTTCCATAATGGTTGAACTAGTTGACAATTCCATCAACAGTGTAAAAGTGTTCCTATTTCTCCACATCCTCTCCAGCACCTGTTGTTTCCTGACTTTTTAATGATTGCCATTCTAACTGGTGTGAGATGGTATCTCATTGTGGTTTTGATTTGCATTTCTCTGATGGCCACTGATGATGAGTATTTTTTCGTGTGTCTGTTGGCTGTATGAATGTCTTCTTTTGAGAAATCTCTGTTCTATCCTTTCTCCACTTTTTGATGGGGTTATTTGTTTTTTTCTTGTAAATTTGTTTGAGTTCTTTGTAGGTTCTGGATATTAGCCCTTTGTCAGATGAGTAGATTGCAAAAATTTTCTCCCCTTCTGTAGGTTGCCTGTTCACTCTGATGGTAGTTTCTTTTGCTGTGTAGAAGCTCTTTAGTTTAATTAGATCCCATTTGTCAATTTTGGCTTTTGTTGCTGTTGCTTTTGGTGTTTTAGACATGAAGTCCTTGCCCATGCCTATGTCCTGAATCGTATTGCCTAGGTTTTCTTCTAGGGTTTTTATGGTATTAGGTCTAACATTTAAGTCTCTAATCCATCATGAATTAATTTTCATATAAGGAATAAGGAAAGGATCCAGTTTTAGCTTTCTACTGATGGCTAGCCAATTTTCCCAGCACCATTTATTAAATAGGGAATCCTTTCCCCATTTCTTGTTTTTCTCAGGTTTATCAAAGATCAGATGTCTGTAGATGTTTGGTATTATTTCTGAGGACTCTGCTCTATTCCATTTGTCTGTATCTCTGTTTTGGTACCAGTACCATGCTGTTTTGGTTACTGTAGCCTTGTAGTATAGTTTGAAGTCAGGTAGCGTGATGCCTCCAGCTTTGTTCTATTGACTTAGGATTGTCTTGGCAATGCGGGCTCTTCTTTGGTTCCATATGAACTTTAAAGCAGTTTTTTCCAATTCTGTGAAGAAAGTCATTGGTAGCTTGATGGGGATGGCATTGAATCTATAAATAACCTTGGGCAGTATGGCCATTTTCACGATATTGATTCTTCCTATCCATGAGTATGGCATGCTCTTCCATTTGTTTGTGTCCTCTTTTATTTCACTGAGCAGTGGTTTGTAGTTCTCCTTGAAGAGGTCCTTTACATCACTTGTAAGTTGGATTCCTAGGTATTTTATTCTCTTTGAAGCAATTGTGAATGGAAGTTCATTCATGATTTGGCTTTCTGTTTGTCTGTTACTGGTGTATAAGAATGCTTGTGATTTTTGCACATTAATTTGCTATCCTGAGACTTTGCTGAAGTTTCTTATCAGCTTAAGGAGATTTTGGGCTGAGACGATGGGGTTTTCTAAATATACAATCATGTCATCTGCAAACAGGGATAATTTGACTTCTTCTTTTCCTAACTGAATACCCTTTCTTTCTTTCTTTCTCTTGCCTGATTGCCCTAGCCAGAACTTCCAACACTATGTTGAATAGGAGTGGTGAGAGAGGGCATCCCTGTCTTGTGCCAGTTTTCAAAGGGAATTTTTCCAGTTTTTGCCCATTCAGTATGATATTGGCTGTGGGTTTGTCATAAATAGCTCTTATTATTTTGATATATGTTCCATCAATACCGAATTTATTGAGCGTTTTTAGCATGAAGGGCTGTTGAATTTTGTCAAAAGCCTTTTCTGCATCTATTGAGATAATCATGTGGTTCTTGTCTTTGGTTCTGTTTATATGCTGCATTATGTTTATTGATTTGCGAATATTGAACCAGCCTTGCATGCCAGGGATGAAGCCCACTTGATCATGGTGGATTAGCTTTTTGATGTGCTGCTGGATCCAGTGTGCCAGTATTTTACTGAGGATTTTTGCATCAATGTTCATCAGGGGTATTGGTCTAAAATTCTCTTTTTTGTTGTGTCTCTGCCAGGTTTTGGTATCAGGATAATGTTGGCCTCATAAAATGAGTTAGGGAGGATTCCCTCTTTTTCTATTGATTAGAATAGTTTCAGAAGGAATGGTAATAGCTCCTCGTTGAACCTCTGGTAGCATTCAGCTGTGAATCCATCTGGTCCTGGACTTTTTTTGGTTGGTAGGCTATTAATTATTGCCTCAATTTCAGAGCCTGCTATTGGTCTATTCAGGGATTCAACTTCTTCCTGGTTTAGTCTTGGAAGAGTGTAAATGTCCTGGAAACTACCCATTTCTTCTAGATTTTCTAGTTGATTTGCATAGAGGTGTTTGTAGTATTCTCTGATGGTAGTTTGTATTTCTGTGGGGTCGGTGGTGATATCCCTTTTATCATTTTTTTATTAAATCTATGTTATTCTTCTCTCTTTTTTTCTTTATTAGTCTTGCTAGCGGTCTATCAGTTTTGTTGATCTTTTCAAAAAACCAATTCCTGGATTCATTGATTTTTTGGAGGGTTTTTGTGTCTCTATCTCCTTCAGTTCTTCTCTGATCTTAGTTATTTCTTGCTTTCTGCCAGCTTTTAAATGTATTTCCTCTTGCTTCTCTAGTTCTTTTAATTGTGATATTAGAGTGTCCATTTTAGAACTTTCCAGCTGTCTCTTGTGGGCATTTGGTGCTATAAGTTTCCCTCTACACACTGTTTTAAATGTGTACCAAAGATTCTGGTATTTTGTATCTTTTTTCTCATTGGTTTCCAAGAACATCTTTATTTCTGCCTTCATTTTGTTATGTACCCAGTAGTCATTCAGGAGCAGGTTATTCAGTTTCCATCTAGTTGAGCGGTGTTGATTGAGTTTCTTAGTCCTGAGTTCTAGTTTGATTGCACTGTGGTCTGAGAGAGAGTTTGTTATAATTTCTGTTCTTGTACATTTGCTGAGGAGTGCTTTATTTCCAATTATGTGGTCAATTTTGGAATAAGTGTGATGTGGTGCTGAGAAGAATGTATATTCTGTTGACTTTGGGTGGAGAGTTCTGTAGATGTCTATTAGGTCTGCTTGCTGCAGAGATGAGTTCAATTCCTGGATATACTTGTTAACTTTCTGTCTCGTTGATCTGTCTAATGTTGACAGTGGGGTGCTGAAGTCTTCCATTATTATTGTATGGGAGTCTAAGTCTCTTTGTAAGTCTCTAAGGACTTGCTTTATGAATCTGGGTGCTCCTGTATTGGGTGCATATATATTTAGGATATTTAGCTCTTCCTGTTGAATTGATCCCTTTACCATTATGTAATGGCCTCCTTTGTCTCTTTTGATCTTTGATGGTTTAAAGTCTGTTTTATCAGAGACTAGGATTGCAACCCCTGCTTTTTTTTTTTTTTTTTGTTCTCCATTTTCTTGGTAGATCTTCCTCCATCCCTTTATTTTGAGCCTATGTATGTCTCTACATGTGAGATGGGTCTCCTGAATATAGCAGACTGATGTGTCTTGACTCTTTATCCAGTTTGCCAGTCTGTGTCTTTTAATTAGAGCGTTTAGTCCATTTACATTTAAGGTTAATATTGTTATGTGTGAACTTGATCCTGCCATTATGATATTAACTGGTTATTTTGCTCGTTAGTTGATGCAGTTTCTTCCTAGCCTCGATGGTCTTTACATTTTGGCATGTTTTTGCAATGGCTGGTACCGGTTGTTCCTTTCCGTGTTTAGGGCTTCCTTCAGGGTCTCTTGTAAGGCAGGCCTGGTGGTGACAAAATCTCTAAGCATTTGCTTATCTGTAAAGGATTTTATTTCTCCTTCACTGATGAAACTTAACTTGGCTGGATATGAAATTCTGGATTTAAAATTCTTTTCTTTATGAAAGTTGAATGTTGGCCCCCACTGTCTTCTGGCTTGTAGAGTTTCTGCCAAGAGGTCTGCTGTTAGTCTGATGGGCTTCCCTTTTTGGGTAACCCGACCTTTCTCTCTGGCTGCCCTTCAGATTCTTTCCTGCATTTCAACTTTGGTGAATCTGGCAATTATGTGTCTTGGAGTTGCTCTTCTCGAGGAATATCTTTGTGGCATTCTCTGTGTTTCCTGAATTTGAATGTTGGCCTGCCCTACTAGGTTGGGGAAGTTCTCCTGGGTGATATCCTGAAGAGTGTTTTCCAACTTGGTTCCATTTTCCACCTCACTTTCAGGCACCCCAATCAGACATAGATTTGGTGTTTTTACATAATCCCATACTTCTCGCAGGCTTTGTTCATTTCTTTTTCTTCTTTTTTCTTTAGACTTCTCTTCTCGCTTCATTTCATTCATTTGATCCTGAATCGCTGGTACTCTTTCTTCCAGTTGATCAAGTCGGTTACTGAAGCTTGTCGATTTGTCACGTATTTCTCGTGTCATGGTTTTCATCTCTGTCAGTTCATTTATGGCCTTCTCTGCATTAATTATTCTAGTTATCAATTCTTCCACTCTTTTTTCAAGATTTTTAGTTTCTTTGTGCTGGGTGCGTAATTCCTCCTTTAGCTCTGAGAATTTTGATGGACTGAAGCCTTCTTCTCTCATCTCATCAAAGTCATTCTCCATCCAGCTTTGATCCATTGCTGGCGATGAGCTGCATTCCTTTGCAGGGGGAGATGCGCTCTTATTTTTTGAATTTCCAGCTTTTCTGCCCTGCTTTTTCCCCATCTTTGTGGTTTTATCTGCCTCTGGTCTTTGATGATGGTTATGTACTGATGGGGTTTTGGTGTGGGTGTCCTTCCTGTTTGATAGTTTTCCTTCTAACAGTCAGGACCCTCAGCTGTAGGTCTGTTGGAGATTGCTTGAGGTCCACTCTAGACCCTGTTTGCCTGGGTATCAGCAGCAGAGGCTGCAGAAGATAGAATATTGCTGAACAGTGAGTGTACCTGTCTGATTCTTACTTTGGAAGCTTCCTCTCAGGGGTGTACTCCACCGTGTGAGGTGTGTGGTGTCGGTCTGCCCCTAGTGGGGGATGTCTCCCAGTTAGACTACTCAGGGGTCAGGGACCCACTTCAGCAGGCAGTCTCAGATCTCAACCTCCGTGTTGGGAGATCCACTGCTGTCTTCAAAGCTGTCAGAGTCGTTTGCGTCTGCAGAGGTTTCTGCTGCTTTTTTTTTGTTGTTGTTGTTGTTGATTAGCTGTGCCCTGTCCCAGAGGTGGAGTCTACAGAGACAGGGAGGGCTCCTTGATCTGCTGTGAGCTCCACCCAGTTGGAGCTTCCCAGTGGCTTTGTTTACCTACTTAATCCTCAGCAATGGTGGGTGCCCCTCCCCCAGCCTCACTGCTGCCTTGCAGTTAGATCGCAGACTGCTGTGCTAGCAATGAGGGAGGCTCTATGGGAGGCTCTGTGGGCGGGCATGGGACCCTCCCGGCCAGGGGTGGGATATAATCTCCTGGTGTGCCCGTTTGCTAAGACCCTTGGTAGAGCATAGTATTGGGGTGGGAGTTACCTGATTTTCCAGGTGTTGTGTGTCTCAGTTCCCCTGGCTAAGAAAAGGGATTCCCTTCCCCCTTGTGCTTCCCAGGTGAGGCGATGCCTCCCCCTGCTTCAGCTCTCACTGGTCGGGCTGCAGCAGCTGACCAGCACTTATTGTCCGGCACTCCCTAGTGAGATGAAGCCAGTACCTCAGTTGAAAATGCAGAAGTCACCTGTCTTCTGTGTCGCACGCACTGGGAGCTGGAGACTGGAGCTCTTCCTTTCCTTGGTCTTTTGTGCTTCCTAATTCAATATACAATAAACAAGTCCTTTCAAAAGCACTAAGTAGAAAACAATTAAATATGACATTTTAACATTTCAAAGAATGCTCAGCATTGGAAACGACATTAACAAACCAATAGTCTCTTTTCAAGGCACATTTTGTTTAAATCTGTATCAAGGTAACCAAGTCGTAGCCTGATTATTTGCCTCAATCTTTGTGCTGCCTCATAATTGACTTTAAGGGAACAAAGGGTGCTACTTGCCATATTTGCAATTATAATCTGTTGATATGACATCTAAATCAAGTTTCAGGGCTATATATGCTCAAAAACAAGAAGGCCAAACTCTCTTGGACTCAGTCTTATGAAGTTGTGAGTTTGAGAAACTGCTCTTACATTAAGTGATTCTCCATTAAGGTTCATTCTCTGAGAGTCATGTAAGAGGACCCAGGACTATACCACGTTTCTTAAAACTAGATACCCCAGAACTCCAGTACCAAGTCATTAGATCAAGAAGGGGCCCACATATTTCAGTCATTTTAGTCAGGGTCTAGTGATCTTTTCCCCCATGTGGGAGGTGCTCAAGTGATAGACGGAAGGACATCAGTGAAGGAAGGAAAACGGATAGTATTGTGTAAAGAGAGCATTTGGGAACTACCATCAAATGCTAATTGTATTTGCAAGAATTCCAAACATCAGGATGAGTGGGGGAAAAGATCTATTATGTGCTTTAAGAACGTCTGGTGTATGGATATTTGAAAAGAGTCTGGATGATTGATGAATCTATTTTAAGATGTTTAGACTTTATTGGGTTGCTAAGTCTGCTTTAACAAAGTGCCACAGACAATGTGGCTTAAACAATAGAAGCTTATTATTTCACAGTTCTGGAGGCTGAAAGTCTGAGATCAAGGTGTCCACAGGGTTGACTCCTTCTAAGGGCTGAGTGGCAGCATCTGTTTGAAGCCATCTTCTCCCTGTATCTTCACATTGTCTTCCCTCTGTGTCTGTGTTCAAACCGGCCTCTTATAAGGACACTAGTCATTCAAGTCAGTGCTTACTCTAATGACCTCAGTTTTACTTGATCACCTCTGTAGAGACCCTGTCTCCAAATATAGTCACATTCTCAGTTCCTAAGGGTTAGGACTTTAACATAGGAGTTTGGGGAGGGGGACACAAGTCAATCTGTAATAGGCCTTTATAATTAATTTAATGATATGGCATTTTATAATATGCAAAATAAAAGAGCATTGTGTCAAAAATTATTTGCTTTCATATGGCTGTAAACTACATAGTATATCCCCAAAATGTAAGAAATGAACTGGACTTACAGAATTAACTTGTACTCTATATGAGTCTATGACTCATAAGAAAACTGTAATAAAACTGTGTTTTAATAAAGAAGCTAATTAGTATCACTTTCTTAAATGGAATTTGTCTTTAAGCAGTTATTCAGCCTTAACTGGAGCCTGTTATAAGTACCCTTTTGGGGTAGAGGTTTGGCATTAATAACTTAACACTGGATGCTAGAGGACAGATTTTCAGCGGAAGAAGCTGTATGTGCTACTGAGCCTGGAGCTTACCAGAAGTTGATTTTAATGTTTCTCTTGCTTTCCCACTAATGAGATCTAAATTATAGGACTGATGTTTAAAAGCCAGATCACATTTTAATTTCTCATTGAATTGCCCATAAAATATTAAATAAGATAAATGCAGCACAATTATCCAACTTAGGAAATGTGCTTTTTTTTCTTTCCTTTTAAATTCTTAGTTGGGTTTTGTTAAGAGCTTCAGCAAAATCAATTTTCTCTATTTTTTGAAATGGTGCTTGTTCGTATGGCTAGGAAGAGGGCGCTGCAATTCAACAGCTGGGGTCTTTAGGTGTGATAAATAAACAAAAGCTGATTCTATTATTCCTGTGGTTTTCCTCATCTTTTTTTCTTTCTATGGATACAAAATAATGCTAATTTTCACCTTAAAGGTTATTCTACCATTTCTCATGGCCGTTAGTGATGGAAGCTCTAATGTGAAGTATGTAGAATGGACTTGTCTCCCAATACCTTTTGTCTTTTAGACACCCACTTCTCCTGTCGATACCCTGTGGTGATTTTTACAAAGTGCTTGGATGCTCATTCTGACTGATGTATTCATTATTGCCAGTGAGGCTTCCTTTCACTGACAGCTGAGCCTCTGATGCATACGCTTCAGTAGCTGTTGGACCACAGGCCTAAGACTGATGGGTGAAACAAATATTGTAATATTATGATATGATTACCTGGAACCACAAATCCAGATTCACTCAAATGAATTAAATTGCTTTTGATTTGCAGTCCAAGAAAATAAGGTTCCAGAATTTCAACCATCTACTCTTTCCCCTGGTCTTTACATAAGTTATAATATTACTTGGGTAGATTTTATTTATATATAATCTGATTAGAGCACAGTAGAAATAGTCAAAACCCTAGTTAATAATTTTTTGCTACAAAAGTACATTCTTATGCATAGGACTATATTAAATATTTGTCATGACTCAGTAGTAGATTTAGTTTTGACCAGTTAGAAGGTACTGTACATTAAACACATGGATATACATTGTCTGTCATAACAAATAATTTCTCACTCCTCACTATCTAGTAATTATTTGTAGTCTTGACACTATTTTTTGGATAAAGATAAGAACTTACCTTAATTTGTAGATATGTCAGACTGAGGAAGCCCATTTTTTCTCATCTCCATATTTTTTACTGATATTTAAAAAAAAGGTATTGGGCTCTATATATTAAGCTTCCTTTACATGCATATGGAGACCTTGGACTGATGGTCCAAGGTGGTTGTTCTACAATCTTCTACATGTGTAATCTGGTTAATTTCTAAACAGACCAAAAATCAAATAAGCTACAGAATTATAAGCCTAACTCCCAAGCCTCTCTATAAGTATCTCTGAGATGGATCCTGGTAATAGATGTTTTTATAAAAGTACCTCATGTGACTTGAATGCATAGTCAGGTTTGGGAACTTCTGTCCTGAGCTGACTGTCAATACCCTTTTGGTTCAGTTAGCATCTCTTTATCTTTCCAAATAGTCTATAGTGGAGCTGCCAGAAATCTCTGAATTCATGATTGGTCGTGGATTACTTATGAAACAAGTCTCTGGAAGTTTTATGATATAATTGTAAGCTATAACTTTTGTTCCATTATATCTTTGAATTTTGATATGTCTTGCATTAAAACTACCCTTATAGAGAATTTTTATTCTCTAATCTCATATTTCAACAGGCTTCTTTTCACCCTAAAAATCCTGATTTTAAAAGTTGCTTAAAATAACATTGATACCAAGAGAAGACTAAAACTGAGATGAGATGATTAAAAATGAATTTTAAATGGTATCAAATTATCCTCTTTTGAATGAATAAGTAAAAGTTTAGTTACTTTTTAGAAAGCATATCATGCATCTTGTTACCACCAGTGAATCCTGTAACTAGAAATATATCTCCTACTTTTGGAAAACAAACTGAAGTAGGATGCACATGAAGGGCACTTTAGCTGTCTGATTAAGCAGAAGCCATTGATGTGTTTGTTTCCAACAGGCCCAGTCTCTGTCTGTGCATCCCATATAAGATTCAGTACAAATCACTTTATAACTTTACTTTTCTATCTTTCAATATAGTGTTTGTTTTCAGAGTTTATCTTTAGTTATCTGTCTCTTAGGTTTAGAACATCCTGTTTTAAAATATCAGAAATTATTTCATACTCATTTCTTAAATATGGACTCTGACTTCCACCATATCTGGATGTATATTTTAAGGGCTTATTTACATCAGGAATGTTATGTGTGAAATATATGTGTTAAGCTACCAGCTTTGGGCCTGTGTATCTTTGACTTGTTCTGAGTTTCCCTATCACCTTAAAAACATTTGAAGGCCAGGGCTGAAGGAGATGTTAGAATAACACCTCTTTTAGCAACACCATGTGACTCTATAGACTGACTGGTTTGGGATATGCTGACTCTGATTTCTTATATTGCAGGCTCAAATGTCCTAATTTACCCTTTGTGTATCTCTATGAACTATTCTGGAGACTTTATGTAACCTTGTGTGAAAAATCAGTCCGCCATTTTGTTGTGGCATTTACTGACTAGCTAAATTCTAACTAGTGCCCAAAGAGTGCAATATTCCAGAAAATGCTGAGTGCTATTTGGATTTTAGCTTGCTTGTCAAGAATATTCTCTTTAATATTTTACCAGTCCTCTTTAAAATTTTGCCAGTAAAAAAAAAATTCATTACTGTCTTATAATAATTTCTATATCTTGGTTATATAATGGAAGTGTCCACTTCCCTCTTTTCCAGCTTAGGAGCTTTAGTGTGGTCAGTTCAACCCCAAAGTATACATATGGGAGCCCAGCACTATCATCTCGCTAGGCATCCAGCAGGTCGCTGGGTAAGGGATCTTTAAAAGATCTGGAAGGAGGGATGGGACATCTAGATAGAGGCAGGTCTCACTCAGCAGCCAGAGGGAAGGGGCAATCACCAAGTGGGTGTGAAGTTTCCCCCTGAATACTCAGCTCTCCACGTCCTGGTGAAGCACGGCTCTTGGGCGCCCTGTGAGTATCCTTGCCCAAGGTCTTTCTGTCAGTCCACTGGGTCCAGTGGAGTATCTAAGAATTATCTGGGGCCAGGGATAAGATGAAGGCCTTGGATTTCATGTCCGTCTTTCCATCACCATTAGGTCTTTTGCAATTTCTAACTTTTCTTTTATCATTTTTTCCCATAATAATCCTCAATAAGGATTTCCACAAGGAAATTCCTAATAACCCTATAGACAAGAACACAAGCAGAAAAAAACAGTTTATCCTCTTCTGTAGGGGAAGCAGGTCTCAGGCTTTAGACAGATAGTGCCAGATCTTCTGAAATAATTGTCATTGATTATGGGTCATGACGGCATTAGAGGATTAGTAATTGGCTTCTGTTAACATCAACAATGACAGCAACCACCAAAAGGAAAAAAGCAATAAACAACAAAAAAACTAGCTTTCATACAAAAAAATAGGGTATTTTCTATTTTGCAGCATTCAAATGAATATAGGAAACAATGAAAAAATAACTGAATAATCTTTACAATGCAATGCAAAGTAAATTACAAAAATAAGTAAATCACTGTAGCTAGACATAAAATCCACTTGCATTTACTGTGCATCCACTGGTTTCAGTCCAATTCAGATGTATTATTTAATTGTATTTATTCCTTACAAGATTTTTATTTGTTATTTTTAGACCCATTCTAAAGATGAGCACACCAACAGGTTAGAGCTGATAAATAACTTGGCCCAACATCAGACAATTATTACTAAATATGGTAACAAAATATTTTATTTTTATTTATTTATTTAATTTGAGACAATCTTGCTTTGTCACCCAGGCTGGAGTGCAGTGGTGTGATCTCGGCTCACTGCAACCTCCACCTTCCGGGTTCAAGCTATTCTTCTGCCTCAGCCTCCCGAGTAGCTGGGATTACAGGTGCCCACCACCATGCCCAGCTAATTTTTGTATTTTTAGTTGAATCAGCCAGGCTGGTCTCAAACTCCTAACCTCAGGTGATCCACCTGCCTTGGCCTCCCAAAGTGCTGGGATTACAGGCGTGAGCCACTGCATCCGGCTGGATAAACATATTTTATTTTATTTTTTTCTCCTTGAATTCTTGTCTAAAGGGTTATTAAATTTTTTCTGAGTTTTTAACTTTTTCATTTCATTATTTTTTTCTATAATAAACCTCAATGAGAATTTCCAAAAGGAAATTATGTTGCTATTTCTCTTTCTTACCTTGTAGCATTAGATGAAACCTATAGAACAATGCTAGGTACTAATGGAATGAATGTTGATTCTGATTTTATTTAAAAGAAATCTGTTGTTTGTTAGCTTCTGCTCTGTAGCGTATTTTGAAAGTCTCATACTATTTAAAATTTTTATGTAGACTTTTAAACCAGAATGCCTGCTGAAATTTGTTTTTCAGAATTTATTTATATTATTACAGGAATTTTCACCTTTAATTTGTTAGTATTTGAAGTCTGTTGATGGATTTTTATCATGTGGAGCCATATATGCATTCATGGAATAAGTACATCTTGGTAGACTTATTTTAATATATTGCTTGATTTGGTTTGCAGATGTCCATTTCCTGGTGTTCTAGTTAATTGGATTACTTGCTTTCCCCAAAACAACATCACCAGTACTTTTTCTTTCAATAATAACATTGGTGTTTATATTCTAAAATATCTAGCTTTTCCTGTGCCAGACTTAAAGGTTAGTTATATTTTAATACTACATATTTTTATGCAGCTCCTTAAACATCAAATCAGAACAATACTAGTAATAGTTGACTCCATATGTTCTCATTAGAATTCTACCAAATATCTGGCTGGGTAGCTGCCCTCGTCAAGTGGAACATGTAACCATCAAACTGAAGCATGAATTGGGGATTACAGCTGTAATGAATTTCCAGACTGAATGGGATATTGTACAGAATTCCTCAGGCTGTAACCGCTACCCAGAGCCCATGACTCCAGACACTATGATTAAACTATATAGGGAAGAAGGCTTGGCCTACATCTGGATGCCAACACCAGATATGAGCACCGAAGGTAAGGATCAGAACTGTTTTGCCTCCTTGCTGTGTTTCAGAGAAACCCTTGCTTGCTTGCTGTCTGTCTATCTATCATCTATAATTTAATACCTTAAAAATGAATGGTAGAAATAGAATAAATATAAGATTTTAGATTTAATATATATAGTACATATGTTTTGACACTGTGGCTAAAATACTGTTTAATGTGGCTTCTTTGTTTATTCATTCAACACATATTTATTGTGTATGTACTGGGTATGCAGCATTATGCTGGTAGCTAGGAACACAGCAGTAAAGAAAGAAAGGCACAACTTCTGCCCCCACGGAGCTCATTGTCCTACAGGGATGACAAATGTTATAGAAGTTTAAAACTATGATGAATTTTTGTGTTAGAAAAATACATAGGTATTGCTATGAGATTATGTACAGGTAATCAGGCCAAGGAAGGGGAATCAAAGAGGGTTTTCTTGGAAAGTAGTGTTTGGGCTAATATCTGAGGTTGTCCGAAGGAAAAGTAAGTGGAGACAGTGTCCCAGGCAGAAGCAGCAGCTTAGAAGAATCCTTGTGGCAGGAGAGAGCACAGAGCATTGCAAAAACTGAAAGACCAATGTGGCTTTGATCACAAAATGAGGAAAGATGATCCTGCAGGATTTGAGGGACGAAAAGGACTTTAGACGCTATAGGAAGAAGCAGTTGTGCAGTAATACGAGTTCAACACTAATTACAGCACAGAGAGGAACGGGTAAGAAAGGAGTGAGGACCCTGCTGGAGGAGGGTTGTGCATGGGAAGAGCACATTCTGGGGAGCGACAAAGGGAGGCTGCATGAATGCCATGGCACTTGAGGTGGGCATGGCTTTGATAGGTAGATGTGGAGGGAGAAAGGGCATGCTAGGGGGAAGCAGCAGCACAGGCGATGGCACAGAAACATGGAATTTTAGAGGAATGATACGGATTTTAGCCCGGTTGTAGAATAGGGTACTTGTCGAAAAGGAATGGAGATAACTACAGTCGGCAGAGGAGAGAACCAAGTTACACAGATAGTATCAGGCAGCTGTCAGCAGGGGGCAGCAGAGAGCTTTGAAAATGGGAGAGGCTAAGGAGGTTTGTGACCTCCTCTACTGGGTAAAGGACAGTGATATCCAGCTTAGAGACATTTCTATCTTTAGCCCTCTTCCCCCAAATGTGTATTATGTACAAAACACTCTCCTAAGCAATTTACAAGAATTAGCTTATTTAATTCTCATAAGACTCCAGGCAGATATTGTAGCTGCCTGCGTTTTGCAGACGAAGAGGCTGAGGTATGAAAAGTTATTGCCCATGTCATAGAACTAAAAGAGGCCCATCCTGAATTTCAAGGCGGGCAGTCGGACCCAAAACATTGCTCCAGACAGCAGCTTTACCAGCTTTGAAGCTTCTCCCTGCATTCTTACACAAACGCTTCAGGTGGGTTCTTCAGACCCATGCAATTTCAACCCCTTATGTTCACGATCATCTGGAGTTAGGCAGAGCCTACAAATTGCAAGGGAAGTAGCTTGTCTCCCCAAGAGTGAATGGTCTGCAAGACAGAAGGCCATGAGGACCGCAGGAAACCTACATTCCTGGGCCTTGCCCACCTCAGGCCTTTATGGATCTCAGGTGGTCCTCCTGGCCAGGCTGGGCCCCTTTGTTGGTCTGTGTCTGAGCTGAATTATCCTTGGGGATGGATATTTTTGTTCCTGAAGGTAGAGAGCACTGATGACAGTCTGGTTATTCCTCTTGGTAACCTGATGTAAGGAAGCATGATTTAGCTGTAAGAGCTCTACCCTTCTTCAATGAAGAAAAAAAGAAAAACTTCATTTGCAAAGATGCACATTGGTTGAATCTAGGTGATATTCACCTTGTCCAGCTGGTTTTCCTGGTTTCAAAACAGAGAAGATAGGATTTGTAGAACTGTAGCTTCCAGAATGCATTTTGATGTTAGCATCTTTGAATCTGATTGGACAGCATCGTTATCCCATTGGAGAATGATGTGAGATGAGGCTGGGAGAAGTTGGGCTGCCAAGTGTGCCACGTATCCCCTGCCATCCCATCCCAACCTACACACTGATTACTTGAAGGCTCTGCTGACAAATCGGTAATTTGCTTGATAGTTTGGGACTCTGTGGAAGCCTGAGGGAAAACTAGATCCCCAAGGACCCATTGTCATTATATTCACACCTTTTTTGCGGTCAGCGGGTCAACAGGTCACAGAAGCAGAGCTTCTTTCAGTCTCAGACAGTGCTGTGGCATTTGAGCTGCAAAATGCAAGCTTCCACTTTAGATAAAGGCCCAGCTGTAAGACCGACTAATGGATTTCTTTGGCTTGGCTTAACCTAGGGGGGTAATTCAAGGGTTAACAACCACTTTTGAGTGGGAGGGGAACTTTTTATCAATAGACTGATCTCTGTGGCTCACAGTATTAGCCCAATGAACACATAGATTTATCAACTGAATATTTTTAGAACCCTAGAGAAAAACCCACTTGGAAGTGTTTTGAGTTGCAGCATAATGCTGTCAGTTGAAGTCTGAGAAAGAAGACAGTTTGTTAGGCTTGACTGTCACTGCTGGTTGTCACAGACCTGTTACAATCAATCGTGTGATCAATCCTTACTCTTGTGCACTTTGTCGTATATGGAAGGGTGGTGTAGATTTCTCTCGTTTTTTAATCTTTTATAAACATTTTGGTTTGTGTCTTTCACCTAGGGAATGAAAATCTGCCAAATCTAACACTCACCTGAACAAAACAAAATGAAACAGATCTCATTAAAATTTTCTTTGCATAGAAAGTATTCAGGTTGTGTTTTGACCTTTGTCACTGCAGTGCTATTTATAACAAATGTCTACCTTTGCCTCCCAAATGAGTTCATAGGCTTCATGAAGTCCTCAGCTACCCCTCTGTTGTCAAAGTCTGACTTCTTTTCCCTTGCTCAACACACTGAATTCAGCTCTCCCATTGCACAGAAATGCTAACCTTGCAGCCAAGACACCTGGGTGTAAGCCTTGTCACCACTGGGTAGCTGGGAGGATATCAGCAGGCTAGTTCATGCATTAAGAAAATGAAGATAGTATTTTCCACCTTACAGGGCTATAACAGTAGAATAAGATAATTGATAAGAAAGGGCTTTGAAAATTCCAAGTCTTTAAGTTTCTACCAAAGGATGTTATAGATAACGTGGATCCTATCTATATTACACTTCAAAGATGGAAAAAAGATATGCCCCCCAAATAATATATTCATCATGTATCTGCTCCTGGAGTAAGAAAGGAAAGTGTGTGTGTGTGTGTGTGTGTGTGTGTGTGTGTGTGTGAGAGAGAGAGAGAGAGAGAGAGAGAGAGAGAGAGAGAGAGAAAGGCTGAAAGCTGTGGATTTCTTTCAGGATCAACCTTAGATAAAGCTTATCTTTAGGGCCTTTTGACCCTCTCTTTTATCTCAGGCTCTAATGCCTTAGGCTACTTGACTTACCTGCTCAAATGCTCTACCTCTCCCTCCCTCACAACCTTGGCTGTCTCAGTAGTGCTTTCAGAAAGCTTTTAATCAGTCCAGAGTCAGATTAGCCTGGAGCAGATGTGAACCACAAGTTAGGTTAGAAGTGCTTAGTAGTGTCTCAGATCAAATAGGTTTTTATTGCTGTTTTTCTAATCTTGTGTTTATTCATGGACTTAATGAGTGTGTATGGAGCATCTATTGAGAACTAGGGCCTGTATTAAATTACAGAGTCAGAAACACAGAGGGTAGAATGTCTTGTTTGATCTGCAAAGGGTTTACAGTTTTCAACTTAGTTATCAACGTTTAAAGTTTGGAATATTTTACATTAAAAGAACTGGATTTCTATCTTGAGGTTTTATTGTTTTTAAGAATGGCAACATCAAATTAAATTCTACGTGGAACCTATCTATAGCTGCTCTGGTTGACACTGGCTCTGCTGAGCTGGGCACATCAAGATGACCCTCCTGGGAACCCTCTTTCTATTCCTTGGTGGGTCACATATTAGGTTAGACTTCCTAGAATGGGTTTCAAGCAGTGAGAGATGGTTCTCTTGAGAGGGCTCCTCTAGGGTGGGGCAGAGGTGTCCTCCAGGGAGGACATTATTCTCACCCAAGGTAAGACCACCAGCATGGGCTGGTAAGTGAGTGCAGAGGGACTGACTGAGAATCCAGATTGACAAGATGGGGGCCAACAAGTACCATTAACCAGGTGGATTAGGGAAGGACCACAGTACAGTGGTTAAGACCTGCGGCTTCAGAGTCACACTGGCTGAGTTTAAGTGGCCACTTAGGGAATAACCTTGGGCAAATGTCTGTACTCAATTTATTAATATATAAATTGAAGATCACAATAGTGCTGACCCCATAGTTGTTAAGAGGTGGTTGTAAATGAGCTAGCGCGTTAATGACAGTGCTGGGAAGGTAGAAAGGGCTCAATAAATGTTATCTTCCATCAACTAAAGAGGGTGATTTGCAGTCACAAGAGATCAAAATAAACCAGGCCTCCAGCTGTGGCCAGGCTGAGATGAGTGGGCACCCTGGACCGCCTACTTCTCTGGTACCCTTCTTTTTTAGATGGAGTCTCACTCTCTCCCCCAGGCTGGTGTGCAGTGGCACGATCTTAGCTCACTGCAACCTCCCCCTCCCTGGTTCAAGCAATTCCCCTGCCTCAGCCTGCCGAGTAGCTGGATTACAGGCATATACCACCACTCCTGGCTATTTTTTTTTTTTTTTAATTTTAGTAGAAACAGAGTTTCACCATGTTGGCCAGACTGCTCTTGAACTCCTGACCTCAGGCAATCTGCCCACCTTGGCCTCCCAAAGTGCTGGAATTACAGGCATGAGCCACCATGCTCGGCCTCTGATACCCTTCTTATTTATTTATTTATTCTCTATGTTTATTAAATATTTGTTCATCCTTCAGTGCAATGATTGAGTGATTCTGGGAGAAGATCACTGATGGCTGTGCCCAATCCTGAAATCTGTGTGAAGCTGGGAGCCTTGGGAGATTCTGCATGTTTGCTGACATGTACCTTTCAGGAGTATGTGCCTGAGAGCACAGAACCTCAAACTAACACATGTCACTTTTTAACATCTAAACTGTGTACATACCTCTTGAAGAATCTTTTACAGATAAAATGAAAAGGGGAATGTATTGCATCATTTGCACTATTTGGTGCAGACCCACCCTAGGAAAACCTCTGGCCAGAGAACAGGTCTGGTGAAGGGATTTTGACTGGCACCAGGGAAGATCTTGTTTGCAAGCCAGTTACACTGATGCTGTATGCGCTGAGTGCAAGGGACTGGGACTCTTGAGTCCAGCAGCTCCTTCTGCTGATGACCACTGTGGGCTATTCACATACTGGGCATCTGAGGAAAGCCTGGACCTATGTTAAATGATTCTTCTTTGTTTCTGCCAAGCCACGTAGTATCTAGAGAGACAACCACAGCAGGGAGCTTGTCATGTGATGCTAACTGTGGCAGGAGCAGGAAGAACCCATGCTTCCAGCTTGAGCAGCAGAGTTCTCCTCCCACCCAGCTTTCCTGGGAGTGAACCTCTCATATCCTCAGCAGAATAGAAGCCCCACAGTGGAGCAGGCCTCTCCCTTCTCAGCAGAGCTGACCCATCATACATCAGAGGTTTTGCTCCTCTGATCCCCCAGCGCAAATGGTGAATCTGCCATGCAGTGCTCTCCCTGAGACATGCTGAGACATCTCACTGTCACACACGATGCTCTCACCATCCTGTTGCATCTCCAGTGATATTTTAATACCTCTAGGAGGGCACCATGAGTAACTGAGTGGCAGGCCCACCTCACTGTCATCTCAGAGTGTCCTGGAATCAGGTGTGGAGGTTTAGATGAGTTAAAGTTCATGGTTCAGTTTGGACTGTGAGGAACCAGATATACATAGAAGTTGGTAACTCTCTAATACAAATGTCTTTGGGGACCAGGCAGGGAACAACAATGTATGGCAACAGGCGAGAGAGGGATGGAGCTCAAGAAACCGAACCCGTGTCCTTCCTGCCTGAAGGCATTCCAGGTACATTCTAAACTGCTGTGTGGAGCGTGCAGTGTTAGATCTCTTCACTAGAGGGTTAACAGAGCTCCAGCAACAAGATAAGAATATTATCCTGGCTTCCATGTGAACTCTGCCCCTTCTCAGAGCTTGATGAGCCTGAAGCTGAGGTAGATGCCTGGCTGGATGGAATGGCCAGTGAAAGGCCTTCAAGCCACATTGTGGTCCTTGGTAAACTCTGTCCTTCTCAGGTGCTGATGCCTCGTCTCAGTGTGTTGTGTTGGCTCCTTCAGGGTCACTTGTATTTCACCAAAGGACATCTAAAAAGGGAAATATAAACTTAGGGGAGTTGCTGTCATGGAAGAATTCTAGGCCTCACGGCAGATCCCCAGGTGAAATCTTTTGAGGGACGGTTGTTCCCATCTCTTTGATCATCCAATAAGGATGGCAATGTGAAGGCCACACAGAGCTCTTGTATGTGACCATCGGAGTATCCTTTGGGGCCACTGTGTTCCTGTAGATAGAGAGTGCCAAGTCACGAGCATGGAGCTGTAACCCAGGACACTCTCATTTCCCTCTTCCTTTCCCTTTGAAATAATTTACATTGACCACCCTCTGAAAAAAAAAAAAAAAAAACCAACTTACAAAATATCTCTGTACTGAGAACCTGTGAGCAGGAGAAACTTCAGGCATCCAGGAGCTCAAAGAAGTGACTGTGGTATGCCTCTCTGTCCCATGAGATGAGAGAGTAGAGCAGAGTCTACCAGGCCTCAGCAGGCCATAGCGTGTCCTCTCCTGGCGTGATGAGAAGACATTTGAATAATCTAATAATCAAAATGGTAACCTTGAAGTGGTAATAGCTATAAACCCCAAATTATATAATTATATAATTTCCTGAAAACATAGAAATTAAATCAGTTTTAGTATTCATCGTATCTTGAGGGAATAAATGAACAATTGGTTATCCCATCTGTATCGAATAATGTTAGCCATTCCATCAAACAAATGAAAATGAGCATATGTTGAATGAACAGATTGATTCCTTTAACTATTATGACAACTTTTTTTTTTTTCTTTTTAAATCCTCTAAAATTCTGACCAATCTCTGCAAACACTTTTGATATGAAAGTGCATTCTGATGACAGGTGATAGGTCACTTTTCTTTGGAGGGATATTTGCATGGATGGCGAAGTCACCCAAAGGAGCAGTAATACCCAGGGAAGGATTAGAGAGGGCCTCTCCCTCTGGAATACTCTTTCCATTTTAATATTATGAGGTTGTAAAATGGTCTCACCTTTTCCTTCACAATGCAGGAAGAAAGCAAAGTCTCTTATCCCTGCCTGGCCCTGTGCAGCCCTGTGATTTCAGGCTGTGGAGGAGATCTCAGTGGCGGTATCTGGTGGTTTAGTTATTCATATGTGTGCTGTGCTTTCTCCACCGCAGGTCGAGTGCAGATGCTGCCCCAGGCAGTGTGCCTACTGCATGCGCTGCTGGAGAAGGGACACATCGTGTATGTGCACTGCAATGCTGGGGTGGGCCGCTCCACCGCGGCTGTCTGCGGCTGGCTCCAGTACGTGATGGGCTGGAATCTGAGGAAGGTGCAGTATTTCCTCATGGCCAAGAGGCCAGCTGTCTACATTGATGAAGAGGCTTTGGCCCGTGCACAAGAAGATTTTTTCCAGAAATTTGGGAAGGTTCATTCTTCTGTGTGTAGTCTGTAGCTGGTCAGCCTGCTTCTCCCCCTCCTGATTTCCCTAAGGAGCCTGGGGTGATGTTGGTAAAATGACCTAGAAACAAGGATTTTACCTAAACTGAAAGGACTGTGTGACTTCCCCCAAGCCAACCACTTTCATCTGGGATGACTTTCAATTATGCTTTGTTTTGGGGCCGTATTTTTGAAATACTCTACAAGAAAGCTGTGACTCACACTCGAGAAGAGGCATGAAGCAGTTAGGCTGTACATCAGACAGAAGGGTAATGCTTGCAGTTCCTGCTGCCTGCGGGCAGATGAGGCCTTTGCTTTACAGCACTGCATGTGTTGCACGATGGATCCATGACAGCACTTTCCTGTTGCACTGAAACTCTTGGCCATGCAGAGGAAAAGATATGGAGCTATGTGGATTTCATCACTAGTGTGTGTGCGTGAGCTGGTCAGTTGCCAAAGGAGGAAATAAGGTTAGAAGCCTGAACCGTTACGAAAGAAGAGCTCACTGTGGTCAAAAAATGATGGCTTTCAGGACTTGATTTTTATCCTGCCTCACAGTAGTTAAAGTCTGTTCCAAAACATCACCTTCCTTCTCTACCCAACAACCCTGTGTAACAACCAAAGTAGAATTATCTCTCATTTGTTGTTGTTGTTGTTGTTGTTTCCCTCAAAACTGCCAAACAAAGCAAAAAATACCCTTGTTTTTTATAGTTGTGATATCAAGAAGTTAAATTGATGCTTAATGAGCATAGGTAGCTAGCCCAAGGTCTCATGACCAGTCAAGGGCAAGCTAGAGTTAATAGTCTATTTGACTCAGTGCTGTTTTCAACACAACTTATTTTCCCAGCACCACGTAGTAGTGCATTCAGTTTTGTCTTTCTCAGGGTATGGTCAATATGCCTGCAGGAGTTTCCATAGCGAGACACAGAATAGTGTTCTGATCAGTTGCCAAAGAATCTGGGAAAGTAGTTGTATTTTGTGCAAGCTAATTTAAAAACATGATGGGCTGTTTTAAGACCAGAGTGGAAGTTCATGAGAGGACCTATACTACTGAAAGAGCCCAAACGACCAAATCCATGGATAATTGCTTCACAGCCTCGGCCATCCTGGCTCAGCCCTCAATTTAGTATAATATGCAGTTCCTGTGCCTCCAGACTATGCAGCTCATCACCCTAGTTTCTACAGGAAATACAGAGATGAACAACGTTGCCTTCAAAAGTGTGCTGCCTAGAAACAGACCTGCATTCAACAACTGCAATCCAGGATTGGACCATGAATGATATGCTAGAATAGAAAAAAAGAGACGTGTTTTTTTCAATTGAGAGCTTCTACGTGCAAGGTGATTTATAATCATATCTAGTTTAATCTTCACAATATCCAATGAAGAAGGTCTCATTATCTCCATGATAAAGATGGGGAAACTAAGGTTCAGAGGGGTTAAATCAACTGTCTGTTGTCCCACGATGAATAAATAGATGCAGTGAGATATAAAGCTAGATTTGATTCAAAGCCCTTACTTTCCTAATTAAACTATGATGTGCATTTATTTTTCTGCACCTTCCTTTCTTCCACAAACACATATTGATAGATGCAAGAGACTCTTGTTTAGAAGGTGCAGGGGACAAGAAGGATACAAAGTAAGTTTCAGTGGAGCTCAGAGGACAGGGAGATATAACTGTGGCACTTAGGGGAGATGACATTTGCTTTGGGCAGAGGCAGCTGGCCAGGACGCATTTCCCATATAATTTTATGAAGTTAAATTTATAAGCTAGCATTAAGTAAAGTGAAGTCCAGCTCCCTTGCTAAAAATAACTAGAGGTAATAATTTGTATTCAAGTAACTCATTTACAGTCATAGTGTGTCGTGAAAATTTAATCTTAAAAATGAAATTTTAAACTATGTGTGTGTGTGAATTTCTTTAATGTCTAATCTAGCTTCATAATGTCCATGATACAAAGATCTTTTCTCAGGTGGATTTTTCCCTTTGTTCCTTCTGCTCTGATAGACAAAATCATTTTAGGACTATTAAAGAATGTTTTGGAATAAATCTTTTCCTCAATGAATGGGATGTCTAATGTATTTCAAAATCACCCAAAACTTTTGGTAAATAAAAACATTTAAAAAGACCTTTCTGTACAGGATTTTTTAAATGTTATCAGCTTAATCTGAAATCTAGGACAAATTGTGTTTCCTTATTTGTAAAGGGGGCAATCCACTGAGCTAAATTCTTTCTTTTTTCTTGTCACCCTTCCTCTTTCAATTAACCGATCAAAATTGGCTGTTACATGACAAAGGAAGTCAGAGGTGAGGGACCACAGAGAAGTGAACATGAAAACTTAGAGTGTGAGTGAGAAAATCAAAGCAGATATTATGCCAGTAGCTGCTTGTCACTGGTGTTTAACAAAACTTTTCAATCACAGATTTCACAAAGGTAATCATAAGACATAAATTACGTATTTACATAAATTACTTATTTATTCATGGTGAAGGAATGTCCAAATGAGGTTGTTTTCTTTCAGACTTGAAACATTATCCCTCTATCATTCTGCTTGACAGCATTAGGAAAAAATCTAAAACACAACACAAAATACTCTCTTTTGACCATCATTAAGGTGTGGTAAAAACCACTTGACTTGGTGTAAGAAATGATGAAAAATATGGTTAAGACTTTGGAAATGATAAGAAAGTAATGAAAGGAGAGATCTGAAAGTGAGTTAGGAAATAGGAAATGAAATGGAACTTGCCACACATGAGAAATCACTGAAGAGCTAAACGCAGAATCAGTTGGATCAGAAGTTAAAGCTGAAAGTATCTTTAGAAATAATCTCATGTAATGCCTTTATTTTACAGAGGAGCAAACAGACCCAGAGACATCAAATGACTTTTTCCTATTGCAAAGAGTTGTAACTAGGACCAAAGATAAAGGATAAGTCAGGAAGAAAGGTTCAGAGATTTATTGTGATATTGAGACGTCGTAGGAGAATTAATGAGAATGAGAGCAGACAATATTGTTAGTGGGTAAGAAGTGGTGCAAGGATTAATAAAAATTGGAGTAAGAGGAAGAAAAATGGTTAAAATGAGAAAAAGTAAAGACCAGTGTCTTTTCCAAAAGAAGAAAAGGCAAGTGTTTTCTGTGGGGGTGAGAGCAAGAAGGCGTGACTATAGAAGCAGAGAGGGAGATTCAAGGTTATGTGCCCAGGAAGGAGATGTGTTAAGTGTCCGCTTATTTGTCTGTGGGGCTAGATCACAGTAGGAAAAGGGAGCAGCTAGATGTAACTTGCTGAGCAAATCATGGCATAGGTGTGCCGTCGCTGAGTACCTGCTAGAAAAAGAAGAAAACTGACAGAAGATGAGACTAAGAATAGAGGGGAAAGGATTGATGATGCTACCTTAATTATAGCAATAATGACAATAATAAGAGGAAGAACAACTGTAACAACAACTCTGTTCTTTCCTTCTCTGAATCGTTGTTCTGAAAGTCTTGCCTGATGCCATTAATGGAAATACACTTGCAGCTGCTCAGGATCCAAACCTCAGCGTCATCCATGACTCCTCTCTTTATTTCAAATGTCACATTCAAATCATCCAGAAATTCTGTTAAAGCATCTGTAGCATCTGTGTTTTTCCTCCTTTACTGAACAACCTTGATCAGAGCCAATGTGATCCCAAGACTAAATTTCAGAAATGGTCTCTACCTGGTCTCCCTGTTTCTGGCCTTCCCTCCCAGCCCCTTCCTCTATCAAACCTACTCTCACATACTCACCCAGTGGTCCGGGTACTTCGATAAAAATGTAACTCATGTCATATCACTCCTGTGTTTGAAAGCTCCAACGACTTCTTACGTGACTCAGGGTAAAAGTCAAAGCCTTTTGAGGTCCTATACGATCTGGTCACCAGTTACCTCTTGACCACATCTCCTACTTACTGCCTTCCACCTCTCTCACTCTGCTCTAGCCATACTGGCCCTCTTGCTGTTCTTTGACTACTCCAGGAAGGCTCTGGCCTCAGGGCACATGCTCCTGCTATTCTCTTTACCTGGAATGCTGCTACTCCAGGTATGCACATGGCTCACCCTTCTCCCTCCTTCAATGATGCCTCCCTATAAAAAATGGCCTGATCCAATCTCAGCCTTCCCAATCCACAGTCTCTGCTTTGTTTTTCTTCATAGAACTTATTAATGGCCTACATATTACGTATTTACATAAATTACTTATTTTTTTCTGTATGCTGTCACTGCAATGTAAGCTTCACTGCATTATAAAGGCAGAAATTTTTATCTGTTTTGTTTGGCGATGCCTATAACAGAGCTTGACATAGTTTAAATGAGTGAAGGACTAGAATAGCTAATAACCATCGAGAGCATACAATGATATAGGTATTGTCTAAGTGCTTCACATATATCAGCCTACCTTATTCCAAAGATGCTAGGGGATATTATCCCTATTTTACAGATAAGGAAACTAAAGGATAGAGAGAAGGTGAACTTATTCTGAGGCAAGTGAAGATAGTTTTGCTTCTGATTTGGTGGAGTAAGCTCTTAATGAGCCACCTATTATAATCTCTGTTCACATTACATCTGTTTGCTAGGGCAGCCATAATAATGTATCACAGACTAGGAGGATTAAGCAACAGAAATTTGTTCCAGAAATTTGTTCCTGGCATTGTTCTGGAGTATAGAAGTTGGAGATGAAAGGGTGAGCAGCACCGGTTCCTCCTGAGGGCTGCGAGGGAGAATCTGCTCCATGCCGCTGTTCTAGCTTCTGGTGGTTTGCCAGCAACTTTTGACGTTTCTTGGTTTGTAGAAGCATCACCTTATTCTCTGCCTTCATCTTAACATGGTGTTCACCCTATATGGGAGTCTGTGTCTAAATTTCCCATTTCTACAAGGATGGCCGCGACATTGAATTTGGCCCACCTGACTCTAATGTGGTCTCAACTAATTACATCTGTGATCACCTGATTTCTGAATAAGGTCACATTCTGAAGTAATGGAGGTTATGACTTCAGCGTTTGAATTTGCGGGAAGCAAAATCAACGGACAACACTACAGAAAACAACTACCTGAAGGACTAAGGGAGCGAAAGAAACCAGGCAGATTGGAGGGGACTGGAAATGTGAAAAAAGGGACCAGATCAGGTTGAGTTTCCCATTTACAGGTTTAGCTTACAAAAGAGAACTATTGAAAGAGTAGTCAGAGACAGACAGAAAATTGGAGTCTTTCAAATAAAAGGATGAATTCCTGTACTGTTATTATATCAGGCATTATACCAATATTATTTTAATAATACAAAAATGAAAATGATTGCTGTCCTCAAAAATCAATCCAAAATAGGTTAAGACTTAAGCATGAGACCTGAAACAGTAGAACTCCTAGAACTAAACATAGTGGAAAAACTTATTGACATTGGTCTCAGCTATGATTTTTTTTTTAGATTTGACACTAAAAGCACAGGCAACAAAAGCAAAAATAAGCAAGTGGAAGTGCATCGAAATAAAAGATTTCTGCAAAGTAACAGAAACAAGAAAAAAATGAAAAGATAACCTACACAATGGAATATTTGCAAACCATAATATGTCTGATAAGGAATTAATATCCAAATGTATAAGGAACCCAAACACCTCACGAGCAAAAGAACAAATAACTCAATCTAAAAATGAACACAGGACCTGAAAAGATGTTTCTCCAAAGAAGACATACAAATGGCTAAGAGGTATATGAAAAGGTGCTCAGCATCATTAATCACCAGGGAAATGCTAATTAAAACCACAATGAGGTATCAACCTCACACCTGTTAGGATGGCTATTGTGAAAAAAAAAAAAAAAAAGGCAAGACATAGTAAATGTTGGCAAGGGTGTGTGGAGAAAAGGGAATCCTTGCACACTCTTGGTGAGAATGTAAATCATTACAGCCATAATGGGAAACAATATGGAGTTTTGTAAAAAAAATTAAACCTAAAACTTCCTTTTAATTCAGAGTCTCACTTCTGGGTATATATCCAAAGTAAATACAATCAGTATCTTGAAGAAATGTCTGCACTTCCATGTTCATTGCAACATTATTTTCAATAGCCAAGTATGGAAACTCAGTGTCCAGTGACAGATGAATAAATAAAGAAGATGTGGTGGATATATAAACAGTGGAATATCATTCAGCCTTAAACAGAAGGAAATCTCATCATTTGCATCAACAGAGTTAAAACTTGAGGACATTATGCTAAGTAAAATAAGCCAGGCACAGAAAGACAAATACTTCATAATCTCATTTATATGTGGAATCTTAAAAAAAAAAAAAAAAAAAAGCCATATTCATGTGACAGTGAATAAAATGGTGGTTACCAGGGGCTGATAAGTTGGAGGAAAGAGGAGATGTTGGTCAAATGGTACAAACCTTTAAGAATAAGTCCTGGCGACCTAATTAATTACAACATGATGGCAATTAATAATAATGTATTATATACTTGAAATTTATTAAGAACACAGTAAATCACAAGTGTCCTCGCCATAAAAAAAGTGAGTTATGTGAGGTAATGGATATGTTAATTAGCTTGATTGTGGTAATCTTTTCACAATGTATGTATGATTGTACACCCTAAATAATACAATTTTTGTTTGAGTTGTACCTCAATAAGGCTGAAAAAAATGCTATTATTTAAAAACTGAACAATATGCAATTACTATTAAATGAACTAGTATGGCACCAGAATGGCATGGATTATAAAGGAGAAAATTAGCAGAAACTAGACAATGAAAGAATGGAGAGCTGGACCTTGAACAGAACAGGTAATTGTCGTTACCATACTTATCAAGACTTTATCAATTCCTAGTGAGAGAAAACTCAGAATTCACTGAATAGAATTTACTGTTTGCTGTATATAAACAGTTAAAAGTGGAATTATATATTTTTATTTGATAGAAATCCTTATTGTTGCCTTCTTAATATTAAATGATGAATCTAAAGATGGAAATAAGGTCTAAGCCAGTGGTCTCCAACCCCTGTGGCTCAGTTTCCTAACAGCCCACAGTAGCGGTCCATGGCCTGTTAGGAACCGGGCCACACAGCAGGAAGTGAGTGGCAGATCAGTGAGCTTTACTGCCTGAGCTCTGCCTCCTGTCAGATCAGCAGCGGCATCAGATTGTCAGCGAAGTGTGAACCCTATGTGAACTGCACATGCAAGGGATCTAGCTGCAAACTCCTTATGAGAATCTATCTAATGATCTGAGGTGAAACAGTGTCATCCCAAAACCATACTCCCCTCCCCTCCCTGTCCATGGAAAAATTGTCTTTCACAAAATGGTCCCTGGTTCCAAAAAGGTTGGGGACCACTGGTCTAAACAATTTCAGAGATTTTACACCCATAGTGGATAAACAAGATGAGTATCCCTCATTCTTTATAGACTGATGTTTAAATGATGCCAATTACTGCTAAGCACCTCACATGTTTCAGGGGCTTAAGCCATGAATATATATTGTGATTTCTGATAATATTTGGACCTGTTTACTCACTTGCTCATTTGTTCATTTTTTTATTTCAAAAATGTTTTTGCCTTTTCTATGTGTCTCTTCTTGCTTTTATTTTTGATAATTATGGCTTCCTCCTTACAACAAAGAACTTTAACACTGACTTATGTCCACTGATATTTTTACTTTCTTCATGTTGACGTGATTACAACTATAATTATGAGTTGTTTTAAATATACTTCCTCTTTTTCTTCTTGTGTTCTTAAATTTTTTTTAATTGTGAGGAAGGCCAAAAAGAATGTTGATGGGGACATAATCTTCATTGCCAGACAGACATATGATTACCACTCCACACCATTTCTAGCTTTCTTATCTGTCCTAGATTCCATTACTAATGAGAATTTAAACCCAGTTACTCTCAAGGTTCCAGTGAGCTTATGAGTGCCCAGCTCTTCTGCAGTACTGCATCCCCTCATAAGGTATTCTGAGTCACGTCTTCCTTTGCTTTCTAGTTCATCCATCAGCTCACTTCCAAAATCATTCTATCGTGCTGAGCTATCTTATCTGCTAGTAATCCTTCTTAACTGCCTCTTCATTGTTGCAGGTGAATTTCTGTCTTCAGATTTTATATTGTAATTTCCATTCAGATGTCAGGAGGAGTAGTGTGTTTGCCAGTTTAAACCAGAATTTTCTCAATAATTGTCTATAGTAATAACATCCAAATCTCAATCCCCATTCCACTGCTTTTTTCTGAGTACAAGGCTTATATATCAGCTTTTTTCAAAACATCTTTCAGAATATCTCCCAAACTCAGTATTCCCCAAGCTGAAATTGTCTTTATTTTGCCAGCCCTCTCATACTTTCTCTGTTGAGCAGACACTGGCAACACCTTCCCCTAATTTCTCATTATAAACTTGAATGCCATCTTTGCCATCTCTCCTCCATTTACCACCCTCCTAACCATTCAACAAATTATTTGGATAGTGCTTCCTAACTACTCCCCTTCTGTCCGCTCTGACCTGGATTGTTAAAGCATCCTGGCTTACCTTCCTCTTGTAATCCTTACCCTTTTCAAGATCATTCTTGACATTGCTGCCTGAGAGACCTTTCTAGTTCAAATATACTACTGTCTCTTTTTTGCTCAATATTCCTCAGTGGCTCTTCGTTGTTCTCAGAAAAAAATAAAAAATACTTAATGTGACATTGTATTCATCTGTTCTCATGCTGCTAATAAAAATATACTTGAGACTGGGTAATTTATAAAGGAAAGAGGTTTAATTGACTCACAGTTTAGCAAGACCTGGGAGGCCTAAGGAAACTTATGATCACTGCAGAAGGAGAAGCAAACACGTCCTTCCTCACATAGCAGCAGGAAGGAGAGGTGCTGAGCAAAAGGGGGAAAAGCCTCATATCAAACCATCAGATCTCAGGAGAACTCACTCACCATCATGAGAACAACATGAGGATGACTGCTGCCATGATTAAATTACCTCCCACTGGGTTTCTCCCATGACACGTGGGGATTATGGGAACTACAATTCAAGATAAGATTTGAGTGGGGACACAGCCAAACCATATCAGACATATGAGGGTCTTTATGATTTGTACCGTGTCCTTCTCTCCAATCTCTGTTGTCATTCTTATAATCATCTCCCAAAAGTTCTTGTTAGCCACAGTGAATTGCTTAAAGGTTCAATCATCTTTTGTACCCTTAGGGTTTTGCACATATTTTTTCTTCTGCCTGGAATCTTCTTTCTTCCTATCTATATCTGGCGAGCATCAACTCATCCTTTGGGTCTTTGAAGACACCCTCTCTGAGGCATCTTCATGAGTCCTCAAGGGTGCTTCTTCCAGGCATTTTCATAGAACCCCTCTTAACGTGCTGTACTATAACATGAGCTATAACATCATTAGGTAGGAACTGTAAACAGTGCTTGGTAAACAGGCTTTGGCACATTCTATGACAATTAAGTACTCTTTGGATTCTGTGTTCAGATCTAATGTATATTTTATTATGTTTTTAATTTAAAAAAATTTTGTTTTGAGGCAGGATCTTGCTTTGTCACCCAGGCTGGAGTACAGTGGTGCAATAATAGCTCATTGCAGCCTCGACCTTCCTGAGCTCAAGTGAGCCTCCCACCTCAGCTTCCCGACTGTCTGGGACTACAGGTGTTTGCCATCATACTAGGCTAATTTTTTAAAGTTTGTTCTAAAGATGGGGGTCTCACTATGTCACCAAGGCTGGTCTCAAACTCCTGGAATTAAGTGACACTCCTGCCTAAGCCTCCCAAAGTGTTGGCATTACAAGCATGGGCCACAGCACCAGGCCAGATCTAATGTATATTTCAATCTAAGAGAAATGTAAAGAAAATATTAAACGAGAACTTTCTTGCTTCACATAAGTTAATAAATGGGGTAATTTATTCAATGAAAGTACTATCAATATCTTCATTTTGTGCCTTATTTTGTTTTAAGCATTTTAATAATGATTTTTCTTTTTATATAATACTAGTATTTAGTTATATTAAGGCGGAGTAAATCCTATAGAATATTGTGGTTTTAGCCTATTCTCTTTGTAATAGTCTGTTTTCATGCTGCTGATAAATACATAACAGACTCAGTTATTTGCACAGGAAGAAGGGATTTAATGGACTTACAGTTCCATGTGGCTGGGAAGGCCTCACAATCATGCTGGAAAGTGAAAGGCACATCTCACATGGTAGCAGACAAGAGAAGAAGAAAACTTGTGCAGGGAAACTCCCCTTTTTAAAACCATCAGATCTTGTGGGACTTATTCACTATCATGAGAAAGCACAGGAAAGGCCTGCCCCCATGATTCAGTTACCTCCTATTGGGTTCCTTCCACAACATGTGGCAATTCAAGATGAGATTTGGGTAGGGACACAACCAAACCATATCATTCCACTTCTGACCCCTCTCAAATCTCACGTCCTTACATTTCAAAATCAATCATGCCCTCCCAACAGTCCCCCAAAGTCTCAACTCATTTCAGCATTAAGTCAAAAGTCCACAGTCCAAAGTCTCATCTGACACCAGGCAAGCTCCTTCCACCTATGAGCCTGTAAAATCAAAAGCAAGTTAGTTACTTCCTAGATGCAATGGGGGTACAGGCATTGGTTAAATACAGTCATTCCAAATAGGAGACATTGGCCAAATCAAAGGGGCTACAGGCCCCATGCAAGTTCGATATCCAGTGAGACAGTCAAATCTTAAAAGTTCCAAAATGATCTCCTTTGACTCCATGTATCATGTCCAGGTCACACTGATGCAAGAGTTGGGTTCCCATGACCTTGGGCAGGTCCACTGCTATGGCTTTGCAGGGACCCCATCCTGGCTGCTTGTATGGGCTGGCACTGAGTGTCTGTAGCTTTTCCAGGCACACAGTGCAAGCTGTCAGTGGATCTACCATTCTGGGGTCTGGAGGATGGTGGCCCTCTTCTCACAACTCCACTAGGTGGTGCCCAATTAGGGACTCTGTGTAGGGGCTCTGACCCCCACATTTCCCTTCCTCATTGCCCTAGCAGAAGTTCTTCATGAGAGCCCTGCCCCTGCAGCACACCTCCGCCTGGGTATCCAAGCGTTTCCATGCATCTTCTTAAATCTAGGCGGAGGTTTCCAAACCCCTATTCTTGACTTCTGTGCACTGGCAGGCTCAACACCACATGGAAGCTTCCAAGGCTTGAGGCTTGCTCCCTCTGAAGCTGTGGCCTGAGCTCTATGTTGGCCCCTTTCAGCCATGGCTGGAACAGCTGGGATGCAGGGTACCATGTTTCTAGGCTGCACACAGCATGGGGATCCTGGGCCTGGCCCATGAAACCACTTTTTCATCCTAGGTCTCTAGACCTATGATGGGAGGGGCTGCAGTGAAGACCTCTGACATGCCCTGGAGACATTTTTGCCATTGTCTTTGGGATTCACATTTGGTTCCTCATTACTTATGCAAATTTCTGCAGCTGGCCTAAATTTCTCCTTAGAAAATGGGATTTTCTTTTCTATTGCTTTGTCAGACTGCAAATTTTCCAAACTCTTATGCTCTGTTCCCTTTTAAAACTGAATGCCTTTCACAGCACCCAAATCACATGTTGAATGCTTTGCTTCTTAGAAATTGCTTCCGCCAGATACCCTAAATCATCTCTGTCAAGTTCAAAGTTCCACAGATCTCTAGGGGAAAGGCAAAATGCCACCAATCTCTTTGCTAAACATAGCAAGAGTCACCTTTACTCCAGATCCCAACAATTCCTCATCTCCATGTGAGACCACCTCAGCTTGGATTTCATTGTCCATATCACTATCAGCATTTTGGTCAAAGCCTTTCAACAAGTCTCTAAGAAGTTCCAAACTTCCCACATTTTTCTGTCTTCTTCTGAGCCCTCCAAACTTTTCCAACTCCTGCCTGTTACCCAGTTCCAAAGTTGCTTCCTCACTTTTGGGTATTTACAGCAGCGTCCCACTCTACTGGTACCAATTTACTGTATTAGTCTGTTTTCACGCTGTTAATAAAGACATGCCTGAGACTGAGTAGTTTATACAGGAAAAAAAAAGGGTTTTAATGGACTTACAGTTCCATGTGTCTAGGAAGGCCTCACAATCATGGTGGAAGGTGAAGGGCATGTCTCACATGACAGCAGACAAGAGAAGTGGGTTTATATAGGGAAATTCCCCTTTTTAAAACCATCAGATCTTGTGAGACTTATTCACTATCATGAGAACAGCACAGGAAACATCTGCCCCCATGATTCAGTTACCTCCCACCGGATTCCTCCTACAACATGTGGGAATTCAAGATGAGATTTGTGTAGGGACACAGCCAAACCATATCATGCTTGCTGAAGATTGCATGTATTCAAACCTGTTTGGGCTTGCCATCATGGGCTAATACCGATGGCCATAAAAAACTATAGCCCTATGAAAGACATTGCTTGCTGTGTGCACTAAGCACACAGGGATGCCCTGTTTGACTGTGCTTCCCTTTATTGTGCTTCACAGATACTGTGTTTTTCTATAAATTAAAGGTTTGTGGGTGCCTCAATAAAATCCATTGGAGACATTTTTCTAACAGCATGTACTCACTTTGTGGCTCTACACTTTTGCAGTTCTCACAATATTTCAAATTTCATGATTATTCTATCTACTATGGTGATTTGTGATCTGTGATGTTTGATGTTGGTATTGTAGTTGCTTTGGGGTGCCATGAACTGCGCCCATATAAGACAGCAAACTTAATTGATAGATGTTGTGCAGTTGTGACTGCCCCACTGACTTGTAATTCCCTCATCTCTCTCCCTCTCCTTAGGCTTCCCTATTCCTTAAGACACAACAATCTTGAAATTAAGCCAGTTAATAACTCTGGAATACCATCTGAAGTGCTCAAGTGAAATGAAGAGTTGCATGTCTCTTACTTTAAATCAAAAACTATAAATGGTTAAGCATAGTGAGGAAGACATTTTGAAAGCAGAGGTCAGCTGAAAACTAGGCCTTTTGTGCCAAACAGCCAAGTTGTGAGTGCAAAGAAAAAGTTCTTGAAGGAAATTAAAAGTGATTATACACAGCAAATACACAAATATAGTAAGAAAGCAAAACAGTCTTATTACTGATATGGAGAAAGTTTTAGTGGTCTAGATGGATCACACCAACCACAACACTTTCTCTTAAGCCAAAGCCTAATCCAGAGCTAAGCCCTAATTCTCTTCAATTTTACGATGGCTGGGAAAGGCAAGGAGGTTGGAGAAGAAGTTTGAAGCTAGCAGAGGTTGGTTGATGAGGTTTAAAAAAAAAGTTGTCTCCATAAAATAAAAGTACAAGGTGAAGCAGCAAGTGATGATATAGCAGCTGCAGCAAGTTATCCAGAAGACCTAGCTAAGATCGTTGGTGAAGGCAGGTACACTAAACAACAGATTTTCAATGTAAACAAAACAGCCTTCTATTAGAAGAAGATGCCATCTAAGACTTTCATAGCTAAAGAGGAGATGTCAATGTCTGGCTTCAAATCTTTAAAGGACAGTTTGCCTCTCATCAGGTGCTACTGTAGCTGGTGACTTTAAGTTGAAGCCAGATGCTCATTAACCATTATGAAGACACTAAAGCCCTTAAGAATTATGCTAAATCTCATCTGCCTGTGCTCTATAAATAAAATAACAATGTCTGGAGGACAGTACATCTCTTTACAATATGGTCTACTGAATATATTAAAACCAGTATTGAGACCTACTGCTCAGAAAAAATATCTCTTTCCAAATATGAATGCTTATTGACAAGGTACCTGCTCACGCAAAGGTTTTGATAAATATGTCCAGGGAGATTCATGTTGTTTTTATGCCTGCTAACATAACATTCATTCTATAACCCATGGATTAAAGAGTAATTTTGACAGTCTTACTATTTAAGCAATATATTTCAAAAAGCTGTAACTTCCATAGTGATTCCTCTTCATGGATCTAGGCAAAGAAAATTGAAAATCTTCTTAAAAGGATTCATCATCCTAGATTCCATTAAGAATATTTATGATTTATGGGTGGAGATAAAAGTAGTTTGGTAGAAATTGATTTCAACCATCATGAATGACTTTGAGAGAGTCAAGATTTCAGTGAAGGAAGTAACTGCAGATGTGCTAGATATGGCAAGAGAACTGGAATCAGTAGTGGAGCCTGAAGATGTGACTGGATTGCTGCAATATCATGATAAAACTTGAACAGATGAGAAGTTGCTTTTTATGAATGAACAAATAAAGTGATTTCCTGCAATGTTAACAACTAGTGGAGATGCTGTGAACGTTGAAGAAATGACAACAAAGGATTAAGAATATTGCATAACCTTAATAAATAATGGCAGGGTTTGAGAGGATTAACTCCAATTTTGAGTAAAGTTCTGCTGTGATCAAACAGCATCACATGCTACAAAGAAATCTTCCATGAAAGGAAGAGTCAATGGATATGGCAAACTTCACTGTTGTCTTATTTTATGAAATTGCCACAACCAGCCCAACATTCAGCAGCTACTATCCTGTTCAGTCAGCAGCCGCTACCCTGATCAGTCAGTGCTATCAACATTGAGGCAAGATCCTCCTCTAACAAAAGATTATGACTTGCTGAACTCAGATGATCATCAGCATTTTAGCAATAAAGTATTTTTAATTAAGGTATATACATATATAAAATATTGTACTCTTAATAGACAACAATAGAATATAAACACAGCTTTTATAAGCATTGGGAAATGAAAAAAAATGTGTGACTTGCTTTATTGTGATACTGACTTTATTGCAGTGGTCTGGAACCAAGCCTGCACTATCTCTGAGGTTTGCGTGTCTTGTTGATTGTATTATATTTCACAGTATTCTCCCAGTGAATGACCTCATAGAAGAAATTGTTTTCTGGCCAAAGAATAAAGCATAATTGTTATTCTTAAGCAAATAAAAAAGATAATTTGTGTTACCATGAGGCTTACAAGTAATTATTTTCTTCTTCTCACCAGCAACTAAGATTATGAGTGCATGTTTTTTGAACAAACTTTACTCCTTTCTCTGCTTTGTATTTCTACCGATTTTAGCCATTTATTTTATCTGTCTTACTTTTTTTTTTTTTTGAGACGGAGTCTCGCTCTGTCTCCCAGGCTGGAGTGCATTGGCGCAATCTGGGCTCACTGCAAGCTCCACCTCCTGGGTTCACACCATTCTCCTGCCTCAGCCTCCCAAGAAGCTGAAACTACAGGCGCCCGCCACCACACCCAGCTAATTTTTTTTTTTTTTTTGTATTTTTAGTAGAGACGGGGTTTCATCGTGTTCGCCAAGATGGTCTCTATCTCCTGACCTCGTTATCCGCCCACCTCGGCCTCCCAAAGTGCTGGGATTATAGGCGTGAGCCACTGCGTCCGGCCTGTCTTACTTATTTTAAAATAAATTTTCATCCTGAAATATTGTTTGATCCATTATAAAATGCCATATCTAATTTCTTTAAAAATAGAGATATAAATAAAAACACAAATAAAATAGTTCCCATGTTATAGCACTTGTTTAATATAGAAGCTGACATTCATGAATGCTAGTGATATAAATGTCAAAAAATGATGAAATGTCATGAAATATACATGTTTCAGTGTACAATTCTATCCTTTGGAAATTAAGATACTCTAAAAATAGAATTGCCTTTTATTCTTCACCAAATACACAGTAATATTGGAGGATTGTCTGACATCTATAAAATATCCCCTTTATGTTGACTTGATTGGTAGATCCTTTTCATCATTAAGCAAGAATAGAGTTCAAGCCATCAACATGGTTTCCTTGTCTCTAAAACTTTACAGATGGAGAAGTTTTTTTTCTTCTTCTAAATGATTCAACAACTTGGCTAATTACACTGTCTTTATAATTTAGTATCAATGGAGTAAATAACCAGATGTGACCACTTGTTCTTCTTCCTATATTCTGTTGAACATATAAACAGCTGCAGTTCTCAGAAAGTAATAAATAAAACTTACAACTAGAAGATTAAGCAAACTTAGTGACCTGTTACATTTGCCTAAATAGTGGGTTTCTCTCTTCCAGAGAAAATTGCAGACAATGTATTGTTATTACATTGACAATATTTCCTTTGGAAGTTAACAACTGTTAATTTTTTTCTATTTATAGTATATCACTTTCTCCAAAGGTAATACAATTTGTTGACCCATTACTTAAAATATTTCTATTCCTATAAACACAGGATATTTTTGAATATTATTAATCTATTAAGCAGATGATTGGAAAAAGGACATGCCTCTTTTTGGAGGGTATTTAATCATTATATATGTAAACCAACTAGGCAAAGGAGTCGCATATATAATTACTGGCAAGCAGGAATCGAAGTCATCTAAAGAAAATTTGTTTTATTATTTAGACGTTTAAAAAGTTCTGAATATTCATGCAAAATAATAAGTTATATAAAACAAAATAAATCTCTTTGCCAGGTGATTTTAAGGTGTCCATAAGCAAATATCTTAGTTTAATTTGAGACATTTGCCAATTTTTTTTCTAGGAATTACTTTCATAAAGATAGTTGTCAGTACAGAATATATTTTATCTCTTGGTGGTCCATTTTTTCATATGTGCTTTAATTATTGTTTTTAATGACAGAAATAGAGGATACATAATTAAATCTAAATTTTAGTCATGAGTTAATTTTCCTGTGGCTCATTATAGAACTGTTATCAAATGTTATCAAATGTTGCAAAATTTAAAAAGGAAGCAAACTGGTTTAGTAGTAGTTCAATGAAAATAATTTTGGACATTTAAATGAGCTGGCCATTTTCTGTTGCTTCCAGAAAGGCTAACAAAATGATGGATTGATTCCTTACACAGAAAAAGATTCAATGAGTGCTCAAGTCCTGATCATCAAAAGTAAGGTGTAAGACTTTTGCTCTAACCACTATTCAAATGAAAGCTTACATTCGGTTCTACTCAACAAGTCTGAAGAAGAATATCAATATTTACAAATTAGACTGTGTTCCAAAAAGGATTTCTGATTTCTTCAGAAATGTAGATGGAGAAAACAAGACATATAAATCTTTTTGTACTAGTAATTTTGCATTTTGAACAATTGTAAAAATGCTTACTACCTTCCAGCTGTTGTGCAGAATTTCCACTCACTGAATACTCACAACGTCTTTGTTAAGTGAATGTAATTGTGGAAATATGTAGAAAGTAGCTTAGAATGACTAGCATGGAGAAGAGAAGACTATGCAAGGCAGTAAGAGTCTTTCAATATTGGAAGGATTGCTATATAAATAAGGCAATTACTTTGCACTTTTTGCTTTAGAGGGCAGAAGGAAGATTCATGGTTAGGACTTTTAGAGCAGTAGCTTTTGACTTCTTTTAAGAAGGAACTTTCTAAACAGAGTTGGAAAATTGTTAAATAGATTGCCTTGTGAGATAAGGAGCTTCCTGCCACTAAAGGATTTCAAAGTCGAAATTGAAAACTCTCTCCAAAAGTCTTGCTCTGTCGTCCAGGCTGGAGTGCAGTGGCACAATCTCCACTCACTGCAACCTCCGCCTCCTGGGTTTAAGCAATTCTCTGCCTCAGTCTCCTGAATAGGCATGTGCCACCATGCCCCGCTAATTTTTGTGTTTTTAGTAGAGGCGGGGTTTTGCCATGTTGGCCAGGCTGGTCTTGAACTCCTGACCTTGTGATCCACCTGCCTCGGCCTCCCGAAGTGCTGGGATTACAGGCGTGAGCTGCTGCGCCCGGCCCAAATATGTTTTTAAAAAGGATTGATAAATGGATTAAAGATTCCATCATATAAATTCCAAGGTCACTTCCAAAGTAACTATCTGTTTCCAATTGTTGATTTATATCAATTCCCAATTTCCTATTTTTCCTTAAAGGACACCAAAGAACAAGAGGAGAGTCCAAAAGTCTTACTACACTCAAAGAGAAAACTGAATGTTCAATTGGCTTTTGCACTTTCCTAAGAGAAGACAGAGTTTAAAAATGTACAGCTGAAAAAGCTGTAACCCTTCTGTAGTTAGATTCACGTTACGTGTGTAGAAAATACTGGAATAATTTGTCTGAAGTCAAATGGAATGAGGCATGGATAGCTTCTCTAATAAGAACTTCAAAAGAGAAAGGCAGTCAAAGCTTGCATCTTTCCCACAAGAATCAGCTCCTAAAATAATTTAGATTTTATGTAACTGTCTTGATTAGTTGTAAATCATGATCTTCCCATGTAACTTCCATGTGAAATTTTTACTCAGAATTCTTTGTGAACACGTTAAGATTTTTGTCAGGCTTGTTTTAAACTTTATCTGATGGTAGTAAAACAAATTTAAATTTTGTTAAACTTTTAAAGTTTTATTCTTTCCTGGACCCAGTTCCAGTTTATTGGCAGCTGACTTAATTCTATTGGCCATGTTAGACTGGTCAAGTTCTGCTCTCTTATTTATTTTAACTTTGAACTCAGCATAGAGTTTGATCAAATTAATTGACTTAGAGCACTACATAAGGTAAGTGTATTAGACATGCCAGAATTTTACTATTTTCTTACTCTTCTGACTAATATATCATCACCTCCCCTCCCACTGGAAGAACTTCCTTCTTTTTACTGTTTCAAAGGACAACAGCTGCTTGCTAAGATGATGTCTTAGCCGAATACATTAAAGACAAGCATTCTTGTGACTATGATCACATTTCTCAAATAAACAATTTCCTGAGTAGTCTTCTATTTTCCCTGCTGTTTAATTTCTTCTCTTTGACATAATTTGTTGCCTATTTGGTTAAGGCAATTCAGTATTTCTGTTACTTACATATCTGTTGTCTGTCCTGAGTAGAGGTACTTAGCTTATGATGGGACCTGGCCCTTAGATGCTCACTCTAAGAGTAGCTCTTTTTGTTTTGCCTTTTTCTCCATGGCACACTTGCATTGCTATTCCTTCAGCATGGCTCTTTGAAAATACAGCAAACTTAAACCAGGATCCCCAAACAACCTTTCTTTTGCAATGTCGGTTGTTTAAAAATGTGTTGAACTGACTGTGATTTTTTTTTTCTTTAGTATCACAGGAAAGAGACGATTGACTAAGGACTAAATGAGAACATTTCTTCTCATTTACCAAGATCTTGAACTGTTTATGAGGTTGTATGGGTGAAAAAAAAGGGATTACAAAGAAATTTTTCATATGATGAAGTACAGAAAACAAAAGTCATTCCAGAAAATAACATTAAGGGGGAATTAATGAAATCATTTTTAATGTTTAATTCTGATACCGTTTTCTGGCTTTGGAAGGTGTATGTGTCTGTGCATGCATGCTTGTGCCTGAAACTGCAGATTGTAATGATCCCTATAAACACTATACTTTTTTCCTATACACTCATACCTATGATAAAGTTTAATTTATGAGTTAGGCACAGCAAGAAATTAACAACAATAACCACAAGAAGAGATTAACAATAACTAATAATAAAATAGAATAATTATAACAGTATACTATAATAAAAGTTATGTGAATGTGGTCTCTCTCTCTCTAAATGTCTTTTTGTATGGAAAAGTGTATGTAGTATTTGGGGACCACAGATGATTAGAACCACAGAAGGAGACATCACAGCTAAAGAACTACTGCTGTACTCAGAAACAACAGACTGAGGGGCAATTCTCAGTGACAGAGTGTTAAGGACAGGAGAGAAACAGCAAGGCACTAACATGGTACGCTGGCCTCACATGAGAGCAAGAGCTTTGAAGTATCAATGTAATTTTCCTTTTACCTGCTCACTCTCTGGATTTTTAGTACCTTGAATACATGACAGATGGGGATGGCAGTTCCATGGCAATGGGAGATGCAAAGAACAGTAACGTATCTCTTTTCCATGTCCTCTGTTCTGCCTCATTGTTGATCAGAGCAGTGGTATCATCATCAGTCTCCTGTTTCAAGCCACAGGTTAGTGTTATTTTTACCTCTTCTGCATTCTTTATTCTGTACATGTACTTTATTGCAAAACCAAATTTCATTTTTGTTTCGTCTTTTCCCCTCATACCTCTCCCACTTTTCCCAGACTCCCTGACTTCACCTGCCTTCCAATTTCCACTGTCATCCTGTGGTCAGCATTGTTTTCTTCACCTATCCTTTTGCTCCTTAAAGTTCTTCTTAAAATGCTTTTTCCCATCTGCCCTCAAAGCTTTGCAGTGACTTGTTGCTGATTATGTTCCCCAGAATGCAAAGAGTCACATATCACATACTGTACAGCAGAGACTGATGGAGCAAGGCTGGAACTCACTTTTCTTGATTTCTACTCTTTGATTCATGGGTCTTTTATCGTGTTAGACAAGTCTGTCCCAAGCTCCCATGATACAGTCATTTGAGTCCAAATGCCAAACCTTTAGGAAAACAGCCTCATAAGCCTTAATTATATATTTTTCTCTTTCAAACTGTAAAAAGGTAAACTGAGGTATAAAACTTTAAGGAGGTTATTTGAGTAAGCAGTGGTTCATGAATTAGGCAGCTTTAAACCAGGCATGGTTTGGAGGCTCAACGGAGGTAACACAAGGAGAGGTGAACACGGAAGTAAAGTCAAGAAAATATTTGATTGGCTATAGTTATATAGTTGCCTTATTTGTCTGTTCTACTGAAAAGCCCCTAATTATATAAATTACTTGTCAGCATCTGACTGGTTATCCTTAAGTTTAATATTCTTTAATATAGGCATTTACAAAAAATAGCTCAAGTTAAATTTTACTTATGTTTGTGAATTAAGCAAGACTAAGGTTACTCATGAGGTCTAAGTGGCTTTGTCTGCCCAGAGATTCTCCAGGCCCAGTATCCATGCATAGCTTTCTAAATAGAAAAAGAACATTTAAAATATTCCATACAAAACTATAAAGCAAATATTCATGTTTTAGCCTAGCTCAAAAGGATTCTAGTTAGCAACTTAGAAATATTTCCCATTTAAAAGTTCAATACAATATTTAATATTTAAATGTAAAAATATAAACATAAACATAAATATTTAATATTTAAATATAAAAATTTAATATAGAATGTAAATATATGCTTTTAAAAGTGTAAATTTTTTATTTATACCAGGGACTGAGTATTAATTTTTCTATATGTTAAGAAATACTACTTGGGAAAAAGAATGAAGATGTCTAGAAAAATAAACAGTTAAGAAATGCTGTATTAAATTCCACATGTGTGCTGACTACAAAAGTTTATGCACAGCACTGAAGTAGCTGAATAGGGAATACAAGAACCACAGTAATTGTGTTTTTGTTCCTTCATGTGGAGTAAAACTTTTCTGGTTTTGTTTATACATTTTGTTTTCATTGTTTTCTTTTTCTCTTTGGTGAAACGTGAAATTCCATAGTTAAACTTTTGCTAAGGGAATTATCAATTGGTGTAAATAAGTTTCTGTAGCCAGTCAACTGATTGGGGAAATATATTATAGGATAAAAGGCTAGGAGTTGAATAGCTAGACTTATATATTATTTCTTTAACAATGAATCCAAGATACAATGAACATTTCCTGTAGTTTTTTTTCCCTACAGTTTCTTCCTAACCTTGTTAAATATGCCATTATTTGATGTACCATTTTTTGAATTATTTCTTTGGAGTCTGAAAGCAGACTTTTAATTTCATCTTAACCATGAATTATTTTTATTTTTAATTTTTAATCGTTTAAAATTTAATTGGCATAAATGTTAAAATATGATATAAAATTTGATACCAAGGAACACCACCCCTTTTTTTGTATCTGGAAAGCAGTACTGTAAAATGCGTCTTTCTCTTCTTAAGAATATTCTCTTTTGATTGTTAGCTTTCCCACAGTGAGATTGGTCTACCTCTGAGCCATTTACATTCCTTTTTGAGATTTACAGTCAGCACAATCATACTCCTACATTTTCCTGTGATTGAATGTCAGAATCAAGAATTCCAGTGTAGCTCTGTTTCAGACAAGAGAGAAGGGTAATGGAACAGCCTAAGCTTGGAAGTACACTGTTGTGGTATAGCATCAGGTACAAGAGTGGCATTGAAAATTAGGGCAGTGCCCACGAGTATGATTTTTACTGTTTGTATAAAAGACAGGAACAGAAAAAAAAAATCCTTTAAATACTCAGGTAAGAACATGCTAAGCCAAAGGATACTTGATTTACCAAATATGGCATGTTGTCATAACACTTATGGAAATTGTTGGAATTTGAATTGTTGAATAATTGTTGTTGATAATTGGAAATTCTAAGCTGGCTCTCAAAGGGAAATAAAATACAAGGTGGCATTTAAAGGCACTTTCTGACTTTTAGGTACAAGTTTTCTGAAATAAGTAGGCCAAAGAATAGTCAACCTTTCGCTGCAAAATTTTTACTTTAAAATTGTTTTTCTCTTGCTTTTCCATTAAACAATGATTATCCCTCTCCATTAGATATGATGACAGTCTAGGCCAGGTGATCTTTAAAGCCTCATGGTCCCCGTTAGTGTTTTTCAGAGTTAGATATATTTTATTTTATTTTATTTTATTTTATTTTATTTTATATTTTATTTTTGAGACAGAGTCTCTCTCTGTCCCCCAGGCTGGAGGGCATTGGCGGTATCTGGGCTCACGGCAAGCTCCGCCTCCCGGGTTCACACCATTCTCCTGCCTCAGCCTCCCGAGGAGCTGGGACTACAGGGGCCTGCCACCACGCGCGGCTAATTTTTTTGTATTTTTAGTAGAGACAGGGTTTCACCGTGTTATCCAGGATGGTCTTGATCTCCTGACCTCATGATCTGCCCACCATGCCCTCCCAAAGTGCTGGGATTACAGGCGTGAGCCACCGCGCCCGACCCAAAGTTAGATCTTTTTAGCAAGCCATCCATATACCTTATATTTTTCACTCTCACAATTGTTTGAAAAGAGAAGTTTGAAAAGAAAAAAGAGAAGCATACAGGTAATATGCTTTATTCTATTTTTATATTGTTGAAGAAGAGACATTTTCTGCATGTTTAGTGTGAGAAGAAAATACAGCACCTACTCTCATTTACCCATTCTCCTCAAATTGCCTTGATTTTCTCTTCTATTTCTTTGAAACATTCTGATAAACTATTTGATTTATGAAAATTATTCTCAGGCTCTGGAATAAGTGCCACTAACTACTGTACCGTTTTCAGTAAATTATTGCTCATTAATTATTTAATTTGAAGATTGCAATAAAACTAAATGGAAAAAAGTCTTCATTTATGGGGAAAACATTATTTCATGTGAATAGATTATTTCAAGATACTTTTCTGTGTCTGGGTTGGATTTTCCAGTGGTTGTTTTTGCAGATTAAATATAAAATTTACATTTATAAGAGCCAGTGAAAGCTACAACTGAGTCATTCAAATATACATATGTTTTATTCTTTACTAGAAATCAAATTTGTTAAAAGTGAGATATACTAAATAGTCAAGGTGTCCAAACATCTAACCCTATTTGTTGAGTATGATATTAAATTCCTGAAAGAAACCTTCAGATCTTTTTATATGGTAATATTATCCAGCAGGCATAATAATATTTCTAAAATTCCCAAGAAGGACAAACTGCTTTATTTTCTAAAATAATACACTTACATTTTTGGAATTTTTCCTCATGCTCCCAAAAGAGCATAAACTTTTTAATGGCTATTCAAGTTGGCTTTACTGAACAAACATTTTATTGTCTACAAATCTGTTGAGTAAAAATCAAATAATAAGCACATTTTCATCCTATGTATTTTAATGATAGTTCTTCCACATCTTCAAATGTACCCCAAAGGCCTTTTGTTTTCATTTAAATTGTTTAAGATACTGTTAGCATTTTGAGATATGAGAATGTATTTTGTATTTAGAATCATATAACTTTTACATGTTACTGGTTAGTATTCTAAGAGATCATCTCTAGAATAGCTTCTTCACTCTACAAATAAAAAAAGTGGACTCTCAAAGAAGTTAAGTAAGCCATTTGAGATTCATGGCAGAGATACTAATTTCCAGTTGATGGCATAGATCAGTTGAATAAACACGTGTTGAGTACTTACTGGAGATTTTTAGATAGTTGGGAAATAATATTGGCCTTCTAAGAGCATATAATCTAATAGAGTGTACAGATGCATAGACAGATAATTTCAATAGAATGTGCTAAATGTGGTAATAATGGTAAGTGCAGGGTACAAATATAAAAGAAGAAAATGGATTCATTTAATAAGCACTTTCATTTTCTTTCAGTTAACATTTATTGAACACCTGCTACATACCAGGAGATAAGTACTGGTAACTAAAATAGATGTAGTCCCTGATCTCAGGATTCTCAATGTTTTGGAAAACAGATGTCAATTAATCACATAAAAATGTGCAATAAAACTGAAATGAGTGCTTTGAAGGAAAGAATGCAGTTCAAGAGCACATACAAAAGAATCTGATGGGCTCAGGATTCAAGAAAGAATAACTTCTCATCCAATTACCTTGACAATCTGCAGGTTGTGACAATCTGCAGGTTGAAAGGGTCAGGCTCATTTACTTTAACAGTTAAATTTTTTTTTTTAATTTAGAAATAACAAGTTCTCTTCTAAGTCGTTTAGTTTGTGTAGAAAAAAGAATTTCATAGGTTTGGGATGTCACAGCCAGAAATGATGCCCAAATTGCACCACTGGGCGACCTCAGCGGATGCTGTCATTTCCACTGCCAAGTGCAGACATTTCAGAATGCCCTACTAACCGGGGCAGAGATGCCAGCATGAGGACTCCTGTTATTCTGTCTCTGGACTTGGCCACTTCATTGAAATGAATTCTAGAAGGAGCCTTATTTCCTCACACCGTTGTCTTCCAAAATTGTTCTCATGAACAGAGACAGGATTGCCATGAAGCTGCTGAGGTTTATGCTGACTTGCACGGGTTCCTTCCAAAACCTCAGGGGTGGTTCAAGCAGTGTATTCCTTTGAGTCACATATTTTTTGTAAAATGTGGAAAAGTAAGGTATTCCAATCTCAATAACTTAAGACTACTGTTTTCTTCTACTTCAATTTCCCCTCCATAATACTTTTTCCTGTGTCAGATGGTTTTGAAGCAGCCCCAAGAATTTTTGGAATCTATCTAACAGAAAATGAAATTAGGATATTTACTTTGCATTTGATGGAATATGTTTATGTAATTTTGAGGCACTCTGGGAGAAATTAAGCTATTGACAACCATCATCGTATAGGAATGGCTTCCAGAAAAATTCTTGTTGCCCATGGTACTAAGTACTGACTAATCTGGCATTATGAAACAAAGCTGCAGGGCCAGAGGTCATACAATGTGAATGTGTCTTGTAGGGGCACCACCATAGGCGTGTGGGTAATGGAGGAGAACAAGGATTGAAAAGAATAGAATAGGAAGCTAGTCTGGGGCAAAATTTTCCAATAATCAGATCTGTAATATTGTAAGCAGGTGACCTGGTTATCATCAATGTCAAGTCAAAAGGAAAGTTTTCCTTTATTAGATATATACTTGATAATGTGGCATGTATAATTATCAGTGCAACAAGTATATTTTTCTTGTGTTGATGGGAATCCATGAACTAGAATGCATTAAGTTTAATAAATCTCAATAAAGATGACCTATAGCAATACTACAAACAGTAAGCACATTTGTGTGTGAATGTTGTAAACATCTGAAATAAATAAAAACAAATATTGTTCAAACTTATCAATGGAAAGACTAAAATGCATTTTAATTTTTAAATAGAAAATAAGAAAATAATTATATTCCCATGAAGAAGCAAAGAGAACTCATGTAACATAGGAAAGAGAGCATTTATACAGGTATGACAAGCAGTCATTTAATTAAAAATGTGTGTTAGCAGTTTGTCAACTTTTTCAAATTTATAATTCATTGTAATTATTTTTATCATTTTACATGAATATATTTTGTGCATTCTTTGTATTTGTAATGTTGTATTCTTTTTCTTAAAAGAGGTGCCCATAATTGTATAAGCTTTAATTCCCACAATACCTGGATTTATCCCTCATGAGAGTATACCTGATTGGCAATAAGAGGTTACATGCCTAGTTTCTACTTGCAAGGAAGCTGGAAAATAAAGTTTCAGTTTCTACTTTGAAGAGGTGCATGTTAACCACACAGAAGGATAAATGTTTCCTTTAATATTCTATGATGTACAACACTCCAAATAGGCCTTGCCATCATGCTGATATTATGCTTTGAACATCATAAGTTAATAAGGGCTGAGGAGCAAGAAGCATTACAAAACACTTAGTTGGGAAACACACACACACAGAACAAAGGAATGAATATTCCTATTTAGATATCTGGCAATCCTTTAAGATCTGTAAGTTCTTCCCTAAGAGTAGATTCCCAATATGAATCTGATTGAATTCACTCCAATGCCTAAATTCTAAAACCCTGCTGTACTACTACCACCATTGTCATGTTCTTATTTTTATATTTGTAGAAAAGTCCCAACGAACACCCAGCCAAAACGACAACAAAAACAAAAACAACACATACACACAAATAAATAAAAAGGGGAAAAACAACAGGTGAACTGGATTCTGAGAGGTATGGTCACCATAGGTCTGTAGATAAAGTGATAATAAAAAGGTTATATTATACCTTATATTATTTAGGGTTTAATCAAAAGACAGAAACACCACATAGCAGTATAAACAGGAAAAATCTAAATAAGTGTTAATAATAACAGAGGATTGCTACTAAAAAGTAAATAAAACTCTAATAAATAAAGGGATAACAGATATGGTAGCAGCCCTGCCTCTAGAGCTAAGACAGAGCCTCCAAATAAGGAGCAAGTCTGGAAGATCCCATCATCCCCCTCCCCCCAACCTGGAATGAGATTCAGATCTCATTGGAAATGGTACAGCCATGACCCTCTGGGCAGTGGAGACTTTGTTAAATTGTTGTCAGAATCCTCTGAGGGACAGGTGAAGCCATCTGTGAAAGACACTCTGCTGAAGAAATCATTGAGAAGCCACCTGCTTGGATATTGTCCTGGTTAATGACCCTCTAGGTAGTCCGGATAAACTTCCTAAAGGAAGTCCTGTGCTTCAGGTTGCTGGGAAGCCAACTGAGAAGGCTTCACCAAACTCCAGGAGGAAATTGCCTCCTTCATTGTCCCTCCAGCACCTTTTACTGTTAAAGCTTAATATCAAGGCAACTGGTGAGGAAAAAATGTCCTAATGTCACAAACAGACAAGGAAGGGTTGATTGGAACTGAGAAGCAATAAGTTGATAACTGGCACACACTCCTACACAACTACCATTTCCAGTAACCTGCAAATTAGGCAGATATTGCAAAACTCAGGAGAAAATAACCTAAAAGATAGGAAAACAATGGCTCAGTCTTCTTTGAAAGGATAGTACTTTAGGCACATTAACAGCGGTGTGAGGAGGTAGAAGGATGGACTGGAAGATAACCAGTGAAAAACTCTGCTATCATTTTACATAGGAAATACTAGTTTTCTGATATTGGAAATAAGAGAGAACTACATACGGATGGTACAGAGAACTCTGTTAGAAACTGTGCAGGGGACTGTGATCTAGCCAAACCCACGGGAAACAATAAATACAGAGATGATGATATCACAGTGAATGTAATAAGATAAAAATGGAAATAACAAGTGGAAAATTACAAATAAGAAAATAGTATTGTTACTATTTTCAGACGATATGATTGGCCACATAAAAAATAAGGCAGAATATAAAGAAACCTAGAAAAATTGAGAGCTCAATGTCGTTGCCAATTACTAGATCAACAGGTAAAATTCAGTCTCCTTTTAATATCCAGAAATAACATATTAGAAAATACAATTTAAAAGGAGAAAAAACTTTCTAACATAAACCATTATTTGCCTAGAAATTAATCTACCAAAGAAACATGCTTGTAATTTATGAAGAAAAGTGTAACACTGTTCAATTTTTTGTTAAAGAATAAAAGAAACATTGTGTAAATGGATATACGATGTTTACAGATGATAGTTTATTTTAATATTTAAGTGATCCATTAACAAGATATTTACCCACGCAACTGTCCTAGATGAAATCCACTCTCAAAGGACTCCAATTGTATATGCAAAGCAGAATCTAATGAGATTTTTAGTTTTTTATTCTTAAATATGCAAATAACTAAGGATGTTTATATATAGAAGAAAGCTTCCAATATATAAGGAAAAGACCAAAAACATACAGAAGCAGAATTATAACTAACATTTTTAAAAGATCGGACAAATTATTGTATTCAACCAAGAAGAAGAGAATGCTATAAAGAAGAATTATCAGAAAAATAGAATCATCTCTTAAAGATATGACAGATGAAATTAAAAATTCAATGATGATCTTGCAAGATAAAAGTTAAAGAGGTCCTCTACTAAGCAGAACAAAGAGAATTAAAAAAAGGACAATATTAAAGAAAAGAAAACAAACTTTAGAGTATTAATAAAAGAAGTACAGTAATTAATTGGTAGAAATTACCTAAAGAGAGCATAGAAAAAACATTAAAGAAGAAATTATGAAAGATATAGTAAAAGAAAATTATTTATTTATTTTATTTTTTTAAAATTATACATTAAGTTCTAGGGTATATGTGCATAACGTGCAGGTTTGTTACATACGTATACTTGTGCACTGTTGGTGTGCCGCACCCATCACTCGTCAGCACCCATCAACTCGTCATTTACATCAGGTATAACTCCCAATGCCATCCCTCCCCCCTCCCCCCTCCTCGTGATAGGCCCTGGTGTGTGATGTTCCCCTTCCCGAGTCCAAGTGATTTCATTGTTCAGTTCCCACCTATGAGTGAGAACATGCGGTGTTTGGTTTTCAGTTCTTGTGATAGTTTGCTGAGAATGATGGTTTCCAGCTGCATCCATGTCCCTACAAAGGATGCAAACTCATCCTTTTTTATGGCTGCTTGGTATTCCATGGTGTATATGTGTCACATTTTCTTAATCCAGTCTGTCACAGATGGACATTTGGGTTGATTCCAAGTCTTTGCTATTGTGAATAGTGCCGCAATAAACATATGTGTGCATGTGTCTTTATAACAGCATGATTTATAACTCTTTGGGTATATACCCAGTAATGGGATGGCTGGGTCATATGGTACTTCTAGTTCTAGATCCTTGAGGAATCACCATGCTGTTTTCCATAATGGTTGAACTAGTTGACAATCCCACCAACAGTGTAAAAGTGTTCCTAGTTCTCCACATCCTCTCCAGCACCTGTTGTTTCCTGACTTTTTAATGATTGCCATTCTAACTGGTGTGAGATGGTATCTCATTGTGGTTTTGATTTGCATTTCTCTGATGGTCAGTGATGATGAGCATTTTCTCATGTGTCTGTAGGCTGTATGAATGTCTTCTTTTGAGAAATGTCTGTTCATATCCTTTGCCCACTTTTTGATGTGGTTGTTTGTTTTTTTCTTGTAAATTTGTTAGAGTTCTTTGTAGGTTCTGGATATTAGCCCTTTGTCAGATGAGTAGATTGCAAAAATTTTCTCCCCTTCTGTAGGTTGCTTGTTCACGCTGATGGTAGTTTCTTTTGCTGTGCAGAAGCTCTTTAGTTTAATTAGATCCCATCTGTAAATTTTGGCTTTGGTTGCCGTTGCTTTTGGTGTTTTAGACATGAAATACTTGCCCATACCTATGTCCTGAATGGTATTACCTAGGATTTCTTCTAGGGTTTTTATGGTATTAGGACTAACATTTAAGTCTCTAATCCATCTTGAATTAATTTTCATATAAGGAGTAAGGAAAGGATCCAGTTTTAGCTTTCTACTTCTGGCTAGCCAATTTTCCCAGCACCATTTATTAAATAGGGAATCCTTTCCCCATTTCTTGTTTTTCTCAGGTTTATCAAAGATCAGATGTCTGTAGATGTGTGGTATTATTTCTGAGGACTCTATTCTGTTCCATTGGTCTATATCTCTGTTTTGGTACCAGTACCATGCTGTTTTGGTTACTGTAGCCTTGTAGTATAGTTTGAAGTCAGGTATCATGATGCCTGAATCTTTGTTCTTTTGACTTAGGATTGTCTTGAAATATGGGCTCTTTTTAGGTTCCATATGAACTTTAAATTACTTTTTTTCCAATTCTGTGAAGAAACTCATTGGTAGCTTGATGGGGACGGTATTGAATCTATAAATTACCTTGGGCAGTATGGCCATTTTCATGATATTGATTCTTCCTATCCATGAGCATGGTATGCTCTTCGCTTTGTTTGTGTCCTCTTTTATTTCACTGAGCAGTGGTTTGTAGTTCTCCTTGAAGAGGTCGTTTACATCACTTGTAAGTTGGATTCCTAGGCATTTTATTCTCTTTGAAGCAATTGTGAATGGAAGTTTATTCATGATTTGGCTCTCTGTTTGTCTGTTACTGGTGTATAAGAATGTTTGTGATTTTTGCACATTAATTTTGTATCCTGAGACTTTGTTGAAGTTTCTTATCAGCTTAAGGAGATTTTGGTCTGAGACAATGGGGTTTTCTAAATATACAATCATGTCATCTGCAAACAGGGACAATTTGACTTCTTCTTTTCCTAACTGAATACCCTTTATTTCTTTCTCTTGCCTGATTGCCCTAGCCAGAACTTCCAACACTATGTTGAATAGGAGTGGTGAGAGAGGGCATCCCTGTGTGGTGCTGGTTTCTAAAGGGAATTTTTCCAGTTTTTGTCCATTCAGTATGATATTAGCTGTGGGTTTGTCATAAATAGCTCTTATTATTTTGAGATATGTTCCATCAATACTGAATTTATTGAGCATTTTTAACATGAAGAGCTATTGAATTTTGTCAAAGGCCTTTTCTGCATCTATTGAGATAATCATGTGCCTTTTGTCTTTGGTTCTGTTTATATGCTGGATTACATTTATTGATTTGCATATGTTGAACCAGCCTTGCATCCCAGGGAGGAAGCCCACTTGATCATGGTGGATTAGCTTTTTGATGTGCTGCTGGATCCAGTTTGCCAGTATTTTACTGAGGATTTTTGCATCTATGTTCATCAGGGATATTGGTCTAAAATTCTCTTTTTTGTTGTGTCTCTGCCAGGTTTTGGTATCAGTATAATGTTGGCCTCATAAAATGAGTTAGGGAGGATTCCTTCTTTTTCTATTGATTGGAATAATTTCAGAAGAAATGGTAATAGCTCCTCGTTGAACCTCTGATAGAATTCAGCTGTGAATCCATCTGGTCCTGGACTTTTTTTGGTTGGTAGGCTATTAATTATTGCCTCAATTTCAGAGCCTGCTATTGGTCTATTCAGGGATTCAACTTCTTCCTGGTTTAGTCATGGGAGAGTGTGAGTGTCCAGGAAATTATCCATTTCTTCTAGATTTTCTAGTTGATTTGCGTAGAGGCATTTATAGTATTCTCTGATGGTTGTTTGTATTTCTGTGGGGTTAGTGGTGGTATCCCCTTTATCATTTTCTATTGCATGTATTTGATTCCTCTCTCTTTTCTTCTTTATTACTCTTGCTAGCGGTCTGTCAATTTTGTTGATCTTTTCAAAAAACCAACTCCTGGATTCATTGATTTTTTGGAGGGTTTTTTGTGTCTCTATCTCCTTCAGTTCTGCTCTGATCTTAGTTATTTCTTGCCTTCTGCTAGCTTTTGAATGTGTTTGCTCTTGCCTCTCTAGTTCTTTTAATTGTGATGTTAGAGTGTCCATTTTAGATCTTTCCTGCTTTCTCTTCTGGGCATTTAGTGCTATAAATTTCCCTCTAGACACTGCTTTAAACGTGTCCCAAAGATTCTGGTATGTTGTATCTTTGTTCTCATTGGTTTCAAAGAACTTCTTTATTTCTGCCTTCATTTCGTTATGTACTCAGTAGTCCTTCAGGAGCAGGTTATTCAGTTTCCATGTAGTTGAGTGGTGTTGATTCAGTTTCTTGGTCCTGAGTTCTAGTTTGATTGCACTGTGGTTTGAGAGACAGTTTGTTATAATTTCTTTTCTTGTACATTTGCTGAGAAGTGCTTTATTTCCAATTATGTGGTCAATTTTGGAATAAGTGTGATGTGGTGCTGAGAAGAGTGTATATTCTGTTGATTTGTGGTGGAGAGTTCTATAAATGTCTATTAGGTCTCCTTGCTGCAGAGATGAGTTTAATTCATGGATATCCTTGTTAACTTTCTGTCACGTTGATCTGTCTAATGTTGACAGTGGAGTGTTGAAGTCTCCCATTATTATTGTATAGGAGTCTAAGTCTCTTTGTAAGTCTTTAAAAACTTGCTTTATGAATCTGGGTGCTCCTGTATTGGGTGCATAGATATTTAGGAGAGTTAGCTCTTCCTGTTGAATTGATCCCTTTACCATTATGTAATGGCCTTCTTTGTCTCTTTTGATCTTTGATGGTTTAAAGTCTGTTTTATCAGAGACTAGGATTGCAACCCCTGCTTTTTTTTGTTCTCCATTTGCTTGGTAGATCTTCCTCCATCCCTTTATTTTGAGCCTATGTATGTCTCTGCATGTGAGATGGGTCTCCTGAATACAGCAGACTGATGGGTCTTGACTCTTTATCCAGTTTGCCAGTCTGTGTCTTTTAATTGGAGCATTTAGTCCATTTACATTTAAGGTTAATATTGTTATGTGTGAACTTGATCCTGCCATTATGATATTAACTGGTTATTTTGCTCATTAGTTGATGCAGTTTCTTCCTAGCCTCGATGGTCTTTACATTTTGGCATGTTTTTGCAATGGCTGGTACCGGTTGTTCCTTTCCATGTTTAGTGCTTCCTTCAGGGTCTCTTGTAAGGCAGGCCTGGTGTTGACAAAATCTCTAAGCATTTGCTTATCTGTAAAGGATTTTATTTCTCCTTCACTGATGAAACTTAGTTTGGCTGGATATGAAATTCTGGGTTGAAAATTCTTTTCTTTAAGAATGTTGAATGTTGGCCCCCACTGTCTTCTGGCTTGTAGAGTTTCTGCCAAGAGGTCTGCTGTTAGTCTGATGGGCTTCCCTTTGTGGATAACCCGACCTTTCTCTCTGGCTGCCCTTCAGATTCTTTCCTTCATTTCAACTTTGGTGAATCTGGCAATTATGTGTCTTGGAGTTGCTCTTCTGGAAGAGTATCTTTGTGGCATTCTCTGTATTTCCTGAATTTGAATGTTGGCCTGCCCTACTAGTTTGGTGAGTTTCTCCTGGATGATATCCTGAAGAGTGTTTTCAAACTTGGTTCCAATTTCTCTCTCACTTTCAGGCACCCCAATGAGATGTAGATTTGGTCTTTTTACATAATCCCATACTTCTTGCAGGCTTTGTTCATTTCTTTTTCTTCTTTTTTCTTTAGACTTCTCTTCTCGCTTCACTTCATTCATTTGATCCTCAGTCACTGAAACTCTTTCTTCAGGTTATCGAGTCAGTTGCTGAAGCTTGTGCATTTGTCATGTATTTCTCATGTCATGGTTTTCATCTCTGTCAGTTTGTTTATGGCCTTCTCTGCATTAATTATTCTGGTTATCCATTCTTCCACTCTTTTTCAAGATTTTTAGTTTCTTTGTTCTGGGTACGTAATTCCTCCTTTACCTCTGAAAAGTTTGATGGACTGAAGCCTTCTTCTCTCATCTCGTCAAAGTCATTCTCTGACCAGCTTCGATCCATTGCTGGCAATGGGCTGCGCTCCCTTGCAGGGGGAGATGCGCTCTTATTTTTTGAATTTCCAGCTTTTCTGCCCTGCTTTTTCCCCATCTTTGTGGTTTTATCTGCCTCTGTTCGTTGTTGATGGTGACGTACTGATAGGGTTTTGGTGTGGGTGTCCTTCCTGTTTGATAGTTTTCCTTCTAACAGTCAGGACCCTCATCTGTAGGTCTGTTGGATATTGCTTGAGGTCCACTCCAGACGCTGTTTACCTGCGTGTCAGCAGCAGAGGTTACAGAAGATAGAATACTGCTGAACAGCAAGTGTACCTGTCTGGTTCTTACTTTGGAAGCTTCCTCTCAGGGGTGTACTCCACCGTGTGAGGTGTGGGGTGTCGGTCTGTCCCTAGTGGGGGATGTCCCCCAGTTAGGCTACTCAGGGGTCAGGGACCCACTTGATCAGGCAGTCTGTCCGTTCTCAGATCTCAACCTCTATGTTGGGAGATCCACTGCTCTCTTCAAAGCTGTCAGACAGAGTTGTTCACATCTGCAGAGGTTTCTGCTGCTTTTGTTGTTGTTGTTGTTGTTGAGCTGTGCCCTGTCCCATAGGTGGAGTGTACAGAGACTGGCAGGCCTCCTTCAGCTGATGTGAGCTCCACCCAGTTGGATCTTCCCAGGGTTTTGTTTACCTACTTAAGCCTCAGCAATGTCGGGTGCCCCTCCCACAGCCTCACTGCTGCCTTGCAGTTAGATCGCAGACTGCTGTGCTAGCAATGAGGAAGGCTCCGTGGGCATGGGACCCTCCCGTCCAGGTGTGGGTTATAATCTCCTGGTGTGCCCGTTTGCTTAAAGCACAGTATTGGGGTGGGAGTTACCCAATTTTCCAGGTGTTGTGTGTCTCAGTTCCCCTGGCTAGGACAAGGGATTCTCTTCCCTCTTTCTCTTCCCAGGTGAGGCGATGCCTCGCCCTGCTTCAGCTCTAGCTAGTCGGGCTGCAACAGCTGACCAACACAATTGTCTGGCACTCCCTAGTGAGATAAACCCAGTACCTCCGTTGAAAATACAGAAATCACTTCTCTTCTGTGTCACTCACGCTGCGAGCTGGAGACTGGAGCTGTTCCTATTTGGCCATCTTGCTCTGTCCCCCCAAGAAAATTATTTAAACCTGAGAGACATACATTTTCAGATTATAAAATCCCACTGAATCAATATAATTAAAATGTTTATACTGCCTAAAGCAATTCATAGGTTCAGTGCTATTTCTATGAAACTACCAATGAACTTCACAGAACTAGAAAAAACTATCTTAAAATGCATATGAAACCAAAAAATAACCCGAATAGCCAAGGCAATCCTACACAAAAAGAACAAAGCTAGAGACATCATGTTACCCGACTTCAAACTATACTACAGGGCTACAGTAACCAAAATAGCATTGTACTACTGTTAAAACAGGAATGCAGACCAATGAAACAGAACAGAGATCTCAGAAATAAGGCTGCACACCTACAACCATGTGATCTTCAACAAAGCTGATAAAAACAAGCAATAGGGAAAGGGTTTACTATTCAATAAATTGTTCTAGGATAACTGGTTAACCATATAAAGAAGTTTGAAACTAGACCCCTTCCCTACACCATGTACAAAAATTAACTCAAGATGGATTAAAGACTTAATTGTAAACGCCAAAATTATAAAATCCTGTACAACAACCTGGGCAATACCATCCTGGACATAGGAGCAAGCAAAGATTTTATGGCAAAGCCACCAAAAGCAATTGCAAGAAAGGCAAAAATTGACAACTGGGATCTAATTAAACTGAAGAGCTTCTGCACAGCAAAAGAAACGGTCAACAGAGTAAACAGACAACCTACAGAATGAGAGAAAATATTTGCAAACTATGCATCTAACAAAGGTCTAATATCCATAAGATAATATCTTACCTTATTATCTTATAGATATTATCTACGAATAACTTAAACAAATTTACAAGAGAAAAACAACGTACCCCATTAAAAAGTAGGCAAATGACATGAACAGACATTTTTCAAAAGAAGACATACATAGGACCAACAAACATATGAAATAAAGCTCAACATCACCGGTCATTAGGGAAATATATATCAAACAATGAGATATCATTTCACACCAGTCAGAATGGCTAAAATGTCAAAAAATAACAGATGCTGGTGAGGTTGCAGAGAAAAGGGAACACTTATACATTGTTAGTGGGAGTAAAAATTAGTTCAGCCATTGTGGAAAGCAGTATAATGATTTTTCAAAGAGCTGAAAACAAAATTAGCATTTGGAACACGCAATCTCGTTACTTGTATGTACACAGAGGAATACAAATCATCCCACCATAAAGACACATGCATGCAAATGTTCATTGCAGCACTATTTGCAATAGCAAAGACATGGAATCAACCTAAATGCCCATCAATGACAGACTGGATAAAGAAAATGTGGTACATACATACCACGGAATACTATGCAGTCATAAAAAAAGAATGAGATTACATCTTTTGCAGGAACATTCATGGAACTGGAGGCAATTATCCTTAGCAAATTAATCAGGAATATAAAACTAAATACTGCATGTTCTCATTTATAAGTGGGAGCTAAATGATGAGAATTCAGGAACACAAAGAAGGGAACAACAGACACTGGAGCCTTCTTGAGAGTGAGGGGAAAGAGAGGAGTAGAAAAAGTAACTGTTGGGTACTAGGCTTAGTACCTGAATGATGAAATAATCTGTACAACAAATCACCATGACGTGTTTATGTAACAAAACTTCACATGTACCACCAAACCTAAAATAAAACTTAAAAAAAGAGAAACCCACTGATTATAAAGCACAAAAAACTTAGAAAAGAGCCATATCAAAACCTTTAATCACGATTTCAGATACTCCAAAATTTACCAAAAAGAAAAAAATAAACAGGTCACATACAAAGGATATGAAATAATAACAGCATCTCAAAATCGTGATTTGAAACTAGAAATCAATGAAGCCCTCTTCTATTGGGAAAATAATTATATGCTTAGCCAAATTGACCAGCAATGTTAAGTGCAGAAGAAGATATTTTCAGAATTATAAAGTCTCTAAAAATTTATCTCCTTGCAGTATCTCTTGGGAACATACTAAAGAATGTACTTCCATCAAAACAAGTGAATAAACCAAGAATGAAGAAGACAAAAGATCTCAGAGAGAGCATATGCAACATAGAAGAAAGTAAAGAGTAGGCCTAGGATGTGTGTGTTGAAGGTTTACAGAGAAACTAGTCCAAATGATAGCGGAATGTGAGAGAGTTCCAGGAAGGGGGTGGATATTTCCAGTTCAAAAACTGAACTAATGAACTGTCAGTGTGACAGAGTAGAAAATTATATGGAGAGATGTTTTTACCAAATGTGGAGGTGTAGGAAGCCATCAATAGATAATAAAGGTGTAGGAAGCCATCAAGGAAAATAAAATAAATTAGGTAAAAAAGAAAAATATGACTCCAGGAAGAACCAAAAGAAGGGGAATTAAATTATAACATACTCAAGAGTACAGAGTTACAATGACAAAAATATTCTGTCTACATATATGTTATAAAACTTACAGTATAGTAATACTGAGAAAATGGGTAAAAGAACTATAAGAGATTTTCATTTAACAGAATAATCAGCAGAAACTGTAATATTATTGACAATATGCAGTAGATGCATATTGTTTAGAGATGTAGTGGGAACTCTCCAAAACAATAGTGGAAGAAGTAGAAGGTGATTGCTTCTGGGAAGCTAACAAATTTTATTCAGCAATATATAAAAACACTACAAAATTACAAATTGCACAGTTACCTATCATACAAAGATATTTCATCAGCAAATCTAATAATGTGGTTTAGCAAAGGGTAAAAATTAGTTGTCAATCACAATAAACACTAATAAACATATTTGATTAATCATAAATATTACTGATATGATAATACATAGTCTTGGAACATAAAGATACAAACATACTTCTTTGACTTTTAAAAAATACTGCTAGTTGTTTAAGACCTTTATATTTACAATGATTTTACTGTTTGGGGTTAACATTTTGTTACTAATATCTATTTTTATTGCTCTGTACTCTGGAGGCCAGAAATCAGCAGCCAGCATTATTCATCACTGGGGTGTTTCCGTTGAAATCAGAATGCTGACAAGGATGTACACTATTGTTGTCATTATTGCACATTGTTCTGGAAATGCTAGCCAAGACATTAAAGATAAGAAAATGAGAAAAAAAGAAAGTATAAAACCCTTTGTTAAAGAAGACATGTTATTATTATTTTCTATAATATAACTATTTCAAAAAAATTCTCTGGAAAATAATGAGTTGAAAGGTGACATTTCTAAATCAATAGGCAAAAAACAATAGTTTTGCTCTGTTTTGAGAACCATAATTGGCTAAACCCTCCCTATATATATTATATATATATATATATATAATTTAAAAGAGCAATGAAACCACGAAATAAAAAATGTGAAATGGATATGTCCTTGTATATTTGAACAAATGAATAGACATAATCTATGAAAAGAGTGTATAAAGATGTTAATTCTGTCTAAACTGCAATTAAATTTAAAATAAATAAATACATTTTTTTTCTGAGAACTTGATTAATCCACATTTAATCTAAAAGGATAAAGAAAGCTGAATTGCTGTAAGTTTTTTTTTAAGTAAAAAGATAGCACATAATAGAAATATCTATTCCATAGTATGTCTTGTGGGAGAATAAGCCTCTATCATTATGTAATGCCCCTCTTTAGCCATGATAATTTTCATTGTTCTGAAGTTTGCATGGCTTTTTATATTTAAAGCAAGATGGTTCTGAAGTCAGAGCAGAGGGTTATAGCAAAAGAATAAAATAGAGCATACAAAATAGACCCCAGAATTTTTAATTAAAAATACACTTGAAAATTGAAGCCAGTGGTGAGATAGACAAATTATAGTTCCAAGATAACAGATGATTTAAAAAAAAGACAGATCTCTGCTAATCTTAGAATGAATTCCAGATTACAAAGGACTAGAAGAAAAACATTTTTAAAAGTATGGCCTGGCTGGGCGTGGTGGCTCAAGCCTGTAATCCCAGCACTTTGGGAGGCCAAGATGGGAGGATCATGAGGTCGGGAGATCGAGACCATCCTAGCTAACATGGTGAAACCCCGTCTCTACTAAAAAATACAAAAAACTAGCCGGGCGACGTGGCAGGTGCCTGTAGTCCCAGCTACTCGGAGCTGAGGCAGGAGAATGGCGTAAACCCGGGAGTCAGAGCTTATAGTGAGCTGAGATCCGGCCACTGCACTCCAGCCTGGGTGACAGAGGAAGACTCCATCTCAAAAAGAAAAAAAAAAAAAGAGTATGGCCTAAGGTCTGATACCAGGAATTAAATATTTAGATTTTTTACTACTAAAAGTTAAGAAAAATATGACAAAAACATCAAAAAAGAGTGAAAAGGCAAATGTTACAGAAGAAAATTCAGTTATAAAATAATAAAATCTTTATAAATCCTCACTATGTAAACCATTTAAAAAACCTAACAGGAAATTAAAAATGATAATTCACTAGAGAAGATATTTAATGGCTTAAATAGCTATCCTAGATTCTTTGATGGAAATAAAAATTAAATTTGCTGTCCTGTAAAATTTTTAAAAAATATTTGTTGAAATTCTTCAAAGTGCACATACCTTTTTATCTGGCAATTTTAATACTAGGAATATTTCTTTAAAAATAATTGAATAAAAGTATTTTTAAAACGTATATACAAAGATGTTGATTCAACTTTGTTATGGTACAGAACTTTTTTTATATTATTGCATTAAATTTGCTAATATTTTACTATAGATTTTTTTAATGTCTGTGCATGAAAGATGTTGGCTTGTGATTTTTATTTCTTGTAATATCTATCAAGTTTCAAAACTAAGCTAATGTGGCATCTTAGAATGAGTTAGGAAGCATTCTCCCTGTCTATTTTCTGGAAGACATTATGGGAAATTAGTATCATTTCTTACTGTAACACTTAGGATAATTTACCAATGAACAAGGTTAAATTTTAACCAATTCTTTAAATAAAAAATGAAACTTGGGGTGGAGCAAGATGGCCGAATAGGAACAGCTTCAGTCTCCAAATCCCCGTGCCAGCGGCACAGAAGACTGGTGATTTCTGCATTTTCAACTAAGGTACTGGGGTCATCTCACTAGGGAGTACCAGACAATCATTGCTGGTCAGCTGTTGCAGCCCGACCAGCGAGAGCTGAAGCAGGGCGAGGCATCGCCTCACCTGGGAAGTGCGAGGGGGAAGAAAGTCCCTTTTCCTAGCCAGGGGAACTGAGACAAACAACACCTGGAAAATCGGGTGACTCCCACCCCAATACTGCGCTTTGAGCAAACGGGCACACCAGGAGATTGTATCCCACACCTGGCCAGGAGGGTCCCACAGCCACGGAGCCTCCCTCATTCCTAGCACAACAGTCTGCGATCTAACCGCAAGGCAGCAGTGAGGCTGGAGAAGGGGCGCCCGCCATTGCTGAGGCTTAAGTAGGTAAACAAAGCTGCTGGGAAGCTTGAACTGGGTGGAGCTCACAGCAGCTCAAGGAAACCTGTCTGTCTCTGTACACTCCACCTCTGGTGACAGGGCACAGCTAAACATCATCAACAACAACAACAAAAGCAGCAGGAACCTCTGCAGACGCAAACGACTCTGTCTGACAGCTTTGAAGAGAGCAGTGGATCTCCCCACACAGAGGTTGAGATCTGAGAAGGGACAGACTGCCTGCTCAAGTGGGTCCCTGACCCCTGAGTAGCCTAACTGGGTGACATCCACCAATAGGGGCAGTCTGAAACCCCACACCTCAGGGTGGAGTACACCCCTGAGAGGAAGCTTCCAAAGTAAGAATCAGACAGGTACACTTGCTGTTCAGCAATATTCTATCTTCTGCAACCTCCGCTGCTGATACCCAGGCAAACAGGGTCTGGAGTGGACCTCAAGCAATCTCCAACAGACCTGCAGCTGAGGGTCCTGACTGCTAGAAGGAAAACTATCAAACAGGAAGAACACCTATACCAAAACGCCATCAGTACGTCACCATCATCAAAGACCAGAGGCAGATAAAACCACAAAGATGGGGGAAAAGCAGGGCAAAAAAACTGGAAATTCAAAAAATAAGAGCTCATCTCCTCCTGCAAAGGAGTGCAGCTCATTTCCAGCAATGGATCAAAGCTGGTCAGAGAATGACTTTGACGAGATGAGAGAAGAAGGCTTCAGTCCATCAAACTTCTCAGAGCTAAAAGAGGTATTACGGACACAGCACAAAGGAACTAAAAATCTTGAAAAAAGAGTGGAAGAATTGACAGCTAGACTAATTAATGCAGAGAAGATCATAAACGAAATGACAGAGGTGAAAACCATGACACGAGAAATACGTGACAAATGCACAAGCTTCAGTAACCGACTCGATCAACTGGAAGAAAGAGTATCAGCGATTGAGGATCAAATGAATGAAACGAAGCAAGAAGAGAAATCAAAAGAAAAAAGAAGAAAAAGAAATGAACAAAGCCTGCAAGAAGTATGGGATTATGTAAGAAGAACAAATCTACGTCTGATTGGGGTGCCTGAAAGTGAGGGGGAAAATGGAACCAAGTTGGAAAACACTCCTCGGGATATCATCCAGAGAACTTCCCCAATCTAGTAGGGCAGGCCAACATTCAAATTCAGGAAATACAGAGAACGCCACAGAGATACTCCTCCAGAAGAGCAACTCCAAGACACATAATTGCCAGATGCACCAAAGTTGAAATGAAGGAAAAAATCTTAAGGGCAACCAGAGAGAAAGGTAACGTTAGACACAAAGGGAAGCCCATCAGAATAACAGTAGATCTCTCGGCAGAAACTCTACAAGCCAGAAGACAGTGGGGGCCAACATTCAACATTCTTAAAGAAAAGAATTTTCAACCCAGAATTTCATATCCAGCCAAACTAAGTTTCATCAGTGAAGGAGAAATAAAATCCTTTACAGATAAGCAAATGCTTAGAGATTTTGTCAACACCAGGCCTGCCTTACAAGAGACCCTGAAGGAAGCACTAAACATGGAAAGGAACAACCGGTACCAGCCATTGCAAAAACATGCCAAAATGTAAAGACCATCGAGGCTAGGAGAAACTGCATCAACTAACGAGCAAAATAACCAGTTAATATCATAATGGCAGGATCAAGTTCACACATAACAATATTAACCTTAAATGTAAATGGACTAAATGCTCCAATTAAAAGACACAGACTGGCAAACTGGATAAAGAGTCAAGACCCATCAGTCTGCTGTATTCAGGAGACCCATCTCACATGCAGAGACATACATAGGCTCAAAATAAAGGGATGGAGGAAGATCTACCAAGCAAATGGAGAACAAAAAAAAGCAGGGGTTGCAATCCTAGTCTCTGATAAAACAGACTTTAAACCATCAAAGATCAAAAGAGACAAAGAAGGCCATTACATAATGGTAAAGGGATCAATTCAACAGGAAGAGCTAACTCTCCTAAATATATATGCACCCAATACAGGAGAACCCAGATTCATAAAGCAAGTCCTTAGAGACTTACAAAGAGGCTTAGACTCCCATTCAATAATAATGGGAGACTTCAACACTCCACTGTCAACATTAGATTGATCAACGAGACAGAAAGTTAACAAGGATATCCAGGAATTGAACTCATCTCTGCACCAAGCGGACCTAATAAACATCTATACAACTCTCCACCACAAATCAACAGAATATACATTCTTCTCAGCACCACATCACACTTATTCCAAAATTGACCACATAATTGGAAGTAAAGCACTCCTCAGCAAATGTACAAGAACAGAAATTATAACAAACTGTCTCTCAGAACACAGTGGAATCAAACTAGAACTTAGGACTAAGAAACTCAATCAAAGCTGCTCAGCTACATGGAAACTGAACAACCGGCTCCTGAATGACTACTGGGTACATAATGAAATGAAGGTAGAAATAAAGATGTTCTTTGAAACCGATGAGAACAAAGATACAACATACCAGAATCTCTGGGACATATTTAAAGCAGTGTGTAGAGGGAAATTTGTAGCACTAAATGCCCACAAGGGAAAGCAGGAAAGATCTAAAATGGACACTCTAACATCACAATTAAAGAACTAGAGAAGCAAGAGCAAACACATTCAAAAGCTAGCAGAAGGCAAGAAATAACTAAGATCAGAGCAGAACTGAAGGAGATAGAGACACAAAAAGCCCTCCAAAAAATCAATGAATCCAGGAGTTTGTTTTTTGAAAAGATCAACAAAATTGACAGACTGCTAGCAAGACTAATCAAGAAGAAAAGAGAGAAGAATCAAATAGATGCAACAAAAAATGATAAAGGGGATATCACCACCGACCCCACAGAAATACAAACTACCATCAGAGAATACTATCAACACCTCTATGCAAATCAACTAGAAAATCTAGAAGAAATGGATAATTTCCTGGACACTTACACTTTCCCAAGACTAAACCAGGAAGAAGTTGAAACCCTGAATAGACCAATAGCAGGCTTTAAAATTGAGACAATAATTAGTAGCCTACCAACCAAAAAAAAGTCCAGGACCAGATGGCTTCACAGCTGAATTCTACCAGAGATACAAGAAGGAGCTGGTACCATTCCTTCTGAAATTATTCCAATCAATAGAAAAAGAGGGAATCCTCCCTAACTCATTTTATGAGGCCAATATCATCCTGATACCAAAACCTGGCAGAGACACAACAAAAAAGAGAATTTTAGACCTATATCCCTGAAGAACATCGATGTAAACATCCTCAATAAAATACTGGCAAACCGGATTCAGCAGCACATCAAAAAGCTGATCCACCATGATCAAGTGGGCTTCATCCCTGGGATGCAAGGCTGGTTCAACATTCGCAAATCAATAAACATAATCCAGCATATAAACAGAACCAAAGACAAGAACCACATGATTATCTCAATAGATGCAGAAAAGGCCTTTGACAAAATTCAACAGCCCTTCATGCTAAAAATGCTCAATAAAATCAGTATTGATGGAACGTACCTCAAAATAATAAGAGCTATTTATGACAAACCCACAGCCAATATCATACTGAATGGGCAAAAACTGGAAAAATTCCTCTTGAAAACTGGCACAAGACAGGGATGCCCTCTCTCACCACTCCTATTCAACATAGTGTTGGAAGTTCTGGCTAGGGCAATCAAGCAAGAGAAAAAAATCAAGGGTATTCAGCTAGGAAAAGAAGAAGTCAAATTGTCCCTGTTTGCAGATGACATGATTGTATATTTAAAAAACCCCATTGTCTCAGCCCAAAATCTCCTTAAGCTGATAAGCAACTTCAGCAAAGTCTCAGGATACAAAATTAATGTGCAAAAATCACAAGCGTTCTTATACACCAGTAACAGACAAACAGAGAGCCAAATCAGGAATGAACTTCCATTCACAATTGCTTCAAAGAGAATAAAATACCTAGGAATCCAACTTATAAGGGATGTAAAGGACCTCTTCAAGGAGAACTACAAACCACTGCTCAGTGAAATCAAAGAGGACACAAACAAATGGAAGAACATACCATGCTCATGGATAGGAAGAATCAATATCGTGAAAAGGGCCATACTGCCCAAGGTGATTTATAGATTCAATGCCATCCCCATCAAGCAACCAATGAGTTTCTTCACAGAATTGGAAAAAACTGCTTTAAAGTTCATATGGAACCAAAAAAGAGCCTACTTTGCCAAGACAATCCTAAATCAAAAGAACAAAGCTGGAGGCATCACGCTACCTGACTTCAAACTATACTACAAGGCTACAGTAACCAAAACAGCATGGTACTGGTACCAAAACAGAGATATAGACCAATGGAACAGAACAGAGTCCTCAGAAATAATACCACACATCTACAGTCATCTGATATTTGACAAACCTGAGAGAAACAAGAAATAGGGAAAGGATTCCCTATTTAATAAATGGTGCTGGGAAAATTGGCTAGCCAGAAGTTGAAAGCTGAAACTAGATCCTTTCCTTACTCCTTATACGAAAATTAATTCAAGATGGATTAGAGACTTAAATGTTAGACCTAATACCATAAAAACCCTAGAAGAAAACCTAGGTACTACCATTCAGGACATAGGCATGGGCAAGGACTTCATGTCTAAAACACCAAAAGTAACAGCAACAAAAGCCAAAATTGACAAATGGGATCTAATTAAACTAAAGAGCTTCTGTATAGCAAAAGAAACTACCATCAGAGTGAACAGGCAACCTACAGAAGGGGAGAAAATTTTTGCAATCTACTCATCTGACAAAGGGCTGATATCCAGAACCTACAAAGAACTCAAACAAATTTACAAAGAAAAAACAAACAACCCCATCCAAAAGTGGGCAAAGGATATGAACAGACATTTCTCAAAAGAAGACATTCATACAGCCAACAGACACTTGAAAAAATGCTCATCATCACTCACCATCAGCGAAATGCAAATCAAAACCACAATGAGATACCATCTCACACCAGTTAGAATGGCAATCATTAAAAAGTCAGGAAACAACAGGTGTTGGAGAGGATGTGGAGAAATAGGAACACTTTTACACTGTTGGTGGGATTGTAAACTAGTTCAACCATTATGGAAAACAGTATGGCAATTCCTCAAGGATCTAGAACTAGATGTACCATATGACCCAGCCATCCCACTACTGGATATATACCCAAAGGATTATTAATCGTGCTGCCATAAAGACACACATACACATATGTTTATTGTGGCACTATTCACAATAGCAAAGACTTGAAACCAACCCAAATGTCCATCAGTGACAGAGTGGATTAAGAAAATGTGGCACATATGCACCATGGAATACTATGCAGCCATAAAAAAGGATGAGTTTGCATCCTTTGTAGGGACATGGATGCAGCTGGAAAACCATCATTCTCAGCAAACTATCACAAGAACTGAAAACCAAATACCGCATGTTCTCACTCATAGGTGGGAACTGAACAATGAGATCACTTGGACTCGGGAAGGGGAACATCACACACCGGGGCCTATCATGGGAAGGGGGGAGAGGGGTGGGATGGCATTGGGAATTATACCTGATATAAATGACAAATTGATGGGTGCTGACGAGTTGATGGGTGTGGCACACCAACATGGCACAAGTATACATATGTAACAAACCTGCATGTTATGCACATGTACCCTAGAACTTAAAGTATAATAAAAAAAATGAAACTTACTGCTTTTTTTCCTTGTGTATTTATTATTGATTTAATTTTTTAGTAGATTTTTAATAGCTATATATTAAGTACATTCAGAATATCCATTTCTCTTTGTGTGGGCTTGGTATTTTATGTTTTTTAAGGTACTGGCCCATTTCATCTAAGTTGTCAAATCTGTGGGTCTAGAGTTGTTTTCTCAGAATTCCTTTCTTATATTGTTGATAGCCCTGGATCAGTAATAACAACATATTAAAAATTTTTATATTGGTAATTATGTTCTCTTTTTCTCTGTCCCTCTAAGCTATCCTGGATAGAGGTTTATTATTTTACTTATATTTTCAAAGAACCAGCTTTTGTGTTTTTTTATTGTTTCATATTTTAATTTCTTTGATTTTTGCTTTAATTTGTATTATTTCCTTTCTTCTGATGACTTTAGGCTTAAATCATTCTTCTTTTTCTAATTTCCAAAGGTGAAAGTTTAGATTTCTTATTTTTGGTCTTTCTTTTTTCTAATAATATGCATTTAATGATGCTAAAAATTTTGATCTAAGCACTGCTTTTGATACTTCCTATAGATTTTGATAAGTTTTAGAGTAAAGTACCTTTTAATTTCTCTTAAGAAGTTTTTCTTTGACCCATATGTTATTTAGCAGTGAATTGTTTAATCTTTAAATATTTTGGAATTCCAAGCTCTGTTTTTGTTGCTAAATTCTAGTTACATACATTTTGTTCTGAAAACATACTTTATATAATTTTTATGTTCAAAAAATGTATTAGGGTGTGTTTTATGGCCTGGAACATAATCTGTCATCGTGAAAGTTTTGTGTAATATGAGAAGAATTTGTACAATGTGGCTGTTCAATGAAGAATTCTATAAATATCAAGTAGGACAAGTTGATTCACAGTGTTGTTCAGATCAAAAAAATCCTTACTGATGTTCTGCCTGCTTGATTTATCAGTTTGATTTATCAGAAAGGTGTGTTGAAGTAGATTTGTCTCTTTCTTCTTGCAGTTCTACCAGTTTTAGTCTCATCGTTTTGATGCTGTGTTGTTATGTACATACAAATTAAGGATCGTTATGTCTTCTTGGAGAATAGGCCTTTATCATTATGTAATGTCCTTCTTTATCCGTGAAAATTTTTCTTGTTCTGAAGTTTGCTTTGTTTGAAATTAATATATACTCTTTAACTTTCTCATAATTATTGTTAGTATAGTGTATCTTTTTCATCTCCTTGCTTTGACCTGACTTTTTATATTTAAAGTGAGTTTCTTGAATACAATGTATAGTTGGGTCTTGTTTTTAATCTATATTGACAATCTCTGTCTTTTAATTAGTGTGTTTAGATTATTTATCTTTAAAGTGATTATTGATACGTTTGAGTTAATATCTGCCATATTTGTTATTGTTTTCTATTTATTATAGCTTGTTATTTATATCTTTTACCTTATTTTTGTGCTTTCCTTCTTTTTATTTGAGGCTTTATTATTATTATTCCATTTTTATCTCCTCTTTTAATATATCAATTATGCTTCTTTCAAAAAGCTTTTTTTTGGTCGTTGTCCTAGAGTTTAAAATATGCATTTCTACTGAATATAAACTTACCTTCAAATAACATTATCCAGTCTCAAGTGTAGTATAGGTATCTTAGAATATTCCCAGTTTCTTTTTTCCATCCCTTATAATATTAATTTTACTTTATTCATTTGCTTTACTCATTTAGTATATTGTTACTATTATTAATAAAATAAAAATAGTTATCTTTTAAAACAACTAAGAATGTGTAAAATAAAATATTTTATTTTACCTTAACAAATGTATCTCTTCTTTTCTTTATATAGATCTGAATTTCTGACTTACATCTTTTATTTCTTTCTGAAGAGCTTATTTTAACGTTTCTTACAGTGCAGGTCTGCTGCTGCTGAATTCCCTCATTTTTTGCCTGATAAAGCATTTCTTTCACTTTTCAAAGATAATTTGTTGAATGTAGAGTTCTAAGTTGGTGATTTGTTCTTTCAACACTTTAAATACTTTACTGCACTGTTTTTGTTGGTTTGTGGTGAGAGTTTCCTGTAATTCTTATTTTTGTTTTTCTTTTTTTTTTTTTTTGAGTTTTTAATTTCTTCATTTTTATATTTTCCCATTTTATTTATTTATTTATTTTTATTTATTTTTTTATTATACTTTAAGTTCTAGGGTACATGTGCATAACGTTTATATCATGTATAACTCCCCAGTGCAATCCCTCCCTCCTCCCCCTTCCCCCTGATAGGCCTCAGTGTGTGATGTTAAAGTTGTTTCCTCCCCCGGCTTCTTTTAGTAATTTTTCTTTGTCTTTGGGTCTCTAGAGTTGAAGATGATCTGTCTACATGTAGGCATTTTGCTATTTAGCCCCTGTTTTATGATCTCTGACTGTCCTTGATGTATGATTTGTTGTCTGTCATTAATTCCACAAGTTTTCTCAACCATTGTTACTTCCAGTAGTTCTTTTGATTTATTTTGCCTTTCTTCTCCTTCCTGTATTCCAAATATGTCTATGTTATACCTTTTGAAATTTGCTACCGTTCTTAGACATCCTATTTTTTTTTATTCTTTTAATCTTTGCATTTCAGCTCAGCTCACTGATTCTTTCCTTGGCTGTGCCCAGTCTACTGATGGACCCACCAAAAACATTCTTCATTTCTGTTAGTGTTTTTCACTTCCAGCATTTCTTTTTGATCCTTTCATAGAGTTCTTATCTCTCTGCTTACGTTATTCACCTATTCTTGCAAGTTATTAATTTTTTCCATCAGATTTCTTAACATTTTAATCATAAATATTTAAAATTTTCTGTTTGATATTTCAAACTCTGTGCCATATCTGAGTCTGGCTTCGATGCTAGGTTGAGCTTTTTATACTGTGTTTTCTTTTTGTCTTTTAGTATGCCTGTTATTATTATGATTTTTTGAAGCTGAGCTGATGTATTGGGTAAAAGGAACTGTGGTCAATGGGCCTTTAGTATGAGTTTTTATATTAATCTGACCAGGAGGTAGGATGTGTTTCATGTTTGTTGTAGGTGCCAGAGACTTCAAATTCCTCTAATGTCCTTGTTCTGGTCTCTTCTGTTATCTTTAGAATTCCCTAAGAAGTTCACCTTAAGTCAGTGCCTTGCAGCTATTACTATTATATAGGGACCCTGTAGATGTGCTGGTTAGGTATGGGGAAGGGGAAGAATCTTATGGCTAAATTTCAGTCTTTTAGTGGGCCTGAGGGCCTATATTATTGGCTTGTGAATGCCACAATTTTTTTTTCTTTTTTCAGTTTTTGCCCTCCACTTAAGTGAGATAGGAAGGCTAGAGGGTGCTGGAGGAGAATAAATAGCTTTTCCGCAGCTGTATTAGGCTCTGCTAAAATCTTTTTCTTGTTATGTAGAACTGTTGGTATATTTACAAATGGCTACTCCCCTCTTCCCCTGACAGAATTGTGAGGGGGGTTTCTCTTGGCTCTTGACCATGAGAACCTGTTGAGATTCCTAGAGGTAAAACCCACAAAAGTGTGAAGAGTTTCCCGACTATGGCCTGTAGGAATTTCTCATTCTCATGTTAGTCTATACTTAGCCTACAGCAAGTGGTCAAAATTACCGTTTAAGTATTTCTGTAATTCATAGCTCAAGAAACTCCTGCTCTGGATATACACAACTTGGCAATGTTTCTCTGTATTCTGCTGTCTTTCCAGAATTTGTGTGGTGGTTTGCCCTATGACCTCGATTCTCTGATGAGATGGTTGATTTTCAGATTGTTTAGTTTTAAAATTTCTTATCTTAAGAATGGGAGTATTCTTTCTTTCTTTCTTTTTTTAACCTCTGAATTTTTTATTGGCCTCCTGCTCTCTAAAGAGTACCCTGCTTCTGCAGGCTTAATGCCTCAGAACTTTGATGTCGGTCTCAGATACCGCTTTCCTATCTACTCTCTGGCTGGTGGTGGTCTTTTGGATGGTTTGCATGCAGTGGCTGTTGTACAAGGCATCACTAAAATTGAGGTCCTCACCATCTTCCAGATATTATTAATCTTTTCATTCATACACTTGATCCTCTTTTGGTCTAACATTAAACAATTGGTAAAACTCAGACCCTTCACTTATTTTTAAATGAAATCTAATTCAACTCACCGTTTTATTATTCTTTTCTTTTTCTTAGTTTTGTAGTCTTTACTTAAGATTTACAGAGGCATTGGAAAGATGACAGTGACACACTGCACACATCTTCAGACAAATTCACATTAAACACATCTTTCACAAAATCCCTCTGTCTGATTGCTACCTCAGATAATCTACTTCTTTACCATCCCCAATATACCCTGTGCACATTCCCCAGCAATGATACTCAGCCCCTGTTTCAATAAAAATGGAATTTTATAAGTAAAGTAACCAGGCCATACTTTCCTCATGAACAGCCTCTTCCAAGTAGCTCTAATCCATTCACACCCTTTGGCAATGGTGGACTGCTTCTGCAAATCAGCTCCAGATGGCTCAGACACTCCAGCAACTTGGGCTGTTTCTAGAGAACAGCACTGTCCCTTTCTTTCTGGGGATTATTTGTCACCAACAAGTTTTGTGTTCCTGTCATAGACATATATTTTGGAAGAGATCTAGATCACAGCCAGGGTTGGGGCAAGGCCTTCTCCTAGTTATCAGTTCCTTTATTTTTCACTTTTCCTCAGCCTGGGGGTAGTAGCTTCTCTTTTGCTTGTGCCATGCCTGGACCTCTTAGAATCCTCTTCCATAACTTTTAGTAGTTTACTATCTTCTACTAGTTAAAAACTCATAGTAAAGTTCCCCTGCTCAAATAACCATGTGTTCTTTCCATCCCGATGTACTTGATTTATTTGGCACAACATATTTTTCTTGAGTCTTCAGCGGTTTCCCTTTTATAGTGAAATTTTAAGTTTATAGACTATAAAACATAAGTCACAAACTATACTTCAATCATTTTAAACTCTAACGTCTTGCATTGTTCTTGGCATGTCATAAGTGCTCAAAAATAATTTGAATGAATGAATGAATAATGCTGATGATTTTATGTTGACAAAATGGGAATTTTTTATACAACGCATTTATGGCTCAAAGGAAAAAACAACAAAGAACAATTAATGATAATTAATGTGATTTTTTTCTAAACTTTCATACTTTAACATTTTTCTTAACACTTTTCCCAAACTTCAATTACCTTTGAATTAATTTTTGAATTAGTAATGAAAATTGGAGTCAGGTTTTCTGAAGAACACTTCTCAAAAATGACTTAATTCTCCCAAATTTAACATGTTCCAAATGAAGAATTTCAACTTTCTTCTCTAATGATTTAATCCATGAATTGCATGATTTGTCCATTCTTGTTAATTGAAAAATAAATAGGCCTCAAAAGTAAAACTAATTTATTTCCCTACAGTGCTCATGGTTTTCATTAGGTTCTTTCCAATATTAAAGAATGTTAAACCACAGTACATTTTTCCCAGATGATAAACATATCAATACCATATTCAATCAGGTTTACAAAAACCCGTATTTGGAAATAAAGGCACATTACTGAGACATTCCAGGCATCTGTGTAATTCTTTCTGGTTCATCAGAGACATATACTCTGAGGTTTTCGGTGTTCATTGTTAGCAATTGATAAGTGGGTCCTTTGAAAATTTTGCAATTTTGAAAGATAATTGAATCTGTAAGTGCTTTCCCAAACACTCTACAATCCGATTTGAATATGCATAATATTAATTCCGAAGTTTTGTTTACAAGGTTTCACCAACATAACATCTTCATTTCCAAATCTCATTAGTTGGGTTATTGATAATAGGATAAATTTATTTAGAAAAATGGCATGCCTTTAAAGGTTTTAGATATTTTGTTATGTTTCATAAAGCACTAAAAGTTTGTTTAACACAAATTCTTGTTTTTTTCCCTTTTGGAAAAGATAGACAAATTAGATTAAGTGAAAATTCTACTCAGTAATGAAAATTTGAATATATGAATTGGTTATGTAACTTGTGTGATACATTGCAAGGAATTATAAATCATGTTCTGGCCCTTCCTTCACCTGTTTGAAAAAATGAGTCCCTTCTCTCCTCAACTTGCTGTACTGAGAGAAATCTTATCTCCAGAAGTCAAGGAACAGCTGTTTACTAATGGATCACAGCAGGAGAATAAACACAGCAGTCTGGGCAGAGAATATTTTTCACTCTTGTGCAACTTGTTTCTCAATATTTTGTCCTCTGTTGTGGATTATAAAGTGTGTATGTGAGAGTAAATATCAGGCAATCACTCTTCCTTTCCTTGCATGAAGAATAACACGTCAAGGCATATTAGTAATCCATATATTCTGAACCATTTGCAACAGAGTTCTTTATTGAATAAAATGAGTACAAAATAAAAACATGTTTTGGGTTTACTTTTCTAATTAATAAAAAAACACAACATGTTAAGATGACAATGCTTCTTTCAAATGAGGCATCTCCAATTTGCCTGTTTTTATGTTCGGTTATATTATGTTATTACAAATTACTGAATGCCTTCTGTAATTACATGGTTATTGTAACAGTCTAAGTGAGATATAATGAGTGAACCCTGAGGAGCAGTGAATGGAATAAAAATACTTCAAGAGGATAAGAGTTTTCAAGTGTTTCAAATATTTCAGTGAGGTCATATATAAAAGGAAATGAAAAAAATCTAACAACAGTCATTGAATTTGGCAATTAGTAGATTTGGGCAACATTGCCATCAGGTTGGGAGCTATAACATGAGGAATAAGAATTGATTATCAGTTGCTTTTTTAAGGAGATTGGCAGTAAGGACCATCAGAACTCATGTGAGGTTTTAAGCAGAATTCATTTTTTTTGGGTAGAAGATATATCTAGAATTATCCCTTTTTTAATTTCTAAAATTATCTGTTTGCAAGTTAGGTTAGGGTTGTGGAGGATGCTTGGCTACTATTATTAACTAAATAGGAAAGATAATTTTGGGGAACACAATAAAGATCTAAATGAAGGCATGCATCTTTGGGTTTGTGTATAACTTAACCATATCACTTTACCTTCAAATACAGTGGCATTCACTGCTCTTTTCTTTCATTTTAATCATGCTCAGAAAAAAATAGATACTTGGGCTGTAGACTCAATGATACAGAAAATTAATATAATTTAAAAATATAAACAGTTCTAAAAATATGTTTTGATATTGACAGTATCCTGCTATTAAACCTGTGTGTTGCTTACTTATGCCATGAGGGAAAGCCCCTATTCTAAGCATCAAAGTTTATCTCAAATAGTTGAAAGACTACAATCTCTAAAGTCATAGTGGTAAAAAAAAAAAAAAAAAAGACATTAAATTCTTTTTTACAAAAGAGCTGTGAAGACGGTATAACAGGAAAAATACCATTTCACATTAAACAAGCAAAACACTAGACAAAATATATGGAAAAGTGATTTCCAAGATACTACATCAAGCAATAATCCCCTAAGGGTTGAAAAACAAGTGACTAAAGCCCATTAACTACTGCAGTTTACCACTTTTAAGAGAGTTTCTACGCTGTAACCCAGGAAGGTAGAACCTGGGTGAAGCCTAGAAGAATCCTTGAGTTGAGGAAATGAAGCTGAGGGTCCAGGTTGGCCAAAACAGCTAGAGTTTGTGGAACAGTGGACTAGAAAGTTAAGGCTACAGTGAGAGATAAAACAACATGTGAAAATTCCCAGTTACAAGACTGGGAACAGTTCCTGTTTCTAGGAGCCAAACTGGAAAATCTAATAATTTATGAAAAATCGGATAAATTTGTAGAAGGGTTTTGCATTGGGAATAAGGCAAAATTAGCCATAAACTAAAGACCGCTGCAATTTTGCTTAATATGTTTTAAACACAATAGCCCAAAAGATCAAATTGTTTCCAAGTAACTTAATTATATACCAAAACAAAACACAAAAATATGTATAAATGCACAAAAATATCTAGCACCCAGAGATAAAATTTATAATATCTGATATATAATTAAAATCTATCAGATATACAAAGAAACAGGAAAATATAACCCATAAATAAGACTTCATAATATTAGATTCAATAGACAAGGTTATTAGAAAAGTTGAGAGAAGGAAGACATAAGAAAGACTCTAGATTGACATCTAGAAATGAAAAATTATAAAGTGAAATGAAAAATACAATGAATGGTATTGGACATTGCAGAAGAAATGACTAGTGAACTTGATTACACAACAATAGAAACTTTCTTTTTTTTTTTTTTATTTTTTTTATTATACTTTAAGTTCTAGGGTACATGTGCATGACGTTTATATCATGTATAACTCCCCAATGCAATCCCTCCCTCCTCCCCCCTCCCCATGATAGGCCCCAGTGTGTGATGTTCCCCTTCCCGAGTCCAAGTGATCTCATTGTTCAGTTCCCACCTATGAGTGAGAACATGCGGTGTTTGGTTTTCTCTTCTTGTGATAGTTTGCTAAGAATGATGGTTTCCAGCTGCATCCATGTCCCTACAAAGGACGCAAACTCATCCTTTTTGATGGCTGCATAGTATTCCATGGTGTATATGTGCCACATTTTCTTAATCCAGTCTGTCACAGATGGACATTTGGGTTGATTCCAAGTCTTTGCTATTGTGAATAGTGCCGCAATAAACATACGTGTGCATGTGTCTTTGTAGTAGAGTAATTTATAATCCTTTGGGTATATACCCAGTAGTGGGATGGCTGGGTCATATGGTACATCTAGTTCTAGATCCTTGAGGAATCGCCATACTGTTTTCCATAATGGTTGAACTAGTTTACAATCCCACCAACAGTGTAAAAGTGTTCCTATTTCTCCACATCCTCTCCAACACCTGTTGTTTCCTGACTTCTTAATGATTGCCATTCTAACTGGTGTGAGATGGTATCTCATTGTGGTGCTGGGAAAATTGGCTAGCCATAAGTAGAAAGCTGAAACTGGATCCTTTCCTTACCCCTTATACGAAAATTAATTCAAGATGGATTAGAGACTTAAATGTTAGACCTAATACCATAAAAACCCTAGAAGAAAACCTAGGTACTACCATTCAGGACATAGGCATGGGCAAGGACTTCATGTCTAAAACACCAAAAGCAACGGCAGCAAAAGCAAAAATTGACACATGGGATCTAATTAAACTAAAGAGCTTTTGCACAGCCAAAGAAACTACCATCAGAGTGAACAGGCAACCTACAGAATGGGAAAAAATTTTTGCAACCTACTCATCTGACAAAGGGCTAATATCCAGAATCTACCAAGAACTCAAACAAATATACAAGAAAAAAGCAAACAACCCCATCAAAAAGTGGGGAAAGGATATGAACAGACATTTCTCAAAAGAAGACATCCATACAGCCAACAGACACATGAAAAAATGCTCATCATCACTGGCCATCAGAGAAATGCAAATCAAAACAATAGAAACTTTCTAAAATGAAACTCAGACAGAAAAAAGAAACTGGAAAAAAATGAAAAGAACATTACTGAGCTGTGAGAAAACTTCAAGAAGCATAATATGCTGTTAATTTCTATCCCTTAGGAGAGTAAAAAAAAAATTATTTGAGGAAATAATGACCAAACTTTTTCCAAAGGTGATGAAAACTATAAGTTTACAGATCCAAGAAAATCAACTCCAAGCAAAATGAACATAAACAAAACAATACCAAGGTACATCATACTCATCATGAAGAGAAAGTCTTAAATCGGTGATAACAAGAATTCAGTGATAAAGAAAAAAATCTTTAAAGCACTCAGAGAAGAACACCACATTATATTTAGAGAATGAAAAGAATGTTGGAATATATTTCATCAACTATATAATTAAGAAGACAGTAGAGCAATATATTTAGTGTACTGAAAGGAAATGATCAACCAAGAAATTATTTATCCTATAAAGTATCCTTAAAATAAAGGCAAAATAAAGATATTTTTGATATAGAAAATCTGAAAGAGAGAGAGCCAAGATGGCCAATTAAATGCAGCCTGGAGGGACATCTCCCACGGAACGACCAGGACATTGGGAAGACTGGCACACTCCTAGCAAATCTTCAGAGGGAAGGCATTGAAAATGGATGTAGGGAGGATACAGACATTGGACTGAAAGGGGAGGAAGCTGGGCACACTGTGTGGCGCTACTGAACATCAGGACCTGCTCCTGACCCTCAGTGACTCATGGGGAAGGGTTAAGTTGATCAGACGAAGAGTGATTCACTCTTGCCACAGACCTATGGTATCCTAGATGCAGGAGAATCCATGACTCCCAGGGACACTTGAGCTGGCAAAGACAACTTCTTAGAAAGGTGGTACGAGCAGGATTCCAGCCTGTGCGGGGCCCAGAGGTTTTGGCATAAGAATGGCTACAGTGGAGCATAGCCAGAGATGCCCATCCCCAAGGCTGGCCAAACTCCTCTATGTGGCTTTAGCCTTTGGAAGACTGTACAGAGCATGGCAATCTTGCCTGTGGAATGGGGCCAGTTCCATCTGAGCTCACCTCTGAGTGCCACCCTCTTCCAGGGCTCCAGCCTGGCCACATCCAGTTGCAGTACAGCCTCGGATGCCAAATCAGGGTGCTTCTCAGGGGACTTCATCATACCTCCTTTGCTGGCAGACCACACCTAACCATCAGAAAGCACCAGCACACTGGACCCTACTGACACAACAAGCTCACCTGCAACCTCCCCCACCCCACTTCAACCTCCTCCTGACACTTTGCTTAATGTACTCTCCCATAGCCATCTCCCATTGCTTTGCTGATGCATGCACATGGGTGAACTTCTTCCCTGATAGGACATGTGTACAGATATCCCGTGGTACCACTGCTGAAAGGAATAGAAACACACTATGCTGCCCCACCCACTCCTGCTAGCAAGCCACACAGTTGCTTCCTCTGCTGGCACAAGAGCATGCACAGACACTGTACCTCACCCCACCCACCACCCTGCCTGCACTGCACCAGCACTGCCACCACCAGGGCAAGTATGTTCATTTATGCCAGTGCTCCTGCCCACACTAATGTCTCACCCCTGCTGTGCTGCCACTGCCACTGGTGCAAGTATGTGCAAGGATACAGACATCCCTGTTGCAGCTCTGCTGACATGTGGGCACTCTGCCTTTCCATCACCACTGTGAATGCATGAATGGACGCATCTGTCCCCCTCCTGACAGTGCACTGGGCCAGCTGACTTGTATGCAACTCACTTTGCCACCATGGCTGCTGTCACATGTGAGCACGCATGGATCCCCTGCCACTCCTCCTACAAAGTGCTTTGGCTGGCACACCGCCTTGCCTCTTCCACCATTGGAATGTTGGGACTAGTGAACCAGGAGCAATTTAGCTCCTTCAGTGCAATGGGTTTCTAACCTCAAGGGGGCAGAGAACAAAGACAGGAACCCACTACCAGCCCTCCAAAGTTAGAAAACACAGAACAGGAGTGCTGAGCTGAGCCATAAACTCCTGAAATCTTCCAGAATTGAAGCCAGTGGACTGAACCCACCTTATACCACAATCAAAACCCCAAGGGCATCTAAAAAGATAAAAGAAAAAAAAGAAAAACATCCAAAGGGCATCAACTTTAAATATTGAAGGAACATCAGCCCACACAAACAAGAAAGAACTAATGCAAGAAATCTGGTAACTCAAAGAGCCAGGGTGTCTTCTTACCTCCAAATGACCGCACTAGTCACACCGCAGTGGTTCTTAACCAGGCTTAAATGGGTGAAATGACAGACTAGAATTCAGAAGATGAATAGGAACAAAGATCATTGAGATTCAGGTGAAAGTTAAAATCCAATCTAAGGGTCTAAAAAATACAATAAAACAATACAGGAAATGAAAGACAAAATGGCTATTTGAAGAAACCATCAAACAGATCCAATAGAGCTGAAAAATACACTATAAGAATGTTGTGGCTGGGCACGGTGACTCAAGCCTGTAATCCCAGCACTTTGGGAGGCCAAGACCGGCTGATCACGAGGTCAGGAGATCGAGACCATCCTGGCTAACACGGTGAAACCCCGTCTCTACTAAAAAAATACAAAAAAACTATCCAGGTGTGATAGCGGGCGCCTGTAGTCCCAGCTACTCGGGAAGCTGAGGCAGGAGAATGGAGTAAACCCGGGAGGCAAGCTTGCAGTGAGCTGAGATCCGGCCACTGCACTCCAGCCTGGGCGACAGAGCGAGACTCCGCCTCAAAAAAAAAAAAAAGAATGTCGTAATACAATTGCAAGAATTAACAACAGAATAGACCAAGCTGAGGAAGGAATCTCAGAGCTCAAATACTTGTTCTCCAGGTCAACTCAGTCAGACAAAAAAAGAAAATGAATAAAAAAGAATCAGCAAAACTTCTGAGACATAGGAGATTATGTAAACAGACCAAATCTATGAATCATTGGTGTCTCTGAAGAAGAGGGAGAGAAAGCAAGCAACCTGGAAAATTTATTAAAAGATATCATCCACAAAAATTTCCCCAATATCACTATAGAAGCCTACATTCGAATTTGGGAAAACCAGAGACCTTCTGAGAGACACTATACGAGACAATCATAGTCTTCAGATTCTCTAAGGTCAACATGAAAGAAAAAATATTAAAGGCAGTTAAGAGAGAAGGGGCAAGTCACTTACAAAGGGAACCCTATTAGGTTAAAATGGATCATTTAGCAGAAATCCTACAAGTCAGAAGATATTTGGGGCCTGAACTAGACACTGAATCAAATGGATCTGACAGACATCTACAGAACTCTTCACCCCAAAACAACAGAATGTGCCTTCTTCTTCTCTATACATGGCACATACTCTAAAATTGACCACATAATCAGCCATTAGACAATTCTCAGCAAATTTAAAAAAACACAATCAGACCAACCACACTCTTGTACCATGGCAAAATATAAATAGAAATGAATACTAACATGATTGGTAAAAAATCGTACAATCACATGGAAATTAAACAACTGCTCCTGAATGACTTCTGGGTAAACAATGAAATTAAGGCAGAAATCAAAAAAAAATTTTTGGATCTAATGAAAACAAGGATACAACAAACCAGAACCTCTGGGACACAGCTAAAACAGTGTTAAGAGGAAAGTTTATAGCGCCAAACGCCCACATAAAAAAGTTAGAAAGATCTCAAATTCACAACCTAACATCACCCATAGAGTAACCTTACCACTGACCCCAGAGAAATACAAAAAAAAAATCATGAGACTATTATGAACATATTTATGCCCAAATAGCCAAGGCAATCCTAAGCCAAAAGAATACAGCTGGAGGTATCACATTACTTGACTTCAAACTATACTACAAGCCTACAGTTATCTATTCCATTGTAGAACAATGGAATTGAACACAGAACCCAGAAGAAAAGCCTGAACATCTATTACCATCAGATTTTTGACAAAGTTTACAAAAACAAGTAATGAGTAAAGGACTCCCTATTCAATAAATGGTGTTGGGATAACTGACCAGTTGTAGGCAGAAGAATGAAACTGGACCCCCTCCTTACATCATATACAAAAATCAACTCAAGATGGATTAAAGACTTAAATGTAAAACCTACAACTGTATAAACACTAGAAGAAAATCTGGAAATACCATTTTGGACATAGGACCTGGCAAAGTCTTCATGACAAAGATGCCAAAAACAATTGCATAAACCAAAATTGACAAATTTGACCTAATTAAACTAAAGAGCTTCTGCACAGCAACATAAACTATCAACTGAGTAAACACACAACCCACAGAATGGAAGAAAATATTTGCAAACTATGTATCAGTCAAAGGTCTCATATTCAGAATCTATAAAGAACTTAAAAAAAGTAATAAGCAAAAGACAACCCCATTAAAAACAGACAAAAGACATAAAAGGCACTTTTTAAAAGAAGACATACACGCAGCCAACAAACATAAAAAACCCTCCACATCACTAATCTTTTGAGAAATGCAAATTAAAAACACACTGAGATACCATCTCATACTAGTCAGAATGGCTATTACTAAAAAGTCAAAAAATAACAGATGTTAGTGAGGTTTCAATGAAAGGCAACACTTATACACACAAGTGGGAATGTAAATTAGTTCAGCAGCTTGGTGGTTACTTTAATAATTTAAATAGAATTAACATTTTACCCAGCATTCCCATTGTTGGGTATGTGCCCAAAGGAATATAAATCATTCTGCCATAAAGACATATGCATGCCTATATTCACCAAAGCACTATTCAAAATAGCAAAGACATGGAATCAAACTAAGTACCATCAGTGGTAATGTGGACAAAGAAAACATGATATAGATACATGATGGACTTATGCAGCCGTAGAAAAGAATGAGATCATATCCTTTGCAGCAACATAACTGGAGATGGAGGCCATTATCCTAAGTGAATTGACACAGGAGCAGAAACCAAATATGACATGTTCTCATTTATAAGTGGCAGCTAAACATTGAATATATATAGACACAAAGAAGGGAACAGGAGACACTGGGGCCCATGTTAAAGTAAAGGGTGGGAGGAGGGTGAGGACTGAAAAACTACCTATCAGGCATGTTTATTACCTGGGTGATGAAATAATCTGTAGAACAAACCCTCTTGATTTGCAGTTTACCTATGTAACAAACCTGTGTATGCACCCCTGAAATAAAAACAAAAGTTAAGAAAAATAAAATTTAATAAAAAATAATATAACTTGCTTTTATATGAATTCAGATATAGTAAAAATAAAATGCCATTCTTAAATATAGCAGTCAATTAAATGTGAATACAAGAGTATCAGACTGAAATATTCTAATAGTAGTGTTATTCAAGGTTACAGTTAGATTTCTTTATGGTTTTAAATATTTTAAACTGTATTTCAAATGATAATCTTTTAATAAATCATAAATAATAAATTGTGCTTGTTTCGTAGAAAAGAAAAAAGAAAATCTGAAAGAATCCCTCTCTGGCAGCCTTATAGTACATGAAATTTCAGAAGAAGTCCTTCAAGCAGAAGGTCAATGATACCAGATGGAAGTATGGATCTAATCAGAGAAACAAGAAATGCTTAAAAGATTACTCCATGAATAAATCTATAATAATATTTTCTTATTATGTAAATATTTTAAAACTTAATTGAATCTTTAAAAATTTTTAAGATTGTAGTCTGCAACTTATAATCCATATTAATGTACAAAGCTTTAAGATAAACACAAGAGAAATGAAAGTATACTATTATAATATTAGTATGAATACTTCTTGAATATAGACTGTTATAAGTTAGAGATATCTAATACAAACCTATAGCAAGCAATAAAATAACAGTACAGAATCAGCTGAAAAGTCAACAAAGAGGAGAAAACAGAATGCAAATAAAATTAAATTAATACAAAAGACAGAAAAGAACAGGTATAAGAGGAAAAAGAACACAAGATATACAACCAAACAAAACCCAAAATCAAATAGCAACATGCTATACTTAACCATATCAATGATCACAATAAATGTAAGTGAGTTTAATATTTCATTTAAAGGCATATATTGTCAAACCCAATTTTCTTGCCTATAAAAAGGCACTTTTAATAGAAATACACTAATAGTTTAAAAGTTAAAATACAGATAAATTTACAACATGCTATCACTGTTCAAAGAAAGCTGTAAAAGTGAGTCATAGAAGCTGTATTAATTTCAGATACCATAGGCTTCAAAGCATAGAAAGTTATCAGGCATAAAGATATGCATTGCATAATGATATAAGGGACAATTCTCCAAGACATGCCAATATTTAATGTGTACATACTTTGTGACGGTTAATTTTATGTGTCAGTCTCACGGGGTTAAGGGATACCCAAATAGCTGACTATGTCTGTGAGGGCGTTTCCAGAAGAGATTGGAATTTAAATCAGTGGACTGAGTAAGAAAGATTTTTCCTCAACCCATGTGGGTGGGCACCATCCAATTAGCCAAGAGTACAGAGAGAATAAGGTAGAGAAAAGGCAAATTATTTTCTTTTTCTGGAGCTGAGACACCCTTCTTCTCCTGCTTTTGCCTGAAGATGAGGATAAAGATTTGGAGGGAGAGAATGTAAAGGGGAATAAGATATCTTGTAGGGATGATTTCATGGAATTTACATAAACTAAAACTTATCAAATTACATACTTTCAATATATACAGTTTATTATGTCAATTATACCTTGGTAAAGTTTTTGTTTTTCCAAAAGGATAGCTGTTTACTTCTCCTCCTCCTAAATTTTTTGGAATAGTTTATGTAGGATTGGTATTAGTCCTTTAAATAGTTGAATTCAACAGGTGAAGTCATGTGGTCTTGGGCTTTTCTTTGATGGGAAACTGTTATTATTAATTCAATCTCATTACTTGTTATTGGTCTGTTCAGGTTTTCTGTTTCCTCATGGTTCAATCTTGTAGGGTTGTATGTGTCTGAGAGTTTATCCATTTCTTCTAGGTTTCTTAATGTATTGGCATATAGTCATTCATAATAGTCTGTAATCATCCTTCCAACTTCTGTGGTATCCATTGTAATGTCTCCTTTTTCATCTCTAATTTTATTTATTTGGCTTTTCTCTTTTTATTTTAAGTTAGTCTGGCATAAAGTTTGCTAATTTTCTTTATCTTTTCAAAAAAACAACTTGTAATTTCATTAAACTTTTATATTTTTTTAGTCTCAATTTCTTCTGTTTCTGCACTGATCTTTATTATTTCTCTTCTACTCATTGGATTTGGTTTGTTCTTGATTTTCTAGTTCTTTAAGATGCATCATTAGATTTTTTTTGTATTTCTACTTTTTTGATGTTGACATTTATTGCTATAAACTTCCCTTTTAGTACTTCTTTTGCTGTAACCCATAGGTTTTGGTATGTTGTGTTTCCATTGTCATTTGATTCAAGAAATTTTTAAATTTTCTTCTTAATTTCTTCATTGTCCCTTTGGTCCCTGGTAGCATGTTGTTTAATTTTCACATATTTTTATAGTTTCCAAAGTTCCTCTTGTTATTGATTTCGAGTTTTATTTCATTGTGGTCATACAGGATAGTTGATATAATTTCAATTTTTTGTTGAAATTTTTGAGACTTGTTTTATGCTTTAACAGTCTATCCTGGAGTATGTTTCATGTGCTAATGAGAAGAATGTGTATTCTGTAGCTATTGGATAAAATGTTCTGTAAATGTCTTTCATGTCCACTTGGTCTATGGTACAGATTAAGTCTGATGTTTCTTTGTTGAATTTCTGTCTATATAATCTGTCCAATGCTGAAAGTGAAATTTTAAAGTTCTTAACTATTATTGTATTGGAGGGTCTACATTTCTTTTTAGCATTAATAATGTTTGCTTTATATATGTGGATGATCCAGCATTGAGTGCATATATATTTACTATTGTTATATCCTTTTCTTGAATTGGACATCATTGTATAACTATTTTTTTGTCTCTTTTCACAGGTTTTGTCCTGAAATCTATTTTATCCTATGTCATGCTAGCCTCTCCTACTCTTTTTTTGTTTCCATTTGCATGGAATAGTTTTTTTTCTTCAGTCTGTGTGTCTTTATAGTCTTTATAGGTGAAGTGAGTTTCCTTCTGGGCAGCATACAATTAGGTCTTATTTCTTTATACACTCAGACACTCTACACCTTTTAACTGGAGAATTTAGTCCATTTACATGCAATGTTATATAAGAACTTAGTCCTGCCACTTTGTTATTTGTTTTCTGAGTGCTTTGTTAGTCTTCTATTCTTTTCTTGCTATCTTTCCTTGTGCATAAGTGATTTTGTTCTGGTAGAATGTTGTAATTTCTTGCTTTTTATTTTTTTGTGTTTATTTCGTATAGGTTTTGACAATGTGGTTACTGTGAAGCTTGTAAAAAAATCTTAAAACAGTTTAAACTGACAACTTAACTCTAATCACAAAGAAAAACCAAAAAAAGCAAAGAGAAACCTAAAAAAACCTCTACATTTTAACTCAATTTTTCAATTTTTTGACCTTGTTTTTTCTCTATACCCTTTGATATTATCTATCTCTGAACAAATTGTTGTAGGTTTGTCTTTTTGTCTTCACACTAAATATAGGAATGTTTTATACAACAAGTTTAAAGTGTTAACTTATTCTGTCTTTGTTTACCTACTTTTACCAGTGAGTTTTATACTTTCAGATGATTTATTGTTGCACACTAGTATCCTTTCAGATTGAAGGCCTCTTTTTAGCGTTTCTTTGTAAGACATGTCTGATGTTGAATTCTCTCAGGTTTTTTTTTTTTTTTTTTTTTTTTTGGAAAGTCTTTACTTCTCCTTCATGTTTGAAATAAAACTTTGCTTGATATAGTATTCTAAGTTGAGAGTTTCCAGAATTCTGTTTCCAACAAGGTTGCTTCTTATTCCTGTTTATGAGTTTTAAACTGCCCAATCTGTACTTTGTGATATTGCATAGATTACTGTTAACAGATCACCATTACTGTGATGTCTTGATAAGAAAATTTCTTACCCCTAAAGCTTCATTTCCAGACTATTTTATACTAGTCTATCGTTAGTTGGACAACAAAAGATAATGAAGTATGCAACAGCAGAGATTAGTATTTTTCAGAAATTCTTGATTAGCAGGAATTAATTCTTTCCATTCCCCATGTAGCATTGGTTCTGAGAGTTCTAGAATTGTAATTTTAGCCAGTCAGAGGAGACCATCTTCCTGGGCAGGAATTGTAGGGTGGTAAAGATAAGAAGGTGGTGGAGGCCAGGCACAGTGACTCACACCTGTAATCTCAACACTTTGGGAGGCCAAGGTGGGTGGATCACCTGAGGTCAGGAGTTTGAGACAAGCCTGGCCAACATGGTGAAACTCCATCTCTACTAAAAGTACAAAAATCAACCAGGTGTGGTGGCACATGCCTGTGGTCCCAGCTACTTGGGAGGCTGAGGCAGGAGAATCACTTGAATCATTAGGTCTGTCCCTCTAGAGAACCCTGACTACAAAGATGGTGGTACAAGGAATGGTCCTAGAGGAATAGAATATTAAGGCTGTAGTTCATTGGTTTGGGGGTTTCTAGATTTGGCTGCTTAATATGATTAGACCCCCAAATGCTAAAGATATACTTCTGATAGTATGGAGAACACTGAGAGCCTTTATTATGAACTGTTTAGATAGTTATGGAAATAAATGCACTTTACACTCCTGATTCATTGCTCATGAGGAGCAAGGAGTTTAGTAACTCTACATAATACATTTGACAACATGTGGAGAACCAAGAAACATCATGAAACTGGTTGGTTGCTCCTAAGTTCAGTGAAAAAAGTGATGAAAGAACATGTTGAACTTGGGGATTCTCTCTCCTGGCTTCAGAAGCAGATACTGAGCCTCAAATCTGCTAAGATTGCCCTGAGTGAGAGTCTTATCTCCTGTAGAGAAAGAGCTGAAATTGTGGGAAAACAGATATAAGCTCTTATCATGCAAGTGGCTGACCTGCAACAAAAGTTGCATGTACAGCCTCGCCAGGTGTCTACTGTTAAAGTGAGGGCATTGATTGGAAAAGAATGGGACCCTGCACCATGGAATGGGGATGTGTGGGAGGACCCTGATGAAGCTGGGAACACTGAGTTTGTAAACACTGATGAACCTTTTTTGCCAGAGAAAACAGCTTCCCCATCCCCAGTAGTGGCACCATCTCCTCCCAGACCCATGCTGCCATCAGCCTTTCCACCTTTGTCTGAGAAGATAAACCCTGTGCTGCCTGAGGACACAGTGGTGGCCTCCTCTGAGGCAGTTACCAGACAAGATAATGTTGATTCTCTTCAGGAGCCACCCCCAACACCTCTATTTGCCTCTAGACCTATAACTAAAGTCTGGGCGGGCCCCTAGAAGTGAGGTTGAGAGCATGACCCATGAGGAGGTGCATTACACTCAAAAAGAATTGTTTGAGTTTTCTAATTTATATAAACAGAAATGTGGAGAACAGGCATCGGAATAGATATTAAGGGTGTGAGATAATGGTGGAGGAAACATAGAGTTGGATCAGGCTAAATTTATTGATTTGGACCCACTAAGTAGGAACTCTGCATTTAAAGTTGCAGCTCAGGGAGTTAAAGGTTCTAATCGTTTATTTGCTTGGTTAGCTGAAATATGGACTAAAAGATACACACTGTGAGTGAGCTGGAAATGCCTGATCTCCCTTGGTTTAATATAGAGGAAGGGATCCAAAGGCTAGGGAGATTGGGATGGTGAAGTGTATTAGGCACTTTAGACCTACTCATCCCAGCTGGGAGAGTCCAGAAAATATACCCTTGACCAATGCCTTGTGAAATAGATTTGTGAGGGCAGCACTTGCATGTTTGAAGAGCGCTGTAATTGCTTTTCTCTGTATGTCAGATATAACAGTGGGAACCACTGTCACTCAACTACAAAATTGAAATACAATGTGAATAATTGGATGCCAAGGTGACAGGTGCCAAGTGGCAGCACTCAACTGTCAAAGGCAAGGTGGGTGTAGCTACCATAATGGACAGCCGAGGCAAAGCAGCAATCAGAATAGTCTGACTCATGTAGAGCTCTGGCATTGGCTAATTAATCATGGTGTTCTTAGAAGTAAAATTGATAGGAAACCTACTACATTCCTACTTAATTTACACAAGCAGAAAATTTATAGGTCAAGTGGACAAGAGACTAATTTGAATTATAAAAACAGAGAATCATGGCCCTCCAATCAATTTCCAGACTTGAGTCACTTTACAGACTCAGAACTCCTTGAATGAAGGGGAGGCTGGATCCCCCTGAAGAAGGACCTCACTATATTACCAACAATTTAGGCAGTGAATCTTTCTCCCATCCTTCCCCAAGGAGACTTCCAGTCTTTTACCAGGGTAACTGTGCACTGGGGAAAAGGAAATGATCAGACATTTAGGGGACTACTGGACACTGGCTCTGAGCTGACGTTGATTCCATGGGATCCAAAACATCATTATGGTCCTCCAGTTAAAGTAGGGGGCTTATGGAGGTCAGGTAATTAATGGAGTTTTATCTCAGGTCTGACTTACAGTGAGTCCAGTGGGTCTCCAGACTCATCCTGTGGTCATTTCCCCGGTGCCAGAATGAATAATTGCTGTAGACATACTTAGCACCTGGCAGAACCCCCACATAGGCTCCCTGATTGGTAGGGTGAGGGCTATTATGGTGGGAAAGGCCAAATGGAAGCCATTAGACCTGCCTCTGCCTAGAAAAATAGCAAATCAAAAATGATATTGCATCCCTGGAGGGACTGTGGAGATTACTGCCACAATCAAGGTCTTGAAAGACACAGAGGTGATGATTCCCACCACATCCCCATTCAACTCTCCCATTTGGCCTGTGCAGAAAACAAATGGATCTTGGAGAATGACAGTGGATTATCATGTGCTTAACCAAGTGGTTAATGGAAGTGGTATATATGTGATCAGGCTTGACCACGTCCTGAAGGCACAAGTAAGTTACATCAAGCAGTGTCTCAAATGCCTATGGTCTCCATTCCTGCCATCCTGCCTTCTCTCCCATGGTCTTATGGGCAGTTCCTTATGATCATTTGACAGAGGAAGACAGGACTAGGACCTGGTTCACAGATGGTTCTGCACAATATGCAGGCACCAACTGAAAGCAGACAGCTGCAGCACTATAGCCCCTTTCTAGAACATCCCTGAAGGACAGTGGTGAAGGAAAATCTTCCCAGTGGGCAGAACTTTGAGCAGTGCACCTGGTTGTGCATTTGCATGGAAGGAGAAATCCCCAGATGTGTGATTATATACTAATTCATGCACTGTAGCCAATGGTTTGGCTGGATGATCAGCAACTTGGAAGAAGCATGATTGAAAAATTGGTGAAAAAGAAATTTGGGGAATAGGTAGGTGGATGAACATCTCTGAGTGGTACAAAACTGTGAAGATATTTTTATCCCATGTGAGTGCTTACCAATAGTTGACCTCAGCAGAGGAGGACATTAATAATCAAGTGGATAGGATGACCCATTCTGTGGACACCACTCAGCCTCTTTCCCCAGCCACACCTGTCATTGCCCAATGGGCCCATGAACAAAGTGGCCATGGTGGCAGGGATGGAGGAAATGTATAGTCTCAGCAACGTGGACCTCCACTCACCAAGGCTGACCTGGCTATGGCCACTGCTGAGTGCCCAATTTGCCAGCATCAGAGACCAACACTGAGCCATTGATATGGCACCATTCCTTAGGGTAATCAGTCAGCTACTTGGTGGCAGCTTGATTATACTGGACCTCTTCCATCATGGAAAGGGTAGAGGTTTGTCCTCACTGAAATAGACATTTACTCTAGATACGAGTTTGCCTATCCTGCAGGCAATGCTTCTGCGAAGACTACCATCTGTGGACTCACAGAATGCCTTATCCACCATCATGGTATTCCACACAGCGTTGCTTCTGACCAAGGTAATAACTTTACAGCTAAGGAAGTGCAGCAGTCGGTTCATGTTCTTGGAATTCACTGGTCTTACCACATTCCCCATCATACTGAAGCAGCTGGATTGATAGAATAGTGGAATGGCCTTTTGAAGTCATAATTAAAACACCAACTATGTGACTATACTTTGCAGGGCTGAGGCCAAGTTCTCCAGGAGGCCATGTATGCTCTGAATCAGCATCCAATATATGGTACAGTTTCTCCCATAGCCAGGATTCACGAGTCCAGGAATTAAGGGGTGGAAGTGGAAGTGGCACCACTCACCATTACCACTAGTGATCTACTAACAAAATGTTTGCTTCTTGTTCCCATGATATTACGTTCTGCTGGCCTAGAGGTCTTATTTCCAGAGGGAGGAATGCTGCCACCAGGAGACACAACAGCAATTCTATTAAACTGGAAGTTGATTGCCACCTGGACACTTTGGGCTCCTCCTACCTTTAAGTCAACAGGGTAAGAAGGTAGCTACATTGTTGGCTGGGGTGATTGACGCGGAATATCAAGATGAAATCTGTCTACTACTCCACAATGGAGGTAAGGAAGAGTATGCATGGAATACAGGAGGTCCATTAGGGCATCTCTTAGTATTACCATGCCCCATGATTAAGGTCGATGGCAAACTACAAGATCCCAATCCAGGAAGGGCTACAAATGACCCAGACGCTTCAGGAATGAAAGTTTGTGTCACTCCACCAGGAAAAAAAACTATGACCTGCTGAGGTGCCTGTTGAAGGCAAAGGGAACACAGAAAGGGTAGTAGAAGAAGGTAGTCATCAATACCAGCTACAACCACATGACCAGCTGTGGAAATGAAGACTGTAACTGTCATGAGTATTTCCTCCTTCTTTTGTTAAAAACATGTTTGTGCATGTGTACACGTGTATTAAGAAAATATCTTCATTTCCTTTCTCCTTTGTCGTGTGACATAAGATTTATTGACTTCACATCAGCATTTAAGTATTGTTAACTTTATGTAACAGCTTTGGGTTGGGGATTGGTGCATTTCTGGTTGTATGAAGGATAGTTGTATTATGTTAGATGTAATTATAACCTTATTATTGTCTTTATTTGAAGATTATGTATGATCTTAGGAGATGTTTATGGGTTCAAGTCGACAATGGTTGGACTTGTGATGGTTAATATTGAGTATCGACTTGATTGGATTGAAAGATACAAAGTATTGATCCTGGATATGTCTGTGAGGGTGTCAACAAAGGATATTGACATTTGAGTCAGTGGGCTTGGAAAGGCAGACCCACCCTTAATCAGGTGGCCACAATCTATTCAGCTATTCAGTTAGAATATAAGCAGGTAGAAAATATGAAAAGAGAGACTGGCCTAGCCTTCCAGGCTACATCTTTCTCCCATGCTGGTTGCTTCCTGCCCTTGAACATCAGACTCCCAAGTTCTTCATTTTTGGAACTCAGACTGGCTCTCCTTTCTCTCAGCCTGCCGATGGGCTATTGTGGGACCTTGTGATCATGTGAGTTAATACTTAATAAACTCCCCTATATCTATATGTGAACATTCCATTAACTCTTTTCCTCTAGATAACCCTGACTAATACACTAGGCAAAGTACCTAACTTTACTGACTCTCACATTTCATTTCCTCATTTTAAAATATGAAGATAATAATATCTGTCTAACCTACTTTACAAACACCATAAAATTTCAAATAATACATTGTTAAAATCTGGTCATATAAATGCAAAAACTCAAATACAAATTATTGCTATGCATAAAAAGACAGGGACTATATAATCTAAGGGGACTTTTAAACAATGCATTTAGATGGGGACAAATGAGATCACTTTTCCTTCCAGAATGATCAAGAACTGGATGAGATTACAAGATTACCATGGAAAGGCCATAGGTGAAAATCAATTCATTTCTTGCCTATGATGCATGCCTTTGCCACTGAGGTCTCACGAAATTTCTGGTTTTGTATGAAGCTTTTTGTAATCTGATGCCTGATTCTGCCATGGGATAGCATGCTGGGGACATATGAAGTCATCTGAATGTACTGTTATGAATGTTCTCTCTCGTGAGTAATTGTACCCCACAACATAACGGATTGCCCAGTTACTATCATGTAATGATGGTAGTACCAGTGAAAAAATAAAACATGTTTACAAAATTCATGGCTCCTTAACAAGGGCTTTTGATATACCCATCCAGGCTATTATTTAAAAAGTGGATGTTGACTACTCATAATTTGCAGGAATCAGGACAGAGTCCATGCCATAGTGCTATTTTGCTTTTTTCTTTCTCTGAGTCTGAAGCACTTAAAGTGGTATGAATTTTCCTGAACAGCATTTCAACAATTCACATATTATTTGGTTTTGAAAACTCCATGCCCATGGCTGCCTCCTCCCCTTTCAATTCTATTGTGTTGGCTGCAGTAACACCTCCAGTGCAAATTCATTTATAGTCTGGGCACCAGCAAATTAGAGTGGCTTGAACACCCTACAGGGAAGCAGTTATTCCATCCAAGGCCTCTTATTGTCCTCATCATGCTACTAATTTCTGCATAATGTAAATGTGCATTTGCAACTGCCTATTATTGGCTTGTTGCTGACACCATAGGTACTATTATCAGAGTGGGCCTGGCTGTCTCTCTTTTTCTTCTCTGAAGAGTCAGGTTGGCATTCTGATGTTTGAAAAAGGATAGCACAGTGGAGATTGGAATCTAGCTCTTGGCATGCTCTTAACAAAGCACTTTGCACTGGATTAGAAGTCACATAACCCAGGCCGGGCACAGTGGCTCATGCCTGTAATCCTAGCACTTTGGGGGGCCAAGGCAGGTGGATCATCTAAGGTCGGGAGTTTGAGACCAGCTTGGTCAACCTGGTGAAACCCCGTTTCTACTAAAAATACACAAATTAGCTGGGTGTGGTGGTGGTGCGTGCCTGTAACCCCAGCTATCAGGGAGGCTGAGGCAGGAGAATCGCTGGAACCCAGGAGGGAGAGTCTGCAGTGAGCCAATATCATGCCACTGCACACCAGCCTGGGTGACAGTGCAAGACACCATCTCAAAAGAAAAAAGAAAAAGTAACATGTCCTGAGTTCCTGTTCTGCTTTTACCATTTACAGGTCATGTAGACATGAATAAATCATCCAGTCTCTCTAAGGCTGTTTCTCATTTGAAATAGAGCATTTCACTGGCCTAGTGAAGAAGTCTTACATCTATTCCCTAGATATAATCTCATGCCCAGTCCTTGGGAATACTAAAAATGCAAAACAGTATACTTATTATAGAGATAGAATAATACATTTAGTTAACATGATTTTAGTTAACATAAATGACATTAGTTATGTGGTATTCTTCCTTCATGCTATCAAATTCTTGATGTCTGGAGATATCAGGATGAAATGCTCCCAGGAAACAGGAATTGTAAATGGATGGACAGTATGCTACAAGGCCCTCTAAACACCTAACCTATACTGGAGGAAAGTCACAGAAAAGAGGGGAGGTTGGAGACATATAAATCCTCTGTTGACCATCTTATTCTAGGCACTGCACAAAGACAGCAGAGCCGGATGTCAGACTCTGACAGAGTGATGGCTAGGCTCTCTCTGCATGATCAGATGTGAAGCACTAGCTTTTCTTTGGTATGATCTTGCTCTAGGATTCAATGTAAATTTGATGTATCAAATCTTAATACCTGCCTCATCTTTCCAATAAGTGTGCTTGGTTGGGGAAAATGTTTCACAGATACAATTAGCATCCACTAAATTCCACGTGTTTTGTTTCATGTCCCAGGATCCCTACTGTTAGGCTGGGGCCTTGTGGCTAGTTCTGGCAAGCCAGCTAGGAGCAGATGTGTTGGTACCGCTTGTGGACTGAGTCAATAAGAACCAATCTGCCTCTGCCAAATTTCTTTTAGCCTGCTGTGGCAGCATGTTCCAGGTGATGAAGCTACATGATAGAGCTGGTTTTCCAATCTACGTTGCACTTGACTTGAGCAAGAAAGAAACTTTTGTTGTTTTATGCCACTCAAAATTTGAGGCTTGTGTGTGTCAGTAGCTTGTGTTCATTATCCCAGGTAAGATAGTATAAAAAATATGGAAGATTGAGGAGCAGCATTTGAAAGTGACCTGGAGAAAAATTCAGTTCTTAAGGAAGAACTTTCCAAAAGAACTTTTCAAAAATATAATAGGTTGGTCAAAAAATAAAAATAAAAAAAAATAAAGCATTGATCCATCCAATGAGTAGTGAGCTCTGGGTCACTGCAGTGTTTAAGAAAAGCTTGCATGAATGGGATACTCTGTAACAACTGCTGAGGGTCTTCCTGCTGCATCTATTTCCCTAGATTCTGGGGAGACTCAATAGGATGGGGCCTAGGAAAGGTTACATGAATGTAAAAGAATGTTAACTCATAAATGACGGGTTTTTGGCAAGTGCACCAAGAGTGTTTCTCCTTTACCAAAGTCAACTTACTCTTTCTACGATTTCTAAGAAAGAAAATACTCGCTGTCCTTTTATAAGACTACCAGACCAGAATGAATTTGACACAGGCATCAGACAATTTTCTTTCCTAATTTACTACATTTCTTTAGGTCCTAAGCTACTCGTCTTTAGGGTTGTTGCCAGGCAGCAGCCTAAAACTCTTAATCTTAAACACTGCAGAGTATCCCATCATTAAAAAAAGTAAAACTTTAGTAGTTTCTTTTGACCCCTATTAAGAACTAAAGATTTACTGGCATTTTGCAAGGTGCCCCTAGATCCTTTCAGAATGTTCTGTGTTGTTTAGAGTGTTGGTAATGGCTTTTGCTTTCTTAAGCTTATGCCACATAAAAGCAACTCACCTTCAGTAACCTTCACTGGTTAATGCTTAGAAAAGGAATTGACATGGTAGTCAAGGTGATCACCAGTCAGCAGACAACTGAGACTATTGCTCTCACCTTGAACAAGGTTTTAGGGGCATTATACAGGTGAGAGAACAGACTCAGAGCAGAACACTGTGGTGGAGAAAATTCAAGATACAGGTGGTGTGCAAACATAACATATCTGAATAAGAAAACTGTCCACAAACCAGGAACTGTCCAGAGGGGCAGTTAACATTTCCAGGATAAACTAAAACAATTTTTTCAGGAAGGAATAAAATATAATAGTAATGATAGAAGAGGCTTAGAGCTCTTTGAGTCCAAATTTCTCAAGTTTCAGAAGTTTGAATATTAGAAAATATATGAAGGAGTTCTGTTAATGTCACAGAATTAATGACAGATCCAGGACTAACGCTTGAGCCCCCCAATTTTCTGTCATTGCCTTTTATATTATACTACTAATGTGTTCCTTGGAGATGTAACTTGCAGATAATTTTGGTAAATCATTCACCTAAGAAGAGGCTGACTTGGGCTATGGAGTTACTACTTCATTCATTCATTCATTCATTCATTCATTTTTGTTCCTAATCTCAAGGAACATCCATGCTTATATGGAAATACTACTCACTGACCCAAACGTTGCCTTAGAGGAGAGATTTCCATATTTTCCTGAATAAGCACAGCAGTGCTTTACAGGGCTCATACCTTATGCAGCAGTGTTCCACAGTGTGTCCCCATTCTTGATTTCTGTTTCTTCGGTGTAAAGGTTAATGCTGCTTTCTTTGCCTCATCACATAGAGGATTCAGCTCACCTGCCCTGACCTTTCAGAGCTTCTCAGGGATAAGGAAGACGGCAGACATCCCAGGACCATTTGGGCAGGTTGATACCTACCTTTCTTCCGGTATTATGTGGATCTTAGGGCGCCAAGATTTTTCAAAAAAAAAAAGCAGTGCTCTTACCCTCACTCAGGACTTTCCTCCCTGGATTCTGTCTGGCTCAGAGAGCAAATAAATTACTGTAAAGTTTCTTGGTTTTGGCCTTGGCAGCTGCTCTGCTCAGGAAGGAGGTTGGCAGATGGCCTGGTGCTGTGAGGTAGAGAAGCAAGTACATGTTTTAAGATCACAGGGTTTCCAGGGTTTCAGTTTGAATCTAAAGTTTAGTTTATGTTGTTTTTTACTCCCTAAATATTCCCTTCCCACTGCTTCATAAAGAATTGCCGTATTTGAGCTCATACGTGAAGATACAGTTGCACGGTGCCCTGCTGTGACCTCTCATTTGTACCTGGTACATCACATGAGGTCATGTTGCCATGAAAACCAGTTGTTAGTGTCATGTGAGGGGACTGTGCCGTTTTCTGGGCAAAGTCAAATAGCAGCTAAGATCAAAATCCAAGGTCGTTACCTATTGAGATCATAGAATGGGCATGCTAATAGAAAGGATGGTCAGTCTGAGTATGCCAAGCTGAGAGTGAGAAGAGACACTCCACGAAACAGATGGAAGGCTGCAGACAAACAGAAAAGTCAAAATTGAAATGAGACAGAGAATGAAGGAGAGGGACAGAGTCACCCATGAGCCGCACAGGTTTGGTGCTCTAATGCCATGTTTATCAGGGAGGCCTCTTCAGAGATGCCCACTGACAGAGGATGAGGCTGAGAACTGCCCAAGGCCTATAGTACAGGAGCAGTGGTACAAACAGAAATAAGCATCAGGCAAATGTAAAGTGTTGCATGTTAGCTGGATCCCCTTCCAGTTGAATGTAAGCCCTGGCTCTGATGTTAGTTTATCTCAGTGTCTACTACAACACTTCCCAGCTCCCTCCACATCCCCTGCCCCATACACACACACACACACACACACACACAAGATCTGTGTATGTATATACTCATCTGTATCTGCATGTGAGTCAAACTAAATAAGCAGAAGGCCAATAGACTGAAGCCATCTCCATACGTTGAGTTCCTACATAAAAAACTGCCACCTAATTTACACATAAACCAAAATTTAGGAGCAGATTTCATGTAACAAGTAGACATTTTTCGGCCTTTCACAAACAACTGAGCTTCAGCCAGTTTTAGGCAGCTAACTGATCATACAGTGGCCAAGTAAAGCAAATGCCTAGCTCTAGCCAATCAGGTGATTTCTCAACTTTGCTTCTGTGTTTGGCCTCTAAAGCCTCACTGCTCATGCTGTTGGGTGGAGTTCTCTGGACCTCTCCTGGTTTTGAATGCTGCCGAATTCATAAATCCTTTAATGCTTAAATAAATTCTGTTAATGTTATTTTGTTTGCAATTTTTCTTTTAATACACGTATATATGTAGATATACACAGGCATAAAAATGCATGTGTGTATATATGAACATATGTATGTATTATAGATATTTGAATATCTATAACCCCATATTTGTTGGTTAAACATTCATGGATTCAATCAACTGCAGATTTAAAATATTTTTTAAAAATTGTATCTGTATTAAACAGGTACAGACATTTTTCCTGTCATTCTTTTCTTAACAATGGAATATAACAACTATTTACCTAGCTTTTACATTGTATTAGTTATTATAAGTAGTCTAGAGATGATTTACAGTATATGGTAGGACGTGCATAGATCATATGCAAATACTACACCGTTGTATATCAGAGACTTAAGAATCCACAGATCTTGGTATCTTTGGGGATCCTGGAACCGATTCCTCAGGGATACCAAGGGAGGACTGCATATATAAAGTGTACTTAGTTTACTAATCAAATGTATATATATTTTCCCTATATTTATATTTAATTATTTATTCAGTAGCCATAGAGTGTTGTGGTCACTATAGTGAGGGTGGAGGTGAGGTGGGAAAAGTTTTGAAGAAATCCAGAGCCTGTCGTAAACTTTAGACTAAATTATTTGGTGCAAGAGAGTTAGGTTTATCTGAGTACACAATCTCAAAATAAATAAAATAATGTTAGAGATATTCCATTGATTTTTCTCTTCTTCCTTTGTCACTATATGTAGATATCAGGTTTTATCAAGCTTGCAATAAAATCCTGATTTCACATCAAATGACCAGATTTTAATGGCTTTTATTGCACTCACCAGGAGATCCAAACTCACAGCCATGACTCAGTGAGTCCTGCATGCTCCAGCCTCTCTAACCGCATCTTCCTCTCCTTGCCAGATTCCCACCACTCTGGCCTCTTTCTATTCCTCAAACGTTCAAGGACATTCACCACCCTGGACTTTCATGTACATTCCTTTTGTCTGGGATGCTCTTCCTCCAGTTCTTTCATCCTTCGGTCTCAATTTTATGCCTCCTTGGAGTAAGGAGTCAAACTCCATTTTTTTATGTTTAACCAAGGACAGCTTCAAGTCCCACTCCTCTGGGCAAGCCAATAAGAAAACTGGCACATTCACTCCACACGGGTACAGGGGAAAAGTCGAACCATATAGCCCCAAACACACCTGGGGACCCTTGCCTGGACCCCACCCTCTAACTGTAACACAAAATCAAGCCACATGCTTCTTCCTTTTCTCAAGCCATTTCAGACTAGCTCGAGTGTCTGTCTTGCTCTCCACTGAAAGCCTCATTATGTGAGTAAATATACCTTTTCAACCCTTTCAGTTCTTGTGTGGCTTCATCCACGTTGAAACCAGTTTTGACTAGGACGTTTGATCTCACCTTCTATGGTGCAAGCAGAAGACACACCCCCTCAGACACGCTTTCTCTACCAATCAGCCTAGAAATTTGCTCATATTTTTCTATCTCATCACCATTTTCCACACCATAGTCTTCAAAAAAGTCTTTTTTTTTTTTTTTTTTTTTTTTTTTGTATTTTTAGTAGAGACGGGGTTTCACTGTGTTAGCCAGGATGGTCTCGATCTCCTGACCTCGTGATCCGCCCGTCTCGGCCTCCCAAAGTGCTGGGATTACAGGCTTGAGCCACCGCGCCCGGTCAAAAAAGTCTTTAATACATTAATACGCCAGCACTCAGCCTTTCCATGGAGTGTAAAACTAAGAAAGGCTTCAAAGCAACAGGGTTCTGGGGTCTAAAGAGATAATGCAGACTGGAAAATGGTGTCATAGAATAACTATGGTGGGCAGGGGACTTGTGGCCTCCACAGACCTGAAAATTCTACATCAACTCAGGCCCTCTGCGTGACTCAAGTTGAATTTCCTTTCAGTCTGGTCCAGAATTAAGTTGATCTAGAAAAGAAATATATGTGCTATTTCTTACACACTTGAGTTTTTGGACTATTATTCAATACTTTCTACTCTAGTGATTTATTTAATTCATTAAATTGGCATGATACTGAATGATGTTATTCATCCTTTGGTATTTGTTTTATCTCACCCCAGCTACACCAAAGGCTCCCGAAGAACTGTAATTTTTTTTCTTTTTTGGTGTAATGTGTCTGCATCTTTTATAGGTAAATAAAATGTTTCTGAAAGGATATTTTACAACAAAAAAAGGAAACAAAAATTCACTGCATAGTTCAAAATTCCTAAAAAGTAGATTTTAAATGTTCTCATTACAAAAAACTGATAAGGATATGGGGCAATGCATATGCTAATTACTTGAACTGAGCCATTCAACAATGTATACATATTTTCTGTCTTTTCTTTTTTTTTACTTTTTTTCAATCAAAAGAAAACTAGTTTTTTTTTTTTTTTTTGTACTTTTTTCTTTAAAACTGTATACTTTAAAAAAATTTACTTTAAGTTCCAGGATACATGTGCAGAATGTGCAGGTTTGTTACATAGATACACATGCGTCGTGGTGGTTTACACCTATCAACCCGTCATCTAGGTTTTAAGCCCCACATGCATTAGGTATTTGTCCTAATGTCCTCCTTCCTCTTGCCCTCCACCCCATGAATGACCCCTGTGTGTGTTGTTCCCCTCCTTGTGTCCATGTGTTCTCATTAGAACTGTGTAATTTCAGATATTAGAATTTGCAACATGTAAGCAACAACCAGGTTTCTGCATACATAAAAACGAGAAACAGTGTCTGATATAAAGACTTTAATTCATCTCATGATTATCATTGTCCTCACAATCGATTATGTGCTGGGAAGTAGTTCATGCATTCAATTATGCAATAGTTACACACACAGGAGAAGATACGTGTCATGAAATGGGAGAAAAACCGTGGGCCTGAAAAACAGGGGTGGCCTGACTCGTGGCTATCATTTATAAGAATAGTTACCATTTGTGTGTCCTTAATAGGGTAGGGCTCTGCTGCAGTCTCCCCTTGTTTTTTTCCAGTGCTATATGTTAGCAAAATGAGAAATGCCATTTCAAATTCAAATATACAAAAGTCTTCATTAATAAGACAGGAGACAAAACTGAATATAGAATATTATTGTATAGTCACGAGCTCCCTAGAAATGGGGATGCCTTCTGAGAATGTGTTGTTAGGCTATTTTGTCATTGTGTAAAGATAACAGAGTATATTTACACAATGGTAGATGGAATAGCCCACTACAAAGCGAGGCTATATGGTTAGCTCCTAGGCTGCAAACCTGTGCAGCATGTAACTGTACTGAATATTGCAGGCAATTTAAACACAACTGGTATTTGTGGATCTAAACATAGAGAAGTTACAGTAAAAAAAAAAAAAAGTATAAAAGATAAACAGCGGTTATAGCTGTATAGGACACTTACCATAAATGGAGCTTGCAGGACTGACCCACACAGTTTGGGGTGTGGGAACATATACTATAGTATAAGTACTATGTGAATTTTGTAAAATGTAAAAAATTCCAAGTTACAGAATAAATCTGTCTTTAAGATTTTTTGGATAAGCAATTATGCACCCTGGACATTTTCTTAAATGAACTAGTTTTATGGTAACAATAAAAACATTTAAAAAATCAACACACAATAATAAAAAATAATCATTGTTTATTAAAATAAACAGTAAAGTGTCAGCATAATACAATAGCAGATGTGCTTCACAGAGTTTATGAGCTTTATAGGATAGGGAGATATATGGCATGTGTGAAGCATGGCTTTTTGATATCTCACTTTCCTTTATTCATTAAACAAAGAAGCACCTGATATACTCATAGTACTGAAATTACTAAATTACTAAAGTTACTTGGAGATGGTCATTACACAATTGCTTCACAAAGTTTCCAACCAGATACGAATTAATAGGTAATTAATTTTTATAACATGATTTAGATGTTGATATGGATTTTTGCAAGGGTTAGCAAACTATGGCCTGTGGTCCAAAACCTGCCCTTCACCTATTTTGGTAAATATAGAGCCATGCCCATTTATTTACATATTGCTTTTGTACTGTGAAAGCAGAGTTGAGTTTATCTGGCTTGCAGAGCCTTAAATATTTTCTCTCTGGCCTTTTACAGAATAAAATTGTTCACCCCTGATTTACAAATTGATTTGAATATTCTCTAACTGGAAAAATAAGTTCCAGTTTATTATATGATAAATACTCTATGACTCATATGTCTTGAGACATTTCATAATGATTGCATTTCCTAGAAAAGTGTGGATTGCATCCAAAAGACTCTAAAATTGGTGGAATATAGCCTAAGCAGAAATGATTTACTGAGAGGAGGGTTATCATTGAGGCAAATTGATCATTCTGTATGGATTTTGCTGCTGACCTCACTGCTGTCCTTCTTGATGATTTCTAAGGCCAAGATCTACCCGCAGTACCTTGTCACTGCTTGTCCAAGTACTTGATGTGAAAAAGAACCTGGCTGAATGTACTTTAATATTTGAGAACTTGCCTTCCTATTGCATGTTCAACTTCAAGGGCTTATGGTGCCTTTGAACCTCTCACTGAAATAGTTGAACCAAGCAAATCTTTTTTTGTTTAATTATTTTGTAACTACTTAGATTACAAAACTAATCCTGGCTTTATGAATTGTGCATCTTAAGAGTTTGGGTTATATGACCACAGAAAGCAGAATGTGCTTACTATAATTATTGGGGAAATCAGTCTCAGATAATTTAGGAGGGTGGGGAGGGTAGTAATTAGCATCTTACAAAGTATCAATTAGTTTACCATAGTGATTTGGTGTTTACTTGTTAATAGCGCCTTTTTTTAAAAAAAAGAGAAAGTATTACTGGAAACGAGTAATCTATAGGCAAAACTGTGAAGAAGAAATTTTCTCTTTGTCTTCCCTTTACGGTCATTTAAAAAAAAAAAAAATCTTTTCGGGGGTAATTGTTTACTGACATTAATGATATTAAAGATAACTGTAATAATTATAAATAATTTTAAATTCTTACAATTTAGTGTCTATCCATTCTTTGTTAGCCTCATACAGGCTTATGCTGTCTTTAATTTTCACACACTACTATTTTGATAATAGAAACCAAGTCCAAGAAAGGGAATTGGCCAAAATCACATAGTCAAGAAGTGAAAACTAGGAACAAGGATTTGTTTATTTTTGCAAATCCTCTGCTCTAGTGACTATTGGTTTTCTACGACCTATAGTCCACTCAGTTCTGGTCTGTTTGGATAATGCCCTAGGCTCTAGGCATTGCCTGTTCACCTTCTCTCTATTTCCCATCATAACCACCCTCCAGATAGATTGCTGATTGTCAAGGATGGCATAAACTAAATCACCCCGGGAAGGACTGGGATTGATTCACTTCTATATTTTATACAAAGTTATTGATGATCTCTTTTTACTAAACTATTTTGCCTACCTCTGGAATTGTGAAAATGAAGACAACATCTCTGCCTTCAGACAGCTCCTGGCTTACAGACATATAAAATGGACAAATAATTACCATCTCTCCTCTTTGATAAATTCATTTTACCAGTAATAGAGTTGTAATGATGGAACTTGATGCACCAGCCCACCAGCCTTATAAAAGCATAATAGAGGGGTGGATGTGGGGGAAGGAGATGGTCCAGGGAGGACTAGGAACTGTATCAACAGGCTTTGCTTCTGCATAAGGCTGATTCTATTAGAAAATAATCCATTTTAAGCAGTTACCATATCTACAATATTAGTAACTTGGGCTTTAGTCATCTTATCTCTTATTAAACTCTAAATTCTGATCAAAAATTGGCAAAGGATCTAAATAAACGTTTCTCAAAAAAGACATACAAATGGCCAACATATATATGAAAAAATGCTCGAAATCACTAATCATCAGAGAAATGCAAATCAAAATCACAGTAAGATATCACTATATACCTCATGAGGGTGCAGGGAAAAGAAAACCCTTGTACACTGTTGGTTGGAATGTAAGTTAGTACAGACATTATGTAAAAGAGTGTGGAACTTCCTCAAAAAATTGAAAATAGAACTACCATATAATCTAACAGTTTCACTTCTGGATATATATCCAAAAGAAATCAGTATGTCAAACAGATGTCTGCATTCCCATGTTCATTGCAGCATTATTCCCAATACCTTTATTAATCAGTTTTCACACTGCTGGTAAAGACATACCCAAGATTGGGTAATTTATAAAGAAAGAGAAGTTTAATGGGCTCACAGTTCAATGTAGCTAGAGAAGCCTCACAATCATGCCCCCAAACTGTTCTCATGGGAGTGAATAAGTCTCACGAGATCTATACCCAAAATATGAACACAATCTAAGCTTCTATCCATAAAGGAATAGACAAAGAAAATGTAGTCTATATAAGTAGAACACTATTCAGCCTTAATAAAGAAGGAAATCCTGTCATTTGCGACAACATGGATGAACCTGGAGTACATTATGTTAATTGAAATAAGCCAGGCACAGAAAGAGAAACATCGCATGATCTCACTTATATGTGGAATCTGAAAACGTTGAACTCATAAAAATATAGAGCAGGTCAGGGAACCACTTACGGAAAAGGAAAGGAATAAAACCCCTGGTGGTTACCAGGGGCTGGAGAGGCAAGGAGCGTTTGGGGAGACGTTAGTCAAAGGATACAAAATTGTAGTTAGGAGGAGCAAGTTCAAGAGATCTATTATACAACATGATGATTACAGTTAATAATATTGTATTGTGTTCTGGAAAATTGCTGAGGGAGTAGAGTAGTTTTAAGTGTTCTCACAATAACATAAGTATGTGAGGTAATACATACGCTAATTACCTTGAATTAGCTATGATGCAATGTATACATATTTCAAAACAACATGTGGGTACGCAGTAAATATACACAATTTCTATTTGTCAATTAAAAATAAAATAATAAATAAAAGAAAAAAATTCAAATTTGCTAGTGTAGCCTAGTAAGTTATTTCTCTTCAACAACATGTAGAATCACAATTTTGGTAAAACAGAAGTTAACATGATCCTTTAGTCTTGAGATTTTATCTGTTTCCTATTATCTTTTCTTTATTCTTTCCTTTAAAAAAATTTTATATTTTTTATTTTTTCCATTTTTACTTTTATAGATGCAGGGAGTAAAAGAGGAGTTTTGTTACATGGATATACTGCATAGTGGTGTTCTGGTCTTTTAGTGTAATTATCATGCAAATAGTGTACCTCGTACCCGATAGGTAATTTCTCATCCCTCACCCTGTGCTACTTGCTATTTCCATGCAGTTGAGGTTGTATTTCAGCCAATTCTATGGAACTCCTGTCAGAAAGTGAATTGAGAAGTTACTCTCAAAATACATAACTTATGAATTGAAATACTGAATAAAGAACTCTTGCAAAGATATGATGTTTGAATATTTAGAGATCTTTTGGTGTGTATATAGTGAAATATGCACAGATAATCTGTTAAAATTGCTCTACTTTTATTTTCTGTTTTGCTATGAATGCATAATTTCATTGCAGATAGAATAGAACCCATGTATAACATGATTTGTTATGAGCTGAAGGTCTTCTGAGTTGCTTTTTTTTTACATGATTTTGTATGATATGTCCATATATATGTCCACACTAAGTATTATTGTAAATACTTCAAATATGTTCAAAGACAGAATGGAAATCAGACATAAGCTGTTATGTGATATGGTTGTATATATTTTTAATGAGAGGAAGGTCAGCTTTTCTCAGCAAACAGGTGCTGGTCACTCCAAAGAGAATACTACCTTGGGAATATAATAAGATGAGCTGAGCACATCAAGGTGGTCTGCTTCTTGAAAGTTTTCCAGGAATCCTTCATAGAGCTTGATGCCAAAGGCTGCTCTCAAGTCATTAATGAGATTGCTCTCTTTCCCTGTACAGTCTTACTTCATGTTTGTAAGTAACATAAACCTCTCTTGTTACCTCACTTCCCAGAGCTTTACTTTCTGCCTTCTAAATATTCCCTTATTAACCTTAAAGCCAGCAAGGGAGGTGAGGCCAGCAAGGGTGAGGCCAGCAAGGGAAGGCCAGCAAGGGAATTTAGACAAGCTATTTATCTCCTGAGCTCAGAAAATTCTATCACATCAGGGTCAAGTAACATTTGCAAGTTCTCTGCTCATCAGAAATAAATTTGTAACTGCTGGCTTTGCACAAGGAAATGAGAAAAACTAAAATACTTCAGTAGTGGTTAACCCTCCTTCCCACTAGATGAACCGAAGAGTGTTCTCTAACTTGTCAGCTGAAGGGATCTCCACAGGCACAGTTTGAGGCCTGGGGAATCTTGGCATGCTTTTATCATATGTTCTATTCACAACAAGTATTTATTTTCCTTGATTACATCCGTGTTAGATATTTGATCAGCATTGAAATTGACATCACCAGAGAAGATTTACATGTATTTCTACCAGTCTCTTCTGAGTGACACAACCAACTCAAAAACATTTTAAATGTAATTCTTAGCATAAAATTTCTGGACCAGAAAGTGCAAATTTGGGGCAAAATCCATTTGAAGGCCAAGTTGAAGTCTCAGATCCTTAGGGTATATATTTTTTCTCTTTCATCCAGTGTCAAAATCAAGCCAGGCAAATTTACTTTTCTGTTTAGGGTCATTTAGGTATCTGCTTTTTAAAGGAACATTTTACTAGGCTTTCATTGGAATTTTTCTATGTTTTCCTGTGTACTAAACTACTATTACATAAGAAACTTGAGTTCTCTTCTCCATATTTCAGCAGAAATCCTCAGGGCAAAATCAGTCTTGATTTCACCTAATTTTTATGATGTTTGGATTGCTTATTTTGTTGTTGTTGTTTTTAACTATTTTTATGTTAACAGTGCATTTTAAATGATTCCTAGGAAAACATTTTCTGTGTCTTAATCAGAAAAGTCATTAAGTTATATAACCTGTCATATCATTGAAAACATAAATCAAAATCAGATTTTATTATACCATATTTTACTCAGACTTCTAGGGGAGACATTTGACTTGAAGGTATGGAACCTTGGAATCTACACATGGAATTCTGGAATTCTGGCAGGAGACCTTATTCACTGTACAGTTGACCTTGATTAAGGTGGGGGTTAGGAGCACTGACCCCCTGCACAGTCAAAAATTCACATGTAAGTTTTGAGTTTTGATTTTCCCCAAACTAAACTACTAATACCTTACTGTTGACTGTTATATTGCTGTTTATACTATCAGTAAGGCTTCCTTACTGGAAGGAAGGGCACATATTTTGTATGTTATATGTTTTATATAATATATTCTTGCAATAAAATAAGGAAAAAGTATTATTAAGAAAACCATATCAAAGAGGAAATATATTTCCTATTCATAAAGTGGAAGTAGATCATCATAAAACGTCTTCATCCTTGTTTTGTTCATACTGAGCAGGCTGAAGAGGAAGAGTTGGTCTTGGTGATTCGGGAGCAACAGAGCAGAAAAAAATCTTTGTATAAATGATCATGCACAGTATGAACCAGCGTCGTTCAATAGTCAACTGGATTTAGGGAGTTTCTTGATTTGGAGGTTGAAAGTGGGAAGAAAGACTTTCCTTCTACTTTCTGAGGATTTGATAATTGAATCTATGAAATAAATTGATAGCAGGCAGACTAACAAGAGAATAGGTGTACAAATTCATTATGTGCACAGGGCTATCACATGAAATAAAAGTGAATACCCCAAACCCAGTGAGATATAAAAGCTTATACCCCCTTTTCATAGGAGAGAGGGGAGGAAGGATGTAGGCTACTTAAAGTAAAGTGAATGGTTTTGGGATGTCGTGTTGCCCTCTCGTCTCCTGTCTTGTGGTCCAAGTTAATACCCTGACCCTGGTTAATAAAATTCCTGGGAAGGGGATTCATGACCATTTCATTCCTTTTGGAGGATCTGTCTTTAGGCAAATGATGGAAGTTCAGAGTAAGTCTCTCCCTGCATTTGTTGTTCCCAAAGTTCCCTCAGTTTGAAATAATCAGCATACCACTGTGGCATATTTTGGGGTGACGTTTCTTGAGCTCCTTCAAAAGTTGTACAAACATACACCGCTTTATGAACTTTCAGTTCTACTGGACTCTGCAATATACAGGGGATTCACATTAATTCAAGTTAGAAGCCTCCTTAAGTCATTCCTATCCCATCTACTCTTGTTGAGGTATTATAGATTATGTCAGGACAGGCGATGTAGAATATTGAGGTGTGTGGTACATGAGGAAGCAGCAGAGAAACAGGGCCACATGGCTTTCATGGCCACATGGCTTTTGCAAAGCTTCTGGACACTACTGTCATATACATGCTCTCTTGTTTTGGGACAGAGTATGCTGTGAGCATAAGTCTGTGCTAGGGAAGGCAGTCATCTCATCACAAGGTGCTGTCGGGTACAGCTGACCAAATACAATTTCCCTTAGCAATTTTCCTATGCTCAGCTCTGTTACCATAATGGACAGGTTTCTATCATGTGTTCCTTAGGAATGTTTTATAATATCAGTGTTTATAGTGTTAGAATTTATTTATTTTTGGCAAGGGACTAAGAAGTGTGACAATTTATTGTCAGTGAAGTTGAAGAGTAAAACGTTCCTTACTCCTCAGTTCTGCCTCATGAATACTCTGTTCCAATTACTTGGGTCTAGAGGCAACTGTATGTAAATAAAATTCTGACAAAGGATTACATCATTGCAAGTAAAATGCCTTGTATAAATCATAAAAACAATTTTTGGTTTCTAATTCTTCAAAACAGAATTATATTGCTTTACACTTTTTTGCACTGATAAGTAGGCTTATACATTTCAAAACAAAAATAAGGATGGCATTTGGAGTAAAATTGCCTTTTGTCTTTAACAGATAGATTAATATTTAAAGAATTGAGCCAGGGGCAAGAATGTTACTGTCTGTGGTTCACAACACATATATTTTATCTCTTTTTAGGGCTGTGGCCTCTCGCTGAGTAATTTTACCCTGAGGGTTTTTATGTTATCTTTGAAGAATTTTCCTGTGCACTAGCAAGAGAGACCAAAAAGTAATATTTAGGCAGATGCCAAGACAGATAAAGGTGTCTCTATTCCTTGTAACAATTCCTATTGCAAATTCACAGGTTATATAATTCAACTAGCTATACAGGGCTTCAGATGAGATCCGAAGTATCAGGAAAGTAGTACCTCCTTAGGAGTAGAATTGTCCTTTAAGAAGAGCCTTGTTTTGTTTGATGGATACTCTGATAATTCTCTTTGGAGTGGGAACTGAGACCACCAAGGTGCAGACGTATGTATCAGGCTGTTGATTTATTGAGTAGACCAAACAAAGTGAGTATGAGAGCAGAGTTTAGCTCTTAGGAAAACAAAGAGGATTTTTAAAGGCAGCAGAAGGCAACAGAGAGGGAAAGACAGATGAGGTGTCTTCAGGGTAGAGGCTTTTAGGAGAAAAAAGAGAGGGATCAATGACAATCAATTTGTTTTTGAAGTGAGTGCTGCTACCATATATACCTTCTTTCCCATCTTTCCATGACGTCTTTGGTAGAATATCCATTTATTGTTCATGTATTCTGGAATTGGACTTACCAATGTCCTGCTTCAAGGTTGTTATGAATTAACTACAAAGGCTGCTCCCAAAGACCTTGTCAGGCCTGGGTTTGCCACAGATCGAACAGTGACGGACTAAAATGGGAAGATTCTTTTTGCAAAGTCATCTAGGCAGGAATAAGTAAATGTCCTCCAGAAACAGTGAAGAGTAATACTTTTCTTATTTGGGCTCTTAATAGAAGTTAGAGAGCAAATGTTTGAGGCTACATTTTCTCATGAGTCTCTAAAGTGCAGATAAACTGAATTCTTGATTGGAAGCTCATTAAAATATTATAGAGGTTACCAGAAAGAGAAGCTTAAGTCAGTGCACCTTTGTGGAAATTGAGGAGTCTTGCCAAAGTTGTGGGGATGAATGACCATTCCACCTCCACATGGAGATAGAAATAAATAGCATGATTTAACTGTAGCATGCGGGAGTGTCAAGGAACATGGTAAGAGCAAAGGCTGGAAAAATAATCTGGAACTGAAGCAGGAAAGGCCTGAGAGACCACAATTGAGTGTTTGGGTCTCATTTATTAGAAAAAAGAAAACCATAGAATATAAGTTATGGGGTAGTTACTAGGATTTGTGTTTTCATTACTTCTAAAAATAATGCATTATTATCATACACAATCATATAATACAGGAAAAACATTTAAAAGGAAAATAAATATCTTGATGACCCAAGATAGTGTCTGTTGATCACCACACACACATTTTCATCATTCCTTGGGGCTGAGTCCTCTTGTTGTGTAATTTTGCCCTGAAGGTTCTTATGTTAACTTTGAAGGTTATTTTCTGTACAGTACCAAGGGAAAACTAAAAGTAACAGTTAGGCAGGTGTGAAACAGACACAGATGTCTCTATTCATCAAGTTAGCCTATAGAGTAAAAATGTATAACATAATTTTACAGGGTATATATTATTCAGTCCACTGCACAGAGCTTCAGATCCCCTCCATTTAGATAGAGTCTATATTTTGTTGTGTTTCTTGTAGAATTTGCTTCCATGTACACCCAAAGACTTAAAACCCTAAATGTTTCATTATGATGCATATATTATTTGGTCAGCTGATGCATTTTGCTTATCATTGGAGACTTTTGACTGAAGATCTACTAAACATAAATGTGGCCACTGGACTGTTGTGACCAGAGCCTGGAGTTACTGGAAAACCCAGGAGAAGTCTCAGAAGAAGGAAAGCCAGAGTTAGTTTAGTGTAGAGGGACTGGAAAAGACCAAGGAGATGGAGTGGGCACATCTTAGGGGAGAGGGCAGAGGACAATGCTTTCCAGATTTTGAATTTGAAACAGTTGAAAAGTTAACCAAAACAGAGGTTAGGATGGGTGGCGAATTTTGATAGAAAACTAATTGGTTTGATTTATTTATAGCTGTCAGCAAGTCCAGGTGAAAATGTCAGCAGAAACTGCAATATTTCAGCATGGTAACTAGGCTACAGGACAAGAATGGAGAAGGGAAAAACTGGTTGAGTATTTGCTCATGCGTACCTGGTTTAGCCTTGGAAAGTAGAAATTATTATTTTATAGAGTAAGAAAGGCTCAACAAGATTAAACTATTGACCTACACAGCCACTAAGTGGTGGAGCTGAGATGTAAACAAAGGGCTCCAAATTCTTTTTTTTTTTTTTTTTTGTCTTCCAAATTCTTTTTTTTTTATTATACTTTAAGTTCTAGGGTACATGTGCATGACGTTTATATCATGTATAACTCCCCAATGCAATCCCTCCCTCCTCCCCCCTCCCCATGATAGGCCCCAGTGTGTGATGTTCCCCTTCCAAGTCCAAGTGATCTCATTGTTCAGTTCCCACCTATGAGTGAGAACATGCGGTGTTTGGTTTTCTCTTCTTGTGATAGTTTGCTAAGAATGATGGTTTCCAGCTGCATCCATGTCCCTACAAAGGACGCAAACTCATCCTTTTTGATGGCTGCATAGTATTCCATGGTGTATATGTGCCACATTTTCTTAATCCAGTCTGTCACAGATGGACATTTGGGTTGATTCCAAGTCTTTGCTATTGTGAATAGTGCCGCAATAAACAAACGTGTGCATGTGTCTTTGTAGTAGAGTAATTTATAATCCTTTGGGTATATACCCAGTAGTGGGATGGCTGGGTCATATGGTACATCTAGTTCTAGATCCTTGAGGAATCGCCATACTGTTTTCCATAATGGTTGAACTAGTTTACAATCCCACCAACAGTGTAAAAGTGTTCCTATTTCTCCACATCCTCTCCAACACCTGTTGTTTCCTGACATCTTAATGATTGCCATTCTAACTGGTGTGAGATGGTATCTCATTGTGGTTTTGATTTGCATTTCTCTGATGGCCAGTGATGATGAGCATTTTTTCATGTGTCTGTTGGCTGTATGGATGTCTTCTTTTGAGAAATGTCTGTTCATATCCTTTCCCCACTGTTTGATGGGGTTGTTTGCTTTTTTTTTGTATATTTGTTTGAGTTCTTGGTAGATTCTGGATATTAGCCCTTTGTCAGATGAGTAGGTTGCAAAAATTTCTCCCATTCTGTAGGTTGCCTGTTCACTCTGATGGTAGTTTCTTTTGCTGTGCAAAAGCTCTTTAGTTTAATTAGATCCCATGTGTCAATTTTTGCTTTTGCTGCCGTTGCTTTTGGTGTTTTAGACATGAAGTCCTTGCCCATGCCTATGTCCTGAATGGTACTACCTAGATTTTCTTCTAGGGTTTTTATGGTATTAGGCCTAACATTTAAGTCTCTAATCCATCTTGAATTAATTTTCGTATAAGGGGTAAGGAAAGGATCCAGTTTCAGCTTTCTACTTATGGCTAGCCAATTTTCCCAGCACCATTTATTAAATAGGGAATCCTTTCCCCATTTCTTGTTTCTCTCAGGTTTGTCAAAGATCAGATGGCTGTAGATGTGTGGTATTATTTCTGAGGACTCTGTTCTGTTCCATTGGTCTATATCTCTGTTGTGGTACCAGTACCATGCTGTTTGGTTACTGTAGCCTTGTAGTATAGTTTGAAGTCAGGTAGCGTGACGCCTCCAGCTTTGTCCTTTTGACTTAGGATTGTCTTGGCAATGCGGGCTCTTTTTTGGTTCCATATGAACTTTAAAGCAGTTTTTTCCAATTCTGTGAAGAAAGTCATTGGTAGCTTGATGGGGATGGCATTGAATCTATAAATCACCTTGGGCAGTATGGCCATTTTCACGATATTGATTCTTCCTATCCATGAGCATGGTATGTTCTTCCATTGTTTGTGTCCTCTTTGATTTCACTGAGCAGTGGTTTGTATTTCTCCTTGAAGAGGTCCTTTACATCCCTTGTAAGCTGGATTCCTAGGTATTTGATTCTCTTTGAAGCAATTGTGAATGGAAGTTGATTCCTGATTTGGCTCTCTGCTTGTCTGTTACTGGTGTATAAGAATGCTTGTGATTTTTGCACATTAATTTTGTATCCTGAGACTTTGCTGAAGTTGCTTATCAGCTTAAGCAGATTTTGGGCTGAGACAATGGGGTTTTCTAAATATACAATCATGTCATCTGCAAACAGGGACAATTTGACTTCTTCTTTTCCTAACTGGATACCCTTGATTTCTTTCTCTTGCCTGATTGCCCTAGCCAGAACTTCCAACACTATGTTGAATAGGAGTGGTGAGAGAGGGCATCCCTGTCTTGTGCCAGTTTTCAAAGGGAATTTTTCCAGTTTTTGAAAGGGCTCCAAATTCTAAACTCTTCTATTTAGTATACAAAGAAGTATTGAAGGGTAAAATGAGGAGGGAAGATCATTGAAGGAAAAAAGTATACAATCTTATATATAGGAATATAGGAATCTGTGTCTCTCAATAAGTCTATAGGTATATTATTTTTACTGCCTTAATTAATTCCATAAATACATGTTTTCAGTGTTTTTATGACAAAACACTGGAGTTAAGAAAATTACACACTCCCTCAACTAAACACTGTTTCTACAATCATGCAGGTTACATTTTAGCAATGATGACAATGATTAAACTACTAAATATAAATTAAATACAATCTTGATGTGATGGTTAATTTTAGGTGTCAACTTGACTGGTGAAGTGATACCCAGAGAGCTGGTTAAAGATTATTTCTGGGTATGTCTGTGAGGCTATTTCTGGAAGAGATTGAACTTTGAATCAGTAAGGAAGATCTGTCCTCACTAACATGGGCAGGCACCATCCAATTAACTGTGCACCCATATAGAACACAAAGGCAGAGAAAATGAAGATTTTTTGTTTTTTTCTCTCTCTCCCCCAAAGCTGGGGTACCTGTCTTCTTCCACCTTTGAATATCAGAGATCCAGATTCACCAGCCTTTGTACTCTGGAACTTGCACCAGCAGCTTCCCAGGTGCTTAGGCCTCAGTCTCAGATTGAGTTACACTGTAGGCATCCCTGTTTCTCAGGCCTTCAGACTTGATCTGAGCTATTCCATAGGCAACCCTGGTTCTGCAGGTCACAGATGACAGATGGTGAGACTGCTCAGCCTCCATAATAGTATGAACCAATTCCCCTAATAAATATCTTCTCATATATCTCTACATATCCTATTGATTCCATTGCTCTAAAGAACCCTAACACATGTGCTAAGTGCAATAAGGGAGAGTTAGAAGGCATTTAGATAGGATTTAACAATCAAACTTGACATTCTTGGTCAAGGAAAATTGAGAAAGTTACAACTTTCAGATCTAAGTGTAAACGAAGAAAAAGGGAAGGGAAGGAAAGTTATTTCAGCCAGGGCGAATATCATAAGCAAATATCCTAGTTGGGAAAGAGTTATAACCGAACTTAGTATGTCTGGAGCTGGGAAGTAGAAGAGAAAGATCCCAAGAAATGAGGCAGATGGAATGAGCAGCTCTGGTCCTGCAAAGCTCTATAGGGCATATTTATTGTAATGGTAATGAAGTCATTACGGTGGATGGGAAGAGGAGTGACTTGTTTATTTAGATTTGTTTACTTAAAAGATCTCTCTGGTATGACTTGGGAAGGAAAGAATAAGTAGCGTGATGAACTGTATTATCACTTCTAATTCTGAACTTTCACAGTTATTAGAATAATAGATCCTTGCCTTTGTGACTTTGCATCCTCTCCCACTAGTTTATGAGGAATATGTTTCCTCATGGACTTGATGATAGGTTTGGTCATGTGAGTTGCTTGACCAACGGAATGTTATTGGATGTGACATGAGCGGAAGCTTTAGGTGTGCTTGTGTGATTTGACTTGGCTTCTTGCCTCTGCACAGATCATTAGAAGAGTTTTCCCATGCAGCTATTGGTCTAAGAATGAAACAGAGCAGACCTGACTAAGCCAGCCCACTGACCTCAAGTGACAAAAACAAATGGTGATTGTTGTAAGCCACTGAGATTTAATTGCAGCTCTTTCTAAGTAATAAGAGTAAATGTAAGGAGGAAAATGAGTGGTCTGGAAGATAATGGTGTACTGTATTATGATGATGGTAGAGGTGATAGAAAGAATTGCATAGATTTCAGAGATACTTAGGCTTCAGAAGTGATAATGTAGAAGACTTATTGAATGTGGAGGTAAGGGAAAAGGAAATACCAAGATGGCATTTTAACCAAAGATCCTAGAATTGTTGTTCAACCTTATGATTCTAAACACAACTGAATATGCTCAAAGCTTTCAAGTGATACGTCATTTTGTCTGTAACTATGAAGATTGTTATTTTGGTGAAAAAATAAGTTAGGGGTCCTACTCTGCGAACTCACACAAGAAAAGAGCCAAGTTGCTGATCATTTACTATTTCTCTCCAAAAAAAGCAATACTAGTCCAGGCTTCAGAGGACATGTTGCCGGTGGGCTGATCTGAGCAAAAGTCATTCCTTTTGAAGTGATTGATCATCTTACATCCTGCTGTGGCTTCAAGGTTGCCACAGACATACCAGTTTCTGCTGCTAAAAAGCAGTAAATCTATCACTTTTATTAGGAAGTTAAAAAAACTTATAATATTTTAGTACAGGATGTTTGTCAGGCTTTCTGCTTAATGCACACTTTGTGACTGAACATGGATCCTGAACTTGATAACCTCTACTCTCCCCAGACAATTTACCAATTAGTTCTGGATAATTCTGATTGCTGGCTATTTTGCTTTTTCCAAGGAAGCAATGAACTATGTTCTGCCTAATGTTGCTGAGCTGAGAGCAGCCTGGTTTTTATTAATAGAGTGAGCAAATAAATGTCAGCAGCCCAGTTGTTGAGAAAATGGCATTGCAAAATGCAAAAAGTCACAAACTCAGGTGGAGTCTGACTCACTCTTTCACCAACTTTGTCCTCTGCCAGAAGCCAATGTGGCTTAGCAATCTGTGAGCAGTGAGTTTGCTGTGGCCTTTCTGATGGAGGTTAGGTAATCAAACCTACTTCTGACTCATTCATCAGGCAATTTAGCCCTTTCAGTTTGATTTTCTGGGTTCTGCCTGTTGAATTTTCCTCTGCCAGACTTAACTCCAGCTTAATAATTTGTCTATTTTCTTTCAACAGAACTCAGTCACCATGAGACCCACCAGAAGCTTTACTTTGTCATCAATTTTTGTCACCAAAATTAAGAAGATTAATTACAGCTAATTGTTAAACAAATGTCTTCAGAAGTTGGTAAAGTTGAGAAATACAACATCCCATTTTGGCTCCCCACGTTCAATGTTCCATTAAGATTTACAGGTGAGCCACTAACAAGTACCAAACTGTACTGGAGTATACATCTGTCTTTTTCCTTTCACGATTCTTGGAAATCTAGGAGGAAAATGCCCCAATGGAGAGAAAGGATATGACAAAGACCAATGTAGTGAGTGGTCTGAAAAATATACAATCCATATAATCAATACAGTCAATATCTTAGTATTCAGGAGATGCCTGGAATATATTCTTAATATCCACATTTCTGCCATATCCTGAAGAAACCCCCACTTTCATGAAAAACCAAATATAAAACAAATACTTTTTTTCTTTAAATTATTAAAGACACTGTTGCAATAGAAAGAGCAGGCAATTTGGGATCTGTAAACTTTTTTTTTTCTAGTTCCACCTAAATTAGTTGTATGGCCTTGGGCAAATAGTTTAATTTTTCTGAGCTTCAGACTTCTCATCTGGAAAGTGAGAAGGTTTTTTGGGTGACTTCCATCAAGACCTTTTTTGACAAGAGGCTATGTTCTTCATTCTATGGTTTGGCAGTTGACACCGGCCTAGACTTATTTTTATAATGCTATTTTTGGTTGTATAGACACCTTTCAGGATTCACTAATTGTTCTTTCAACTGATGGTAATTTATTTTGACTGTATTGATTACTGTAAGTGCCATTCATTTTTCATGATTAAGAAAAAAAGAGCATCCTTTGCTTCCATTCTGTTTATATATTTTTAAAGGAAATATGCTCATCTTTTTAATCTCATAAATCTAATATAGCAATGAGAATTGGTGAGAAATGCAAACATAATTAACATAACAAAATACAAAAACAAAAGGAAGCTGGCTGGGTTGCAGTGAGCCAAGACTGCACCACTGTACTCCAGCCTGGGCAACAAGAGAGAGATTCCTTCTCAAAAACAAACAAACAAACCAAACAAACTTGGCACACACACGCACACACACACACACACACACACACAAATATATATATTCCCAAATAGTTAAAAAGTTATTTTTAGTTCTTGATTAAACTGTTTTCATACATGTTTTTTTCTTGGTCACAAGGCATTTGCTCACATCTTTAAAATTAGGGGGAAAAAAATGGAATGCCTGCATGTATGTGTGTGCATGTGTGTATGTTAAAGAGAATTGTATCCTCACGTACTCACACACAATTGAAAAGGCTGCCAGTTCTGCCAGTTATAGGCCAAAATTTATATTTGGCTTTGAATTATTCATTGATTTTTTGTGATGAATCAGAAATGAGAAAAGGTTTAGCATAATTACAATTATTCAATATTTTAATGCATTCTTTCAAATTGAAATGGAAGGTAATTTCTCTCATATATAGCTGTCCTCTAAGTAATTTAAATTTTGAAGTGATTTTAGGACCCTGAATTTACAATACCCCTAGTTTTTAAACTTTTTCATTTTCGTAAAACATATGAAATTTGTTTTCTGAAATTTGTCTTTACTGGTAAAAGACAAATTTCACTAAAAAGCAAAATGTTATATTCTTTACTTATCACAGAGTTTAGATCAAACTTGACCAGGAGTCTAGGATTGGAAATCCATGCTTTGGTTCAGAGCTTAAAATGTGCAACCATAAGATCCTTTCCTGCTCTAGGATTCTCACATACGTATGAGAACCCCTGGTTTCATGGAAAAAATTTGTTGCAGTTGTTATTGGGTTAGTGGTTCACACCAAGTAACAGGGAAAGGGAGGTGAGTAGTGCTGAGAGGAAGCAAAGATAACTTCTTCAGAACCATGTATAGGGTCTTCCTCCCTCTCAGGGGTTAAAGTAATTTTCACTCAACCCAAGCTGAGCTCTGAGAATTCAGAACCCTTCTCACAGCATCAGTAACTTCCAATATATTTTTTCCTTATGGTTTCCTTTCAGTTTTTTAAAATTCAGTGTATTAATAGAAAATTTGAGATATAGCAAGGCCCATAGATCAGAAGACAATTGTCATTGAAAAGACAATTTTTGCTACTCACTGTTCCCAAGAAGAGGGGGCACAGTGCCATGGGGGCCACAGAAGAAGCACTGGGGTCAGGCAGGAGGCAGACAGGGTGGAGGTCACTGTAGGCAAGACCTTTTATTGTGGTTTGTGCTGGAAGAAACAGCCAAGGTAGGATAAAGTGGTGAAGGATTTTCCAGATTGAATAATTCCAGACTCTGAATCAAAGTAGCTGTTTCAAGTTGCCTGGTCCCTGGTGCTGGGATATTTAAGGTGGTTGGATAGTGGCCCAGAGTCTGATAAAAATGGTAGTTTGGAGGTGTGGACCATGGATTGTTTGGTCCTTTGGAAGGTGTACTTACGGGTGAATTGTTTGCCATCCCTAGGAATTAGCTAACCCTGGGAGAAGTAGCCCTTCAAGATCAGCAAGACCCCATACGTTAAAGCATTAAAACATGGAAAACAAAGTCGTGGTTAATACAATTAAGTTTGACATTTTATCTTGTTTCTTCTTTGGACTGGGACCAAAACTATAGTCCCTTCATCGATTGTCATAAGAGTTCTGATCACAGTGAGAGTTTTGGTAGTTTAGGATTGAAGTGTTTTGGAAAGACATAAGGAATTATAAACAACTGTGGGCATTCTCTCCTTTTCTGTCTTTCTCTAGCTCTGTTCTCCCTCTCCAGTGCAACCAACAAATTCTTCTCCTTATCTCTGCCAGGGCAAAGCCCTGATAAGTACTGATAAGATGCCTAGAGGAAAAGAGAACTAAAGGAAAAGAGGAAAAGAGAACTAAAGATAACAAAAGAAAAAAGTGATTTTAAATTAAACCCAGAGTTGAAGTGACAGTGGGGAATATGGCACTGCTGTATCCTTAGTGACAGTTTTGGCAGCAGCATTGATAAACATGCCATGACTTTGCTCCCTGAGGCATGATGTGATCTGTGTTTGTGTAGAAGGAATTTACTATATATGCTTGTATCATCATAATGCAGTGTATGTTATCATTTGGTGATGGTATGAAGAAAAGTTTGCTAGCTAATATGGAAAGGCTCTTGTGTGTACAAAATTGTGCCTGGCTTTTGAGGGTTGAGCTGTCTCTGTAACTATTTACTACATGTGCTCTTAAGCAGAGATTTCTGGTATATGGAACAAAAGTTGTGCAATGTACTTACTGGATTCCTTTGGGCTTTTCTGAGTCTCAGACACTTCATCTGTGAAATGGAAATAATGTATATGCCATATGATTGTGTGAATATATCCCAAAGAATATATTTAAAAGTGTTTAGCTAGAGTTTAGTACTGTATGTGGCTACCAATCACTGGCTAGACCTAGGTACAGTTGTAAAGTAAATGTTAGCATAAAAACACTTTTATTTATCCCAAAATTATCATCTGGTTCAATACTTGTTACAATACTTATGCATTCTGAAAACAAAAAAAAAATTATACAATTTACTTGTTTAGTATATGTTGGCCTATGCTTTTGTCAGCTATTAACTCTGAGCTTGGCTGGAAAGGCGATCAAGCCATATGATATGAGGTATTCCACTTCATGAAACTAGAACTGCTGATTGCTGTTGAAGCTTTGTCATTGATAAGTGATGCTCTAAGAAGCAAGAGGGAGAGAGAGGATGGAAAGTATAACAGTAAAGAGCTCTTGATGAAGAGCTGCCTGAGTATCTCTGATTTACATTCAAAGAAATCCAAAATCTATTTGCTCAGGCATGTTGATTTCCATAGCTCTTATTTCCAATTTTTTCTCATTTCCAAGTTATTACTAAACATATAAGTTCCCACAGTGCATGAACTCAAAGCATGTAAAAAAAAAAAGAAAGAAAGAAAAAGCCTCTTCTGTGGAGAAATAGGAATGCTTTTACACTGTTGGTGGGAGTGTAAATTAGTTCAACCATTGGGGAAGACAGTGTGGCGATTCCTTAAGGATTTAGAGCCAGAAATACCATTTGAACCAGCAATCCCATTACTGGGTATATATACCCAAAGGATTATAAATCATTCTATAAAGACACATGTAGACATTTGTTAATTGCAGCACTATTTACAATAGCAAAGACTTGGAACCAAACCAAATGCTCATCAGTGATAGACTGGATAAAGAAAATGTGTCACATATACACCATGGAATACTATACGGTCATAAAAAAGAACGAGACTATCCTTTGCAGGGACATGGATAAAGTTGGAAGCCATCAGTCTCAGCAAACTAACACAGAAACAGAAAACCAAACACTGCATATTCTCACTCATAAGTGGGAGTTGAACAATGAGAACCCATGAACAGAAAGAGGGCAACAACACAAACTGGGACCTGTCAGTGAGTGGGGAGTGAGGGGAGGGAGAACATTAGAACAAATACCTAATGCATGCGGGACTTAAAACCTAGATTACAGGTTGATAGGTGCAGCAAACCACCATGACACATGTATACTTATGTAACATACATGCACATTCTGCACATGTATCCTGGAACTTAAAATTTAAAAAAAAAAAAAGCCTCTTGTAGGACAGCATCTGCCTTCAGTTCCTTCTTTATATTTTAATCCAAAGCTTAGGATAACCAAGAAATATATAATAATAAAAGAAGTAGCTAAAGGAATACTTCCAGGCCATTTCCTAGTGTGCATTATAAAAATAAGTAATGTCTAGTGAATCTAATTATCAGAGTATTTGCGTCTAATCACCACAGTCAGGATGTGGGACAGGCTGGAAAGCACATGGTTAAATAGCCACCCTAACCCATGTTCTATTGGTTTTGAGAGATTGACTATACAAACAGGCAATGGACAGACGGTATTATAAAAAAAAAAAAAAAAAAAAAAAAAACTTTGACCCACAACCTGTAGCAGCCTATCTAGGAAACCAACCCCTTATCTATCATATACAACCCAGGAAACCAGCCTCCTATAAATCAGACTTGCAGGGAGTTAAACTGCTATCTCTAGTAACAATCTAGGATACCAAACAATAATTCCTGTGATGATTGGCCCCAAATGGCCAGGATTTGATTAATAGCTGACAGCTTCCCTTATTTTTGTTCTCATATCTAACATAGAACCAACCAAACAAAGCCAAAAGTGTACCCCTAGCCAATCACATAGGATGCCCCACTTCTAGTGAGACTACCTACAGCTTTCCCATGCCAACAACCTCCAATCAGGGCACATCTGAAGCCTCCTCTTTTTTCCACGATAAAGCTTTCCCACTTCTCTGTCTGCTGTTTAGTCACTGCCAAAACTCAAGTCATGGTGGCTGAGCCCCTGGCTATAGCAAGCTCTGAATAAATGGCCTTTATTTTTCTCATTTGATTAGTTTTCATTTATTTCCACAGTTCCAAGAAGGACAAAGGGGCTGAGTGTGGATGACTCTGCACAAATCCTTACCCGCTACCAGGGGAGAGCTCAGTGACCACCAAGGATGGCCAATGTGTCTGCTTCGTAAGTGGGCAGCACAGGTTTGTGTGAGTGAGTCAGTGAACATAAAAACCTAAGGAAGGGGATAGGTGCAGTGGCTCATGCCTGTAATCCCAGCATTTGGGAGGCCAAGGCAGGTGGATCACTTGAGGTCAAGAGTTCGGGACCAGCCTGACCAACACGGTGAGACCCCCCCATCTCTACTAAAAAATACAAAAATTAGCCAGGTGTGGTGTTGTGCACCTGTAATCCCAGCTACTTGGGAGGCTGAGGTAGGAGTCTTGCTTCAACCTTGGAGGTGGAGGTTGCAGTGAGCCAAGATTGCACCTCTGCACTCCAGCCTGGGTGACAGAGGGAGACTCCATCTCCAAAAGCAAACAAAAACAAACCCAAAACCAAAAACCAAAACCAAAAACAACCAAACAAACAAAAACCAACCTGTGGAAGGGAGACAATCAAACTTCTTATCCTAGAAATGAACTGAGAGTGTCTAGGTAAAGAAATGGCAAAAACAAAACAGAGTAGTCCCTCCAAAAGGACCTTAGCAATAAAGTTGGAAAGCCAATAGGCTACAAAGAACCACAAATTACATACTGAGCAATACTTTCAACTGTTCATTGTGCTGCTGTGAAACTTCAAAACATTACTGACCTTAGCAATTTTTGGATATTTTTCTAACTTTTAAACTGCATTTGATGAAGTGTTGAAATTCATTTAAAAGGATTTTTCCCCTACCTTAAACTTATCAAAGCAGGGCTTCAGGCAGAGGAATGACTTAGGGAGTTCCGCTCCTGTGAAAGTCAATTTAGAAAAGGTAAATTCGCAAAGTGAAAGTGAACTTACCAAGCGCATCATCAGAAGAAGCAAATCCCAATTGAAGCTATAAACAAGAGAGCATTTTTACTCAATTTAATTTACCCAAAATAACTATAGACGTGACACAATTGTGATTAAGACCTTCTAACTGTAGAATGGATCTACTTTACCTCAATGATTTTTAGTGGTAATTGAGCTATGTTTCATACTTTACTATTCCTTATTTCTGTGTAACTAGCTCTGACAGTCTGTGCTGCAAAGCTGGGGTCTGCACTTTCCAGTCAAGCTCCTCACTGGGTCTTCTAAAAGCTGTAGGTGCCTGCTCACCCACCTACAGTGGTGGTACTCAACCGTGGCAGTTCATTAGAACCTCTGGGAGAGTTTTTTTAAAAAAAATACCCACAATCAGATCCCACCTCAAACCAATTAAATTATAAGCTTTCCTTGTATTTTAAAAAATAACTCCCCAGGTGATTATAATGTACAGAGTGTTGAAAAACACTCTCCTGGAAGAAGCAAGATTTCCTTGACAGTAAGTGTCACCTTGAATTGTATTCACTTTGAGTGTTGTCAGAATTTAATAAAGCAAATTTTACCTTGTCCATTTTAAAGCGATGGTTACACAGATGTTACAAACGGACTCTCTGGAGCCTTGCCTGCCTTGTTTAATGCTGCGTGTCTCAAGATCCAAGGGTGCAGCGGTTGCCTGTCTTGGAGTAATGGGGCAATGGAAGAAAGATTCATCTATTCCTTTTCTGTTGCTTGAATTTTCAATATGAATGTAATAAATTTACCTTGGGAGGAGACAAAAAGATGAAGAGCAATCATATGTCAAATTGGTTGTATGAAGTGGCTGATAATGGCACAATATCATGTGCCTGCTTTGTTAGTGCAGCATTCTTTCAACATTACCAGTGATCATCTAAAGGACACAGGACCTAGAGAGAAGGTGGTACCTAAACAAGCTTTAGGTAACTCGACTTGGTGACATGGAAATTGAACTTATTGTGCCTCCCAGTCTCAGAGTCAGATGCAGATATATCACCAAATGACGCTTTATGAGGGATGTAGTTTTCTAGAGTTAACAAAATCACAAACAAGGTATAATTTATTTCAGAATAGAGCAAATCAGAACTGCATTACTAGGCTTTTAAAAAGCTTCACTCACTGGGCAGTTAAGGGAAGAGAGCTAATGCATCTGCTCCTTCACCAAAAGCGAGCCAATTTCCTACAACTGCAGAGGACCTGGCCCCCAGGCTTGCCTTGACTGAACCTTTCATTGCATAGATATATGTGGACTCCTAAGATGTGCATAACTTAGAAAAGCCTTTCTGTTCTTGATTTACTTTGAATATGTTTATTAGAAATGACTGGTTTCAATTATCTCTTAATTCCTCCCACTCCTTTAAGTTGCTAGGCTAATTTCTATAAAATGGGTATGGTTTTCTTTAGTATTTGCAGAGATATATCTGAATTGTGTTGAACTTCTTTTTGATCTAGGAGAAAAGTTTCAGAATAATGTATACTCTCACTTTCAATCAAGGTAAATAAATCCCTCAATATATTGTTTCATGCACAGCCTCATTCAGAGCCAGGTGAAGTACCCTGGAGTACCCAGCCTAAATTGTGCCCTTATTGCTTACCATTAACAGATGACTACTCTTGCAAGAGAACAAAGGTTGTCTGTGAGTAAAATCACTGCAACATTACCACTCCTTTCACCAAACAGCAAATTCTCAATTATATTTATCATTGAAATAAGGGGAATAAGTGAAACCATAACAAATATTATTGTTTAATTTTAGTTAATAAATCCAACAACTCCTCTTGACAAAGGATTTCAGAACTATCTTTAGTCATTCAGCAACCATTAGGTGTTTCTCAAACGTCATACTTTGATCTAGGTGCTAGAGATATAGCAATATACAAGTTATACAAAGTAGCTCAAGATACAATCTCTCCTGAATCTTATGTTTTAGAGATAGAGAGAGAAACAATAAATAAGCATGCAAATATAAATTCAGAAAGAAATAAGTGATGTGCAGAAGACAAATGGGGAACTTGACAGCAAGTGATTGGTGGGGAAGAGGTGGAGGGAAGGATGATTGTAGTTACTTTTCTGAGGAGGAGACATTTGAACTAACACCTGATATATGAAGTAGACCCAACCATGCAAGAGGTTGAGGGTGGAGTTCTTCAATAAAGCAAAGGACACATTCAAATTTTCCCCAAACAGGAATGAACTTGTGCATTTGAGATATTAAAGACACCCTTTGTGTCTGGAGCATGGGGTAGGGGATGGAGGCAGAGAAGTAGCATAGGGATTTTTAGGTCTTGGCAAGGAGCTGAAGCATTTTTCCAAATGAAAGGAGAAAGCATTGGAGGGTTTTAAAAAAGGGAGTAGTATATGATCTGCATTTTATGAAACTTACTTTGACTACTAGGTGGAGATTAGAGAAGAGTGAGGCAAAACTGGACACTGTAAGATGATTTATGAGGCTATTGCAGGAGTCTAGGTGAAAGATGGCAGTGGCTTGGACCGCGGTAGTTACAGAGGAGAGGAAGGCAGTGAACAAGGAAGTGGAGTCAACAGGACCTGATGATGGATCAGAAATAGCAGGAAAAGAAACAAGGGAATCAACAATGACTCATGATGCAGTCTTTTCCAAGAAAAGAAAGAGTAAGAAAGAAACAGGCATTTTTTTATGATGTTCTGTTTTGTTGGGGGAGGTTTGCAAAAATTGATAGTTGTGTTAGACCTGTTAAGTTTGGAAAGCCTGTTAGACATCAATATGATCATGTCAGATCAGCAGTTGAATATATAAGTTTGATGCTCAAGAGGGAGATTACGGTTGAAAATATACATCTGGGGTCATCAAGTGACAAATTGTACTTGAAATAAGGGATTAGATAGGTAGTCTAAAGGAGAGAATATAGAGAGAAAGGAAGAGAGCTGGACTACGCGTTCGCAGAGAAAGTACAGCCAGGAAACCTGAAAACAGTGGCCAAGGTAGGGCAAAATACTTCAGTGGAAAGGACATCCAACACATGGGAGTGGGTTGAAGAATACAGGGAGGTGGAGTGTGGGGGTCCATCCCACAGACCCTGATCTAACGATGGATGAATAATGTACACAGATATTATGCTTGTCAGTCCAGCTGAGGGTCCAGGCCACTTACAGACTCCAAGGAGAGTGCTGTAAAGAGTTGCAGCCATGGCCCTGACTCACTGGCCCTGCTAGCATTTATTCAGCACACATTAAATGACAGACTTTGAGTCAACACCACTAGAAGGCAATCAACCTGATTGCCTTCCCCGCAGAGAGCCATCCTGCCTGTGAAAGTTAGTTTTAGGACCACATGAATAAACGAGTTATTTAGATAAACTCCTCTACATTCCTATGTATCTGCTCTAAGTTATTTACTCAAAATAAAGATTAGGCTGCTTTCAACCATAACCCTATCCTGAGACTTTTACAAAAACCTTCCAAGATTTTTATTTATATTCTGTAACTTCATCTTAAAATTTTCCCGCCAGCCTGACTGAACTCCCACATTTCCCCCCTTTCTGTTTTTTCTGCAATGGGTTCTGTTGACTGAAGTGTACAGACCTGACAGCAACAGGCCTGTTGGGCAAGGCAGTCACTGCTCTTATTCTGGGTTTGCATCCTAGAATTAGCAAATAACATAAGACAATCATGACTATAATTAGCAACATTCTTTTCCAGTTGAAGAGTGACCTGTAGTGTTACTTAGCACTTCAGTTTGATGTGGGCTGTTACTAAGGAACCCCACTGGGGATATGTTAACCCCTTCCAGCCAAGCAGTGGCATTGTTAGAAGTTGGGAAGGGAGTGTCTGCCCATATAATAGAGCTGAACAAAGGCAAATTTAGAACATGAGCTTAATAGAGTGTAACAGATGTAGGTAGCAGGCACAGTGATAGAATGAAACAGGAATAAATTATCTGGAGTGAATGTTGTCTTTTTCCAGAGCAGGATTTGCTCAGTCTTCTGACTTGTCTTCTTCAGCATAATATCCTGGGCCTTTGTCATCTGAGGAAACCACATCGTCCAGGGCTGTAAGTCCAGCAAGTGCAGTTCCTTCATTTATGGCACCAGATTGGGCCTTAGCCATGCCGTAGTATGGTTTGATGTGTTGTGCTGGAATCTAAAGAGGATCTGAGGGTGTGTGTTGTACACAAACATATCCTCTTCCCCAAGTTAGCAATTTTTTTGAACCACACCATACATTACTGTTTACATCTTTCCATACAACTGCAGGTTCTATGTCTTAAGAGGTTTTAGCAAAGTGGTTTTCTACAGCTGATTGAAACATATCATTTAAATTCAAAAAATTAAGGGTAAATAAGTCTTGTGCCAATAGTGTTGCTGAGTCTTTACCTATAATACCCCTTTCTGTGTTTTGAGCATATTTTTAAGAATGGAATGCACAGATTCTATTGTGGCTTGTCCTTGGGTGTTATATGGGATGCCAGCATATATTCAGCACACAGTAAATGTCAAAGGTTTGAGTCAACATCATTAGAGGGTGATCAGCCTAGTTACCTTCCCCCCGGCGAGAGCCATCCTGCCCACAAATGATCAAAGGATTAGGCTGCTTTCTGCCAGAATCCTATCCTGAGACTTTTGCAAAAACTTTCCAGCCTTCCAAGAAGATTTATGTTTATATCCTATAACTTCATCTTAAAATTTTTCCCGTGGGTCTGACTGAACTCCCACAGTGTAGACACCATATCTTTCTCTGTTTTGCTGCAAAGGAGAGAAAGAATTGAGCAGTTAGTTATAGAGAGCTGTGGGGTCAAGGGAAGATTTAGTTATATACTATTTACAGAGAAGCTACAAGAGCAAGCTTGTAAGTTGATGGTTATGGAGGTGAGTGGTGGGTCAATGTTAACATCAGACAGCAAAATCCAGAGGCTTGTTTGTAAAGCCTTCCTTGCCAATCCCTTCTAGAAAAATTAATTATTCCCTTGTCTGTATTTCCATAAAGTTTGCTTAATAATATTTAATCACATTTTATTATGGTTAATTATGTAAATTTCTGCCTCCCAGGTGGATTGTAAGCTCCTTGAGAGAGCAGATATTCTTTACTGATTGATAGCTATGGGCACATTACAGGTGTGATCTCAGTTACTCTTCACAATGGCTCTTTATGGGAGACTTAATCCTTTTTGTTTTATAGATTAGGAAATTCAGACTCAAAGAAACTGAATAACAAGCCCAATAATGTGGGTAGTAAGTTGAAAGCAGAGAAGAAATACAAGCTCAGGTCTGCCTGCCTTGACAACAAGCTTCTCCTTGCTACACTTCCAGATCAAAGGCTTCCGCTATGCACCCCTAGGGCCTAGTTAACACAGTTCAGTATCAGGTGTGTACTAACTTGGAATTGAATAATGGTGAATGAAGTAAAATGAATTTACGTTAATAAACTTTAAAAACCTTAAATTCAATTACCCTCTCATCCCTCTGTTTTTTACTATAAATTCCATTTGTTGACCTAGAAGGAATAACCCAGATTGTTCTAGCCACTCTCGTCCCTCCACAGGCATCCCACTGTACTTCCTAATTAGGGGAAAGGTATAAACAGGTTGGCTTCTGTTGGAGGTGGTTGTGCTGATGTCCTCAGCTACTGCAGCTCCACTTCAGAACTGACTGGGCAGGGGAAGGAGCAGATGGAAGTTGAGAAACTTTGGCCAAGTAAGTGAAGTCAGAGAATTCTCTTTATTTTTTGAAACTCAAGGTGATGATCATTTCCTTCAGTGGTTTCCCTTTCAGGAGTCTCTTACCAAGTTTATCATATAATGATAATAACGCCATGCAATTTGATTGCAAAAAAGATGGAAGATGGCATTCAGGAGCCTTGTTCTTACTTATTGCAGACATCAAATACACTTGCTGCTTTGTTTCATGTAAATTTAATGTAGAAAAGCAATTTTCTCTGGTTACCAGAAAGGAAGGTCCTGAGTATGAAGCCTAAGCTTGAATGGCCTGAGCAGTATCAATGCCGTTCAGTGTTTACCACGTGCATGCTCTGTGTTGTCAACCTTTTGCATCCACAGGCATACTTCAGAGATAATGTGGGTTTGGATCTAGACCATCTAAATAAAGCAAATATCACAAGAGAGTAAAACAGTTTTTGATTTACCTGTGTGTAAAATATTAGGGTTGTACTATACTATATTCTGTTAATGTGGAAGAGCATTATGTCTAAATTGTACATGCCTTTATTAAAACTCTTTATTTCTGAAAAATATAAACTATTACCTGAACCTTCAGAGAGTCATAATCTTTTTTGCTGTGGAGGATCTTGTCTCAGTGTTGATGATTGCTGACTGAGCAGGGTAGTGGTTGTTGAAGGTGGGATTGGCTGTGGAAATTTCTTAAAATAAGACAGTAGTGAAGTGTGACATATCAACTAACTCTTCCTTTCATAAAAGATTCATCTGTATCATGTGATGTTGGTTGATAGCACTTTACCCATAGCAGAACATCTTTCAAAATTGGAGCCAATCCTCTCCACCCTTGCCACTGATTTATCAACTACATTTATAAAATATTCTATACCTTTTGTTGTTGTTTCAACAATGTTCATAGCATTTCCACCGGGAGTAGTCTCCATCTCAAGAATCTACATTTTTTGCTCATCCATAAAAAGCAAATCCTCATTTTTTGAAGTTTGATCATGATATTGCAGCAATTCAGTCACATCTTTAGGCTCCACTACTGACTCTAGTTATTTTCCTGTTTCCACCACATCTTCAGTGACTTCCTCCATTGAAGACCTGAATCCATCAAAGTTATCCATGATGATTGTAATTAACTTCTTCCAAATTCCTGTTAATGTTGATATTTTCATCTCCTCTCCAGGTATCATTAATGATCTTCATGGAATCTAGAATGGTGAATGCTTTCTAGAAAGTTTTCAGTTTACTTTGCTCAGACCCATCAGACGAATCAACATTTATGGCAGCTATAGCTCTATGGGATGTATTTCTTAAAGAATATAACTTGAAAATTAAAATTACTCCTTGATCTATGGGCTTCAGAATAAATGTGTGTGCAGACATGAAAACCACATTAATAATTTTCTTGTATAGATCCAGAGCTCTTGGATGACCAGGTACATTGCCAATAACATTTGAAAAGCAATCTTTTTTTTTCCTGAGCAGTAGGTCTCCACAGCAAGCATAAAATATTCAGTAAATCATGCTGTAATAGATATGCTGTCATTCAAGCTTTGCTGTTCCATATGTAGAACACAGGCAGAGATTTAACATAATTCTGAAGGGTTCTAACATTTTGAAATAAGTGAGCCTTGTTTTCAATTCAAAATCACCAACTTCATTATCCTCTAGCAAGAGCAATAGCCTATTCTTTGAAGCCAAGCACTTACTTGTCCTCTCCAGCTATGAAATTTCTACGTGGCTTCTTTCCCCAATATGAGGCTCTTCCTCTACATTGAAAATCTGTTGTTTAATGTAGCTATCTTCTTCAGTTATCTTAATTAGCTCTTCTGGATAACTTGCTTCAGCTTCTTCATTAGCAGTTGCTGCTTCACCTTTCACTTTTGTGTTATGGAGATGGTTTCTTTCCTTAAACCACATGAAGCAACCTCTGCTAGCTTAAAACATTTTTTCCTGCCACTTTCTCATCTCTTGCAGCCTTCATAAAATTAAAGAGATATTCTTGCTCCGGATTAGGCTTTAGTTTAAGGGAATATTGTGGCTAGTTTGAGATTCTATTCAGACTTGTAAAACCTTCTCCAGTTAAGCCATAAGACTGTTTCACTTTTTATTATTTGTGTGCTCCCTAGAGTAGCATTTTTAGTTTTCTTGAATGACTTTTTGTTTTTTGCATTCACAACTTGGCTAACTAGCACAAGGGGCCTAACTTTCAACATTTCTCAGACTTTGACCAGCCTTTCTTACTAGGCATAATCATCTGTGGCTTTTAATTTAAACTGAGAGACATGACTAAACATCCCACTTAAATGCATTGAGTAGCAAGTTGGATAAAAAACAAAACAAAGAAAACAAGATCCATTCTTCTACTGTCTTTAAGAAACCCATAAGATGGATCTTATGTACTTACAAGTACTTATAAGAGACTTATAAGACTTATAGGTGACCCATCTTATAATTACACCCATAGGCTCAAAGTAAAGAGATGGAGAAAAATTTATAACATACACACATGAACAGAGAATGCTATTCTTAAATAGCATCCAACAGACTTTAAACCAACAACAGTGAAAAGAGGAAGGGCATTATTTAATGATAAAGTATTCAGTTCAACAAGACTTAATTATTCTATGTATATGTGCACCCAATTTTGTGCAAACTGCATTGTGATATGTTAATTAATCTCACAGAGTTACATCATTCTTGTCATTGAGCAGGACAAGAATGCTGTTTTTGTGGAATCTGAAATGGGATATTCGGGAGCGTATTGGGGCCTATGGTTAAAAAACAAATATCCTCAGATAAAATCTGTAGAGAATCTATGTGAGAAACTTTGTAATGTGTGAATTCCTCTCACAGAGTTACACCATTTTTTCATGGAGCAGTTTGGTAGCACTGTTTTGTGGAATCTGAGAAGGGATATTTTGGATCATATTGAAGCCTATGGTGACATCAGAAATATACTCAAGTAAAAACTGAAAGAAGCTTTCTGAGAAACTACTTTGTGACCTCTGAATTCATCTCACAGAGATACACCATTCTTTCCATGGAGCAGTTTTGTAGCACTCTTCTTGTGGAATCTGAGAGAGCATATTTGGATCACATCCAAAATATCCAAATGGATATCCAAAATATCCAAAAAGTATATTTTGGATCACAGCTTTCTGAGAAACTGCTTTGCAATGTGTGAATTAATCTCACAGTGTTGCACCATTATTTTCCTGGAGCAGTTTGGTATCACTGTTCTTGTGGAATCTGAGAAAGGATATTTTAGATCACATTGAAGCCTATGGTGACAAAGGAAATGTCCTCAGATAAAAACTAGAAAGAAGCTTGCTGAGAAACTGTTTCATGATGTGTGCATTCATCTCAAAGAGTTACATTTTTCTTTTCACTGAGCGGTTTGCTAACACTGTTTTCATGGAATCTGCAATGGGATATTTGGGAACGTATTGAGACCTATGGTAAAAAAGGAATTATCCTCAGAAAAAAAGTAGAAAGAAGCCTTCTGAAGAACTGCTTGTGATGTTTGAATTCATCTCACAGAGTTACACCATTCTTTTCATGGAGAAGTTTCGTAGCACTGTTTTTGGAGAATCTGAGAAGGGATATTTTGGATTGCATTGAAGCTGATAGTGACAAAGTAAATACCCTCTGATAAAAACTAGAAAGAAGCTTCTGAGAAACTACTTTGTGATATCTGAATTGATCTCACAGTGTTATGTTTTCCTTTCACTGAGCAATTTGCTAACACTGTTTTCATGAAATCTGCAATGGGATATTCAGGAGCACATTGAGTCCTATGTTGAAAAAGGAAATATCCTCAGATCAAACTAGAAAGAAACTTTCTGAGAAACTGCTTTTTGATGTGTGCATACATCTCACAGAGTTACACCTTTCTTTTCACTAAGCTGTTTGCTAACACTGTGTTCATGGAATCTGAAATTGGATATTCTGGAGCACATTGAGGCCTATGGTGAAAAAGGAAATATCCTCAGATTAAAAACTGAAGAGAAGCTTTCTGATAAAATGCTTTGAGATAAGTGAATTCATCTCACAGAGTTACACTATTCTTTTCAAGGAGCAGTTTGGTAGCACTGTTTTTGGGGAATCTGAGAAAGGATAGTTTAGATCACATTGAATCTTATGGTGAGAAAGGAACTATCCTCAGATAAAAACTAGAAAGCAGATTTCCGAGAAACTTCTTGTGACTTGTGAATTCATATCACATATTTATGACATTTTTTTTTTCATGGAGCCGTGTGGTAGCACTGTTCTTGTGGAATCTGAGAAACGATATGTTTGATATGTTAGCTATCACTTTGAGGCCTACTGTGAGCAAGGAAATTTCCTCAGATAAAAACTAGAAAGAAGCTTTTTGAGAAACTACTTTGATATGGCTGAATTCATCTCACAAATTACACAATTCTTTACATGGAGCAGTTTAGTAGCATTGTTTTTGGGGAATCTGAGAATATATTGGATCGCATTGAATCCTATGGTGACAAAGGAAATATCCTTAGTTAAAAACTAGAATGAAGCTTTCTGAGAAACCGCTGTGTGAATTCATTTCACAGAATTATATGACTCTTTATATTTAGCAGTTTGATAACACTATTTTCGTGTAAACTGTAAAGGGTTAATGGGGAGTGCATTGAGCACTATGGTAAAAAAGGAAATACCCTTAGTTAAAAACTGGAGAGAAGCCTTCTCAGAAACTGTTTGTGATGTGTGAATTCATCTCACAGAGTTACACCATTCTTTTCATGGAGCAGTATCATAGTACTATTTCTGGGGAATTCGAGAAGGGACAATTTGGATTGCAGTGTAGCCTATGTTGACAAGAAAATGTCCTCAGATAAAAACCAGAAAGAAGCTTTCTGAGAATCTGCTATGTGATGTGTGATTTTATCTCACAGGGTTACACTTTTCTTTACATTGATCAGTTTGATAACACTGTTTTTGTGGAATCAGCAGTGGGATATACAGGAGCACATTGAAGCCTGTGGTGAAAAAACAAATATCCTCAGATAAAAACTGGAGAGAAGCTATCTGAGGAACCTTTGTGATGTGTGTATTCATGTCACAGAGTTACAGCATTTTTCTCACTGAGCAGTTTGCTAACACTGTTTTCATGTAATCTGCAATGGGATAATCGGGAGCGCATTGAGACCTATGGTGAAAAAGGAAATACCTTCAGATAAAAAAAACAGAATAAAGCTCTCTGAGAAACTTCTTTTTGATGTGTGAATTCCTCCCACAGACTTACACCATTCTTGTCATTGAGCGGATTGCTAACACAGTTTTCATGTAATCTGCAATGGGATATTCTGGAGGGCTTTGAGGCCTATGGTAAAAAAGGAAATATCTTCAGATAAAAATTAGAAAGAAGCTTTCTGAGAAACTGCTTTGTGACCTCTGAATTCATCTCACAGAGATACATCATTCTTTCCATGGAGCAGATTTGTAGCACTGTTCTTGTGGAATCTGCATTGGGATATTTTGGAGCACATTGAGGCCTATGGTGAAAAAGAAAATATACTGGGATAACACTGGAGAGAACTCTTCTGAGAAACTGCTTTTTGATGTGCAAATACATCTTGCAGAATTACATCATTCTTCTCATTGAGCACTTTGCTAATACCGTTTTTGTAGAATCTGCAGAGGGATATACGGGAGCGCATTGAGGCCTGTGGTGAAAAAGCAAATATCCTGAGATAAAACTGGTGAAAAGCCTTCTGAGAAACTGCTTCATGATGTGTGAATTCATATCACAGAGTTACACCATACTTCTGCTGGAGTAGTGTGGTAGCACTGTTTATGTGGAATCTGAGAAGGGATATTTTGGATTGCTTTGAAGCCTAGAGTGACAAAGGAAATATCCACAGATAAAAACTAGACAGAACCTTTCTGAGAAACTGCTTTGTGATGTGTGAATTCATCTCACAGAGTTACACCATTGTTTTTATGGAGCAGTTTTGTAGGACTGTTTTTGGGAAATCTAAGAAGGGATATTTTTGATGGCACTGACACCTACAGTGACAAAATAAATGTCCTCAGATTAAAAACTAGAAAGAAGATTTCTGAGAAACTGCTTTGTTTTGTGTGAATTCATCTCACAGAGTTACACCACGTTCTTCATTTAAGAGTTTGGTAGTACTGTTCTTGTAGAATCTGAGAAAGGATATTTTGCATTGTAAATGTCCTCAGATAAACTCTAGAAATAAACTTTCTGAGACACTGCTTTTTGATGTGTGCATTCATCCCAGAGAGTTACACCTTTCTTTTCACTGAGCAGTTTGCTAACAGTTTTCAAGGAATCTGCAATGGGATATTCAGGGGTGCATTAAGGCCTACGGTGAAAAAGGAGATATCCTCAGATAAAAACTATTAGGAAGCTTTCTGAGAAACTGCTTGGAGATGGATCATTTCATCTCGCAGAGCTACATCATTGTTGTCATGGAGCAGTTTGGTAGAACTGTTATTGTGGAATCTGAGAAGGGATATTTTGAATTGCAATGAAGCTTATGGTGACAAAGGAAATACAGTCAGATAATCACAACAAAAATACTTTCTGAGAAAGTGCATTGTGATGTGTGAATTCATCTGACAGAGTTACACCATTCTCGTTGGGCAGTTTGCTTACACTGTCCTCATGGAATCCACAGTGGTATATGCAGGAGCGCATTGGGGCTTCTGGGGAAATAAAATATTCAAAGATGAATACTGGAAAGAAGCTTTCTGTGAAACTCTTCGGTGACGTGGGAAATCATCTCACAGAGTTACACAATTCTTATCATTTAGAAGTTTCATAGCACTGGTCTTGTGTAATCTGAGAAGTGATGTTTTGGATCACAATGAAGTGTATGGTGACAAAGGAAATGTGCTCAGATGAAAATCAGAAAGATGCTTTCTGAGAAACTGCTTTGTGACATGTGAATTCATCTCACAGAGTTACAGCATTCTTCTCCCTGGGCAGTTTGCCAACACTGCCTTGGCAGAATCTGCAATGGGATATTCAGGAGTGCATTAAGGTCTCTGCTAAAAAATAAGATATCCTCAGATGAAAACTAGAAAGAAGCTCTCTGAGCAACTGCTTTGCGATGGATCACTTCGTCTCAGATTTACACCATTCCTAACATGGAGCAGTTTGGTAGCCCTGGTATTGTGGAATCTGAGATGGCAAAATTTGTTCTCATGGAGGCCTGCTGTGGCAAAGGAAATATCCTCAGATAAAAACTAGAAAGATATTTTCCGAGAAAGAGCTTTGAGATGTGTGAATTCATCTTACAGAAGTACACCATTCTTCTCATTGTGCAGTTTGCTAACAATGCTTTCTTGGAATCAGCAATGTGGTATTCTGGGGCGCCTTAAGGCCCATGGTGAAAAATGAAATATCCTCAGATAGGGTGGTGGAGCAAGATGGCCAAATAGGAACAGCTCCAGTCTCCAACTCCCAGCAGGAGCGACATAGAAGACCAGTGATTTCTGCATTTTCAACTGAGGTACTGGGGTCATCTCACTAGGGAGTGCCGGACAATCGGTGCTGGTCAGCTGCTGCAGCCCGACGAGTGAGAACTGAAGCAGGGTGAGGCATCGCCTCACCTGGGAAGCGCAAGGGGGAAGGGAATCCCTTTTCCTAGCCAGGGGAACACACAACACCTGGAAAATCAGGTGACTGCCGCCCCAATACTGCGCTTTAAGCAAACGGGCACAACAGGAGAATATATTCCACACCCGGCCAGGAGGGTCCCACGCCCACGGAGCCTCCCTCATTGCTAACACAGCAGTCTGTGATCTAACCGCAAGGCAGCAGCGAGGCTGGAGTAGGGGCACCTACCATTGCTGAGGCTAAAGTAGGTAAACAAAGCCGCTAGGAAGCTCGAACTGGGTGGAGCTCACAGCAGCTCAAGGAAACCTGCCTGTCTCTGTAGACTCCACCTCTGGGGACAGGGCACAGTTGACAACAACAACAAAAGCAGCAGGAACCTCTGCAGATGCGAACAACTCTGTCTGACAGCTTAGAAGAGAGCAGTGGATCTCCCAACATGGAGGTTGAGATCTGAGAACGGACAGACTGCCTGCTCAAGTGGGTCCCTGACCCCTGAGTAGCCTAACTGGGAGACATCCCCCACTAGGGGCAGTCTGACACCCCACACTCACAGGGTGGAGTACACCCCTGAGAGGAAGCTTCCAAAGGAAGAATCAGACAAGTACATTCGCTGTTCAACAATATTCTATCTTCTGCAAACTCTGCTGCTGATACTCAGGCAAACAGGGTTGGGAGTGGACCTCAAGCAATTTCCAACAGACCTACAGCTGAGGGTACTGACTGTTAGAAGGAAAATTATCAAACAGGAAGGACATCTATACCAAAACCCCATCAGTACGTCACCATCATCAAAGACCAGAGGCAGATAAAACCACAAAGATGGGGAAAATGCAGGGCAGAAAAGCTGGAAATTGAAAAAATAAGAGCGCATCTCCCACCGCAAAGGAGCGCAGCCCATCACCAGCAACAGATCAAAGCTGGTCAGAGAATGACTTTCATGAGATGAGAGAAGAAGGCTTCAGTCCATCAAACTTCTCAGAGCTAAAGGAGGAATTATGTACCCAGCGCAAAGAAACTAAAAATCTTGTAAAATGAGTGGAACAACTGACAGCTAGACTAATTAATGCAGAGAAGGTCATAAACGAAATGACAGAGACAAAAACCATGACACGAGAAATATACAACAAATGCACAAGCTTCAGTAACCGACGAAATCAACTGGAAAAAAGAGTATGAGCGATTGAAGATCAAATGAATGAAATGAAGCAAGAAGAGAAACCAAAAGAAAAAAGAAGAAAAAGAAATGAACAAAGCCTGCGAGAAGTATGGGATTATGTAAAAAGACCAAATCTACGTCTGATTGGGATGACTGAAAGTGAGGGGGAAAATGGAACCAAGTTGGAAAACACTCTTCAGGATATCATCCAGGAGAACTTCCCCAATCTAGTAGGGCAGGCCAACATTCAAATTCAGGAAATACAGAGAATGCCACAAAGATACTCCTCGAGAAGAGCAATTCCAAGACACATAATTGCCAGATACATGAAAGTTGAAATGAAGGAAAGAATCTTAAGGGCAGCCAGAGAGAAAGGTCGGGTTACCCACAAAGGGAAGCCCATCAGACTAACAGTAGATCTCTCAGCAGAAACTCTACAAGCCAGAAGACAGTGGGGGCCAATATTCAACAATCTTAAAGAGAAGAATTTTCAACCCAGAATTTCATATCCAGCCAAACTAAGTTTCATCAGTGAAGGACAAATAAAATCCTTTACAGATAAGCAAATGCTTAGAGATTTTGTCACTACCAGACCTGCCTTACAAGAGACCCTGAAGGAAGCACTAAACATGGAAAGGAACAACCGGTACCAGCCATTGCAAAAACATGCCAAAATGTAAAGACCATCGAGGCTAGGAAGAAACTGCATCAACTAACGAGCAAAATAACCAGTTAATATCATAATGGCAGGAACAAGTGCACACATAACAATATTAACCTTAAATGTAAGTGGACTAAATGCTCCAATTAAAAGACACAGACTGGCAAACTGGATAAAGAGTCAAGACCCATCAGTCTGCTGTATTCAGGAGACCCATCTCACATGCAGAGACATACATAGGCTCAAAATAAAGGGATGGAGGAAGATCTACCAAGTAAATGGAGAACAAAAAAAAAAAGCAGGGGTTGCAATCCTAGTCTCTGATAAAACAGACTTTAAACCATCAAAGATCAAAAGAGACAAAGGCCATTACATACTGCTAAAGGGATCAATTCAACAGGAAGAGCTAACTCTCCTAAATATATATGCACCCAATACAGTAGCACTCAGATTCATAAAGCAAGTCCTTAGAGACTTACAAAGAGACTTCGACTCCCATAAAATAATAATGGGAGACTTCAACACTGCACTGTCAACATTAGACAGATCAATGAGACAGAAAGTTAACAAGGACATCAAGGAATTGAACTCATCTCTGCACCACGCGCACCAGGTAGACATCTATAGAACTCTCCACCCCAAATCAACAGAATATACATTCTTCTCAGCACCACATCGCACTTATTCCAAAATTGACCACAAAATTGGAAATAAAGCACTCCTCAACAAATGTACAAGAAGAGAAATTATAACAAACTCTCTCTGAGACCACAGCAATCAAACTAGAACTCAGGACTAAGAAACTCAATGAAAACCGCTCAACTACATGGAAAATGAACAACCTGCTCCTGAATGACTACTGGGTACATAACGAAAGGAAGGCAGAAATAAAAATGTTCTTTGAAACGAATGAGAACAAAGATACAACATACCAGAATCTTTGGGACACATTTAAAGCAGTGTGTAGAGGGAAATTTATAGCACTAAATGCCCACAAGAGAAAGCAGGAAAGATCTAAAATGGACACTCTAACATCACAATTAAAAGAACTAGAGAGGGAAGAGCAAACACATTCAAAAGCTAGCAGAAGGCAAGAAATAACTAAGATCAGAGCAGAACTGAAGGAGATAGAGACACAAAAAGCCCTCCAAAAAATCAATGAATCCAGGAGTTGGTTTTTTGAAAAGATCAACAAAATTGACAGACCACTGGCAAGACTAATAAAGAAGGAAAGAGAGAGGAATCAAATAGATGCAATAAAAAATGATAAAGAGGATATCACCACCGACCCCACAGAAATACAAAATACCATCAGAGAATACTATAAATGCCTCTACGCAAATCAACTAGAAAATCTAGAAGAAATGGGCAATTTCCAGGACACTTACACTATCCCAAGACTAAACCAGGAAGAAGTGGAATCCCTGAATAGACCAATAGCAGGTTCTGAAATTGAGGCAATAATTAATAGCCTACCAACCAAAAAAAGTCCAGGACCAGATGGATTCACAGCTGAATTCTACCAGAGGTACAAGGAGGAGCTGGTACCATTCTTTCTGAAACTATTCCAATCAATAGAAAAAGAGGGAATCCTCCCTAACTCATTTTATGAGGCCAATATCATCCTGATACCAACGCCTGGCAGAGACACAACAAAAAAAGAAAATTTTAGACCAATATCCTTGATGAACATCGATGCAAAAATCCTCAATAAAATACTGGCAAACCGGATCCAGCAGCACATCAAAAAGCTTATCCACCATGATCAAGTGGGCTTCATCCCTGGGATGCAAGGCTGGTTCAATATTCGCAAATCAATAAACATAATCCAGCATATAAACAGAACCAAAGACAAGAACCACATGATTATCTCAATAGATGCAGAAAAGGCTTTTGACAAAATTCAACAGCCCTTCATGCTAAAAACGCTCAATGAATTCGGTATTGATGGAACGTACCTCAAAATAATAAGAGCTATTTACGACAAACCCACAGCCAATATCATACTGAATGGGCAAAAACTGGAAAAATTCCTTTGAAAACTGGCACAAGACAGGGATGCCCTCTCTCACCACTCCTATTCAACATAGTGTTGGAAGTTCTGGCTAGGGCAATCAGGCAAGAGAAAGAAATCAAGGGTATTCAGTTAAGAAAAGAAGAAGTCAAATTGTCCCTTTTGCAGATGACATGATTGTATATTTAGAAAACCCCATCGTCTCAGCCCAAAATCTCCTTAAGCTGATAAGCAACTTCAGCAATGTCTCAGGATACAAAATTAATGTGCAAAAATCACAAGCATTCTTATACACCAGTAACAGACAAACAGAGAGCCAAATCATGAATGAACTTCCATTCACAATTGCTTCAAAGAGAATTCAATACCTAGGAATCCAACTTACAAGGGATGTAAAGGACCTCTTCAAGGAGAACTACAAACCACTGCTCAGTGAAATCAAAGAGGACACAAACAAATGGAAGAACATACCATGCTCATGGATAGGAAGAATCAATATTGTGAAAATGGCCATACTGCCCAAGGTTATGTATAGATTCAATGCCATCCCCATCAAACTACCAATGAGTTTCTTCACAGAATTGGAAAAAAAAACTGCTTTAAAGTTCATATGGAACCAAAAAAGAGCCCGCATTGACAAGACAATCCTAAGTCAAAAGGACAAACCTGGAGGTGTCATGCTACCTGACTTCAAACTATACTACAAGGCTACACTAACCAAAACAGCATGGTACTGGTACCAAAACAGAGATATAGACCAATGGAACAGAACAGTGTCCTCAGAAATAATACCACACATCTACAGACATCTGATCTTTGACAAACCTGAGAGAAACAAGAAATGTGGAAAGGATTCCCTATTTAATAAATGGTGCTGGGAAAATTGGCTAGCCAGAAGTAGAAAGTGGAATCTGGATCCTTTCCTTACTCCTTATACGAAGATTAATTCAAGATGGATTAGAGACTTAAATGTTAGACCTAATACCATAAAAACCCTAGAAGAAAACCTAGGTAGTACCATTCAGGACATAGGCATGGGCAAGGACTTCATGTCTAAAACACCAAAAGCAATGGCAGCAAAAGCAAAAATTGACAGATGGGATCTAATTAAACTAAAGAGCTTCTACACAGCAAAAGAAACTACCATCAGAGTGAATAGGCAACGTACAGAATGGGAGAAAATTTTTGCAATCTACTCATCTGACAAAGGGCTAATATCCAGAATCTACAAAGAACTCAAACAAATTTACAAGAAAAAAACAAACAACCACATCAAAAAGTGGGGAAAGTATATTAGCAGACATTTCTCAAAAGAAGACATTCATACAGCCAACAGACACTTGAAAAAATGCTCATCATCACTGGCCATCAGAGAAATGCAAATCAAAACCACAATGAGATACCATCTCACACCATTTAGAATGACAATCAATAAAAAGTCAGAAAACAACAGGTGTTGGAGAGGATATGGAGAAATAGGAACACTTTTACACTGTTGGTGGGATTGTCAACTAGTTCAACCATTATGGAAAACAGTATGGCGATTCCTCAAGGTTCTAGAACTAGATGTACCATATGACCCAGCCATCCCACTACTGGGTATATACCCAAAGGATTATAAATCATACTGCTATAAAGACACATGCACACGTATGTTTATTGCAGCACTATTCACAATAGTGAAGACTTGGAATCAACCCAAATGTCCATCAGAGACAGACTGGATTAAGAAAATGTGGCACATATACACCATGGAATATATGTAGCCATAAAAAAGGATGAGTTTGCATCCTTTGTAGGGACATGGATGCAGCTGGAAACCATCATTCTTAGCAAACTATCACAAGAACTGAAAACCATACACCGCATGTTCTCACTCATAGGTGGGAACTGAACAATGAGATCACTTGGACTCGGGAAAGGGAACATCACACACAGGGGCCTATCATGGGGAGGGGGGAGGCGGGAGGGATTGCATTAGGAGTTATACATGATATAAATGATGAATTGATGGGTGCTGACGAGTTGATGGGTGCAGCACACCAACATGGCACAAGTATACATATGTAACAACCCTGTATGTTATGCACATGTACCGTAGAACTTAAAGTATAATAAAGAAAAAAAAATTAAAAAAGTAATATCCTCAGATAAAAATGAGAAAGAATCTTTCTGAGAGACTCCTTTGTACGTGTGAATTCATCTAAAAGAGTTACAACATTCTTCTCATAGAGCAATGTGCTAACACTGTCGTGGTGGAATCTACCATGGGATATGTGGATATGAGAACTTGCTTTGTGATGTGTGAATTCATCTTACAGAGTTACACTATTCTTCTCAATGAACAGTTTGCTAACACTGCTTTCATAGAATCTGCAATGGGATATTCAGGGGCACATTAAGGCCTATGGTGAAAAATGATATATCCTCAGATGAAAACTAGAAAGAAGCTTTCTGAGAGACTGTTTAGTGACATGTGAATTTGTCTAACAGAGTTAGACCATTAGTTTAATTGGGCTGTTTGCTAGCGCTATTTACGTGTAACCTGCAATGGGATATGAAGGAATGCATTGAGGCCTTTGTTGAAAAAGGAAATATCGTCAGATACAAAATAGGAAGAAGCCTTCTGAGAAACTGCTTTGGGATGGGTAAGTTCATCTCCCAGACTTACACCATTTTTGTCATGGAGCAGATCGTAACACTGTCATTGTGGAATCTGAGAAGGGACATTTTGAATCACAATGAAGCCTATGGTGACAAAGGAAATATAGTCAGATAATCACTACAAAAATTCTTTCTGAGAAACTGCTTTGTGATGTGTGAATTCATCGCGGAATCTGTAATGGGATATTCAGCAGTGCATTAAGGCCTATGGTGAAAAAGGAGATATCCTCAGATAAAAACCATTAGGAAGCTTTCAGAGAAACTGCTTTGTGATGTGTGAATTCATCTGGGAAAATTACATCATTCTCATTGTGCAGTTTGCTGGGACTGTCCTCGCAGAATCTGTAATGGGATACGCAGGAGTGCATTGGGGCTTCCGGGGAAAGGAAATATTCAAAGATGAATACTGGAAAGAAGCTTTCTGTGAAACTCCTCGGTGACGTTGGAAATCATCTCACAGAGTTACACCATTCTTATCATTTAGAAGTTTCGTTGCAGTGGTTTTGTGTAATCTGAGAGGCAATGTTTTGGATCGCAATGAAGCCTATAGTGACAAAAGAAATGTGCTCTGATGAAAACCAGAAAGATGCTTTCTGAGAAACTGCTTTGTGATGTGTGAATTCATCTCACAGAGTTACAGCATTCTTCTCATTGGGCAGTTTGCTGACACTGTCTTCGCAGAATCTGAAATGGGATATTCGTGAGTGCATTAAGGCCTCTGCTGAAAAATAAGATATCCTCAGATGAAAACTAGAAAGAAGCTCTCTGAGTAACTGCTTTGCAATGGATCACTTCATCTCAGATTTACACCATTCCTAACATGGAGCAGTTTGGTAGCCCTGTTTATTCTGGAATCTGAGATGGCAAAATTAGTTCTCATTGAGGCCTGCTGTGACAAAGGAAATATCCTCAGATAAAAACTAGAAAGATGTTTTCCAAGAAACAGCTTTGAGATGTGTGAATTCATCATACAGAAGTACACCATTCTTCTCATTGTGCAGTTTGCTAACAATGCTTTCATGGAATCTGCAATGTGGTATTCTGGGGCGCCTTAAGGCCCACAGTGAAAAATGAAATATCCTCAGATAAAAACTAGAAAGAATCTTTCTGAGAGACTGCTTTGTACATGTGAATTGGTCTAAAAGAGTTACATCATTCTTCTCATTGAGCAATGTGCTACCACTGTAGTGGCGGAATCTGCAATGGGATATTCAGGAGTGCATTAAGGCCTATGGTGTAAAAGGACATATCCTCAGATAAAAACTGTAAAGAAGCTTTCTGAGAAACAGCTTGGGGATAGATCAATTCATCTCACAGAGCTACACCATTCCTGTCATGGAGCAGTTTGGCAGCATTATTATTGTGGAATCTGAGAAGGGATAGTTTTGATCCAATGAAGCCTATAGTGCAAAGGAAATATCCTCAGATAGTAACTACAGAAATGCTTTCTGAGAAACTGCTTTGTGATGGGTGACTTCGTCTGGGAGAGTTACATCATTCTCATTCAGCAGTTTGCTGACACTGCCCTCACGAAATCTGCAATGGGATATGCAGGAGCCCTTTGAGGCTTGTGGGGGAAAGGAAATGCTCAAAGATAAATATTGGAAAAAGGAAATATCCACAGATAAAAACTGGAAATAAGCATTCTGAGAAACTGCATTGTGTTGTGTGAATTCAACTCACTGAGTTACACCTGTGTTTCGAGGAGCCGTTTGCTAGTCCTGTTTTTGTGGAATCTGAGAACTGATACATCAGATCGCTTTGAATACTATACGGCTAAAGGAAATATCCTCAGATAAAATCGAGAAAGAAGCTCTCTGAGAATCTTCTTTGTGATGTGTGAAATAATCTGCCAGAATTGCACTTTTCTCTTCATGAACCCGTCTGCTAAGACTGTTCTGCAAAGTGATATTTGGAAGCGCATTGAGGGCTATGGTGAAAAAGAAAATCTTCTCACATAAAAACTAGAAAGAAGCGTTGTGAGAAACTGCATTGTGATGTGTGAATGCAACTCACAGAGTTACGCTTTTCATTTATCAGTTTGCTAACACTGTTTTCTTGAAATCAGCAGTGGGATATTTCTTAGCACATGGAACCTTATGGTGACAAAGGAAATATCATCCAATACAAACTTGAAAGAATCTTTCTGAGAAACTGCTTTGTGATGCATGAATTCTTCTCACAGAGTTACACTTTCATTTCATGGAGCAGTCTATTACCACTGTCTTTGGGGAATCTGAGAAGGGATACTTTTAATTGCATTGAGGCCTATGCTGACAAAGGAAACATCCTCAATTAAAAACGTGAAAGAAGCTTTCTGAGAAACTTCTTTGTGATATGTGAATTCATCTCACAGAGTTACAACTTAGTCTTCATGAAGCAGTTTGCTAACACTGTTTTCGTGGAATCTGTAAAGTGATATTTGGGAGCGCTTTGAGGCCTATGGTGAAAAAGGTAATATCCACAGATAAAAACTGGAAAGAAGCGTTCTGAGAAACTGCATTGTGATGTGTGAATGCAACTCACAGAGTTATACTTTTCTCTTCATTGGTCAGTTTCCTAACACAGTTGTCTTGAAATCTGCAATGGGATACTTCTTGGCGCAATGAAGCTTATGGTGACAAAGGAAATAACCTCAGGTAAAATCGTGAAAGAAGCTTTCTGAGAAACTGGAGACATTTGCTAGCAGTTTTTTTGTGGATTCTGAGAACTGATATTTCGGATGGGTTTGAAAAGTATAAGGAGAAAGGAAATATCCTCAGAGGAAAACTGGAATGACACTTTCTGAGAAACTGCTTTGTGATGTGTAAATTCATTTCACAGTGTTACACCACACTTTCATGGAAGAGTTTGTTAGCACTGATTTTGTGAAATCTCAGAAGTGATATCTTGGATATCGCTGAATCCCATGGTGAATAATGCAATATCCTCAGACAAAAACTGCAGAGAAGCCTTCCTAGAAACTGCTTTGTTGTGGGTGAATTCAACTCTCAGAGTGACATCATTATTTTCATTGAGAAGATTGCTAACAGTGCTTTCGCAGAATCTGCAGTGAGACACACGGGAGTGCTTTGGGACCACAAATATAATCAGTTCAAAACAGAAAGAAGCTTTCTGAGAAACTGCTTTGTGATGTGTGAATTCAACTCACTGAGTTACACCTGTATTTCAAGGAGCCGTTTGCTAGCCCTGTTTTTGTGGAATATGAGAACTCATATTTCGGATTGCTCTGAAGACTACACGGTCAAAGGAAATATCCTCAGATAAAATCGAGAAAGAAGCTTTCTGAGAAACTTCTTTGTGATATGTCAATTCACCTCACAGAGTTACACGCCCATTCTGCCCCATAAGAATCCCAGCTAGTTTGTGTGTTCTGGGCTGGGTCTCAGCAACCTGGGTGGAGCAGCTGAGCCCACCATGGCAGAGAAAGCTGTGCGCTAAGAGCCCACCCTCCTCTGACCTGCACGGCTCCACTGGCCAGGCGCAAAGCACAGGGGTTCCTCACAGGGGAGTTCCAGCCTGTCCATTTCCTGGAGGGATGGGACTGCCCAGCCCAGCGGAGTGCCTGGCTGCAGCATCACCTTCTAGGCAGCCCACATGCTGAGGCCCCAGCCCTCCCCTCACGTTCTTGGAAGACCAGCTGCTTCCTGTTTGTGTGAAGAATTTGGCTGCTTTCCTGCGTGGTGGGTGAGGGTCCAAGCATCCAGTGGGACAGTCACTCCTTGTTTCTGTGGGGCCTACTGTTCTGAGGAGAAACTTAATCACTTTGTTTTCTTGGTTTAGGTTTTGCTTTTTAATAATAATAATAATAAAAAGATCCAGCTTAACTGCAGCCCAAGGGCCCTGTGACGTTCCTGGCATAACAGGTGTCACTTTTACACCGGCTGCTTCAGTGGGCTGCTGACCGGAAGCTCCCGGGGGAGCACTGCTGCCCAAACGTGGGGTGGGGGGCGTAGAAGCTGACCCTTGTGTCCCGTGCTAGCTCAGCCAGGCTCCCTCGGGGCCCTGACCCTCTCCCAGCCACGGGTCAGTGCTGGGAAGAAGGCTCTCAGATGCCGGGGAGGCCTCGGAAGGAGAAGAGCCTGCAGGCTCCCTCAGCCAGGGCTGGCAAGTCTGGGAACTGCTGGGCCACCTGACTTCCAGGGAAACCCCTCCGGGAGTCAACACCCAACCCCTCTTCCAGGAGCCCAAGCCAGGAAAGATGGGAGACAGAGCCCTGGCACCCCCACTCTTTCTGGCATTCTCCCCTCAGAGGCCTCAGCTGCTGGACAAGGTCCTGGGCTCCCTGGGTTGCCCTCTTGGCCCAGGCTGGGGATGGAGAATGCCACACAGGCAGTGTCCCGGTGCCCCCCAGGGCCTCAGGATGCCTCCCCCACTCTCCACCAGCTCTCCTGCCTTCCAGGTGGGACCTTCCCTATCCCACCCAAAACCTTGGCTCTCCCTTTCCTGCCCTGTGGCTGGGGAATCTGCAGAGTCATGAAGCCAGGGGAGGGGACAGCAAGGAGGGACCCCCCTCTATCTCAGCATGGGAGGGGTTCAGGGTCCAAGGCTACCCCAGAAACAGTCACTGTCTCTCACTGAAGAGCTGCAGGCACCCCCTGCCCGTGGTGCTCAGGGTGAGCCTATTGTGGGAAAGGAAGTTGGGGCTGGAGGTGTTGGCTGGGCCAGGTCATCAGGTGTTGGGAATGGAACAAGAAGATGGTCAGTCTGGGGCTACCTTGCCCACTGCTTCTCTCACTTCATGTCATTTGTGGAAGAAAGAAGAGCATGTCATCTGCAAGTCATGATAGCCATGGCCCCAGATCTGCACTTTCAGGAATTCTGCCACTGTGCAGCCCCTCTCATATTAATAGGATGGATTTGTGTAACCAACAGTGGGAATGACAGCAGGTGACTTCTGAGGCCAGGTCATAATTGAGACTGCAGCATCCTTCTTCTTCCCTCACCTCTCTCCCTTTGCTCCCTCTGGGGAAAGCTGGCTGCCATGTAGTGAGGATGCCCAAGCAGCCCTTGCAGAGGTTTGTGTGGAAGGACTGAGCCTCCCTCCGACAGCCACACCAGGTTGCCTGGCATGAAGGAGCCACTTTGGAGGGGACGCTCCAGTTCAGCAGAACCTTCAGATGGCTGGGCCCAGGGCTGGTGGCTTGGCTGGGGCTGTCCTGGGGTGGCAGCCAAGCCAAGCCACAACCATCAGGCTAAGCTGCTCCTGTACTCCTGACCCGCAGAAACCAACATGATAAATATCCATCACTCTAAGTCTTTATTGTTTTAAGTTTTGGAGTAATTTATTGTGCAGCCATAGGCAACAAACACTGTCTTCTGGCAGGGGTGACATAGATGCAACTAGACCAGAGGGGACGAGGCTGGTGCAAGGAAGGCTTGTAAGGATGGAGAGTGTGAGGGGAGCTCAGGAGTCCTGGCCTTGGGTCTGGCCTGGCTCTGAGGCTCAGCAGCTATGTGCACTGGACAAGTCTGCCTCCCACACAGGTTAGCATGGGTGATGAGTGTGGTGTGTGGCAGAGGCAAATAGCCTATGATCACACAGGGAGGACCAGTGTGAGTCACACAAGGGACAGCAATTAAGGGTGACATTGGAGGGACTTGGCTTGTGGTCTGGGTGCAGGTGACATGAGGGAAGCCTGCAGATGGCTCAGAGTGACCAAGTCCCCAGAGCAGGCACAGAAGAACAAAGCAGAGCATGACTCAAAACAACTGGCAGCCAGCACCTCCACAGTCTGGCTGGGCACATCTCTTTTGGCCCCTTCAACACCTAGGGCCCAACAGTTGTTCTCAGGTCAGGGTGAGTGGTCTGGGAAGACAGCTGCCCACCTGGGCCTTTCCACTTGGCTACATTCCCTGGCTGGCATTTAGAGAAAGGGCATCCACCCATCCATCGATTCATTCATCCATCCACCATCAATTCACCCAGTCATTCATCTATGTATTCATGGATTATATACCCAGTCATTCATCCATCCATGTATTCATCTATCCACCTATCCATGCATCCACTCATCTATGAGTCTATTCATCCATCCATTCATCCACTCATAAATCCATGTATCTATCTATCTATCCATCCATCCATGCATGCATCCACCCATCTATGCATCTGTTCATGTGTCCATTCACCCACCCATTCATACACCCACTTATTTATCCATATATCTATCTTCCATCCATCCATGCATCCACCCACCAATTCATCCATCCATCCACCCACTCATTTGTTCATCTATCCATCCACCCATCCATCCTTCCTTCCTTCCATCCATACATCCATGCATGCATGCATCCATCCATCCATCCATCCATGCACCCATCCATGCACCCTTCTTTCCTTCCTTCCTTTTCCTTCCTTTTCCTGCCTTCCTTTGCCTGCCTTCCTTCCTTCCTTCCTTCCTTCCTTCCTTCCTTCCTTCTTTCCTTCTCCTTCCTTCCTTGCTTCCATGAATACATGCATCCACCTATCCATCCATCCATCTGTTCATCCATCCATCTCTTCATCCATCCATCCATGCACCCATTCATGCATCCATTCATCCTCCCTCCCTACCTCTCTTCCTTCCTTCCTTTCTTCCATGAATCCATGCATGCATGCATGCATCCATCCATCCATGCACTGATCCATGCATCCATCCATCTTCCCTTCTCTCCTTCCTTCCTTCCTTCCTTCCTTTTCCTTCCTTCATTTCTTCCTTCCTTCCTTCCTTCCCCTTCCTCCCTTCCCCTTTGCTGAGGGCCTAGAGGAGTGAAGAGCCCAGGATGGCCCTGGGAAGGATGGCATCACCTGGTGGAGGAAAGGGAGAAAGGTGCATTTGGAGCTTCAGGGCTAAACCGTCATGTCCACAGAGGATGGGGACATCTGTGAGAGGGGAATAATGGACAGACAGCACCTGCTAGGTCATGTTGCCAAGAGGCCCCTGGCCAGGAGCTCAGCCCAGCCTGGGCAAGTGGTCACGTCTTGGTTACTGACTGTGGCCTTCCTCCTGCTGGCCTCTCAGATATCACAGGGAGCTCTCACAGCCTCTCGAGCTGTCCCGCAATGGGCTGCGACCTGGCCTTGAGACCTGGTCCGGGCCCCACAACCTCAACTTGGTGTTCCTTCAGGGCAAAGACAGATGGGACAGGGGTCGGTGAGGGGAGGAGCATTCTGAGGAGGTGGTACTTGGGCTGAGCCTGGAAGGGAAGCTCCAGGGTGCTCCTGGGGCTGCAGGGTGAACCAGTTCTGATGTTTTCTGTATTAAGGAGCATCTGGGAAGGGAGAGAACAAAAGCTTCAGGCACAAACGTGATCGGTCATCCGTTTTCATTCTGGGATCTGGAAAACAGCTGATTCTGGAAACCTACCACTTCCCTGGGTGCAGAGCTCTGTGGAGAAGGGCTCCCGCAGGGCTGGGGGTGGGAGCTCAGGCCCCTGGCACTCCAGAGCTGGCTTAGGAAAGGGTGAGGCTCAGACTGGGCCTGGAGGGAAGAGCCCATCAAGGAGGAACCTGTCTCCACCCCCTGCCTCTGATCAGGTTTCTATAGCACTGGTGACCAGGACACTCCAGCCTCTGGGACCTCAGTGGGCTAATCCGGGACTAATCCTAGCAACAGGCTGGGCCTGCAGCCACATGATGGCCGAGGGTTGCTGAGCTTGCACCCATGACCCTCCCGGGGGGCTGGCCACAGCGCCGGGTTTCCCTCTGTGCCCTGGGGTTGAGTGGAGTCGGCTCCAGGAGCAAGGCCCCCCTGGGCCTTTGGTCCCCTTCCTGGGCCCTGCTCTGGGCCACTGGGGTCCCCTTGGCTGCCCTCACCTGGGGGTTGGCAGGATCAGAGGAGATTAGCAGGTGAGGGAGGCCTCATGCATGCAGCACGGCTTCCTGCTGGGAGCGGTGGAAGCCCGGAGATTTTGGGGCAGGCTCAGGGATCCTGACACGCTCACTTGGGGCCCTGGGCTGGGGCAAGGCAACATGGTGGGTCTTCTGGGTCACTGGAACCTGAGGAAGGACAAAGCTCTGGAGGCCTTGATCAAGGAGGCCTACTGCACGTGTATGTGTTTGTGTGTATGAATGCATGTTTGCATGTTTGGGCACATATGTGCATGCGTGTGTACACCCGTGTGTGTGTGTTCATGTGTGTATATGAATGTGTGTTTGCATGTGTGGGCACATATGTGTATGCATGTGTGTCTGTGCGTGCGTGTGCAACTGTCTCTGTGTGTGTGTGCGTGTGTGCATATGAATGTGTGTTTGCATGTGTGGGCACATATGTATATGCATGTGTGTCTGTGTGTGTGTGTGTGCACCCATGTGTTTGTGTGTGTGTATGTGTTTGTGTGTGTGTATGAATGTGTGTTTGCATGTGTGGGCACGTATGTGTATGCATGTGTGTCTGTGCGTGCGTGTGTGCACCCGTGTGTGTGTGTACACCGGCACAGGAGGGGGTTGTGCCCCTGCCTCTGCTCTCCAGCAGCTCTGGCTCCATCTGTGTTCGTGCTTTTCATCAGTTAGCCATCATTTGTTAATTCATTCATTCACCCATCATTCATTCAGCAATGATCAGGAGGAGCCAGCCCTGTCCATGCTGACCCAGGCTGTGGGTCTGTTGTGTCGGTCTCAGCAGTGTCTGGGCATCAGCAGGTGAAAGGGTGCCTGAGTCTCAGTGCGGGAGCAGCCTCCACTGAGAACCGCAGCTCCCCAGGGGTACCCTGAGCTGCAGCTCTCCGTCCCCTGCTCTGTCATCTCCTGGACCCATGCCCTTCCTAGCTGCTGGATCAGCCTCCGCCCAGGTTGGGCTGCAGGGGCTGGGTCCAGGCCTCTCTGGGGTGCCCTTCGCCAGGGATTGCTGGCAGCCCCTGAAATCTTGACTGGAGTTGGGCTGACCCGGGCTCGAACTCCTGGCTCTTGTGCCACTTAGCGTGTGTCTGTGGAAAAGCCACTTAATGGAGACAGATCCTCTTTCTCCTTGTCTGGAACAGTGACAGTCCTGACTCCTTCAGGGTTTCAAAGGTGATGGTTGTGGAACATGCTGCTGGCACCTAACCATGGAGGACATGTGAGGGACAGCCACTGTCACTACCCAGATGTTCCCTGGGCCAGCTGTGTGGGAACAGGTGGGATTTGGGGTGGAGCACACGCAGGACGGACCTTGTTCATTTTGGGTCCACACAGGCGTGTGTCCCCAGTTCCCGGCCCTGCCCCTGCTCTGTACTGCAGCACCCCTACGCTCAGAATAGATCCCTTATTTCCATGTGGAAAGCGATCTATGAGTTCCAGGAAGGCAGAGCCCCTGGAGCCATCTCTGGGCTTCCAGAAAGCCCACTGGGAGGGTGGTGGATGGTGTCTCCAGGGCCATGGAACACTCTGACTGCCCTTAGCACCAGGCGGGGAGATTCTCTGGTTTTCAGCTTGTCCTTCTGTTCCAGGGGGCAGTTCTGTGGGAGATGCTCCCTCCTGCCAATGCAGAAGACAGAGCTGGAGCAGAGGAGAGCCCCTGCTTTGACCTGAGAGCCCCAGCTTGGTCACTGAACTTGGGAGCCATGGTTGGAAAGTCTGGTCTTCCATGCCCTGGCAAGGGCAGACTTGATTTTCCTTCCTACTCTTCCCTTCCAGCCTCCTCCTCTGCCAGACTGTCCATGGTGGGCAGAGAGAGGGCCAAGGAAAGGGAAGTGGGTGGACACAGCAGGATGACTGTAAGGAAGAGGACACAGGAGACGGAAGGGGATGCAGGGCCTTCCAACTATGGACTTGAAGAAGAAAGATGAAAATAAGAAACCAAAGTCATGTCTTGGCCAACAAGGGATGGTAAGGAGTAGGCCCTACCATCACCCCCAGCTTCTGTCTCCCTACAGAAAGAAGCTTGTGGGAAACTGGCTCCAGGAGGCTTGGCTGCAGGGAAGGCAGCATTTCCATGACTGAGCCCTTTGCAAACTATGTGGGTTCTGCTCTTTTTGGCCCTCCTGCTCCAGCCCCCAGCTCCCTGCATCCAGCTCTGAGGGCCCTAGAGCCCCATCAGATGTGGAGGGAGCTTGGGTGGAGCAGGGTGGAGGTGCGGCAAAGATCAGGCCAAGCCTTATTGTTTAGAAAAGAAGGAACTGACTTCAGCTCCAGAAGCAGGGCCTCCCACCCCACCCAGACTTCCTGCTCCCTGGGCTTTCCAGGGCTGACTTTGTCCACCTTATTTGGGGATTGAGAAGTCACACTGCTGTGTGGCCCTAGGGGTCATGGCAGAGAAACAGAGACTCATGGAGTGGAGGGTGCCCGGCAATCATTCTCCATGATTCAAGGTTACAACACTTTAGCCAAAGAAAGTGCTATTTGAGGATCCATTCATTCCTCCATCCAACTCTTCACCCACCCTTCCATCCACCCACCTGCTTTTCACTCATCCATTTACTTATTCATACATCTACATTCATCCTCATGTCTACACATCCCCCATTCACCCATCCATTCATCTTTCCCTCTACCCACTCATCCATTCATCCATCCATCCACACGCCCACCTTCCCACCCACTCATCCACCCATCCATCCCACACATCATTCTATCTACCTACACATTCACTCATCCATCCATCCATCCATCCATCCATCCATCCATCCATTCCAACCTTCATCCATTAACCCCCCTACCCATCCACCCATCATCCATCCATCCATCCATCCATCCATTCATCCATCTATCCATTTATTCATCCATCCATCCATTCGTCCATCTGTTTATCCATCCATCCATCCATCCATCCATCCATCCATCCATCCATTTATCCATCCATCTATCCATTCTTCCATCAATTCATCCACCCATCTATCAACCCACCTGTCTACCACCCTTTCTACCACAATTCTATAGTATCCTGGTGTGATCATTGGAATCTCATTGATAAGAAAACTTCTTGAATAAGTTCTTTGGCTAAGAAGCAAGAGGCTGCCTCAATTCACCCACTGCATCTGTGTCTTATAGATTTGAAGTCATCATGAGTTACATCTAAGACCAGGACCAGAACTTGAGACTGTCTTTTTGGGACCTTTTATTTTTGACAATGACAGTGACAGACACACACAGGGAGCACTAAGGCTGGGGTCCCAGTGGCTATTAGTGTGGAGAAGAGTCTCTCCTGGCTCTGTGTGGCCTTTGAAAGGCACCTCATTCCTTTGGTCTAGCCTTCTCTGTAAAATGGGCTGCCAAGATGGTTGTGTGGGTAGATGGATAGAAGGAATCTGCCTGTCTTTGAATCATTGCCTCCAGGTGAAGGTCTCCCCCCTTTCTGACTCTAAAACAAAAACCAATGAGGTTGAAATACTCAAGCCCCAAGTGACACCTGTGAAATGGCCCAAGAGAAGTATGCCATGAAGCAGCAGGAAGTGCATTCCAGGAGGAGGGAACAGAGGTCAGAGAGATGTCCTGACATTTGGGGACCCAGCAGGGAGTTGGGCCTGGCTGTCTGGAATGGCAGCAAAAGTGGCTGGGGAGGAAAGAGGAGCCAGGCTGAAGGATCAGATGCTCCTGGGAACACACAGGAGCTGGGGGTTGAACCAGGTGGGGTTTCTGGGGGAGGGACATGGGTGGGCCGGCTGGCCAGAAGAAGCTACCTTTGCAGGGTGGCGAGTAGAAAGGGGAGTGAGACCCACTTGCATGGCTGCCAAGGGGTCCAGTGAGGGAAGGTGGTGAGTCCAGGGGCCCAGCTTCAAGTACCACATGGGTGCTGCTTGGCCATGCTAAACTTGAAGGGTTCTCCTCTGGTACACTGTGTCTGGAGGCCCAGGGTCTTCCTCCCTCAGCCTGGCAGGGTGGTCCCTCCTGCTGCTTGGCTCTGTGCTGGGCTTGATCCAGCCCTGCTCAGCCTCCCCAGGCATCCAGTCCCTCCTGTCCTGCCCCATTGAGTCTGCAAACCCAATGCCCTTGGCTTCTCCCTGCCTCTAGCTCCCGTCCTTCAGTCCATGCCAGGGGCCTGCCCAGGAGGTCCCTTGTCACCAGTCCCCAGTGCCTGTCTCCCAGTCTCCCACTTAGCAACTGTGGGACACCTGGAAGGACCTGTGAAATAAACCCCTGAACCCTGGCCTAAAGTCACTGCCCCCAAAACCTGGACTCAGGGAGCTCAGCAGAGCATGCAGGACTGCAACTGGCCTGGGCTGTCCACTTGTCCTGTAGGCTTTGGGCATGGGGAAGGGCAGACAGAGGAGCGGGACCAGGCCAGCCCAGGAGGCCTGGGGGTTGCAGAGTGGGACCTGGCTGCACCAAGGAATCCAGGGGCTCTGGTCCCCTGGGCCCAGCAAGCTTCAGATGGGCCTGGGGACCTCCCTCCCTGCACTGGGCAGGCTTCCTGCCTGGCCCCGGGAAGTGGCCCCCCTGCGGCCCCCGCAGACAGGTGACGTCGACATCTGAGATAACAACGCAGCCCTGTCGATGTCTGCCCCAGAGTATGCCCACTGTAATCTGGGCTGTCTGGGCACACAGGCCACCTTGGCTCAGTGAAAAGCTACCCTCGCAGTGGGTTCTTGTGGGGCTGAGGAAAACACGTCTGCAGGCCTAGGTGGGGCAGGCCTCAGGGGCGGGTCTGCCTCACTCGCCCTAAGATCTGTACCAGAACTGAGCTGTTCTTACTGGGTGCACAGGACCTGGAGCCCAGCAGGGCATGTAGTCAGTAGGTGCCCAATAAATGTGTGGATGAGACAAGGAACCCTGCACGAATTAGTGAGGCTGAAAAGCAAAATGATTTAGAGGCAAGAGGCTGGAGGAGTCTGGGCCTCTCCAAAGAGGAGGACAGGATGTGTTAATTTATCTTACAGAGTTACACCATTCTTCTCAATGAGTGGTTTGCTAACACTGTTTACATGGAATCTGCAATGGGATATTCAGGGGCACATTAAGGCCTATGGTGAAAAATGAAATATCCTCCGATGAAAACTAGAAAGAAGCTTCTGAGAGACTGCTTTGTGACATGTGAATTCATCTAACAGAGTTAGACAATTAGTTTAATAGTGCCATTTGCTAGCACAATTTACGTGTAACCTGCATTGGGATATGCAGGAATGCATTGAGGCCTTTGTTGAAACAGGAAATATCCTCAGATATGAAGTAGGAGGAAGCCTTCTGAGAAACTGCTTTGAGATAGGTAAATTCATCTCCCAGAGTTACACCACTCTTGTCATGGAGCACATCTTAACACTGTCATTGTGGAATCTGAGAAGGGATATTTTGAATCACAATGAAGCCTATGGTGACAAAGGAAATATAGTCAGAGAGTCCCTACAAAAATTCTTTCTGAAAAACTGCTTTGTGATGTGTGAATTCATTGCACAGAGTTACACCATTCTTCTCATTCAGCAATGTGCTAACACTGTCATCGCAGAATCTGCAATGGGATATTTGGGAGCACATTAAGGCCTATGGTGAAAAAGGAGATATTCTCAGATAAAAACTATTAGGAAGCTTTCTGAGAAACTGCTTGGGGATGGATCAATTCATCTCACAGAGCTACACCATTTCTGTCAAAGAGCAGTTTGGTAGCACTGTTATTGTGGACTCTGAGAAGAGATATTTTGAATCACAATGAAGCTTATGGTGACAAAGGAAATAGTCAGATAATTATGAAAAAAATGCTTTCTGAGAAACTGCATTGTGATGTGTGAATTCATCTGACAGAGTTACACCATTCTCATTGGGCAGTTTGCTAACACCATCCTTGCGGAATCTGCAATGGGATACGCAGGAGCGCAATGGGGCTTCCGGGGAGAGGAAATGCTCAAAGATGAATACTGGAAAGAAGCTTTCTGTGAAACTCCTCGGTGACATGGGAAATCATCTCACAGAATCACACCATTCTTATCATTTAGAAGTTTCATAGCACTGGTTTTGTGTAATCTGAGAAGCGATGTTTTGGATCACAGTGAAGGCTATGGTGACAAATGAAATATGCTCAGATGAAAACCAGAAAGACGCTTTCTGGGAAACTACTTTGTGACATGTGAATTCATCTCACAGAGTTACAGCATTCTTCTCATTGGGCAGTTTGCTAACACTGTCTTCGCAGAATCTGCAATGGGATATTTGGCAGCGCATTAAGGCCTCTGTTGAAAAAGGAGATATCCTCAGATGAAAACTAGAAAGAAGCTTTCTGAGCAACTGCTTTGTGATGGATCACTTCATCTCAGATTTACACCATTCCTAACATGGAACAGTTTGGTAGCTCTGTGATTGTGGAATCTGAGATGGCAAAATTAGTTCTCATTGAGGCCTGCTGTGACAAAGGAAATATCCTCAGATAAAAACTAGAAAGATGTTTTCTGAAAAATAGCTTAGAGATGTGTGAATTCATCTTACAGAAGTACACCATTCTTCTCATTGTGCAGTTTGCTAACAATGTTTTCGTGGAATCTGCAATGTGGTATTCTGGGGCGCCTTAAGGCCCATGGTGAAAAATGAAATATCCTCAGATAAAAACTAGAAAGAATCTTTCTGAGAGACTGCTTTGTACGTGTGAATTCGTCTTAAAGAGTTACACCATTCTTCTCATTGAGCAATGTGCTACCACTGTCGTGGCGGAATCTGCAATGGGATATTCAGGAGCGCATTAAGGCCTGTGGTGCAAAAGGAGATATCCTCAGATAAAAACTATAAAGAAGGTTTCTGAGAAACAGCTTGGGGGTGGATCAGTTCATCTCACAGAGCTACATCATTCCTGTCATGGAGCAGTTTGGCAGCACTCTTATTGAGGAGTCTGAGAAGGGATAGTTTGGATCGCAATGAAGCCTATGGTGCAAAGGAAACATCCTCAGATAGTAACAACTTGAAATGCTTTCTGAGAAACTGCTTTGTGATGTGTGACTTCGTCTGGGAGAGTTACACCATTCTCATTGGGCAGTTTGCTGACACTGTCCTCGTGGAATCTGCAATGGGATATGCAGGAGTGCTTTGAGGCTTATGGGGGGAAGGAAATACTCAAAGATAAATACTGGAAAGAAGTTTTCTGTGACACTCCTCGGTGATGTGGGAAATCATCTCACAGAGTTACACAGTTCTTATCACTGAGGAGTTTTGTAGCACTGGATTTGTGTAATATGAGAAACGATGTTTTCATTGCAATAAAGCCTATGGTGACGAGGAAATATCCTCAGATAAAAATCAGAAAGCAGTTTTCTGAGAACCTGCTTTGTGATGTGTGAATTCATCTTACAGAGTTACATCAATCTTCTCAATGAGCACTTTGCTAACAATGTTTTCATGCAATCTGCAGTGGGATATTGAGGGACGCATTAAGACCTATGGTGAAAAATGAAATATCCTCAGATGAAAACTAGAAAGAACTTTTCTGAGAAACTTCTTTGTGATATGTGAATTCATCTCACAGAGTTACAACTTAGTATTCATGAAGCAGTTTGCTAACACTGTTTTCATGGAATCTGCAAGGTGATAGTTGGGAGCACTTTGAGGCCTAAGGTGAAACAGGAAATATCCACAGATAAAAACTGGAACAAAGCGTTGTGAGAAACTGCATCGTGATGTGTGAATGCAACTCACAGAGTTACACTTTTCTCTTCATTGATCAATTTCCTAACACAGTTTTCTTGAAATCTACGATGGGATACTTCTTGGTGAAATGAAGCTTATGGTGACAAAGGAAATATCCTCAGATAAAAATGTGAAGGAAGCTTTCTGAGAAAATGCTTTCTGATATGGGACTTCATCTCACAGAGTTACACTATTATTTCATGAAGCCATTTGCTAACACTGTTTTCGTGGATTCTGAGAACTGATATTTTGGATGGGTTTGAAGAGTATAAGGACAAAGGAAATATCCTCAGAGAAAAAAACAGAATGATGCTTTCTGAGAAACTGCTTTGTGATGTGTGAATTCGTTTCACAGTGTTACACCACATTTTCATGGAGGAGTTTGTTAGCACTGATTTTGTGGAATCTCATAAGTGATATCTTGGATATCGTTGAATCCCATGGTGAATAATGCAATATCCTCAGACAAAAACTGCAGAGAAGCCTTCTCAGAAACTGCTTTGTTGTGGGTCAATACAGCTCACAGAGTTATACATTTCTGTTCATGAAGCCTTTTGCTAAGAATGTTCTCATGGAATCTGCAAAGTGATATTTGGGAGCACATTCAGGGCTATGGTGAACAAGGAAATATCCTCAGATAAAAACTGGAAAGAGGTGTGGTGAGAAACTGCATTGTGATGTGTGAATGCAACTCACAGAGTTACACTTTTCTCAGAAACTTTTTTCTGACGTGTGAATTCATCTCACAGAGTTACACATTTCTCTTCATGAAGCCGTTTGCTAAGAATGTCCTCGTGGAATCTGCAAAGTGATATTTGGGAGCACATTCAGGGCTATTGTGAAAAAGGAAATATCCTCAGATAAAAACTGGAAAGAAACGTGGTGAGAAACTGCATTGTGACATGTGAATGCAATTCACAGAGTTACACTGTTATTTTCATTGATCAGCTTGCTAACACTCTTTCCTTCATATCTGCAGTGGGATATTTCTTAGCGCAATGAAGCTTCTGGTGACAAAGGAAATACCCTCAGAAAAAAACTAGAAAGAAGGTTTCTCAGAAACTCTTTTGTGACGTGTGAATTTAACTGACTGAGTTACACCTGTATTTTGTGGAGCCATTTGCTAGTCCTTTTTTTGTGGAATCTGATAACTAATATTTCGGATCACTTTGAAGACAGTGGGGCCAAAGGAAATACCCTCAGAGAAGATCGAGAAAGAAGCTTTCTGAGAAAATTCTTTGTGATGTGTGAATTCATCTCACAGAGTTACACTTTTTTCTTCATGAAGCTGTTTGCTAAGACTGTTCTCGTAGAGTCTGCAAAGTGATACTTGGAGGGCATTGAGGACTATGGTGAAAAAGGAAATATCCTCAGATAAAAACTAAAGAAAAGTTGTGAGAAACTGCATTGTGAAGTGTGAATGCAACTCATAGAGTTACACTTTTCATTTCATTCATCAGTTTGCTAACACTGTTTTCTTGAAATCTCCAATGGGATATTTCTTATCACATGGAAGCTTACGGTGACAAAGGAAATATCGTCACATAAAAATCAGAGAAAAGCTTTCCGAGAAGCTGCTGTGTGATGTCTCAATTCAACTCACTGAGTTACATCTCTATTTCATGGAACCGTCTGCTAGCCCTGTTTTTGAGGAATCTGAGAACAGATATTTCGGATCATTTTCAAGACAGTACGGTCAAAGGAAATATTCTCAGATGAAACCGAGAAAGAAACTTTCTGAGAATCTGCTTTGTGATGCTTGAATTCATCTCAAAGAGTTACACATTTCTTTCATTGGGCAGTCTATTACCACCATCTTTGGGGAATGTGAGAAGAGATATTTTGGATCGCATTGAGGCCTATGCTGAAAAAGGAAATATCCTCAACTAAAAACGTGAAAGATACTTTCTGAGAAGCTTCTTTGTGTTATGTGAATTCATCTCACAGAGTTACATCTTAGTGTTCATGAAGCAGTTGGCTACCACTGTTTTTGTGGAATCTGCAAAGTGATATTTGGGAGCGCTTTAAGACCTCTGGTGAGAAAGGAAATCTCCATAGATAAAAAGTGGAAATAAGCATTGTGAGAAACTGTATTGTTATGTGTGAATTCATCTCACTGAGTTCCACCTGTATTTCCAGGTGTCGTTCATTAGCCCTGTTTTTGTGGAATCAGAGAACTGATATTTCGGATTGCTTTCAAGACTGTATGGTCAAAGGAAATATCCTCAGATAAAATCGAGAAAGAAGCTTTCTGAGAAACTTCTTTGTGGTGTGTGAATTCCTCTCAGAGAGTTACACATTTCTCTTCATGAAGCCTTTGCTAAGACTGTTTTCGTGGAATCTGCAATGAGATATGTGAGAGCACATTGAGGTCTAAGGTGAAAAAGGAAGTATCCCCAGCTAAACACTGTAAAGAAGCATTGTGAGAAACTGCATTGTGACGTGTGAATGAAACTCACAGAGTTACACTTTTCTTTTCATGCTCAGTTTGCTAAGACTGTCTTCTTCAAATCTGCAATGGGATATTTCTTAGGGCCATAAAGTTTATGGTGACAAAGGAAATATCCTCAGATAAAATCTAGAAAGATTTCTGAGAAACTTCTTTTTGATGTTTGAATTCATCTCTCAGAGTTACAGCTCTCTCTCCATGAAACCATTTGTCAATACTGTTCTCATGGAATCTACAAAGTGATATTTCGGAGCGCATGGAGGGTTACAGTGAAAAAGGAAATAGCCTCAGATAAAAACTGGAATGAAGCATTGTGAGAAACTGCATTGTGACGTGTGAATGCAACTCACAGATGTACACTTTTCTTTTCATTGATCAGTTTCCTAACATCGTTTTCTTGAAATCTGCAATGGGATATTTCTTAGCACAAAGAAGCTTACAGTGAGAAAGGAAATACCATCAGATAAAAACTAGAAAGAAGCTTTCTGAGAAACTGCTTTGTGATCCTTGAATTCATCTCAGAGTTACACTTTCTTTTCATGAAGCAGTCTGTTACCACTGTCTTTGGGGAATCTTAGAAGGGATACTTTGCATCGCATTGAGGCCTCTGCTGACAAAGGAAATATTCTCAATTAAAAACATGAAAGGAGCTTCCTGAGAAACTTCTTGGTGTTATGTGAATCATCTCAAGAGTTACATCTTAGTCTTCATGAAGCAGTTGGCTACCACTGTTTCCCTGGAATCTGCAAAGCGATATTTTGGAGCGCTTTGAGGCCTCTCATGATAAAGGAACTCTCCACAGATAAAAACTGGAAAGAAGTGTTCTGAGAAACTGCATTTTGATGTGTGAATTCATCTCAATGAGTTCCACCTGTATTTCCAGGAGCCGTTTGTTAGCCCTGTTTCGGTAGAATCAGAGAAGTGATATTTCGGATCACTTTCAAGACTGTATGGTCAAAGGAAATATCCTCATATAATAGCGAGAAAGAAGCTTTCTGAGAAACTTCTTTGTGATGTGTGAATTCATCTCAGGGAGTTACACATTTCTCTTCATGAAGCCTTTGCTAAGCCTGTTTTCGTGGAACTTGCAAAGGGATATTTGAGAGCACATTGAGGTCTATGGTGAAAAAGGCAGTATCCTCAGCTAAACACTGAAAAGAAGTGTTGTGAGAAACTGCATTGTGATGTGTGAATGCAATTCACAGAGTTACATTTTTCTTTTCATCGCTCAGTTTGCTAAGGCTGTCCTCTTCAAATCTGCAATGGGATATTTCTTAGGACCTTGCAGTTTATGGTGTAAAAGGAAATATCCTCAGATAAAATCCAGAAACAAGATATTGGAGATACTTCTTTGTGATGATTGGATTCATCTCTCAGACTTACAGCTCTCTCTCCATGTAAACGTTTGCTAAGACTGTTCTCGTGGAATCTGCAATGTGATATTTTGGAGTGTATGGAGGGTTATAGTGAAAAAGAAAATATCCTCAGATAAAAACTGGAATGAAGTGTTGTCAGAAACTGCACTGTGACGTGTGAATGCAACTCACAGATGTACACTTGTCTTCTCATTGATCAGTTTGCCAACATCGTTTCCTTGAAATCTGCAATGTGATACTTCCTAGTGCAAGGAAGCTAACAGTGACAAAGGAAATATCGTCAGATAAAAACTAGAAAGAAGTTTTCTGAGAGACTGCTTTCTGATGTTTGTATTCATCTCAAAGAGTTTAACTTTGCTTTCATGGAGCAGTCTGTTACCACTGTCTTTGGGGAATCTGAGAAGGGATACTTTGGATCGCATTGAGGCCTCTGCTGACAAGGGAAATATCCTCAATTAAAAAGGGGAAAGGGGCTTTCTGAGAAACTTCTTTGTGTTATGTGAATTCATCTCACAGAGTTACTTCTTAGTCTTCATGAAGCAGTTGGCTACCACTGTTTTCGTGGAAACTGCAAAGTGATATTTGGGAGCGAATTGAGGCCTCTGGTGAGAAATGATATCTCCAGAGATAAAAACTGGAAAGAAGCGTTCTGAGAAACTGCATTGTGACGTGTGAATTCATCTCACTGGGTTCCACCTGTATTTCCAGAAGCCGTTTGCTAGCCCTGCTTTTGTGGAATCAGAGAACTGATATTTCGGATCGCTTTCAAGACTGTACGGTCAAAGGGAATATCCTCATATAATAGCGAGAAAGAAGCTTTCAGAGAAACTTCTTTGTGATGTGTGAATTCCTCTCAGAGAGTTACACATTTCTCTTCATGAAGCCCTTGCTAAGACTGTTTTCGTGGAATCTGCAATGTGATATTTCAGAGCACATTGAGGTCTATTGTGAAAAAGGAAGTATCCTCAGCTAAACACTGAAAATAAGCGTTGTGAGAAACTGCATTGTGACGTGTGAATGAAACTCACAGAGTTACACTTTTCTTTTCATTGCTCAGTTTGCTAGCACTCTCTTCTTCAAATCTGCAATGAGATAATTCTTAGGGCAAGAAGTTTATGGTGACAAAGGAAATATCCTCAGATAAAATCTAGAAACAAGATTTCTGAGAAACTTTTTTGTGATGTTTGAATTCATCTCTCAGAGTTACAGCTCTCTCTCCATGAAACTGTTTGTTAAGACTCTTCTCGTGGAATCTGCTCAGTGATATTTTGGAGCGCATAGACGGTCATAGCGAAAAAGGAAATATCCTCAGATAAAAATGGAACAAAGCATTGTGAGAAACTGCACTGTGACGTGTGAATGCAACTCACAGATGTACACTTTTCTTTTCATTGATCAGTTTGCTAACATCATTTTCTTGAAACCGGCAATGGGATATTTCTTAGCGCTAGGAAGCTTACAGTGACAAAGGAAATATCATCAGATAAATACTAGAAAAGAAGCTTTCTGAGAAACTGCTTTGTGATGCTTGAAGTCATCTCACAGAGTTACACTTTACTTTCATGGAGCAGTCTGTTACCACTGTCTTTGGGTAATCTGAGAATGGATACTTTGGATCTCATTGAGGCCTATGCTGACAAAGGAAATATTCTCAATGAAAAACGTGAATGGAGCTTTCTGAGAAATCTCTTTGTGTTATGTGAATTCATCACACAGAGTTACATCTCAGTCTTCATGAAGCAGTTGGCGACTACTGTTTTCGTGGAATCCGCAATGGGAGATTTCAGAGCACTTTGAGGTCTATGGTGAAAAAGGAAGTATCCTCAGCAAAACACTGAAAAGAAACTTGTGAGAAACTGCCTTGTGACGTGTGAATGAAACTCACAGAGTTACACTTTTCTTTTCATTTCTCATTTGGTAACACTCTCTTCCTCAAATCTGTAATGGGATAATTCTTAGGGCTATGAAGTTTATGGTGACAAAGGAAATATCCTCAGATAAAATTTAGAAACAAGATTTCTGAGAAACTTCTTTGTGATGTTTCAATTCATCTCACAGAGTTACAGCTTTCTCTCCATAAAAATGTTTGTGAAGACTGTTCTCGTGGAATCTGCACAGTGATGTTTTGGAACGCATGGGCACTTACAGCGAAAAAGGAAATATCCTCAAATAAAAACTGGAACGAAGCATTGTGAGAAACTGCATTGTGACATGAGAATGAAATTCACAGAGTTACACTTTTCTTCTCATTGCTCAGTTGGCTAACACTCTCTTCTTCAAATCTGCAATGGGATAATTCTTAGGGCAACGAAGTTTGAGGTGACAAAGGAAATATCCTCAGATAAAATCTAGAAACAAGATTTCTGAGAAACTTGTTTGTGATGTTTCAATTCCTCTCAGTGAGTTACAGCTCTCTCTCCATGAATCCCTTTGTTAAGACTCTTCTCGTGGAATCTGCACAGCGATATTTTGGAGTGCATGGATGGTTATAGTGAAAAAGGAAATATCCTCAATTAAAACCTGGAATGAAGCGTTGTGAGAAACTGCATTGTGACGTGTGAATGCAACTCACAGATGTACACTTTTGTTTTCATTGCTCAGTGTGCTAACATCGTTTTCTTGCAATCTGCAGTGGGATATTTCTTAGTCCAAGGAAGCTTAAAGTGACAAAGGAAATATCGTCAGTTAAAAACTAGAAAAGAGGCTTTCTGAGAAACTACTTTGTGATGCTAGAAGTCATCTCACAGAGTTATACTTTGCTTTCATGGAGCAGTCTGTTACCACTGTCTTTGCGGAATCTGAGAAGGGATACTTTGGATTGCATTAAGGCCTCTGCTGACAAAGGAAATATGCTCAATTAAAAACGTGAAAGGAGCTTTCTGAGAAACTTCCTTGCATTATGTGAATACATCTCACAAAGTGACATCTTAGTCTTCATGAAGCTGTTGGCTACCACTGATTTGTGGAATCTGCAAAGTGACATTTGGGAGCAAATTGAGGTCTCTGGGGAGAAAGGATATCTCCACAGATAAAAACTGGAAAGAAACGTTTTGAGAAACTACATTGTGATGTTTGAATTCATCTCATTGAGTTACACCTGTATTTCCAGGAGCCGTTTGTAAGCCCAGTTTGTGTGGAATCAGGGAAGTGATATTTTGGATCCTTTTCAAGACTGTACGGTCAAAGGAAACATCCGCAGATAAAATCGAGAAAGAAGCTTTCTGAGAAACTTCTTTATGATATGTGAATTCCTCTCCGAGAGTTACACATTTCTCTTCATGAAGTCTTTGTTAAGACTGTTTTCGTGGAATCTGCAATGGGATATTGGAGAGCACATTGAGGTCTATGGTGAAAAAGGAAGTATCCTCAGCTAAACACCGAAAAGAAGCGCTGTGAGAAACTGTATTATGACGTGTGAATGCAACTCGCAGAGTTACAGTTTTCTTTTCACTGTTCGGTGTACTAACACTCTCTTCTTCAGATCTGCAATGGGATAATTCTTAGGGCAACGAAGTTTATGGTGACAAAGGAAATACCCTCAGACAAAATCTAGAAGCAGGAGTTCTGAGAAACTTCTTTGTGATGTTTGAATTCATCTCACAGAGTTACAGGTCTCTCTCCATGAAACCTTTTGTTAAGACTGTTCTCATGGAATCTGCACAGTGATATTTTGGAGTGCATGGACGATTATAGTGAAAAAGGAAATATCCTCAGATAAAAACTGGAATGAACTGTTGTGAGAAACTGCATTGTGATGTGTGAATGAAACTCACAGAGTTACACTTTTCATTGCTCAGTTTGCTGACACTCTCTTCTTCAAATCTGCAAAGGGATACATTGGATCACATTGAGGCCCATGCTGACAAAGGAAATATTCTCAATTAAAAACGTGAATGGAGCTTTCTGAGAAACTTCTTTGTGTTATGTGAATTCATCCCACAGATTTACATCTTAGTCTTAATGAAGCAGTTCGCTACCACTGTTTTCGTGAAATCTGCAAAGTGATATTTGGGAGCGAATTGAGGCCTCTGGTGAGAAAGGATATCTCCACAGATAAAAAAAAAATGGAAAAAAGCGTTCTGTGAAACTGCATTGTGATGTTTGAATGCATCTCACTGAGTTGCACCTGTATTTCCCGGAGCCGTTTGTTAGCCCTGTTTTTTTTGAATCAGAGAAATGATATTTTGGATATCTTTCAAGACTGTACAGTCAAAGGAAACATCCTCAGATAAAATCGAGAGAGAAGCTTTCTGAGAAACTTTGTTGTGATGTGTGAATTCCTGTCATAGAGTTACACATTTCTCTTCATGAATCCTTTGCTAAGACTGTTTTCATGGAATCTGCAATGGGATATTTGAGAGCACATTGAGGTCTGTGGTGAAAAAGGAAGTATCCTCAGCTAAACACTGAAAAGAAGTGTTGTCAGAAACTGCACTGTGACATGTGAATGAAACTCACAGAGTTACACTTTTGTTTCGTTGCTCAGTTGGCTAACACTCTCTTCTTCAAATCTGCAATGGGATAATTCTTAGGGCAATGAAGTTTATGGTGGCAAAGGAAATATCCTCAGATAAAATCTGGAAACAAGATTTCTGAGAAACTTCTTTGTGATGTTTCAATTCGTCTCACAGAGTCACAGCTTTCTCTCCATGAAAACGTTTGTTAAGACTGTTCTCGTGGAATCTACACAGTGATATTTTGGAGAGCATGGACGGTTATAGTGAAAAAGGAAATATCCTCAGATAAAACCTGGAACGAAGCGTTGTGAGAAACTGCATTGTGACATATGAATGCAACTCACAGATTTACACTTTTGTTTTCATTGCTCAGTGTGCTAACATCGTTTTCTTGAAATCTGCAGTGGGGATATTTCTTAGCACAAGTAAGCTTACAGTGACAAAGGAAATATCATCAGATTAAAACAAGAAAAGCAGCTTTCAGTGAAACTGCTTTGTGATGCTTGAAGTCATCTCACAGAGTTACACTTTGCTTTCATGGAGCAGTCTGTTGCCATTGTCTTTGCGGAATCTGAGAAGGGATGCCTTGGATCATATTGAGGCCTCTGCTGACAAAGGAAATATCCTCAATTAAAAAAGTGAAAGGGGCTTTCTGAGAAACTTCTTTGCATTATGTGAATTCTTCTCACAGAGTTACATCTTAGTCTTCATGAAGCAGTTTGCTACCACTGCTTCGTGGAATCTGCAAAGTGATATTTGGGAGTGAATTGGGGCCTCTGGTGAGAAAAGATATCTCCACAGATAAAAACTGGAAAGAAACGTTTTGAGAGACTGCATTGTGATGTGTGAATTCATCGCACTGAATTCCACCTGGATTTCCAGGAGCCGTTTGTAAGCCCTGTTTTTGTGGAATCAGGGAAGTGCTATTTCGTATCCCTTTGAAGACTGCATGGTCAAAGGAAACATCCTCAGATAAAATCGAGAAAAAAACTTTCTGAGAAACTTCTTTGCAATATGTGAATTCCTCTCAGAGAGTTACACATTTCTCTTCACGAAGCCCTTGCTAAGACTGTTTTCATAAAATCTGCAATGGGAGATTACAGAGCACATTGAGGTTTAACGTGAAAAAGGAAATATCCTCAGCTAAACAGTGTAAAGAAGCATTGTGAGAAACTGCATTGTGACATATGAATGCAATTCACAGAGTTACACTTTTCTTTTTGTTACTCAGTTTGCTAACACTATCTTCTTGAAATCTGCAATGAGATATTTCTTAGGGCCTTGAAGTTTACGGTGACAAAGGAAATATCCTCAGATAAAATCTAGAAACAATATTTCAGAGAAACTTCTTTGTGATGTTTGAATTCATCTCACAGAGCAGCAGCACTCTCTCCATGAAACCGTTTGTTCAGACTCTTCTCATGGAATCTGCATAGTGATATTTTGGAGCGCATGGACGATTATAGTGAAAAAAGAAATATCCTGAGATAAAAACTGGACCGACGTGTTGTGAGAAACTGCATTGTGACGTGTGAATGCAACTCAAAGATGCGCACTTTTCTTTTCATTGATCAGTTTGCTAACATCGTTTTCTTGAAACCTGCAATGGGATATTTCTTAGCGCAAGGAAGCCTACAGTGACAAAGGAAATATCGTCGGGTAAAAACTAGGAAAGAAGCTTTCAGAGAAACTGCTTTGTGATGCTTGTATTCATTTCACAGAGTTACCCTTTACTTTCATGGAGCACTCTGTTACCACTGTCTTTGGGGAATCTGAGAAGGGATACTTTGGATCGCATTGAGGCCTCTGCTGACAAAGGAAAGATTAGCAATTAAAAATGTGAATGGAGCTTCCTGAGAAACTTCTTTGTGTTATGTGAATTCATCTCACAGAGTGACATCTCGGTCTTCATGAAGACGTTGGCTACCACTGTTTTCATGGAATCTGCAAAGTGATATTTGGGAGCAAATTGAGGCCTCTGGTGAAAAAGGATATCTCCACAGATAAAAACTGGAAAGAAGTGTTCTGAGAAACTGCATTGTGATGTGTGAATTCATCTCACTGAGTTCCACCTGTATTTCCAGGAGCCGTTTGCTAGCCCTGTTTTTGTGGAATCAGTGAACTGATATTTCAGATCGCTTTCAAGACTGTACAGTGAAAGGAAATATCCTAATATGGTTATAGCGAGAAAGAAGCTTTCTGGGAAACTTCTTTGTGATGTGTGAATTCATCTCAGAGATTTACAAATTTCTCTTCATGAATTCTTTGCTAAGACTCTTTTCTTGGAATCTGTAATGGGATATTGGAGAGCACATTGAGGTCTATGGTGAAAAAGGAAGTATCCTCAGCTAAACACTGAAAAGAAGTGTTGTGAGAAACTGCACTGTGACGTGTGAATGAAACTCACAGAGTTTCACTTTTCATTGCTCAGTTTGCTAACACTCTCTTCTTCAAATCTGCAATGGGATAATTCATAGGGCAATGAAGTTTATGGTGTCAAAGGAAATATCCTCAGATAAAATCTACAAACAAGATTTCTGAGAAACTTCTTTGTGATGTTTGAATTCATCTCACAGAGTTACAGCTCTTTCTCCATGAAACAGTGTGATAATACTGTTCTCGTGGAATGTGCACAGTGATATTTTGGAGCGCATGGATGGTTATAGTGAAAATGGAAATATCCTCAGATAAAAACTGGAACGAAGCATTGTGAGAAACTCCATTGTGACGTGTGAATGCAGCTCACAGATGTACACTTTTCTTTGCATTGATCAGTTTCCTAACATCGTTTTCTTGAAACCTGCAATGGGATATTTGTTATCACAAGGAAGCTTACATTGACAAAGGAAATATCGTTAGATAAAACCAAGAAAAGAAACTTTTTGACCAATTGCTTTGTGATGGTTTAAATCATGTCACAGAGTTACACTTTGCTTTCATGGAGCAGTCTGTTACCACTGTCTTTGGGGCATCTGAGAAGGGATATTTTGGATGGCATTGAGGCCTATGCTGACAAAGGAAATATTCTCAATTAAAAACGTGAATGGAGCTTTCTGAGAAACTTCTTTGTGTTATGTGAATTCATCTCATAGAGTTACATATTGGTCTTCATGAAGACGTTGGCTACCACTGTTTTTGTGGAATCTGCAAAGTGATATTTGGGAGCGAATTGAGGCCTCTGGTGAGAAAGGATATCTCCACAGATGAAAAAATGGAAAGATGCATTCTGAGAAGCTGCATTGTGATGTTTGAATTCATCTCACTGAGTTCCATATATATTTCCCAGAGCCATTTGTTAGCCCTGTTTTTGTGGAATCAGAGAAATGATATTTTTGATCACATTCAAGTCTGTACGGTCAAAGGAAACATCCTCAGATAAAATCGAGAAAGAAGCTTTCTGAGAAACTTCTTTGTGATGTGTGAATTCCTCTCAGAGAGTTACACATTGCTGTTCATGAAGTCCTTGCTAAGATGTTTTCATGAAATCTGCAATGGGAGATTATGGAGCATATTGAGGTCTAAGGTGAAAAAGGAAGTATCCTCACCTAAACACTGAAAAGAAGCGTTGTGAGAAACTGAATTGTGACGTGTGATTGAAACTCACAGAGTTACACTTTTCTTTTCATTGCTCAATTTGCTAACACTCTCTTCTTCAAATCTGCAATGGGATAATTCTTAGGGCAACAAATCTTATGGTAACAAAGGAACTGTCCTCAGGTAAAATTTAGAAACAAGATTTCTGAGAAACTGCTTTTTGATGTGTGAATTCCTCTCAGAGAGTTACACATTTGTCTTCATGAAGCCTTTGCTAAGACTGTTTTCATGGAATCTGTAATGCGATATTTGAGAGCACATTGAGGTCTATGGTGAAAAAGGAAGTATCCTCAGCTACACACTGAAAAAATGCGTTGTGAGAAACTGCATTGTGACATGTGAATGAAACTCACAGAGTTACACTTTTCATTGCTCAGTTTGCTGACACTCTCTTCTTCAAATCTGCAATGGGATAATTCTTAGGGCAATGACGTTTACGGTGACAAAGAAAATATCCTCAGATAAAATCGAGAAACAGGATTTCAGAGAAACTTCTTTGTGATATTTGATTTCGTCTCACAAACTTACAGCTCTCTCTGCATGAAACTGTTTGTTAAGACAGTACTCATGGAATCTGCACAGTGATATTTTGGAGCGCATGGACGCTTATAGAGGAAAAGGAAATATCCTGAGATAAAACCTGGAACAAAGCATTGTGAGAAACTGCATTGTGACGTGTGAATGCAACTCACAGATGTACACTTTTCTTTTCATTGATCAGTTTGCTACCATCGTTTTCTTGAAACCTGCAATGGGATATTACTTTGTGCAGGGAAACTTACAGTGACAAAGGAAATATCGTCAGATAAAAAGTAGGAAAGAAGCTTTGTGAGAAACTGCTTTGTGATGCTTGAAGTCATCTCAACGAGTTACACTTTGCCTTCATGGAGCAGTCTGTTACCACTGTCTTTGGGGAATCTGAGAAGAGAGACTTTCCATCGCATTGAGGCCTCTGCTGTCAAAGGAAATATCCTCAATTAAAAACGTGAAAGTGGCTTTCTGAGAAACTTCTTTGTGTTATGTGAATTCATCTCAAAGAGTAACGTCTTAGTCTTCATGAAGCAGTTGGCTACCACTGTTTTCGTGGAATCTGCAAAGTGATACTTGGGAGTGAATTGAGGCCTCTGGTGAGAAAGGAAATCTCCACAGATGAAAAAATGGAAAGAAGGGTTCTGAGAAAATGCATTGTCATGTTTGAATTCATCTCACTGAGTTCCACCTGTATTTCCAGTAACCGTTTGTTAGCCCTGTTTTTGTGGAATCAGAGAACTGCTATTTCGGATTGTTTTCATGATTGTACAGTCAAAGGAAATATTGTCAGATAAAATCGAGAAAGAAGCTTTCTGAGAAACTTCTTTGTGATGTGTGAATTCCTCTCAGACAGTTACACATTTCTCTTCATGAAGCCTTTGCTAAGACTGTTTTCGTGGAGTCTGCAATGGGAGATTTGAGAGCACTTTGAGATCTATGGTGAAAAAGGTAGTATCCTCAGCTAAACACTGAAAAGAAGCGTTGTGAGAAACTGCGTTGTGACGTGTGAATGAAAGTCACAGATGTACACTTTTCTTTTCATTGCGCATTTTGCTAACACTCTCTTCTTCAAATCTGCAATGGGATAATTCTTAAGGCACTGAGGTTTATGGTGACAAAGGAAATATCATCAGATAAAAACTATAAAGAAGTTTTCTGAGAAACTACTTTGTGATGCTTGAAGTCATCTCACATAGTTACACTTTCCTTTCATGGAGCAGTCAGTTACCACTGTCTTTGGGGAATCTGAGAAGGGATACTTTGGATTGCAATGAGGCCTCTGCTGACAGAGGAAGTATCCTCAATTAAAAATGTGAAAGGTGCTTTCTGAGAAACTTCTTTGTCTTATATGAATTCATCTCACAGAGTTACATCTCAGTCTTCATGAAGCATTTGGCTACCACTGTTTTCGTGGAATCTGCAAAGTGATACTTGGGAATGAATTGAGGCCTCTGGTGAGAAAGGAAATCTCCACAGATAAAAACTGGAAAGAAACGTTTTGAGAAACTGCATTGTGATGTGTGAATTCACCGCACTGAGTTTCACCTGTATTTCCAGGAGCCGTTTGTAAGCCCTGTTTTTGTGGAATCAGGGAACTGATATTTTGGATCACGTTCAAGACTGCAGGGTCAAAGGAAACATCCTCAGATAAAATCGGGAAAGAAGCTTTCTGAGAAACTTCTTTGTGATGTGTGAATTCCTCTCAGAAAGTTACACATTTCTCTTCATGAAGCCTTTGCTAAGACTGTTTTCGTGGAATCTGCAATGAGATATGTGAGAGCACATTGAGGTCTAAGGTGAAAAAGGAAGTATCCCCAGCTAAACACTGTAAAGAAGCATTGTGAGAAACTGCATTGTGACGTGTGAATGAAACTCACAGAGTTACACTTTTCTTTTCATGCTCAGTTTGCTAAGACTGTCTTCTTCAAATCTGCAATGGGATAATTCTTAAGGAAATGAAGTGGCCGGGCGCGGTGGCTCAAGCCTGTAATCCCAGCACTTTGGGAGGCCGAGACGGGCGGATCACGAGGTCAGGAGATCGAGACCATCCTGGCTAACACGGTGAAACCCCGTCTCTACTAAAAATACAAAAAAAACTAGCCGGCGACATGGCGGGCGCCTGTAGTCCCAGCTGCTCGGGAGGCTGAGGCAGGAGAATGGCGTAAACCCGGGAGGCGGAGCTTGCAGTGAGCTGAGACCCGGCCACTGCACTCCAGCCTGGGTGGCAGAGCAAGACTCCGTCTCAAAAAAAAAAAAAAAAAAAAAAAAAAAGGAAATGAAGTTTATGGAGACAAAGGAAATATCCTCAGATAAAATCTAGAAACAAGATTTCTGAGAAACTTATTTGTGATGTTTGAATTCATCTCACAGACTTACAGCTCTCTCTCCATGAAAACGTTTGTTAAGACTGTTCTCGTGGAATCTGCACAGTGATACTTTGAAGCGCATGGACGGTTATAGTGAAAAAGGAAATATCCTCATATAAGAAATGGAACGAAGCATTGTGAGAAACTGCATTGTGACGTGTGAATGCAACTCACAGATGGACATTTTTCATTGATCAGTTTACTAACATCGTTTTCTTGAAACCTGCAATGGGATATTTCTTAGCACAAGGAAGCTTACAGTGACAAAGGGAATATCATCAGATAAAAACTAGAAAAGAAGCTTTCTGAGAAACTGCTTTGTGATGTTTGAAGTCATCTCACAGAGTTACACTTTGCTTTCATGGAGCAGTCTGTTACCACTGTCTTTGGGGAATCTGAGAAGGGATACTTTGAATCGCATTGAGGCCTCTGCTGACAAAGGAAATACCTCAATTAAAAACCTGAATGGGGATTTCTGAGAAAGTTCTTTGTGTTATGTGAATTCATCTCACAGAGTTACATCTCAGTCTTCATGAAGCATTTGGCTACCACTGTTTTCGTGGAATCTGCAAAGTGATATTTGGGAGCGAATTGAGGCCTCTGGTGAGAAAGGAAATCTACACAGATTAAAACTGGAAATAAACGTTTTGAGAAACTGCATTTTGATGTGTGAATTCATCTCCCTGAGTTCCTCCTGTATTTCCAGGGGCCCTTTGTTAGCTCGGTTTTTGTGAAATCAGCGAACTGATATTTCTGATCGCCTTCAAGACTGTACGGGCAAAGGAAACATCCTCAGATAAAATCGAAAAAGAAGCTTTCTGAGAAACTTCTTCGTGATGTGTGAATTCCTCTCAGAGAGTGACACATGCCTGTTAATGAAGTCTTTGCTAAGACTGTTTTCGTGGAATCTGCAATGGGAGATTACAGAGCACATTGAGGTCTATGCTGAAAAAGGATGTATCCTCAGCTGAACCGTGAAAAGAAGTGCTGTGAGAAACTGCATGGTGACATGTGAATGCAACTCACATAGCTACACTTTTCTTTTCATTGCTCAGTTTGCTAACACTCTCTTCTTCAAATCTGCAATGGGATAATTCTTAGGGCAATGAAGTTTATGGTGAAAAAGGAAATATCCTCAGATACAATCTAGAAACAAGATTTCTGGGAAACTTCTTTGTGATGTTTGAATTCATCTCTCAGACTTACAGCTCTCTCTCCATGTAACCGTTTGCTAAAACTGTTCTCGTGGAATCTGCAAAGTGATATTTTGGAGCCCTTGGAGCGTTATATTTGAAAAGGAAATATCCTCAGGTTAAAACTGGAAGGAAGCGTTGTGAGAAACTGCATTGTGATGTGTGAATGTAACTCACAGATGTACACGTGTTTTTTCATTGATCAGTTTGCTAACATCGTTTTCTTGAAACCTGCAATGGGATGTTTCTTAGCACAAGGAAGCTTAGAGTGACAAAGGAAATATTGTCAGATAAAAACTAGAAGGAACCTTTCTGAGAGACTGCTTTGTGATGCGTGAATTCATCTCACAGAGTTACACTTTCCTTTCATGGAGCAGTCAGTTACCACTGTCTTTGGGGAATCGGAGAAGGGATACTTTGGATAGCATTAAGGCCTCTGCTGACAAAGGTTATATCCTCAATTAAAAACGTGAAAGGGGCTTTCTGAGAAACTTCTTTGTGTTATGTGAATTCATCTCACAGAGTTACATCTTAGTCTTCATGAAGCAGTTGGCTACCACTGTTTTTGTGGAATCTGCAAAGTGATATTTGGGAGCACTTTGAGGCCTCTTGTGAGAAAAGAAATCTCCACAGATAAAAACTGTAAAGAAACGTTTTGAGAAACTGCATTTTGATGTGTGAATTCATCTCACTGAGTGCCACCTGTATTTCCAGGAGTGGTTTGTTAGCCCTGTTTCTGTGGAATCAGAGAACTGATATTTCGGAACACTTTCAAGGCTTTACGGTCAAAGGAAACATCCTCAGATAAAATCGAGAAAGAAGCTTTCTCAGAAACTTTTTGTGATGTGTGAATTCCTCTCAGAGAGTTACACATTTCTCTTCATGAAGCCTTTGCTAAGACTGTTTTTGTGGAATCTGCAATGGGATATTGGAGAGCACTTTGAGGTCTATGGTGAAAAAGGAAATATCCTCAGCTAAACACTGAAAAGAAGCATTGTGAGAAACTGCATTGTGACGTGTGAATGAAACTCACAGAGTTACACTCTTCTTTTCATTGCTTAGTTTGCTAACACTCTCTTCTTCAATCTGCAATGGGATAATTCTTAGGGCAATGAAGTTTATGGTGACAAAGGAAATATCCTCAGATAAATTCTAGAAGCAAGATTTCTGAGAAACTTCTTTGTGATATTTGAATTCATCTCACAGAGTTACAACTCTCTCTCCCTGAAACCGTTTGTTAAGACTGTTCCCATGGAATATGCACAGTGATATTTTGGAGCACATGGAGGGTTATAGTGAAAAAGAAAATATCCTCAAAAAAAAACTGGAACGAAGCGTTGTGAGAAACTGCATTGCAATGTGTGAATGCAACTCACAGATGGACACTTTTCATTGATCAGTTTACTAACATCGTTTTCTTGAAACCTGCAATGGGATATTTTTAGCACAAGGAAGCTTACAGTGACAAAGGAAATATCATCAGATAAAAACTAGAAAAGAAGCTTTCTGAGAAACTGCTTTGTGATGCTTGAAGTCATCTCACAGAGTTACACTTTCCTTTCATAGAGCGGGCTGTTACCACTGTCTCTGGGGAATCTGAGAATGGATACTTTGGATCTCATTGAGGCCTATGCTGACAAAGGAAATATCCTCAATTAGAAACGTCAAAAGAGCTTTCAGAGAACCTTTTTTGTGTTATGTGAATTCACTTTTTCACTTTTACCGGAACAGTGTTCAAACGCTGCTGTATGAGAAAAGAGGTATAATGTCCTGAGTGGAATGCACACACCACAAAGCAGTTTCTCAGAAAGTTTCTCTCCGTTTTTATTTGAAGATATCTCCTATTTCCCCACAGGCCTGAAAGTGTTTCCGAATGTCTCTGCGTGAATCCATCCATGACGCAGTTTCAAAAGTGCGTAATAGAAGGAAAATTTTATCTATGTGCAATGAATAGAGGTATCTATTGCAAAGAAGTTTTACCAAAAGCTTCTTTCCAGTTTTTGTGTGAGGATATTTACTTTTTACCCATAGCAGTCCATATACCACCGAATGTCCCCTGGTCACTTTTTCTCCAAAAGGTATTCTCCAATCCTCTATGAAAAGAAAAAGCTTAACTCTGTGAGTGGAATGCACACGTCACAAAGCAGCTGCTTGAAAATCTTCTCTCCAGTATCTATCTGAAGATATTTCTGTTTTCACTGTAAGCCTCATAGCACTCCCGAATATCCCTTAGGTGACTAACCTAAAACAGTGTCAGAATACTGCTCAATGAAAGCAGAAGCTGATCTGTGCAAGTGGACTTCACGTGACCTAGAGTAGTTTCACAGAAAGTTTCCTACCGGTTTTATCGAAACTTAACCCTTTTTCAGCATATTCATAGGAACATTTCCATATCTCCTTTCTCAGATCCACAGAAACTGCTTTCAAACTGCTCAATCCAAAGAATGATTTACCTCTATGAGATGAACACACATATCACAAAGCAGTTGCTCCAAAAGCTTCTATCCAGTTTTCATCGGAAGACGTTTCCTTCTCACCTCAAGCCTCCAGGCACCACTTAATATCCCTTCCCAGATTCCTCAAAAACAGAGTTTCCAAACTGGGCAATGTAGTGAAAGCTTTAACTCACTGAAATGAATGCAAACGTCAGAGAGCAGTTTCTTGGATCACTTCTTTCTGGGTTTCCTTTCAGGATATTTCAATTTTCGCAATAGTCTTCAATGCACTGCGAAATATCACTTTTTCAGTTTTACAGGATCAGGGTTCACACACTACCTTATGAGATAGGAGGTAAAGTTCCCTGAATGGAATACACACATCACAAAGCAGTTTTTCAGAAAACATTTCTTCAGTTTTTATTGAAAGATATTTCCTATTTCCCCACAGGCCTGAATGTGCTCTGAAATGTCCTTTCACAAATCCATCCATGATGCAGTTTCAAAACTGCATGTTAGAAAGAAACTTTTATCTTTGTGAGATGAATAGACATATCTATCACAAAGCAGTTTCACAGAAAGCTTCCTTCCAATTTTTGTCTGAGGATACTTCCTTTGTCACCATAGCCGTTCATATACTCGCGAATGTCTCCTGGTAGACTTTTCTCCAAACTGGATTCCCCAATCCTCCCTAAGAGGAAAAGCATAACTCTGTGAATAGAATGCATACATCACAAAACAACTCCTCGGAAATCTTTTCTGCAGTTTTTATCTGAAGATATTAACTTTTTCACCTCAAACCTCAAAGCGCTCCCAAATACCACTTCACAAACTGAACAAAAACAGTGTTATAATACTGCTCAATGAAAACAGAAGCTGATCTGTGCAAGTGGACTTCACGTGACCTAGAGTAGTTTCACAGAAAGTTTCCTACCGGTTTTATCGAAACTTAACCCTTTTTCAGCATATTCATAGGAACATTTCCATATCTCCTTTCTCAGATCCACAGAAACTGCTTTCAAACTGCTCAATCCAAAGAATGATTTACCTCTATGAGATGAACACACATATCACAAAGCAGTTGCTCCAAAAGCTTCTATCCAGTTTTCATCGGAAGACGTTTCCTTCTCACCTCAAGCCTCCAGGCACCACTTAATATCCCTTCCCAGATTCCTCAAAAACAGAGTTTCCAAACTGGGCAATGTAGTGAAAGCTTTAACTCACTGAAATGAATGCAAACGTCAGAGAGCAGTTTCTTGGATCACTTCTTTCTGGGTTTCCTTTCAGGATATTTCAATTTTCGCAATAGTCTTCAATGCACTGCGAAATATCACTTTTTCAGTTTTACAGGATCAGGGTTCACACACTACCTTATGAGATAGGAGGTAAAGTTCCCTGAATGGAATACACACATCACAAAGCAGTTTTTCAGAAAACATTTCTTCAGTTTTTATTGAAAGATATTTCCTATTTCCCCACAGGCCTGAATGTGCTCTGAAATGTCCTTTCACAAATCCATCCATGATGCAGTTTCAAAACTGCATGTTAGAAAGAAACTTTTATCTTTGTGAGATGAATAGACATATCTATCACAAAGCACTTTCACAGAAAGCTTCCTTCCAATTTTTGTCTGAGGATACTTCCTTTGTCACCATAGCCGTTCATATACTCGCGAATGTCTCCTGGTAGACTTTTCTCCAAACTGGATTCCCCAATCCTCCCTAAGAGGAAAAGCATAACTCTGTGAATAGAATGCATACATCACAAAACAACTCCTCGGAAATCTTTTCTGCAGTTTTTATCTGAAGATATTAACTTTTTCACCTCAAACCTCAAAGCGCTCCCAAATACCACTTCACAAACTGAACAAAAACAGTGTTATAATACTGCTCAATGAAAACAGAAGCTTAACTGTGCGAGTGGACTACACGTGACCTAGAGAAGATTCATAGGATGTTTCCTTCTGGGTTTTATGGGAGGGTATTTTTTTTTTCAGAATATTCTTAAGAGCTCCCAGAAATGTCCATTCTCAGGTTCCACAGAAACAGTGATTTCAAAGTGCTCACTACAAACAATGATTTAACTCTATGAGATGAATACACACATCACAGAACAGTTTCTCCGAAAGCTTCTGTCCACTTTTTATCGGAAGACGTTTTCTTTCTCACCTCAAGCCTTCAGATGCCACTATAATTTCCCTTCACAGATTCCTCAAAGACAGAGTTTCCAAACTGGACAGAGTAGGGAAAGCTTCAACTCTCTGAAATGAATGCAACCGTCAAAGAGCAGTTTCGTGGAATGCTTCTTTTTGGGTTTTATTTCAGGATATTTCACTTTTCGCCCTAGTCTTCAATGCACTGCAAAATATCACTTTTTCAGTTTTACAGGAGCAGTGTTCAAACACTGCCTTGTGAGAAAAGAGGTATAACTCTCTGAGTGGAATGCACACATCACAAATCAGTTACTCAGAAAGTTTCTCTCCAGTTTTTATCTGATGTTATTTCCTACTTCCCCACAGGCCTGAATGTGCTCCCGAATGTCCCTTCGCGAACGTGTCAGTGATGCAGTTTCAAAACTGCGTAATAGACAGAAGCTTTTATGTATGTGAGATGAATAGACATATCTATCACAAAGCAGTGTCACAGACAGCTTCTTTCCAGTTTTTGTCTGAGGATATTTTATTTTTCATCATACCAGTCCATATACTCCCGAATGTCCCGTGGTAGCTTTTTCTACAAACGGATTTACCCAATCATATTGGAGAAGAAAAGTGTAAATCAGTGAGTGGAATGCACACTTCACAAAGCAGCTCCTCAGAAATCTTCTGTCCAGTATCTACCTAAAGATATTTCCGTTTCACCGTAAGCCTCAAAGCGCTCCCTAGGATCCCTTAGCTGACCAAGCTAAAAGAGTGTTTGAATACTGTTCAATGAAAATAGAAGTTTAACTGTGCAAGTGGACTTCGCATGACTTAGAGCAGTTTCACAGAGTGTTTCCTTGTCTTTTATATTGGAGGGTATTTCTTTTTCAATATATTCTTAAGAGCATTTCCAAATGTCCTTTCTCAGGTTCCACAGAAACAGTGATATCATACTGCTCAATCCAAAGAATGATTTAACACAATGGAATGATTACACACATCACAAAGCAGTTGTTCCGAAAGCTTCTCTCCAGTTTTCATCGGAAGACATTTCCTTTCTCACCACATGCCCAGGGGAGCCACTTATTATCCCTTCACAAATTCTTCAAAGACAGAGTTTCCAAACTGGACAATGCAGTGTAAACTTTAACTCTCTGGAATGAATTCCCACGTCAGAGAGGAGTTTCTTGGAACCCTTCTTTCCTGGTTTGTTTTTCAGGATATTTCACATTTCGCCATAGTCTTCAATTCACTGCAAAATATCACTTTGTCAGTTTTGTGGGAAAAGTTTTCCAACACTGCCTTATGAGAAAAGAGGTATAACTCCCTGCATGGAATGCACACATCAAAAAGCAGTTTCTCAGAAAGCTTCTCTGCAGTTTTTATCTGAAGACATCTCCTTTTTCACCGTACGCCTGAATGTGCTCCCGAATATCCGTTCACGAATCCGTCCATGATGCAGGTTCAAAACTACGTAATAGAAAAAAACGTTTATCTGTGTGAAATGAATGGACATATCTATCAAAAAGCAGTTTCACAGAAATCTCCTTTCCAGTTTTTGTCTCAGGATATCACCTCTTTCGCCATAGCCGACCATATATTCCTGAATCCCCTGGTAGCATTATTCTCCAAACGGGATTCCCCAGTGCTCTATGAGAAGAAAAGTAAAACTCTGTGAATGGAACACACACGTCACAAAGCAGCTCCTTGGATATCTTCTCTCCAGTAACTATCTGAAGATATTTCCGTTTTCACCATAAGCCTCGAAGCGCTCCCTAGGATCCCTTAGGTGACTAACCTAAAACAAGATTAGAATACTGCTCAGTGAATACAGAAGCTAAACTGTGCAAGTGGACTTCACGTGACCTAGAGCGGTTTCACAGAAAGTTTCCTTCTGGTTTTCATTGGAGTGTATATCTTTTTCAGCATATTCTTAAGAGCATCCCCAAATGTCCTTTCTCAGGTTCCACAGAAACAGTGATATGAAACTGCTCGATCCAAAGAATCATTTAACTCTATGAGATGAATATGCACATCACAAAGCAGTTGCTCTGAAAGCTTGTCTCCAGTGTTCATCGGAAGACGTTTCCTTTCTCACCACAAGCCTCCGGGCGCCACTTAATATCCCTTCACAGATTCCTCAAAGACGGAGTTTCCAAACTGGGCAACGCAGTGTAAGCTTTAACTCTCTGAAATCAGTGCACACATCAGAGAGCAATTTGTTGGGACACATCTTTCTGGGTTTTATTACAGGATATTTCACTTTTCGCCATAGTCTTCAAGGCGCTGCAAAATATGATTTTTCGGTTTCACAGGAACAGTGTTCAAACACTGCCTCATGAAAAAAGCTGGATGACACCCTGAATGGAATGCACACATCAAAAAGTAGTTTCTCAGAAATCTTCTCTGCAGTTTTTATCTGAAAATATCTCCTATTTCCCCACAGGCCAGAATGTGCTCCCGAATGTCCCTTCGCAAATCCGTCATGACGTACTTTCAAAACTGCATAATAGAAAGAAAGTTTTATCTATGTGAGATGAATAGACATATCTGTCACAAAGCTGTTCCACAAAAAGCTTCTTTCCAGTTTTTTTCTCAGGATATTTCATTTTTCACCATATCCGGCCACATAGTCCCGAATGTCTCTCAGTACCTTTTTCTCCAAACGGGATTCCCCAATCCTCTATGAGAAGAAAAGTATATCTCTGTGAGTGGAATGCACACATCACAAAGCAGTCCTTGGAAATATTCTCTCCAGCATCTATCTGAAGATATTTCCGTTTTTCCGTAAATTTCAATGCGCTACTGAGTATCCATTAACGGACTAACCTAGAACAGTGTTAGAATGCTGCTCAATGAAAACAGGTGCTCAACTGTGTGAGAGCACCTCACGTGACCTAGAGCAGTTTCACAGAAAGTTTTCTTCTGTTTTTTTATTGGAGGGTATTTCTTTTTCAGCATGTTCTTAAGAGCGTTCCCATATGTCCTTTCTAAGGTTACATAAAAACAGTGATTTCAACTGTTCAATCCAAAGAGTGATTTAACTCTGTGAGATGAATACACACATCACAAAGCAGTTCCTCCAAAAGCTTGTCTCCAGTTTCCATCTAAAGACGTTTCCTTTCTCACCACAAGCCTTCGGGCACCACTTAATATCCCCTCACAGATTCCTCAAAGACAGGGTTTCCAAACTCAGCAACGTAGTGTAAGCTTTAAATCTCTGAAATGAATACACACGTCAGAGAGCAGTTTCCTGGAATGCTTCTTTCTGGGTTTTATTTCAGGACAATTCACTTTTCACCATAGTCTTCAGTGAGCTGCAAGGTATTACTTTCTCAATTTTACAGGAACAGTGTTCAAACACTGTCTTATGACAAAAGAGGTATAATTCCCTGAGTGGAATACACACATCACAAACAGTTTCTCAGACAGCTTCTCTCCCGTTCTTATCTGGCGATATTTCCTATATCCCCACAGGCCAGAATGTGCACAAAATGTCCCTTCGCAAATCCGTCCATAATGCAGTTTCAAAACTGCATAATAGACAAAAAGTTTTATCTATGTGAGATGAATAGACATATCTAACACAAAGTAGTTTCACAGGAAGCTTCTTTCCAGTTTTTGTCTGAAGATATTTCCTTTTAAACCATAGCCATGCATATACTCCTGAATGAGCCCTGGTAGCGTTTACATCAAATGGGACTCGCCAATCCTCTATGAAAATAAAATTGTAACTCTGTGAGTGGAATGCACACGTCACAAAGCAGCTCCTCGGAATTCTACTCTCCAGTTTTTATCTGAAGATATTTCCTTTTTCACCATAAGCCTCAAAGTGCTCCCGAATATCACTTCACAGACTAACCTAAAAGCTTGTTAGAATACTGTTCAATGAAAACCGAAGCTTGACTGTGTGCATGGAATTCATGTGACCCAGAGCAGTTTCACAGAAAATTTCCATCTGGTTTCTGTCGGAGGGTACTTATTTTTCAGGACAATCTTAAGAGCGTTCCCAAATATCCTTTCTCAGGTTCCACAGAAACAGTGATTTCAAACTGCTCAATCCAAAGAGTGATTTAACTCTATGACATGAATACACACATCACAGAGCAGTTGCTCCAAGAGATCTCCAGTTTTCATCAGAAGACGTTTCTTTTCTCAAGACTAGCCTCTGAGTGCCACTTAATATCCCTTCATAGATTCCTCAAAGACTTAGTTTCCAAACTGATCAACGTAGTGTAAGCTTTCACTCTCTGAAATGAGTGCACACGTCAGAGAGCAGTTTGTTGGAACGTTTCTTTCTGGGTTTTATTTCAGGATATTTCACTTTTCGCCATAGTCTTCAATGCGCTGCACAATATCATTTTTTCAGTTTTACAGGAACAGTGTTCAAACACTGCCTTACGAGAAACATGGTAGAACTCCCTCAGTGGAATACACACATCACAAAGCAGTTTTTCAGAAAGCTTCACTCCAGTTTTTATCTGAAGATATTTACTATTACACCACAGACCTGAATGTGCTCCCCAATGTCACTTCACGAATCCATCCATGACGTAGTTTCAAAACTGCATAATAGAAAGAAGGCTTTATCTATTTGAGATGAATAGAGGTATCTATCACAAAGATGATTCACAGAAAGCTTCTTTCCAGTTTTTGTTTGAGGAGATTTCCTTTTTCGCCGTAGTTGTCCATATACTTCCGAATGCAACCTGATACCTTTTTCTCCAAACAAAATTACCCAATGCTCTAAGAGAAGAAAAGTATAACTCTGTGAGTGGAATGCACCCATCACAAATCAGCTCCTTGGAAATCTTCTCTCCAGTATCTATCTGAAGATATTTCCATTTTCACTGAAAGCCTCAAAATGCTCCTGAGTATCCCTTAGCTGACTAACCTAAAACAGTGTTAGAATTCTGCTCCATGAAAACAGAAGCTTAACTGTGTGACTGTACTTCAAGTAACCTAGAGCAGTTTCACAGAAAGTTTCCTTCAGTTTTATATCAGAGGGTATGTCTTTTTCAGCATATTCTTTTTTTTTTTCTTTTTTTTGAGACGGAGTCTCACTCTGTCACCCAGGCTGGAGTGCAGTGGTCGGATCTCAGCTCACTGCAAGCTCCGCCTCCCAGGTTTACGCCATTCTCCTGCCTCAGCCTCCCGAGTAGCTGGGACTACAGGCACCTGCCACCCTCACCCGGCTAGTTTTTTTTTGTATTTTTTAGTAGAGACGGGGTTTCACAGTGTTAGCCAGGATGGTCTCAATCTCCTGACCTTGTGATACACCCATCTCAGCCTTCCAAAGTGCTAGGATTACAGGCTTGAGCCACCGCGCCCGGCCTTTCAGCATATTCTTGAGAGCGTTTGCAAATGTCCTGTCTGAGTTTCCACAGAAACAGTGATTTCAAACTGCTCAATCCAAAGAATGATTTAACTCTATGAGATGAATACACACATCACAAAGAAGCAGCTCTGAAAGCTTCTCTCCAGTTTTCATTGGAAGACGTTTCCTTTCTCACAACAAGCCTACGGCCGCTACTTAATATCCCTTCACAGACTCCTCAACGACAGAGTTTCCAAACTGGGCAAGGTAGTGTACGCTTTAAGTCTCTGAAATGAAGTTACAAACTTCACAGTTACCTTTTCCTTTTCATGGATATCCCATAGCAGATTCAACAATAAAAGTGTTAGCAAACTTCTCAATGAAAACTATGGTGAAACTCAGTTAGATGAATTCACACATCACAAAGAAGTTTCCAAGAAAGTGTCTTTCTAGTTTTTGTCTGATGATATGTCCTTTGTCACCACAAATTTCAATGCAATCGAAAATATTCCTTCACTATTCCCCCAAAACAGTGCTACCAAACTGCTCAATGAAAAGAATCGTGAATTCTGTGAGATGAATTAACACATCAAAAAGCGGTTTCTCATAATGCTTCTTTCTGGTTTTTATATGAGGATATTTCATTTGTCACCATAAGTTTCAAAAAGCTCCAAAATATACCATTGCAGATTTCAAGGAAACAGTGTTTGCAAATGGCTCAATGAAAACAACAGTATAATTCTGAGAGGTGTATTCACACATCATAAAGCAGTTTCTCAGAAAGCTTCTTTCTATTTTTTATCTCAAGATATCTAACTTTTCTCTATATGCCTAAATGCACTCCCAAATATCCATTTGCAGATTCCTTGAAAAGAGTGTTAGCAACCTGCTCCAGGAAAATAAAGGTGTAAATCTGTGAGAAGAATTCACATATCACAAGGAACTTTCTCAGAAAGCTTCTTTCCAGTTTATATCTGAGTATATTACCTATGTCTCCAGATTCTTTAATGCACTCCCAAATATCCTATTGCAGGTTCCACAAAAACAGTGTTATCAAACTGCTCAATGAAAAGAATCTTGTAACTGTGTGAGATGAATAGACACATCACAAACTACTTTCTCATAAAAGTGTCTAGCTTTTTCCTGAGGATATTTCCTTTGTCAACACAGGCTTCAATGCTATCCAAAATATGCCTTCTCAGATTCCGCAAAAACAGTGTTACCAATGATCCATGAAAAGAATTGTGCAACTCTGATGAAATAATGAAATAACACATCACAACGTGGTTTCTCAGAATGGTTCTTTCTCATTTTTATCAGAGGATATTTCCTTTTTCACTATAGGCCTTAAAGCACTCACAAATATCCCTTTGCAGTTTTCATGTAAACAGTGTTAGAAAACTGCTCCATGAAAAGAGATGTGTAACACTGTGAGGTGAATTCACACATCACAAAAAACTATCCCAGAAAGCTTCTTTGTAGTTTTTGTCTGAGAATATTTCCTTTGTCACCATAGGCTTCAATGCAATTCAAAATATCCCTTCTCAGATTCCCCAAAAACAGCACTACCAATCTGCTTCATGAAAACAGTGGTATAACTCTGTGAGATTAATTCACACACCATAAAGATGCTTCTCAGAAAACTTCTTTCTAGGTTTTATCTGAGGACATTTCCTTTTCACTACGTTCCTGAATGTGCGCCCACATATCCCGTTGCAGATTAAACGAGAAAAGTATTAGCAAACTTCTCAATCAAAAGAATGGTGTAACTCTGTGAGATGAATTCACACATCACAAAGCAGTTTCTCAGAAAGCTTATCTTCACTTTTTATCTGAGGATATTTCCTTTGTCACCATAATCTTCAATGCGCTCCGATGTATCCCACTGCAGATTCCAAGAAAACAGTGTTAGCAAACTGCTGAGTGAAAAGTACAGTGTAACTCCATGAGATGAATTCACACATCACAAAACAGTTTCTCAGAAAGCTTCTTTCTAGTTTTTATCTGAGGATAATTCCTTTTACGACATAGGCCTCCATTCGCTCCGAAATATACCAGAAATATACCATTGCAGATTCCAAGAACACAGTGTTAGCAAACTGCTCAATGAAAACAACAGTGTAACTCTGGGAAATGAATTAAAACATCACAAAGTAGTTTCTCAGAATGCTTCTTTTTGGTTTTTATCTGAGGATATTTACTTTTTCACCCTAGGCCTCAATGCACTCCCAAATATCCCCTTGAAGATTACACAAAAAAACAGATTTAGCAAACTGCTCCATAGAAAGAAACTTGTAGCTCTGTGAGATAAATTCACACATCACAATGAACTTTCTCAGAAAGCTTCTTTCTAGATTTATCTGAGGACATTTCCTTTTCAACCTAGGCTTTAATAAGATACAAAATATCCCTTCTCAGGTTCCCAAAAAACAGTGCTACCAAACTGTTCCATGAAATGAATCGTGTATCTCTGAGATGAATTAACACACCACAAAGCAGTTTCTCAGAAAGCTTTTTTCCAGTTTTTGTCTGAGGATATTTCCTTTGTCACAATAAGCTTCATTGCTTTCCAAAATGTCCCTTTGCAGATTCCAAGGGAACAGTGTTAGCATAATGCTCAATTAAAGGAACAGTGTAACTCTGTGAGATGAACTCACACATCCCAAAGCAGTTTTTCAGAAAGCTTCTTTTTTGGTTTTCATCAGAGGATATTTCTTTTGTCACCATAGGCTTCAAGGCGCTCACAAATATTCTATTGCAGATTCCATGAAAACAGTGTTATTAAACTGCTCAATGAAAAGGACCATATAACTCTGTGAGATGAAATTACACATCAAAAAACAGTTTCTCAGAAAGCTTCTTTCTCGTTTTTTTCTTGATATTTATTTTTTCACTATATGCCTCAAAGCGCTCCCAAATATCCCTTTGCAGATTCCATGAAAACAATGTTAGGAAATTGATTCATGAAAAGGTATGTGTAACTCTGTGAGATGAATTCACACATCACAAAGAACTTTATCAGAAAGCTTCTTTCTAGTTTTTATCTGAGGATATTTCCTTTTACACCATAGACTTCAATATGATCCAAAATATCATTTCTCAGATTCCCCAAAAACAGTACTATCAAATTATCCATGAAAGGAATCATGCAGCTCTGTGAGATGAACTAACACATAACAAAGTGGTTTCCCAGGATGCTTCATTTTCGTTTTAATCTGAGGATATTTCATTTTTCACTATTGGCCTCAAGGTGCTCCCAAATAGCCCTTTGCACATTACACAAAAACAGTGTTAGCAAACCGCTCCATGAAAAAAAGGTGTAACTATGAGAGATGAATTCACATATCAAAGGAAGTTTCTCAGAAACCTTCTTTCTAGTTTTTATCAGAGGATATTTCCTTTGTCATATTAGGCTTCAATGTGATACAAAATATCTCTTCTCAGATTCCCCAAAAACAGTGCTACAAATCTGATCCATGAAAAGATTTGTGTAGCTCTGTGAGATAAATTAACACATCACAAATTGGTTTCTCAGAAAGCTTCTTTCTAGTTTTTATATGAGGATATTTCCTTTGTCAACCAGCCTTCAATGCGATTCAAAATATCCCTTCTCAGATTCTCCAAAAACAGTGCTAACAAACTGCTCCATGAAAAGAATCATGTTACTCTGTAAGACGAACTAGCACACCACAAAGCAGTTTCCCAGAAAACTTCTTTCTACTTTTTATCTGAGAATATTTCCTTTTTCACTATATTCCCGAATGTGCACCTGAATATCCCATTGCAGATTAAACGAGAAAAGTATTAGCAAACTTCTCAATGAAACAAATGGTGTAACTCTGTGAGATGAAATCACACATCACAAGGCAGTTTCTCAGAAAGCTTATTTTTGGTTTTTACCTGAGGATAATTCCTTTGTCACCGTAGGCTTCAATGTACTCCCAAATATCACTTTGCAGATTCCACAAAAATAGTGTCAGCAAACTACTCCAGGAAAAGAAAGGTGTAACTCTGTGAGATGATTTTACACATCATGAAGGAGTTTCTCAGAAATCTTCTTTCTAGTTTTTATGTGATAATATTACCTTTGTCAATATAGGCTTCAGTGTCATCCAAAATATCCCTTCTCAGATTCCCCAAAAGCAGTGCTACCAAACTGCTCCATGAAAAGGAAGGTGTATCTCTGTAAGATGAATTCACACACCACAAAGCAGTTTCTCAGGAAGCTCTTTCTAGTATTTATCTGAGGATATTTCCTTTTTCACTGTATGCCTCAATATGCTCCCAAATATCCCTTTGCAGATTCCACGAAAACAGTGTTAGCAAACTGCTCTATGAAGAGAAAGGTGTAGAACTGTCAGATGAATTCAAACATTACAAAGAAGTTTCTCAGAAAGCTTCTTTCTAGTTTATATCTGAGGATATTTCATTTGCCACCATAGGCTTCAATACGATCAAATGAATCCCCCTTCAGATTCCCCAAAAACAGTGTTACCAAACTTTTCCATGAAAAGAATCATGTAACACTGTGAGGCGAATTAACACATCACAAAGCAGTTTATCAGAAAGCTTCTTGCTAATTTTCATATGAGGATATTTCCTTTGTCATGGTAAGCTTCAAAGTGCTCCAAAATATTGCACTGCAGATTCCAAGAAAACAGTGTTTGCAAGCTGCTCAATGAAAAGAACAGTGTAATACTGTAAGATGAATTCACACATCACAAAGCAGTTTCTCAGATACCTTCTTTCTGGTTTGTACCTGTTGATATTTCCTTTTTCTCTATAAGCCTCAATGTTCTCCCAAATATCCCTTTGCAGATTCCACGTAAACAGTTTCAGCAAACTGCTCCATGAAAAGAAAGATGTAACTCAGGAAGATGAATTCACACGTTACAAAGCAGTTTCACAAAAGGTTTCTTTTGGGTTTTTGTCTGAGGTTATTTTGTATGTCATCGTAGTCTTCAATGTGGTCTGAAATATCTTATTGCAGATTCCAAGAAAACAGTATTAACAAATTGCTCCATGAAACCAGTGGTGTAATTCGGTGAGATGAATTCACACATCACAAAGCATTTTCTCAGAAATCTTCTTTCTAGTTAATATCTGAGGATATTTCCTTTTTCACCATAGGTCTCAACTTGCTTCCAAATATCACTTTGTAGATAGCATGCAAACACTGTTAGCAAACTGTTCCATGAAAAGAAAGGTGTTACTCTGTGAGACGAATACACACATCACAAAGAAGTTTCTGAGAAAGCTTCTTTCTAGTTTTTATCTGTTTATATTTCTCTGTCACCATAGGCTTCAAGGTGATTCAAAATATCTCTTCTCAGATTCCCCAAAAACAGTGTAACCAAAATGCTAAGGATTGTTTAACTCTGTGAGATAAATTCACAAATCATAAAGCACTTTCTCAGAAAGTTTCTTTCTAGTTTTGATCTGAGGATATTTTCTTCATCACCAAAAGCTTCAATGCAATCCAAAATATCCCTTCTCAGATTCCCCAAAAACAGCGCTACAAAACAGCTCCATGAAAAGAATCAAGTAACTCTGTGAAATGAATACACAAATCACAAAGCAGTTTCTCAGAAATCTTCTTTCTACTTTTTATCTGAAGATATTTCCTTTTTCACCCTCAGTCTCAATGCACTCCCGAATATCCCTTTGTAGATTCCAGGAAAATCGTGTTAGCAAAGTGCTCCATGAAAAGAAAGGTGTAAATTTGTGAGATGAATTCACACAACACAAAACTGTTTCTCAGAAAGCTTCTTTTTGGTTTTTGTCTGAGGATATTTCCTTTTTCAATATAGGCTTTAACATGCTTCCAAATATTCTATTTTATATTCCATGAAAACTGTGTTAGCAAGCTGCTCCAAGAAAAGAATAATGTAAATCTGTGAGATGAATTTACACATCACAAAGCAGTTTCTCAGAAAGCTTCTTTCTAGATTTTAACTTCAGATATTTCCTTTGTCACCATAGGATTCAATGGTATTCAAAATATCCCTTCTCAGATTCCTCAAAAAGAGTGATACCAAACTGCTGTATATAAAGAGAGGTGTAGCTCTGTGAGATGAATTCACACATCATATAGCTCTTTCTCAGATAGTTTCTTTCAAGTTATATCTGAGGATATTTCCTTTTTCACCATATTCCTCAATGTGCTCTGGAGTATCCCAATGCAGATTCCCTGAAAAAAGTGTTAGCAAACTTCTCAATTAAAAGAATGGTGTAGCTCAGTAAGATGAATACACACATCACAAAGCAGTTTCACAGTAAGCTTTTTTAAAAATTTTTGTCTGATTATATTTCCTTTGTCACCATTGGCTACAATGAACTCCGAAATATCCTCTTGCAGATTCCCCATAGACAGTGTCATCAAAGTACTCAATTAAACAAACACGTAATTCTGTATGATGAATTCACACATCACAGAGCAGTTTCTCAGAAAGATTCTTTCCAGTTTTTATCTGAAAATATTTCCTTTTTCACTATAGGCCTCAATGCATCCCCAAGTATCCTTTTGCAGATTCCACGAAAACAGTTTTATCAAACTGCTCCATGAAAAGAAAGGTGTAAATCTGAGAGTTGAATTCACTCATCATAAAGAACTTTCTCAGAAAGCTTCTTTCTAGTTTTTATCAGGGATATTTCCTTTGTCACGATAGGCTTCAATGCATTTCAAAATATCCCTTCTCAGATTCCCCAAAAATAGCTCTACCAAACTGATCCCTGAAAAGAACCATGTAACTCTGTGAGATGAATTAAGGTAACACAAAGCAGTTTCTCAGAAAGCTTCTTTCTAATTTTTATATGAGGATATTTCCTTTGTCACCATAAGCTTCAATGTGCTCTGAAGTATCCCATTGCAGATTTCAAGAAAACATTGTTAGAAAACTTCTCAATGAAAAGAAGAGTGTAACTCTGTGAGATGAATTCACACACCATGAAGAAGTTTCTCAGAAGGTTTCTTTCTAGTTTTTATTGGAGGATATTTCCTTTGTCACCATATTCTTCAATGTGATCCAAAATATCCCGTCTCAGATTCCACAACAAGAGTGCAATCAAACTGATTACAAAAAGAATAGTGTAACTCTGTGAGATGAAGTAAGACATCACAAAGCAGTTTCTCAGAAAGCTTCTTTCCGGTTTTTATATGAGGATATCTCATTTGTCACCATAAGATTCAATGTGCACTGAAATATCTCATTGCAGATTCCAAGAAAACAGTGTTAGCAAACTGCTCAATGAAAAGAACAGTGTAACTCTGTGAGATGAATTCACACATCACAAAGCAGATTCTCAGAAAGCTTCTTTTTGTTTTATACCTGAGGATATTTCCTTTGTCATCATAGGCTTCAATGTGCTCCCAAATATACTATTGCAGATTCCACAAAAGCAGTGTTATCAAACTGCTCAATGAAAAGAAGAGTGTAACTCTGTGAGATGAATTCACACATCACAAAGCAGTTTCTCAGAAAGCTCCTTTCTAGTTTTTATCAGAGAATTTTTTTTCTTTTTCACCATAGGCCTCAAAGCGCTCCCAAATATCCCTTTGCGCATTCCACGAAAACAGTGTTAGCAAACTCCTCCATGAAAAGAAAGGTGTAATTCTCTGAGATGAATTCGTACATTATAGGGAAGTTTATCAGAAAGCTTCCTTCTAGTTTTTATCTGAGGATATTTCCTGTGTCACCCTAAGCTTCAATGCAATTCAAAATATCAATTCTCAGATTTCCCAAAAACAGTTCTATCAAACTGCTTCATGAAACGCATCATGTAACTCTGTGCAGTGAATTCACAAATCACAAAGCAGTTTCTCAGAAAGATTCTTTTGAATTTTTGTCTGAGGATATTTCCTTTGTCACCATAACCTTCAATGTTCTCTGATATATCTCATTGCAGATTCCAAGAATACAGTGTGAGAAAACTGGTCAATGAAAAGCACAGTGTAACTGTGGAAGATGAATTCAGACATCACAAAGCAGCTTATCGGAAAGCTTCTTTTTGGTTTTTATCTCACAACATTTCCTTTGTCACCAGAGGCTTCAATGCACTCCCATATATACATTTGCAGAGTCCACAAAAACAGTGTTATCAATTGGCTCAATGAAAATAACAGTATAACTCTGTAAGGTGAATTCACACATCACAAAGCAGTTTCTCAGAAATCTTCTTTCTATTATATATCTGAGAATATTTCCTTTGTCACTGTAGGCTTGAATGCAATTTAAAATACCCCTTCTCAGATTCCCCAGAAACAGTGCAACCAAATGTCACTATGAAAAGAAAGGTGTAATACTGTGAGATGATTTCACACATCACAAAGAAGTTCCTCAGAAAGCTTCTTTATAGATTTTATCTGAGGATATTTCCTTTGTCAGCATAGGCATCGAAAAGATGCAAAATATCCCTTCTCAGATTCCCCTAAAACAGTGCTACAAAACTGCTCCAGGTAAATAAAGGTGTAACTCTGAGAGATGAATTCACAAGTCACAAAGCAGTTTCTCAGTAAGCTTCTTTCTAGTTTTTGTCTGAAGATATTTCCTTTTCCACCTTTTGCCTCAATGTGCTCACAAATATCCCTTTGTACATTCCAAGATAGTAGTGTTATCAAAGTGCTCCATGAAAAGAAAGGTGTAAACCTTTGAGACGAATTCACACATCACAAAGTAGATTCACAGAAAGCTTCTTTTTGATTTTCATCTGAGGATATTTCCGTTGTCATTATAGGCTTCAATGAGCTTCCAAATATGCTATGCAGATTCCTCAAAAACATTGTTATCAAACTGCTCAATGAAAAGAATGGTGTAGCACTGTAAAATGAATTCACACATCACAAAGCTGTTTCTCAGAAAGCTTCTTTCGAGTTTTTATCTGAGGATGTTTCCTTCTACACTATAGGCCACAAGGTGCTCTGGAATAGCCCTTTGCAGATTCCATGAAAACAATGTTTCTCAGAGAGCTTCTTTTTGGTGTTTATTTGTGGATGTTTTCTTTTTCACTACAGGCCTGAATGCACTCCCAAATATCCCTTTGCAGATTCCTTGGAAACAGTGTTAGTAAACTGCACCATGGAAACAATGGTCTAACTCTGTGAGATGAATTCAAACATCAGAGAGAACTTTCTCAGAAAGCTTCTATCTAATTTTTATTTGAGGATATTGCCTTTGTCACCCTAGGTTTCGATGCTATCCAAAATATCCATTCTCAAATTAACCAAAAACAGTGCTACCAAAGTGATCCATGAAAAGAGTCATGTAACTTGGTGAGATGAATTAGCACAGTATGAAGCAGTTTCTGAGAAAGATTCCTTCTAGTTTTTATATTAGGCTATTTCCTTTGTCACCGTAACATTCAATGTGCTCTGAAATATCCCATTGCAGATTGCAAGAAAACATTGCTAGAAAACTGCTCAATGAAAAGAGCAGTGTTACTCTGAGATGAATTCACACATCACAAAGGACTTTCTCAGAAAGCTTCTGTCTTGTCTTAATCAGAGGATATTTACTTTCTCACCACAGTCCTCAATGCGCTCCAAAATATCCCCTTGGAGATTACATGAAAACAGTGTTAGCAAACTGCTCCAGGAAAAGAAAGGTGTAACTTTGTGAGACAAATTTAAAAGTTACCAAGCAGTTTCTCAGAAAGATTCTTTCTAGTTTGTGTCTGAAGAGAGTTCCTTTGTCACCATCAGCCTCAATGTGCTCTGAAATATCCCATTCCAGTTTCCAAGAAAACAGTGTTAGCAAACTACTCAATGAAAAGAACATTGTAACCCTGTGAAGTGAATTCACACGTCAGAAAACAGTTTCTCAGAATGTTTCTCGTTTTTTTCTGAGGATATTTACTTTTTCACAATAAGTTCGAATGCGCTCTGAAATATCCCATTGCAGATTCCAAGTAAACAGTGTAAGCAAACTACTCAATGAAAAGGACAGTGTAACTCTGTGTGATTAATTCACACATGACAAGGCAGTTTCTCAGAAAGCTTCTTCTTGCTTTTTATCTGAGGATATTTCCTTTGTCACCATAGGCTTCAAAGCATTCCAAATATCCTATTCCAGATTCCATGAAAACAGTGTTATCAAACTGCTCAATGAAAAGAAAAGTGTAACTCTGTGGGATGAATTCATACATCACAAAACAGTTTCTCAGAAAGCTTCTTTCTAATTTTTATCTGAGGATATTTCCTTTTTCACTGTAGGCCTCAATGCATCTAAAATATCCCTTTGCAGATTCGAGGAAAATAGTGTCAGCAAAGTGCTCCATGAATATAAAGGTGTAACTCTGTGGGATGAATTCACGCATCACAAAGAACTCTCTCAGAAAGCTTCTTTATAGTTTTTATCTGAGGATATATCCTTAGTCACCATAGTCTTAAATGCAATCAAAAATATCCCTTCTCATATTCCCAAAAACAGTGATACAAAACTGATCCTTGAAAACAATCATGTAATTCCTTGAGATGAATTAACACATCACAAAGCAGTTTTTCATAAAACTTCTTTTAGGTTTTTAACCGAGGATATTTTCTTTGTAAACGTTGGCTCAAAGCACCCCTGAATATCCTATTGCAGAATCCACAAAACCAGAGCTATCAAATTTCTCCAAATATTCCTTTGCAGATTCCAAGAAAACAGTGTTAGATAACTGCTCCTTGAAAAGAAAGGTGTATCCCTGTGAGATGAATTCAACCACCACAAAGAACTTTCTCAAAATGCTTCATTCTAGTTGTTACCTGAGGATATTCCTTTGTCACCTTAGGTTTCAATGCGATCCAAAATATCCTTTCACAAATTCCTCAAAAACAGTGCTACCAAACTGATCCATGAAGAATATCATGTAACTCTGTGAAATGAATTAACACCCTACAAAGCGGTCTCTGTGAAAACTTCTTTCTAGATTTTATCTGAGGATTTTTACTTTGTCACCATAGGCTTCAATGTGATCCAAAATATCCCTTTGCAGATTCCATGAAAACAGTGTTACCAGACTGCTCCTTGAAAAGAAAGGTATAACTCTGTGAGGTGAATTCAGTCATCAAAAAAAACTTTCTCAGAAAGCTTCATTGCAGTTTTTACCTGAGGATATTTCCTTTGTCACAAAAGGCTTCAATGCAATCCAACATATCCCTTCTCAGATTCCCTAAAAACAGTGCTACCAATCTGCTCCATGAGAACAATCATGTAACTCTGTGAGATGAATTCACACATCACAAGAAATTTCTCAGAAAGCTTCTCTCTAATTTTTTTCTGAGTATATTTCCTTTGTCACCATACGCTTCAATGCGATCCAAATTATCCCTTCCCAGATTCCTGAAAAACAGTGCTATCAAACTGATCCAGAAAAAGAATCGTGTAACTCTGTGAGATGAGTTCACAAATCACAAAGTGGTTTCTCAGAAAGTATCTTTCTAGTTTTTGTCTCAGGATACTTTCTTTTTCACAGTAAGTTACAATGTGCTCGGAAATATCTCATTGCATTTTCCAAGAAAACAGTGTTAACAAACTTCTCAATGAAAAAAACAGTGTAACTCTCTGAATTGAATTCACACATCACAAAGCAGTTTCTCAGAGAGCTTGTTTTTGGTTTTTCTATGAGGATTTTTCTTTTGTCACCATAGGCTACAATGTGCTCCCAAATAACCTATTGCAGTTTCCACAAAAACAGTGTTGTCAAACTGCTCAATGAAAAAAATGGTGTAACTCTGTTAGATGAATTCAAACATTACAAAGCTGTTTCTCAGAAAGCTTCTTTTTGGTTTTTCTATGAGGATATTTCTTTTTTCACTATGTGACTCCATGCCCTCCCATATATCCCTTTGCAGATCCCATGAAAACTGTGTTAGCTCACTGCCCCATGAAAGGAATTATGTAACTCTGTGAGATGAATTTGCTCATCTCAAAGAACTTTCTCAGATTGCTTCTTTCTACCTTTTATCTGAGGATGTGTCCTTTGTCACCATAGGCTTCAATGTGATCTCAAATAACCTTTCTCAGATTCCCCAAAAACATGGCTACCAAACTGATCCATGAAAAGAATCATGTAAGTCTGTGAGATGAATTAACGCATCACAAAGTGGTTTCTCAGAAAGCTTCTTTCTAGTTTTCATGTGAGGATATCTCCTTTGACACCATAAGCTTCAATGTGCTCTGAAAAATCCCATTGCAGATTCCAAGAAATCACTGTTAGCAAACTGCTCAATGAAAAGAACAGTGTAACTCTCTGACATGAGTTCAAACTTCACAAAGCAGTTTTTCAGAAAGCTTTTTTCAACTTTTTGTCTGAGGATATTTCATTTCTCACAATAAGCTTCAATGTGCTCCAAATTATGCCATTGTAGATTCCAAGAAAAGAGTTTTAGCGTACTGGCCCATGAAAAGAACTGTGTCACTCTGTGAGATGAATTAACACATCACAAAACAGTTTCTCAGAAAGCTTCCTTCTAGTTTTTCTATGAGGATATTTCCTTTTTCAATATAGGCCTCAATGCACTCCCAAATATCACTTGGTAAATTCCACGAAAACAGTGTTAGCAAAGAACTCCATGAAAAGAAATGTGTAACTCTATGAGATGAATTCAAACATCACAAAGAACTTTCTCAGAAAACTTTGTATTATTTATCTGAAGACATTTCCTTAGTCATCATAGGCTTCAGTGCAATCCAAAATATCCATTCTCAGATTCCCCAAAAACAGTGCTAAAAACCGATCCATGAAAAGAATCATGTAACTCTGTGAGATGAGTTAACACATCACAAAGAACTTTGACCAAAAGCTGCTTTCTTGTTCTTATCTGAAGATATTTCCTTTTTCACCAGAGGCCTCAATTCACTCCCAAATATCCCTTTGTAGATTCCACAAAAACAGTGATAGCAATCTGCTCCATGAAAAGAAAGGTATAACACTGTGAGATAAATTCAAAAACCATGAAGAGCTTTCTCAGAAAGCTTCTTTCTAGTTTTAACGTGAGGATATTTCACTTGTCAAAAAAGAATTCAATGTGATCCAAAATATCCCTTCTCAGAATCCCCCAAAACAGCACTACCAAGCTGCTCCATGAAAGGAACAGTGTATCTCTGTGAAATGAATTCACACAACACAAAGAAGTTTCTCAGAATGCTTCTTTATTTTTATTATGTGAAGATACTTCATTTGTCACCATAGGCTTCAATGCGCTCCCAAATATCCTATTTTAGATTCCACAAAAACGGTATTATCAAACTGCTCAATGAAAAGAACGTTGTACCTCTGTGAGATGAAATCACAAATCACAAAGCAGTTTCTCACAATGCTTCTTTCTAGTTTTTATCTCAGGATATTTCCTTTTTCACTATAGGCCTCAATGCGCTTCTACATATCACTGTGCAGATTCCAAAAAAAAAAAAAAAAACAGTGTTAGCCATCTGCTTCATGAAAACAAAGGTGTAACTCTGAGATCAATTAACATCACCAAGCAGTTTCTCAGAAAATTTCTTTCTAGTTTTTATATGATGATATTTACTTTGTCACCTCAAGCTTCAATGCACTCTGTAATATCCCATTGCAGATTCCAAGAAAATAGAGAAAACAAACTGCACAATGAAAAGAACATTGTAACTCTGTGAGGTGAATTCACACATCACAAAGCAGTTTCTCAGAAAGTCTCTTTATAATTTTTATCTGAGAATATTTCCTTTATCAACATAGGTCTCAAAGCACTCCCAAATATCCCTTTGCATATTTCATGAAAACAGTGTTAGCAAACTGCTCCATGAAAAGTAAGGTGTAACTCTGTCAAATGATTTCACACATCACAAAGATGTGTGAACAAAGCAAAGAACTTTGTTCAAATGCTTCTTTCTTGCTTTTATCTGAGGATATTTCCTTTTTCACCATACACCTCAATGCGCACCCAGATATCCCTTTGCAGATTCCAGGAAAACAGTTTTAGGAAACTGCTCCATAAAACGACAGATGTAACTCTTTGTGATGAATTCACACATGCAAAGAACTTTCTCAGAAAGTTTTTTGTACTTTTCCTCTGAGGATATTTCCTTTGCCACCATAGTTTTCAATGTGATCCAAAATATCTCTTCTCAGATTCCCCAAAAGCAGTGCTACCAAACTGCTCCATGAAAAATATCGTGTAACCCTGTGAGATGAATTCACAAATCATAAAGTAGTTTCTCATAAGGCTTTTTTCTAGTTTTTTTCTGAGGATATTTCTCTTGTTACAATAAGCTTCAATGTACTCCAAAATATCCCATTGTAGATTCCAACAAAACAGTGCTGTCAAACTGCTCAATGAAAAGAACAGTGTAACTGTGTGACTTGAAATCACACATCACAAAGCAGTTTCTCAGAAAGCTTCTTTCTAGTTTTTATCTGAGGATATTCGTTTTTTGACAATAGGCCTCAAAGCGCTCCCAAATATCCCTTTGCAGATTCCATGAAAACAGTGTTAACAAAGTGCTCCAAGAAAAGTAAGGTGTAACTCCTTGAGATGAACTCTCACATCACAAAGAACTTTCTCAAAAACCTTATTTTCAGTTCTTATCTGAGGATATTTACTTTTTCACCATAGGCCTCAGTTCGCTCCCAAATATCCCTGTACAAATTCCAGGAAAACAGTGTTAGCAAACTTCTCCATGAAAAGAATGGTGTAACTCTGTGAGATGAATTAACACATCACAAAGCAGTTTCTCAGAAAACTTCTTTCAAGTTTTAATATGAGGATATTTTCTTTGTCACCATAGGCTTCAATGTGATTCTAAGTATCCCTTTCCAGATTACCCAAAACACTGCTATCAAATTGATCCATGAAAAGAATCATATATCTCTGTGATATGAATTAAAATATCACAAACCAGTTTCTCTGAAAGCTTCTTTCTAGTTTTTATATGAGGATACTTCCTTTGTCATCATAAGCTTCAACGCGCTCCAAATTATCCCTTTGTAGATTCCAAGAAAACAGTGGTAGCAAGCAGCTCAATGAAAGACATTGTGTAATACTGTGAGTTGAATTCATACATCATGATGCAGTTTCTCAGAAAGCTTCTTTCTAGTTTTTATCTGAGGATATTTCCTTTTCCACTGTAGACCTCATTGTGCTCCCAAATATCCCTTTGTAGATTCCAGGAAAACTCTGTTATCAAACTGCCCCATGAAAGAAAGGTGTAACTCTGAGATGAATTCAGTAGTCACAAAGAACTTTCTCAGAAAGCTTCTTTCCTGTTTTTATCTGAGGATATTTTCTTTGTCACCATAGGCTTAAATTAGATCCAAATTATCACTTCTCAGATTCACCAAAAACAGTGCTACCAAACTGATCCATGAAAAAAAACATGTAACTCTGTTAGATGAATTAATTCTTCACAAGGAGGTTTCTCACAATGTTTTTTTCTAGTTTTTATCTGAGGATATTCCCATTGTCACCATAGGCTTCAATGTGATCCAAATTATCCTTTCTCAGATTCCCCAAAAACGGTGCTACCAAACTGCTTCATGAAAAGAATTATGTAACTCTCTGAGATAAATTCACAAATCACAAAGCAGTTTCTCAGAAAGCTTCTTTCTAGTTTTTGTCTGAGGTTAGTTCCTTTTTCACCATAGGCCTCAATGCGCTCGTGAATATCCCTTTGCAGATTCCACAAAAACAGTGTCAGCAAACTGCTCCATGAATAGAAAGGTGTAACTCTGTGAGGTGAATTCGTACATCACAAAACAGTTTCTCAGAATGCTTCTTTCTGGTTTTTGTCTGGTGATAATTCCTTTGTCACCATATTCTTCAATATGCTCCCAAATATCCTATTGCAGATTCCACGAAAGCAGAGTTATCAAACTCCTCAATGAAAACAGCATTGTACCCCTGTGAGTTGAATTCACACATCCAAAAGTAATTTGTCAGAAATCTACTTTCAAGGTTTTATCTGAGAATATTTCCTTTTTCACCATAGTCCTCAATGCACTCCCATATATCCCTTTGCAGATTCCACCAAAACAGGGTTAGCAAACTGCTCCATGAAAGAAAGGTGTAACTCTGTGAGTGGAAATCACACATCACAAAGAACTTTCTCAGAAAAATTCTTTCTAGTTTTTATCTGGGTATATTTCCTTTGTCACCATAGGTTTCAAGGCGATCCAAAATGTACCTTCCTAGATTCCCCAAAAGCAGTGCTACCAAACTGCTCCATGAAAAGGTTTGTGTAACCCTGTGACATTAATTCACAAATCACAAAGCAATTTTTCAGAAATCTTCTTTCTATTTTTTTCTGAGGTTGCTTCCTTTTTCGCCATAAACTTCAATGTGCTCCGAAATATCCCATTGCAGATTCCACGAAAACAGGGTTCAGAAACTGTTCAATGAAGAGAATTGTGTGACTCTGTGAGATGAATTCACACATCACAAAGCAGTTTCTGAGAAAGTTTCTAGTTTTTTATGAGGGCATTTCCTTTGTCACCATGAACTTCAACATGCTCCAAAATATCCTATTGCATATTCCAAGAAAATAGTGTTAGCAAGCTGCTCAATGAAAAGAACAGTGTAACTCTGTGAGACGAATTCACCCATCACAATGCAGTTTCTCAGAACTCTTCCTTCTAGTTTTTATCTGAGAATATTTCCTATTTCACCATAGACTTCAATCTGCTCCAAAATATCCCTTGCAGATTCTACGAAACAGTGTTATTCAAATGCCCCATGAAAAGAAAGTTGTAACTCTGTTAGGTGAATTCACACATCACAAAGAAGTTTCTCAATAGCTTCTTTCTAGTTTTTATCTGAGAATATATCCTTTGTTAATGTAGGCTTCTGTTCGATCCAAAATATCCCTCCTCAGATACCCCAATAACAGTGCTACCAAACTTATTCATAAAAAAAAATCGTGTAACTCTTTGAGAAGAATTCACAAATCACAAAGGAGTTTCTCAGAAAGCTTCTTTCTAATTTTTATATGAGGATATTTCCTTTGTCTCCCTAAGCTTCAATGTGCTCTGAAATATCCCTTTGCAGATCCCAAGTAAACAGTGTTATCCAACAGCACAATGAAAACATGGTGTAACCCTGTGATATGAATTCACACATCACCAAGCAGTTTCTCAGAAAGTTTTTCTAATTTTTATCTGAGGATATTTCCTTTGTCACCATGAACTTCAACATGCTCCAAAATATCCTATTGCATATTCCAAGAAAATAGTGTTAGCAAGCTGCTCAATGAAAAGAACAGTGTAACTCTGTGAGACGAATTCACCCATCACAATGCAGTTTCTCAGAACTCTTCCTTCTAGTTTTTATCTGAGAATATTTCCTATTTCACCATAGACTTCAATCTGCTCCAAAATATCCTTGCAGATTCTACGAAACAGTGTTATTCAAATGCCCCATGAAAAGAAAGTTGTAACTCTGTTAGGTGAATTCACACATCACAAAGAAGTTTCTCAATAGCTTCTTTCTAGTTTTTATCTGAGAATATATCCTTTGTTAATGTAGGCTTCTGTTCGATCCAAAATATCCCTCCTCAGATACCCCAATAACAGTGCTACCAAACTTATTCATAAAAAAAAATCGTGTAACTCTTTGAGAAGAATTCACAAATCACAAAGGAGTTTCTCAGAAAGCTTCTTTCTAATTTTTATATGAGGATATTTCCTTTGTCTCCCTAAGCTTCAATGTGCTCTGAAATATCCCTTTGCAGATCCCAAGTAAACAGTGTTATCCAACAGCACAATGAAAACAATGGTGTAACCCTGTGATATGAATTCACACATCACCAAGCAGTTTCTCAGAAAGTTTTTCTAATTTTTATCTGAGGATATTTCCTTTGTCACCATAGTCTTCAACACGATCCAAAGTATCCCTTCTCAGATTCCCCAAAAACAGTGCTACCAAACTGCTCCATGAAAAGAAACATGTTATTCCATGAGGGGAATTCACATATCACAAGGAAGTTTCTCAGAAAGCCTCTTTCTAGTTTTTGTCTGAGGATATTTTCTATATCACCATAGGCTTCCATGCAATCTAAAATGTCCCTTCTCAGATTACCCAAAAAGAGTGCTACCAATATGCTCCATGAAAAGTATCATGTAACCCTGTGAAATGAATTCACAAATCACAAGAGAGCTTCTCAGAAAGCTTCTATCTAGTTTTTGTATGAGGATATTCCTTTGTCAACATAAGCTCAATGTGCTCCAAAATATCACATTGCAGTTTCCAAGAAAACAGTGTTGACAACCTTTTCATTGAAGACACGAGTGTAACTCTGTGAGATGAATTCACACATCACAAAGCAGTTTCTCAGAAAGCTTCTTTCTGGTTTTTTTCTGCGGATATTTCCTTTGTCACCATAGGCTCTAAGGCACTGTCAAATATTCTACTGCAGGTTCCACAAATACAGTGTTTTCAAACTGCTCAATGAAAAGAATGGTGTAACTTTGTGAAATGAACTCACAAATCACAAACCAGTTTCTCAGAAAGCTTCTCTCTAGATTTTATCAGAGTATATTTCCTTTGCCACCATAAGCTTCAATGTGCTCTGAAACATCTGATTGCAGATTCCAAGAAAACAGTGTTAGCAAAGTGCTCAATGAAAACAGCATTGTAAGTCTCTGAGATGAATTCACACATCACAAAGCCGCTTCTCGGAAAGATTCTTTCTAGTTTTTATGTGAGGATATTTCCTTTTCACCCTGGGACCCAATGTGCTCCGAATATCCCTTCACAGATTTCACAAAAGCAGTGTTAGCAATCTGATCCATGAAAAGAAACATGTTACTATGTGAGATGAATTCACACATCATGAAGAAGTTTCTGAGAAAGTTTCTTTCTAGTTTTGATCTGAGGATATTTCCTTTGTTTCCATAAGCTTTGAAATGATCAAGAATATCCCTTCTCAGATTACCCCAAAACAGTGCTACAAAACTGATCCACGAATAGCATCTGGTAACTCTGTGAGAAGAACTAACCCACCACAACACAGTTTCTCAGAAAGAATTTTCTAGTTTTTATATGAGGATATTTCCTTTGTCATCATAAGCTCAAATATGTCCCATTATATGTTATTGCAGATTCCAAGAAAACTGTGTTAGCAACTCCTCAATGAAAAGAATAGTGTAACTCTGTGAGATGAACTCACACAACACAAAGCAATTTCTCAGAAAGCTTCTTTCTAGTTTTTGTCTGAGGATATTTCCTTTGTCACCATAGGCTCTAACGCACTGTCAAATATTCTACTGCAGGTTCCACAAATACAGTGTTTCCAAACTGCTCAATGAAAAGAAAGGTGTAAATCTGTGAGATAAATTCACAAATCACAAAGCAGTTTCTCAGAAAGCTTCTTTTTGGTTTTTGTTGGAGGATGTTTCCTTTGTCACCATAGGCTTCAATGCAATCCAAAATGTCCCTTCACAGATTCCCAAAAAAGTGCGCTACCAAACTGCTCCATGAAAAGAATCTTGTTACTCAGTGAGATGAATTCACCCACCAAGAAGTTTCTCATACATCTTCTTCCAGTTTTTATCTGAGAATATTTCCTTTTTCACTATTGGCCTCAATGCACTCCCAAATATCCCTTTGCAGATTCCACGAAAAGCATTTTCTCAAACTGCTCCATGAAAATAAAGGTGTAACTCTGTGAGATGAATTCACACATCACAAAGTACTTTCTCAGAAAGCTTCTTTCTAATATTTATCTGAGGATATTTCCTTTGTCACGATAGGCTTCAATGTGATCCAAAATATCCCTTCTCACATTCCCCAAGGACAGCTCTACCAAACAAATCCACGAAAGGAATCGTGTAACTCTGTGAGATGAATTAACACATCACAAATCAGTTTCTCAGAAAACTTCTTTCTAATTTTTATACAAGGATATTTCCTTTTTCACCAAGCTTCAATGCGCTCAGAACTATACCTTTGCAGATTCCAAGAAAATAGTGTTAGCAAACTGCTCAATGAAAAAAAGAGTTTAACCATAAGCCTCAATGCACTCTGAAACTACTGAATGAAAAGAAGAGTGCAACTCTGTGAGAAGAATTCACATGTGAATTCCACATGTGAAGACAGCTCCTTTCTATTTTTTACATGAAGATATCTCCTTTGTCATCACAGGCTACATTGCAATCAAAATTATCCCTTCTGTGATTCCTCAAAAATAGTGCTACAAAAGTCCTCTATAAAAAGAATTGTGTAACTCTGTGAGATAAATTAACCCATCACAAAGCGGTTTCTCAGATAGCCTTTTACTAGTTATTCTGTGAGGATATTTCCTTTATCACCATAGGCTTCAATGCACTCCAAAACATCCTATTGCAGACTCCAGGAAAACAGTGTTATCAAAACGCTCAAAGAAAATCATGGCTTAGCTCTGTGAGATGAATTCATACATCACAAATCAATTTCTCAGAAAGCTTCTAGTTTTTATCTGAGGATATTTCTTTTGTCACCATAGGCTTCAACGCAATCCAAAGTATCCCTCCTCATATTCCACAAAAACAGTGCTACCTAACTGGTCCATGAAAAGAATTGAGTAACTCTATGAGATGAATTCACAAATCACAAACTAGTTTATCAGAAATCTTCTTTATAGTTTTTATCTGTGGATATTTCCTTTTTTACATCAGGCCTCTATGAGCTCCCGAATATCCCTTTGTAGATTCTACAAAAATAGTGTTAGCAAAGTGCTCCATGAAAAGAAACCTGTGAATCTGTGAGGTGAATTCACACATCACAAAGCACCTTCTCGGGAAATTTCTTTTTGGTTTGTGTCTGAGTAAATTTTCTTTGTCAATATAGGCTTCACTGTGCTCCCATATATCGTGTTGTAGATTCCACTAAAACTGTGTTAGCAAACTGCCCCAATAAAACATTCATGAAAATATGTGCAGTGAATTCACACATCACAAAGCAGTTTCTCAGAAAGGTTCTTTGTAGTTTTATCTGAGGATATTTCCGTTGTCACCACAGGCTTCAATGCTGTACAAAATATCCATTCTCAGAATACCCAAAAAGAGTTCTACCAAACTGCTCTATGAAAAGTGTGGTGTAACTCTGTGACATGAACTTGTACATCACAAAACTGTTTCTCAGATGGGTTCTTCCAAGTTTTTATCTGATGATATATCCTTTTTTACCATATTCCACAATGTGCTCTGGAATATCCCATTGCAGATTCCACGAAAAAGTTGTAGAAAAGTTCTCAATGAAAAGAACGTTGTAACTCTGTAAGTTGAACTCACACATCACAAGCAGTTTCACGGAAAGCTTCTTTTTTTTTGTCTGAGGATATTCCTTTATCACCATAGGCTTCAATGCACTCCAAAACATCCTATTGCAGACTCCAGGAAAACAGTGTTATCAAAACGCTCAAAGAAAATCATGGCTTAGCTCTGTGAGATGAATTCATACATCACAAATCAATTTCTCAGAAGCTTCTAGTTTTTATCTGAGGATATTTCTTTGTCACCATAGGCTTCAACGCAATCCAAGTATCCCTCCTCATATTCCACAAAAACAGTGCTACCTAACTGGTCCATGAAAAGAATTGAGTAACTCTATGAGATGAATTCACAAATCACAAACTAGTTTATCAGAAATCTTCTTTATAGTTTTTATCTGTGGATATTTCCTTTTTTACATCAGGCCTCTATGAGCTCCCGAATATCCTTTGTAGATTCTACAAAAATAGTGTAGCAAAGTGCTCCATGAAAAGAAACCTGTGAATCTGTGAGGTGAATTCACACATCACAAAGCACCTTCTCGGGAATTTCTTTTTGGTTTGTGTCTGAGTAAATTTTCTTTGTCAATATAGGCTTCACTGTGCTCCCATATATCGTGTTGTAGATTCCACTAAAACTGTGTTAGCAAACTGCCCCAATAAAACATTCATGAAAATATGTGCAGTGAATTCACACATCACAAAGCAGTTTCTCAGAAAGGTTCTTTGTAGTTTTTATCGGGATATTTCCGTTGTCACCACAGGCTTCAATGCTGTACAAAATATCCATTCTCAAATACCCAAAAAGAGTTCTACCAAACTGCTCTATGAAAAGTGTGGTGTAACTCTGTGACAAACTTGTACATCACAAAACTGTTTCTCAGGGGTTCTTCCAAGTTTTTATCTGATGATATATCCTTTTTACCATATTCCACAATGTGCTCTGGAATATCCCATTGCAGATTCCACGAAAAGTTGTAGAAAAGTTCTCAATGAAAGAACGTTGTAACTCTGTAAGTTGAACTCACACATCACAAAGCAGTTTCACGGAAAGCTTCTTTTTTTTTGTCTGAGGATATTTCCTTTGTCCCCAAAGGCTTAAAAGCACTCACAAATGTCTGATTGCATATTCCACAAAACCAGTGTTATCAAAATGCTCACTGAAAAGAACAGTGTAACTGTGAGAGAATTCACACATAAAGAAGTTTCTCAGAAAGTATCTTTTTGGTTTTTATCTGAGTATATTTCTTGTCACCATAGGTTTCAATGTGCTCTGAAATATCCCAGAGCAGATTCCAAGAAAACGTGTTAGCAAACTGCTCACTGAAAGGAACAGTGTAACTCTGTGAGGTCCATTCACACCTCTCAAAGCAATTTCTCAGAAAACTTCTTTTTGGTTTATTACCTGAGGATATTTCCTTTGTCACCATAGGATTCAATATGTTCCCAATTATCCTGTTGCGATTCCATGAAAACAGGGTTATCAAACTGTTCAATGTAAAGAATGGTTTAAGTCTGTTAAGTTAATTCATACATCACAAAGAACTTTCTCAGAAAGTTTCCTTCCAGTTTTTATCTGAGAATATTTACATTGTCACCATAGCCTTCAATGCGATCCCAAATATCACATCTCAGATTCCCCAAAAACAGTGCAAACAAATTGCTAAATGAAAGAATCATGTAACTCTTTGAGATAAATTAACACATCACAAAGCAGTTTCCAGAAAGCTTCTTTCTACTTTTTATTTCAGGATATTTCCTTTGTCACCATAAGCTTCTCTGCAAAATATCCCATTGCAGATTCCAAGAAAACAGTGTTACCAAACTGCTAAATGAAAAGAACAGTGCAACTCTGTGAGATGAATTCAAACATCACAAAGACGTTTCACAAAAAGCTTCTTCTTGGTTTTTCTCTGAGGATGTTTCCTTTATCACAGTAGGCTTCAATGCCCTCCCAAATATCCTATTGCGGTTTCCCCAAAAATAGTGTTACCAAACAGCTTATGTAAAGAACAATGTAACTCTGTGAGATGAATTCACACATCACAAAGCAGTTTCTCAGAAAGCTTTTTTCTAGTTTTTATCTGAGGATATTTTCTTTTTCACTGTAGGCCTCAATGCGCTCTCAAATATCCCTGTGCAGATTCCATGAAAACAGTGTTAGCCAACTTCTTAATGAAAAGAACAGTGTAACTCTGTGACATGAATTCACACATCACAAAGCAGTTTCTCAGAAAGTTTCTTTCTAGTTTTAATCTGATAATATTTTGTTTTTCACCATAGGCCTCAAGGTGCTCCCAAATATCTCTTTGCAGATAACATGAAAACAGTGTTAGCAATCGGCTCCATGAAAAGAATGGTGTAACTCTCTGAGATGAATTCACACATCACAAAGAACATTTTCAGAATGTTTCTTTCTAGTTTTAATCTGATAATATTTTGTTTTTCACCATAGGCCTCAAGGTGCTCCCAAATATCTCTTTGCAGATAACATGAAAACAGTGTTAGCAATCGGCTCCATGAAAAGAATGGTGTAACTCTCTGAGATGAATTCACACATCACAAAGAACATTTTCAGAATGTTTCTTTCTAGTTTTTATCTGAGAATATTTCCTGTGTCATCGTAGGCTTCAAAGCAATCAAAATAATCCTTCTCAGATTCCTCAAAACAGTGCTACCAAACTGATCCATGAAAAGAATTGTGTAACTCTGTGAGTTGAATTATCGCATCACAAAACCATTTATCAGAAAACATCTTTCTACTTTTTCTAGGAGGATATTTAATATGTCACCATAAGCTTCTATGTGCTCCAAAATATCCCATTGCAGATTTGCCTACAGTGTTAGCAAACTGATCAATGAAAAGAACAGTGTAACGCTGTGAGATGAATTCACACATCACAAAGCAGTGTCACAGAAAGTTTCTTTCTGTTTTTTTTCTGAGGATATTTCCTTTTTCACCACAGGCTTCAATGTTGTCCCAAATATCCTTTGTAGATACCACGAAAACAGTGTTAATAAACTGCACCATGAAAAGAAAGATGTTAGTCTGTGAGATGAATTTACACATCACAAAGAACTTTCTCAGAAAACTTCTTTCTATTTTTTGATGATATTTCCTTTTCCACCATAGGCTTCAATGTGCTCCAAAATATCCCTTCTCAGACAACACCAAAAGTGTGAAGCCAAAGTGCTCCCTCAACAGAAATATTTAGCTCTATGAGATGAATGCAAACATCACAAAGGAGTTTCTCAGAATGCTTCTCTCCAGTTTTTACCTGAAGATATTTCCTTTTTTGCCACTGGACTCTATGCACTCCCGAGTATCTCTTTACAGATTCCACAAATTCAGTGTTATCAAATTGCTCAATGAAAACAAAATTGAAACTCTGAGGGATGAATTCACCCAACACAAAGCAGTTTCTCAGAAAGCTTCTTCCTAGTTCAATTCTGAGGATATTTCCTTTATAACCATAGTCTTCAATGTGCTCCCAAATATCTCCTCTCAGATACTGCAAAAACAGTGATGCCAAAGTGTTCAATCAAAGAAAAAGTTAAACTCTTTCAGATGATACACACATCACAAAACCGTTTCTGGAAAAGTTTCTCTCCAGTTTTTATCTGAAGTTATTTCCTTTTTCACCATAGGCCACTAGGAGATCCCAAATATCCCATTGCAGATTCCATAAAAACAGTGCCAGCAAACAGCTCCATGAAAAGAAACCTGTAACTCTGTGACATGAATTCACAAATAACAAAGCAGTTTCTCAGAAAGCTTCTTTCTAGTTTTTATCTGAGGATATTTCCCCTGTCACCATAGGTTTCCATGCACTCCCAAACATCCTATTGCAGATTCCATGAAAAGAGTTCACAAACTGCTCAATGAAAAGAACAGTGGAACTCTGTGAGATGAATTCACACATAATAAGGCAGTTTCTCAGAAAGAATTTTTCTACTTTTTATCTGAGGTTATTTACTTTTTCACTCTAGGATTCAGTGCACTCCCAAATATCCCTTTGTAGATCCCATGAAAAGAGTGTTAGCAAACTGCTCCATGAAAAGCAAGGTGTAACTCTGTGAGATGAATTAACATATCACAATGCTGTTTCTCACAAACCCTCCTTGTAGTTTTATCTGAGGATATTAGCATTTTCATCATATTCCTCAAGATGCTCTTGAATATCTCATTGCAGAATAATCGAAAAAATTGTTAGCAAACTTCCCAATGAAAACAATGGTGTAACTCTATGAGGTGAATTCACACATCACAAAGCCATTTCACATAAAGCTTCTTGTTGGCTTTTATCGGAGGATAGTTTCTTTGTCACCTTAGGCTTCAATGCACTCCCAAATATCTTACTGCAGATTCCAAGAAAACAGTGTTATCAAACTGCTCATTGAAAAGAATGGTGTACCTCTGTAAGATCACTTCACACTTCACAAAGCCGTTTCTCAGAAAACTTCTTTCTAGTTTTTGTCTGAGGATATTTCCTTTATCACCATAGGCGTCAATGGGCTCGTGAATATCCCTTTGCAGATTCCAGGAAAACGGTGTTAGCAAACTCTCCCATGAAAAGAAAGGTGTAAATCTGTGAGACAAATTCTCCCATAACAAAGCAGTTTCTCATAAAGATTCTTTTTGTTTTTTTTCTGAGGATATTTACTTTGTCACCATAGGTTTCAGTGTGCTCCAAAATATCCTATATCAGATTCCACGAAAGTAGTGTTATCAAACTGCTCAGTGAAAACAAGAGTGTATCTCTGTGAGATGAATTCGCTCATCTGAAGTTAGTTTCTCAGAAAACTTCTTTCCAGTTTTTATCTGGGGATACTTCCTTTCACACCACAGGCCTTGCAGATTCCCTGAAAACAGTGTTTGCAAACTGCTCCATGAAAAGAAAGACAGAACTCTGAAATGAATTCACACATCACAAAGAATTTCTCAGAAAGGTTCTTTCTAGTTTTTTTTGGAAGATATTTCCTTTGTCACCATAAGCTTCAATGAGATCCGAAATATCCATGCTCAAATTCCCCAAAAACAGTGCTACCAAACTGATACATGAAAAGAATGGTGTAACACTGTGAGATGAATTCACACATCAGAAAGCAGTTTCTCAGAAAGCTTCTTTGTAGTTTTTATCTGATAATATTTCCTTTTTCACCATAGGCCTCAATGCGCTCCATAATATTGCATCGCATATTCCACGAAAAAAGTGTTAGCCTACTTCTCAGTAAAAAGAACAGTGTAATTCTGTGAGATGAATTCACAAAGCACAAGGAATTTTCTCAGAAAGTTTATTTTTAGATTTTATGGGAGGATATTTCCTATGTCACCAGAGTCTTCAAAGTGATCCAAATTATCCCTTCTCAGATTCTCCAAAAACAGTGCTACCACACTGCTCCATGAAAAGAATCGTGTCACTCTGTGAGATGTATTCACAAATCACAAAGCAGTTTGTCAGAAAGTTCTTTCTAGTTTTTGTCTGAGGATATTTCCTTTTTCACCATTTGCCTCAATGCACTTAGGAATATTCCTTTGCAGATTCCATGAAAATAGTGTTAGCAAACTGTTCCATGGAAATCAAGGTGTAAATCTGTGAGATGAATTCAAACATCATAAAGCAGCTTCTCAGAAAGCTTCTTGCTAGTTGTTCTCTGAGGATATTTCATTTGCCACCATAGGCTTCAATGAGCTCTCAGATATCCCTTCTCAGACACCAGAAATACAGTGAAGTCAAAGTGCTTCCTCAACAGAAACATTTAGCTCTATGAAATGAATGCACACATCACAAAGGAGTTTCACTGAAAGCTTCTTTCTAGTTTTTATCTGATGATATTTCCTTTTTCACTGTATTCCTCAATGCGCTCCTGAATATACCATTGCAGATTAAATGAAAAAAACGTGCTAGCAAACTTCTCAATGAATAGAACAGTGTTACTCAGTGAGGTGAATTCAAGCATTACACAGCAGTTTCACAGAAAGCTTATTTTTGTTTTTTATCTGAACATATTTCCTTTGTCACCATAGGCTTCAATGCACTCCCGAATATCCTATTGCAGATTCCACTAAAAGAGTGTTATGAAACAGTTCCAAGAAAACAAACGTGTAACTCGGTGAAATGATTTCACACATCAAAAAGAAGTTTCTCAGAAGCTTCTTTCTAGTTTCTATCTGCGGATATTTCCTTTGTCACCTTAGACTTCAATGCAGTTCAAAATATCCCTTCTCAGATTCTCCAAAAACAGTGCTACCAAACTGCTCCATGAAAAGGATGATGTAACTCTGTGAGATGAATTCACATATCACAAAGTTGTTTCTTGCAAAGCTTCTTTCTAGTTTTTATCTGAGGATGCTTCCTAGGTCAATGTGCTCCCAAATATACCTTTACAGATTCCATGAAAACAGTATTAGCAAACTCCTCCATGTAAAGAAAGGTGTAACTCTGTGAGATGAATTGACACATCACAAAATCTTTCTCAGAAAAATTCTTTCTAGGTTTTATCTGAGCATATTTCCTTTGTCACCTTAGACTTCAATGCAGTTCAAAATATCCCTTCTCAGATTCTCCAAAAACAGTGCTACCAAACTGCTCCATGAAAAGGATGATGTAACTCTGTGAGATGAATTCACATATCACAAAGTTGTTTCTTGCAAAGCTTCTTTCTAGTTTTTATCTGAGGATGCTTCCTAGGTCAATGTGCTCCCAAATATACCTTTACAGATTCCATGAAAACAGTATTAGCAAACTCCTCCATGTAAAGAAAGGTGTAACTCTGTGAGATGAATTGACACATCACAAAATCTTTCTCAGAAAAATTCTTTCTAGGTTTTATCTGAGCATATTTCCTTTGTCACCATAGGCTTCAAGGTGATCAAAACTATCCCTTCTCAGATTCCCAAAAAAGAGTGCTAACAAACTAATCTATGAAAAGAATCGTGTAACTCTGAGAAGAATTAACACATCATAAAGCGGTTTCTCTATATGCTTCTTTCTACTTTTTATATGAGGATATTTCCTTTGTCACCATAAGATTCAATGCACTCGGAAATATCCCATTGCAGAATCCAAGAAAAGAGTAACAAAGTGGTAAATGAAAAGAACAGTGTAATTCCATGAGATGAATTCGCACCTTACAAAGCAGTTTCTCAGAAATCTTCTTTTTGGTTTTTTTCTGAGGATATTTTCTTTCTCAATGTAGGCTTTAATGCTTTCCCAAATATCCCTTTGCAGATTCCATGAAAGCACTGTTAGCAAAGTGTTCATTGAAGAGAACCATGTAACTCTGTGAGATGAATTCACACATCACAAAGCAGTTTCTCAGAAAGCTTCTTTCTAGTTTTTATCTGAGGATATTTCCTTTTTCACCATAGGCCTCAAGTCGCTCTCATATATCCCTTTGCAGATTCCATGAAAACATTGTTAGCAAACTACTGTATTAAAAGAACTGTATGACTCTGTTAGATGAATTCACACAGCACACAGCAGTTTCTCTAAAATATTCTTTCTCGTTTTTATCTGTGGATGCTTCCATTTTCAAGGTAGGCCTCAAGGCACTCCCAAATATCTCTTTGTAGTTGCCATGAAAACAGTGTTAGCAAACTCCTCCATGAAAAGAAAGCTGTAACTCTATGAGATCAATTCATGCATCATGAAGAACTTTCTCAGAAAGCTTCCTTCTAGTTTTTAACTGAGGATATTTCCTTTGTCTCCATAGGCTTCACTGTGATCGAAAATATCCCTTCTCAGATTCCCTAAAAACAGTGATACTAAACAGCTCCATAAAAAGAATTCTGTAACTCTGTGAGATGAATTCACATATCACAAAGCGTTTCCTCAGAAAACATCTTTCTAGTTTTTACATGAGGATATTTCCTTTGTCACCCTAAGCTTCAATGCTCTCTGACATATCTCATTGCATATTCCAAGAAAACACTGTTAGTACGCTGCTCAATGAAAAGAACAGAGTAACTCTGTGAGATCAATTCACATATCACTAAGCAGTCTCTCCAAAACCTTCTTTTTGGTTTTTATCTGAGGATATTTCCTTTTTCACCATAAACTTCAACTCACTCCCAAATATTCCTTTGCAGATTCCATGAAAACAGTGATAGCAAACCACTCCAAGAAAAGAAAGCTGAATCTCTGTGAGTTGAATTCATACATCACAAATAAATATCTCAGAAAGCTTCTTTTTAGTTTATCATCTGAGGATATTTCCTTTTTCACCATAGACCTCAATGCACTCCCATGTATCCCTTTGCAGATTTCAAGAAAACAGTGCTAGCAAAATGCTCCATGAAAAGAAAGGTGTATCTCTGTGAGATGAAATCACATATCACAAATAACTTTCTCAGAAAGCTTCTTTCTGGTTTTTTACTTTTTTGTCAAAGTCTTACTCTGTCGCCCAGGCAGGAGTGCAGTGACATGATCTCAGCTTACTGCAACCTCTGCCTCCTTGGTTCACACCATTCTCCCACCTCAGTCTCCTGGGTAGCTGGGACTACAGGCGACCACCACCACGCCCGGCTAATTTTTTGTATTTTTAGTAGTGATGGGGTTTCACTGTGTTACAAAGGGTGGTCTCGATCTCCTTACCTTGTGATCTGCCCACCTCAGCCTCTCAAAGTGCTGGGATTACAGGCGTGAGCCACCATGCCTGGCTTCTTTCTGGTTTTTACCTGAGATATTTCCTTTGTGACCATAAGTTTTAATGCGCTTCGAAATAGCCCATTGCAGATTCCAAGAAAACAGTTTCAGTAAACTGCTCAATGAGAAGTGTCATTCTGTGAGATTAATTCACACATCATAAAGCAGTTTCTGAGAAAGCATCCTTTGAGTTTTTATCTGAGGACATTTCATTTGTCACCATAGACTTCAATGTGCTAATAAATATTCTATTGCATATTTATGAAAACTGTGTTATCAAACTGCTCATTGAAGAGAATAGTTTAACCCTGTGAGATGAATTCACACATCACAAAGTAGTTTCTCAGAAAGCATCATTTTGGTTTTTATCAGAGGCTATTTCTTTGTCAACATAGGTTTCAATGTGCTTCCAAATATCCTAGTGTAGATGCCAAGAAAACAGTGTTAGTAAACTGCTCATTGAAAAGAAGAGTGTAACTCTGTGAGATCAATTCACACATGCCAAAACAATCTCTCAGAAAGCTTCTTTTTAGTTTATCATCTGAGGATATTTCCTTTGTCACCATAGGATTCAAAGCACTCCCAAATATCCTGTTGCAGATTCCACGAAAACAAGGATATCAAACTGCTCAATGCATAGAATGGTGTAGGTCTGTTAGGTTAATTCACACATTACAGAAAACTTTCTCAGAAAGCTTCTTCATAGTTTTTATCTGAGGATATTTACTTTGTCACCATAGGCTTCAATGAGATCCCTAATATCACATCTCAGATTCCCCAAAAACAATGCAACCAAACTGCTAAATGAAAGAAATCGTGCAACTCTTTGAGATAAATTAACACATCACAAAGTGATTTCTCAGAAAGATTCCTTCTACTTTTTATAAGAGGATATTTCCTTTGTCATCATAAGCTTCTGTGCACTCCAAAATATTCCATTGCAAATTCCAAGAAAACAGTGTTACCAAACTGCTAAATGTAAATAACAGTGCAACTCTGTGAGATGAATTCAAACATCACAAAGACATTTCACAGAAAGCCTCTTCTTGGTTTTTCTCTGAGGATATTTCCTTTTTCACCATAGGCTTCAATGCCCTCCCAAATATCCTATTGCAGATTCCTCAAAACAGTGTTGTCAAACAGCTCAATGAAAAGAACGGTGTAACTCTGTGAGATGAATTCACACATCACAAAGCAGTTTCTCAGAAAGTTTCTTTCTAGTTTTTATCTGAGGATATTTCCTTTTTCACTATAGACCTCAATGCGACCCCCAATATTCCTTTGCAGATTCCACGAAAACAGTGTTAGCCAACTTCTCAATGAAAAGAACAGTGTAACACTGTGACATGAATTCAAACATCACAAAGCAGTTTCCCAGAAAGCTTCTTTCTAGTTTTAATCTGAGGATATTTTGTTTTTCACCGTAGGCCTCAAGGCACTCCCAAATATCCCTTTGCAGATAACACAGAAACAGTGTTAGCAATTGGCTCCATGAAAAGAATAGTGTAACTCTCTGCAATGAATTCACACATCACAAAGAACATTTCCAGAAAGTTTCTAGTTTTTATCTGAGAATATTTCCTGTGTCACTGTAGGCTTCAAAGCAATACAAAATAATCCTTCTCAGATTCTTCAAAACTGTGCCATCAAACTCATCCATGAAAATAATCATGTAATTCTGTGAGATGAATTAACACATCACAAAACCGTTTCTCAGAAAGCATCTTTCTACCTTTTCTCTGAGGATGTTTAATATGTCACCATAAGCTTCTATGTGCTCCAAAATATCCCATTGCAGATTGCCAGAAGACAGTGTTAGCAAACTGATCAATGAAAAGAACAGTGTAACGCTGTGAGATGAATTCACACATCACAAAGCAGTGTCACAGAAAGTTTCTTTCTGTTTTTTTCTGAGGATATTTCCTTTTTCACCACAGGCTTCAATGTTGTCCCAATTGTCCCTTGCAGATTCCACGAAAACAGTGTTAGCAAACTGCTGCATGAAAAGAAAGGTGTAAGTCTGTGAGATGAATTTACACATCACAAAGAACTTTCTCAGAAAGCTCTTTCTAGTTTTTATCTGAGGACATTTTCTTTGTCACCATAGGCTTCAATGCAATCCAAAATATTCCTCCTCAGAATCCCCAAAAACGGTGCTAACAAACTTCTCCATGAAATGAATCATGTAACTCTGTGAAATGAATTCACACATCACAAAGCATTTTCTCAGAAAACTTCTTTCTAGTTCATACCTGAGGATATTTCCTTTTTAACCATAGGCTTCCATGTGCTCCCACATATATCCTCTGAGATACCTCAAAAACAGTGATGCCAAAGTGTTCAATCAAGGAAAAAGTTAAACTCTTTCAGATGAATATAAACATAACAAAACCGTTTCTGGAAAAGTTTCTCTGCAGTTTTTATCTGAAGTTATTTCCTTTTCAGTGTAGGCTGCTGGAGCTCCCAAATATCCCATTGCAGATTCCATAAAAACAGTGCTAGCAAACTGCTCCATCTAAAGAAACCTGTAACTCTGTGAGATGAATTCACACATCACAAAGCAGTTTCTCAGAAAGCTTCTTTCTAGTTTTTATCTGAGGATACTTCCCCTGTCACCATAGGCTTCAATGCACTCCAAAATATCCTATTGCAAATTACATGAAAACATTGTTAAAACCTGCACAATGAAAAGGACAGTGTGAATCTGTGAGATGAATTCACACATCATAAAGAACTTTCTCAGACAGCTTCTTTCTAGTTTTCATCTAAGGATATTTCCTTTGTCACTGTAGGCTTCAATGCGATCCAAAATATCCCTTCTCAGAATCCCCAAAAACAGTGCTACCAAACTGCTCCATGGAAAGAATCATGTAACTCTGTGAGATGAATTGGCACATAACAAAGTGATTTGTCAGAAGGATTCTTTCTAGTTTTTATATGAGGATATTTCCTTTTGCCCCATAGGCTTCAATGGGCTCCCAAATATCCCTTCTCAGACACCATAAAAACAGTGATGCCAAAGTGGTCCCTCAACAGAAAAGTTTAACTCTATGAGATGAATGCACACTTCACAAAGGAGTTTCTCAGAAAGCTTCTCTCAAGTTTTTACCTGAAGATATTTCCTTTTTCACCATTGGACCCTATGCAATCCTGAATATCCCTTTGCAGATTTCATAAAAACTGTGCTACCAAACAGCTTAAAGAAAAGAAAGGTGTAACTCTGTGAGATGAATTCATCCATCACAAAGTAGTTTTTCAGGAAGCTTCTTTCTAGTATTTTTCTGAGGACATTTCCTTTGTCACCATAAGTTTCAATATGCTCCGAATCATCCCATTGCAGAATCCGTGAAAACAGTGTTAGCAAACAGATCAATGAAAAGACCAGTGTAACACAGTAAGATGAATTTGCACATCACAAAGCAGTTTTTCAAAAAGATTCTTTCCAGTTTTTATCTGAGGATATTGATTTTTCACCATAGGCCACAATGTGCTACCATATATCCCTTTGCTGATTCCACAAAAACACTGTTAGCTGAATGTTACATGAAAAAAAAATGTGTAATTCTGTGAGGTGAATTCACACATCACAAAGAAGTTTCTCAGAAAATTTTTTCTAGTTTTTATCTGAGAGTATTTCCTTTGTCACCATAGGCTTCAATGTGATACAAAATATTCCTTCTCAGATTAACCAAATAGAGAGCTACCAAACTGCTCATTGAAAAAGAAAGGTGTAACTCTGTGACATGAATTCACAAATCACAAAGCACTTTCTCAGAAATCTTCTATCTAGTTTTTGTCTGAGGATATTTCATCACCCCATGCCTCAATGTGCTCCAAAATATCCTATTGAAGTTTCCATAAAAACTGTGCTACCAAACTGCTCATGAAAAGATACCCATAACTCTGTGAGATGAATTCCCAAATCACAAAGCAGTTTCTCAGAAAGTTTCTTTCTACTTTTTGTCTGAGGATATTTTCTTTGTCTCCATAAGCTTCAATGCGCTCCAAAAGATCCCATTGCAAATTACAACTAAACAGTGTTAGCAAGCTGCTCAATGAAAAAAACAGTGTTACTCTGTGAGATGAATTCACACACCAGAAAGCTTTTTCTCAGAGAGCTTCTTTCTAGTTTTTCTCTCAGGAGATTTCCTTTTTCATCATAGATCTCAATGTACTCCCGAGTATAACATTGTAGATTGCAGGAGAAAAGTGTTAGCAAATTTCTCAATGAAAGGAATGGTGTAACACTGTGAGATGAATTCACACATCACAAAAAAAATTCACAGAAAGCTTATTTTTGGTATTTTTCTGAGGATATTTCCATTGTCACCGTAGGCTTCAATGTGCTTCCCAATATCTTTCTGCAGATCCCACGAAAACAGTGTTATCAGACTGCTCAATGAAAAGAATGGTACAATTCTGTAAGATGAGTTTCCACATCACAAAGCAATTTTTCAGAATGCTTCTTTCCAGTTTTTTTCTGAGGATATATTTCCTTTTTCAGTATAAGCCTCAGTGCGCTGCCAAATATCCCTTTGCAGATTCCATGAAACCCATGTTAGCAAACTGCCCCAGGAAAAGAAAGGTGTAACTCTGTGAGATGAATTCACACATCACACAGAAATATCTCAGAAAGCTTCTTTCTAGTTGTTCTCTGAGGATATTTCCTTTGTCACCATAGACTTAATTGCAATCAAAAATAACTCTTCTCAGATTCTCCAAAAACAGTGCTACAAAACTGATCCTTGAAAAGAATCATGTAACTCTCTGAGATGAATTAATACATCTCAAAGTGGTTTCTCAGAATGCTTCTTTCTTGTTTTTGTCTGAGGATATTTCCTTTATCATTATTGGCTTCAAGGAGATTCAAAATATCACTTCTCACATATCCCAAAAAGAGTGCTACCAAAGTGCGCATGAAAATATAGGTGTAACTCTGTGAGATGAATTCACACATCACTAAGCAGTTTCACAGAAAGCTTGTTTTTTTTGTCTGAGAATATTTCGTTTGTCACCAAAGGCTTCAATGCACTCTGAAATATCCTATTGCAGATTCCATGAAAACAGTTTTAGCAAACTGTTCCATGAAAAGAGTGCTGTAACTCTGTAGGATGAATTCACACATCACAAAGCAGTTTCTAGGAAAGCTTTGTCTAGTTTTCTTTGAGGATATTTCCTTTTTCACCATTGTCTCAACTCGCTCCCAAATATCACTTTGTAGATTCCACGAAAAGAGTGTTAGCAAACAGCTCCATGAAGAGAAAGGTTTACTCTTTGAGATGAATACACACATCCCAAAGAAGTCTCTCAGAAAGTTTTTTGCTAGTTTTTATCTGACTATATTTCCATTGTTACACTACACTTCAATGCAATCCCAAATATCCCTACTCAGATTTCCCAAAAGCAGTGCGACCAAGTTGTTCCATGAAAAGAATTGTGCAACTCTGTGATATGAACTCACACAACACAAAACTGTTTCTCAGACCACTTCTTTCTAGATTTTATCTGCAGATATTTCATTTTTCTCCATATTCCTCAATGCTCTCCAGAATATCCCATTGCAAATTCCATGAAAAAGTGTTAGAAAATTCTCAATGAAAAGAATGGGGTAACTCTGTGAGACAAATTCACACATCACAAAGCAGTTTCACAGAAAGCTTTTTTCAATTCTTATCTGAGGTGTTTCCTCATTCACCATAGGTCTCAATGTGCTCCTAAATACCCCTTGACAGATTCCAAGAAAACAGAGGGAGCAAACGGCTCCATGAAAAGAAAGGTGTAACTCTGTGGGATGAATTCACACACAACAAAGAACTTTCTCAGAAACCTTCTTTCTAGTTTTTATCTGAGGTTATTTCCTTTGTAACCATGGGCTTTGATGCAATTCAAAATATCCCTTCTCAGATTCCCCACAAACAGTGTTACGAAACTGTTCCATGAAAAGAGTGGTATATCTCTGTGAGGTGAATTCACACATCACAAAGCAGTTTCTCATAAAGCTTCTTTCTAGTTTTTTTCTGAGGATATTTCCTTTTTCACCATAGGCCTCAACTGGCTCCCAAATATTCCTTTGTAGGTTACACGAAAACAGTGTTAGCAAACGGGTCCATGAAAAGAATGGTGTTACTCAGTGAGATGAATACACACACACCACAAGCACTTTCTTTTTTTTTTTTTTTTTTAAGTTTTATAAGGTCTTTATTATATGAAAAAAATTAACATTATCTTATTTCTGTATTGATGAAAAATCCTAACTTTCATCTAAAATTTATTTTTTTCTTTTTTTATTTTTTATTATACTTTAAGTTCTAGGGTACATGTGCATAACGTTTATATCATGTATAACTCCCCAATGCAATCCCTCCCTCCTCCCCCTTCCCCATGATAGGCCCCAGTGTGTGATGTTCCCCTTCCCGAGTCCAAGTGATCTCATTGTTCAGTTCCCACCTATGAGTGAGAACATGCGGTGTTTGGTTTCTCTTCTTGTGATAGTTTGCTAAGAATGATGGTTTCCAGCTGCATCCATGTCCCTACAAAGGACGCAAACTCATCCTTTTTGATGGCTGCATAGTATTCCATGGTGTATATGTGCCACATTTTCTTAATCCAGTCTGTCACAGATGGACATTTGGGTTGATTCCAAGTCTTTGCTATTGTGAATAGTGCCGCAATAAACATACGTGTGCATGTGTCTTTGTAGTAGAGTAATTTATAATCCTTTGGGTATATACCCAGTAGTGGGATAGCTGGGTCATATGGTACATCTAGTTCTAGATCCTTGAGGAATCGCCATACTGTTTTCCATAATGGTTGAACTAGTTTACAATCCCACCAACAGTGTAAAAGTGTTCCTATTTCTCCACATCCTCTCCAACATCTATTGTTTCCTGACTTCTTAATGATTGCCATTCTAACTGTGTGAGATGGTATCTCATTGTGGTTTTGATTTGCATTTCTCTGATGGCGAGTGATGACGAGCATTTTTTCATGTGTCTGTTGGCTGTATGGATGTCTTCTTTTGAGAAATGTCTGTTCATATCCTTTCCCCACTTTTTGATGGGGTTGTTTGTTTTTTTCTTGTTTATTTGTTTGAGTTCTTTGTAGATTCTGGATATTAGCCCTTTGTCAGATGGTAGGTTGCAAAAATTTTCTCCCATTCTGTAGGTTGCCTGTTCACTCTGATGGTAGTTTCTTTGGCTGTGCAAAAGCTCTTTAGTTTAATGAGATCCCATTTGTCAATTTTGGCTTTTGCTGTCGTTGCTTTTGTGTTTTAGACATGAAGTCCTTGCCCATGCCTATGTCCTGAATGGTACTACCTAGATTTTCTTCTAGGGTTTTTATGGTATTAGGTCTAACATTTAAGTCTCTAATCCATCTTGAATTAATTTTCGTATAAGGGGTAAGGAAAGGATCCAGTTTCAGCTTTCTACTGTGGCTAGCCAATTTTCCCAGCACCATTTATTAAATAGGGAATCCTTTCCCCATTTCTTGTTTTTGTCAGGTTTGTCAAAGATCAGATGGCTGTAGATGTGTGGTATTATTTCTGAGGACTCTGTTCTGTTCCACTGGTCTATTTCTCTGTTGTGGTACCAGTACCATGCTGTTTTGGTTACTGTAGCCTTGTAGTATAGTTTGAAGTCAGGTAGCGTGACGCCTCCAGCTTTGTCCTTTTGACCTAGGATTGTCTTGGCAATGCGGGCTCTTTTTGGTTCCATATGAACTTTAAAGCAGTTTTTTCCAATTCTGTGAAGAAACTCATTGGTAGCTTGATGGGGATGGCATTGAATGTATAAATAACCTTGGGCAGTATGGCCATTTTCACGATATTGATTCTTCCTATCCATGAGCATGGTATGTTCTTCCATTTGTTTGTGTCCTCTTTGATTTCACAGAGCAGTGGTTTGTAGTTCTCCTTGAAGAGGTCCTTTACATCCCTTGTAAGCTGGATTCCTAGGTATTTTATTCTCTTTGAAGCAATTGTGAATGGAAGTTCATTCCTGACTTGGCTCTCTGCTTGTCTGTTACTGGTGTATAAGAATGCTTGTGATTTTTGCACATTAATTTTGTATCCTGAGACTTTGCTGAAGTTGCTTATCAGCTTAAGGAGATTTTGGGCTGAGACGATGGGTTTTTCTAAATATACAATCATGTCATCTGCAAACAGGGACAATTTGACTTCTTCTTTTCCTAACTGGATACCCTTGATTTCTTTCTCTTGCCTGATTGCCCTAACCAGAACTTCCAACACTATGTTGAATAGGAGTGGTGAGAGAGGGCATCCCTGTCTTGTGCCAGTTTTCAAAGGAATTTTTCCAGTTTTTGCCCATTCAGTATGATATTAGCTGTGGGTTTGTCGTAAATAGCTCTTATTATTTTGAGGTACGTTCCATCAATACCGAATTTATTGAGCGTTTTTAGCATAAAGGGCTGTTGAATTTTGTCAAAAGCCTTTTCTGCATCTATTGAAATAATCATGTGGTTCTTGTCTTTGGTTCTGTTTATATGCTGGATTACGTTTATTGATTTGCGAATGTTGAACCAGCCTTGCATCCCAGGGATGAAGCCCACTTGATCATGGTGGATAAGCTTTTGATGTGCTGCTGAATCCGGTTTGCCAGTATTTTATTGAGAATTTTTGCATCGATGTTCATCAGGGATATTGGTCTAAAATTCTCTTTTTTTGTTGTGTCTCTGCCAGGCTTTGGTATCAGGATGATATTGGCCTCATAAAATGAGTTAGGGAGGATTCCCTCTTTTTCTATTGATTGGAATAGTTTCAGAAGGAATGGTACCAGCTCCTCCTTGTACCTCTGGTAGAATTCAGCTGTGAATCCATCTGGTCCTGGACTTTTTTTGGTGGGTAGGCTATTAATTGTTGCCTCAATTTCAGAGCCTGTTATTGGTCTATTCAGGGATTCAACTTCTTCCTGGTTCAGTCTTGGGAGAGTGTAAGTGTCCAGGAAATTATCCATTTCTTCTAGATTTTCTAGTCGATTTGCGTAGAGGCATTTAGTATTCTCTGATGGTTGTTTGTATTTTGTGGGGTCGGTGGTGATATCCCCTTTATCATTTTTTATTGCGTCTATTTGATTCCTCTCTCTTTTCTTCTTTATTACTCTTGCTAGCGGTCTGTCAATTTTGTTGATCTTTTCAAAAAACCACTCCTGGATTCATTGATTTTTTGGAGGGTTTTTTGTGACTCTATCTCCTTCAGTTCTGCTCTGATCTTAGTTATTTCTTGCCTTCTGCTAGCTTTTGAATGTGTTTGCTCTTGCCTCTCTAGTTCTTTTAATTGTGATGTTAAAGTGTCAATTTTAGATCTTTCCTGCTTTCTCTTGTGGGCATTTAGTGCTATAAATTTCCCTCTACACACTGCTTTAAATGTGTCCCAGAGATTCTGGTATGTTGTATCTTTGTTCTCATTGGTTTCAAAGAACATCTTTATTTCTGCTTTCATTTCGTTATGTACCCAGTAGTCATTCAGGAGCAGGTTGTCAGTTTCCATGTAGTTGAGCGGTTTTGATTGAGTTTCTTAGTCCTGAGTTCTAGTTTGATTGCACTGTGGTCTGAGAGACAGTTTTTTATAATTTCAGTTCTTGTACATTTGCTGAGGAGTGCTTTACTTCCAATTATGTGGTCAATTTTGGAATAAGTGCGATGTGGTGCTGAGAAGAATGTATATTCTGTTGATTTGGGGTGGAGAGTTCTATAGATGTCTATTAGGTCCGCTTGGTGCAGAGATGAGTTCAATTCCTGGATATCCTTGTTAACTTTCTGTCTCGTTGATCTGTCTAATGTTGACAGTGGAGTGTTGAAATCTCCCATTATTATTGTATGGGAGTCTAATTCTCTTTGTAGGTCTCTAAGGACTTGCTTTATGAATCTGGGTGCTCCTGTATTGGGTGCATATATATTTAGGAGAGTTAGCTCTTCCTGTTGAATTGATCCCTTTACCATTATGTAATGGCCTTCTTTGTCTCTTTTGATCTTTGATGGTTTAAAGTCTGTTTTATCAGAGACTAGGATTGCAACCCCTGCTTTTTTTGTTCTCCATTTGCTTGGTAGATCTTTCTCCATCCCTTTATTTTGAGCCTATGTATGTCTCTGCATGTGAGATGGGTCTCCTGAATACAGCAGACTGATGGGTCTTGACTCTTGATCCAGTTTGCCAGTCTGTCTTTTAATTGGAGCATTTAGTCCATTGACATTTAAGGTTAATATTGTTATGTGTGAACTTGATCCTGTCATTATGATATTAACTGGTTATTTTGCTCATTAGTTGATACAGTTTCTTCCTAGCCTCGATGGTCTTTACATTTTGGCATGTTTTTGCAATGGCTGGTACCGGTTGTTCCTTTCCATGTTTAGGGCTTCCTTCAGGGTCTCCTGTAAGGCAGGCCTGGTGGTGACAAAATCTCTAAGCATTTGCTTATCTGTAAAGGATTTTATTTCTCCTTCACTGATGAAACTTAGTTTGGCTGGATATGAAATTCTGGTTGAAAATTCTTTTCTTTAAGAACGTTGAATATTGGCCCCCACTCTCTTCTGGCTTGTAGAGTTTCTGCCGAGAGATCTGCTGTTAGTCTGATGGGCTTCCCTTTGTGGTAACCCGACCTTTCTCTCTGGCTGCCCTTAAGATTTTTTCCTTCATTTCAACTTTGGTGAATCTGGCAATTATGTGTCTTGGAGTTGCTCTTCTGGAGGAGTATCTTTGTGGCATTCTCTGTATTTCCTGAATTTGAATGTTGGCCTGCCCTACTAGGTTGGGGAAGTTCTCCTGGATGATATCCTGAAGAGTGTTTTCCAACTTGGTTCCATTTTCCCCCTCACTTTCAGCACCCCAATCAGACGTAGATTTGGTCTTTTTACATAATCCCATACTTCTTGCAGGCTTTGTTCGTTTCTTTTTCTTCTTTTTTCTTTTGGTTTCTCTTCTCGCTTCATTTCATTCATTTGATCCTCAATCGCTGATACTCTTTCTTCCAGTTGATCGAGTCGGTTACTGAAGCTTGTGCATTTGTCATGTATTTCTCGTGTCATGGTTTTCATCTCTGTCATTTCGTTTATGATCTTCTCTGCATTATTAGTCTAGCTGTCAATTCTTCCACTTTTTTTCAAGATTTTTAGTTTCTTTGCGCTGGGTACGTAATTCCTCCTTTAGCTCTGAGAAGTTTGATGGACTGAAGCCTTCTTCTCTCATCTCGTCAAAGTCATTCTCTGACCAGCTTTGATCCGTTGCTGGCGATGAGCTGCGCTCCTTTGCAGGGGGAGATGCGCTCTTATTTTTTGAATTTCCAGCTTTTCTGCCCTGCTTTTTCCCCATCTTTGTGGTTTTATCTGTCTCTGGTCTTTGATGATGGTGACGTACTGATGGGGTTTTGTATAGGTGTCCTTCCTGTTTGATAGTTTTCCGTCTGACAGTCAGAAGGACTGTCTGTTGGTCTGTTGGAGATTGCTTGAGGTCCACTCCAGACCCTGTTTGCCTGGGTATCAGCAGCAGAGGTTGCCAAAGATAGAATATTGCTGAGCAGCGAGTGTAACTGTCTGATTCTTCTTTGGAAGTTTCCTCTCAGGGATGACTCCACCCTGTGGTGTGGGGGGTCAGACTGCCCCTAGTTGGGGATGTCTCCCATCTAGGCTACTCAGGGGTCAGGGACCCACCTGAGCAGGCAGTCTGTCCGTTCTCGGATCTCAACCTCCGCGTTGGGAGATCCACGGCTCCCCCAAAGCTGTCAGACAGAGTCGTTCGCCTCTGCACCTCCCCCGCTGCTTTCCCTATTGGACCTCAGCTGTGGGCTGTCCCCAGAGATGGAGTCTACAGAGACAGGCAGGTTTCCTTGAGCTGCTGTGAGCTCCACCCAGTTCGAGCTTCCCAGCGGCTTTGTTTACCTACTAAGCCTCAGCAATGGCGGGCGCCCCTCCCCCAGCCTCGCTGCTGCCTTGCGGATAGATCGCCGCAGACGGCTGTGTTAGCAGTGAGGGAGGCTCCGTGGGTGTGGGACCCTCCCGGCCAGGTGTGGGATAAATTCTCCTGGTGTGCCTGTTTCCTTAAAGCGCAGTATTGGGGTGGGAGTTACGCGATTTTCCAGGTGTATGTGTCTCAGTTCCCCTGGCTAGGAAAACGGATTTCCTTCCCCCTTGCGCTTCCAGGTGAGGCGATGCCTCGCCCTGCTTCAGCTCACGCTGGTCAGGCTGCAGCAGCTGACCAGCACCGATTGTCCGGCACTCCCTAGAGAGATGACCCCAGTACCTCAGTTGAAAATGCAGAAATCACCGGTCTTCTGTGTTACTCGCGCTGGGAGTTGGAGACTGGAGCTGTTCCTATTCGGCCATCTTGCTCCGCCCCCTCCACAAAGCACTTTCTCAGAATGCTACTTTCCAGTTTTTGTCTGAGGATATTTCCTTTGTCACCTTAGGCTTCAATGCGATCTAAAATATCACTTCTCCGACTCCCCAAAAACAGTGCTAAACAATTGTTCCATGAAAAGTATGGTGTAACTCTGAGATGAATTGACACATCCCAATCGGTTTCTCAGAAAGCTTCTTTACAGCTTTTATCTGAGGATATTTCCTTTTCACCATATTCCTAATGAGCTCTGGAATATCCCATTGCAGATTCCAGGAAAAAATTTTAGAAACTTCTCAATGAAAGGAATGGTGTGACTCTGTGAAGTGAATTGACACATCACAAAGCTGTTTCACAGAAAGCTTCTTTTTGGTTTTGATCTGAGGAAATTTTCTTTGTCACAATATACTTCAATGAGCTCCCAAATATCTTATTGCATAGTCCAAGAAAACAGTGTCGTCAAACTGCTCAATGAAAATAACAGTGTAACTCTGTGAGATGAATTCACACATCTCAAAGCAGTTTCTCAGGAAGTTTCTTTATAGTTTTTATCTGAGACTATTTCCTTTTTCGCTATAGGTCTCAAAGCACTCACAAGTAGCCCTTTGCAGATTCCATGAAAACAATGTTAGCAAACTGCTCCATCAAAAGAAAGGTGTTACTCTGTGAGATGAATACAGACATCACAAAGAAGCTTCTCATAAAGCTTCTTTCTAGTTTTTATCTGAGGATGTTTCCTTTGTCACCACAGGCTTCAATGCGGTCGAAAATATCTCTTCTCAGATTCCCCTTAAACAGTGCTACCAAACTGCTCCATTGAAAATATCATGTAACTCTGTGAGATGAATGAACACATCAGAAAACGGTTTCTCAGAAGGCTTGTTTCTAGTTTTTATATGAGGATATTTTCTTTTCCATCATAGGCTTCAATGCACTCCCAATTATCCCTTCTCAGATACCACAAAATAGTGAGGGCAAAGTGCTCCCTCAACAGAAACGTTTAACTCTATGAGATGAATGCACCCTTCACAAAGGAGTTTCTCAGAAAGCTTCTCTCAAGTTTGTACCTGAAGATATTTTCTTTTTCTCCATTGGACTCTATGCGTTCCTGAATATCGCTTTGCAGATTCCACAAAAATAATGTTAACAAACGGCTCAATGAAAAAAAAGGTGTAACTCTGTGAGGTGAATTCACCCATTACAAAGCAGTAACTCAGAAAGATTCTTTCTAGTTTAAAGCAGAGAATGTTTCCTTTTTCAGCTCTGGCTGCACAAAAACAGTGGTGCTGAACTGCTCAATGAACAAAAAGGTTAAACTCTGTTAAATGAACACACACATCACAAAACCATTTCTCAAAAGGCTTCTCTCCAGTTTTTATTTGAAGTTATTTCCTTTTTCAACATAGGCCTCTAGGAGCTCCTGAGTATCCCTTTTCTGATTCCATAAAGTCAGTGCTACCAAACTGCTCAAAGAAAATGAATGTGTAACTCTGTGTGATGAATTTACTCACCACAAATAAATTTCTCAGAAACTTCTTTCTAATTTGTATCTGAAGCTATTTCCTTTGTCACCATAGTCTTCAGTGTGCTCCCAAAGATGATATGGCAGATTCCACGAAAACAGTATTATCAAATTGCTCAATGAAAAGAACAGTGTAACTCTGTGAGATGAATTCACACATCACAAAGTAATTTTTCAGAAAATTTCTTTCTCGTTTTTATATGTGGATATTTCCCTTTTCACTACACGCATCAAGGCACTCCCAAATATCCCTTTGCAGATTACACAAAAACACTGTAGAAACGGCTCCATGAAATAAAGGTGTACTATGTAGTGGAATCACATGTCACCAGAAACTTTCTCAGACAGTTCTTTCTAGTTTTTATCTGAGGATATTTTCCTTTTTCATGCTAGGCTTGAATGCGATCCAAAATATCCCTTCTCAGATTCCTGATAAAAAGTGCTACCACTGACACATAAATGAAATTGCATACTCTGTGAGTTGAATTAACACATCACAATTCAGTTTCTCAGACAGCATCTTGCTAGTTCTTTTATTAGGATATTTCCTTCAGCATAAGATTCAATGTACTCCTGAAATATCCCATTGCCGATTCCAGAAAGCGTGTAGCAAACTCTCCAAAAGAGACACTGTAAACCCTGTGAGATGAATTTTACATTCACCAAGCAGTTCTCAGAAAGCTTTTCCTAGTGTTTTTTTTTTTGTTTTTTTTTTTTTTTTAGCCATAAAAAGGTAGACCTTTTTATTATATATTGACAATTATAGTTTATAATATTAATAGGGTACAAGGTATTAGATTTTTTTTTTTTTTTATACTTTAAGTTCTAGGGTACATGTGCATGACGTTATATCATGTATAACTCCCCAATGCAATCCCTCCCCCTCCCCCCTCCCCATGATAGGCCCCAGTGTGTGATGTTCCCCTTCCCGAGTCCAAGTGATCTCATTGTTCAGTCCCACCTATGAGTGAGAACATGCGGTGTTTGGTTTCTCTTCTTGTGATAGTTTGCTAAGAATGATGGTTTCCAGCTGCATCCATGTCCCTACAAAGGACGCAAACTCATCCTTTTGATGGCTGCATAGTATTCCATGGTGTATATGTGCCACATTTTCTTAATCCAGTCTGTCACAGATGGACATTTGGGTTGATTCCAAGTCTTTGCTATTGTGAATAGTGCCGCAATAAACATACGTGTGCATGTGTCTTTGTAGTAGAGTAATTTATATCCTTTGGGTATATACCCAGTAGTGGGATGGCTGGGTCATATGGTACATCTAGTTCTAGATCCTTGAGGAATCGCCATACTGTTTTCCATAATGGTTGAACTAGTTTACAATCCCACCAACAGTGTAAAAGTTTTCCTATTTCTCCACATCCTCTCCAACACCTGTTGTTCCTGACTTCTTAATGATTGCCATTCTAACTGGTGTGAGATGGTATCTCATTGTGGTTTTGATTTGCATTTCTCTGATGGCGTGATGATGAGCATTTTTTCATGTGTCTGTTGGCTGTATGGATGTCTTCTTTTGAGAAATGTCTGTTCATATCCTTTCCCCACTTTTTGATGGGGTTGTTTGTTTTTTTCTTGTATATTTGTTTGAGTTCTTTGTAGATTCTGGATATTAGCCCTTTGTCAGATGAGTAGGTTGCAAAAATTTTCTCCCATTCGTAGGTTGCCTGTTCACTCTGATGGTAGTTTCTTTAGCTGTGCAAAAGCTCTTTAGTTTAATTAGATCCCATGTGTCAATTTTTGCTTTTGCTGCCGTTGCTTTTGGTGTTTTAGACATGAAGTCCTTGCCCATGCCTATGTCCTGAATGGTACTACCTAATTTTCTTCTAGGGTTTTTATGGTATTAGGTCTAACATTTAAGTCTCTAATCCATCTTGAATTAATTTTCGTATAAGGGGTAAGGAAAGGATCCAGTTTCAGCTTTCTACTTATGGCTAGCCAATTTTCCCAGCACCATTTATTAAATAGGGAATCCTTTCCCCATTTCTTGTTTCTTCAGGTTTGTCAAAGATCAGATGGCTGTAGATGTGTGGTATTATTTCTGAGGACTCTGTTCTGTTCCATTGGTCTATATCTCTGTTGTGGTACCAGTACCATGCTGTTTTGGTTACTGTAGCCTTGTAGTATAGTTTGAAGTCAGGTAGCGTGACGCCTCCAGCTTTGTCCTTTTGACTTAGGATTGTCTTGGCAATGCGGGCTCTTTTTTGTTCCATATGAACTTTAAAGCAGTTTTTTCCAATTCTGTGAAGAAACTCATTGGTAGCTTGATGGGGATGGCATTGAATCTATAAATCAACCTTGGCAGTATGGCCATTTTCACGATATTGATTCTTCCTATCCATGAGCATGGTATGTTCTTCCATTTGTTTGTGTCCTCTTTGATTTCACTGAGCAGTGGTTTGTAGTTCTCCTTGAAGAGGTCCTTTACATCCCTTGTAAGTTGGATTCCTAGGTATTTGATTCTCTTTGAAGCAATTGTGAATGGAAGTTCATTCCTGATTTGGCTCTCTGCTTGTCTGTTACTGGTGTATAAGAATGCTTGTGATTTTTGCACATAATTTTGTATCCTGAGACTTTGCTGAAGTTGCTTATCAGCTTAAGGAGATTTTGGGCTGAGACGATGGGGTTTTCTAAATATACAATCATGTCATCTGCAAACAGGGACAATTTGACTTCTTCTTTTCCTAACTGGATACCCTTGATTTCTTTCTCTTGCCTGATTGCCCTAGCCAGAACTTCCAACACTATGTTGAATAGGAGTGGTGAGAGAGGGCATCCCTGTCTTGTGCCAGTTTTCAAAGGGAATTTTTCCAGTTTTTGCCCATTCAGTATGATATTAGCTGTGGGTTTGTCATAAATAGCTCTTATTATTTTGAGGTACGTTCCATCAATACCAAATTTATTGAGCGTTTTTAGCATAAAGGGCTGTTGAATTTTGTCAAAAGCCTTTTCTGCATCTATTGAGATAATCATGTGGTTCTTGTCTTTGGTTCTGTTTATATGCTGGATTACGTTTATTGATTTGCGAATGTTGAACCAGCCTTGCATCCCAGGGATGAAGCCCACTTGATCATGGTGGATAAGCTTTTTGATGTGCTGCTGAATCCGGTTTGCCAGTATTTTATTGAGGATTTTTGCATCGATGTTCATCAGGGATATTGGTCTAAAATTCTCTTTTTTTGTTGTCTCTGCCAGGCTTTGGTATCAGGATGATGTTGGCCTCATAAAAGAGTTAGGGAGGATTCCCTCTTTTTCTATTGATTGAAATAGTTTCAGAAGGAATGGTACCAGCTCCTCCTTGTACCTCTGGTAGAATTCAGCTGTGAATCCATCTGGTCCTGGACTTTTTTTGGTGGGTAGGCTATTAATTGTTGCCTCAATTTCAGAGCCTGCTATTGGTCTATTCAGGGATTCAACTTCTTCCTGGTTTAGTCTTGGGAGAGTGTAAGTGTCCAGGAAATTATCCATTTCTTCTAGATTTTCTAGTTGATTTGCGTAGAGGCATTTATAGTATTCTCTGATGGTTGTTTGTATTTCTGTGGGGTCGGTGGTGATATCCCCTTTATCATTTTTTATTGCGTCTATTTGATTCTTCTCTCTTTTCTTCTTTATTAGTCTTGCTAGCGGTCTGTCAATTTTGTTGATCTTTTCAAAAAACCAACTCCTGGATTCATTGATTTTTTGGAGGGTTTTTTGTGTCTCTATCTCCTTCAGTTCTGCTCTGATCTTAGTTATTTCTTGCCTTCTGCTAGCTTTTGAATGTGTTTGCTCTTGCCTCTCTAGTTCTTTTAATTGTGATGTTAGAGTGTCAATTTTAGATCTCTCCTGCTTTCTCTTGTGGGCATTTAGTGCTATAAATTTCCCTCTACACACTGCTTTAAATGTGTCCCAGAGATTCTGGTATGTTGTATCTTTGTTCTCATTGGTTTCAAAGAACATCTTTATTTCTGCTTTCATTTCGTTATGTACCCAGTAGTCATTCAGGAGCAGGTTGTTCAGTTTCCATGTAGTTGAGCGGTTTTGATTGAGTTTCTTAGTCCTGAGTTCTAGTTTGATTGCACTGTGGTCTGAGAGACAGTTTGTTATAATTTCTGTTCTTGTACATTTGCTGAGGAGTGCTTTACTTCCAATTATGTGGTCAATTTTGAATAAGTGCGATGTGGTGCTGAGAAGAATGTATATCTGTTGATTTGGGGTGGAGAGTTCTATAGATGTCTATTAGGTCCGCTTGGTGCAGAGATGAGTTCAATTCCTGGATATCCTTGTTAACTTTCTGTCTCGTTGATCTGTCTAATGTTGACAGTGGAGTGTTGAAGTCTCCCATTATTATTGTATGGGAGTCTAAGTCTCTTTGTAGGTCTCTAAGGACTTGCTTTATGAATCTGGGTGCTCCTTGTATGGGTGCATATATATTTAGGAGAGTTAGCTCTTCCTGTTGAATTGATCCCTTTACCATTATGTAATGGCCTTCTTTGTCTCTTTTGATCTTTGATGGTTTAAAGTCTGTTTTATCAGAGACTAGGATTGCAACCCTGCTTTTTTTTTTCTCCATTTGCTTGGTAGATCTTCCTCCATCCCTTTATTTTGAGCCTATGTATGTCTCTGCATGTGAGATGGGTCTCCTGAATACAGCAGACTGATGGGTCTTGACTCTTTATCCAGTTTGCCAGTCTGTGTCTTTTAATTGGAGCATTTAGTCCATTGACATTTAAGGTTAATATTGTTATGTGTGAACTGTGATCCTGTCATTATGATATTAACTGGTTATTTTGCTCGTTAGTTGATGCAGTTTCTTCCTAGCCTCGATGGTCTTTACATTTTGGCATGTTTTTGCAATGGCTGGTACCGGTTGTTCCTTTCCATGTTTAGGGCTTCCTTCAGGTCTCTTGTAAGGCAGGCCTGGTGGTGACAAAATCTCTAAGCATTTGCTTATCTGTAAAGGATTTTATTTCTCCTTCACACTGATGAAGCTTAGTTTGGCTGGATATGAAATTCTGGGTTGAAAATTCTTTTCTTTAAGAACGTTGAATATTGGCCCCCACTCTCTTCTGGCTTGTAGAGTTTCTGCCGAGAGGTCTGCTGTTAGTCTGATGGGCTTCCCTTTGTGGGTAACCCGACCTTTCTCTCTGGCTGCCCTTAAGATTTTTTCCTTCATTTCAACTTTGGTGAATCTGGCAATTATGTGTCTTGGAGTTGCTCTTCTGGAGGAGTATCTTTGTGGCGTTCTCTGTATTTCCTGAATTTGAATGTTGGCCTGCCCTACTAGGTTGGGGAAGTTCTCCTGGATGATATCCTGAAGAGTGTTTTCCAACTTGGTTCCATTTTCCCCCTCACTTTCAGGCACCCCAATCAGACGTAGATTTGGTCTTTTTACATAATCCCATACTTCTTGCAGGCTTTGTTCATTTCTTTTTCTTCTTTTTTCTTTTGGTTTCTCTTCTCGCTTCATTTCATTCATTTGATCCTCAATCGCTGATACTCTTTCTTCCAGTTGATCGAGTCGGTTACTGAAGCTTGTGCATTTGTCACGTATTTCTCGTGTCATGGTTTTCATCTCTGTCATTTCGTTTATGATCTTCTCTGCATTAATTAGTCTAGCTGTCAATTCTTCCACTTTTTTTTCAAGATTTTTAGTTTCTTTGCGCTGGGTACGTAATTCCTCCTTTAGCTCTGAGAGGTTTGATGGACTGAAGCCTTCTTCTCTCATCTCGTCAAAGTCATTCTCTGACCAGCTTTGATCCGTTGCTGGCGATGGGCTGCGCTCCTTTGCAGGGGGAGATGCGCTCTTATTTTTGAATTTCCAGCTTTTCTGCCCTGCTTCTTCCCCATCTTTGTGGTTTTATCTGTCTCTGGTCTTTGATGATGGTGACGTACTGATGGGGTTTTGGTATAGGTGTCCTTCCTGTTTGATAGTTTTCCTTCTGACAGTCAGAGGACTGTCTGTTGGTCTGTTGGAGATTGCTTGAGGTCCACTCCAGACCCTGTTTGCCTGGGTATCAGCAGCAGAGGTTGCCGAAGATAGAATATTGCTGAACAGCGAGTGTACCTGTCTGATTCTTTCTTTTTTGGAAGTTTCCTCTCAGGGGTGACTCCACCCTGTGAGGTGTGGGGTGTCAGACTGCCCCTAGTGGGGGATGTCTCCCAGCTAGGCTACTCAGGGTCAGGGACCCACCTGAGCAGGCAGTCTGTCCGTTCTCAGATCTCAACCTCCGCGTTAGGAGATCCACGGCTCTCCCCAAAGCTGTCAGACAGAGTCGTTCGCGTCTGCAGCGGCCCCGCTCTTCCCCTAATGGACTGCAGCTGTGCGCTGTCCGCAGAGGTAGAGTCTACAGAGACAGGCAGGCTTCCTTGAGCTGCTGTGAGCTCCACCCAGTTCGAGCTTCCCAGCGGCTTTGTTTACCTACTTAAGCCTCAGCAATGGCGGGCGCCCCTCCCCCAGCCTCGCTGCTGCCTTGCGGATAGATCGCCGCAGAGGCTGGTTAGCAGTGAGGGAGGCTCCGTGGGCGTGGGACCCTCCCGGCCAGTGTGGGATATATTCTCCTGGTGTGCCTGTTTCCTTAAAGCGCAGTATTGGGGTGAGTTACCCGATTTTCCAGGTTGTTGTGTCTCAGTTCCCCTGGCTAGGAAAAGGATTCCTTCCCCCTTGCGCTTCCAGGTGAGGCGATGCCTCGCCCTGCTTCAGCTCACGCTGGTCAGGCTGCAGCAGCTGACCAGCACCGATTGTCCGCACTCCCTAGAGAGGACCCCAGTACCTCAGTTGAAAATGCAGAAATCACCGGTCTTCTGTGTCGCTCGCGCTGGGAGTTGGAGACTGGAGCTGTTCCTATTCGGCCATCTTGCTTCGCCGGTATCTTCTTCCTAGTTTTTATCTGAGGATATTTCCTTTTTTACCAAAGGACTCAATGCAATCCCAAATATCCCATTGCAGATTCCACGAAAAGAGTGTTAGGGTACTGTTCCCTGAAAACAAAGGTGTAACCTTTGAGATGAATTCACACATCACAAAGAAGTTTCTTAGAAATCTTGTTTCTTTCTAGTTTTTATGTGAGGATATTTCCTTTCCGCCGCCATAGACTTGCATGCGGTCCAAAATATCCCTTCTCAGATTCCCCAAAAACGGTGCTACCAAACTGCTCCATGAAAAGAATTGTGTAACTCTGTGAGATGAATTCACAAATCACAAAGCAGTTTCTGAGAAAGCTTCTTTCTAGTTTTTATCTGAGAATATGTCCTTTTTCAACATAGGCTTCAAAGCCCTCACAAATATCCTACAGCAGATTCCATGAAAACAGTGTTATCAATCTGCTCATTGAAACGAATAGTGTAATTCTGTGAGATGAATTCACACATCACAAAGCAGTTTTTCAGAAAGCTTCTTTCCAGTTTTTATATGATGATATGTCATTTGTCACCCTAAGCTTCAATACTCTGCCGAGTATCCCATTGCAGATTCCAAGGAAATGGTGTTAGGAATCTGCTCACTGAAAAGAATAGTGTACCCTGTGAGATGAATTCACACATCACAAAGTAGTTTCTCACAAAGCTTCTTTCTAGTTTTTATCTCATGATAATCCTTCTTCACCATAGGACTCAACGCACTCATAAATATCCTTTTGCAGATTCCACGAAAACAGTGTTAGCAAACTGCTCCATGCAAAGAAAGTTGTAGATCTGTGAGCTGAATTCGCCAATTACAGAGCAGTTTCTCAGAAAGCTTCTTTCTAGTTTTTATCTGAGGATATTTTCTTTGTCACCATAGGCTTCAATGTGATACAAAACATCTCTTCTCAGATTCCCCAAACACAGTGCTGCCAAACGGCTCCATGAAAATAATTGTGTAACACTTTGAGATGGATTCACACATCACAAAGCTGTTTCACAAAAGCTTCTTTCTCATTTTTATCTGAGAATATTTCCTTCTTCACTATAGGCCTCAATGCCCTCCCAAATATCCCTTTGCAGGTTCCACGAGAACCGTGTGAGCAAACTGCTCAATGAAAAGATCACTGTAAGTCTGTGTGATGAGTTCACATGTCACAAATCAGTTCACTGGAAAGCTTCTTTTTGGTTTTCATCTGATTATACTTTCCTTGTCACCATTGGTTCAATGTGATCCAAATAACCCTTCTAAGATTCCCCAAAAACAGTGCTAGGGAACTGATCCATGAAAAGAATCATGTAAATCTGGGAGGTGAATTAACACATCCATCACAAAGCAGTTTCTCAGAAAACTTCTCTCTAGTTTATATATGATGATATGTCGTTTGTCACCCTAAGCTTCAAGCACTCCAAAATATCCCATTGCAGATTCCAAGGGAACATTGTTAGGAAACTGCTCACTGAAAAAAAAGAGTGTAACCCTGTGAGATGAATTCATACATCACAAAGCAGTTTCTCACAAAGCTTCTTTCTAGTTTGTATCTGAGGATAATTCCTTTTTCACCATACGCCTCAATGCACTCCTAAATATCCCCTTGCAGATTCCACGAAAACACTGTGAGCAAACTACTCAATGAAAAAATCAGTGTAAGTCTGTGAGATGTGTTCACACGTCACAATACAGTTCATCAGAAAGTTTCTTCTTGATTTTTATCTGATTATATTTACTTTGTCACCATTGGATTCAATGTGATCCACAATATCCCAACTAAGATTCCCCAAAAACAGTGCTGCCAAACTGATCCACGAAAAGAATTGTGTAAATCTGGGAGGTGAATTAACACATCACAAAGCAGTTTCTCAAAAACTTCTCTCTAGTTTTTATATGATGATATGTTTTTTGTCACCCTCAGCTTCAATGCACTCCAAAATATCCCATTGCAAATTCTAAGGAAACATTGTTAGGAAACTGCTCACTGAAAAGAAGAGTGTAACCCTGTGATATGAATTCACACATCACCAAAGCAGTTTCTCACAAAGCTTTTTTCTAGTTTTTATCTGAGGATAATTCCTTTTTTTACCATAGGACTCAATGCACTCGTAAATATCCCTTTGCAGATTCCATTAAAAAACAGTGTTAGCAAAATGCAGCTAGAAAAGAAGGTGTAATTCTGTAGATGATGAATTCACACATCACCAAGAAGTTTCTCAGAAAGCTTCTTTCTAGTTTTTATCTGGGGATATTTTCTTTGTCACCATAGCTTTAGGAATCCAAAGTATCCCCTCTCAGATTCCCTAAAAACAGTGCGACCAAACTGCTGCATGAAAAGTATCATGTAACTCTGTGAGATGGATTCACACTTCACAAAACAGTTTCTCAAAAAGCTGTTTTTAGCTTCTTTCTGAGGATATTTACTTTTTCACCAGAAGCTTCAATGTGTTCCAAAACATCCCGTTGCAGATTCCAAGAAAACAGTGTGAGCAAACTGCTTAGTGAAAAGATAAGTGTAAGTTTGTGAGATGAGTTCACACGTCACAAAGCAGTTTATTGGAAAGCTTCATTTTGGTTTTTATCTGATTATACTTCTTTGTCACCATTGACTTCAATGGGCTCCCAAATATCTTATTGCAGATTCCTTGAAAGCATGGTTAGCAAACTGCTCAATGAAGAACGGTTGTAACTCTGTGACATGACATGAATTCACACATCACAAAACTAATTCTCAGCAAGCCTCTTTCTAGTTTTTTTTTCTGAGTATATTTCCTTTGTCATGATGGGCTTCAAAGTGATCCAAATATACCTTCTCAATATCCGCTAAACAGTGCTACAAAATGATCCATTAAAAAAATTGTGTAACTCTGTGAGGTGAATTAACACATCAAAAAGCCATTTCTAGGAAAGCTTGTTTCTAGTTTTTATATGAAAATATTTCCTTAGCCACCATAAGCTTCAATACACTGCCAAATATTCCATTGCAGATTCCATGAAAACAGGATTAGTAGACTGCTAAATGAAAAGAACATTGTAACTCTTTGAGATGAATTCACATATTACAAAGCAGTTTCTCAGGAAAGTTTTTTCCAGTATTTATCTAAGGATATTTCCTTATTCACCATAGGCTCCAACACACTCCCAAATATCCCTTTATGGATTCCATGAAAACAGTGTTAGCAAACTGCTCCATGAAAAGAAAGGTGCAACATTGTGAGATGAATTCCCATATCACAAAGTTGCTTCTCTGAAAACTTCATTATTATAATTTTTATCAGAGTATATTTCCTTTGTCATCACAGGCTTCAGTGCAATCCAAAATATCCCTTCTCAGATTCCCCAAAAAAAGTGCTACGAAACTGCCCTTTGAAAAGAATTGTGTAACACTGTGAATGAATTCCCAAATCACAAAGCAGTTTCTCAGAAAGCTTCTTTCCAGTTTTTGTCTGAGGTATTTCCTTTGTAAAAATGAGCTTCAATGCACTCCAAAATATCCCTTTGCACATTCCACGAAAAGAGTGTTAGCAAACTGCTCCTTGAAAAGAAAGATGTATCACTGTGAGATGATCCACACATCACAAAGAACTTTCTCAGAAAGCTTCTTTCTATTTTTTATCTGAGGATATTTCCTTTGTCACCATAGGCTTCACGACGATCCAAAATATCCCTTCTCAGATTCCCCAAAAACAGTGCTACCAAACTAATCCATGAAAGGGATCATGTAACTCTGTGAGATGAATTAACACATCATAAAGAAGTTTCTCAGAGGATTTTTTTCTAGTTTTTATATGAGGAGATTTGTTTTGTCACCATAAGCTTCAATATACTCTGAAATAAGCTATTGTAGATTCCAAGAATACAGTGTTAGCAAACTGCTCCATGAAAAGTACAGTGTAACTCTGTGCCTTGAATTCAAACATCACAAAGCGGATTCTCAGAAAGTTTATTTCTAGTTTTTCTATGAGGATATTTCCTTTTCACTATAGGCCTCAATGCACTCCAAAATATCCCTTTGCAGATTCCACGAAAAGAGTTTTAGCAAATTGATCCATGAATAGTAAGGTGTAACTCTGTGAGACGAATTCACACATACAAAGAACTTTCTCAGTAAGCTTCTGTCTAGTTTTTATCTGGGGATAATTCTTTTTTCACCGTAGGTCTCAATATGCTCCGAAATATCCCTTTGCAAATTCCACGAAAACAGTGTTAGCAAACTGCTCCATGAAAAGAAACGTGTAACTCTTTGAGATGAATTCACACATCACAAGGAACTTTCTCAGACAGCTTCTTTCTAGTTTTTATCTGAGGAGATTCCCTTTTTCACTGTAGGCTTCAATGTGATCCAGAATATCTTATTGGACATTTCAAGAAAACAGTGTTATCAGACTGCTCAATGAAAAGAGTGGTGTAGCTCTGTGAGATGAATTCACACATCACAAAGCAGTTTCTCAGAAAGCATCTTTCTAGCTTTTATCTGAGGATATTTCCTTTGTCACTGTAGGCTTCAATGCGATCCAAAGCATCACTTCTCAGATTCCACATAACAGTGCTACCAAACTGCTCCATGAAAAGAATCATGTAACACTGTGAGATGAATTCATAAACCACAAAGCAGTTTCACAGAAACCTTCTTTCTAGTTTTTATCTGAGCATATTTTCTTTTTCACTATAGGCTCAATGCACTCCAAAATATCCCATTGCAGATTCCACAAAAACAGTGTTAGCAAACTGTTCCATGAAAAGAAAGGTGTATCTCCATGAGATGAATTCACACATCACAAAGAACTTTATTAGAAAGTTTCTTTCCAGTTTTTATCTGAGGATATTTCCTTTGTCACCATAGGCTTCAGTGTGATACAAAATATTCCTTCAAAGACTCCCCAAAAACAGTGCTACCAAACTGATCCATGAAAACAGCCATGTAAATCTGGGAGATGAGTGAACACATCACAAAGCAGTTTGTCAGAAAGCTCTTTCTAGTTTTTACATGATGATATGTCATTTGTCACCCTAAGGTTCAATACACTCTGAAATTTACCATTGCAGATTCCAAGGAGACAGAGTTAGGATACTGCTCACTGAAAAGAAGAGTGTAACCCTGTGAGATGAATTCACACATTACAAAACACTATCTGAGGATAGTTCCTTTTTCCCATAGGACTCAAGTACTCATAAATATCTCTTTGCTGATTCCACGAAAACAGTGCTAGCAAACTGCTCTTTGAAAAGAATCGTGAAACTCTGTGAGATAAATTCCCAAATCACAAAGTAGTTTCTCAGAAAATTTCTTTCAGTATTGTCTGAGGTATTTCCTTTGTGAAAATAGGCTTCAATGCACTCTCATATACCCCTTTGCACATTCCATGAAAACAGTGTTAGCAAACTGCTTCATGAAAAGAAAGATGTAACAATCTGAGATGAATTCAAAAATCACAAATAACTTTCTCAGAAAGCTTCTTTCTCATTTTTATCTGAGGATATTTCCTTGTCACCATAGGCTTCAAAGCAATAAAAAAATCCTTTCTCAAATTCCCCCAAAACAGTGCTAACAGACTGATTCTTGAAAAGAATCATGCAGTGCTGTGAGGTGAATTAACACATCTCAAAGTGGTTTGTCACAAACCTTCTTTCTAATTTTTATCTGAAGACAATAACTTTGTTACTATAGGCTTCAATGTGATTCATAGTATCATATGGCAGATTCCAAGAAAACAGTGTTAGCATACTGCTCAATGAAAAGAACAATGCAATTCTGTGAGATGATTTCATACATCACAAAGTAGTTTCTCAGAAAGCTTCTTTTTGTTTTGTATCTGAAGATATTTACTTTTTCACAATTGGACTCAATGTGTTCCCAAATACCCTGTTGCAGATTCCATGAAAACAGTGTAATCAAACTGTACAATAAAAAGAATGGTGTAACTGTTTCAGATGAATTCGCACATCACAAAGCAGTTTCTCATAAAACTTCTTTCTATTTTTTTTTTTATTATACTTTAAGTTCTAGGGTACATGTGCATAATGTGCAGGTTTGTTACATATGTATACTTTGCCATGTTGGTGTGCTGCCCCACAACTCGTCAGCACCCCAATTCATCATTTATATCATTATAACTCCCCAATGCAATCCCTCCCCTCCCCCTCCCCATGATAGGCCCCAGTGTGTGATGTTCCCCTTCCCGAGTCCAAGTGATCTCATTGTTCAGTTCCCACCTATGAGTGAGAACATGCGGTGTTTGGTTTTCTCTTCTTGTGATAGTTTGCTAAGAATGATGGTTTCCAGCTGCATCCCGTCCCTACAAGGACGCAAACTCATCCTTTTTGATGGCTGCATTAGTCCATGGTGTATATGCCACATTTTCTTAATCCAGTCTGTCACAGATGGACATTTGGGTTGATTCCAAGTCTTTGCTATTGTGATAGTGCCGCAATAAACATACGTGTGCATGTGTCTTTGTAGTAGAGTAATTTATAATCCTTTGGGTATATACCCAGTAGTGGATGGCTGGGTCATATGGTACATCTAGTTCTAGATCCTTGAGGAATCGCCATACTGTTTTCCATAATGGTTGAACTAGTTTACAATCCCACCAACAGTGTAAAAGTGTTCCTATTTCTCCACATCCTCTCCACACCTGTTGTTTCCTGACTTCTTAATGATTGCCATTCTAACTGGTGTGAGATGGTATCTCATTGTGTTTTGATTTGCATTTCTCTGATGGCGAGTGATGATGAGCATTTTTTCATGTGTCTGTTGGCTGTATGGATGTCTTCTTTTGAGAAATGTCTGTTCATATCCTTTCCCCCCTTTTTGATGGGGTTGTTTGTTTTTTTCTTGTATATTTGTTTGAGTTCTTTGTAGATTCTGGATATTAGCCCTTTGTCAGATGAGTAGGTTGCAAAATTTTCTCCCATTCTGTAGGTTGCCTGTTCACTCTGATGGTAGTTTCTTTTGCTGTGCAAAAGCTCTTTAGTTTAATGAGATCCCATTTGTCAATTTTGGTTTTTGCTGCCGTTGCTTTTGGTGTTTTAGACATGAAGTCCTTGCCCATGCCTATGTCCTGATGGTACTACCTAGATTTTCTTCTAGGGTTTTTATGGTATTAGGTCTAACATTTAAGTCTCTAATCCATCTTGAATTAATCTTCGTATAAGGGGTAAGGAAGGATCCAGTTTCAGCTTTCTACTTATGCTAGCCAATTTTCCCAGCACCATTTATTAAATAGGGAATCCTTTCCCCATTTCTTGTTTCTCTCAGGTTTGTCAAAGATCAGATGGCTGTAGATGTGTGGTATTATTTCTGAGGACTCTGTTCTGTTCCATTGGTCTATATCTCTGTTGTGGTACCAGTACCATGCTGTTTTGGTTACTGTAGCCTTGTAGTATAGTTTGAAGTCAGGTAGCGTGACGCCTCCAGCTTTGTCCTTTTGACTTAGGATTGTCTTGGCAATGCGGGCTCTTTTTTGGTTCCATATGAACTTTAAAGCATTTTTCAATTCTGTGAAGAAAGTCATTGGTAGCTTGATGGGGATGGCATTGAATCTATAATTAACCTTGGGCAGTATGGCCATTTTCACGATATTGATTCTTCCTATCCATGAGCATGGTATGTTCTTCCATTTGTTTGTGTCCTCTTTGATTTCACTGAGCAGTGGTTTGTAGTTCTCCTTGAAGAGGTCCTTTACATCCCTTGTAAGCTGGATTCCTAGGTATTTGATTCTCTTTGAAGCAATTGTGAATGGAAGTTCATTCCTGATTTGGCTCTCTGCTTGTCTGTTACTGGTGTATAAGAATGCTTGTGATTTTTGCACATTGATTTTGTATCCTGAGACTTTGCTGAAGTTGCTTATCAGCTTAAGGAGATTTTTGGCTGAGACGATGGGTTTTCTAAATATACAATCATGTCATCTGCAAACAGGGACAATTTGACTTCTTCTTTTCCTAACTGGATACCCTTGATTTCTTTCTCTTGCTTGATTGCCCTAGCCAGAACTTCCAACACTATGTTGAATAGGAGTGGTGAGAGAGGGCATCCCTGTCTTGTGCCAGTTTTCAAAGGGATTTTTCCAGTTTTTGCCCATTCAGTATGATATTAGCTGTGGGTTTGTCATAAATAGCTCTTATTATTTTGAGGTACGTTCCATCAATACCGAATTTATTGAGCGTTTTTAGCATAAGGGCTGTTGAATTTTGTCAAAGCCTTTTCTGCATCTATTGAGATATCATGTGGTTCTTGTCTTTGGTTCTGTTTATATGCTGGATTACGTTTATTGATTTGCGAATGTTGAACCAGCCTTGCATCCCAGGGATGAAGCCCACTTGATCATGGTGGATAAGCTTTTTGATGTGCTGCTGAATCCGTTTTCCAGTATTTTATTGAGAATTTTTGCATCGATGTTCATCAGGGATATTGGTCTAAAATTCTCTTTTTTTGTTGTGTCTCTGCCAGGCTTTGGTATCAGGATGATGTTGGCCTCATAAAATGAGTTAGGGAGGATTCCCTCTTTTTCTATTGATTGGAATAGTTTCAGAAGGAATGGTACCAGCTCCTCCTTGTACCTCTGGTAGAATTCAGCTGTGAATCCATCTGGTCCTGGACTTTTTTTGTGGGTAGGCTATTAATTGTTGCCTCAATTTCAGAGCCTGCTATTGGTCTATTCAGGGATTCAACTTCTTCCTGGTTTAGTCTTGGGAGAGTGTAAGTGTCCAGGAAATTATCCATTTCTTCTAGATTTTCTAGTTGATTTGCATAGAGGCATTATAGTATTCTCTGATGGTTGTTTGTATTTCTGTGGGGTCTAGGTGATATCCCCTTTATCATTTTTTATTGCGTCTATTTGATTCCTCTCTCTTTTCTTCTTTATTAGTCTTGCTAGCGGTCTGTCAATTTTGTTGATCTTTTCAAAAAACCAACTCCTGGATTCATTGATTTTTTGGAGGTTTTTTGTGTCTCTATCTCCTTCAGTTCTGCTCTGATCTTAGTTATTTCTTGCCTTCTGCTAGCTTTTGAATGTGTTTGCTCTTGCCTCTCTAGTTCTTTTAATTGTGATGTTAGAGTGTCAATTTTAGATCTTCTTGCTTCTCTCTTGTGGCATTTAGTGCTATAAATTTCCCTCTACAAACTGCTTTAAATGTGTCCCAGAGATTCTGGTATGTTGTATCTTTGTTCTCATTGGTTTCAAAGAACATCTTTATTTCTGCTTTATTTCGTTATGTACCCAGTAGTCATTCAGGAGCAGGTTGTTCAGTTTCCATGTAGTTGAGCGGTTTTGATTGAGTTTCTTAGTCCTGAGTTCTAGTTTGATTGCACTGTGGTCTGAGAGACAGTTTGTTATAATTTCTGTTCTTTTACATTTGCTGAGGAGTGCTTTACTTCCAATTATGTGGTCAATTTTGGAATAAGTGCAATGTGGTGCTGAGAAGAATGTATATTCTGTTGATTTGGGGTGGAGAGTTCTATAGATGTCTATTAGGTCCGCTTGGTGCAGATGAGTTCAATTCCTGGATCCTTGTTAACTTTCTGTCTCGTTGATCTGTCTAATGTTGACAGTGGAATGTTGAAATCTCCCATTATTATTGTATGGGAGTCTAAGTCTCTTTGTAGGTCTCTAAGGACTTGCTTTATGAATTGGTGCTCCTGTATTCGGTGCATAGATATTTAGGAGAGTTAGCTCTTCCTGTTGAATTGATCCCTTTACCATTATGTAATGGCCTTCTTTGTCTCTTTTGATCTTTGATGGTTTAAAGTCTGTTTTATCAGAGACTAGGATTGCAACCCCTGCTTTTTTTGTTCTCCATTTGCTTGGTAGATCTTCCTCCATCCCTTTATTTTGAGCCTATGTATATCTCTGCATGTGAGATGGGTCTCCTGAATACAGCAGACTGATGGGTCTTGACTCTTGATCCAGTTTGCCAGTCTGTGTCTTTTAATTGGAGCATTTAGTCCATTGACATTTAAGGTTAATATTGTTATGTTTGAACTTGATCCTGTCATTATGATATTAACTGGTTATTTTGCTCGTTAGTTGATGTAGTTTCTTCCTAGCCTCGATGGTCTTTATATTTTGGCATGTTTTTGCAATGGCTGGTACCGGTTGTCCTTTCCATGTTTAGGGCTTCCTTCAGGGTCTCTTGTAAGGCAGGCCTGGTGGTGACAACTCTAAGCATTTGCTTATCTGTAAAGGATTTTATTTCTCCTTCACTGATGAAACTTAGTTTGGCTGGATATGAAATTCTGGTTTGAAATTCTTTTCTTTAAGAACGTGAATATTGGCCCCCACTCTCTTCTGGCTTGTAGAGTTTCTGCCGAGAGGTCTGCTGTTAGTCTGATGGGCTTCCCTTTGTGGGTAACCCGACCTTTCTCTCTGGCTGCCCTTAAGATTTTTTCCTTCATTTCAACTTTGGTGAATCTGGCAATTATGTGTCTTGAGTTGCTCTTCTGGAGGAGTATCTTTGTGGCGTTCTCTGTATTTCCTGAATTTGAATGTTGGCCTGCCCTACTAGATTGGGGAAGTTCTCTGGATGATATCCCGAAGAGTGTTTTCCACTTGGTTCCATTTTCCCCCTCACTTCAGGCACCCCAATCAGACGTAGATTTGGTCTTTTACATAATCCCATACTTCTTGCAGGCTTTGTTCATTTCTTTTTCTTCTTTTTTCTTTTGGTTTCTCTTCTCGCTTCATTTCATTCATTTGATCCTCAATCGCTGATACTCTTTCTTTCAGTTGATCGAGTCGGTTACTGAAGCTTGTGCATTTGTCACGTATTTCTCGTGTCATGGTTTTCATCTCTGTTCTTTCGTTTATGATCTTCTCTGCAATGATTAGTCTGGCTGTCAATTCTTCCACTCGTTTTTCAAGATTTTTAGTTTCTTTGCGCTGGATACGTAATTCCTCCTTTAGCTCTGAGAAGGTTGATGGATTGAAGCCTTCTTCTCTCATCTCGTCAAAGTCATTCTCTGACCAGCTTTGATCCGTTGCTGGCGATGCGCTGCACTCGTTTGCAGGGGGAGATGCGCTCTTATTTTTTGAATTTCCAGCTTTTCTGCCCTGCTTCTTCCCCATCTTTGTTGTTTTATCTGTCTCTGGTCTTTGATGATATTGACGTACTGATGGGGTTTTGGTATAGATGTCCTTCCTGTTTGATAGTTTTCCGTCTGACCGTCAGTAGGACTGTCTGTTGGTCTGTTGGAGATTGCTTGAGGTCCACTCCAGACCCTGTTTGCCTGGGTATCAGCAGCAGAGGTTGCCGAAGATAGAATATTGTTGAACAGCGAGTGTACCTGTCTGATTCTTCCTTTGGAAGTTTCCTCTTAGAGGTGACTCCACCCTGTGAGGTGTGGGGTGTCAGACTGCCCCTAGTGGGGGATGTCTCCCAGCTAGGCTACTCAGGGGTCAGGGACCCACCTGAGCAGGCAGTCTGTCCATTCTCGGATCTCAACCTCCACGTTGGGAGATCCATGGCTCTCCCCAAACTGTGAGACGGAGTCGTACGCGTCTGCACCGGCCCCCTCTGCTTCCCCTATTGGACTTCAGCTGTGGGCTGTCCCCAGAGGTGGAGTCTACAGAGACAGGCAGGCTTCCTTGAGCTGCTGTGAGCTCCACCCAGTTCGAGCTTCCCAGCGGCTTGGTTTACCTACTTAAGCCTCAGCAATGTCGGATGCCCCTTCCCCCAGCCTCGCCACTGCCTTGTGGATAGATTGCCGCAGACTGCTGAGTTAGCAGTGAGGGAGGCTCCGTGGGTGTGGGACCCTCCCGGCCAGGTGTGGGATATATTCTCCTGGTGTGCCTGTTTCCTTAAAGTGCAGTATTGGGGTGGGAGTTACCCGATTTTCCAGGTGTTGTGTGTCTCAGTTCCCCGGCTAGGAAAACGGATTTCCTTCCCCCTTGCGCTTCCAGGAGGTGACGATCCCTCGCCCTGCTTCAGCTTTCGCTGGTCAGGCTGCAGCAGCTGACCAGCACTGATTGTCCAGCACTCCCTAGTGAGATGACCCCGTACCTCAGTTGAAAATGCAGAAATCACCGGTCTTCTGTGTTGCTCGTGCTGGGCGTTGGAGACTGGAGCTGTTCCTATTCAGCCATCTTGCTCCGCCCCCCTCTATTTTTTATCTGAGGATATTTCCTTATTCACAATTGTCCTCAACGTGCTCCCAAATATCCCTTTGCAGATTCCATGAAAACAGTGTTAGCAAACTTCTCCATGAAAAGAAAGGTGTGACTCTGTGAGATGAACTCATACATCACAAAAAACTTTCTCAAAAACATCTTTCTAGTTTTTGTCTGAGGATATTTGTCACCATAGTCATCAATGTGATACAAAATATCCCATCTCAGATTTCCCAAAAACAGTAGTACCAAACTGACCCATGAAAAAAAAAAGCTGTAACTCTGTGAGATGAATTCACAAATCAGAAAGTAGTTTCTCAGAAACCTTCTTTCTAGGTTTTCTCTGAGGATATATCCTTTGTCACCATCAGCTTCAATGCATTCCAAAATGTCACTGTTCCAAGGAAACAGTGGTAGCAAACTGCTCAATGAAGAGGACAGTGTAACCCTGTGAGATAAATTCACACATCACAAAGCAGTTTCTCAGAAAGCTTCCTTCTAGTTTTTCTCTGAGGATATTTTCTTTTTCACTGTAGGACTTAATGCACTCCCAAATCCCTTGCAGATTGCATGAAACGAGTGATCGCAAGCTGATCATGAAATGTATGATGTAACTGTTTCAGATGAATTCACACATCACAATGCAGTTTCTCAGAAAACTTCTTTCTATTTTTTATCTGAGGATATTAGTTTTTCACCATAGCCCTCAATGCGTTCCAAAATATCCCTTTGCAGATACCATGAAAAGAGTGTTAGCAAATGGCTCCATGTAAGAAAGGTGTAGCTCTGTGAGATGAATTCACACATCACAGAAAACTTCTCAGAAACCTTCTTTCTAGTTTTTATATAAGGATATTTCCTTTGTCACCTTAATCTCCATTGTGATTCAAAATATCCCTTCTCAGATTCCCCAAAAACAGTGCTACCAAACTGATCAATGAAAAGAATCGGTTAACTCTGTGATGTGAATTAGCACATCACAAGTGGTTTCTCAGAAAATTTATTTCTACTTTTTCTATGAGGATATTTCCTATGTCACCATAAGCTTCAATGTGTCCGAAATATCCCATTGCAGTTTCCACGAAAAATGTGTTATCAAACTGCTCAATGAAAAGGACAGTGTAACTCTGTGAGATGAATTCAAAAATCACAAAAGGGTTTCTAGGAAAGCTTCTTTCTATATATTGTCTGAGGATATTTCATTTTTCACCTTAGGCCTCAATGTGCTTGCGGTTGTCCATTGCAGATTCCACGAAAAAAGTGATAGCAAACTTCCCAATGAAGAGACCAGTGTAACTCTATGAGATGAATTGACACATCACAAAGCAGTTCCACAGAAAGCTCTTTCTAGTGTTTGTATGAGTATATTTCCTCTTTCAACAATTCCTCAATGCACTCGTGAATATCCCTTTTCAGATTCCACGAAAACAGTATTAGCAAGCTGCTCCATGAAAGAAAAGTGAAAATCTGTGAGGTAAATTCACACCACACAAAGTAATTTCTTAGAAAGATTGTTTTTGGATTTTCTCTGAGGATGTATCCTTAGTCACTATAGGCTTCAATGAGCTCCCAAATATCCTATTGTAGATTCCATGAAAACAATGTTAGCAAACTACTCCATGGAAATAAAGGTGTAACTCTGTGAGATGAATTGACACAACACAAAGCAGTTTCTTAGAAAGCTTCTTTTTGGTTTTTAACTGAGGATACTTCCTTTGTCACCACAGGTTTCAATGTGCTCTCAAATATCCTATTGCAGATTCCGAGAAAACAGTGTTATCAATCTGCTCAATGAAAAGAATGGTGTATCTCTGTAAGATGAATTCACACATCACAGGGCAGTTTCACAGAGATTTTTTTTCTAGTTTTTATATGAGCATATTTCCTTTTTCACTATAGGCCTCAATGCACTCCCAAATATCCCTTCACAGATTCAATGAAAACAGTGTTAGCAAACGGCTTCATGAATGGAAAGGTGTAAATCTGTGACATGAGTTCAAACATCACAAAGAACTTTCTCAGAATGATTCTTTCTAGTCTTTATCTGAGGATATCTCCTTTGTCACCATAGGCTTCAGTGAGATCCAAAATATTGCTTCTCAGATTCCCCAAAAACTGATCCATTAAAAGAATCATGTAACTCAGTGAGATGAATTAACACATCACAAAATGGTTCTCAGAAATTTCTTTCTAGTTTTTATATGAGGATATTTCCTTTGTCACCATAAGCTTCAATGTGCTCCAAAATATCCCATTGTAGACTCCAGGAAAACAGTGTTAGTGAACGGTTCAAAGAAATGGGCAGTGTAAGTATGTAAGATTAATTCACACATCACAAAGCAGTTTCTCAGAAAGCTTCTTCCTACTTTTTCTCTGAGGATATTTCCTTTTCCACCATAGGCCTCAATGCGCTCCCAAACATCCCTTTGCAGATTCCACCAAAACTGTGTTAGCAATCTATTCCATGAACAGAAAAGTTACACTCTGTGAGATGAATACACACATCACAAAGAAGTTCCTGAGAAAGCTTATTTCTAGCTTTTATCTGGGGATATTTCCTTTATCACCCTAGGCTTCCATGAGATCCAAAATATCCCTTCTCAGATTCCCTAAAAACAATGCTGTCAACTGCCCCATGAAAAGAACGGTGTAACTATGGGAGATGAATTCATATATCAAAAAGCTGTTTATCAGAAAGCATCTTTCTAGTATTTATCTGAGGATATTTCCTTTTTCTCCATATTCCTCAAAGCCCTCCAGAATATCCCATTGTAGATTCCACAAAAAAAAAAAGTGATAACAAACCTCTCAAAGAAAACAGTGGTGTAACTCTGTGAGATAAATTGATACATCACAAGCAGTTTCACAGAAAGCTTTTTTCTAGTTTTTGTAAGAGTATATTTCCTTTTTCAACATATTCCTCAATGCATTCACGAATATCCATTTTCACCTTCCACAAAAATAGTATTAGCAAACTGCACCTGGTAAGAAAAAGTGCAAATCTGTGAGATGAATTCACACATCACAAAGCAGTTCTCAGAAAGCTTCCTTCTAGTTTTTCTCTGAGGATATTTTCTTTTTCACTGTAGGACTTAATGCACTCCCAAATATCCCTTTGCAGATTGCATGAAACGAGTGATCGCAAGCTGATCAATGAAATGTATGATGTAACTGTTTCAGATGAATTCACACATCACAATGCAGTTTCTCAGAAAACTTCTTTCTATTTTTTATCTGAGGATATTTAGTTTTTCACCATAGCCCTCAATGCGTTCCAAAATATCCCTTTGCAGATACCATGAAAAGAGTGTTAGCAAATGGCTCCATGTAAAGAAAGGTGTAGCTCTGTGAGATGAATTCACACATCACAGAAAACTTTCTCAGAAACCTTCTTTCTAGTTTTTATATAAGGATATTTCCTTTGTCACCTTAATCTCCATTGTGATTCAAAATATCCTTCTCAGATTCCCCAAAAACAGTGCTACCAAACTGATCAATGAAAAGAATCGGTTAACTCTGTGATGTGAATTAGCACATCACAAAGTGGTTTCTCAGAAAATTTATTTCTACTTTTTCTATGAGGATATTTCCTATGTCACCATAAGCTTCAATGTGTCCGAAATATCCCATTGCAGTTTCCACGAAAAATGTGTTATCAAACTGCTCAATGAAAAGGACAGTGTAACTCTGTGAGATGAATTCAAAAATCACAAAAGGGTTTCTAGGAAAGCTTCTTTCTATATATTGTCTGAGGATATTTCATTTTTCACCTTAGGCCTCAATGTGCTTGCGGTTGTCCATTGCAGATTCCACGAAAAAAGTGATAGCAAACTTCCCAATGAAGAGACCAGTGTAACTCTATGAGATGAATTGACACATCACAAAGCAGTTCCACAGAAAGCTCTTTCTAGTGTTTGTATGAGTATATTTCCTCTTTCAACATATTCCTCAATGCACTCGTGAATATCCCTTTTCAGATTCCACGAAAACAGTATTAGCAAGCTGCTCCATGAAAGAAAAGTGAAAATCTGTGAGGTAAATTCACACCACACAAAGTAATTTCTTAGAAAGATTGTTTTTGGATTTTCTCTGAGGATGTATCCTTAGTCACTATAGGCTTCAATGAGCTCCCAAATATCCTATTGTAGATTCCATGAAAACAATGTTAGCAAACTACTCCATGGAAATAAAGGTGTAACTCTGTGAGATGAATTGACACAACACAAAGCAGTTTCTTAGAAAGCTTCTTTTTGGTTTTTAACTGAGGATACTTCCTTTGTCACCACAGGTTTCAATGTGCTCTCAAATATCCTATTGCAGATTCCGAGAAAACAGTGTTATCAATCTGCTCAATGAAAAGAATGGTGTATCTCTGTAAGATGAATTCACACATCACAGGGCAGTTTCACAGAGATTTTTTTTCTAGTTTTTATATGAGCATATTTCCTTTTTCACTATAGGCCTCAATGCACTCCCAAATATCCCTTCACAGATTCAATGAAAACAGTGTTAGCAAACGGCTTCATGAATGGAAAGGTGTAAATCTGTGACATGAGTTCAAACATCACAAAGAACTTTCTCAGAATGATTCTTTCTAGTCTTTATCTGAGGATATCTCCTTTGTCACCATAGGCTTCAGTGAGATCCAAAATATCGCTTCTCAGATTCCCCAAAAACTGATCCATTAAAAGAATCATGTAACTCAGTGAGATGAATTAACACATCACAAAATGGTTTCTCAGAAATTTCTTTCTAGTTTTTATATGAGGATATTTCCTTTGTCACCATAAGCTTCAATGTGCTCCAAAATATCCCATTGTAGACTCCAGGAAAACAGTGTTAGTGAATGGTTCAAAGAAATGGGCAGTGTAAGTATGTAAGATTAATTCACACATCACAAAGCAGTTTCTCAGAAAGCTTCTTCCTACTTTTTCTCTGAGGATATTTCCTTTTCCACCATAGGCCTCAATGCGCTCCCAAACATCCCTTTGCAGATTCCACCAAAACTGTGTTAGCAATCTATTCCATGAACAGAAAGGTTACACTCTGTGAGATGAATACACACATCACAAAGAAGTTCCTGAGAAAGCTTATTTCTAGCTTTTATCTGGGGATATTTCCTTTATCACCCTAGGCTTCCATGAGATCCAAAATATCCCTTCTCAGATTCCCTAAAAACAATGCTGTCAACTGCCCCATGAAAAGAACGGTGTAACTATGGGAGATGAATTCATATATCACAAAGCTGTTTATCAGAAAGCATCTTTCTAGTATTTATCTGAGGATATTTCCTTTTTCTCCATATTCCTCAAAGCCCTCCAGAATATCCCATTGTAGATTCCACAAAAAAAAAAAGTGATAACAAACCTCTCAAAGAAAACAGTGGTGTAACTCTGTGAGATAAATTGATACATCACAAGCAGTTTCACAGAAAGCTTTTTTCTAGTTTTTGTAAGAGTATATTTCCTTTTTCAACATATTCCTCAATGCATTCACGAATATCCATTTTCACCTTCCACAAAAATAGTATTAGCAAACTGCACCTGGTAAGAAAAAGTGCAAATCTGTGAGATGAATTCACACATCACAAAGCAGTTTCTCAGAAAATTATTTTTGTTTTTTCTCTGAGGATATTTCCTCAGTCACCAATGCACTCCCAAATATCCTATTGCAGATTCCATGAAAACAGTATTAGCAAACTGCTCCATGGAAAGAAAGGTGTAACTCGTGAGATGAATTGACACAACACAAAGCAGTTTCTTAGAAAGCTTCTTTTTGGTTTTGAACAGAGGATATTTCCCTTGTCACCATAGGCTTCAATGCGCTCTCAAATATCCTATTGCAGATTCCAGAAAAACAGTGTTATCAAACTGCTTAATGAGAAGAATGGTGTCTTTGTAAGATGAATTCACACATCACAAAACAGTTTCTCAGAAATATTTTTTCTAGTTTTTATATGAGTATATTTCCTTTTTCACTATAGGTCACAATGCACTCCCAAATATCCCTTTGCAGATTCAAAGAAAACAGTGTTAGCAAATGGATTCATGAATAGAAAGGTGTAAATCTGTGACATGAATTCAAACATCACAAAGAACTTTCTCAGAATGATTCTTTCTAGTTTTTCTCTGAGGATATCTCCTTTGTCACTATAGGCTTCAATGTGATCCAAAATATCCCTTCTCAGATTACCCCAAAACAGTGCTACCAAAATGATCCATGAAAAGAATCCTGTGACTCTGTGAGATGTATTAACACATCACAAAGCGGTTTCTTCAAAAGTTTCTTTCTAGTTTTTATATGAGGATATTTCCTTTGTCACAATAAACTTCAATGCACTCCAAAATATCCCATTGTAGACTCCAGGAAAAGAGTGTTAGCAAACGGCTCAATGAAATGAACAGTGTAAATCTGTAGGATGAATTCACACATCACAAAGCAGTTTCTCAGAAAGCTACTTTCTACTTTTTCTCTGGGGATATTTCCTTTTTCACCATAGGGTTCAATACACTCCCAAACATCCCTTTGCTGATTCCATGAAAACTGTGTTAGAAATCTGCTCCAAGAACAGAAAGGTTACACTCTGTGAGGTGAATACACACATCACAAAGAAGTTTCTGAGAAAGCTTCTTTCTAGTTTTTATCTGAGGATATTTCCTTTATCACCCTAGGCTTCAATGCGATCCAAAATATCCCTTCTCAGATTTCCCAAAAACAGTACTGTCAAACTGCTCCATAAAAAGTATGGTATAACTATGTCAGATGATTTCACACATCACAAAGCTGTTTCTCATACAACTTCTTTTTAGTATGTATCTGAGGATATTTCCTTTTTCTCCATAATCCTCAATGTGCTCCAGAATATTCCGTTGCAGATTCCACCAAAAAAGTGTTAGCAAACTTCCCAATGAAAAGGCCAGTGTAACTCTGTGAGATGAATTGACATGTCGCAAAGCAGTTCCACAGAAAGCTCTTTCTAGTGTTTGTATGAATATATTTCCTTTTTCAACATATTCCTCAATGCACTCACGAATATCCCTTTTGAGATTCCACGAAAATAGTATTAGGAAGCTGCTCCATGAAAGAAAAGTGTAGTTCTGTGAGATGAATTCACACATCACAAAGTAGTTTCTCAGAAAGATTGTTTTTGGATTTTCTCTGAGGATATATCCTTGGTCACCATAGGCTTCAATGCATTCCCAAATATCCTATTGCAGATTCCATGAAAACAGTGTTATCAAACTGCTCCATGGAAACAAAGGCGTAACTCTGTGAGATGAATTGACACAACACAAAGCAGTTTCTTAGAAAGCTTCTTCTTGGCCTTTAACTGAGAATATTTCCTTTGTCACCACAGGTTTCATTGCGCTCCCAAATATCCTATTGCAGATTCCAGAATAACAGTGTTATCCAACTGCTCAATGAAAAGAACGGTGAGTCTCTGTAAGATGAATTCACATACCACAAAGCAGTTTCTCACAAATCTTCTTTCTATCTTTTATCTCAGTATATTTCCTTTTTCACTACAGGCCTCAATGCGCTCCCAAATATCCCTTCGCAGATTCAAAGATTTGGCAAATGGCTTCATGAATGGAAAGGTGTAAATCTGTGACATGAATTCAAACATCACAAGGAACTTTCTCAGAATGATTCTTTCTAGTTTTTGTCTGAGAATATCTCCTTTTTCACCATAGGCTTCAATGCAATCCAAAATATCCCTTCTCAGATTCCCCAAAAGCTGATCCATTAAAAGAATCCTGTAACTCTGTGAGATGAATTAACACAACACAAAACAATTTCTCATAAATTTCTTCCTAGTTTTTATATGAGGATATTTCCTTTGTCACCATAAGCTTCAATGTGCTCCAAAGCATCCCATTGTAGACTCCACGTAAACAGTGTTAGCAAACGGCTCAATGAAATGAACAGTGTAAATATGTAAGATGAATTCACACATCACAAAGCAGTTTCTCAGAAAGCTCTTTCTACTTTTTCTCTGAGGATATTTCCTTTTTCACCATAGGGCTCAATGCACTCTGAAACATCCCTTTGAAGATTCCACCAAAACTGAGTTAGCAATCTGCTCTATGAACAGAAAGGTGATACTCTGTGAGATGAATACACACATCACAAAGAAGTTTCTGAGAAAGCTTCTTTCTAGTTTTTTTCTGAGAATATTTCATTTGTCACCCCAGTTTCCATGAAATCCATAATATCCCTTCTCAGATTCCCCAAAAACAGTGCTGTCAAACTGCTCCACAAAAAGAATGGTGCAACTATGTGAGATGAATTCATACATCACAAAGCTGTTTCTCAGAGAGCTTCTTTGCAGTATTTATCTGAGGATATTTCCTTTTTCTCCATATTCCTCAAAGCCCTCCAGAATATCCCATTGCAGATTCCACAAAAAAAAAGTGATAGCAAACTTCTCAATGAAAAGAAGAGTGAAACTGTGTGAGATGAATTGACACACCACAAAGCAGTGTCACAGAAAACTTCTTTCTAGTTTTTTATGAGTATATTTCCTTTTTTAACATATTTCTCAATGAACTTGTGAATAATCCTTTTCAGATTCCATGAAAATAGTATTAGCAAGCTGCTCCATGAAAGAAAACTGAAAAATCTGTGAGATGAAGTCACGCATTGCAAAGCAGTTTTTCAGAAAGATTCTTTTTGTGTTTTGTCTGAGGATATTTCCTCAGTCACCATAGACTTCAATGTGCTTCCAAATATCCTATTGCAGATTCCATGAAAACAGTGTTAACAAACTACTCCATAGACAGAAAGGTGTAACTCTGTGACCTGAATTGACACAACACAAAGCAGTTTCTCAGAAAGCTTCCTTTTGGTTTTTAACTGAGGATATTTCCTTTGTCACCATAGGCATCACTGCGATCCAAAATATCCTTTCTCAAATTCCCCAAAAACAGTGCTACCAAACTGCTTAATGAAAAGAATCATGTAACTCTGTGAGATGAGTTCATAAATCACAAAGCAGTTTCCCAGAAAGCATCTTTCTAGTTTTTGAGGATATTTCCTTTGTCACCATTAGCTTCAATGTGCTCCAAATTATCCCTTTGCAGAATCCTCGAAAACAGTGTTAGCAAACTGCTCTATGTAAAGAATGGTGTAACTGTGTGAAATAAATTCACACATCACACAGGAGTTTCGCAGAAAGCTTCTTTTCAGTCTTTATCTGAGGATATTTTCTTTTTCAACATAGGCCTCAATGCACTCCAAAAATCCTTTTGCAGATTGTATGAAAACAGTGTTAGCAAACTGCTCAATGAAAAGAACAATGTACTCTGTGAGATTAATTCACACAGCAGAAAGCAGTTTTTCATAAAGCTTCTTTCTAGTTTTCATCTTACAATATTTCCTTAGTCACCATAGGCTTCAATGAGATCCTAAATATCCCTTCTCCGATTCCACAAAAACAGTTCTATTAAACTGTTCCATGAAAATAATCATGTAACTCTGTGAGGTGAATTCACATATCATAAAGCAGTTCTTCAGAAAGCTTCCTTCTAGTTTTTTTTTCGGAGGATATTCCCTTTTTCACCAAAAGTATGAATGCGCTCCAAATTTTCCCTTGCAGATTCCATGAAAACAGTGTTTGCAAAATGCCTAATGAAAAGAACGCTGTGACTCTGTGAGAGGAATTCACAAATCACAAAGTAATTTCTCAGAAAACTTCTTTCTAGTTTTGTCTGAGGATATTTCCTTTGTCACCATAAGCTTCCATGTGCTTCGAAATATACCATTGCAGATTCCAAGAAAACAGCATTAGCAAACTTCTCAATGTAGTGTACAGTGTAACTCTGTAAGATGAATTCACACATCACAAAACAGTTTCTCAGAAAGCTTCTTCCTAGTTTTTATATGAGGGTATATCCTTTGTCACCATAAGCTTCAATGAGCTCACAAATACCCCTTTGCAGATTCCAAGAAAGCAGTGTTATCAAAGTGCTCCATGAAAAGAAAGGTGTAACTCTGAGAGGTGAATTCACACATTACAAGAAACTTTCTCAGAAAGCTTATTTTTATTTCTTATATGAGGATATTACCTTTGTCACCTTAGGCTTCAGTGCAATCGAAAATATCCCCTCTTGGATTCCCCACAACAGTGCTACCAAATTGATCCAGAAAAGAATCATTTAGGTCAGTGGTAAAAATTGAAACATCACAAATGGGTTTCTCAGAAAGCCTCTTTTTTTGTTTTGTATGAGGGTATTTTCTTTGTCACCTTAACTTTCAATGTGCTCTGAAATATACCTTTGTAGATTGCATGAAAACAGTGTTAGCAAATAAAAACAGTGTTAGCAAAAAAATTAAAATACTCAATGAAAACAACAATGTCACTCAACAAGATGAAGTCCCACATCACAAAGCAGTTTCTCAGAAAGTTTCTTTCTAGTTTTTATCCGAGGATATTTACTTTTTAACTATAGGCCTCCAGGTGCTCCAAATATACCTTTGCAGATTCCACTAAAACAGTGTTAGCAAACTGCTCCCTGGAAAGAACATTTCTATGAAATGAATTAACACATCACAAAGCAGATTCTCAGAAAGCTTCTTTCAAGTTTTTATCTGAGGATATTTATTTTGTCAGCATAGGCTTCAATGAGATCTAAAATATCCCTCCTCCAATTCCCCAAAAACAGTGCTATCACAATAATTCATGAAAAGAATTCTGTATCTCTGTGAGATGAATTCACACGTTACAAAATAGTTTCTCAGACAGCTCCTTTCTTGTTTTTATCTGAGGATGTTACATTTTTCACCATAAGCATCAATACGCTCCCAGATATTCCTTTGCAGTTTCCACGAAAACAGTGTTACCAACCACTCCATGCAAAGAAAGAAATGTGTAACTCTGTGAGATGAATTCACACATTGCAAAACAGTTTCTCATAAAGCTTCTTTCTAATTTTTATGTGAGGATATTTTCTTTGTCACCATAGGGTTCAATGTGATCCAAAATATCCCTTTTCAGATTCCCCAAAAACAGTGCTGGCAGAGTGATCCATGAAAAGAATCATGTAACTCTGTGAGATGAATTAGTACATCACAAAGTGGTTACTCAGAAAGCTTCTTTTTACTTTTTCTATGAGGACAGTTCCTATGTCACCATAATTTTCACTGTGCTCCAAAATATCCCTTTTAAGATAACAAGAAAGCAGTGTTAGGAAACTGCTCAATGAAAACAACAGTATAATACTGTGAGAGGAATTCACATAACACAAAGCAGTTTCTCAGAAAGCTTCCTTTTCATTTATCTATGAGGATATATGTTTTGTCACCAAGGCTTCAATGCACTCCCAAATATCCTATAGCAGTTTCCACAATAACAGTGTGATCAAACTACTAAATGAAATGAATGGTGTAACTCTGTGAGATGAATTCACACATCACAAAACAGTTTCTCCGAAAGCTTCTTTTTGGTTTATCTATGAGTACATTTCCTTTGTCACCATAAACTTCAATGTGCTAAGAAATATCAGAGTTCAGATTCCAAGAAAAAAGTGTAAGCAAACTGATGAATGCAAAGTACAGTGTAACCCTGTAAGTTGAATTCACATATCACAAAACAGTTTCTCAGAAAGCTTCCTTCTAGTTTTTATCTGAGGATATTTCATTTCTCACTGTAGGTCTGAACGTACTCGCAAATATTCCTTTGCAGATTCCACAAAAACAGTGTTAGGAAACTTCTCCGTGAAAATAGAGGTGTAACTCTGTGAGATGAATTCACACATCACAAAGTACTTTCTCAGACTGCTTCTTTTTGGTGTTTATCTGAGGATAATTCCATTGTCACCATAGGCTTCCATGTGCACCAAAATATCCTATTGAAGAATCCACGAAAACAGGATTAGCAAACTGCCCCATGAAAATAGAGGTATAACACTGTGAGATGAATTCAGACATCACAAGGGTCTTTCTCAGAAAATTTCTTTCTGGTTTTTATCTGATGATACTCCCTTTGTCACCATAGGCTTCACTATGATCCAAAATATCCCTTCTCAGATTACCTAAAAACAGTGCTACCAAACTGATCCATGAAAAGAATCATGTAACTCTGTGAGATGAATGATCACATCACAAAGCAGTTCCTCAGAAAGCTTCTTTCCAGTTTTCATATGAGAATAATTGCTTTGTCACCATAAGCTTCAATGCACTCCGAAATATCAAATGGCACATTCCAAGAAAATAATGTTAGCAAACTGCTCAATGAAAAAAACAGAGTGACACTGTGAGATGAATTCACGCATCAAAAGGAATTTCTCAGAAAGATTGTTTCAAGTTTTTAACTCAGGATATTTCCTTTTTCACCGTAGGCCTCAATGTGATCCCAAATATCCTATTGCAGATTTAACAAAAACAGTGTTACCAAACTGCTCAGTGAAAAGAACTGTATAATTCTCTGAGATGAATTCACATATCACAAAGTAGTTTCTCAGAACATTTCTTTCCTGGCCGGGCCGGTGGCTCACGCCTGTAATCCCAGCACTTTGGGAGGCCGAGACGGGCGGATCACAAGGTCAGGAGATCGAGACCATGGTGAAACCCCGTCTCTACCAAAAATACAAAAAATTAGCCGGCGCGGTGGCGGGCGCCTGTAGTCCCAGCTACTCAGGAGGCTGAGGCAGGAGAATGGCATGAACCTGGGAGGCGGAGCTTGCAGTGAGCCAAGATAGCGCCACTGCACTCCAGCCTGGGCGACAGAGCAAGACTCTGCCTCAAAAAAAGAACATTTCTTTCCAGTTTTTATCTTAGGATATTTTCTTTTTTCACTTTAGGCCTCAATGCACTCCCAAATATCCCACTGCAGTTTCAAAGAAAACAATATTAGCAGACTGCTACATGAAAAGAAAGGTGTAACACTGTGGCATGAATTCACACATCACAATGTCCTTTCTCAGAAAGATTCTTTCTACTTTTTTTCTGAGGATATTTTCTTTTTCACCGTAGTCTTCAAGGCGATTCAAAATATCCCTTCTCAGATACCCCAAAAACAGTGCTACCAAACTGCTCCATGAAGGGAATCATGTAACTCTGTCAGATGAATTAACACAACACAAAGCAGTTTCTCAGACAACTTTCCTCTAGTTTTTATCTGAAGATATTTAATTTATCACCAATATCTCAATGTACTCCCATATATTCCTTTGCAGATAACACAAAAACACTGTTAGCAAACTGCTCAATGAAAAGAACAGTGTAACTCTGTGATATGAATTCACACATCACAAAGCAATTTATCAGAAAGCTTCTTTCTAGTTTTTACCTGAAGATATTTCCTATTTCACCATAGGCCCCAAGTTGCAGACAAATATCACTTTACAGTTTCCATGTAAACAGTGTTAGTAAGCTGCTCCATGGAAAGAAAAGTGTAACTCAGTGTGATGAATTCACAAATCACAAATCTGTTTCTCAGAAAGCTTCTTTCTAATTTTTGTCTAAGGATATTTCATTTGTCACCATAAGTTTCAATGCACTCTGAAATACCCCATTCCAGATTCCAGGAAAACAGTGTCAGCAAAGTGCTCAAATAAAAGAACAGTGTAACTCTGTGAGATGAATTTACACAACAGAAATTAGTTCCTCAGAAAGCTTCTTGTTGGTTTTTACCTGAGGATATTTCCTTTGTCACCATAGCCCTCAATGTGTTCCCAAATAACCTATTGCAGACTCCATGAAAACAGTGGTATCAAAATGCTCAATGAAAAGGTGGTGTAACTCTATGAGATGAATTCACACATAACAAAGTAGTTTCTCAGAAAACTTCTTTCTAGTTTTTGTCTGAGGATATTTCCATTTTGCCTATAGTCCTCAATATGCTCCAAAGTATCCCTTTGCCTATTCCACGAAAATAGTGTTATGAAATGACTCCATGAATAAAAGGTGTAACTAAGTGAGATGAACTTGAACATCATGAAAAACTTTCTCAGAAAGTTTCTTTTTAGTTTTTTTCTGAGGATATTTCCTTTTTAAACATATGCTTCAATGCGATTCAAAATATCCCTTCTCAGAATCCCCAAAAATAGTGCCACCAAACTGATCTATGAAAAGAGTCGTGTAATTCTGTGAGATGAATTCACACATCACAAAGTAATCTCTCAGAAAGCTTTTTTCTAGTTTTTATCTGAGGATATTTAGTTTTGCACCCTAGGCCTCAATGCACTTGCAAATATTCCTTTGCAGACTACACGAAAACAGTGTTAGCAAACTGCTCCTTGAAAAGAAAAGTGCAACTCTGTGAGATGAATTCTCACTTCACAAAGAAATTTCTCAGAATGATCCTTTCTAGGTTTGATCTGAGAGTATTTCCTTTGTCACCATAGGCTTCAAAGAGATCCAAAATATCCCTTCTCAGACTTCCCCAAAAACAGTGTTACAAAACTGATATATGAAAAGAATCATTTAACTCTGTGAGATGAATTAACACATCACAAAGCCGTTTCTCTGAAAGCTTCTTTCTCGTTTATATCTGAGGATATTTAATTTTTCACAACAGACCTCAATGAGCTCCCAAATATCCCTTTGCCAATTCCACGACAAGAGTGTTAGAAAGCTGTTCCTTGAAAATAAAAGTGTAACTCTGTGTGATGAATTCACACATCACAAAGAACTTTCTCAGAATGATTATTTCTAGTTTTTATCTGATGATAGTTACTTTGTCACCATAGGCTTCAAAGCAATCCAAAATATCCCTTTACAGATTCCCCAAATGAGCTCCCAATCTGATCTATGAAAGTAATTATTTAACTCTTTGAGATGAATTAATGTATCACAAAGTGTTTTCTCAGAAAGCTTCCTTCTAGTTTTTATCTGAGGATATTTCCTTTCACACCATCGGCCTCAATGCGCTCCCAAATATCCCATGGCACATTCCATGAAAACAGTTTATGCAAACTGTTCCATGAAAAGAAAGGTGTAACGATGTAAGATTAATTCACATATCACAAAGCCCTTTCTCAGAAAGCTTCATTCTAGTTTTTATCTGAGGATACTTTCTTTTTCACCATAGGCTTCAATGTGATCCAAAATATCCCTTCTCAGGTTCCCCAAAAACAGTGTTACCAAACTGCTCCATGAGAAGGATCATGTAAGTCTGTGTTATGAATTCAGAAATCAAAAAGCAGTTTCTCAGAAATTGTCTTTATATTTTTTGTCTGAGAATGTTTCCTTTGTCATATTAAGCTTCAATGCAATCCAAAATATCCCATTGCAGATTCCAAGAAAAGAGTGTTAGCAAATTTCTCCATGAAAAGAACTGTGTAACTCTGTGAGATGAATTAACACATCACCAAGGAGTTTCTCAGAAAGCTTCCTTCAACTTTCTGTCTGAGGATATTTACTTTCTCACCGTAGGCCTCAATGTACTCTGAAATATCAATTGGCAGATTCCATTAGAACAGTGTTAGCAAACTGCTACATGAAAATTGAGGTGTAACTCCGTGAGATGTATTCACACAAAACAAAGTCCCTTCTCAGAAAGCTTCTTTCTACCTTTTGTCTGAGAATATTTCCTTTGTCACCATAGGCTTCAATGCGATCCAATATATCCCTTCTCAGATTCCCCAAAAAACAGTACGACCAAACTTCTCCATGAAAAGAATTGCGTAATTCGGTGAGGTGAATTCTTAAATGACAAAGCAGTTTCTCAGAAAGCTTCTTTCTAGTTTTTATTCGTGGATATTTCTTTTGTCACCATTGGCTTCAGTGTGCTCCCAAATATCCTATTGCAGATTCCAGGAAAACAGTGTTATCAAACTGCTCAATGAAAAGAACAGTGTAACTCATTAACATGAATTCACACATCACAAATCACTTTCTCAGAAATCTTCATTCTAGTTTTTATCTGAGGATATTTATTTTTTCACTATAGGCCTCAATGTGATGCATAATATCCCATTGCAAATTCCAAGAAAAGAGTGTTAGCAAACTGCTCAATGAAAAGAACAGTGTAACTCTGTCAGGTGAATTCACACATCAAAAAGCAGTTTCTCAGAGGGCTTCTTTCTAGTTTTTATCTAAGCATAGTTCCTTTTTCACAATAGGCCTCAATGTGCTCCCAAATATCCCTTTACATATTCCACGGAAGGAGTGTTAACAAACTACTCCATGAAAAGAAAGGTGTATTCTGTGAGATCATTCACCCATTGCAGAGAATTTTTTCAGAAAGCATCTTTTTAGATTTATCCGAGGATAATTGCTGTCACTATAAACATCAATGCTCTCAGAAATATCCCATTGCAGTTTCCAAGAAAATACTGTTAGCATACTGCTCCATTAAAAGAAAGGTGTAAATCTCTGAGATGAATTCACACATCACAAAGCAGTTTCTCAGATAGCTTCTATTTGGTTTCTGTCTGAGGATATTTTGTTTGTCACAGTAGGTTTCAATGCAATTCAAAATATCTCTTTTCAGATTCCTCAAAAACAGTGCTACCAAAATTGTCCTTGAAAAGAATAGTGTAACTATGTGAGATGAATTCACACATCACAAAGCTGTTTCTCAGAAAGCTTCTTTCTAGTTTTTCACTCAGCATATACTCTTTTACACCATGTTCCTCATAGCGCTCTGTAATATCCTATTGCAAATTCCATGAAAAAGAGTTAGCAAACTTCTCAATGAACAGAATGGTATAACTCTGTAGGAAGAATTCACACATCACAAAGCAATCTCTCAGAAAGCTTTTTTCTAGTTTTTATCTGAGAATATTTTGTTTTGCACCCTAGGCCACAGTGTGCTTGCAAATATTCCTTTGCAGTTTCCATGAAAACAGTGCTAGCAAACTACTCCTTGAAAAGAAAAGTGCAACTCTGTGAGATGAATTCTCACTTCACAAAGAAATTTCTCAGAATGATCCTTTCTAGGTTTGATCTGAGAGTATTTCCTTTGTCACCATAGGCTTCAAAGAGATCCAAAATATCCCTTCTCAGACTCCCCAAATATAGTGTTACAAAACTGATATATGGAAAGAATCACATAACTCTGTAAGATGATTTAACACATCACAAAGCCGTTTCTCAGAGAGCTTCTTTCTCATTTATATCTGAGGATATTTAATTTTTCACAACAGACCTCAATGCACTCCCAAATATCCCTTTGCCAATTCCACGACAACAGTGTTGGGAAACTGTTCCTTGAAAAGAAAACTGTAACTCTGTGTGATGAATTCACACATCACAAAGAAGTTTCTCAGAAAGATTCTTTTTAGTATATATCTGAGGATAGTAACTTTGTCACCATAGGCTTCAAAGCAATCCAAAATATCCCTTTACAGATTCCCCAAATGAGCTCCCAATCTGATCTATGAAAGTAATTATTTAACTCTTTGAGATGAATTAATGTATCACAAAGTGTTTTCTCAGAAAGCTTCCTTCTAGTTTTTATCTGAGGATATTTCCTTTCACACCATCGGCCTCAATGCGCTCCCAAATATCCCATGGCACATTCCATGAAAACAGTTTATGCAAACTGTTCCATGAAAAGAAAGGTGTAACGATGTAAGATTAATTCACATATCACAAAGCCCTTTCTCAGAAAGCTTCATTCTAGTTTTTATCTGAGGATACTTTCTTTTTCACCATAGGCTTCAATGTGATCCAAAATATCCCTTCTCAGGTTCCCCAAAAACAGTGTTACCAAACTGCTCCATGAGAAGGATCATGTAAGTCTGTGTTATGAATTCAGAAATCAAAAAGCAGTTTCTCAGAAATTGTCTTTATATTTTTTGTCTGAGAATGTTTCCTTTGTCATATTAAGCTTCAATGCAATCCAAAATATCCCATTGCAGATTCCAAGAAAAGAGTGTTAGCAAATTTCTCCATGAAAAGAACTGTGTAACTCTGTGAGATGAATTAACACATCACCAAGGAGTTTCTCAGAAAGCTTCCTTCAACTTTCTGTCTGAGGATATTTACTTTCTCACCGTAGGCCTCATGTACTCTGAAATATCAATTGGCAGATTCCATTAGAACAGTGTTAGCAAACTGCTACATGAAAATTGAGGTGTAACTCCGTGAGATGTATTCACACAAAACAAAGTCCCTTCTCAGAAAGCTTCTTTCTACCTTTTGTCTGAGAATATTTCCTTTGTCACCATAGGCTTCAATGCGATCCAATATATCCCTTCTCAGATTCCCCAAAAAACAGTACGACCAAACTTCTCCATGAAAAGAATTGCGTAATTCGGTGAGGTGAATTCTTAAATGACAAAGCAGTTTCTCAGAAAGCTTCTTTCTAGTTTTTATTCGTGGATATTTCTTTTGTCACCATTGGCTTCAGTGTGCTCCCAAATATCCTATTGCAGATTCCAGGAAAACAGTGTTATCAAACTGCTCAATGAAAAGAACAGTGTAACTCATTAACATGAATTCACACATCACAAATCACTTTCTCAGAAATCTTCATTCTAGTTTTTATCTGAGGATATTTATTTTTTCACTATAGGCCTCAATGTGATGCATAATATCCCATTGCAAATTCCAAGAAAAGAGTGTTAGCAAACTGCTCAATGAAAAGAACAGTGTAACTCTGTCAGGTGAATTCACACATCAAAAAGCAGTTTCTCAGAGGGCTTCTTTCTAGTTTTTATCTAAGCATAGTTCCTTTTTCACAATAGGCCTCAATGTGCTCCCAAATATCCCTTTACATATTCCACGGAAGGAGTGTTAACAAACTACTCCATGAAAAGAAAGGTGTATTCTGTGAGATCATTCACCCATTGCAGAGAATTTTTTCAGAAAGCATCTTTTTAGATTTATCCGAGGATAATTGCTGTCACTATAAACATCAATGCTCTCAGAAATATCCCATTGCAGTTTCCAAGAAAATACTGTTAGCATACTGCTCCATTAAAAGAAAGGTGTAAATCTCTGAGATGAATTCACACATCACAAAGCAGTTTCTCAGATAGCTTCTATTTGGTTTCTGTCTGAGGATATTTTGTTTGTCACAGTAGGTTTCAATGCAATTCAAAATATCTCTTTTCAGATTCCTCAAAAACAGTGCTACCAAAATTGTCCTTGAAAAGAATAGTGTAACTATGTGAGATGAATTCACACATCACAAAGCTGTTTCTCAGAAAGCTTCTTTCTAGTTTTTCACTCAGCATATACTCTTTTACACCATGTTCCTCATAGCGCTCTGTAATATCCTATTGCAAATTCCATGAAAAAGAGTTAGCAAACTTCTCAATGAACAGAATGGTATAACTCTGTAGGAAGAATTCACACATCACACAGTAGTTTCACAGAAAGCTTCTTTTGGTTATCCGAGGATATTTCCTTTGTCACCAGAGGCTTAAATGCAATTCAAAACTTCCCTTCTCAGATTCCCCAAAAACAGTGCTACCAAACTGCTCCATAAAAACAGTGGTGTGACTCTGAGATGAATTCACACATTACAAAGCTATTTCTCAGAAAGCATCTTTCAAGTTTTTATATGAGGATACTTCCTTTGTCACTGTAGGATTCAATGCAATCCAAAATATCCCTACTCAGATTCCCCAAAAACAGTGCTAAAAAATTGATCCATGAAAAGAATCGTGTAACTCTGTGAGATGAATTAATACATCACAAAGCAGTTTCTCAGAAAGCTTCTTTCTAGTTTTTAAATGAATGCATTTCCTTTTTCACCATGAACTGCAATGTGCTCATACGTATCTCACTGCAGATACCTAGAAAACAGTGTCAGCAAACTGCTCAATGAAAACAATAGTGTAGCACTGTGAGATGAATACACACTTCACAAAACAGGTTCTCAGAAACCTTCTTTCTAGTTTTAATCTGAGGATATTTCCTTTTTCACCATAGGCCTCAGTTTGCTCCCAAATATCCCTTTGCAGACTCCAAGAAAATAGTGTCAGCAAACTGGTCCATGAAAAGAAAGGTGTAACTCTGTGAGATGAATTCACACATCACAAATAAGTCTCTCTGAATGCTTCTCTCTAATTTTAATCTGAGGATATTTCCTTTGACACCAAAAGCTTCACTGTGATCCAAAACAACCCTTCTCAGATGCCCCCAAAACTGGGCTACCAAACTGCTCCATGAAAACAAAGGTGTAGGCCGGGCGCAGTGGCTCAAGCCTGTAATCCCAGCACTTTGGGAGGCCGAGACAGGTGGATCACGAGGTCAGGAGATCGAGACCATCCTGGCTAACATGGTGAAACCCCGTCTCTACTAAAAATACAAAAACTAGCTGGGCGAGGTGGCAGGCGCCTGTAGTCCCAGCTACTAGGGAGGCTGAGGCAGGAGAATGGCGTAAACCCAGGAGGCGGAGCTTGCAGTGAGCTGAGATCCGGCCACTGCACTCCAGTCGGGCGACAGAGCGAGACTCCGCCTCAAAAAAAAAAAAAAAAAAAGAAAACAAAGGTGTAACTCCGTGAGATGAATTCCGAAATCACAAAGCAGTTCCTCAGAAAGCGTCTTCTAGTTTTTGTCTGAGGATATTTCCTTTGAAACAATAAGCTTCCATGCGCTCCAAAATATCCCATTGCAGATTCCAAGAAAACAGCTTTAGCAGACTGCTCAATGAAAAGAACAGAGTAATGCTGTGAGATGAATTCACATATCACAAAGCAGTTTCTCAGAAAGATTCTTTCGAGCTTTTGTCTGAGGATATTTCCTCTGTCACCACAGGTTTCAATGCACTACCAAATATTCTATTGCAGACTCCACGAAAACAGTGTTACCAAACGGCTCAAAGAAAAGCACGGTGTAGTTCTGTGAGATGAATTCACCCATTACAAATCAGTTTCTCAGAAAACTTCTTTCTAATTTTTATTTGAGAATATTTCCTTTTCACCATAGACCTCAACGCGCTCCCAAATATCCCTTTACAGGTTCCACAAAAACAGTTTTAGCAAACTGCTCCATGAAAACAAAGGTGTATCTCTGTGAGATGAATTCACATATCACAAAGAACTTACTCAGAAAGCTCGTTTATAGTTTTTTTTCTGAGGATATTTCCCTAGATATCATAGACTTCAATGATATCCAAAATATCCCTTCTCAGCTTCCCCCAAAAAAGTGCTATCAAACTGATCCATGAAAAAAATCATGTAACTCAGTGAGATGAATTCAAAAATCACAAAGCAGTCTCTCAGAAAATATATTTCTAATTTTTGTCTGATTATATTTCCTTTTTCACAACAAGTTTCAATGCACTCCAAAATATCTTATTGTGGATTCCATGAAAACAGTGTTAACAAACTGCTTACTGAAAGGAAGACTGTAACTCTGTGAACTGAATTCACACCTCACAAAGCAGTCTCTCAGAAAGCTTCTTTTTGGATTTTCTATGAGGATATTTCCTTTGTCACCTTAGGCTTTGATGTGCTCCCAAATATCCTATTGCAGATTCCACGAAAACAGTGTTATTAAACTGCTAAATGAAAATAACGATGTAAGTCTGTGAGATGAATTCACACATTACAAAGCAGTTTCTCAGAAAACTTCCTTTTGGTTTTCCTATGAGGTTATTTCTTGTTTCACTATAGACCTCAATGCGATCCCAAATATTCCTTTGCCAATTCCACGAAAACTGTGTGAGCAAACTCCCCCATGATAAGAAAAGTGCAACTCTGTGAGATGAATTCACACATCACAAAGAACTTTCTCATATAAACTCTTTCTAGTTTTTATCTGAGGATATGTCCTTAGTCACCATAGACTTCAATGCAATCCAAAATACCCCTTCTTAGATTCCCCAATAACAGTGCTACCAAACTTATCCATGAAAACAATTGTGTAACTCTGTCAGATGAATTAACACAGCCCAAAGCGATTTCTCTGAAAGCTTCTTTCTAGTTTTTATCTGAGGATATTTCCTTTGTCACCATAAGCTTCAATGCACTCCAAAATATCCCATTGCAGATTCCAAGAAAACAGTGTTAGCAAACTGTTCAATGAAAAGAACCGTGTAATTCTCTGACATGAATTCACACATCAGAAGCAGTTTCTCTGAAAGTTTCTTTCTAGTTTTTGCCTGAGGATATTTCCTTTTTCACACTAAATTTCAATTTGCTCCAAAATATGCCATTGTAGATTCCAAGAAAGCAGTGTTAGCTAACTACTGCATGAAAACAACAGTGAAACTCTGTGCATTGAATTCAAACATCACAAAGCTGATCCTCAGAAAGCTTCTTTCTAGTTGTTCTATGAGGATATTTCCTTTTTCAGTATAGACCTCAATGCGCTCACAAATATCCATTTGCAGATTTCACCAAAACAGTGTTAGCAAACTTCTCCATGAAAAGAAACCTGTAACTCTGTGAGATGAACTCACACATCACAAAGAACTTTCTCAGAAAGCTTCTTTATAGGTTTTATCTGATAATATTTCTTTTGTCACCATAGGCTTCAATGTGGTCCAAAATATCCCTTCTCAGATTCCCCAAAAACAGTTCTATCTAACTGATCCATGAGAAGAATCATGTAACACTGTGTGATGAATTCACAAATCACAAAACAGTTTCTCAGAATGTTTCTATATAGTTTTTGTCTGAGTATACTCAACTTTCACAATAAACTTCAATGCACTCTGAAATATCCCATTGTAGATTGCAAGAAAACAGTGTTAGCAAACTGTTCAATGAAAACTACAGTGTAACGTTGTGAGTTGAATTCACACATCACAGAGCAGCTTCTCAGAAAGCTTCTTTTTTGTTTTTCTCTGTGGATATTTTCTTTGTCACCATAGGCTTCGATGCACTCCCAAATATCCTATTGCAGACTCCAGGAAAACAGTGTTATCATACATCTCAAAGAAAAGTACGGTGTAACAATGTGAGAAGAATTCACCCATAACAAACAAGTTTCTCAGAAATATTGTTTGTAGTTTTTATCTGAGGATATTTCCTTTTCCACTATAGGTCTCAGTATGCTCCCAGATATCCCCTTGCAGATTCCAAGAAAACAGTGTTAAGCACACTGCTCTATGAAAACAAAGATGTAACTCTGTGAGATGAAATCACACATCCCAAAAACCTTTCTCAGAAGCTTCTTTCTGGCTTTTATCTGAGGATAATTTCTTTGTCATTCAAGGCATCAGTGTTATCCAAAATATCCCTACTCACATACCCAAAAATCATGAAAAGAACCATGTAACTCTGTGAGATGAAGTAACACATCACAAAGAAGTTTCTCAGAAAGCTACTTTCTAATTTTTATATTAATATATTTCTTTGTCAATGTAAGCTTCAATGGGCAACGAAGTATCCCAATGCAGATTCCAAAAAAAAAACAGTGTTGGCATACTGCTACATGAAAATAAAGGTGTAAATCTGTGGGATGAATTCACACATCACAAAGAACTTTATCAGAAAGCTTTTTTATAGTTATTATCTGAGGATGTTCCCTTGTCACCATAGGCTTCAATTTAATCCAAAATATACCTTCTTTGATTCCCCAAAAACAGTGCTACCAAAGTGATTCATGAAAAGAATCATGTAACTCTGTGAGATAAATTAATGCATCAAAAAGCAGCTCCTCAGAAAGATTCTTTCTAGTTTTTATATGATGATATTTCTTTGGCAGTGTAAGCTTCAATGCACTCCAAAATATCCCATTGCAGATTCCAAGAATACAGTGTTAGCAAACTGCTCAATGAAAATAACAGTGTAACTCATTGAGATGAACTGACACAACACAACGCAGTTTCTCAGAAAGTTTTTTGGATTTTATCTGAAGATATTGCCTTTGTCACCACAGGTTTCAATGCACTCCCAAATATTCCATTGTAGATTCTACGAGAAAAGTGTTTTCAAACTGCTCATTGAAAAGAACAGTGTAGCTCTGTGTGGTGAATTCACACATCACAAAGCAGTATCTCAGAAAACTTCTCTCTTATTTTTTTTCTGAGGATATTTCCTTTTTCGCTATTGGCCTCAATGCACTCCAAAATGTCCCTTTGCAGATTCCAAGAAAACAGTGTTAGCAAACTGACCCATAAAAAGGAAGACGTAACTCTGTGAGATACATTCACACCTCACAAAGGAGTTTCTCAGAAAGCTTATTTCCAGTTGTTATCTGAAGATATTTCCTTAGTCATCATAGGCTTTAATGTGATCCAAAATATCCCTTCTCATATTCCCTAAAGATCGGGCTACCAAACTGATCCATGAAAAGTATCATGTAACATTGTGAGGTGAATTAACACAATACAAAGCAGTTTCTCAGAAAGCTTATTTCTAGTTTTTATATGAGGGTATTTTCTTTATCACCATAAGCCTCAATGCACTCTGAAATATCCCATTGCAGATTCCAAGGAAACAGTGTTAGCAAACTGCTCAATGAAAAGAACAGTGTAACTCTGTGAGATGATTTCAACACATCAAAAAGCAGTTTCTCAGAAAGCTTCTTCTTGGTTTTTGTCTGTGGATATTTCCTTTGTCACCATAGGCTTCAATGCTCTCCCAAATATCCTATTGCAGATTCTACAAAAGCAGTTTTATCAAACTGTTCAATGAAAAGAATGGTGTAACTATTTGAGATGAATTCACACATCACAAAGCAGTTTCTCAGAATGCCTCTTTCTAGTTTTTATCTGAGTATATTTCTTTTTTCACTATAGATCTCAATGCGCTCCCAATTATCCTTTTGTGGTTTCAATGAATAAAGTGTTACCAAACTGCTCCACAAAAAGAAAGGTGGATCTCCATTATATGAATTCATACATCACAAGGAACTCTCTCAGAAAGTTTCTTTGTAGTTTTTATCTGAGGATATTTCCTTGACCACCATAGATTTCAGTGCAATCCAAAATATCTCTGCTAATATTCCGAAAAACAGAGCTACAAAAATGATCCTTGAAAAGAATTGCATAACTCCATGATATGAATTAACATACCACAAAGCCATTTCTCTGAAAACTTCTTTTTGATTATTATTTGATTATATTTTCTTTGTCACAATAGACTTCAAAGTGCTCCTGATTATCCTATTGCAGAATCCAAGTAAAAGACTTATCAAACTGATGAATGAGAAGAATGGTATAACTCTGTGAGATGAATTCACACATCACAATGCAGTTTCACAGAAAGCTTCTTTCTAGTTTTTATATGAGGATATTTCCTTTTTCACCATAGGCCCCAATGTGCTCTGAAATATCCATTGCAGATTCCAAGAAAACAGTGTTAGCAAACTGCGCTATGAAAATAAAGCTGTAACACTGTCAGTTGAATTCATACATCACAAAGAACTTTCTCAAAAACTTTCATTCTAGTTTTTATCTGAGGATATTTCCTCTGTCACCTTAGGCTTTAACGTGATCCAAAATATCCTTTCTGAGATTCCTCAAACACAGTGCTACAAAACTGATCCATGAAAAGAATCATGTAACTCTGTGAAATGAATAAACACATTACAGCGTGGGATCTCAGAAAGCTTCTTTCTAGTTTTAATCTGAGGATATTTCTTTCATCACAATAGACTTCAATGCGATCAAAAATATTCCTTTTCATATTCCACAAAACAGTGCTACCAATGTGCTCCATGAAAAGAATCGTGTAAATCTGTGAGATAAATTCATAAATCACAAGTAGTTTCTCAGAAAGCTTCTTTCTATTTTTTATATGATGGTATTTCGTTTGTCACCTTAAGTTTCAATGCACTCTGAAAAATCCCATTGCAGATTCCAAGAAAATAGGGTTTCCAAACAAACTGTTCACTGAAAAGAATAGTGTAACGCTGTGAAATGAATTCAAACATCACAAACCAGTTTCTTAGAAAATTTATTTCTAGCTTTTATCTGAGAATAATTCCTTTTAACCCCAGGACTCAATGTACTCGCAAATATCCCTTTGCAGATTCCACGAAAACAGTGTTAGCAAACTGATCCATGAGAGGAAAGATGTAACTCTGTGAGATGAATTCACACATCACAAAGAACTTTCTCAGAAATATTCTTCCTAGTTTTAACCTGAGGATATTTCCTTTGTCACCACAGTCTTCAAAGTGATCCAAAATATCCCGACTCAGATTCACAAAAAACAATACTACCAAACTGATCCATGAAAAGAATCATGTAACTCTGTGAGATGAATTAACACATCACAAAGCAGTTTCTCAGAAGCTTCTTTCTATTTTTTATATGAGGATACTTTCTTTGTCACCATAAATTTCAATGCGCTCCTGAATATTCCATTTCAGATTCCAAGAAAACAGTCTTAGCAAATTACTCATGAAGAAAAACAGTGTAACTCTGTGAGATGAATTCACACATCACAAAGCAGTTTCTCAGAAGGCTTCTTTCTAGTTTTTCTATGAAGATATGTCCTTTTCCACCACAGGCCTCAATGTGCTCCCAAATATCAGTTTGTAGATTCCACGAATAGAATGTTAGGAAACAGCTCCATAAAAAGAAATGTGTAATGCTATGAGATGAATTCACACATCACAAAGGAGTTTCCAGAAAACTTCTTTCTAGTTTTTAACTGAGGATATTTCCTTTGTCACCTTAGGCTTCAATATGATCCAAAATATCCCTTTGCTGATTCCTCTAAACAGTGCTACCAAACTGTTCCATGAAAAGAATAGTGTAACTCTGTGAGATGAGTTAACACATCACATAACAGTTTCTCAGAAAGCTTCTTTTTGGTTTTCATCTGAGGATATTTTCTTTGTCACCATAGGCTTCAATGCACTCCTGAATATACTATTGCACATTCCAAGACAACTGCATTATCTAACTGCTCAATGAAAAGAATTATGTACCACTGTGAGATGAATTCACACATTACAAAACAGTTTCTCTGAAAGCTTTTTTCTAGTTTTAATCTCAGGATATTTACTTTGACACCATAGGGCTCAATGCGCTCCCAAACATCCCTTTGCAGATTCCCCTAAAACAGCGCTATCAAACTGCTCCATGAAAAGAAAGGTGTATCTCTGTGAGTTGAATTCCCACATTCCAAAGAAGATTCTCAGAGAGCGTTTTTCTAGTTTTTATCTGAGGATATTCCCTTAGTCCCCATAGGCCTCATGGTGATCCTAAATATCCTTTCTCAAATTCCCCAAAAACAGTGCTACCAAACTGATCCATGAAAAAAATCGTGTAACTCTGTGACATGAATTAACACATCATAAAGCAGTTTCTCAGATTGCTTTTTTCTAGTTTTTATATCAGGATATTTCCTTGGTCACCATAAGCTTCAATATGTTCCAAAATATGCCGTTGTAGATTTCAAGAAAACAGTGTTAGTAAACTCCTCCATGAAAAGAACAGTGCAACTCTGTGCCATGAATTCAAACATCACAAAGCAGATTCTCAGAAAAGTTCTCTCTAGTTGTTATATGATGATATTTCCTTTGTCACCATAAGCTTCAATGCACTTGGAAATATCCCATTGCAGTTACAAGACAGCAGTGTTAGCAGACTGCTAATTGAAGCAAACAGTGTAACACTGTGAGATGAATTCACCCATCACAAAGCCGTTTCTCAGAAAGCTTCTTTCTATTTTTTATCTGAGGATATTTCCTTTTTCACCATAGGCCTAAATTCTCCCAAATATCCCTTTGCAGATTCCATGAAAACAGTGATAGAATACTGCTCCATGAAAATAAAGGGATAACCCTATGAGATGAATTCCCACATTACAAAGAAGTTTCTCAGAAAGCTTCTTTATACTTTTTATCTGAGGATAATGCCTTTGTCACCATAGTCTTCAATGTGATCCAAAATATCCAATCACAGATTACCCCAAAACAGTGCTAGCAAACTGCTCCATGAAAGGAATCTTGTAACTCTGTGATATTAATACATAAATCACAAAGCAGTTTCTCAGACAGCTTCCTTTTCGTTTTTGTCTGAGGATATTTTCTTTGTCACCATAAGCTTCAATGCACTCCAAAATATCCCATGGCAAATTTCAAGAAAACACTGTAAGCCGACTGCTAAATGCAGAGAACAGTGTACCTCTGTGATATGAGTTCACATATCATCAAGCATTTTCTCAGAAAGCTTCTTCCTAGTTTTTATCTGAGGATATTTCCCTTTTCACTATAGGCCTCAATGCATTCCAAAACATCCCTTTGCAGATTCCACAGAAACAGTCAGCAAGTTGTTCCATGAAAGAAAGGGGTAACAGTGTAAAATGAATTCCCACACCATGAAGAAGATTCTCAGAAAGCTTCTTTATAATTTTCATCTGAGGATATTTCCATTGTCA